>NC_135160.1:5898750-7367500 GCF_050948215.1 Halictus rubicundus | reverse complement strand
CTGATGGGGATGATGCCGATGATAATGCTGGTGCGGGTGGGCGGGCTGCCGGCCGCCTATGGGGCTGGGACTTCTCGATCGCTGTTCCAGGCTGGTCGTCCCGTAATGTCGACCGTGCTCGATTTGGCGAATGGGACTGGGGGTCCTGGCAGGACTCGTCGTCGCGCTCCACGGACCTGACGGAAGACGTCGTTATCGTTTCTGGATAACGAAACACCTTTTGTCCACGATAAGTCGCGGCAGAGACACATCTTCCACCTGGACTTGTTCAAAGTGTACGGGGAGCAAAGACGAGTTTGCGATGCTACGGGGACCATGAAGAGATTATTGGATGTTGCCGAGCTACCTGAACGGTACTGGGACAACAGGGATAGACTAGGCCGGTAGCTATAGCTAGTAGATGAACTTCTTCGGATAGGATAGGGTCGAGGTTAGCAGGCTAGATAGTCGTCTCTGTCTAGTAGAGGAGGCTCTATGTGGAGCTAACAGCCTAATCCCCTTGCCCTATACCGTTCAGGTCAATGATGCTCAACAACTTACAATATCTGCACTGTCCAATGACAATGTACGCTGGGCATCATCATGATCCCAAGTTGCAACGATAGTGTCTGGCAGTGTTGATGTCTTTTATCGATTGGTTGCAGCGCCTCGCGTACACTTCTCCGAGGCGACTTATCGTGGACAGAAGGCCCAAGTGGCCTCGTGCGTTCCCTATTCAGCCTCTAGCCTAAACTCTCAGACCTACGGGTAGACGCTATCTGCGATACGAAAGTGGATGCCGAGCGCCATTCGACGGGAATACGAGGAAGAGGGTCGAGAAATTGCTAGCTATCGTGTTGAACGTCCTTGGTATCTACGACTAGCTATACCCTTGTAGATCAGAGCACCAAAAGATAAGAGCGCCTAAAGCGGGGCTTGAGAACTGTCACGATATCGACTACTGTTCTTGAAACGGTTCTGAGAAACTCCTGGCTACGTTTGTTTAACTTTACAGTTTCAGATTCGACGTTTGCTTAGTGTCTTCGCAAAATAGGATTATAGAAAAAAAAAAAAAAAAGAAAGGACCCAGGGTTTTCGGAACCGTTTCAAGCCGGCCTAAAATCTCGAGACAGTCGGTCCTGTAGACCGTTCAGGTGATAGTGCAGTTCTTGTGCATTGTAGGGGTTCAACCATAGGTTCGTCATGCTGGGACGGTTCTAATCGTCGCTGGTCGATCCGAGATCGGTGCGCCAACGAGCCACATGCCACTTTTCTAAGGGGATCACTGTAGAACGATACTTTCTTTTTCTATTCCGACTTCGCGGTCTGTGTTGCGGGAATCGTGCTCGCTCTACAACTGTTGCCATGTCCTTTGCTACGCTATAGTCCTCTATTCTACGGGTCCTGGGATAGAAATAGAGAGACAGAAACAGGTGCATTCTCCTACGTGTGTGTAGGTGTGCCGAGTGTGCTGGTGCGCTGTCGGAAGCCTGTGTGTGCGAGTGTCTAATCCCGTGCACGGTGGCTTTCGTGTGACAGATACAGAAAGATACGAGGAACAAAAAATAATCAGAACAAGCGTCGTTCGACTAACTGCGAGCCTCGTCTTTCGTTGGTGTACGGGTGTGCGGGTGTCGCGTTCATTGGACGACACTCTATTCCGTGTCGTTGTGTGACTCTGTGTGTGTTTGTGTGTGTGTGTGTGTGTGTTGGTGGGTGTGTGAGAAATATGGTAAAAAGAATAGAAGAGATAGAGGTAGAGATAGAGATAGAGATAGAGAAAGAGAGAGAAAGATTGAAAGCCAAACGATCGTAGTCGAAGTACGTGAGTTATAAGAAAATTGCTTCGGAACAGGGAATTCAAACGGAGTTGCCAAAGAAATTACCATCGTCGTAATAGTCGCAGTGGTCGTAATAGTCTTTGTAGGCGCATAACAGAACAAAACGAAGAAACGTATTACATCGAGTGACACAGAGCCTCTGCCTCTTGCGAGTAACACCATTTATAGCGGCATTCGTATTTCAAATGAGGCGCGAGCCTGTGAATCTCCTTTATCTTTCCTGTCTATCTGTCGGAGGTTCGATCGAGACGTCTAGAGCTTCGTTCGTTTCCGAAACTCGAAGGTCAATAGAGAATCGAGGAACGTTCTAAATGATTACTACCAACTGTTAACAAGATCAGTCGCAACAGCAAGCATCAATCTTGGGGAGGATTGATTCATAAACAATTCAAAAGGCAAGGCTCCCAGCATCGTTCGTGAAACAACGTGTGCAGGATGACCTGTTCTTTTCGGAATCTCGTTGGACGAAATCGATCGAGAACTGACCAATGCTGGATCTAGAGGATAAGTTCGAGTACAGACTGTTTGATCGATCAGCGATCGATTCGGTCGCCGAAAGGAGATTCTCGGCTCGGACCCGCTCGTGAAAGAACTCGTATCGTTGCACCGCTCGTTGCATCGTTACCCTTCGCTTATCATTTCTGTCTTGTACCTCGCCTCCAGGGCCGATGGTTGTAATGTGACTGTGGGTGATGGGTGTGCCGTTGGAGCTCGACCACGTTGCTGACCGTGTCGCTGAACCCCGGTCCTTCGTGGCGATAGTAAGCGTGATGATCGTTCCTCGTTCGACGCGGCGACTGCGATCCGGGCATCACCGGCGAGTGCCTTCTACGGAAAAACAATGCTCGTTCAAATTCCATTCAGATTCTCATCACAGATCATTCTAATTCTCGGACACACTAGGTCCTATCATTTTGGAAGGGCGCTGGGCCAAAAATCGCTGGAATCCTGGCCGAAGGCAAGCATTTCCTATTCTGAGTGGATTCAACAAATGGACTACTTCAACGAGTAGCCTCACTGAATGGACCCAGAGAATATACTGAATGAAGATCCAATGAGTGGATTTAATGGACAGATTTAACGAATAGATTCACAAGGTTGATTGGCCAGATGTTTTGGCCAGGATTCTTGTCGTACCTTACATTCGCTTGTCGTACCTTAAACTGGGTGAACGCGACGGATGTCTAGCTGGATGGGCAGGCGGATGAAGTCTCTCTGCGGCGTGGGTGAGACTCTCGAGACTACCGGCTCGCGAGTCGCTAACCACGACGTCCTGAAGCTCCATCTAAACGAACAGACTCGTCGATTAGGGAACACCGTACGAAGCCAGCGAAACATTGGTCAAGGAGTATTAAAAGGATAGTCGGAGGGGTGTTCAGAGCCGGTTCTTTGCCTTCGGTACTAACGATTTCCGCCTCGCGCGCACGAATCATCTTTCTCGACTCGAGACGCCTTTTGCCTCCGGGGACGACCAACCCCTGCGTCCAAGGTCCCTCCATCTGTGTCCTTGAACCGTCGGGTCTACATTCTGGCCAGCGATCGTCGCGCGAAGCGACCGATTCGATAATTGTCATTCGAGCCTGTGATCGCAAGCTTCGGGACAGTTCGGGACGATTTGGGACAGCTTCAAATGTGGCGGGGGTTGAGTGGAACGGGTGTTCATCATTGGAATTTTTTTGGAATCAGAGATGGGGAAGATAAGAGCGTGGGTCTGTTGAAGGGTACACCTGTTTATCGAGGGAGGGGCGACTCGAGGGTGACCTTGACGAGGGGGTTGGCCGCAGCATCGTGCTAAGTTGGCATTCGTTTGCTCGACGAGCGACAGTACACGTATAATCGCGTGGCAAGAAATGGGAAGAACAATCAGCGAAACTGGAGCAGAGTATAGACGGTATACAAGCACATGTGCGCGCGTGTTCAGAACAGGCATGCAGTTCAAAAAGAGTCTCCTCTCGGGCATGCACATGCACTCCGCCGAGTAGTCTCGTTGTTTCGGGTTCTTTTCTTTTGATTTTTTCGATTCTCTTCAGGGGTCGGAAAGAGAAGACAGACAGAGGTGGTGACAGGTAAGACAGACAGATAGACAGATGGTGCGGAGAGTCTTCGTTCAGGATTCAGGGTTTGTCGCTACCTTTCCAGTTCGGAGACTCGGCTTTTTTTTATTCCAGAGGTGGTTTTTCACGAGATTTACTTACCGGGATTATGCGGACATACATAATGGAATTTACGACAAACAACGAGAGACACGGAGAACGAGGCACTCGCGGACTGTGAGTGCGGGCGTGAGTGCGCGAATGCTTCGTTGCTCTCGAGAACAATTCTCAAGGCTGTGAAAGCAGCTAGGGACAAGGGTGGGGTTACTCTAGTATTAGTATATATAGAAAATATATATATGTAGATATAGAATATATGTACCGACGTCGAACATACTAAACGGTTAGAGATTCTCGTATGGAGGTCATGAGGTGGTGACGGGTGGTGGTTAAGGGTGTTCATCTAGGTGGCTCTCTAGACAAGATCGGTTCTAGATTCTCTTGTATTTACAGATACACACGCTAACGACGACCGAGATCGACTCGACGCAACCATACTCTCGGAGAAGACAGTCTAGACTTTACCATGCCACTCCGCGAAACGAAGAAACTGTCACTCATTTCAGAGGGTGAAGCCTCTACTTTCACGCCCTTTCGTTAGCTTTTGCAAAGACCCTTCTTCAGTATGAAACGGAGCGAGAAGTTGCTCTTCTCTTTTATGAATGCAAACCATTTCTTTTCTCCCCTTTACAACGACATGAAAGTCGATCTGAGAGTTTTCGTTTTGATTTTATTGTACTTCAAAGGATAAGAGTGACGAAACGTGACTCGTGATTAGAACTTCTTCGTCGTTCAGAATTTCATAGAAGAACAAGGAAGTTTATGTTTATTGTATGGCTTTCAATCTTCTTCATTTCAATTAAATATTCAATTAAATGTTCAATTTCAATTAAATTTCAATTAAAAGAAGAAGCAAACTTCTCTTTGGCCTCTGTTTCATGAAACAAGTGCAGGAAAATCTTGTTTCGCAGTGAGACCGGCAGTATAATCACAACAAAAGACCATTTACTGGACGAATTCTGAGTTATTTTACCGATGGGTTCAAATTTTTGAAATATCTGGTGCAGCAACAATTTCCATAAAAATCGCCGAGTCGATCTCGATCCTAATCTATCGCGCTCGATCCCGGTGTCCAATTTGTCTCGATCGATCGGCCGCGGGAACGTAATCGTGTCTCTAATCGTCTCGAGCCCGGATCTATAGATCTAATTCTACCCTAAATGATCTAGTTTTGTCGTGTGAGCAGCGAACAGAACATTAGCAGCCGATCGAGAAACGCACAACAGTGTGTGTCTATGTTGTCTGTATGTATGTATGTCTGTGAAGAACGCAAAGCTCCGTACTACCGAGGAGTGTTCCAAAGAAGCTAATTAGAAGATCTAATTTGCGTAGTCTCGCCGAGCTAAGAGAAAGATGGCTTCCGTTCCGCGACGCATCCGACTCCGATCTAATCGGCGCGGCGATCGATCTAAAATCTAAAAGAAGCTTGCCGATCCGCGAAGATCTACCGAATCTACAGACACGCGCGATCTACGATTACGCGGAACTATCGCCGGCGATCGACGCTCGATCGCTCCGATTATTAGTGTACAGGGTCTTTCATAGATCGTGGAACGATTCTCGGAGAGGATACTGCGAACTGAACCGAGAGGGGCGAATTTGCGAGTTACTTCGATGCAAGGCGAGATTGCTACAGGCTTTAAACAATGAAGTAATCAGCAAAATGGTTATTCTACACCTTATCGGTTCGGCACGCTGGATTGCTCGTGGATTTTATGCATTTATGGTAAAAATGAATCGAAGGAATGTGAAACAATTGGATGATACCGATGTGTTATTTTCAACTGTTTGAAATTATCGACGAAGCGAATTTCCATTTGATTCCCATGTCTTCGAATCGAAGGAGACAATGTCTATTTTGCATAATGATCCATTTATGACGAATCGTGCCAGGTGTTATGAAACACCCTATACATCGACGTCTAAACGAGACCGATCGCGCGGGGTTCGATTAGAGCTATCGATATCTCGCGAGAGGGTTGTTAATTGAATTGAATCGAGCCAAGAGACCTTGTGGTAACGGATCGAGGAGCGAGGTGCGTAGGTATTCTGGTGTTGATAATACGAGGGTGGTCGGTGAGCATGATGATGATGGTGAACGTGATGGTGATGGTGGTGGTGGTGGTGATGGTCATAGTATAGATCTTTGTCGGTATCGTAGTATTGGTCGTGATGGTGATGGTGGTAGTAGTAGTTTTGATCCTGCTGGGAGGGCACCTCAGCCAGCAATGGCTCTAGCTCGGGGGCGCGATCCTCGTCATTAACTACGGGTACAACCCCAGACCCACCCCCTCCCTGGCTACTCTCTCCGCTGCTGCCTAGTATATCGTACTGGTGGGACATCTTCCAGTTCACCTTTTTATTTCTGAAATCAGAACGCAGGCCAGATTAGCTCGATCGCCACTTTTCGATCCAATCTTCTTGACGCCTCGCCCCGTTCCGTCGCGAAATTTTCAACGATACACGCTCGTCCCTCCGTTATCACGCCCATTTCAACGCGAAGTTCTTTTCGTACGGAAAAATTGATAACGATTTCTTCGCATCGTTTCAGCGACTCTTGTTGGGTTTGCGAAAAACCGCGAGGAAACTACATTCGGTTTAAAATTCAAAAATCAATAAACTAATTAGAAATCAGTAAAGTGATAACTTAAACCACCCCTAATTTCGCATGCACTACTTCATAGTCAACTCTGAACAAAATCCCGTGAGCAGATTTGCCGGAATCATCGCGTGACTCAATGACCACGTGGTGACCACATTACATTCGTCTTAAAACGAAATTCAAAGGGTTGTAATTGATAAACTAATTACGAATCAGCAAAATGATGACTTAAACCCCCCCTAATTTCCCACACACTACTTCGTAGCCAATTCTGAACGAAATCCCCGGAACAGATTTCCCAGAATCGTCGCGTGACTCAAGAACCACGTGGTAACCACATTACATTCGTCTTAAAACAAAATTCAAAGGGCTGTAACCGATAAACTAATTACGAATCAGCAAAATGATGACTTAAACCCCCCCTAATTTCCCACACGCTACTTCGTAGCCAATTCTGAACGAAATCCCCGGAACGGATTTACCAGAATCGTCGCGTGACTCTAGAACCACCGTGGTCGGGAAGCACGTGGCCGAGAGACCACGTGGTCGAGAGGCAAAATATTCGCGCGGAGGGACGAGCTATTTTGAAAATGACGAGATACCTGTGCTCGGCGGCTGCATGGACCCCGAGGGTCCCATCGTCTTCCTCTCGGAGCTCCTTGCGTTGGTCTAGCTTCCTATCGGGCGTCGGCCGTACCACCGGCTCGAGGCTGTTCGCCCTACTTCCGGTCCCGTGACTATTTCCGGTGTGATTCACCGCCGTCACGTCCAGTATGCAGTTGAGGAAGGCCGATTGCTAAAGTCGAACGTGCGAAACCACACCGGCTATCAGAGCTGATCGACAGTGGTCTGTCGTTTTTATGTTGTTGTTGTTTTTTTTTTTTAGATTTTTGTTTTGTTTTTTTCCGATTGATTTTGTTCGCTACTTGGTATTGGTTCTCCGTATCCGGTCGATCCAATCCATGATTTATTCGGTAGAACGGGGCTATTGTACAGGCACATACAGGCTTTCCTCGTCTTTCACCTTTCATTTCCTTTCGTTGCGCGGCCAGTTTTCTCTCTTCGGATCGTGAGAGAGAGAGAGAGAGAGAGAGAGAGAGAGAGAGAGAAAGAGAGGAGAGACAGACAGAGTTCGGATATCGGAGGGATGCGCGATAGTGAAACAGTGTGAGAAAAACAGATATTCTTTTTGTTGTCCGTCGGACGAATAAGATAAAATGTAGGCCATGCCATAAGAACACAGTAAAGAGTATAATATCGTGACGGTGCGCTTAGAAGTGTCGGCTAAAAAAGCTCGCGACAAGGCACGCATCTGAATAATTCATGTGTGTGTGCGGATACATGTACAGAGAATTGAGACAAAATCGTGATGCGAATCGTTTTCCGTTATTTTCGTTTCCTTTTTTGGTATTTTTTATTTTTGTATAGGTGGATCGTACTCCGGCAAAGCCTGTATATGTATGTCAAAAGGAGCTGTACCTTACGTACGAGCACCTTAGGGTTTTATATTATTCGGTACTGTTCAGTTTGTGTATAGATTAATATATACACGTGTATAGTAGATAAATATATATATATATATATATATATATATAAGTATATGTAATACGAGCGAGCGTACAAGTACGGTATGCAATCGGAAATACTGATTCGAGGGGCACGTTCCGCGCCACTGTGGGGAGTATGCAAACGTTAGTAAGCATGCGACACATACACATTGTGCGCGAACCGTTCACGTTCCACTTATTTCTACACACAATTTCAATGATTGCTCCATTTTTATTTTATTTCACGTTAATACGTATCTGCAAACACGGTAGAGCAATCAGGAACTAGTCAGTCAGTAATCAGAAAAAGCTATCTCATTCTTCATTTCAGTATAGCAACGATCCTTGCAACAAGAAATATTCTAGACTAATAAGTGCTCTAAAAAACACTTTCGAACAAAACGAACAATATCCCCAATTATATTAATTTGAGTTCCCTAAAATGAAAATTGCCTTTCCATCAAGGTACTCACTTCACAAAATTTTTGCAATATAGATCCACAGCCTATGCAATTCCAGAAATCCGCACAAACAATGTTTAAAAAATCACAGTGTGATGACGGAGGAACGTCGACGATTGGCGTACACCTCGTTCTAAACGTACCAATACACATTATGCGAACAAACCGTGGACAAACATAGTTACACAAGCCAATCACAACGAACAAACGTGACAAGGGGCGAGGGAGAGCTACACATGGGAGCTAATAATTTCGTATATATGATACACACGTCCATATACAATCATACATATATTGTATATGCGTATTCATATATCGTATATACACACGCATAAATGGCCGCAAGTGTACGTTTCTTAATCAGTCTCCTGGACATGCCTATGCACGCCAGGGCATCACTGGCTACGTTTCATCTACTGTCAACTGTATACTCGCAACTCTGAATACTTTGAATACCAACAAATCTGCGAAAAGCGTATCGCAACACTTTCCGCGCTACTTCCGTGCTGTCCGCAGGTTCCTCACGCGGTTATGCCAAAAAGCAATTTTCCCTCGCCATCTTCACCCTCTTAAAGATGCTATAGTGTCCCGCAGGTATCATAAAACTTGTGCCTAACATTTTTCTGTGGCAAATTGGAAAAAATTCTGTCCAAATATGGAGCAACTAATTTTCATTCAACACGTACCATCCACTGTTTCCTTATTAGGATATTTATGGAAAAACTAAAAATGAAAATTCTCCTTTTAATCATTTTAGTTAGTCAAAATAAAGAACTCTTAGACTCTGTTCTCAAAGATTAATTCTATTATTGTTCCTACAGTTTCAAGATTCTCCCAGAAGTTGAACAAACGAATCAACTTTTCCCCTCGTCGCTGCTGCAACAAAGTGCATCGAGAATAGGGTCGCGAATTAATCGCGGACAGCACGGCGCTACAGGATGCTTCAAGTTCGAGAAAAGCTTCCGGCGGAAGTCGATTCTCCCCTTGATCCGCGTCGAGAAGAATTCGTCTCGTTCCGAGATCGGACCGCTCGGAGGAGCAGAGCGATCGATCCGTCGAGAAAATTCGAATCGACGCGCGAAACATTTGGTTGTTCACAGCATTGGTTTTGCTTCGAGAATCAAAAGATATATCCCTGGTCGAGAAACGCTCGGGAATTCGAGCGTATACTCGTCGTTCGGTGTTCGTGTGGTTTGTCTGCGCGTGTCCGCTGAGAAAACCGGGTGTCGATCGTGTTCAAATTTGTGGAAAGAAAACCGTGTTTGTATATCAGAAGCGGTCGTGTTCAGATACAGAGAGAGAGAGAGAGTGAGAGAGAGAAAGAAAGAAAGAGATAGAGAGAGAGCTACGGCGGACAGCAAAATTGAAGTGATGGAACCATTGTTTCTTCAATTAATATTTCTGCGTTCATTTAGACTGCGTCAGAGACGAACTCCAGTGCGATCGCAGAACAAGATATATTTTTAATATTTTTTTTTAACGTTTTCCCATAACTAGTGCACAGAATTCGCAGTTCGAAAATGTGTTTCTGGCGAGTTCGTGTCGAATAGCAATTTTTATGAGCAAATTCATTAAAGGTAGAAGACTTCACCTCGTTGAACATTTTAGTATGTCCCAAAAGGGGTAGACAGTCCTGTAAAATATTCTTTAAACGTTTATCTATACCAAGTGTTGAGAGATTGATATCGCAGTTCAAAAATACTCTATGAATACTGCAGTAAAGTGACGTATTTTTAACGTGTTTTAAAACATTCTGCTACGACGATTTCGAAAAGACCAAAAATATTAATGAAATGCCACGAGCGGTGCAAAAATGTTCGAAGAGGATATCGATCGTTCCTTGAGGCAAACGTAAAATCGCGTGCGTCTTCAGTCTAAATGAGCGCATAAATGTTGAGAAAGAACGGGTTTGATCGTTCGATTTTGCGGCTCGCAGTGCGTGTAAATAGCCAAGGCAACCTGTCTACCGAAAGACGGTACTGATCTAACTCGAAAATCGTCTATAGCCTCGTGTCTAGTCTACGTGGCGATTGCGGGCGAGCCTTAGAAGGGTGTACAACGGGCATTAAAGAGAAACTATGGGAGAAATCAACGGGAGAAGGGAAAGAGAGAGAGAGAGAGAGAGAGAGAGAGAGAGAGAGAGAGAGAGATAGAGAGACACAATCCAACTAGGAAAGAACGTCGACAAAATTCTAGCTCGAGGAACTCTCGTTTCCGAAAATCGAACGCGTGTTCCTCGACTACTTCTACGTTGAGCTTCTATCTTCTGGGAAACGAAAGAAGGAAAGGACGGAGAGAAAGAGAGAACAATAAAGAGAGTGTATGTGTGAGAGAGAGAGAAAGAGAGATAAAAAGTTGCAAGAATCGCTTCGTTACTCCAGCGAGATCGGGATCGACGGACGTCTATGATATGCTCGATCTAAGATCGACTATGGTCGGGCACTATTCTAGTCTAGATTAAAGAGAGACAGAAACAGAGAGAGAGAGAGAAATAGAAAGAGAGACGGGCTCGATCTAATAGACAAACGAGAAGTTCGCTAAAGACGGCTAAACCGTTGACACTAAAGTAACACGAAGGAGCGACACACTCGAGGCAAAAGGCGAGCTAGTTAGGGTGTTCTCCGGTGATCAATCCCGATCTAGATCGTTTCTACGAGGCTCGATCGGCTAGGTAACTTACTTGCACGCAGCTAGATCGTGTTCTCGGGGACAAAGAGCCGATCCACGTGGGCGATGCCACGTGCGAACCACGCCCACGTGACACCGACACGACCACTAAAATGTTCTCACACGCGTACCCGGCATTCCGCACCAAATTTATCAACTCGCACGATCATTCAGGTTCGGGCGAACTTTTTCGCAAACGTTTCGTCAATTTCTCCCCAAAACTAAAAAAGAACGTTCTCGTATTCTTCGTTCCGACGACGACGCGGAAAACCGGGCGCGCGCGCGGCTCAACTAGTAGTTTCAAGTATTAATCCTAGACTAATTGCTTATTATCTGAAGAGGAAAACGTGCTGTTAGAGATAGGAGGTTCTTTGTAAGGAGAGACTAAAAAAGTTTCTAAGAGCTCTATGTGTCGTGTGAGACCCGACGGATGCTCTAGGTTATAAAGTACTTTCTGTAATACGTCGAGTGCCTAAGGAAAGACGAAAAAAGTTCGAGCGTGTGTGTGTTTGTGTTCGTGGGTGTGTGACTGGCGGTTCCTTTTCGCAACTGTGCCTGTTCGTTATTGCCCTCTCTCTTTTGTTCCCTCGTTGAGCTGAACGACAGCCACGGTTGCGATTAGGCTGCTAACCGGGCCGGATTAGTCAACCAGTCCGTCGAACATTTGGAAACGGAAACGATGTGTACCAGTGAAACATTACTTTAATTGGTTCGTGTTTTTCGGTAATAACTCCTTAACGAAGCGGCGGAGAATATTTTTGTGAGGGAGAAAGTTATTTCAAATGACCTTAGGAATCTCCCTTTTCAAGGAAACACAACATTTTTGGGACACCCAGTAGAATAAAACAGAACTTTGCTTCGAATTGTAATATTTCTAGTTGAAATATAGAACAGAAATAAAATATAGAATAACAGAGCTCTGATTTAGATTATAATTTTTCTAGCTGAAATATAGAAGAGAAATAGAATATAGAATAACAGAGCTCTGCTTTGAATTGTAATTTTTCTAGCTGAAATATAGAATAGAAATAGAATATAGAATAACAGAGTTCTGCTTTGAATTGTCATTTTTCCTTTGAATTGTGTATTAAATTGTGATCGAATTTAATTCTCGAGAAACAAACCTGCCGAATTCTTGTGCAAAATGGAAGACAAAGGTGAGATTTTCAAGTTAAATTGTGATTTTGATTTGTCAGTTTCGTTGGCTGTTTGCAAGCGTTTACTGGTTAAACGCTCGCCCGGTTAGCAGGTGGAGATCGTGAGAGAAGGTGAGAGAAACGAATGGACACATGTCTACGATGCGACAGGTAAACGAAAGTTGAAAGAAGATGTTCGTGTGAACGGTGTTGTCGTGGATCGCAAGTGTGTGCGTCGTGTTGTCGATGCATAGAAAAAGAATTGTACAAGACCGGAGAAAAGTTACAGGGCAGAGATACAACCGCCGGTTGCTATGCGATACGGCTGCTCAAATTCCGAAACTCTACGATACAGAATTTATGTACAATAATCGATCGATCCGTCGGGATCGACCGGCGTCTAAATACCGAGTATGTACACGGAACGAGATCGAATGCGGCTTCTGTGTCTCTGCGCGAGTTAGCGATCAAGTTAAATATGTCAGAGAAATGAAAGTGAGAACGGTCTTATGTACAAGGATGATCGACCGATCGCAGCGTCCGCTGGACGAGTTCGATGTCGTCTCGTCGATCATTTTTAATTCGTTTAGAACGAATCGTTCAAGGAGACCGTTCGCAGCGGCGATCGGTCGATCCTCGGTCGAGTGGAAAAACTGGTGTGTGAGAAAGAAAACGGGTGAGACGTTGTGGAAAGAAAAACGAACGGAAACGAGAAAGGAAACGTGTGTATAAGATGATAATAAGTAAGAGAAAAGTTTAAGTACTACCGCCTGGGCTGCAGGACTTTGCCCAGCATTATCGTTATCGATAAGATCGTTATCGTTCTGGAAAACAAAGAGAAAAGACACAAAGAGATGATTGAGAGCTGCGTGAACATCCTCTTGTCTGGGTATAACAATTACATAAACCTAGTCTGTAGTCAATATCAATAATAATAATGATAATAATAATAAAAAATCATAAGAATAATAACGATAATAATAATCGTATTTAAATTACTCCTACACTAATGTCACAATAAGAACAATTATATAAATATGGTAACAATAAACAGTGAACGTAATCTCTATATCTCAATAAATTGACATGTCTAAACTCGCTCAGATTTGAGACTCAAAACTCAAAACTCAAAACTCAAATCTGTATGTAATACTCGTTTTCTATGACTCGTTAGTGGGTAAACACGTAAATCAATTCAACACACAGATTCTCCTCTAATGATCTAATATCGTAAACTCATTCAAAGAAACCATGTATCGTCCTAAGTCTCTAGAGAAGTGGTTCGTAAACTCGGGTCGATCTATCGTCCGCTCGTCGAATCGAATCTCGACTTTGTTATCGATAAAAACGAAATTCTGCGAGCTCTCTTCTCTCACAGAAGAGAGAATAGGGACGACGAAAGAGCAGACGATGTATCGACCGAAAACACAATCTACGTCGACCTGTTCACCAGGGAAAACAAATTGGCTATTTAGGCTTTTCTCCTAGTGCTATCGATCTTCTCTATACTGTTCCAATCATTATTCTCTAATCTCTTCGGTCATAGAGCAAATGAATTTCTGTTTCTTCGTATCCAGTGAACAGGTCGATCGGTTGCACCAAATCTGCATCGTGACGTTCAAGGAGGGGTGACACATCGAACTGCTTTTCTACACATATTGAGTCTGGCTAATTCGACAGAGATTTCTCTTCCTTCGTTCGAAACTGTGATCGAATCTAATCACGCGATTGGTCGAATCCGTTCTCCCGACGATACCACCGATCCGTCTGATCTCTTTTATCGATCACGAACGTGATCCTCGGCGTCGAGGAGGATCGAACTGGTCGTTGAGAGAACGATCACCACCTCGATATTTGCTTTGGCCGTTCGAACACATTCGCAGCCGAAAAAATTGCACATTTGTGCACGTGTCTCTCGTTTCTCGATGACAAATCGATAACCTCGGGATTGCAATAAATAATCCGAGTATTCTTCTTCCAATGGAAGTTCTGTTTGTGTGATTTAAAGGTAACGCCCTAACAGTGAAAATATAGTACAACAATAAACCTGGTCCCAATTTTTGTCTGCAATACTTTTGCATGATGCAGCGAGCAAAAATTTCCTGTTTTTATGACAAATGCTACAGGTTGAAACGTTTGTGAAGACGATAAAAAATTTTCCAGTGACTGCATCTAGACTTGAATTGAATATCGTTGAAACAATATCATTGTGTCACAACATTTTCTGTCTTAAAAATAGCGTGACTCTCTCCGAGCGGATTCGCATATTTTGAGCTGGTAATTGTCTCATTCGCTGCAAGATCGTGTCACTGGGAAATGAGAGACAACGAGTGCTATCTTTTAGGCTGGGAGTGCACGAATCCACGAAATTCTCGTCACTACTGAGCACACAGTCAAATACAGCGTCAGAACACGTTTCGGGACTCGGGATGGTAGCTTAGAATCGCGTTTCCCAATCTAGTCCTTTCAATTTGAAGGTCCACCATCATTCCTCCGAGGATTCGTCATCGATGGCCGTCGAATCAGTCATGTTTCGAACGCCATCGCAGATCCGCGATGCTAAGCTTTCGTGGGTGGTCAAGAAGCTACTCTGGAGTAGTTGGACATCTTTCTATTCGAGACGTGAGTTTCACATCGGCCATGTGAAATCCTATCACGAAGTAAGCGAACGACAAACATCCATTCGAACTGGGCCCTCGGCTCAACTCCCACGAGTCTCTCATGCTCGACAATCCGTCGATCCAATGAACATGATCGATGTCGATCGAATACGCAGAGGGATTAGGATCGAGAGAAGAGTCGTGGGAGCACAGCCCGGAGGTTCTGCTCGTCTGAATAAAGGACATATCGCTAGGGTTTTTCGACGTTTCGTACGACTCGAGACACACCCGGAAACAAAGACTGTCAAGACACTCACCTGTCCGGTCGATTCTATCTGACCAAACCTGGTCGTCTTCCAACTGTCGAGTATCAGAAGGCAGACGTATATCTTACCAACGGTCAGCTTGTCTCTGCCTAATTCTGGAAAAACCAACGAATTCGATTAGTGAGAGCTGTTCTTGCCGAGTGGATCTAGACCGGGCATGGAATTCGAATTGATCCGTGGGCGTGGCTTCTTTGCCCTCGATGGTGTGCACTCTATACCCTCTAAATATCTAGCACTAAACATTCTAGAGACTGCCTACTTTGAATTTCATTTTTCCACTTCTTCGAAATATTAAGTGTTTATGTTTATAATGTGCTGTATTTTTGTTGAGAGCTCCCTGAATAGTCTTTGAAGGTAATACTTAAGTGGAAAGGATAGAAAGGAAGACACAATACTAGCTATTCTGTTTTATCTGTGCACAGTGGGCGTGGCCTGTTCTAAGTGGGCGTAGCCTGCGCGCAGTAGGCGTAGCCCGTTCCGAGTGGGCGCGGCACCGCAGCTCCCAGAGTCAGAACAGTGCTCCACAAATGAAATTCGTACCCATGCTCGATCTAGATCTCTCTTTGACAACAATGATTAGTCGCGAACCTTCATTCCTAGGTATCAAAAGGTCCAACATTTTTTTCGCCTGCAGCGGCCAGATACTTTTGATCGTGTCCCTCAGCTCCTCGTTCGCTACATTCATCTCGTCGGCTGCAAAAGAGTGCTATCGTCAAATACCAAGATATCCACAGCAACAACTAGACGATTCTCTTTTTGTTTGCATAAAAATACGCGGTCTTGTAATCGTGTTCCGATCGTAGCGTACCGCGTCTCATCTTGATGCTGAGATTCTCGCGGATCAGGGCGAACAGCGTGGTGGTGAACTTGACCTTCCCGTCGCTGTCCACTGGCATGTTCATCCTGATCAGCTTTTTATAAGCCAGCCGGTTCGGGCACTTGTTGCCAAACCCTAACGGCGGATCCATGTTCTTCAGCATGTCGTACATCTCGGTGTAGTGGATCTTTCCTGTCGCGCTCGGATCGTACTCCGCCCAGATCCTGACGAACTCGTCGAGATGATGCGCGCCGAGGATCGACGAGTCCCTCGTCAGGTAGTCGAAGTTGTCCATGATGACGGCCACGAACAGATTCAGCATCAGGAACGAACAGAAGAAGATGAACGAGACGAAGTAGGCGTACGCGATGTTTGAGCCGCAGCCGCCCATCTCTTGTTTGCCAGCTTTCGGGTCGCACGGACGTCCCTTGATGCACGCCAGCATGATGTTCGGCCAGGCCTCGCCGGTAGCGCACCTGGCAACGTCATGTCGGTCATTGTCCCATTCGAATTTCTCGCTTTCTAACTTTCTTTCACGCACCCATCGCAATCACGCAGTCTCGGAATTGGCTAAAGATACTTGACGCGACCGGCTATTTCCAAAATCTATACCGCTTTCACTGATAGCTGGTCTACGGCTCTTTATGGGAAATAAAAATTGTTTCTGTCACTTGCAACTCACGGAAACCAACCAGGAATTTATTGCTCAATAATTTCTCTATAATTTCAAAATAATGAATCTAAAACTCTGATCATTTGGCCGATACTGGCGAATCCACTGCTAATTTTATTAATTTTCTTAGCTGTTAATGTTCTTAAACGAAAAGTTAGTTCTTAGATGCCGAAACGAAAATAGATGATTACCCTAATCGTTTCTACAATTATTTCTGAAGATCCTGCGAAGGTTAAATAAATTGTAGGTCATTTCCAATGTGCTATACGTCCGGAAGAACAACTTTATACAACAATAACGTTTCTTAATTTTTGGAAATCGCCGGCGGTTGGTCGCAGCATGCAATTTTCTCAACAAAAGCACGTCGACAGCTCTGTAACCTCTATGAAATACTTCGCCCCTAAAATACCACTACCAGCTCGTTATACCTCCAAGTACAAAACGCAAACGTTTTTTCACGAGCTTATGTGACAACGAGCGTCGTTCCACAGATAGAACAACGCTAAATGGAATCGATCTTGACAGCACACCATGCAAACATAATCAGACCGATTCCGTTTCGATTAACATCAAAAGCGTTTCAATTACTGGCTGAGCAAGGCTCGACCGATTCTACTCGCTTCTAATTACTCTACTGCGTGTGTTTGGTGAGGCGTAGCTTAGCCCGTTTACGTTAGTGTGTTGCATTCTCGAAAATTGTTATTTACTGTTCGATAATCTTCGAAGAATTGGAAATTGAGTCGCGGCGCGAGTGCTTTGCGAAGAAGCTGTGCTCTTTTCTTCCTTTTCATCATCGTTCGTGTGACTATACTTCCGGATGAAACGTTAGAAAGTGTCGTCATTAGATTCGTGAAGGAGTGTCGTTCCTACATTTTCATTAATGGTTTAATTCTGTAATTACCAGATGAGTCGAACTAACTTGTTTCCGACTTTCTCTTCTACAATATTATTGTAATTATGAGAATGTTTGTACAAGAAATTATTACCAGCGACGTGTCTATTGTAATTCCAATCTGTTTGGAATTTATACAAAAATTCATTAACAAACTTGCACGAAAATGTAAATGTTGGCAAATTAAGTAATAGATATTTAGTCACATCGAATTTCACTTAATTCGGCAAAATCGAGCAAACGCATCGAAAGTAGTAGAGCTTATTTGAGCGAGTAAAATGCAGGTGCACGAACTTTTGTGCACATCGTTCAAATAATTTTTGGCAATTTCGAACCGATCTTAAAAAAAATCTAATGACGTCACATCGATGCTATCGGTTGCGTTACTTACCGAAAAAGCAACATCAGACCTTGAATGAAGCTTTGGAAATTGTTGTGCTTGGTTATAGCAGACTCGGGGTCCAGCATGATGTTACCGAATACCTGAGGGACCGAGAAACAAAACAGAAAATGGCCGCGCGGCCACAGGGCACGCACCGCATTAGCAAGATCGCATCATCTTCGACGCGGATCGGGTTTTTATCTTTTTCGTTTTCAAATTAGAATACTATTATCGGTCCACGCGGAAATCGCGAGCTTCCCGACTATTATTCGTGAAGTTTCTCGTAACGTTTACAAGTGGTGCGTACGCGTTCGTGATAGTGTTTGTCGGTCTACCTTCTAAGAAGATACGCATACACACATATTCAATTACGATCTACCAACTGGTCTTTACTTTTTCGACTGTTATCAACTCGCGAGTCCTCGAGAGAGCTCATTGTCATCGACTGATCATTTTTGCGTTCGTTCGATTTTGTCAATTCATGTTCCGGGAAATTATGATCTGTAAAACAGCCACGAAGAATCAATATTTAGAACTTGAGATGCAGTAAGAATTGCTTGAATTTGGGATTAAAAAATTCGCATGATCCAGCGTTGATTCAAGGATTTCCCTCGAGTCCACCGCACCAACGTGATCAACTCCAACAATCTAGGGCAAGCAGCTCTATGGTACAATTGTCTATGGGGACGTCTAATCTGCAGGGTTCAATCGCAACAGACTGATACGTCGAGCAGCTTATACTCTCGATGAAACCTCATGCGAACAGCCCAAAATTCTACGAGAACCGGCGATCGATCGCGTCAAACAGTCCCTCAATTTCGTTTTTTCATTTTTTTTTCTTTCTCTCTCTCTCTCTCTCTCTCTCTCTCTCTTTCTCTTTGCACGAAACCAAGGTTCAAGGTTCACGCGATCGCACAGGTCACACCGATTGGTCAACGAGTCTTTATCGCTTTACATGAACGTACATCTCTGCGTTCAGCTGCTCGACTCACCGAAAAAGCAACATAAGACCGGCGAAGAAGGACTGAAAGTTGTTGTGCTCATCGATCGCTGTTCCTGGATCGTTCGATATATTGCCGAAGACCTGACAACGGAATATTCAGATCGGTCACTAGTGCTCGCTGGTGATCTCGCGCCTGTTCGTTTCACCTGGCTCTGATTATACTTTATTATACTTAATCGTCGACGCCCGTTCGGTTTCGCTTTGCGCTTTCTAGATCGCGTGGAAGCGCGAGACCCTGAAGAATCAAGAGAGACTATCCACGCTTCCCCCCGATTTCTTGATTAACTTGATTTCATAATTACTAGGCCGAACTATAAGTTTTGTCAATCTTTAGCTGCTTATGAAATTTATACGAATCTAATCACTGCAGATTTATTGTTCTTCTAACGATACATTTTTTTCATGTCCGAATCCACTGTAGGTTTGACGATCGAAGCGTAATTTCTGAATTGCGCGAGTGGATCGTACGTGGACAGTCTTGTCTCCATTTTCCTGGGTCCTCACGGCTTTCCGAGGGTTTCTTGGGAATTATGGTCGTCCATTCGTCGTGGCCCGATAGGGCGCTACGTACCTGCATGCCGATGATCGCGTAGATGAAGAACAGCATCGCGATGAGGAGACAAACGTAAGGCAGAGCCTGTAAAAATTCAGAACAATGAAGACATTCTACTCTCTCGAAGAGGAAGATCGATGATCGGTTTGCGCTTACTTTAAAGGATTGTACAAAGGTCCAGAGTAAAATTCGTATCGTGTAGCCCTGCCTGAGTAGTTTGATCAGCCTGGCGGCACGAAACAGCCTGAGGAATCCGACGTTGATGAAGTTCTCCTGCAGGGGACAGAGGAAATTGCACTTAACCACCAACAAATGCCGACTTCTTATCGAGATTAGGGTCGGGCTCCGTGCGTGTAACGCGATCAGTTTTTTTAATACTCGCTTGTCCCGAGATTCGATAGACTCTGGGACAAGTCGCGGAAATCCTCTCGGTACACGTACGAAGCTACTGGAAAACACTTGTGGACCGCGATGGACCAAAAATTAAAAAAAAAAGAACAGTCCATCGCAAAACGCCGTCTGAGTTTCGATCGGCTTTGAAATATTTCATAGCATTGCATTCTCACGTACGCGATCGGTATCGATTTGATGAGCGTCGTACTTTGAACCCATTTGCTGATGCTTGTTCTCATTGTCTTTTCAGTTTTTTGGACCGCGCGTTAATACCGCATCCATACGCTTTTCGCTTTTGTCTCATGTTGGTTTGTGTACACGCGAATGGTGTAGAGACACTTGTGTGGGTCGCCGAGCACGTTCCGTCCACTGGCGTATGATTTCCGCGAATCGAATCACGGATATTATCTTCCGAATGCTCCGGACAATGCACTTGTCACGCGACAGTACGTTTTTGTTCGTAACGTAGACGAAATTATAGTTCTACTGGCTCTGTCCCCGCCCATTCAAGGCTGACCACGCCCTGAGAGCAAAATTACCACGCCCATTTGCGGCGATAATCGAGTCGGCCCTAATCTGGGACGATTATTCCACGTCTAGACAAACCTGATCCTGATTTCATGGTATCCACACCATGCCCACTCAGTTCTAGTCACGCCCAGAGTGCAAAAGTATCCACCCATTTGAAGTTAACATTGCCTAATGCCAATAAAACCACGGCTTAAAGGTGAGAATTACATTTATTCAAAGCTGGTTCCGCCTTGAACCGAGAATACCATACCTATTTAGAGCAGGCCACGCCTCTGGGAGAACGAAACCACGCCCGTTCGGAATAGGCCACGCCCTGAGAGCACTGAAACCACGCCCCTATTTCGTTCCGACGTTCTCTTCCCACACCTGACCTACTTTCCAGTGAACTATGGTTGTTTTTGACATCAGACAAGCAAATAGGAGGTACTGACGCACTGTTCACGCGTTTTGTTCGCGACAAGGTTTGTCGATTCGCAGTTTTCCCGAAGGGAACCTGTCCCAGCGACCCAGTACACGCGTCGTGTCGAGTGTTTATGCAATGTATGAATATCTCGTGTATCCTGTCCCGTTAAAATTCGATCTCGCGAGCATTCGGCCTCTTGGAAGTATTTCTCTTTTCTCGTTTTTATTTTTTTTTTAATTAGGTGAAACGCCGGCACTTACGTCTGCGGTTGCGAACGTGACGACATTTATACCTTTTTTTCGCCTAGTTGGCCGCCACTCGAAAACCGCTCCTAGCAGAAGAAAACACGAGAATTGCAGGATTATTGGATCGATCGTTCTCACTCGTCTGTCGGTAACATCATCTCTTAATATGCGAAACAACAGAGTAGATAGAGTAACTAGCGGTGCGAGTAACACGTACAACCATAAACTGAAGCGGCCCCGACTGCGTTTTCTCCCAATCAAACGGCGGAGTTCTGCATTTACACGCGAAGCTTCTCGCAAATACCGGGTGGAATGGTTACAAACACATTTACTGGCTGCTCTCTGGCAAGGGAATCATCCTGATTTCCCACTTCGACTTCGACGAACCATTGCACCACTGTACCATGATAGTTTCAAGCGTATCGCTTAACGGTTAAGAAGGTCGTTCGGAAGCTCGTCGAAATCGAAGTTAGAATCGTTTCGTTGCCCACTGTCGTCGCTTACCATCTTCTCGCGAAAAGCGGAGTCAGCCAGCAACGATACTCATCGATTGATCTGGTCTATACTCGTGTCACTGCCGGTTCAACAACCTACTGGGGTAGAGTGCAAGCAGTTCAAAAGGGGGTAGTAGAAGAAACTCGTATCGGCGACGGTATCTCGATGCGGCCTGATACTTCAACGCTATTCCGACACTGTCATACTGGAACTCTCAATTATACTTTGCGTGTACAATTTTCAGATACATTGTGTGTACGTGTGTGTTCGTGTTTGATATGTGTGTGCGGATACGTAGCACGGCAGCTTTTTACTTCGGGTCTTATAAACAGATACTTCTACTGCGGAGGAGTCAAGAGATACTTGATGGGTAGTGCGCTCTCTGCAGTTACGTCGACCGTTCGAACGGTCCAATCGTTACTATACTGAGCAGGAATCGCGATGCTCGAAGAGGAACACACAATCACAGTCCATACTTTGGATTTCAAACGTCTGCTGATACCCCAAAATTCTTTTAATCCTGCCACTGTTTCAAATTACACCCACCCGTGTCACCGATGCACAAAATCCGCAGTCCACTAATTACAATTACGCCGACTGTTTATTTTGCGTTTGTCGTTCTTTACGTGCTTTCCATCTGGAGCACCAACTGTGCCGGAACGGCCGCCATTTTTCACAGACGACTATTACAAGAGCGTGTTCCCATTCGAGCATCCGTTCCCTTCCTATGTTACGTGTACGCTGGCGAACACTCTGTGATGATCGTATACTGTGCAAGTGTGACAATGTACAGTGTGGGTGTGTACAGTGTATGAATGCGGCATAATGCTACGTATAAATACATGAGACTGTAGGGGTTCGCACAAGATTCTTTATTTACCTGCTAGCATATACGTACGTATATACATGTATCAAAAATTTAATAGAGAAACGTGCACAGGGACGTTTTCGGAATCATGGCGTGACCGGAAGACGGAGGATTCTGCGCGAAAACGTGAACCAAAATACCTAAAATATTTCATTTGAATGTTTCAGATATTTTTTCCATCGCTCTATGGTATTGGAATTTTTAAATAAATTTATCCGTCCACGTGAAGCTCGATAGTAAACTTTCAGAAATTTCTTGCTGTTATACCGGGTGTCTTCGCGCAAGGAATCGGCGTAAACGCGATCAGCACCGTTCCTCCGCGATCATCCCGTGCACGTTCAATTCGTATACGTACTTCTGCCGAAACTAAAGAAGCAGCAAAGAGGTTAAAGGAAAGACAGCACTCGAGATGTATTATACAACCAAGCAACACTGGGTCACACAATTCAAATGGGAGAAATATTTCGTAGGTGGTGGTATCGTCTCAGGCGATACGAAATAGCTGGTACAATAAAAAGGTCCAAAAGTGAGACCACTACTTCTCGCTCGGGACAATTTACAACGCGATCAGATTGTCGCGGTTCAATCAAAAGGGCATTTCGATTCGACTTGACGAAGCACTACGTACCCCGAACTCGATCACGAGGGCGTCCACGATGCTGCCGATCACCGTGATGAAGTCGAACGTGTTCCAGGCGTCCTTGAAGAAGTTCTGAGTCGCAGGACCGGGAATAAACAAGTCGATTAGTATAACAGGTAGCATTTCTTTAAACCTGCCTCAGTCTCGCCTCGGGCCTTGCTCGAAACCTTTGAAAAATCGTGGTCTTAACCTTTGACTGGGTGGTGGGAGTAAAATATCAAATTCTGACTGTAATAACATTGTTATTTCAATAGCATGAATTTCGCGTGGTATGTGCGTGCGTTTGAAGGCCTCATGGTTGAACAAAGACAAAATGTGTTTGAAGAAAATGCGTGATGAAAATGTTTGAAGAAAATGTCTCCAATGTTTGTGCAAACCCAGCCAACGTTCGAGCAAACTCCGAGGCTATTCGAGTTGTGTAAAGGATGTCTGCTAACTAACGCTACAGAAGAAACTACGAATCGAGTTTGAAGAAGTAGCGAGTCTGTCGTTTTCTCTGAGTGTTTGCCATTGTATGTATGTTCAGGTATGCTCGAGTGTGCGTGTCCTCTCATAGTGTGAGATCGATGTGGTAGGAGATTTAGCCTTGAATTGCATCCGTGTGTTTGTGTGAAAATTGTGCATGTTTGGCTCGGTTTGTCTCTGTATGTTCGCGTATGGTTTGAACGTATAAATGTGTACTATGAAGTTACGCGTGGTTTGCGATGATTGCACCTGTGTGTGGCGCCAGTGAGAGTGATCTCCTGTGTGTGTACATGTGTGTGTGTGTGTGTGGTCGTGTGTGTACGCACCCTTGCACGAACGCAAATGTCAGTGAGCGCGAAGTATGCTCGAGAGTCGTGCTGTTCGGGGGAAATAAAACGATATTGTCGTGTCGACGATGTAGAAAGGCCACAGGTGTCCTCGTTGTCCAGGTGTCAATCGTGAACGATTCGCGGTGGGGTAGGTAGAAATGACGTAGAAAATGGTGTCCAGAGCAGAGCAACGAATCGTTTGCTGTTTCATGGGGTTGATCGCTGGTTCGTGGGGCTAAGCTCGCAGCGAGTCATTCTGGGACGATCTACCGTCGGAAGCGATTCGATCGGACGAAATCGATGGTTTCAGGGCGCTACGAAAGGAGGGATCGAGCACAGGTGGGCAGGTAACCGAGAAGCTGTAGAATCATCCGGAGGAATGACGCATCTATGAATCATGCTAGAGTTTTCTGTCGGCTCTGGATTCTTGCTTGGAGTCGATTGTCTTTGTTGATTGCTGTTGCGTGTGTGGGATTTATTAGAAGTTGAGTACGGTTGTCAGGTGGTACAGGTGAAGCTAGGGGCAGTTCAAGTCATCGATTCACTGCTTTCGAATTTGTTTGTGAAATATAGGTGCATCGATGGTTCAATCGTTTGTGGCGGCACTTTTGACAGCTTCAAGAGATTATCGTGATGCTAATTTTGCAGATACCGGGCTGAATCGAAACTCAATTTGCACGCAAGACTTCGAGGAATATGGACATATTTTCGGACGGCAGTGGCCGGGTCTACTCTGACCCAGCGATTCAGAAGCACTACTGGAGTGCTCCTAATTTCTGGTAAATATTTTCAATCCATAGCTATTTACTCGGAGTAAGTCTGGGTCAAAATGGACCCAACACGGCATAGTTAGACTTGTTCCCTCTATTAAAACTATTTAATCCTATAAGGCAACACAACGAATTGAACAGTTGCGTTTAACAAGTATTAAAATTTGGCATTTAAAGAGCAAAGGAACGACATGATTGGCCTAATGTCCACATGACTCGAGTGAAAGGCGCCTCGTTGACAAAATCAGATTGCCATAGTTGGCCCATAGAACCGAATCCGGTATCCATCGAGGAATCGTCTCTCTCTGTCCTTGTTCCGGCGAACAGAGATCATTGTGTCTCGGAACGCGATGGATTATCAATATATCGTTCGAGAAAGACAATGACAGTGGTGGTTAGGGGGTGGGGGGGGGGGGAGATGGGGGTATCGCGTACAATTGTATACGGGTCTGTATACTCTCTATCCTACGTGATATATGATATGACATGACATGACATGACGTGATGGTTGCGTGTGATATCGAGTCTAGAGTGGAGTGAGTGATTAAGAGGCTGTTTCTATACCTTGCATCCGAAGGCGGCGAGTTTAAGGATGCACTCAATGAGGAAAAGGAGGGTGACGATCAAGTTCACGACGGTCAAGATGTCCAATAGAGTCGGCGGCGCCTCGTGATACTACAAAATACACCCAACACACAAACGTAACACAAGCCAAGATTCTGCATCGTTGCCCGCAATTTTTCCGTTTGCCTCGACAACCATTTTCCGTCGCTTCGCGGTCGGCTGTAACCCTAGGAACCACTAATCGGGGCTCCACTGAGCTGTGTCGCGAAACCATAATCTTCTGACGTTCCAAAAAATTTTATACGATCAATGAATATCGCTCGTAGCTTCGAGATCGCTGTTAAATCAGTAACCTCGGTTTTTAACAAAGATATCTTTAAAAATATGAGCACAGTACCCATTTCATCCGTTTCAAGATCAAATTAATTGGATTGTAAAATTTCTCACATAATATTGTACAACTTTTGTCTGAAATATTTGTATCATTCACATTTTCCAAGATATTTGAACCATTGCATCCGTATTTTCACTGATATGTGTAGTGAACAATAATTTAATAGCGTTCTCGAAGTTGTAGGCAGCAATAAATAATTTTATAATGGACATATACTCATATATATATATATATATATATATATATATATATATATTGTTATGAAATTTTTTGGAACCAGAGGAACAGCGTTTTCTTGACACTCTTCCAGTGTTCTAGGGTTAATCAGCTCCTCCTCGATCAAAATGTCGAGATCGTTCGAGCGCGTTGTTATTATTAATTAGAATCTAGACGACACGCGCGTCGATGGTCTTCGGTTGAAGGCTGCCGATATCGCCGAATTTTTTCGCAAACTTTCGCGACAAACCGGGGTAATTATCTCGAAACTGTGGTATTCTGTTTACGACGACCGATAATCGATTGTGCCCGTTACTGTTTCGTTTCTTTTTGATAAGCCCAATTTGATCAATTTTCTCGGATTCAGGATCGATCCGTCTCGTGTTCGGCGCGCGAAAACGGTGCTCGATTCTTGCGTGTATGTAGTAAGTGTGTGGAATGTGTGTGTGTGTGTGTGTATTTATATATATAGAGAGAGATGTTTGTGTCCGGAATTAATTAAACCGGCCATTTTCCCCGGAAGATGGCGGAGCATGGTTTCTGCATGCGTGTTACATTTCTTCGTACAAAAGTTTTCGACCGGTTGCGCCTACTCTGCGGATCGACGAGCTGCTCGTTGCTCGCCAACAACTTTCTCGGGGACAATGTTCTCGTGTTTCTGGATCGTTGGATCGTTGGCAGCGAGCATCGAAGCGCAACCGAGTGATCGTGAACGTAATACAGCAGCCGTTACCTGGCCCAGAACTGTCGATGCAACTACAGACAACGCTTTCGAACGCCGAGCGCCGATTTTGCGGCCTCGATCTATTTTGCGGAGCGTCGTTCACTCGCCGATTTAATTTGCAGAGGGTCGCAAGGTAGAATTGCTACTTGTAATACCAGGGAACTTGTAGTTTTGCTTTGGGAAACGCTGAAATTTATTTATGAATTTCTGCTCCAATATTTTTCATATTTTACGCGTTAACGAGCTGACTTTGCCGTTTGCCGGAATTTATTTCTTGGGGTGTTGCGATTCATTGTAATCCTGAATTTATATATGATTTAATGATGAATTTATTAGCACATTGATCTGGTGATTTGCTAAAATTTGTTCCTATATATTCCCAGTGTAATACACAGTAAATACTTTCTGATATTATTTTATGGTACTGTAATTGATTTATAATAAGCGGAAATTGATTTTGTGCATCACTAAAATGTATTCTTTGTGACACCCTGTACACAAGAATCGTCCACGTGTCTTTTAAGTATTAAGAATAGTATTTGTTCGTAGACGTGTGAAAAATAATAAGAGAAAATTCATTGATACTCGACTGCAAGGAACATTGTTTTTACAGCAAAAATATCTAAAAATGTGACTTAACAATTATATGTTCTAAGGACTAGGAAATTAAACACAGGATTAATACTGTCTAAAAATAATTTCTGTGTTCATGACGTATCGAATGAAAATGTTTATATCGATGATTCTGCAGTGCGAATTGTTAGACTTGTTAAAGTAGTTGCTACAAGCTATGAATGAGTCATAACGTTTGATTAAGATGTATGAACGATTTATCAATTTTGCAATGCCTATTGTGTGAATCAACTTGCGACAAAATTGCCTGGTACTACAAGTTCGTATCCCACAACCCAACAAAACGTCTAATTAATTTTTAAAAAGAGAGAAAAAACGATCGAGATAGTTTCGGCGCTCGGCATCGAAAGCCTCGCGGTGTGCGCATGCAAGGATAGAAAACATGTCAACGTGCAGTGATCACGTGCGGATGCAACAAGACGGAGATTTAGCATGCACGGGAGCTCTTGTGGGTTGGCTTTTTCTATAAATAATCGCTTCTGCTGTATACAGCCAGGGTTTTTACATATATCTTTGGGAGGCTCGCGCGAATTTTTGCACCTTGTTCCAGGTATTCAGTATTCTCGTATATGTATATATATCTCGTATATCAAATCAAACAAAGAAAAAAAAAATGAAAAAAAAAAACGGAAGAACAGATTGCGAAAAAAACAGAAGTTTAGATAGAAGAGAATAGAATGAGAGAGAGAGAGAAAAACGTAAAATGAAATCGACGCGGCTGGTGTTTGATGCTCCCTTACCGGTGTCTATGGCTCGTATGTGTGACATTATGTGTCCCGTGTTGTGTTGTGCGTGTGTTCGTGTTTCATGGACTAGCTAGTAGTATAATATCACCGGAAACTAGCCCAACAGCGACATGAATGCGTACTTCCTTAGTCTTTCTGTCGCTGTTGAGCTGGCTTCCCTGTATAGTCGCAGGCACACTGCCTGGCAAAAGTACGGAGCGCATTGACAGACGAAAGTAGCATGCTAAAATCTACACGTTAATTGAACACCCCTTGCTCTAAGATTTATATCAATTAAAATTTCTCCTTTAAAATCTCCCGGAAAAAGAATTCATGATTGACACATAAAACTATTGAGAAATGAATGACTCTGTTTTTATTGTAACGCGTGCTTCAATACAGAAGTGAGAAAACTTTTTGACGAAAATATTTTTATCATTTCAGTAAAAGGAAAGAGAAAATTAGGAATCCGAAATTAAGTGTCACCAATGGAGCAGTAGAATTGAATTTCATTCGAAACGAATGTGTTCTTTGCCTCGATATAGTAGAAGGGATTTTTCGCGAATTGTACTTTTGCGAGGAGGTGTGCATGTTCATGATCAAATGCTACGATTCTCGGAAAGGCTCGGACAAAGGTCCTCCGGAGTTTCGTGTCGAATCAAACGATCTTATCGAGATGCGAAAATGTTCGCACGATTTTCCTGTCGTCCCCGTCGAGGAACGCGCGCTCACCTTTTGAGATCGTGTTCAGAGCATTCTCTCGACAGTGATCAATCGACACTGAAGTATAGTTAACAGCTCTGAATACGAACAGGTCCAATAATGAGCAACGATTCGCGCGATGAAACTAGTTCAGTCAGAACTCTTTGCGATTCTCGTTGCCGACAATGAATGTTTCGCAAAATTTGGAAATCGAAGGCGATCGTGGAAGGCCATGATTGATTTCGAGAACGTTTCGGAGGACAGTTTAGCAGAATAGAGCTTTCGAAACGGGCTCGTCCGAGTTTTGAGTCGACAGGACACCAGCTACTCTCCGAACATAACCAGAAAAGAAAAATGACAACGCTCTACTTCCATTCTAATAAGCATACGTGGCCAGGCGATGATCGAGAGACGATCGGGCGACGTTCGATTCTTTTGGCACGAGTGATCGAATGATGGAGAGTCGAAATGTACGATTCTCACTGTTGAGGCTTTAGGATGTCAGTCGTGTCCTAGAGGAATTCCAACGTTTCGCAAGCATTGCTTCATCAGGGGATCGAAGACACTCTCGTGATACATTATACATTATACTAGCTTCGTCAGGGAATCAAAGACCGATGATTCATTATACTACAACCCCCTGATAAAGCTAGCTGCAATGCTTGCAAAACAAAATAATTTCATGGCTTGCACCCGAAAGCCTCAACAGTGGGAACTAGACTGCGGATTTTATGCATTTAGGACAAATAGGAGCCAGTAGAATTTAGTAGATTAAATAAATCTGAGAACATGCACATACCATTGTTAAAATGATTAAAGAAAGAAAAGAATTTTTATTTTGCATAAAGATCCGCCAGCCTAGCGACGCCGTAGAATTGTATAAAGTCTCGAATCTCGAAAAATGAGAAATTAAAAAATCGAATGGATGGAGATCGAGCATGGTCGCGATCGTTTCTCGAGGCCGGCTCGAAAACCGTCTCGAAGCGTCTCGAGCCAGCCGGTCCCCGGGCCTCTAAGCGCGTATAATATGCGTTCATATAAGTTCTCTCGGTAATCTGTTCGATGGAGGGGTTGTTTTGTTGGCATGGTGGAGCTTACCCTCACGCCGAAAGCGGCGATCTTCAGTATGCACTCGACGGTGAACATCCCCGTGAAGCACATGTTCATGTACTTCAGCGTGTTCTTGTACGCGTCGCTTTGCCGATGGAACTGCAATGCATACACTGACAACACACACGGCCGACAGAGACAAACAAACATACGTACAAGCGTTAGAGAATCGCGGTGTTCGCGCGGACGCGGACCGGGCGATCGGGATATTTCGGTCGCCGATCGCATTGAACGATCCCCTTTTTTTTCTTCTTCTAGCATTTCGATACCGATCTCGAGAAAGGGGATCGTTCTCCCTTCTCGGTTTCATCAGTCTCTCCTCCGACCTCTAACTTTCCCCGTTCGCTATCGAGTTAGCTAGGTTAACTCATTATTTTTCGACTTCATTCGATATTTTGTACGTTGTGATATTTATTTCATATTTTTGTATTCTCAAACTCTAACTTTTAATATTTATTTTTATTTATTTTAACGCAGTCGAGATAGCTAGATTAATCTTTTAATTTGTCGAGCTTGAAGTTATTATGTTTATTTGTCATATTCAATATGTTGTTAATTTGTTCGTTCTACTAAATTAGGAACGCGTGTGAACGAATCGCTGCAACATCCAGCGTAGATTTTTGCATGAGACTCTTTTATTACGCGACTCTGGATTATTTCGAAATTGTTGATCAATTGCAAATTTCATTGCTTCGTTTGCCACTCGACAGCGTTATTAAACTTTTCTATTGTTCCTACACTGTTCTCTGATTCGACCGTGCTGTTTTCACTAGAATTATGTCGCAAGTGAAATAGCTCCGCGTACGGTCAGACACGAGTACGATCACAACGTATATGTTGTTAAAATATGAAACTATGAGTGAAATGCAATGTATTCTGGAAAACGGTTTAAACAAAACTTGATGAAACGTCACCGGAATATTTTTAGCATTGTTGTCATTTCCAAGTTGTTAATAAATTATAAATTTCACTGTTGCATTTGCTACTCGACAGCGTTGTCAATTGTTTCTGTTATTCCAATTCTTATCTGTTAATTATTCTATGATTTGATCGTCCTACGTCCACTAGAATAAAATCGTAAGTGAAATAGATCCGCGTATGGTCGGGAACAGGCACAATCACAACGTAAAGGCTTCCCTTTACACAGGAACCATATAAGTCGTACAGTAATGTGTACAATATGTAAGTTACATACATACATATATATATATATATATATATATATATATATATATATATACATACATATATATATACGTTTGTCAATCGACAGAGAAAGAAATAGGTGGAGACAGAGAAAGAGAGACAGAAAGAGACAGAGGAAGAGACACATAGGTGTACAATATTAGCGTTAACCTAGATACGTGTATCTGTACGACCCTACCAGGTGTGTACGGCGTAACGATCACATTAAACAGATTGTTTCTTCTTTTATATTGCCAGGGTGAGTAGGGACGGGTTCACAGAGTATTTGTACATTACGTGTTGCTGGTGTGTGTTATGGAGTAGCCATGTCAGCGCTCTGTGCCAATGCAAATCAAAATCGGACACATATTATTGTCACCCATACAACATTTGTTAATTCTAATAATTTTAATAATCGCACCATCTTTATCGCGTAACAATTGGCCGCAAAGTCGGTTACCAATACAATATCCAAATCTGTTCATAGTTTAAGAATATTTGACTAATTTTGAATCTAAATTTTCTTAATCTCAATTAGAATTCTATAGGGCTAGTGAGTTCGCACAGAATTTACCTCTTTTTTCCCGGTCTCTCGATCACGATTACAGCGCAATTTTGCAATTTAACAACACAACTATTAGACATCGGTGTAAATTGATCGTCGTGCGACAGAGACGGTAGACTGACAGAACCAGCGCTGACATGACGCACTGCCAAAAACAGGACTGTCGGGAAGACCGAACGGTAGAATCGAGTCGAAGTGTCGCGGCCCACCGTGGCAGCCCTATCCTCGCGGCTAGGGCTTCCTCCGTGGGTCGCGATCGGGATCTGGTATATATGGACGGTGAATGCGAGAGTGTGTGGACGGAAAGTAACGGAGAAGTGACTAACCCGCCAGCGGGGTGGGTTAGCGGGTGTTTCTACGGCAAACAGAACGGAACAATCTCTCGTGAGGAAACGCAAACAAGGTTTTTGTGAACCGAAAACAGGCTAAGAACGGAACACAAGGTACAAAACAAAAACACACACACACCTCGTCCGGGGTGGTTCAGAAAGGAACGCCTAAGAAAATGAAGATGAAAGAAGCCGAGGGTTCATTGGAGAACAGAGGCTCGTCAGATAATCCCTCCACCGTTTGGGTATCCTTTTCTCGAGTCTCGAGGTGTTTCATAAAAGTGGGTGGGTAGGGGGGGGGGGGTAGGGTGTTGTGAAGAAAAAACAGAAGGAACGGGTGGATCGAGTCGTGCGGGCACCCCGTGCAAACAAACGTGTCTCCGGCAAACGTGGAACGAAAAAACACACATTCAGAGCCGATTCGAAAACTGCGAGTGTGCTCCCGGCCCCGTGGTCTCGGCCCAGCCGAGGTGGCGATGTTATTTTATTTCTTTTCTTTTTTTTTTTTTTAATTTTTTTGCGAGCAGTTCAGCAACGTTAGCATGCGATATCCGCGATATCCCAGCGGTCGCGACATCTCTCAGCACGATGCGTGCGTGTGTTCCGGAACATTTACGTGCCTGCGAGACGCAAAGAGACCCAGAGAGCTGAGGACAGAGTGTGCGTCGATCGTGTGACATTTCGAAAGACTATAGGGAGGAGTTGCTATCGCGGGAGGATTCTCGTGCTAGACGGACCAGGCTGTCCAGCTCTGATTGGTCTCTTTGCTCCGCGACGGACATTCAAACACCGTGTGCCACCACCCGTGTGCGCTCCATTCCCAAGACCATGTGTGCAAGTAACGTGTGAGAGTCACTTTGTGACGTAACGCATGCCCAGCGTCGTGTTCAGGCAATTGTACGGTAACGCCTCGTTAGATGATCGGCTCGCTGTTTTCTAATTACGCCACCGTTTCTCATTTTCGAGGAGCAGCGTTCGGTTCCGTGACTTTTGTAGCTGTTCGTCATCCAACGAGCCGTTGTGGTATAGTTTTCGGACTGGTTGAAATAAAAGAGAGGAGAAGGCGCGAGATTCGACGGAACCGGATGGTAATCAACCCTTTGCGGACCAGATAATTCAACAGAGTCGTCTCGGTTTAGAAATGTACGAAATGTTTGCATGTTAAAATGCTCGAAATTGTTTCTAGTTGTCCAACGTGGTTCGAATTTACCTTTAAAATGCTTTTAGTTGCGAGCTCTCAAAGTGGTTTCAATTGTTTATATGGAATTGTAGCTGGACTACAGATTTTTGTGAAGTTATGCATGCTCATGGTTTTATTCTTCAAAAATTCGAAAGAATTATTGTTTTGACTAGCAGAGTCAACTGTAGGCAATTTTTCTTAGACAATCTGTTTAGAATCTTCTTAGTGGGAGGAAATAGATTTATTTACGCTTGTTGAATTTATTGCAATCTTTGGTGCAACATTAACGACCAAGAAACTCTATTTTCTATTTGCAAAAAGAACTGAGTGAACTGAGGAAATTCATCAATTACCACCAGATCTTACTAGATTCAACATATGAACAAACAATACTCTACAAAAATTTATATTCTCATACTCGTAAGAGTCTACGTAAGAGTCTACAGATATTCCCATACCAATTGATGCAGAAAAAATTCCAATATCTAAGAACCTGCTACGAAAACAAAATTCCCAAGGACTGTAAAGGGTCGTTGAAAAAGAAATTCCAAAAACATTTCCGGTGCAAGTTTCCCACTAGAATCGGTCCGCGAAGGGTGTACCCGTTCCTCTCATTATGGACGAAAGCGTAGCGTAGTCTTGGACTTTTGTCGGCCAGCTCTCTCTCTGTGCGTTGGCAGCCCAGCGATGAAAGTAAACGATGAGAATGGAAACGGAAAGGCGGAAGGCCACAGAGAGACAGAGACAGACAGAACAGAGCAGAATAGAGAAACAGAGAGAGAGAGAGAGAGAGAGAGAGAGAGAGAGAGAGAGAAAGAGCGTAGGATAGAATAGAGAAATAGTGCTGTAAAAAGTGGTGTGTTGAGGGAGTAGTCGCGCGGTGCCAAGGCTCTCGTATATGTCGCAGCTCTTTTCTCCCCCCTGTCCTTTTTGCTTGGTAAAAAGAATCCCCGTTGAAAGTCGAACGTCTGAAGCCTGTGAATTTCGTGCACGGCTTCGAACCCCGCCACCAGTTCAATCGTGGGCTTGTCGAGGCTTACGAAACGAACACACGCGGCTTTACCGTGTCCAGAGAAATCGGCGTGTTTTCTGTGGTTTCGTGTGGAACGGCTACGGGATCAGAGAGTCGGGCAAGTTTCTCGCAAGAAATCAAACTTTCGAGCTGACTCCTCGTGTCTTCTCTGTCCGAACGACACAGCTCGCTTTTTCGCCATCTTCCCTTCGCGAGTGGACTGCGGATTTCTATTCGAGGCAAGCTACTTTAGATTTTGCATGCTTAAAAACACATCTCTTCACATAGACGAACGAGACGCTCTATTAATCGTTCACAATTTCAGTTTTCGTTCAATTTGAATAACGGATGGGCGATCCCACTTAGCCGAGACACCCTGTATTAATTGGTTCAAAAGTTACAGTCACAGGAGAGTTACAAGTACGAATTGATATTTCTTTTCGCAGTGATTTGGATAAATTGTTTGTATCGTGCCGGTGGCTTGAAATTTTTATCTTCCTTTCCCGGCATTCTATGTTTCATCTACGCGTATTTATCGCGAATAAATAAAATCTGCAGTCTATTCGCGAACGTCGAGTCGAAGGAAGATCATTTGTTTGATTATGAAGATTGTTGCTTCGGGCACTGTCCACTGTCATAAAGAGGATACAGTACCGGCCCAGCGAGTCACAGGAGGACAGAGAAGACACTGGTAGCTGGAGAAACGGAGAAGGAAAAGTTGAACGCTGAAAATGCACGCACAGAAAGTATAAGAAACACCATAGGAAGCGGAGAGTGTTTGAGGCATTCCTAGAACCGTGGTGGTACAACTACGTGGTGGTATATTAACAAATTTTTCTTTAAGATCTAACTCTTAAATATTAACAAAAATTAATTTTCTACTTTCTGAGATAAATCGCCTCTGGTCAGTAAAAGATGTTTCAATAGCTTATGGAAATGGGAATTCATTTATCATTGCTGATACAGATAACCCTTAAATAAGGGTAGTCGAATCTGTGTGGTATTTATGGTCAAATTTGTAAGAGATTGAATTTAATGAAAAATGTGTAAAAGTGAGAAACATTCGTGATTTCTCTATAAAAAATTTTTCGATGCTCGTGCTATTCCCAGCATTGGAGTTTGATCAGGCTAACAATGTTTCGCGTGTGCACCACCACGGAAAGAAATCGTCTCGTTCCAGAAAAGGGGGAACAGAAATTTCAATCGGCACAGAATAGAAATAAGCGAGATCGAGATCGAGATCGTCGAAATGAAAGTCCGGGATTCCAAAGGCGGAATCGAGACGATCCAAGGAAAGAAGAAATATAGACAAAGAGAGACGGAAAGAGAGACACAGAGAAAGAGAAAAAGAGAGAGAGAAAGAAGATAGTATACAGAATAAAAAAAGGAGAATGGTCGCGAGGGTTTCGAAGAGGGTCGGGACACGCAAGAGTATCCAACACAGCTGTGTACACGTACCAATGGATAATAACAAGGATGACAATTATACAGAGAGCAATAAATAAATTGGCAGGCAAGAACAACAATGTCCTCGTACAGATATAACGTAATGTCTTACGCTCGGTTCGAATGGTCCGTTGTGCGCGGACGACCACGTGCTCTCGCCGACGATCTCGTTTTCTTTTTAAAACGATACCTCGATCGGCGACGATCGACGATCTTCGAGCTGCTTTCTTTGCTTTCACCGTTATATCTCGCGATTTAATTAGCGGGAGAAAATCGAGCACACGCGCGCGCGGACGACTTCGGCAGATTTCTGTTCGAGCTGCGATATTTCGACTGTTACTAATAATTTATCGTTGGAGCGACGACAGAAATACATTAAAAGTATAGAAGCTGCTATATTTCATAATAATTTTTCAGTATTTTATAAACTGTTCAAAGATATTTTTCTTTGGTGCATTTGTAGAGATAATGGTACCGTCCCATTCGATTATTAATTTACATTTATTGTCGACGAGTCAGTGTTGAGAATGGCTGCAACAGTGATTGAAAAGTAATATTTTATAATCGCAGCTCAAACATAAGCGTTCCCTTAGAGTGCGGCTATTCCGAATGCGATTTTCGACCGGATGCAACACACACATCGATTGTGTGACTTGTGACCGTACAGAAATACAAGGAGCGTAGCAATTAGAAATGTAATAATTAAAATCTAAGACGGCTCGATATCGAAGAATCGATAGGTACAGCCGCACCCATGGTCGTGGAAGTGTGTGTAAGGGAGACTAATTAGAAAACCGCCAGGACCTAGAAATCGATCTCGCACAGTGATCCTGTGCGGAAGCCGATTCCTGGATCTTCCTCGCGATCTTCCAAGATCCGTGGGAAAGAAACGAGATCCTAGGGCGCGAGAAATCGGTTGCGGAATCGGCACGACGCGTCACGGCGATCGACTCGAATGAAATCGTTTCCATCGACCGGTCGTTTGTTACGGATCGATCTTTTTTACCTGCCGCACTGTTTTCCAACCCTTAGCATCGCTGCAAATTTACAGAAGACCACACATGCTGATTTTTACGAACTTTGTAATAGAACGAAAGTTCTTCACATTTAGAACAAGTTCATCAACTTGTTTGCTCAGGTCGGAATTATTGAATTACCTCGTTCAGAATTTAAAGATTTTAATGCAATTTGATTCGCGCAACTGTGTCTTAGAGAGCGTTGAAATCACGATGCGAAGGGTTAATCGATACTTTAGGCGACGAGCGGCTGCGACGAAGACGGAACACCTTCTCTCGAACGATTCCCTGTCGCGGACGATGGAAACGGATCGTGGACAGCTTACCTTCATCATGAGCAGTAACGTGTTTAATACGATGAGACCCATGATAAAATATTCGAACGGCGTCGATACCACTATCTTCCAGATTCGGAACTTGACGCTGTTACGTTCTCTCGGCATATACCTTTCCAGAGGGCGAGCCTGTATCGTGAAGTCTATGCAAGATTTCTGAAAGAGAAACGGTGCGAAATGTTTAACAGATCCACATTTTAAAAAATTAATCGAAAGTACAACACATTGGAACTTCGTTCATTCGAACCTCCAAGGCCTTTCGAATAGTAAAGCTAACTGTTCCCACCACTCTCTCAATTTAGTAACAACAAACATGGTTCAATAATATTGCTTTATATCGCAGACTCGCGTGTCATTCATTGCTTGTTATCATAGTAAAGTGTGCCAAGAATTCAGCTACCGGAAACTCGGCTATGAATATAAACGGCTGATAAACAAGAACTTTTTCGTGTAAATAAGGATAAACGAAGTTCTACTATAATTATAATTGCCTGAACTTTCGTGCGCGCAAACTTCATAGTCGCCAGATTTAGACTTGTCTCCCCACTCCACCTTCCACTTCGATTCGAGTCGATTCCCCCGATCTGGCGACTCTGACTTGAATAGGTTAATCCTAACTGCTATGATTATCATGGTGGAACGAACCTGGTTCTTATCGATTTCGCCGTCTTGCAGTTCGGCCTCTCCCTGCTCCTGGAAAGTGATGATGATCAAGGCCACGAAGATGTTCACGAAGAAGAATGGAAAGACGATGAAGTAGACGATGTAGAAAATGGACATTTCTATACGAAAGTTCTGGATGGGGCCTTTGTCCTCGTACGTGGCCCACATCGAGTGCTGCAGGATCTGCGGCCAGCCCTCGCCGGTCTGCACCGCGAATAACGTCAGCATTGCTGCCATCACGTTATCATAGTGAAAGCTCTGTGAGAGCCACTCGCGCTTCTTCGCCTCCGGCAGCATCGCGTTTTCCTCGAAAACGAAATATTGACCCCTGTGGCAACACACGACAGCACGCGTCAAACTCGATCAAAAACATCCCCGAATCCTCCCCCAAACTCAATCGATATCGCACAGTATCCAAAGTTAAGTGTCACTGATATTCACTCGGTTAAATAACCGCGACCCTTACAGTGCAAAAAGAAAAGAAGAACAAAACGCTACGCTACTCGCGAGAATTTCACTGCTGGGTGCCGGAACACGGTGACACTTAACCGTGGCCAAACGATCGATAATCGTTGTATTATTGAACGCCTAGGACTGCGTTGATCTAGGTCCCTGATGTCGATAATATGATACTCACTGGCAATCCTGTTCCGTATACTTGCTCTCGTCGGTACAGTAGAAGAATTTCCCGTTGAACAGCTGCACCGCGATCACAGCGAAAATGAATTGGAACAATATATACACTATGAGAATGTTAATGACGTTTTTCAGACTGTTCACCACGCAGTCGAAGACCGCCTTCAGCTTCGGCACTCTCTTGATCGTCTTCAACGGTCTGAGCACACGCAACACTCTCAACGACTTGATCGTCGAGAGATTCTGCCCGGCCGAGCTGCCGGTCATGTCGAACGCGAACGACACCGCGGCGCATATCACAACCACCGCGTCCATAATGTTCCAGAATTCGCGGAGATACGAGCCCGGGTGAAGGATGATCCCGAGATCGATGATCTTCAGTATCATCTCGACGGTGAAGACACCGGTGAACGCGTAGTCGAAGTAGTTCAGGACATCGTTCCTCGGCGATTCCTCCCACACCGGATCCTCGGCGGCCAACGCGATACTCGACAGCGATATCACCACCATTATGAAGAAGTCGAAGTACTTCAGGTTGACCACCCAATGGGCGGCTCCTCTTACGCTGCAAAACATCAATCATCGATCAATCAATCAATCATTGAACCACCTATGTGCGGACACTTAAATGGGGGGTGAGTTCCGGAGTCTCAATGCGATATGTTTGGTTGAAACGTATGCAAACTCTACGAGTACTTTACGTTGTTAAAATCGTAGCAGGTGGACATTGAGGAAGCTTACGGATTCGTAGGGGACAGTATAAACATGGAGGAGTATGGCAGCATTGGTTTTGGTCCCGTGTCATCGTCTTCATCCTGCTTTTTCTCTTCGGACGACTGCTTCCCACCTTTTCCGTCTTTGCTGAAATCGCAAACGTTCTCGATGAACATTGTACTCGTGGTCAATAAAGTCCGAAGTTTAATGACGATTGGGACTGATTTAGGATGCTTACAAGTTCTGGGTCGGACTCGGAGGGCAGACAGCGACCTTCGGCGGGCTACCGTCTTTCGGCTTCTGCAAGGACTCCATCTCCTTCTCGAGTTCCTGCGTCTGCTTCTCCTTGTCCTCGACTTTCTCCTCGTCCTCGGCGGCGCTCAGCTCTTGTGCGTTCGCCAGATTGTCAACGGCGATAGCCAAGAACACGTTCAGCAGCGTGTAGTTGCCGAAGAGCACCAGCACGATGAAGTAGAGCGAGTACACCATGCCCCTCCTGTGACCGCCTTGCGACTCGATACCCTGGTACATCACTTCGTTCCAATCTTCTCCGGTCAGGATCTAATCGGGTAAATGATCCCTTATTAATGACAATCAACTCGACTATTGTATCAGCGTTCATCCACTACAACCGTGCGAAGGAAAGACCATGTTTCGTGTCTTCTTTCCTTCTCCACAACGTCGACCCTCGTCCGCCATTTTTACAGCTCTCCTCTGATGTCAAATTGACGCAATATTAAAAATCACCATGGTGGATACATCGATTCTCTAAATGGATTCTTCGAGTATTGGTTATTTAGAATCCGCGAAAATTCTGTCAAGTTGACACGAAGGATCGGCGAGGACATTTAAAATATTTTAATAAGTTTTCTAATAATCCTTTCCAAATGCTGAAGATTTTTGTAACTTACAAACGCACAACTGTCTAGAAGCTAATGTGTCACTACTATACCTAAATTTTCCTAGACTCGGAATTCTCGAATATTTCGGGTTGGTACTCACCTGGAAGACAGTGAGCAGCGCGATGGGAAAGGTGTTGAAGTTCGTGGGCGGCGTGCCGCTATCGAAATTGAACTGGCCGCCGAAAAGCTGCATGCCGAGCAGCGCGAATATGAGAATGAAGAGGAAGAGCAGGAAGAGCAGGGAAATGATGCTACGCATCGAGCTGAGCAGCGATATTACGAGGTTCCTCAGGCTCTTCCAGTATTTGGTGACCTTAAAAATTCGCAGGAGTCTAAGGGCACGTAGGACGGAGAGGCCGAAAGAGCCGGACTTCAACTCGGACCAGATCACTTCGAAGATCGATCCCGAGATCACCACGCAGTCGAAACGATTGAAGCTCGACTCGAAGTACGTGCGGGGCCCGAGCGCGTACACCTTGATGAACATCTCCATCATGAACAGAGCCAGGAACACGAACTCCGCGTAGTCTGAAAACAACGTCGTCGTTAACACGCGTTATTCTTTATGTGCAGTAATTTATCTGAGCATTGTTGAAAACGGGGTTTGTTGGGGACAATGCTTACAGAGGAAATCGGTGAGCCACTGTGGCTGGCCGTAGTGCTCGACGGCGACGCACACGGTGTTGAAGAACACAAGAACGATGACGAACCAGTAGAACTTCTGCGACTTGACGGAGTTCCGGATCCAGAACCTGAACCTCTTCTCCGCCCGCCAGAACTGCATGCAGGCCCCTTTGTCTTTCACCCTCGACTTGATGTAAGAAGATCTCGAGTACCCTGCAAGCGACAAACAGATCGTTTCAGTAACCGTCAGGATAACGACGATATAGAACACGCCTGTTCGGGGCGTTTCCAGTCGATCGATCGTCAATATCGAATCACCGTCGGTGAATTTTCGAGTGCTCGGCTCGGTTCGTCGAGTGAACCGATCGAAAATTTCCGAATTACGATTCGACTGGGTGATTCGTTTGGATTCTCTTAAACATACACAGGACGGACACGTCTATTTTTAAGCAGCTCAACGCAGAAGTGGTGTAAGTCGATATTTGTTTGGTTTAAAAGGTTTAATCGTCATTAAATATTAGGTCAGTGTTGTTGTATTTTAATACGAAATGGGACACGAACTTGCGACGTTATCGTGTTTTACAAAAGTTTTGCTTATTCCTTGGTAATGATTGGCTGTTTCGACTTGCACCATTCTGGCATTGAGCGGCTCATTTCTAAGCGATATGTTGTCTAATGAAGCGGACGACTGTCTCTATATGTATATGGATCAACGATGCGTGTGACTAATCTATCCTAATTAGTAACTCGTGTAAAGTACTCCGACCCAGTCCGTCTGTCGTACCCTCTATGGGACGACGCCTATTTCTGGCAAATCTATTTTTCGTCGAATCGATTCAAGCCCGCTCCCCGCTTCTAATTGTTCTACATGAGTCGGATAAGGTTGCTCGCCAGGTACACCAACTATGCTTCTACCTAACACCGCTCGAAAATATTTCGGCCATTTCATTAAAGTTTGCCGAACAGCATTTTGCACTCGCCGTTCCTCATGGGTTGTAATGTGCGCCGTGAATTTCAATGAACACGTTCGCCAGCAGCGTTTGTTCGTGCTGATAATTACCCTGCGAATTTTATGAAACGAGAGGAGCACAGGGGCACGCCTACGTTAACGAAAAATTAACATTTGTTCTATGGTGACTGTTTTTGTTCTAGCAAAATTTCTTCGTGAAGTCTCGAACACCGAAGTGTTAAACAGCTGTTGACGTTTCAGCAGTAATAATTCGCAACGAAATAGTTTCGAGCGGCATCGTGTACGCACGCGGGCATCACAAGTCCCGCCTAGAACCACGTGGGCATCGTGGCCCCGCCCAGGAACCACGTGGGCATTGTGGGCCCCGCCTCCACCACGTGGACACGAATGGCTCCAACAAACAAACAGAGAGAGACACACACACACACACACGTTTAAATGTTTATTATATATATACACGAGTGTACAGCAACACCAGCCAACAGAAGCAGTTCCTAAAAAAGTGACAGCAAATTAATCGGCGCCTTGGACGTCCTCAGCCGCAAGTCCTAAACAACGCGGTCTACCATTTACACTACCGACAGAGAAGTATCCTGACACCAGTCGACAGTGGCGGATTATTAAGTACTCATATAACAATAAATTCCATGAAATGATTTCTCGTAACATTTGGATAAAAAAATTATTTTACACGCTCCGCTGGAATGTCCAACTTTTCTATTTTTCCCTTGGATCTTTTTGCCAATAAACTTTTCCGTTTGCCTTCTTTCTCAATTTGAGAATAAAATGTTATGGTCCCAGAGACGCATAATTCGCCACTGCGGATCGAACAGAGCAATTATGCTCCGCGTATGGCCGCGCGAGGTTTGCTCTGCAGCAACGTCGGATACGCGGCAGCGTTCCTGTTACAAATTTACGCGTGTGGATACGTGTTACGTGTCTCGTGTATGTATCGTGCGTACTGAGTGCGGGCATGTACCAAAGAGAGTAAGTTCTTCCTAGACACATGAGAACACACGATAATAACACACGGAGAAAAACAACTGCAGAAATAAAGTTACGGGTACGCAGCCTTTATCGCGCCGCTGATCAAGAGACTCGGCCGCGCTCACTGTTGTAGTTACCTTTCAGGATTTTCTTAGGCTCTGAAACAAGCGGAATCATATCGTTCTCTCTCCCATGAGGCACTGGAATTGGACGCTGGTGGCCTCGCGAGGCTTATAATGAGTACAATAATGAGTGGACCGCGGATTTTTATGCAAAATAACAATTATCTCCGTTAATTGCAAGGTAAAGGAACTATGTGACACTCGGTTCTCAAGAACAAGTTCTAATCATTGCAGCTGTGAAGCGGTTCACAGCTCGCGCTTCCTTCGATTAGATTTTTCCGTGGAAATTTTGTTCACGGATAGACTGAGAGTTAACGAATCGGCAGTGTCATTATGTTGCCCCCCCCCCCAGAAGTGGGCTAGCCGCACGGTCGGGGGGAACGCCCAAATTGCCCCCCCCCCCTCATCTGGGTCAGCTGGTCGCCCTGTTTAGGGCGTGCCGGAGCACGCCGTCGGCCCCCTCTTTCCGCGAGTGGGGACTCCCTCCCTCGGCCGGGGCGGGGACCTACGGGTCCCCTTCCGCTGAGGGAGGAAGGTGCCGCCCCCCGGGTGGGGGACACTAAGTTCACTAGGTAGAGGGGGACACCAAGTTGACTAGGTATGGGGGGAACCCCCTACTAGGTTGGCTAGTAGGGGGCTTTACTTTCCCCTATATTGTTTACTTTCCCCTATATTTCCCCGGGATATTGTTGTTGGGGAGGGGGGCGACGGGAGTTTATTTCGACTATGAGTGCCTCTCCGGCCCCCGCTAGCTCGGGGAGGTCTCCGTGGGGGAGTTAGTGGGTATACCTTCCGGGGAGCCCCACGTACCCCCACCCCCCAGGGAGGACGGAGAATCCATAATGAGCGATTACCGCTACGTTAAAAAGAAAAGTGTCATTATGTTGTATTAGTAGTCGCTCGCGAGACCAACCTTGCGTCCTGAAAGGTGTTTCACCTGCAACGCTGATCGAATAGCGAGAAGGTGAGACGATGCTACCGACAACATGAACTTTTCATTCAGTTTACAGGCTTGACATTGGAAATCGTAGAATTTAATCGTGGAACCTGTTCGATTAGGAACGGGATCGACTCCCGTTCGGGATTCCGCGAGTACAGACGGAGAAAAATGGCGAGGGAATCGCGCGGACAAGCCGGAAGAACGCGACTCACCGTCGTCCTGGTCGTCATCACCTTCCTCTTCCTCCGTGTCCGTGCTTCTGCTTTTACCGAGGTTCTTCATCCTCTTCTTCTTCGCAGCGGCTCGTCTCCTTCCTGCGGGAAAACATCACGTTCATTTAAACGATCCAGCAAGAAGAGATACATCGATACATACGCTAGCCACATGTTAACTATTTTTGTTAAGTGTTAAATACGCTTTTTCTTTCAAAAATAGATTGACGATCGAAATCAGTGGATATACTGTGTCACTTAAACAGCAATAACTTCGCGAAGAAAAATCGTACGATAATCTACCTAGGCTCGTTCGAGAGCAGAGACTCGGCTCTTCAAAATGGCGCTAGGTAGATTGCCGTACCATTTTTCTTCGTCGAGTTATGGCAGTTTGAACATCGACTGTTGGTCACCAATCTTTCATCACAGATGTTCCTCCTTAGCGTCGCGTTCTGCACAGATACTGACATGAAAACTACTGACAAAGAGGTTAACGATAGACCTCGTTAATAACAGAAAACAGTGATCTCCACGCAACAGGGTCGCCGTTTTGTGACTGACGCGACGCTAAGGGGGGAAAGGCAACGTATCGGTGATTTCGGTATCGAGACACGAACCTTCTAGTATGTGCAGCTTCTCCTCTTCCGTGGTCCTCTCTTCCGCGAGTATTACCTCCTCTAAAAAGGACATCGAAGACAAGTTGAGTGATCAAATCGGTTTCAAATCGGACGTGTGCACCGGGAGCAAGTGAAACGACTAGCCAGGATCGGCGTCGGCATATCGGCAAGGGACAAAGAAAGCCGAATCTATTCTCTAGCTTAAGAGGGCGGCAAAGGGAATTTCGACGAGAGAGGCGTCCCGATCGATACAGCCGATCGAGGCTGCTTTCTAACCTGCTTTGCAGATCCAATTCAGGTAACAGTTCAGTTCACGCTCGAGCTGCTGCTGTCTTCGCAACTTCAGGAAGGACTGCCGGTTCTCCACCTTCTCTCTCTCCTTCGCAAACTCTCTACAAGCGTTACAGAGACATGATAGGCCGGTTACGTGACGGATTGGGGTGACCACCCTTCTCCCATCTCGAGCGAGCCTCGTGTAAAACCAATTTCTTAAATGTTTCTTCCGAATCTCTGGAAAATCGGTTGCTCCGAATCGGTTTTCCGAAGGAAAATCCCCGGTTTCGTTATCGTGCGCCATTTCTGCGTTTTACTCGAAGTTCCCCTAGTGCTTTCAATGCTCGGCTATTGGGAACTTTCGTATGAAAGTTTCAGAATTGTAGGACTGCTTTAATAAAGTTTAATGAACTTTGAGAATTTCTTCTGCATTAACCGTAAGAGCTAGACGAGTGATTCTTATGCGGAACGATTCTCTAGACTCTCCCGAATATCACAGTATTTTTTCTTTTTAAAACATTATGCGAACTTGAACGTGTTTAAACCAAGTTTAACGAGAGCGTGACCCCTTTTATCCCACCGACTGCTTGGCACACTATTTTGTCTGTCGATTGACTTCAAAAATTATTTGAACGTATTTAGAAATGTTCACGATTTTATAAAAAATACTGTTCTATTCGGGAGCGTCTAAGGATTCGTTCTACGCAAGGCTCATTCGCCTAGCTTTCACGGTTGACGCAGGAAAAATTCGTAAAGTTGAAACCTAGTCTTTATTTCCAGAGTTGTCTCCAAAACTGAAGTTTCTTTTTCAGAAAAACGTTCCCGAGAAATACGTGCTTTAAATTTTTCGCAGAGACTTACACGAGGCTCCCTCCATTTCGTCTTACTCTAGCGAGCGCTCTATCGGGAATAGTTGCTAGCAATTCGCTGGCGATCGCCTACTCGCGCAGTTACGCTTAGCGCGTTATCGCCGCAGGGTGATACGATACATCTGGGGTCGGGTAAGAATGAAAACTCATTGTCAGTGAGATTGCTGGCGCTACGAGCTAAGAGAATGCGGTTTTACCGGTGGCGACTAGCGTTTACCCGGTTCTCGTTACTGTTTGATTTCTCCGCTGGGTCTGCCGAACGTGCTCCCGAATCCTGCCATCGGACACGGTCGATTCCACGGGGGAACAAACGCGTCTAAATCATTCTGACAAACTTTCCCATCGGAGCTTTCGGTTTCGGAAATACTCGGGCCCAAAGATCGCAGACGCGTTGGTCCGTTCTTCTCCAACAGCGTTCCGACGGTCCTTCAAACGCGATTATCCCGGAACCGGAGAGTCCTCCGAAAAAGTTCGCTGCACGTTTTCGACTAGTTTCGTCACGTACAATCGTCCCAAGAAAATTGCATCGCGATTCAAGGAGCACAATTCGAGAAACGAGTGAAAAAGCACCGCTCGTTCGCGCGAGACGTCCAGGACCGAGTTTCTTCGCGAAGAAGCGCTGCCAGGACACCTCGATCGCTGCAGGACCCTTTTTGCGACGAGTGTCCAGCGAGAAAACCGATAAAAGTGTTCCCGAGTCAATATTTTTCGAACGTTCTCTCAAGTGGAAACGTCGAGCGAGTATCGTTGCGAGGTTCGCGAGTCGGTTGGTCGAACAGTTCCCTTTTTTTCCCGCGGGACACCCGGTACGTGAACGGAGAATCGTCTCTGGATGCGGACAAACAACGGGGCTACCGGGGCGACAAACTCGAGGGAAAAGATCGATCGTTTCGAGACCTGCTTGAGTGATCCACTTTAAGTAGGCACTGAACGCAGTCGTGAACAGACGTTTTCTCTTTGCTTTCTGATAAGCCGCCCGCCTCTCGACGCGTGTTCGTTCGTTAGAAAACTCCCTGACGGAAAAGAAAGAAATAGAGATCGACTGCCGCACGGTTCCCGTAGATCCTGGGGAAACCATGACGATGCAGGATACAACGGCGGATAGAGGAAATCCTGCCCTTTCTCTCGAGCAGAAAGACAGGGAATTCTGGTATTCCTAGGAATTCTTTTCGGAAAAACTGCCGACCACTTCTGCACCGAGAATTTACATACGCATGCGTCGGTATTTGAAATACCTGTGTGGCTTTTTCACCAAGTAAAAATAATCAAAATTACGCGAGCCACAACAGCATAGTCACAGCGTTCTATTAAACGGTTATTCTTATATAAAATCTGAAAAAATCTATTGTCACCAGGAAAATTATAATTTCTCCGTGGCATTCTACACCGATGCTTTCGAAAAATATGAGCTGGATTTTCGAGCAACGAAACAGCGAATACTTTTTCCGGAAATTGTTCGAGAGGAACCGCGTTTTTTTTTGTATTGATAATTCTTTGTCTTGGGTCGCCGTGGATCCTGCATCGCAATAAAAAAACAGGAAGGTAAGACGCGCCTTAAACTGTTTTTCATTCGACAAGAGAGAGAGGCTGAATGGAGGATACTCACCCGCTCAGAACACCGAGAACTAAGTTCAGCATGAAGAATGAGCCAAGGACGATCAATGGTATAAAGTAAATCCAGTTGTACGAGCTGCCAAGAGCGTCGTTTGTCTGCAAATTTCACCAGAGCCGCGTGAAGTATAAATATCGAACGCGTCGATACCGATCATCGGGCCGGGGGGTTACATCGAACTGATTTTACGCGTGGATCCCTATAGATCGTTTCGTTTCTTTCGATCCGAGCGGCCGCGGGAAACGGCTACGATTTACCACCGATTTCAGACCGTCGATCGTGCGGTGATCGAGGGTGTTGTAGCTCTTTCGATTACGAATTGTTAAAACGATGTGTTTGAGGACCACTGTGCACAGTGCCGTTTCCCGGGGTTGCAATACGATTCGCGATCGTATCGTGCTTGCGATCGGAACCGGAAGAGAATCGATCGATGGAGCTTGTCCTGTTCTCTTCGGATTTCGATGGAACGAAGCGTAGGACGGTATATATACATGTACGTAGTTATGTGCAACACTACCGTCCACCAGTATCCGAACCATAGACGCGTGAAGTCTGATGGATTGGTTTAAAACAGTAACAACTGTTCCAAATCGAATTAACCTGAGAACGTCACTGAAAATTTTGACACCATTGTTTAAAGTATTTTTCACATTGTTTAATTTGTATTTAATAAATTGCTGAACGTTTAAGTACAGATCGATCAATTTCATATCCGTGAAATGAAAAATATCGTATGATATTGTAATAAATCTCATAAGGGATTTAAACAAAAAATGGAAATATTCTAGGTTGGAAGAGGTTTCCGAATTAGAACAGCTCCGAGTGTAAATGGTCAAAATCGTTTAGGAATTGTGCAAGGTACAATTTGGGAGAAGATAAGGTTATGTAACGTAAAATATTCAACAAACATGTTGGACCCATTAATTACCTTCTACTTCAAAATTGTGTAAATATGTGTACAATACACTGCTTCCACCATTGCAATAGAACGGAACAAAAGCGGGACAATTACTGTGCGTATATTAATTATACTTATTTTTAAAGCGTAATGAATATTAAAAAAGAGATATATAACTGATTTTAATGGACAAAAATTCAATATCTCTTTTACAATATTCATTAAGCTTTACACATAAGTTTAATTAATATAGACGCAGTAATTGGCACGCCCACAGTAATTGGCGTCCTTTACCCTGGTGGTTGAGAAGTTAATTTACGGGCCAACAATCGTACCGATTAACGTGGAACGAACGTTCAACAGTGACCAAATAATTCTGAACGGTAGCTCGCACACAATACAGATGTGTATACACGCGAACGTATTTATATTAACACGGTCAAACACCAAGATTTGCAAAGAGGGCTGAAACTGACAGTGTTATACTGAGCAAGGTGAACATATACGTCAGTGTTAGAGCTGTTCAAACATGTTGCAAGCGCTTCTCTTCTTCGTCCCAGTGAACGAACAAGAAACGACGGAAGCCAAACCTGTCATCGGCCAAACACAGACAGAGATAGGTGAAGAAATAGAGACAGAAGAGAAACGAGATATAGACATAGAGAAAGGGAGAGAAACAGAGAGAAACAGAGAAAGTGAGAAAGACAGAGTGAGAATAGAATGAAAAAGAAACAGACAGAAACACGACACAGAAAATAGTACGAATGATCGACAGAGACGACGGTTAGTGGTTACACATTTAGATCGAGAGTACACAAAATGGAGCATTTCAAACAGGTCACCCGAATATCTCGCTTGGTATCGATCATGGAAAAAGAAATGCATTCTGCAAAGCCTGCTTCGGTCCAAGTCCTCTATAACCCGGTGCTATTAATTCTTTTTTTTTTTACCAGATCACGTGGAGAGATACACTGTTCCTTTAAATGGAAACACACCAAACGACAGATACCTCGAAACTGAGTCGTCGAATGCATATTGTTTCTACGGTCGATAATAAGCGGGATATTCAAATGATTTGTTCGGAACGTTCCAGCCTGCTTCGCACGAGGGATACTGACGCAGGCAATAAGTCGGACAAGGGTTACGACACAGAAAGAGAGCTTGTTGTCAGGCCGACGATTCTTTTCGAGAGAGAGATAGAGAAAGAGAAACGTATACGAAAACAGCGAATGAGACATAGAGAAAGACAAAGGAGAGATATAGACAGTGATAGGTTACAGAGAAAGTTGATCCGTTGATTTATAACACTGAAGGACATATCTCTTGCTTTACCCAGTACAATATGGCAGTCCAGCCCTCCATAGTGATGCACTGGAAGACAGTGAGCATGGCGAATCCGATGTTGTCGAAGCTGGTGATGCCGTAGTTTGGTCCCTCCCAGTGATCCATGCACGTCGAGACGTTTGCGTCGCACACGTGGGCCCCGAACGGCGCCTCGGATTTGTTGTCCGTGTTACACGGGCTCGGCTGTTCGCCCTCCTTCACGATAGAATCTACAACAGAACCGTCATCAACGTCCATCATCCTTCCGACAATGTTCGATTCTCTGTGCGCGCATAAACTAAAAAATAGTATACAGAATATAGTAATAAAAGTGGTTAAAAATGATTCCTGACCGATACTCACTAAAATTATCATCCCATGCGGATAATCTTTCCATAAATGATTTGTAATTACAGGGTGATTATTTGAGAAATAATTTGCAATACCGTGAATTCTTTATACAGGGTCATCCGTTTTTAAACGGCCAAACGTCAACCAATTTTCACCCCTAACACTTTTTTTGATTCGAAGTTATTTCATTCAGTTTCCACGGCGTGCCCCATGTCAAAAAACCAAGATTCAAAGGTCATACAAAAAAGTTGACTTAATAAAAAAGATGCCCCTATTTATTTTAAACCAAACAAGGGAAAAATCATCAAGATACATAATTGCAGTCCTAATATATTTAATCTTAAGTGAACGCAAAAAATGACGGGTTTTTGCAATTATCTAAAGATCAAGACCGAATCAAAAAAAGTGTTACGGGTGAAAGTTGTTTCATTTGGGGTCCTCTATAGCCGGTTGACGTTTGGCCGTTTAAAAACGGATGACCCTGTATATGTCGTCAAGGCCCGGATGATAAACGACGCGGAATTATCCCCACTGCCGCGGGGTACACCCCGTGAGGGGCCGCGAAGCTCGAGAGGCCTTGGACAGCAAGACCTGTGTTGTCGACATATATCGAGAATTCACTTTCGATGAACCGACAATCGTAAAAGACGCTGAACGAGAGGATTGTGTCGGTAGGAGACGTAGGGTTGCTCGGGTACTCACTGATGTCCCTGATGCTGTAACACGTTTTGTGCAGGGTTCCCGAATAAAACTCGAGGCCGATGATGGCGAATATCACGATGGCGAAGAGCACCAGCAAGCCGATCTGCAGAAGCGGGGCCATCGCCTTGATGATAGACTTGAGCACCACCTGGAGACCTGTTCGCAAAAAGTTGCCGAGGAGTAATTAGGCCCTACCACCGGCCGTCTTCGAGCGACTATCGCGCGTCTATCGAATCGATTCTTTTCTCCGTGGGAGCACACTATATCCCGGTCCTTACGTTTTTATTATTTTTTTATTTTTCATTACAATCTTTATCCCGGTTTTCGTCCGTCGCTGCTCGGGGAAATCGCGCCCGCGGAATCGCGTCTTCTTCTTCGTCTTCGTCTTCTTCTTCTTCTGTCAATCTACTACGAACAGTTACTACCATAATCGCATTTCTTTCTGTTCTCATTCATTTGCCAACAAGGTTCCGATTATCGAACGATCGCGAACGATCCGGCGGCCAAACAATTGGGATACTTCGTCGGTTTACAATGGACACAGCATACAGCACTCTCAAAAAGATATCTATTTGGGTGGTGCTACAGAAAACAACATAATCGTTCTAACGTTGCAAGGCATCTACGTGTATAGATATATATGTATGTATGTAGAACAATATAGATAATATAGATGTATACACGGGACGACACTTTTCAAGCCTCGCCCTCGATCTCCCGAACCATAAGTTGTTCCAAAACAATATCTCGGGTGAAACTTTCTCTGTTTGCAGAGGGATATGCTGTGGCGCTGCGAATCGTCTCTGGGTGAACATTTCAACGTGAATTTTTGTTTTCTAAACGGAACTGCGTTTTTCCAGATAGGCGTTCGAAATTTACATTTTTACACAGAAGACGGGCTAATCAATTTTTATTTCGATAAATCAGTGCGTGTCAAGGGCCTCCTGTTTCGATTACAGGAGGTCGAGACATTTCCGAGTGTGCGAGAAGGTAAATTTTGAACTGCGCCGAGCAATCTTAAATTGCTATAGAGTAGCAAAGTGTTATAACCTCGGAGTATACTACACGCCTATCTAACAAGAAGCATGCAGTCGAAAGAACAATGATCATTATGCCGCTCTGCAACCAGAAAAGGTGTTCCCTTCGAACCGTTTCTCGAAACGAACTGTCGTTCGGGGAAACAATCGCGAAGCTTCGAACGGGTCGCCCCGCGTACAGAGAGATATATACGGAAGATATATAAATGTATATTTATATATATATATACTTGCAATAAACTGACTACCACTGATAACTACGAAACTCGGACGCCCGGAACAACGCGATCGACGAACGCGAGCGTTCCGAGGCGACAGCGGATCCAGTCGATCCACGAAGTATCCGAATCCTGGACCCGCCGAAAGGTTCTCCGAAAATCTTCACAACGAGCGCGTTCCTCGAGCACCGAACCGTATTTTTTTTTTCACTCTCGTTTCCGTTCGTTTTCGCCGTCTCTTCTCTTCTCTGCCCTTCGACCGGTCGACTTTATTCGAGGTCATAGTACACAGCCAACGGAGGGAAACAAAGGAAAGTATGTGACCGAAAGTTCTGCGGATCCAAGTTGTCCTCGTGATCCTCGTTGATTTTTTTCTGTTTTTGTAGCGGTCCAGTCTGCGTTTAGTTTCGGGCGGCTCGAAAGGGAGAGACCGGAGAAGAGACGGGGTTTTCAACGATCTTTTGCTCGGCTAAATCGGTAGTTTTCCGATCGTTTTTGTTCGGCTGGATTCGACACGGCCGATTGTATTGAAACGCTACTCACTCGGTATGCCGGAGACAAGTTTGAGCGGTCGCAACACGCGTATCGCACGCAACGTGCGCAGATCCATATCCAAGTTTATGCCTTGCGAGAACGCCGTGATGAACCTGCCCCAAAACACACACACCCCGCCACACTTTACTACTTACTACTCTATTACACTAATACTCACGCTACTTAAGTACTTAAGCTACACAACTATGTGGTTAACTAGCGTACTATCGCCTAAACCCGGAGGAGTACGGAGGACTAGGACGGAATCGGATTGATAGAGAGAGAGAGAGACAGAGAAATAGAGAAAGAGAGAGATGGAGAGAGAGAGAGAGAGAGAGAGTAGTTAGAGCGAGAGACAGTGAGATCGGTTGATAGATGCGCAAGCTATTCGACTATGATACCAAACACTTGAATCAACAGATTCACCAGAACTCCGTGGCACTCTTCGTCGAATTGTTAACCGTGTTCAGTCTATCTAATTAACTATCGGTGGACTCTGAACGTTAACAACTCGTGGATACATTGGCAGCCGGAGTTGCTGGCAGACTGCGAATCCTTGCGCAACGTAAAATTTGCTAAATCTTCTCATCGGTACCCGCAGAGTCTTCTGGTCTTCTCAGAGTTTCTTCTCCAACCCTGAATTGAAAGATCTTTCAGCTTTTGCGCAAAGTTTGCAGTCTTTTCGATCATTTTTGGCGGTATCTCAGGTCGAACAGCTTGCTGAGAGAGATACAGAGAGTTTCTATCGGATTGAAGCTGGTCCCGGACCGCTGTCTTCGGTCCTGTTACGCTATCGTTGGAGCATGTTCGTTCAACTTTACGGTTCTAGAACGACGATCGGCTCGCTACGTCTTCTTCGGCTCTAGACTACGTCGCTGAGACTGGCGAGGGTGGATAGGCAACTGCTCGTGGTTCAACACTGTATACTCTACATTCCCAGCGATTGTTCACAGACTATGGTCAGCCAGACAGGGGATCGCTAAGTGGCTAAACGCTGCGTGGACAGGGGACGATGGTGCGCGATCCGATTTTTGTTCGATCGGCTACCGGTGCTAGGCTTTCGGCTGTCGTTGGGAGCTTGGGAGTTTCGCAGTGTCTACGATTACTATAATGTATCGAGGAGAGTGCACGGATACGTAGAAGTTGCCTGTATTCTTCTTATTGGCCACCGAATGACGAAGATGATGAAGAAGCTTTTTGCACTTGTGACACAAACGGCGAAGAATAAAAGGTTCCAAGTTGTCTGCAATTAAAAATGCTCTCTAGAATTTGTTACATTACTGTTTGTTTAGAATTTGTCGAGTGGATCGATCCAATCATTAGGTCCAATTTGAGAAAAGTTGCAATTTGAACGGTGTTTTGATCAGGCGATTAGGACAATTTGGAAGTAGCCTCCAGATTGTTGTTATAGTCTCCATGTCAATTGCCGAGCTCCCAACGACAGACGGATTCGGTGGACAAAGGGCCTAGTCTCAGAGGGAATCGATTCGGATGATCTAGGCGAGACGATCATCAACTAATATCTGTATCGGGACGCGCGGGGAGGAAGTTGATACTTGCGGATGGTTTTTCGATTCTCCATTTGCAAAAAGTGACGAGGCGGAACCAATCTTTGTTCTGTGGATGGTTCGATCTTAGTACAAAGATGTTCTCCTCTGTTGCTATTGAAATTGCAGCTCGATCGAATCTGATAACTAGACTGCGGACGTTAATGCACAGGGAACGATTGTTGCATCGATTGCTAGAAGCAGTGGCTTTGTTTTAATTAATTGAAAATAGTTTTTCAATTTTCTGTCGTTTTAGCGTCCACCTACTGCCATAGATACATCAAATCCGCAGTCCAATGACATTTAAAATCAAAGTTAATTTATAAGGAGTCGATAGTGCTACTGAAAAAATTGTCTCCGGGACAGCCCTTCATCTAGGGGAACAAACCCTTCAACCAAGCATCATTTGCAACGAAAACAGACCGATCATACTTGTTCTAGAATTCCTGATGATGCAGAGTCTCCTGTATTCTATCAGGGCGATCAAAGATTGAAATTGCATCTGCGACGAATCCAGACATAAATTAATAGACGACGATTATTTAAGAAATTCCATGGGGTAAAAAAGGTTAGATAACGAAAAATACTGCATGGAGTTTTGAAAAATTCGCGCACCGTGTTTCAACGTAAAAAAAAACAAAAACGAAGGACTAGCTCAAAAATTCGGGAATCCCGTCAATGAACAAAATCCTCGATTCCAGGGATTCGTTCGAGGGATTTCGAATCACTTCCGGTGATCACGAGTTTCCTCCCACGCGCACACACTCGCATCTACATGTCACACGAGATGGTCTGTCGGAGGTGAGTGATGGACAGAGTTAGAGAAAGATAGAAGCATCGTGGATCGATAGTGAAAGGGAAGCTGGTTAGAAAGAGAGATAGATAGTCAGAGAGATATAGATAGAGAGAGAGAGAGAGAGAGAGAGTGAGAGAGAGAGAGAGAGAGAGAGAGAGAGAGAGAGAGAGAGAGAGAGAGAGAGAGAGAGAGAGAGAGAGAGAGAGAGAGGATACCTCGGTGAGATCTACGATTCCGAGGGACGATGACACGGTCTCTCGAGGGCGTCTAAAGGTACGACTCTCTAGCAAACACGAGCTCGCTCGAATACGTTACTGCTCTAGAACACCTAGTACCTATTTACCAATTTATTAGTCAATTCTATCAAACAGTGACTGTAGCTAAAGATAGAGACTGCTAAGTATAGAGACACCCGCAGGCCGGTAAGTCGTTGTGTGGTCGTTTCGTGTCAGCGTGCGAACAACAATCGACGGCGGTGAACAAAATTGTTTTCCTCCAGAAAGATAGAGTGAGACAGAGTGAGAAACAGACGGAGAGAGAGAGAGGAAAGGAGAGACAGAGAAAGCAAGAGAGAGAGAGAGAGAGAGTGAGAGAAGAAGAGAGAATGCCTCTCGCGTAATTTCCAATTTTTCTCCCACGTTCGATTGCCTTTTTCTCGATTTTTTGAAATCTCCCGCGGTCCCGTGCTTGGAAAAGAGAAAGAAAAGTTCTCCGATGATAGATCGTCGGTTGCCTCGACGATTCGACGTGTGTGTGTGTGTGTGTGTGTGTGTGCGTGTGTATTTATGTCTCTGTGTGTACGTGTTGGTACGTGTGTGAGTGTTCGTGCGTGTCTGATCTCGACTCCGGAAGTCTCTAAATTAATGAACAACGTGTGCATTAAGAAACTGAACAAAACGACAGAAGAATAGTAAAACGCAATTGGAAACACTCTAGCGATCTAGTTCACGCAAGTCCTCTATAGAGGCGGTAGAAGGATATATAGAGTAATTACGCATAATATATATGTATTATATGTATGTATATAGAATAATAATAATAATAATAATAATAATAATAATATATAATAGACACTCGAATTACGCAAACACGTAGACACAGAATGTAATAATATATAAATATATATATATATATATAGATATATCATGTATCAAGTAATATATCGATCATCAAACTGTCAACGATCATCTAGCGTCAATCAACTGATCTAATACACCCATAGCCTCTAAGTTCAAACTGTGGTGGTATTCAATTCAACGAAACGGGAGAAACTTGAAACTGGCTGAACAAAAGTCGAAAGTATAAACGTATCGCTCGAAACTAAATGGACAGAGTGAACTAAAGCGGTGATTAATTTTTAAAGAGATAATGAGGATAATGAGAGGGAGAAAGAGAGAGAGAGAGAGAGATAGATAGATGAAAGTATAAGTGTTAGAGGTATACTGATAGAATGTAATTAAAGTTTTAGCATCGATGCTCTGTTCTCTCGGAGCTAATAAACGTCGACCCAAAAACCAACGTGTCAACTAAATAGCAAGAGACAGAGAGTTTCAGACAGACATAGTTAAATAGACAGACAGACAGACAGACAGACAGACAGACAGACAGACAGACAGACAGACAGAAAAGAGAAACTAAATGATCGACGAGCTAACAGTGTGACTGCGGTTATCGTAAAATCAAGGAACAGTATTCAAGAAATAAAACTAAGGAGACTAGTCGAACGCACACAATAATAAACTGCCAGGGAATATAACAACTGCCAGGGGGGTGTTATTAAAAGGGGGGTGGGGGGTGGGGGGCATTAGTTAGATAATGGATTTTTAGATAATTCTGCTGCTCGACTGTTCTCTGTTTACTGCACTCTGTATATTACTGTTTACTTATTGCGTTCGCATTTTCTGCCGTTCCGCAGGAACTGCGTGACTGACTCACTTGGAATTTTCGAAACCAGCTTTAGCGGTCTGAGGACCCTGAAGGAACGTAGCATACGCAGGTCGACGTCCACGTTTGTTTCGGCGAACACGGTCATCGACCTAATCCAAGGATTACTCTAGAATCTATCTGCTCGGCCTTTGACACCGATCGGCGCGGTTTTATATATTTTTTTTCCTTAAATCCTAAGCGCCCGCACGGAGGAACGCCCTTTCACCACCTCGATCGATCCTCCGCTAGCTCCCCTAATCGACCCTTTAACACGCTCACCGTTCCTCGCATAATCTGCTCCCACGCTGCTACTCGATTTTACGCTCTTTCCGTTTAATCGACGAATCAACGGTCCTGTACATTTCTAAACGATTTTTCGTTTCCCGGAGCGATCATTGCGGCGAATTTATTCGATTGTTAATTGTTCTCCGACTTTCCGAATAATAACAGCGATTGATAGGCCTTTGTACCTTTATGCAAAATTTGTTCGATTTTCTTGAACACACTCCCAAAAATTGTCGACACTTAAACCGTGATCATTTTGTTGAAGAGAATAGTGTGACGATGAACTTAGACTCATTTTGAAGCTTCAAATTTCTACTTTTGAGACCCATTGTTGATTTTTTCCTACGACAACTTCCGCTTGTTATAGTGGGTGGGACACTGCCACGCGCTGTCTCGAAAATGATATTGAAACGTCTGTAAAATCATTGGAAAATTTACCTGATGACTGAAACCGCCACAGATTTGAAGATTGAACCTCGACTTTACAATGAACACCCTAAGACTTCATGTACAATTTTCAGTATACCAATTTTCGAGGAATCATTGTGAAGGGGAAGCTGCTATCTCCAAATCTACGGTACATTCGTTCACGAGAAAAATTTTTGAGGATTTAGCAGATTTTTCAAGTTGCAGTATGTTCGAGCAGTGTCTTCAGTTGTTCACCTGCTATCAAGTAAAAATATCCTAGATAAAAATTACAAAAGTAGAGGCCACAAGCTTTAAACTGAGTCTACAGTAAAATGTTCTTTCGACCGAAGTGAAAGGAATCGAGTTGTTAATGTCTGCTTTTTCAGTCGCTCCGGAAAATTTGAGAATCTCGATCCGGATGAAAACTGTGAACGTGTTAGTATAGTACTTTTTCCCCGGTCTTCCATGATTTTCGACGAACGACGACACAGCGATCGAGGAGGAGAGAAGGCTTTCCTCCTGGGACAGGATCGCGAGGGGTTTTTTTGGGGGAGGGCAGAACGGATTGCTCGATCGCGGGGTTCGTTCACTCCCGAAACAATTACGCTCGGCCGAAGTTAACTCGTTAGGGAGTCGATCAGACCTGACCGTAACATTCTCCTCGTCCACTGTTTTCCTCTCCAAACGTCCGCGTTTGCCTCGACAGCCAACGAACGGCGCAGCGGCAACGTGTTACACAGGTCTCGATCGTTAGGCTCGCGATCTCGGTCGTGCGCTCTCGTCGATTAGTGAGTTACACGTCGTGCGAACCAAAGAAAAAAAAAAACAACAAGAGAACCCGAAAGAGATAGAACGGCGAGACAGAGAGAAAGAGAGTGAGGCATAGAGAGGCGTGGAGAGAAAGAGAAAATAGTGGAGAGCAAGAACGCAAGCGCTCGTTCGTCTGTTCGGAGGAGAAAACGAGGGAGGGAACGAAAGATCGTATAGCCGTGATCATGAGAGAGAGAGAGAGAGAGAGAGAGAGAGAGAGAGAGAGAGAGCCGTCACGATGAACACGAGGTTAGGCTTGTCGCGAACTTTTCGCAGAATCCCCTGTTTCGATGCTCGCTGCCTGGTCCGCGGTCTCTGGTCGGTTCGAACAGGACACACGTCATTTGACGATCCCGATAATTGCATTCGGAAGCCGATTTTTATGTCCAGAACACACTTTGAATATGTTCTTTTTGTTGTCAATATTCTCTCCAAGTGGTTAAAATTAACAAACAATCGGTCGTTACCCGATTTTATACCGTTTCGTTTTCATTTGCTCGGATTTGTACGCGTCCGATCGAATTACTATAATTTCGGACACGATCGATGAATTTACTTGAAAAAACTATGACACGTTCTACAAATGTGTACCAATAAACCTGCAAAGTTTAAAAATTGCATGTCCGATAGTTTTCTTGGAAATCATGTTCGAAAATTGTCTGGTACCGAAACAGTAGAGATACTTCGAAATCAAACTTTATTTGTTTATCATGATCTCCAATACAGATATTCAGATAATTATCTATTGTTTGGAGTACATATTGTCCTTAGATTTTCATAATTTTCTGAGTTCCTGGATTGGAGATTCTCCTCGTGAATCCTGGTTAGAGGTGAACGTTTCAAGGAAGAGGAAATTTTGTTTCCAGCTTGAAGTTGAAGTGAATTCGAATTTTGTCGAATCGATGAGCGTGTGTCTCTGTTCAAATCGAGACTCGTGGAGTCGATATATCGCAGGTTCCTTCTATCATGACGAACCGCGTGACTGAGAATCCGAGTCTCAGTGAACGAGAACGAGTGGAAGATTCCCGAGAAGGAGAGATTGAGAGATACATCGGTATAAGATGTGAAATATACCGGGTGAGTCGTGAGAAGCTGAACAAAACTATGTATCTTGTAAAATTGATAATACAAGTGAGTGCTGGTTTCAGTTAAAAATCTGTCTGAAGCCTACGAATTTAGTGAACGAAACAAATATGTCATTTACTCAACATCATTTCATTTTCGATTTCGGAAAAGAATTTTGAACATTCTGCTTTTCACGACTCACCCTGTACACCCTGTTTGCGTTCACAAGGTGTTCACGCAGTTACTAGAGCTTTTTTGGTAAGCGATAAGTGTGGAAAAAAAAATTGAAAGATTGCTATCACTTTTTACAGATTGCAGATTTACAGATTGTTATTTCAGAAATAAAAGTGAGCTTTAATTGTTCAAATGGAAAGTTAAAGATTCCTTGTTTTCATGCGAAGCCAGAGAACTACAGTGTCAGGACGAATTCGTGTTATTATGTCCAGTAAAATTTTTTATCGGTACGTTAACGAGTGAAGTGATATAACTATAGAACACTCGAAAATGGTGAAAAGATGTCCGTAAAGATTAAAACATAATTTCTCCAACGAGGAATTAGCGTGGGGGTTAATAGCCTCGTTTCGTGGCAAAAAGATATTGTATTTTATATCTCTGAGGAATTTATGCTCCTACGTTTTGCATTTTCTCCTTATACTTATCGTTTACGACCAGTACACTGACTAGTAACTGCTCTAACACCTTGAACATACACAGTGCGTATCATAAACATACCAACTCCTCAAAATTTTAATAATCTGATCTTAAAAAAAATTGTACACTAATATTGCTTCTGCTTTTTAGATAGAGCGAACATCAACAATAACACTTTTGTCAATCATTGTTATCCTGCCTGAACGACACATTCGATACTTACAAGTAGCAAATGGAGCAGAATATGCAAATTGTTTTTGAACACTTGGAGGTTCAAGGTTAAACCAAGGACATTCAATTATCTCTGAATTTGAATTTTTATCGATTGTGACGGTAGAAAAGGTGTACATTAACAAATTGAAGGTGACCTTCGTAAATTTTGACCACTAATAACGAAAACAGTTGAAGGTCACCCCTAATCATTTCTTAACACATTCATTGTCCCAAATATAATACATGACTCACAGTTACAATCAGAATTGAAATACTTAAAATATATATGGAATAAAATCAATATAATAATCAAAAACGTATTAATCGATGAAAAGAGGTACAAGAAAAAAAAATGACTATCAATTAACAACAATAGTTAATAGTTAATAAAAGTCCCCAGACAGTGAATGTGTTAAACTACCAAAATATTAAAACATGGACGTGTTGGTATATCGATGATACGCACTGTTTGACCCGTAAGAATAAATAGAAAGGTAGTCACAGTGAGAGAGAGAGAAAGAGAAAGAGAGAGAGAGAGAGAGAGAGAGAGAGAGAGAGAGAGAGAAAGAGAGGAAGAAAGAGGTCGAAAAAAAAACCCCGTGAAGAGTCTGGACGCGTGTAATATTAGAAAACAGTGGTCTCACCCGGTCACCACGACGAAGAAGTCCATGATGTTCCAGATGTTGCGCAGATAGGAGCCACGGTGGAGGACGAAGCCAAGGGCGAGGATCTTGAGGCTCGCCTCGACGCAGAAGATCCCGAGGAAGTAGATTTCGGTGGCCTCGAGCTTCTGCGCGAGTATGGTCTTGTCCTGCTTGGGCAGGTGCTCCTCGAGGGCGAGGACCACGCAATTGGCGATGATGGTGAGCAGGACGGCGTACTCGAAGGGCGGCCACTCGATTATGAACCGAGTATGCTTCCGGATGCAGTTATCCTCCGAAAGGATGAACAACGACGTGGTGCCCTTGCCGCCTCCCCCACCGCCACCCGCCCCTCCGCCCTGATCCCGGCCTGGCGCCATGTCCACCAGACCAGGTACCTAATTCAAACCATCAATCCTTCTTCAGGGCACCCTTCCAACTTTAATCTTCCCTTCACACTACTACATTCGATCGTCTACTTGCTCCAGGAAGAAGTTCTTCCCGTGCAACTTCGAATAAGGACAACAAGAGAATATTCTGACGACACTCCATATTGTTATTTGGGACCATCTACTAGCTCCAGGAAGAAGTTCTTCCCACACAACTTCAGGTAATGGCCACGACAGAATATTCTCATTTAATCCTCGCATGGTGAATGATTTAAGTAACGTACGGGGTCTACAGTAAAGTCTCGATCTAAGCCGAACGGAGCTACACGATCTTAGTCAGATCGTCTATCCCCTCCACTGGGGGGCTACCCCGCGAGGGGCCAAGACTTTACTGTAAATAACGTTGGATCCAAACGGACCCACAGCGAAATGTTGCCCTAATTTCCTGTTAAATATAGAATATTCATGATTACATTTACTTATGAACACATTGACTGCCACGGCGGTCACCGGTGACCGATATTGATTTGCTTAAAAACGATTGTTAGCAAAGTTAGTCACATGGAATGTCAATTTCCGAAATGAATTAAATCATAGTGTAAAATGCAATCTTCATTATCAAATAATTTATGTATTTGCGAATTTAAACGGAACGCTTGTAACTAGATTGTGGATTTCTATGCAAAACAAAAATTGTCTGCATTTGTTATAAGATACAGGAGCCAGTTGGGTATAAGAATAGAAAAGACACAGTTTAAATAACAATAATTTTTGTAATATTCTCACAGATATCAATAAAATTTTGTTTACTCGATAGGCTGTTTCTCGCAGCAGACAATTTTGCACAAAAATCCGCAGTCTAGTCAGAACAATGAACCAAAAAAAAAAAAAATACCCCACACTTGAACGATTTAATTTTTCGACCGGAAGGTTCCCAAGCGAGAAGCAATAATGAAACCAACGTTTGCGTAGGAAATCTTCCGGCGTGCAACCCCCGGACTGCGTTTCCGAGCTAATGCACGGGCCGGCCGACGTGTTTCCGTGAAGTGTGGGTGGAGTTTTAGTCGAGTAGCGAGCAGGCCCGAGCCCGGAAGAGCCTCGTCGTCGCGTAATTCGCGGTGGTTCGCGAGGGTTCTCGCGAAAGTAGAGGGGGCGCCTCGAGGATTCGCGAGAAGCCGCAATTAACGAGTATCTCAGACGAAGCTTTCGCAAGCTCGCCGCCCTTACCTCCCCTCCAAAGCTAGTCCAGTCACCGAGACCACTCAGTCCGGCCAACCTCGGCCTTCTCCTGTACTGACTCGCGTATCCAGTGTCCCTTTGTGCCGCCTCTTGCGCTGCCCACCTGCAAAACACGCAAGTTGAAACGAGTTAGCGGTGGCTGGTAACAAAGAAACATCGAGGAAGGTGCACACACGACCGTGGCCGCGGTGCACCACGTCAGCTGCACGAGGTGAACGTAATCGGTCCCGCAAACGTGAGTTCAACGCTTGGCGAACGTCGATTTCGGAAAATCAGTTTCTTCATCTCGGCTGGGATCATTGGAAATTTTGCTTATCGAGGATTTTTTCCCGGGAATATTAATTTTGGCGAAGTGTACTAGTAGGAATGCTCTAAAAATTATGAAACCTTGCAAATATATTTAATTGTAAAGATATTATGGAGCTAGGAAACAAATTATGGGAGCCCCTAAAAAATCGTAAAGGTGTGAAAGGAATTGTAGAACCTCCTAAAAAATAGTAGGTGTAGGAAGCAAATTATAGGACCTCCTTAAAAAATCGTAGCGGTGGGAAACAAATTATAGGAGCTCCTAAAAAATTCATAGAGGTGTGAACGAAATTATGGCTCCTCCTTAAACAATCCTGGAGGTGTGAAAGAACTTGTAGACCCCATAAAACAGTATAAGACGTCTTAAAAGTATAAAAGAGGCCTGAGAGAAATTTCGAGATTCAGGAAAGAAACCTCGAGCTCAGGAAACAATTCTACAGCTTTAAAACGTTTAGCGTTCGGGAAAAGATTGCAGGAGCCACGGAAAGACTTTAAATTTCGCGTAATAAGTTGCAGGACCTATCACAAAGCTAGGGCAAGGTCCGAGAAGAACCTGAGCTTCAGGAAAATGATTGCGGAGTCCCGGAAAAATTGTTCGGGCTCAAGGAAGAAGATTTTAGTGTTGAATAGATAATATTTTGAAGGAAAAAGTAGTAGGACGATCATCCTCGAATTTTCCGCGGAACGATTCGCCAGTCGATCGCAAAGATTTTCGCAACATGGCGGCCGTTAATGGCCGTCGCGAGCCTGTGACGCGCTAATTGACTGCATTAGCGGCGGAGACTTTCGCAACGGCGGATCCTCGTTCTCGCGGGAAAGTGCAATCAAGCTGGACCGGTAATGCAATAATTCGCGGCGAGGATCGCCTTCCGTTGCAACCGGTGCATCGGCGCATCGATGCATCTCCGTAGCCGGCTGCACGACGCGTTGCACGAGGAGAGTATTGTCGCGAAATTGGGTCCTATTCAACGGACCTTGATTCTCCGTTCAGCCGCTCGATTAGGTCACCTAAAAATGTCGGGCACGTCTACAAGACTGCACGCTACAGTCTCCAATTTTCAACCTTTAATTTGCTTCGATGTCACCCACCCATAACGCGATATTTTGCAAAAATTTTAATATATTAAGCCTAGGTAAACCTAACACCAAGTGACTGGTCTGAAATTGTTTATTGTACAATTTCTGAAATTATAAAGCTGCTTCGAAAAGAGGAAAAATTGAATGAAATTGATTAAATACATTTATTTGGTCAAGATTATATTACAATACAAATTGTGCAGTTTCGAAATAAATTCAATTAAATTTTTACAAGCTAATATAGATGAGATAGGTATCTATATTGCCTTATGAAAATGAAACGATTGAAAAAAATATATTTGATCATTTTTAAAAATTGTGGAATGGTTCAGAGTTTTCGAGGGCGTTTAGGCGAATTCGCCGGGTTTTTCGTTCGGTTTCACCGCGGCCGCGCGGTTTCGGCCGTTCTAAAAATAAAACGGAAACCTTTGCTGCTGAATTTGCAGAACGCGCGCCGCGGAATATGTTCTTGATCGATCGACGTCGCATTCGAGGATGTTCCAGGGAACCCTCTCAAGTGCTCTTTAAATTCTTTTGAGAACGCCGCGCGGACCACGAGCCCCCGATCCCTTTCATTCCGGCCGTGTAACGAGAATAATCGAATAATGCACGATTTTTAATGGCGAACTTCCGCCGTGACCGATCGAACATCTCCTTCGAGAATCTTGTCCCTTGGCACGGCCCTGACGCGACCCTCTTTTCGAGATCTCTTCGATCATCGTATCCTTTCGCTCGGATATCCTCATTCGACCTAAGAGGACGCATTAAAAATTTGAAGAATTATTTTCGGATCCTTGCGAAACCGTCTCTAGCACTGGAAAGCATACTAAATCCTACGAGTCCCTTCAACTATGTATATTTCAAGGTACTCGACTGTTGTCTCGTTGCGAACAGTGTTCTCTGTTATGAAAAGTAACCAGTTCCATTCTCACACGTTCGATATCAACATTTGTTTACTTTCTTTACTAAATTGTTTAATGGATTGCCACGTACCTCCTTCATGGAATATTCAAATAATTTCGTAGAAGAAAATCATGCATTGATTGTACAATACGTTGTGCACTATGGCTTTAAACAACAAAGTCTGTAAAGTTAATTTGACTCTTTTAAACGTGTTAAATGAACTGTTGACGTTTGTGCATGTTTTATAAACTCTTTAATCGAGATTTCATAAAGAATAGAAAAAAGTGTTGATGGCAGACTACGTAAGACGAGCTGTGAAATAATTTAACGAGTTAAGTATTTGTAATAAATATCACAAAAATTCACAGTCATTGTGTCTTGCAACTAATGGCGGGCAATTTTTATTTCGCATAAAAATCCCCAGTCTAATCATAGTGTACGCACCGTGCCGGTTATTCAAATGCAATTTATGCCAAGAATGGAATTTCTATGGATTCTCAAGAGCACGTGGCAATGAAAACTCGTTCGCGGCTCTCCAGAAGGAGAACCAGGACGAAGGAGTCGCTAGGCTAGTAATTTTCGCGGCCGCCTGGCAAATTACGAGACTTCGCAAGTCCCGCGTCTTGTAATTCCGATCGGGAGACAATTCCATTCGGCGAGTGCTCGTCGACGATTCCGGCTGGAAAATGAGAAGGAACTAGCGACGACTCGAAGCGAAGAAACACGCATGATTAGTCGAATCGGGAGCATCAATCTTCGGCAGCATGTGACCCTGCGTTATATTCTCGCTTCTCCTCTGCACAGAAGGGTGCAGTCTACTTTTTATTTTGGACCCCCGATCGCGATTGCTAGCTGGCAATAGGATCACAGCTATGCAGTGACCTTCGCCAGGACTTCTTTGCAATTTTAGGTTAAGGTTTGGAGAACAGAAAAAGGGTAGAAACGAAGCAGAAATTTTGGACACCAAGAAAAATAATTCTGAGGACCAACGAAAAGCTCTAGGGCCGAAGGAAAAATTCTAGGGACCAAGATAAACGTCTAGAACCCAAGAAAAAAATTCTAGGGATCAAGAAAATAATTCTGGGGACCAATAAAAAGCTCTAGGGACGAAGGAAAATTCTAGGAACCAAGATAAACGTCTAGAACCCAAGAAAAAAATTCTAGGGATCAAGAAAATAATTCTGGGGACCAATAAAAAGCTCTAGGGACTAAGGAAAAATTCTAGGGACCAAGATAAACGTCTAGAACCCAAGAAAAAAATTCTAGGGATCAAGAAAAAAATTCTGCGGACTACGAAAAAATTCTAAAGACTGCGAAAAAGCTCTAGAGTCGAAGAAAAAATTTCTAGGAATCAAGATAAACGTTTAGACGCCAAGAAAAGATTTCTAGGGACTGGGAAAAAATTCCAGAGACCGAGAAAAATCTCTAGAAACGAAGAAAATATTCTAGGGACTAGGATAAACATCTGGGGACGAATAAAAAATTCTTGTCTCTGTGTTTCACTTAGGGGAACCATTCGCAAAGGCACCTACGAGCCTTCAGGCGACAGTTAGAAGTCTCTATGCAGTTCTTACCCGTGGAGATCCCCGAGGGGCCAGGAAAAGAGAGCAATTCCAGCTGCGAGGAAGTTGCAGCCGGCGAACTTGCATTCTGCCAGTGCAATTGTAGGAAGCTGAGGGAAACTGATTCTGGTGCTAGTGCGAGCACGGCCGCGTTTCACAGGGTGGTTAAACGGTCGAGGAACACGATCGAGTCTGAAGCGAGGCTGCCCTTCGCCTCAGATTGCCGGGCGATCCGCTTTCTCCTCCAGGCTGAGCCGCTCTGAATTATTAAAATCGAAGCCGGAATAATTGATGGGAGCCTGCTCCGCGAGATCGATAGTACTCTCGGAAATGAGCCTGCACGGACCGACTCGAACTGACTTCGCGACTTGCAACACGCGTGACCAATCGCCTCGACCCGACCGGTGCATCGCGAGACCCTTTCGGTCGCCTCGGCGATCGTTAGTGCAGCAACAGGTGCTGCGATTTTATGACTGCAACTAATTTTGTTTTAACTCGACGACGGGACAGATTCCTGCGGAATTTTTCATGGCGAGTGCGAACCCGCTGTGTCCACCTATTTCGTTGTTTCTCGAAGAAATGCGCTATTGTTGAGACACTGTGTTCGAATCAATATTTATATGCAGCAGTGATTTTACGCCTGTAATCTATTGTTATTGTATTTCGACGATGCAGCGGTCTCCTGGAAACTTTTCTGTCACTGTTTCTCTTTTTTGTTATAATTTTCTTTTTTAAAAAGAAATGTACGTATTGTCGAGATACTATATTTGAATCTATGTCTATGTATCCGCATGAAGTAATTTTTAGACTCAAGTGGCTTGATATATTTTCTGAAAAAATCTTTCCTATGGGTTAGGTCATCTCACAGACGGTTTTTCTCTGTTTTTTTTCAATAAAGTTACCATACTTGCATGTATTTTTAATAATCGATGCACTGACCATCGTTTTCTGTGACCTCCTTCCACTTGGTATTTTTTCTGTTTTTTTTTTAGTTTGCTTTTTTATTTAAAATGGGATGGAAGGCGACATTATTTATGGGGCTACCTAATGATTGGCAGATACACAGGCTTGGTTTGAGCTGACGAAAGGATGGATACTGCGAGAGTATTAGAAGAACATTAGCAGGAGGTTAGAGCTAGTGATAAATGGATTAATGAACTCGAAAATGGCTCACTGATTTTCTTTCGCGAAACGACTCGATCGAACGCGGACGCTGCGCCTGGAGTTCAGTGGAATGGGTCGGTCGATGGTCAGACAGCCGCGCCGACCCATATTGGTTTAAAACGCGGTTCCAGCTGAGCAGAAGCGACAAAAATCGAGCATTTTTAGCGGTCAATTTTTATGAATTGTTGTCAATCGATTCAGGGACTTGTAAAAGCGACACAAATACATACAATAAAAATAATATTGCGGAGCATTAGAAAAAAGTGTTGCACTATCTCATTTTCATGATAACTTGGGCTGGTGTCTGCTTTGTTTTACTGACTTGTTTTACGAAGAAATATGAAAAATATTATTCTAATATCCTTGTTAAAGAAGAATAAGGAATTGCATATCGAGTCACCGTGCGATTCCTAATTGTATCGCCGTGGGTATCGACTGCAGATCATCGACAGTCACTGACAGCAGAAGACAGAGGTATCGCGGTGTCGGATTCGGGAAATCGGAGCGAGCGGACGAAAACGAAGCCGGATCGCAGCTAAGCGCGATAATATTTGGCCTTCGATTCCGGGTCAACGACCAACCAGGCGACTGCGCTCGAAGGCCCTTCGATTTCCTCTACCGAAAAGTATTCCTCGCGTACACAGGATATTCGCTTCAGTTGCTACCATTTTCTCTCGTGATAACCGGACTGGGAATCTCCGTGCATTCGTCGCGTGTCGAAATCCGTGAAGTACGAGCAACCGTGTGTTTAACCAAAATTAGTAACAATTTCATTCGGAAAGCCCACAATCTTTTAAGACTATTCACAAAATGCCCCTTTTAACACTTTGACTGCCAAACAAGAAACCTCACACATTCCATAAAATCGAAGTAAGTAATTTAATGAAATAAAAATTGAAAAAATTAAATGTATGATGCAGAGTAGTCCTCCATCTTTCTTGCATTTTACAGGTCCTAATAAAATTTCGTCCGATGAACATATTAACGGAGAAATTCATTTAAAAACCTGAACAAATAACTCCATCACCCACATATGGGTGACATGGCAGTCGACGTGTTAAGCATAGTAGCTCGAAAAAAGCTTCTTCGATATATCCCCATTTTCATGAAACAATCTAGGATAATCGGACGAAGATTTTTCACCTACTTACAATTCAACGGAACGAACACCGTCCCGACAATTCTCGCCTACCCAGAAGCCATTAAAACCGGCGTGTCTGCAGTTCTCGTTACCGTGATCGATAATTAAGCGATTCGTCGCAACGAACCGGTCGCGCATCCAGAAAATGGTTGAATTTTCGAGCGATTCGATTGATCGACGTTGCAGCTAACGAGCCGGCGCGGCACGGCAGCGGCGGCGACGGTGGAGGATGCGGTTGCTGCTCGTCTTTTTTCCCACGGTCCCCATGGTGTCCCATACCAGCTACCGGGGAACGTGGGACGCGTAGATCGGCGTCTATTCGCGGCAACTGGGACGGCACTTGGAAGTTTATTATGGCTCATCAGTTATCGGCGATACTTCTCGAGGGTTATTAATATCTTTCGAGAAATCAATATGAAAGACGTGACGCCGCCGCCGCGCTCCGCAACGGCACGAGGTGCACCCCCTTGAAAATTGTTCTATCGGTGTGCATGATTCTCGCGTTAACCTTTTCAGAAGTCGTTTAGTCAGCCACTAGACTCCTTTTGCTCCTCTCCTGCCCCGGCGCGCTCCTGAACAGGAATTTCTTGCCGCGAGAGAGGGGAGAGAGAGAAAGACAACATCTTGACATTCTTCCGTCAACGACACGCGGCTGCATTATTATACTTCTCGATAAGGAACGCTTCAGAGTGTGTGAGAGAGAGAGAGAGAGGTATGCGCAGAGTTCATCGAGTTTGCAAGCCACCTGCAGGCTGTGCACGCGACCAGCCGTTTCGCAGAAACCAGCCACCCTGATAGATACCGCAACACAGTCCGCGCACGCGTACAGTTTACGAGCGAAAATCAAACTATGCACCCGTCCACCGTAACGTCCTGATACGTGCGAAACAGATGTGCATCATATTTGCGAAAAATTCGTCGCCGATATCGCGAGGTGTATCACTGAAGGTGAGACAGTACTAGCACAGTGACAATACTTTTTTGATTTTGATTATCTTTTTTTGTCACACTTTTGTCGAGACATCTGGGACATTCTTCTGAATAAAATATCATCCAGTGTACATTTTATTAGACGACTCTCGACGATTTAGTAGAATCTCGATTATCCGAACGGATGGTACCTATATTATACTCTCCATTACTCGTATGTATGTGAGCAGTTGAACCTAAAGCGGCCAGTTCACTGTGCACTCTTCGAAGAATGCACTAAAAATTCTTCAACCATGGACCATGACCCTATGAAAATGATGACGTAATCGCCGAAACTCAGAGCTGATAATCGACCCGAGAAATTCTCAGAAAGGCAAAACAATTTAACCGATGAACCTAGAAGGATATCACAGTAGATGATACTCGAACCCTTATTATGAAAATCTGAACAAAACTCGGTTCGTTCGAGCGGATCGAGATGAATATGGGCTTCCAAGATTAATGTCATCCATGTGGAACCAATGTGGCAGTTGGCGTGTTAAAGATCATCATGCCGAACACCACAAATCATCCTCGAACCTTCACCGACGCGAAACGTTCGCAGGGAAAAGGGGTTTGTCGTTGAACCGTGAACCGGGGGAAGGTGTTTGAGAGGAAGCAAGGGTAAGAGGGTAAGAAAGCCGTCCCCGAACGACAGGGATGGAATTGGCGGTCGTCTAAGCTGTAAGACACATACAAGGCAGCTCTCTCTCTCTCTGTCTCTCTTTCTCTCGCTTTCTGGAGTGCGCCGGTGCCACCGCCCCTAGCTTCTGGCTCGCAGCCGAGTCTCAGCTCTGCGCTGGACAACCGGCAAATCTTGCGCTGCGCGCACTCTGCCTCCGTCTCGTCGGGACCACTGTCCTCTAATTAATACGCTCTATCGCTCGCTTGTTCCCGCGTTATCATGAGGATAGCTAATTCCAATGAGTATTCCAGAGATTCACGGTCCAATCTCAGCTGCGACACTTTCGTTCCTGCCGTCGGTGAGCGCAAATGTGCTTTCTCTGGGAACTCTGTCGAGGGTGTACATTTGTTTAATTCCATACTGCAATAATGAAATGCGCAACATTTAATTTTATACGTTTTGCACAAGTTTCGCTTATTTCACAGAACCTACACAAGTGAATCGCCTTACAGAAGTGAGAAAATTGAATTTATTTAAATTTTGTACGGTTTTTGTCACACGTGCTTAAATAATGAAGTCGATTCAGTACTTCCCAAAGCTTTTTTTACAATTTTAATAATTTTGAATTTTGTTCAGTGTTAATAGCAATTGCTAGTTACTCGATAATAAAGTTTTCACCATACACTATGATCTACTTAATTTCAGCATTAACGGAACGATGTTCGGTGGCATTAGTTTTGCGACAATAATTTTTAATTTAATTCCGTAGCTTCGTTCAACGATGATCCCCATGCCAGTCAACGTGTTAATATGGGGTTGTAATTATATCGGAAGCACCTCTGTAGATGAAACGATTTGCTCAGACAGTTTATTATTCAAGGAAGGCAATCCTCCATCCAACTCGTTCGCATATTCTCTTTCCATCGCTCGCTAGGTAATCCTCTAAGACAGAAGACAATCAGTCCAATCTAATCTCAAAGCTGTATGCATCAACTTCCAACTCGAAATCCTGTTTATTTCTAAATCACGATCGCTCCGTCTCAAAGAGAGCACTCTCTAATCCCTCCACTCGCGCCGAGGAAAGCTTGAAAATTTCCGCAGGAAGTCAATTTTCATAATTTCGATCAAATTACTAGATAAAAGCACGGTCAGAATGCTCAAAACTTTGAAACACTCCACCTACGATAGCCTGACCATTTTTGATCTAATAAATTGTCTGGAACTGACAGGTTCGAATCGGAATAACACGTTCTGTACCAGCGTGACACACGTGCGCCAACCACTATTTTGTACAGCACCTAATCGAATTAATTTTCACGCATGTTTCGTTGGTGCTGTTCGCGCCAAGAGAAGGTTGAGAACGTCCACAGTCGGTCGCGCAGAGAAATCAATTCTCATAATCGCAATTTCTGTTCTTGGAGCACAACGAGACATGGTTTTACGGCTTCCAGTACAAGATCGCAATAATTTCTGACGCCGTTCCGCGGAGCCGGCGGCGGATCCCCGTCGACGACCCGCCTACGTACCGTCCGCTGCGACCCGCGATCCCCAGTACGTAGATCAGGGTTGCTCGAACGACGGCGAGTACCGGTCGAGGCATCTTTGGCTTCCGTTCGCTGCCAGGAGGAACAAAACTGGGTAGCTGCGCTCGCCATCGAGGAAAGCGGGTCGGAAGAACCCGCGGAGTACCCGCTCGACCGTCCGATAAAACGGATAGGGCGTCTCCCGGCGGCCCGGGTCCGTCGCGACGCCGATCGTTACCCGAAAAGCCGGCTAATGTCGCCCTCTAAATGCGCGAAACGATCTTGCCAAAAATCACCGAGAGTCCGGTGAAGCGAGCGTCGAGGCGCCCATCGGTCTCTCTCACCCTCTCTCTATTTCTCTCTCTCTCTCTCTCTCTCTCTCTCTCTCTCTCTCTCTCTCTGGTTCTAACTGTATCTCTCGCTCTGTCTCTCTTGGTCCGATACTCTTCTCTGGCATCCATACGATATCGAGGCTACCCTGTCGGCCGACGTTGCGGAGCCACCGTGCGAGAGAGAAAGAGAAAGAGAGAGAGAGAGAGAGAGAGAGAGAGAGACAGGGTGGCAAGGGGTGGGTTCCCGGTGACGTCACCTCACCGCCATTTTGCCCGATGACGTCAACCGAGCCACGACCACTACGACCGCGACTACCGGCTGCCTCTGCCTACTGCCTAGCTCTGACTACCACCGCCTGCGTGCATCAGAACCTTCGCCCCGTTTTCCACGGGCTTCTGTTCCACCGACCCGCTTCTATGGGGACCCACTGTTAACACTTTGACCCCCTATGGTTATTAATAGGCCCTCCCCAACCTGTTCGTTGCGTGCGGGAACGTTGCTCGTGACTGTTTTCGGCCCCGTTCAAACGCAACGTTTTTCCAAGATATTCTTTGTAGCCATGAAACACGGGAGCTGAGTAAACATTTATTCCCCTCGTTAATAATTTTAATATATATTCACATTCTCAAACTCGTCGAATCCGTTCATTGTTTTAAATTGCTCGTACCAATTTTTGTCATAGTTGTCGATTGCACGCGAGGGTAGCTCGCGAAGGAAGTAGAATTGGCAGGCCATGATCAGACAAATTGTACCTTCAAGAATGAACAAAGCTCCGACAGCACGAGCTACGAGGTTGATTCATGCACGGAACGATTCCGCAGACGCTTTCGAAAGCAACGGAGTATTATTAAATAATTTTTTAACGAGACTCGCTACTTCGGAGGTCGTTTAACCGCCTCGTAGGTCGGCGGAGGGCGATCCTAGACCTTCCAAGGTTCACGCGCACCTCCCTCCACCTTCCTGCACCCACTTGCATCCTCCTTCTGCTGTTTCCACTCGCGCAACCCCTGTCCCTGCACCGACGTGGGCGCGCACTCGATTATCCGGCCTGCACTCGAAGGCAATGCGTGAATTTAGGTCGGGGCGCGTAGGCAGAGACATTTGGGGAACACTATGCGGAGACTGTCCGCCTTCCATCTCGGCTGGAACTGTTCCGAACCTATTCCAGCCTCGACCCTTAACCCTTGAACGACACCTAGCTTCGGTGGATCAGACATTTCGCGGTAGACAATGCAATTTTGGACATTCCGAAAAGATTATTAGATCGATTGGAAAATAGAATTTGAAGAATTTGGAAATGCTGTTCTGCTATTTTCATCTGAATTCATTTATTAAAAGAAGGAATAAATGTCTATGCATCTTCTGTGTCTTGCAGTTAATAGAATTTCTATTTTGAATAAAAATTCGCGGTCAAGTCAAGTTCGCAGTGCCTAAATGATTACTGTGTCGATACAGACCATTTTTACTTTGCACAAAGATTCGCAGCCTTATTGTTAAGCATTTTCAACCTAAAATAAAATTGTATTCTTCCGTTCTAAATATTGAGCCGCTGAAGAAAATGCAGGCATACAATATAAATTCTCTTTTTCCTTTCGTTCACTGAATTTTGTAATAAACGCACAAAATTCGCAGTTCAGTAATCTTTTAATACAGACCTTTCGAAAAAAGAGAAAAAAAAAATCGGGAAGAGTTTACTTCTGCAGCTAACAGTCCTCTCGAGAGACGCGGTTCGATCGACAGGCGTTAATCGTATCGACGGATCGCATCGACAGCGATCATCGCGATAGCGTATCCAATTTCGCGAGCTTAATGGAAACCTTTCGCGACCCGGTGGATCCCCGGTGCGTCTTCGCCGAGTTCGAGTTCGAGTTCGAGTTCGAGTTCGAGTTTAACTTGGAGGAAGAGAAAGAGAGATAAGAGAAGACCGGACGATACGTTCTCCAGTGGTCGTCGAGGCGGCTCGTTGAAAATGCAAGTGGGACACGTGGATCGCTCGGAGGTGGTCCGCGCGACGCGACGTGCTCCGCTGGATTGCGAGCTCGGCAATAAATTAGCCATTAAGAGCCACCGAAGAACGAGAACGACACCCCCGACGCCAGTAATCGTTCCCCGTCCTCGCTCGAATTCATTTTCCAAGCGATTCCTGCGTCGCGTCGGCCGAGCAACAATCGCCGCCGGCCTCCGCAGAAATAAACATTCACGAAGAGTGACAGATCTGATTTGCGAATTGTCCAAATCAATTACTTGGAAAATAACAGTTAAGATAGCACTGTCAATCTCTCTGCTCATCTGCGATTTTTCCACGAAAAATCTCCACTCTTTGTTGTTCCGAGCCGAATGACAAACCGCGGAGCCGCGCGAACATGACTTAAATTGTTCGCAACGCGTATTGAAATGTTCGCTAAACATGCGCGAGAAGTGACAGATCTGATTTGCGAATTATCCAAATCAATTACCTGGAAAATAACAGTTAAGATAGCACTGTCAATCTCTCTGCTCATCTGCGATTTTTGCACAAATAATCTCCACTCTTTGACTTTCCAAGCCGAATGACAAATCGCGGAGCCGCGCGAACATGACTTAAATTATTCGCAACGCGTATTGAAGTGTTCGCTAAACATGCGCGAGAAGTGACAGATCTGATTTGGGAATTTTCAAAATAAATTACTTGGAAAATAACAGTTAAGATAGCACTGTCAATCTCTCTGCTCATCTGCGATTTTTGCACAAATAATCTCCACTCTTTGACTTTCCAAGCCGAATGACAAATCGCGGAGCTGCGCGAACATGACTTAAATTGTTCGCAACGCGTATTGAAATGTTCGCAGGTCGCGATTTGACAAACTGGTGAACAACGGTACAAAGAAGCGATTGGCAGAGCCGTCAAACTTTATCTTGTACCTTCGCGAGGAAACCGACAGAGTCCGTTTTCTTGCGAGTTCTTCTTCTTCGAGGAAACGATGAGCGACGAAGAAGTTGTAATCAGTGTCAGCAAGTTTTCGTGCAAGATCGGCCAATAGTACAACCAGGTGTACAACTGCGAGACCGAGGAAGATCGATCGACGTATTATCGACAGTTCGACTGCCGCGCTCGGCTTGGAACGCTTTCAACTCGCTCTCGCTTCGAACACCTTCGCCGGATTGATTTCGCTCGGCCGTACGTTACACGCTTCATTGTCGAGCTCCGATATCCTTACAGTGACTATAACGTAACGCGATTCGCTTGTCCCCTCGAACGCTTCATTTCTCGCCTAAACGCGTGGCGCGAGCCAGCAGTAGACAGCCCCAGCTTTGATCTATTATAATTTCGCAAGAACGAATCGTATGACAATCTACCTGGGCTTATTATGAAGGTTGAAGTCTCTGCTTTCGTTTTCCAAAGTCATTTCTTAAACCGATGACTTGTGCAGACGATAGGGGGCGAAGAAGCGATGGCGGATATATTTATCGTATAGGGGGTTACTAATTTTGAAACATGAGAAGCTTGGAAAATTATTTTAGGCTTATAATCTACTCTGCAAAATTCGTTGAACCTTGATTATAAGCAAATCTTTTTGCACCGAGCATTTAGATTATTAGAAAATCTTTTTGCACCAAATGCGTTTGCACCGAGGCGCCACGTGATCGTTCCAATTAGAGCACGTTTAGAATATATTTAAAACCGAACCGAATTTCTGTTATTATTCAACGCACTTCAGCTCCCGTTTCTTGCATCCGGTCTAGAGCATTTTGCCTCCGTATAGAGACGTCTAATAATAACAGGCAAACGATAGCTCGAAGGAAAAATCCATCGGCCGATAACCGGTGGCCCGAGCCCTCGAAAACGGCGCATCGTTCGATTATTATTTCTCGATCGGCGGGGCCGGGAGAACCCTTGTTCCGTTGAATAAAAAATAGGTCGACGTTGCTCGATCTCTCGACTCTCGCGTTCGAGGAGTAAATAATAGAGCGTAGCCGCCCAGTCCGGAAGGGATTGAATCGGGACGAGCTTCGGGAGACGCGGGGATGGAGAACAGATCTCGAGATCGCGAACGGCAGATCCTCGGGCCAGGACGTCGGTATCGCTCACGTTCACTTCCATGTCGGTCGTGTGTGGGTGACACAATTCCCCGGCCCTCTTTAAAAAATTCATTTCGCCCGTAACGCGTTATCCGCCGCTTGAAAACTAACGTCGCAAAACAGCGCGTTCCGTCGAACTAGATTCGTCGAAGACGAATCTCGAAGGACGAAATGAAATCTCGATGTTCCAGAAATGATCGAGAAAGAATTGACAACGGAAGAGGATATCGAAGAAGCTGTCGACGCGTTGTGCGGGATAAGAGAACGCGGTGGTTAGTCCGGCAATAAGTGGATTTGAAAAGTTTTGGAAAGCAACTTCTACTTTTTCGTAATTCTTAAACTACAGCTTGGCGGAACAACTGAAGTCCATTTGTGAAAAAGATTTTCTAGTTTAAAGCGTGTGGCGTCAATTACATATGTGATTGGCCGTGTGCGTCTGATCGTACACGTACAGCAGAACATGTAAACGTACACATACAGATAACGCGTAAACGTCCACGTAAACGTACACCGTGGTTGTGAAAGCTCACCCCCGCGCAATGAATGCCACCTCGAGGGTGGGACGTTGTAAACGAAACGGATGTACACGTATTCGTCGCACACGTGTGCGGCTGACGTAACCTCCGGTTTCTGGGGGCAAATAGACCGAAAGGTAATTTCGCCGGGCATGTAGGCGGTTATTATGGCTAGGCGGCTGCATCTCTCTCGCTCTAGCTCTCCTCCCCCGCCACCTTTGGACCGGGCCGCGTTACACGGGTTTAATGCGCAGACAATGCTGTTAGCGCTATTTATGCTGCCTTAGCTCCGTATTAGGCTCGTGCGGATAGCCTTGGCGCAATTCTAATTGCGCCTCGCCGACACATTCATCCTCGCTGCTGGGAACAACCGATCTCTAGGGCGATTAGGCGCTTTTCGGAACTCGCCCCTTTGGCTGACTAATCGTTTACTTTTTCTACTGGAACGAAACTTATAGCGATCAACTAGATTTAATATTACATTCACTTCATTTATGAAATATTAAGATGATTTAGCAGAAGAGGGTCATGGATTGACATCTTGGCGACAACTCGTGTTCGATGATTTCGTGTTTTGGAAAATTGATAATAAAGTAGAGAATGGTCTCAAGCGCCATCCATTGTAAAAGACCTAAATGGGTCTATCGTCCGAGGGTTAAGTGAACGCTGCCATTAAATGATTCAAAAGTGGTCTGAAGTTTATGTGCAGTGCTGGGCGTCGTGGCATGTGTAGAAACTCGTTGGCGAGAGCACGGAGGCGCATGGAGGTCGAAGACATGGATTTCTTTTTAACGCGCCGCTAGTCGCTGCCACTATAAACGGCTGCGTCTAAACGCATGCGTTTTAACACGTTGCGTCGGCGCGGCGTCGGCGTCGGCGTCGGCGTCGGCAACGATCAGCAGACCGAATCACGGTCTCCGGCTTCTCGACGAAACTCGATCGAAAATGTGAATAACAGCCTTCCTTCCTTTACAATTTCTATTTATTTATGTGGACAATGTTTATTTTCCAGACTCACAGTCTATTTATCACTAGACTGCGGTATCTTACGCAAAATAAAAATTGTCTGCATTAATTGCTGAATGTAGGGGCTACATGGAAGTACATTTCCTTTTTTAATCATTTTAATTTTTAATATTTTAACACTAGGCACATTTTATGTTATTTATGTTAAAGAAACAACGAGAATGTGTTAATCCAAATTTTCCTTTGTGCAATCTGTATCCAAAGAAATAAATTCTTTGAATAATTCACCTGTAAGCCACCTGTTAAATTCAATTAACAAATTATTACAACCTGTCGATCCTCCATTGACACTCTTCATTCAAAACATTCATCAATTTACAAAATCGAGGCTGTGATCCAATACACAATACCGATATTAATCGACTCGCGGTTCGAGAACTGAACTCTATTAAGTCTAACGATTTCGAAGAATTCTCCAAACGCAACAGGTGATCGTTGCAAAAATATATAAGCTATTCTCTAGCCAAAAATTGTAGCGGTGAGTGCTGAAAAAAAAAGTTAAAATGATGGACCCAAAAGCCGATAGTACCTTATGGAGAGGCAGCTCGTATGGTAGAGGGTTGAAAGTCAATTTCCGCAAAGCGGTGCGGAATATCGGGATTTTCCGTGAGTCGACGCGGTTTTCCGCGTGCCTGGGAACAGGCTTGCCAACCGCGGGTAATTAAATTAGCGAGAGGGAGCCCGGTTTATCGAGGGGCGTCGAGATTCGGCTCGATTCTCTCCTCCTCCTACTTGCAGAAACCATAAATCGGTCGAGATTGAACGTCCTGGACGGCGATATCGAGAGGTGACGGCGAGATAATCGTGCTGGCGAATGATTGATCGCCTTGGACGATCCTGAACCCTGTTTTTACCATCCGAGAATTTCACCGGCGGAACGTCGTTAATTACCAATTGTTTAAATAAAGAAGATGTGTTTCAATGCAGTCGTTTCCTATGAAAGCGTTTTCATAATTGCAATAGTTGTGAAATAGAAAATCGGTCATCTGACTGTAATAGGTTAAGTTTTAAAATAGTGTAGCAGCCATTGCCAACAGAAGATCGAGGATCGAAGAGACAGTTCGCTCAATGGAAAAATCGTTGGCTCACAGTGGAAATATATTTTCGTGCATCCGAGGGATGACGGTCGCAGCACGAGAGATGATCGTGGACAGATTCGGTGGCCGATACACGCGAAGAAAAGAGTCCAAAGAAAGCAGAAGAAAGAATGAAATATGTACAGCGGGAAAAGAAACGAGACCCGAAAAACCAGGGCAAACGAAGGACGACGCGACATGAAAGACAGAAAAGTGCGAGCGAGAGAGAGAGAGCGATAGAGAGAGAGAGAGAGAGAGAGAGAGAGAGAGAGGAACTGGTTCTGGCAGGATGGTTTCGAGATTGGCGAACGTTCGGCTGCGGCCACAAAGGACGCAGCCGCGTATCTACGTGGCTCGTATCGTCGCGTACCGAGACGACCATAAACGAGGAGCGATCGTCTGGCGCCCGAACATCGTCTCGCAGAAGCTCGGGTACGAGAACGCGGCGACTGCCACGTTAATTCCTCCCAGAGACCAGCGGGAACGATCAATGCTCGAGGAGAGAAGAGGACGGAGAACGGAAGAACGTCAAGACCAGACGCCGGAGACGCGTCTGACTCGTCCCACACCCACGCCACTCATCGCACACGCGATTCCCGAAGAGCTTCTTCCACCAGTCTGTGCACGAACCGCTGCTTTCTTCTATTTTCCTAGCGCCGTGTACGAAAACTGCAATTGCTGGCTGTTCAAACTTCGTCATACGGGGCCAAACCACTGCAAGCTGGTGGTTTTGGACCTCTAATTTCAGTATGGCAAGTGATTTCTAAAGAGGTTGCAATTTTTCAAACGTCACTGCTCTTCTAAACGGGATACGACGGTCGCTAGTTGTTTAAACTTCGTCAGACAAGTTCAAACGACTGCGAGTCGATCGTTTTAGACCTCTAACTTGAGTATCACAAATGATTGGTAAAGAAATTGCAATTTTTCAAACGTCACTGCTCTTCTAAACAAGCTACGACGGTCGCCAGTTGTTCAAACTTCGTCATACGGGGCCAAACCACTGCAAGCTGGTGGTTTTGGGTCTCTAACTTCAGTATGACAATTGATTTCTAAAGAGGTTGCAATTTTTCAAACGCCACTACTCTTCTAAACGAGCTACGATGGTCGCTGACTGTTCAAACTTCCTCGTACAGGGTGAAACGACTGCAAACCACTAGATTTAGGTCTCACATTTGAGCGTGACACACCGTTTCCGGTCAAACAGGCGAAAATCTTGCGTATCCACGTCATAGAAACGTCCTCAAACGATTCATAAAACTGTATAAATACTTCAATCTACCTGAAAGTAGAAGTTTGAATCGGTTCGCTTCCGATTGACCAGCACTATTCGTAACGGAAACTTTCTCTCTGCAGTAACCGAAGTAAATTGATCTGCACGACTACGGTATGTATGCGCAAACTTCAGCAGCCTGCCTTAACCCGAACTTCTGACAGTAGTTAGCATCAAGCCATGTCCAGGATGTTTGAAACTTTCGCAGCAGTATGCACGAGTGTTTCACCAGAGAATGAGCCTTTGTACGACATTCAGCTAAATGCCCTCAAACAATTTTCAAACTGCGTGGCAACCTCAATCAAACTTAACACGGGCGCACACATTACACTGCTCTCAAATCACTGGAATAAATGGTCAATTACTTGCAGGAGGAACAAAATTCCGTGTTTGCACAAACCTGTACAATCCAACGATTCCGAATCATCCGGCATTCGGAAGCTTCAGAAACGACACATCCGAATTTTGCACTAGAAAATTTCTTTATTAATCAGCTGAATTTCTACACGTTTAGCAGAACCTTTTGTTTAACGTTTTGACTTTTCCGAAAATTCACAGCACGTGATAATTCAATTTCGACGAGAAACGCGACGACGTGTTCGTCCCGCTAACGGTTCAGCGCTGCGCGAGCCACGATGGGACGTCGAAACGTCGATTAAACAAATGGATAAGCTGTCGAACGTCGTAACAACACAGCCGGTGCTTGCGTTCCGGCGCATGATTTGGTGACTGGTCGGAATGAATGGACGGGACACGCGACCGTGAAACAACCTTACCAAGAAGCCAGTGTTCATTGATGAGGCGAATAGATTAAGAGCAACGTTTACGGTTCCCCGAAGAATGCTAATTAGGACATGCAAATTCCTCGAGCGTACGATTCCGCGAACTTTCCGCGTAGCGAAATAACTCACGCCGGCTCGGCTACGCTCGGCTACGCTCGGCTTCGACTTCGACTTCGACTTCGCTTGCGGGACCGTGCGATTTTCCATGTTCTCGATTCGCGTCACGCCGATTCCTCGAACGCGTCGCGACCGTCCACGAAACGCGAGCCTTCGAACATTCCGGAAAGTTCTCGGCCGAGGGAAAACGGAGCCGAGCATGCCGGCCGAATCTTCCTTCTATTCAGCATGAGCTAACCAGGCCACCTACAAATACATCTCCTGCTAATATCGGAATGGCCTGGGATCGGAAACTGTTAAACGCCACTAGCGACTCGGAAGAATCCACCCACGCCTCCGCGAAAAGAATTTCCACCTTGCGGCTTCCAGAAACCCTGCTTCCAGCCCTCGCAAAAAGTATTCCATCGGGCGGGTCACCAATACCGTGGCAACTGATCAAATTGTTATAACCACGAAAAATCAATTTTTTAACATATTCAATAAATGCTAACAGCGATCGTGTTAAGAAATCCAAGCTGCACCCGATGCACCGATACACGAAAATTTAATTTTGACCAACTTTTTCCGAAGAAAGAACACCCCTGCGTTGCAGTACCGGGGTGCAATATTTTATATCCCCGGCGAAAGAACAAAAGTATTTATCAATTTCCAATGAGGTTCGAACGGATTGGCGAAGGATCAATGGAACAGCAAATGGCAGAGAATAACGGCAAAGTGTTGTAGATCGATGTTCCATCATTTTCCTGGTTAGCCGAACAGAAATCTGCGCACGCTGCGCCACGATCGAAACGAGGAGACACACGTACACCATGCGACCACATAAATAGGACATTTACCGTGCGACGAGGTTTAATTTCCATTAGCTCCGAGGGCACACAATTTCCCAGTCCCCTCGGCGTATTCTATGAAAGATGACTAATGTAAAATGCTAGCAGGGGGGCACGTATTCGTCTCGATCGGACAAGTGTGCTCGTGCCACTTGGCGCCGACCCACGAATCTTCCGAGAAAACTGCGCTGCATCTCGGCTAGCGGTAGAACTGTATGTCCTATACACGGTGTCCTAGAAGTTGCGGTGAAAGATAAGTAAAAAATGTAGCACACAATCTTTTCCAATCGACGCTTCTTTTTCGAGGGAACCGACTCTGAAAATTCGTCGAACAGCACAGAGTAAGTGGAAACGGTGAGTCATGGTCAGACACGTCAGCCGTGCCTGTTTATGCACTGATTTAACCATCAGAGGAGTCAAAATGAGTCATATTCTTTATTTTTCTATTATTTAATGCGTGACGACACGCAGTGGAGAATTATTGAATGAATTGGTTGACTCACAAAAAATTGATGAACTCGACATTTCAAGGTCATGGGTACTTTTTCTCACGAAACCTTATATACTTCTTTCAATATCATTATAGACCACAAAAAGACAAGACCAACGCCCTCTATAACCATACCATTCTGATCGTTCAATTTCGAGATATCAGTGTCTGAAAGGAAAGATACTTGATACTTTCAGACACAAATATCTCGAGAGTGAATCATCAGAATGGTACGGTTATGGAGGTCGTTGAATTCGTCTTTTTGTGCTCTATAAGAATATCGAAATATATAATCTCGTATTAAAATATTCCAATGGTTTTGAGAAATGATCTTAGGATGAAATGGCATTCAGAAAAGATTTTTTGCGCTGTTGTATGTGAACCTCGTGATGACGTTGTTCCAAGATTATTGATTGTTGATCGAGACACCCGGTACACTAAATCGCTCTCGAGGATCCGTCCTTTCGCATACGCTTGGCAATTCCTCGTCGCGAGACCATCGGCGATTATCGTTCGAGTATTACCGGTATTAAACGAGCACCGAGATCAAGGGATTGCTACTTACGCGACGAGACGAGGAAAACATGTGCCAACACTCCCTAGTGATCCAAGCGCGTTTCTGCTATTAGGTCATCCCGTCTCGTTTTCTGACGCTGAGATTAAGTATGAAATAATAATGTCCATATTCTGGGAATATCACACGAAATGATAAACATCGCTTTAACGATAGGATGTGTCTTGAATTGTATAACAAGTTTTGACGAGAATATATCATGAACGGTATTAGTCTCGTTTTCTGACGCTAAGCTTAAGTATGAAATAATAACGTTTATATTTTGGGAGTATCGTACGGAATGAAAAATATCGCTTTAACGATAGAGTGTGTCTCGAATTGTATAACAAGTTTTGACGCTGATATGTCATGAACAGAATATAGGACGGTTGTATTAGTATATGTGTGACCCGACTTATGGGATGACCTAATATCTGGGAGACTGGCCGCGCCAAGCTGCCCTTTTCTACTTCGTGTCCGACTCTTCACGACCCAGACCACTGTATTTTGGCAGAACGTCTCCACTCGGCTCCGGGAACGATCGATATCTCGCGTGCACGATTTTCTTTATTCTCGTTTCTAATCGACTTCGCGACCCTAACAGGAAATTGTATATTTCCTGCTAGGAAATTATGTCGCAGTTCTGACGCTTGCAGCTACGAAGAGAATGATACAGCAAGGATGACCTTCGTTGGTAACTGCACTTATGAATTCATCGTAATTTACCGGCCGGTTCGTCCCGAGCAAATTGATAACAAGCAATAATGGCACCTTGATTTCTCGTCACAGGGGCGTCTCTATTCGCCTCCGAGCCCCCGTCCACGGTCCCCTAATTACAAAGTAGGCCGTCGATTGCTCGTACGGTCGAGCAACTTCTCAAAGAGGCTCGTTAACGTCTCCGCCCCGATTGCAGAACGCGACGATCGTCGTCCGATCATGCACCGGATCAATCAGCGGCGATATTAATAGCGTGCGGTTATTATTACGCGATAAATTCTCCGTGGCACGGGCCGAGAACGAACCGATGACACCGGTGTGCGGTCCCCGCGCGACTCCTAGACACCGGACATCCTTGAACTATAACATTCTGCGGGGGAGTGCTATAGCTGCCGGTGTCCTGACCTTCGGCCCATCCATTCTACCAGCCATGGTGGAGAAGCTCTGCTCTTCCGGAAGACGTCTACTTCCCCATGAGAGACGTCATGCTCTAATTTAACGGGAATGCTGATCACACTCTCCTCTTTGCGCAGCGTAAATATTTAAATAAAAAAGCGAAATAGTTTGATAAATCGAGAAACATAGGGTAAGGGTCAAGATGAAAGTATCTGTATCGTCTCAGAGAAAATTTTTGTAAAAATTTATTAATTGAATATCACTTTTCCGTTTCCATGTGAACGCTGTCGAAACTCCTGGGTGTCGACGGAAAAGTCAAGTTCGAGTTACGCATTCGCGGTCTGCGTCATTCGAGTCTACAGAGTAGAAATTATACTTATGGAAGCTCGAATGCGTCACAGAGGGTCAAGGGGGGGGGGGAGTGTAGTTAGCACTGACCCGTCGAAGAGACGCACGCGTATGTGTCGTCGTACTGTCCTGATAATCGAATACGTACGCGGTGTGCGACGCAACGCGTCGCTTCTCCGATCCTTGAACTATAACATTACAGCGTAGGAGATCATGATGACGCCGACACACTGGCGAGCGAAAATTTCCCATTCCAGTTGCAGATGTGTGTGTTAGGTTTCCCGAAAAGCTTCATTCGCAATGTTCGAGACTGGTATTGTCAACCAACGCAATTTTCCTTACTCAACCGAGCCCTTTTAACAAGCCGCCCAGAGCATTATCATTAAGATTCGTTGATCCTCCTGAACTTCTCTTCAACCATTAACATTTACACACAACCTCGCGAAACTTTTACACGGCTTTCTGCGCTTTCAATACGCAGAAACGTCCTAACAACTGTGACCATAGGTCGTGAACTATACTTTCCCACACCCTTCGTTCAGCCCTGCTTCGAGTGAACTATTCCTATCGTCTAAAGTTTCGAGCACAGTTGTGCGCGTAGCTCTCAAGTCTTATTGAAAGTAAACAAAAGGTACAGCAAACTTTCTAATCGCCTAGCAATCGGAAAACGAACAATCAATTCTGTTAGCGGCCGTCAGAGAGTGAACGACGAAGGGTTAATGAAATTAAAAATATTTTCAATCAGCAATTTTTCGTGGCGCCACGAAGTTCGACTGCGCAGGGTTCAGTTTCAATGTTATTCCAATGCAGGTGATATCATGGCAATCACACGAGCACGAGGACTGTGCACGAGGGTTGGTCTCGGAGGCTTTCGACGGTAACTCGACTAAATAAAAATCCTTTGAATAATGGCACAGACAAAATAAAAATATTCTGCACCCATTGCGAGAAGCAGAGGATCAATAGAAACGTATTTACGATACATGGAGAATAATAGAACGATGATCCTTAATTTCTCCGATGACCGTGCTCTTTTAAATTGGATGTACCCATTTTTCCTATAAACGCATAAAATCAGGTCACAAGGGACTCGCGACGCATTGGGACGTCTTTGTGTCCGCGTGAAGGGGTTAACGCGCGACGGACACTCGAATGCCCCATTAGAGCCTCGAATCGTTCGGGAAACGGTTTCATCGGGCTCTATAGTTCGCGCGAGTGCTAGAGGATGGGCCGGGCGTATGAAAGCAGCCCGGAATGGAGCGTTGGGGCCGTGGCGGTAGTTCTTTTCGGCGAGGACGGTCGCGAGCTATAGCGCGGGTCTACGCGTAGAGCTGCTCGTTTCCTTACGTCGGTGGAAGCTTAATAAATCAGGCGAGCCGGCCCTGTCAATAGTAAGGTCAACCGGGGCGACTCGACGTCTCCAGTATTTGCCAAGTGGTACGGGACATGGGGTGCAGGGGGGAGGGAGTGTTGGAAGGAGGACAACCCCCGGAGGCCACGGGGGATGGAGAGGAGCGGAGGACGAGGAATACGCAGAGCGTCGGCGACACGACGTGTGCGCAGTGTACGAGCGCTCACGCACTCACGCACGCGGTCGCGCACGCACGCGTGCACGCGCTCTGGCTGTGTGTCTGTTCGGGCCACGGTGCGGCACGAGGTCACCGAGCATTCGAGCACGACTGCTCGCCGAAAGCCCTTCGCCGCTCTTTCGAGCGGCCTGCAAAACACCCTGCAACCGCAGGGCGCCATGCTCGGCCAACACCTGCAATCACCGTTCGCACCGGTGCGTTTCGCAATTTAAGAAGCTCGGAATTGCTGTACTTCAGTCTGCCAAAATGATCTCAGAATTTGATTTTATAATTCAACGGTATTCCCATGTGTAGATTTGTTGGCTCGCATAAAATCGTCGAGAATTATTACAGTTTTTCTGTACCATGAAATTGTGGCATTAAGAAGCTTTCTGTTGGGGTAAGCAGTGCAGCTGTCAACTGCACGAGCATTGTTGCCAGAGAAATATGAACGCGAAAATGTAGTGTACTTCGAGGCACCCGTCTTTTTTCCCCCCCTTCAACCGAGAAAAAGATAAGGTTCGTTAGAATTGTATGAATCACCCAAGACGGAGAAATTCGTGCAGAAGGAGAGTTCGGTCATAGTAATTTTTTAAACTGAGATATTATTCAACAGAACGTGGACGTTCATTTTAATCTTCGTTTGAAGAGACGAGGCTAACGCGGAATGGCGATGCGAGGGAGACGCTACACGCTCGTTCACCTAATTCAGTGCCGTGAACTCCGTGTGCCCGGAACATACTCTGTTCGGTCAGATTATCGTATCAATTAGGTTAAACGAAAGGTGTATTAAACATGCTCGCGATACCATCGAGGACGCGAAGAAAATTCCCCGGGGAATCTAATTCTATTACTTAGGCGAGTACATCTTTTTTTTCGAGATTAATCGATAGACAGTATTATATAGACTGTACGGTAATAATTAACTAGGGGAACCTTGAGTCCTTATAATTTATACCAATCTTCTGGGTCTTCGTTATAATTGAAAATAACATAAAATAGCAACACACTCACATGGTGATCGGATTGAGTAACCTCCGCCTTTTCGAAATCGGTTCAAAAAGGAAACGAGATTAAATTTACCAAAATCAACAATCAAACTGCAGGAATATTGCTATGAATATAACAGGAATACGTTCAATTTCAAACATGAATATATTCCAATTTTAACAATTCGATTGTGACTCGCTGCAAACACTCGTGATTAAATAGAAACCACCCTTAGTCAACGATTTGCGAATAAATGAAAAGAAGATATTGTTATCAGTAATATAGTTAGCTGTGATATAGAGTCTAGTGACAATTTTTGTTAATGGCACAAGGGTACATTCGAGCCATTTAATGCAAAAGTGGTGTAAGTAAATATTTATCTGTTTAGTCCAACACACCGTAAGGGTTTAATCACCACTAAATAAAATAATTACAACACGATTTTCCGTATTATTCTATTTTGAAGAACTTCTATTTAATTAAAGTTCTCATTATCCAATTATTAACTTACTTGCACCATTTTCACATTAAACTCGTTACGTTGCGGACGAGAATAAAGAAGGCGAGGAAAACAAACGGGGGTAGAACAGTGGGTCGTTGAGACGGTTTCGGGGTGGGGGGGGTGGAAAAGCCTCGGCACCCCCGAAAATCCAGAGGTGGTGGGCACCTGGCCGCAAGCAACCAAGCAAGGCAAGCAAGGCAGCAAGCAAGCAAACTATATATCTATTGATCGTTCATTCATGCCGCCCTTTCGGCTCCTCCTCGGCCGTTCGACCGACCCTCTTCCCACCCCCTCGACCCGTTTGCCACCCCGTTCGGCCACGATTCCACCAGCGTCATCGTTCTCCCCGTTCTACCCACAGGCGTCAGAATCAGAATCAGTTCTGCCAACTGCTGGCCGAATCGAAGCCTCGCGTCTGTCACGTGCCGCGCCGCATACTACTCCGATTTACAAAAAGATTCATACTACATCGACTAGCTTATTCGCCATACTCAAACCCATGAAAATAATTATTCGATGTCACCCGTTCTCCTTTATTAACGAAGAAGAACAAACTTCCAGACGGAACTCTCTATTTTCCTAAATTTCGAGACACTACAAATTTGGAGAGGCCCCAAAATTTCGGGGGACTCTGGATTTCGAGGGGTCCTAAATTTTGAGGGATCCAAAATTTCGAGAGATCCTAAATTTCGGTGGTATCCAAAATTTCCAGAGATCTTAAATTTTGGTGGTACCAAAACTATAAAGGACTCCAAATCTCGAGAGACCCTAAGTTTCGAGGGACCCAGGATTTTCAGGGAATCTAGATTTGCAGGGATCCTAAATTTTGGGGAACCAAAAATTCCAGAGATCTTAAATTTCGATGGTACCAAAACTTCGAGGGACTCCAAATGTTGGCATACCCTAAATTTCGAAGGGCCCAGAATTTCGTCACAGAGTCATCCATCCTCTTCTTTTTCATTTTTGTTCCCTCCATTAGGCTAATAAGTTTCTATTACAGAGTAATTCCGGCGATTATCTTTGAAAATCGGCTAGAGGGCTTACACGCAAAAGCCAACGATTTGGTTCCAAAGAAAAATTGCGCCACATTCGTTCGTAGAACTGAATAGATCGTGATAGTGATCGCGATTCGCAGCTCGTTCCTGTGCAACGATCAATCCGACGGCCCCTCGGGTAACGGGTAACGGGTCCGATCGATCGGGTCGAGACTGGATACAGGCGGAACGCGATTAGCCGAGCGAACGACGAAACGACCGGCCGGCACGCTCAGAGCCATTATTTAATTGGCAGTTACGTAACACCGCCGGCTTTTACGTGACAAACCAGCCCCACGGATCTCTAATAAATTAACGTGTTCGCGAGGACACTCGTAACTAGGATCGTCGACCTCCTTTCCCGCGATCCTCGGCCGTCGACGAACCGTGAGACCGGGGACGCCTTACGCAACACAACCTCGCCTCGACGAGAAATGGCTGCAAAAAATGTTTCTACGCCCCAACAAGAACCTGCTGGAACAATTGTACTCCCTTACTTGTTGAAATTTAGGGCCTCGGGAATTTTAGCGTCCCCCAAGATTTAGAGTCCCTCGAACTTTCGGATCACTGAAAAATTTAGAGGCCATCGAAATTTAGGAACCTTCAAGAATTGTACTCCTTCGAGATTTAGGATCTCTCAAGATTTGGGGTCCCTGGAAATGTAGGGATCATCGAAATTTTGGGTCTCTTGAGGTTTGGGGTCTTGGAAAATTTAGAGACCACCGAAATTTTGGATTTTCCAAGATTTAGAGTCCCCCGAAATTTGGGATCACTGGAAATTTAGAGGCCATCGAAATTCAGGATCCTTCAAGAATTGTACTCCTTCGACATTTAGGATCTCTCAAGATTTGGGGTCCCTGGAAATGTAGGGATCATCGAAATTTTGGGTCTCTCGAGATTTGGGGTCTTGGAAAATTTAGGGACCACCGAAATTTTGGATCTCCCAAAATTTGGAGTCCCTCGAAATTTGGAATCACTGGAAATTTGGAGTCCCTAGAAATTTAGGGATCATTGGAATTTAGGTCTGAACGCCATAATTAGCAACTGTATATGGTGTGAAATAGAAAATAGTAAAACTTTTAAAGGAATTTAGGAACACAGTAACATTCTTCTGAACTTATTTAGATCACTGAAAAAAAACCAACATTCAATACCTGTATCCCGAAATGTCCCGAATAAATTTGGATCTCGCATCGAGATCCAGAGTTTGCCGATACTCCGGCAAATTACAGATCGTTCCGAGCCGATTCGATGCATCGAGCATTAAATATTCTCGCCGATTCGATCGAGCAGGGGGGGCTCTATGTTCGGCGCGAGATGGGACGCCGATTTAAAAGCCGGAGGAAACGACGTCGAGAGCAATTTCGGATAATAGACGGCTCGCTCCGCTCCGGTTCGGTTCGGTTCGGTTCGATCCGATTCGATTCGGGTCGGCGACCTTTATTTTCGAGGGTGCGCGAGAGGTTCCGGCGCGGAACGAGCTTGTGCAACGGAAAGAAAAAAAAAAGAGAAAAAATCGGGTCGAAGCTGAAAACGGAAGAGGTGTCGCGTCGCGACGGGCCAACGTGCTGGCGATTTAATGAAAACGATAAATTCCGCCGGTACAAAATAAATTTCCGATTCGCCCCGCCGCGGGCGAATTAGTGCCGAGGGCTCGGGAAGCGAAGATGCCCTTTGCGCGATATTTACGATTGGTCGGCCAGTCGAGAAAAATTACGCCGTCGAAATTAACGCCGCCGTCGCCGTCGCGGCCCGGCGCTCTTAATTAATCTTGAGCGAACCGACCGAGAACTCGGCCGTGCGAAACCGGAGCCCGCGCGCGAAATACAATTAGCTGCGCTTTATCGCGCGCCCGAAAACCCGCTGCGTCCTTCCGCGAACGCCGTCTGACCGCGTGCGGACCTTTTCCACTGCGCCCGACCGTTCTCGAGATGCACCTAGATGCAGTAATTCGCTGCAACGCTCGTCGCGGCCGACCCTGCGCCGGCCTCATTCGCATTTCGTTTCTTTAACCCTTGAGTGAACTATTCGGATCGGTAAAGCTCCACTGAAAATTCTGCTAATTAATGTTTAACCATGAAAGTATGGAGGTTCAAAAACGATAGAGGGCCAGCCGAATATTAACCGGATTTTGTTATTGTACAACAGCATAATTGTTCTCATATATATAAGATTGAAATTCAAGTATATTTGTCTGACACTCAATTTTCACCGTGGGCTAATCTACTTAACCGTCCTCTCAATAGCTGGAACGATGAACGAGCGAATATTATCGACTTCCATTGCGTAACGTTTTATTATCGCACTTTTAACCATTAAAGGTGCAAAATACAATGAAATCTTGCATAAATCAAGTCGTCAATTCAAAGATGAGACGTTACGGAGGGCAAAAGGAGTTGCTCGGGATAAATCGTTTGTTAACCCTTTGCAATAGTGACTTCGCTGGTAAAAATAGCCAGACAATTATTCAAAACAGTTTTCATATTATTAAACTCATCTGTATTCTATAAATTGCTAAAATTGAATTGTTGTATGAAAAAAAAAGTTTAATGTGATTTCCAGAATGTAAAAAAGATAATGAAAATGTTCTAGGTTGAAAGAAATGTCTTGATTTCGGTATTGAAATGCAATGCACCAAGACGAGCTTCACAGGAAACCAATTGAGTCATTTGGGAGCTGATTGAGCAGCTGATTCGACGCAAGAGAAAAGTTAAAAATATACATTGGACAATGTCTGAACATCCCCTTTACTGTCCAAGCGTTTCACTTTGTGATTATCATTTCTTCGAACCACTCAAATAAAGATTAGGAAGATAAACATTAGAGGAGGTAATCACCTCAGTACCAACCCTCTAATTTCTACGACACCGGAGTTAAAAAGTTGCTACATTAGTACGTACGCGCGAACGGCATAAATTCCTTTCTACTTTTGAAATGTTTCAGCATTTATTTTCCTCGTCGAACGCGATATAGCGAGGCGTACACGAGAATGTGGTCGCTGCATCGCGATTATTTATGGGGCACGTGAGAGTCGGACGCCGCGAGACTGTTCGCTGTTTAAGCACGCTGCCTCTGCGGCTCGATAACGACCCGGCTAACTCGATAAAAACTTTAACCCACTTTTTATCTAATTATTTCAATCCCCGGGCTATGGACGGTCGAGCAGCGACGCGTACAGCGTACGCCGGGTCATTTTGACCCGCTCCCGATGCCTGCCACGCTTCCGATTATTTGCGATAACCGAACTGCTCATACAAATTCCCATTTTTGTTTTATGAAAAGCTTTCCTTCGGTAGAAAGCGTCAAGATTGTACGTTCTGATTTTTTCAATTGACAATTATATTGGGATTGTGCAGATCCACGGGAAATTGTTAAACAGACTTCTTCGGATGGCAAAAAATTTGGACAGTCACAATTCTACACGACTATTTTCCTCTCATTTTGTGAACCCCGAAAAGACGTTTTCTGCTCCCATCATTTTTCCAGCTCCGATTTTCTCAGAGCAGGGACGGAAAGACGTGGAAATTCGGGAAATCGACCGGTCCCATTAGGATCGAATCGCTGCGATTAAATCGCTGGCAGAGGCTTTCCGGCGCGGCAGGAAAGTCTCGCGAAAGCTCGAGGACGCTTCGGGAAATGCGCTCTCTACCCCTTTGACAACTTTTCAACGAGGCAGTGGCGGATGAGATGGGGTGGTGGGGGAGGGGGGCAACCAGGCACAAAGCAGCGTGACGAATCGCGGTTTCGTCGCTCCAAAGGCTCCGCACGCTGTACAACTTTTATGCATCCCCCTGGGGGACGATCGCGGCGTTTCCTTTAACTCGCGCGAACAAGGGCGAGACAGAGCGCGATACAGAGTGATACAGAGTGATACAGAGCGAGACAGCGCGAGCCGATAAGCGAGCTGAAACGACGACGGCCTGATAACGAGACCGTGGCAAACGGGGACAGCAAGAGCTGCCATTGCCGGTCGGAACCAGTCGGACAAGACGGTCACAGCTCAGAAACGCTAACCTTCGTGCAGACCCCGTTTTGTTTGTCGTTTTTGGAAAGATAAATGTTTGTTGTTCGCAATTTATCCACGACTAGACTACGGATTTTTATGCAGAACTGCCTCAAATTGATTTGCCAGATACAGGGACCGCATATAGATTCGTTTGTTTAAACAAATATTTTATTTTAGATTATAATTCGTTTTCTTAAATAAATATTTTCCGTTTTCCGCAATCTGTCAACGTTCACGCCACCTGTTTTACAATTGAACATTTCTTTCCGTTATTTGATGGTTCCTCCATTCACGATTTTTTATGTCGCATAAAAAAATGAAAATAATTTTCCATGACGATATGATTTCTCACATTTTGCGGGAGGATGCATCGCGTTTAATAGAATATTGTCGACAGATAGATTCTCTGACGTGTTAAAGATGACCATCGTCAGAAAGACGCGGTGAGGCCACGTGCAGGACGGTCGCACGTGTAATGCGGTTCAATCGTTAAATTAAATGTGACGTGAATGAGGTATGTTCACTGCTTCGTGTTACGAACAATAATCAACACGTTGAAGCAATGCAGAAAATGACACCGGAATTCTAAGTTTTCTGGATTGCTTTCGTTTTTTACTCTCGTCAGACCTGCACAGCTTAATCAACGGAAATGCACTCGAACATGACGTAACCGGAATTAGTTTTTCGATTAATAACGAAGTAAGATCACGATAGTATTTCTTGATTGAAAACACTCCACGGCACATGCATTCTGAAATCGGACATTTCGCGTGCAACGAACTAATATTTCCGAACTAAACTAATCGTCCCTTGTGCTGGGCGTTATCTGCAATGAACGTGTTCGAAAGAGTGTCCGCCGTGGTCTACGCGACAATTTCGATTCGCGGTGGGTCCGATGGGCAAACCGGTGCAGGATCGGCGAAGCTTTAACCTCTGTCTGGAGAAACGACCGTCCCAGGAGCCGGTGCACTCGCGACGCCGCTGGACAGAGAGGGAATAGGAGAATCCTACACGGCCGGTCGTTACCGGGCAGAACGAGGTAAAGGGGTCAAATCGGAAAAGGTAGCGAGCAGCGGCGGAAAGCTCGGACAAAGAACAGCTAGCGAGGCAGAGAGAGAGAGCGAGAGAGAGAGCGAGAGAGAGAGAGAGAAAGTCTCTCTCGTGGTGGTTCCCTGCACATTCGAACGATCCAGAATTTCCGGATCAATCTCGCGAGAGCAACGAGAGTAGAACCAGCTCGTAGAGCCTGTACCGCTGAACCGCCAGCGAAACGTGGAAGGTGAATCGAGGTGGAGGCGACACCGGAATGCTCGTGTCGCAAAAATTTCGAGGTTCGACTATTTTGTATCGAGCTCGTAGCTGCACGACGTCTCTGAAACGGTCAGGGAACCGGGAGTCGACGACAGAAGCGCGGAGAGCGCAGCCCGACCAACCTCTGAGGTTAGGGAACCGTGTGCGAGGATGTGGACGATCGAGTGTTGAGAATTCTCGAGGAGCAAGGTGGAGGACGAAGGTGACATCGGAAGGAGAGAATGAGTGGCCGCGAACGATTCCGGCGAGGTTAAATCGCGATCGCAAAGGGGATCGTGGTTCGCCTCGGGTTGGTTTCGCTGGACTCACCTCTAGAGGGAGGCAGGGGCTGGTTGCGGCCATGTTCCTACATGCGTTCGAGCCTCTGCCCTGCTGGCGACGATTCCCTCTTCGTGCTCAGGCACCACTTTAAGACAAACCACCACCAACACTCGACGAAACGGTGCACGAAACGGTCGCGCACTGACGCCGACAGAGAGATTAACGGCCGTTTCTTTTGTACCCGGGTACTCTCTCGCACGCGCGAGCTTCTCTCTATCCTCTTGTCACTTCGACGACGACGACGACGACGAAATAACAACGAACTCCGATGGCCAGACAGACGCTTTATTCACCTCACATACCACCCTCCTCCTCTCCGCCTTCTCCGGCGAGCAGGCAGTACAGCAGAACACACGGTGGCAGAGAAAGCGGTTCTCTCTCTCTCTCCTCTCCGACGTTTATGCGTTATGTATATATATACGTGTACGGTATATCCGCGACACACGGAGTCGCGGTTTTCCCTTCTGCCTCGTGTTTCCTCGTGGCCGAATTAGATCCAGGCGGGTGCACGCGTACCCGTGCTATCTGTCTCTCTCTCTCTCTCTCTCTCTCTCTCTCTCTCTCTCTCTCTCTCTCTCTCTGTGTGTGTGTTGTTCGACTCGTTCGACTCGCTCGTTTACTCGTTTACTCGTTCACCCGTTTACTGGTTTACTGGTTTACTCGCTCGTTTCTCCTCCTCCTCCTCCTCCTCCTCCTCCTCCAGCTCCTACTCTTGGACGCTCCTCTACTCGCGCACGCAGCCAGCCACCAGGGCCACACGCGGCACGCTCTCGCACGCTATAGGACACACCACTAGCAGCAGCACGCACTCACGCTACCACGAGAATCCCCGGTAAAGAGCGATTCTTTCGTATAGTGAGAGAGAGACAAAGAGAGAGGGGGGGGGGAGACAGAGCGCGAGATATACCCGAGTTGTATCGGAGGGAGAGGGAGAGAAGAGAGAGAAAGAGAGAGAAAGAGCGAGAGAGAGAGATAGAGACACAGATAGAAAGAAACAGACGACAGAGAGCGAGCCAGAGAGAGAGAGAGAGAGAGAGAGTAGACACGGATACCGTGATAGAAGAAGAGAAAAAGATGAGAGAGGGGGGGTGGGATGGGGTGGGTGGGTGGTCGGGACGAACGATGTGTAATAACTTTTGTATGTGTTCGCCTTTTGTATGTGTCTCTCTGTTTGTATTCGCTGATCCGTCTGTGCCTGTGTGTGTCGGTGTGTGTGTGCCTCTTCCTCTCCCCTGAACTCTAAACTCCCTCGATCTCGGCGACGGGACAACAATCGAGCAGCGCGCGACGCACAACAACCGGCGGCCACTGCCTTCCTTTTCTTCTTCCTCGTCTTCGTCCGGCACCTCTCTTCCTCTCCTTCTTCCTCCTCGTTGTCGACGTGGTCGCCTCTCCTCCACCCGTTCAAGCTTGCTCCCCCCTCCTCCTCCTCCTCCGCAAGCACGTTCACAACCTCCTCCTCTTCCCGTTCCAACTCCTCCACCACCACCACCACCTCGTTCTTCCTTCTCCTCCTCTTCGTCTCGTCCTCCCCTCCACCCCTGCGGCAGCAACACACCAAAACGCACTCTTCTGCGTCTCCTTCGCGTACCCTCTCGCGGCAAGGATGATTCCTTCCTCTCCTCTGGTCCTGCTTCTGCCTCTGCTGCCGCTGCTGCTGCTGCTGCTGCTGCTGTTGGCGGTGCTGCTGCTGCTGCTGCACACGCACCCGCCGTACCCGCACCCGCACCCGCGGAGCCCGCACCTGTTCCTCTTCCACCGTATCCACCTCCTCCGCCTCCTCGGCCTCCACCACCACCGCCTCCTCCGCCTCCTCCTCGTCTCCTTCCTCCTCTGGCTCGTCCAGCTCCTCCTCCGCCTTCTCGTTCTTGTCCACGTCCTCCTCGACGTCCGTCGCTTCTCCTTTTCTTCCTCTTCTTCTTCCTCTTCAACTGCTGCTGGTGCTTCTTCTTCGTCACCACCACCAGCCCCGTCAACCGCCACCGTACCACGGTCGCATAACAAACGCACTCGCGTCCCTCAGCGTCTCCGAGGGCGATCGAGCGAGCGACCACCGCGCGCACCACTATTACAAAGACCCTTTTCTCTCTTCCCTTCTCTACCCTTTTATCCTTTTATCACTCGCTGTTTTCACCGCGCACAAACTCTTTATTCTCCCTCCCTCCCCCCCTCTCTACTCTTGTATCCTGCACTGGACACGATTACGATTCCCGTTGCTCTTGCTCTTCTTGCCGACGAAGATGCTCGCGCTCGAAACCACTCTCAGCACCGTTCACCTCCGCGTCCGCGTCCACGTCCGCGTCCACGTCCACGTTCACCACGTCCGCGTTGCGCCCGTTCATGTTCGCGGCCACATCCGCGTGTCCCCGTCGAGTTTTCCACCACCGAGAAACGAGATGAACCAGCCTCTGTGCTCGAGGTTACTTCCTGTGTGCTCGTTCCTCCACTGGAAATCGGCTCGAACCGTTCTGTGCTCGGTTCTACCAGTCGACTTTGCTGTCGCTGCTCTGTCTCACTTTCTCTCTCTCTCTCTCTCTCTCTCTCTCTCTCTCGCTCTCTCTCTCTCTCTCTCGCTCTGTCTTCAACTCGCTTTCGTAACCCCGTCTTTCGCGCGTTCGCGTTCGCGTTCGTGTTTCGGTTTCTTTCGTTCGTTTCGTTTCGTTTCGTTACGTTCGTCTCTTGTCCGTTTCACTCGGCCGGAAGTTCACGCACTACCTACGTTCCCCGAGCGTCGGAGCTCGTGGCCACAGCGGGACGGTCGCTCGACTACGCTCTCTCGCTCTTCCACCACCACCTACACACGGGCCCTCCCTCTCCGAGCACAGAGAGGAGAGCGCCCTCTCTTCTGTTCGCCTGATTTCCCAACCCCTCCTGCACACGAAAAGCGCCATCTTTCTCGCGCGACCCTCTCTAGCCGTCTCCTTTCCTCCTACAGAAGAACGATGCTCTCTTCGCTCTCGGTCGCGTTTCGATCCCCTCGCGTTTCACCCTCTCTTTTCCACACTACCCCCCGAACCTCCCTCTCGAGCATCTCTTTCTCTCTCTCTCTCTCTCAGTGATTCCCCTGGTTCGCTCTCTCGCTTCGAAGCTTTTTCTACGTTTACCGCCCCCGTGCCCTGGGCTCGCGCGAGCTCCTCTCCTCGTCCGCTGTGGGATTCCGCGACTTTCCGCCTGCGGAAACTATCTCTCTCTCTCTAGCGCGCGCTTGAAAACCCTCTCCCGCCCCCGCGATTATTACCTCTCGCTCCAACCGACCCGCCTCGCCACTATGTACTCGGTCTTTCTCTCTCTGTGTTGCGTTCGGGAATTGAGTGGGGCGTCAGGAGCGTATCCGAGAGGACAGACACCCTCGACTGTACTCACCGCGGCTCCCGCGAAATTTCAAACAATGACACGCTCGGACAGGTTGATTTGATCGATGATCGAGGTTCCCGATGGTGTACGAGGATGCGTTCCGGTGCGCGATGCTCTTCTCCGAGGCACGGTTTCGACTGACAACGGTTTTTCTGGCGGTGCTGTGATCAGGGCCGCGGTTCCGACGACCGGGATAGTTTGTAAACTACTTCTTGCTTATAGCTCGCGAGCAACGTGTACCGCAGCTATTAGCCGCCGGGGCCTGTTGTTGCCGCGACCTCGTTCGACCGTTGCGATTCGAAACGGGAACCCGAAACGCTCGGTCGCAACCGATCTCCCGTAATGTTCATCTAGAACATCTGCGCGAAATTCTCGGCCGGATTGTGCACCCAAAATTTCCACCTGCGACCACGCAATGTCCACCGGAAACTTTCACTCGCTATGAACACCCGAAATTTCTCTCCAGAACGTCCGGCCTAAATGTCTACCCAAAATATTCGATAACTAAGCTGACTGAAGGGCAAAGATCTTTTCAATGTGTTGAAATTATTCGAAAGAAAGAATTAATATGTGTCTCGAAATTGATGCAGAGAATTTTTATTTTCCATAAAGTTCCGCATTCTGAAAGTTGCAGAAAGCTTTGTCCATAATAAATCGAGATTAGCTCCGCAACAGTTCGTGCATGAGCAACAACGTCGTGGAACACGGTGGCCGCGATTCGGAATTAGCTCGGCGTGCGCTCGCATTTTCGAAATTGGTTCGAGCGGATAGAGCGCGCTAACGGCCGTCGGCGTCGTCGCGAGGCGTCGCGACGCTGCCCGGCCGATTGGTGTGCGTAAGAATTCGTGAATGTAAGCGAGCTGCCGTCGTGTTAGTCGAGCCGAAGCATGCGCGCCGCGACGTCGGCCGAAAGAGAGAGGGTTGGTTAGCAGGTTTCGGGGGTGCACGAACGTTCCTTGGCACCCCGTCCCGATCGCCTACGCTGTCTCATAATTTATAGAAAAGCCTCCTCCCTCCCGCCACCTCTTCGTCCTCCTCGTGCTCCTCCTCTCCATCCATCATCCACAGATCTCTCGTCCGCTCGAATTTCCCGTCGTTCGACCAACGATTCTCGCCCATTCAAGCTACCTGCATCGAACGCCTGGATGCAACGGTGCTCGGTCGCGGTGCAACGATCCCGATCCGACGCAGCCGGCAAACACAGTTAATTACCCCATCGAAATTGATAGATGACGTCCGAGCCGGGCTAGTGTCCGGGGTACTCGCGAGCTGTCTCATCCATTGGGAATCATCCGCCAGAATAATAAAGATGGAGGACTGAGCTGATTCGAACTACGAACGCGTCGAGTCATCATTTGAAAACAATCCTGAGGGCCAATTTAGGCGAACAAGCTGGAATTGGAAAGTCCGAAGTGATCGACTGCGGATTTTATGCATTCCTGGCAAAAATTAGTAGGCAAAACATGAAACAGTAGAGAGATAAAAGGAATTTACGTCTTCGTACGTCAAATTATGCTTTTTGAAGAATAACTCCGCCGAAGGTCATTTGAAGGTCAACTTATTATAAATGGTGGAATTTGTCTTTTCATTAGTTCTAACGTTACACTGATCAAAATACGTCGTTCCATTAATGAAAAACGACGATGACCTTGAAATATCGGAATATATGAGAAGAAAAGCTTCCCCGTGACTCATTGTTGAAACAAATTTCTATTTGGTCCCAGTGCCTTGTAATTGGTGCAGAAGATTTATATTATTCCATGAAGAGCTCCATAGCCTATCGATGTCTGTGCGAGCTCTATGTTTGCAAGAATTGCAAGCCTCAGTAAAGTTTGGTTTACTTTCAGAGGCAAACTTTAGAGTGTCAGTCAAGTGCTTCGGTAAGAAAATGTAAAAATTTGCAGTGAAGTCGTTAGAGTAGTCAGCGTTTCTCGTTTCAACGAGTCGTATAGTTAGAATGCATTTCCTCGAGGTTAGCAGCTTCTTCGTTAAGCTGAGTTTACAACTTTTCACTTTGGATGGTCGTCGTGGACGATCCATCAAAATATAGTCTTTCCATTTCTCTTGTTCATTATGTTATAATCGCCGGGTGTGTCTTTTAGAAAATTAAAAATGTCTGCCACGTTTGCCAATTTAAGGATATTGCTACATTATTTTCGACGCGTTCAAATTATTGACGGAAGAAATACATTGTGTCCATTTCTTATCATAATTTTTATTTCGAAGAAAAATCCGCAGTCTATCGATTACGCAGGCGACAGAAGAGTGGTTCCGTGTTTTCGAGCATGTTTGAAATCTTTCTGGCGAGTCTGACACGGTATTATAGGGCAAGGGGTTAACAGACTCAGTCTGCTCGCCCCTAAAAACCGAGACCTCCGTTGGTTGAACAATGTTTCGGTCGGAGGGTCGCTCTGCACGCAAATAGGGTGAAAAAGAAGAATGGTGTAAGCCGTATCGTCACGCTGCGATGCGATGCTATGCGATACAATGCTATGCGCCTGGATGGCTGCGCCGTTCGGCGCGATTCCGCGGTACAAACGGTTCAACTTCAAATCCGCGAGACGATAGGGGGGGAGGGGGGAAAGAAATAGAAACCTCCAGATGGAAAGGGAAGAAATAGAAACCTCCAAACAAAGAGGGATGAAATTGTCAGAGACTATATTTTTTTACAACGGAACCACGAAATCTTCCAACATGGGACCTCCGTGTGCACCTTTATCTGTCTGTCATCGACGTTCACAAATTTTTTAACAACCGTAATGTCAAAATTGAGCTTGTTATAAGCTGAGGTAGCAAGCATCCGAACAGCCTATCCGTGTATCCGGCATTTAGCGAACTAATTCTTCCAGCGCGCGAAAGAAACTCAACTCATTAGCGGTTAAATAAAATAAAAATCGTCTGCATCAAATACAAAAAATTTTAATCCAGCAGAAATTTCTTTCCCTCTCTAATAACATCAAAAAGTTGTTAACCCTTTGCACTCGAAGCTATTTTAACTCCAAAACGAAACATTTCTTCTGACCTAGAATGTTTACCTCCTACATATTTTTCTTTCGTGTTATACATACGAGAATGGTGCAATTTAATCGTACATTACTGGAGTGTTGAGTGATTTATCAAATAGAAACAAATTTAATAATGTAAAAAATATTTTGAATAATGATACAGCCATTTTCAGTGGCGCCTCACAGTCGCCATTCGAGTGCTAAGGGTTAATAATATATCGGAATCTTAAATTCTTTGTTCTCTTTCAAACTGCATCCACCTACCTTTCCCACAAATGCATAAAATCCGCGGTCAACTCGTTCTCGGTTGATAAATTAAAAAACAAATCGTGCGATTCTAAAATGTGGTCGAACTCTTTTTGCCAGGGGTTGTGCAACGTCGACCATGCGGAAAAGCAACCTGACAAACCCTCGTCGTCCCGGAAGGGTTGAAACGCCTAAAAATCGGAAAGCTACCCCGAAGACGGCCCGGTTCGCCAGAGTGCAGATGCACCGGCTCGGAATCGGCCTAATCGTCGAGCCTGTTGACGCCGATGATGCACTCTCGCGTAGTAGCGTAGCGTAAGTTAACGCAATCGGCTACGTGTTGGAAGGAACCGGAACCAGTGGTGATCCCAAACGGAGCGAGAAAGAGAAAGAGGGAGTGAGAGGGAGGGAGGGGGTTGACGGAGGGATGACGAGGAAGGGGTGGGGGTTAGGGTTGAAACGGAGCCGGGATACCGAGAACGAACAGGCAGAAAGGGAGAGAGAGAGAGAGACGGAAGCGAAGGGAAACAGAGTGGGAGAACATAGTCGGCCAAGGGGGGGTTGGTTATCGGGGGCGTAGGGAGGGAAAGGGAGATTGTTCGGAGGGTCGTACGTATCGCGTCAGGGTGTATGCACCGAAGAGGGGTAGGCGGCGGGGGTCACGGAGTGCGCTGACCTACTGTTCCACATTCGTCGCGCACACCAGCCTTTCCGAAGTTCGTCGCGGGGCGAACCCAGAAACCCAGAACGCTGCACCCTCCGTCACCCCCTCGACCACTGCCCCCGTCTCCCATCGTACCGTTCCTTCTCGCGGGCCTTCTTCATCAACCCGCCCCTGTACACTCCCGCCCAGAAATATATCCCGACACCCGGCCGATTCGTCGAAACTCTCTACTTCTGCTGCATCAACGCGACACGCTCCCGATAAAGATTATGCTCGTCGGACACACGAGCCATTATCGAGCACCGCGTGGCACGGGCTACCCTGCCTCGTTCAACCCTTCAGGAACGATCCCTGATTCGCGGTTTCTTTCATTCTTCATTGAAACGTAGCCTGTCATGGGACATTGGTTATTGCTGAGGAATCGTGACACAGGGTAGTTCACACGTTGAAGAACATAGTGCAGTATTTAGGCCGAAATCGCCTAGTCAGACACCTTACGATAAAAATTGAAACGATTGAAAAATACATTTTAATTGGTCCTCTGGTTCTTGCAATTGATGAAGATCATTTTAATTTTGCATAATGATCCGCAGTCTAGCGGTCAACATACTCTGACAACGAATTGCAAGTTTCTCGATACGTTTGTTTTTCTACTCGTATGAAAAGCATACGCGACTATCACTTTTATTGACATCGAGATAAACGTTATTTAAAAGAGCAGTTAGACATCTACATAAGAACTGAAGACAGGACCTTGAAGATCAGTTCTGTACCTCGAAGTGGTAAATCAAAAAGACTTCAGGGTATAATAGTATTTCTACAACATTTCGATCTTAAAATCGGACATTATCGAAATAATAACAAACTATTTTACATTTCTAAGTTGGTCATATGCAACTTAAAAAAATTGGCCAATTTTAGGTGATTTCCAAATGGTTCTCCTGTAAAATTTCCTTTTCCCGACTTATGTCACTTTTCTTATGAACGAACGAAATGTGTCTGGCCTGTGGCATTTTGCCTAACCCACGCCCTAAGCCGTACCAATCCGACCGAGGAATTGTTAAACGAGATTTCCTAAATGAATCAGAAATCCGAGGTAAGAGAATCGAGCAATGTAATCGCGTAGATGAGCCCCCACATTCCAGTTCCGGTGCCGTTGAATAAATTATTATAATTTTGCGGGAGTCGGCGGCCGACTTCTGATTGGACGGTCGGCGCGTTAAAAAATCATTCGGATGGTCGGACTCTCTCCGATGTCCTCGGGACGAGCGGATGCAATTAATTACGCATAGATATGTCCGAAGTCCGTTCCGATTTCGGTCGGAAACAGCCGAGGGACACGATCGATTCGCACGATTGTAAGAGATTATCTCCCGAGCATCTTTGCGCGGATAATTGTGCTAATTCGCTGCGAATAAACGAGTTCTACGCCGGTTTCGAGAGTGTCGCGAGGACGACGGTGTTCGGGGGGACGTCTCGGACGTCTCTTGGACGTCTTTCAGGAAAGATAAGCGACTTCGCTGCACACCACCGTTCCGTTTATCGCTCGGGCGCAGGCGAGATCGTTCCGCGTCCGACTTCTGCCATTCTACTCAGGAATAAAGATTCGCAGCTGCTCGAATCTCGATCCGAGAGCGAGGTACACGTGACCTGGCATTAATACGGCCCGCCAACTTGCTCCGACGATTTCTAATCGACACCGATACGCGCGGGTGCAAGCACACCGACAGCCGTAAGCATCCGCAAACCGGCATCGAACTTTCCGAAACACACTCGAATCGGAGCCGTACAATTAACACCGGGAACTTCAGCATCCATTATTCCGACGGCCTGCAAATTTTCTTGTTCGCCATTGTCGAGATTGTAAAGGCTCATTTGCGGGGAATTGATATACCACGTTCACGACGACTCAAGTAATTGGCCGCTCGGCTGCGGATCGTTGTGCAGAATAAAAATTGTCTGCGTCAATTATTGCACACGAAATGACCTATTTCAGAATGCCACCAAGTGTTTCAATCAAGAAATACTGACTATTAACATTAGGTTAACGGGACCTAATATTTTTAATTTACGATTGTTGAGATTGTGAAGATCCACCTACGTGGAATTACTCATCAAATTTATTTTCCTCAGGTATATATTATCTAAAAAAAAAAAAACGGCTAAAAAACTTGAGAAGACACACTCTTCTTATTGTTATAAAGTAATGTGAAATATTCACTTCTAGTGCTCCGTAAACCTAGTGTTAAGCGAGAAAACATACTTTTATTCGATCGAAGAACCTCGCAGAAAATGTGTACTTTGTACAAAGCACCGCAGTGTATGAGTAATTGATTTATTTCGTTCTAAATAAAGAAAACGAGTATTCTCATTTCAGAATTATTGCACTGTTCTTCCCACGATCGAGAAAACATTTCCGGGAGCCGAAGTTGGAAGATAAATAATAGCTGGATCGGAGCAGCAAGAGCAAACACTTCCGGGAAGAGGTGGATGTCTGGCTATCGGCGACACTCTCTCCTGATTTTATTCGAGCCGTTGGCCAGAGAGAGCATCGTTTTGCTCCGCCGGTACGCACGACTTGCTCGGTGAACGGGACGATATGATCGGGGGTGCACGCGAACACGATAAAATCAATATGTCTGCCCTCCTCTCTCTTTTGTTCCGGGCGCGGTGGCTCCATTATATTTCTTTTCCGGCGCGGCGCGGTCTTCCGCCAGGAATTCGCGCGGACACGAGGAACAGAGCGAAGCGTACAGGGCCGTAGGGGAGCAAAAAGGGGCGAAGAGGAGCGAAGAGAAGCGGAGAGGAGGAGTTTAGCCATCGATTAAACTTTCGGGAAATCCCAAGGGCCGGATGTGCCGGCCCCCCCGGAGTAGATCGATGCGCGACAGGTACCAAAAACCACCTGATTCTTTTCTCGTCGACGCGCGTGCCCCCGATCGCGAGCTCTACGTTTCACTCATCGCCCCAACCGATCGAAACGAACGAGCCGACAGAATTCGCGGAACTCGGCTTATTATCGGCGCGGCGATAACTTATACCCGGCCGATCGAAGAGTGTCCCTATTACCAGTTGCTTTGTTCGGTTTTGTACGTTCAGTTTCTATTGTTGCCGAGGAAAAACGCCGAGGAACAGTTCTAATATCAAAGAATGGATTTCCGCTGCAGGGGATCCTCGAAGAAATTGTATTTTGTCGGACGGCAGAGCTTTCAAGCTGAAAATTGTCTGCACACAATCTACAAAGCACGTTGTAAACGTTTCTTCTGTAAATTTCTCGAACCGTGTTTAATTGCCATAAATAACCAAAAATGCGCGTATCTTTCTCATAACTCTAGGAAGTGTGCCAGCTTGACGTTGGGATCTTCTTATAGCAAAAATAGAGAACGTTTTATTACGTTCGTTTAAAATTGCTATACGCGAAATGTGCAAGCAGCCACATAAAAAGCCGAATAAGGCGGATCGAACAAATCGCCATATCTTATTAAATGGTGCACCTTTTAACCTGAACAATTTTGCACACGTTCTTTACAATCTCCTCTAAACATAGTAATCGTTCCTTAAATTTCCACCTGTCCGTTCGATCGTTCAAAATTCCTCGGTTTCAAGTGGACGAACCGGCACAACCCCCTAACGTAACTTCGACATTTTTTTACAACCGAACCAAAAAGTTATTCAACATGACACCTCCGCGAGCATCTTCGCCTCTCTGTCGGCGACGTTCACAAATTTTTTCACAAGCCGAATGTCGAAGTTGATCCTGTTACAAGCCGAAGAAGCAACGGTTTGAACAGCCACCGAGTTCGCTTTCATTTGGCGGAGAGAACGTAGTTTTTTTTTCTGGAAACCAGGGAAACCAGCGGATGTCCGATGAGAACGTACGTAGGTTTCAAGGGACAATGCTAGTCGCAAAGCGATCGCATCGGTAGCTGGTCGACAAAGGGGTCGTTCGCCCCGGAGCGTTTCGCTTTACTTATTCACCGTGCAGAACGAATCCACGATGGATCCGAGCAATTCGAAAGAACCGCGGAGCATCATTGGCTGCCGCTATGTATGTGTATCGGCGACGATCGAACGCAGACATCCGGCTCGTGTAATTTCCTCGTTTGTCCGTGAACGAGTTCTCTCCCGAGTAACGATCGCAATTAATCCCGCAGCTGTGACTACACGGCCCCGCCGCAAATCGGATCGAAAGCAGGTGAAAGACCCGCCGAAGAAGTCCAATCTGTCGCGCGACAAGTTCAGCCGACCGATGTACAAGGTGTGCCGGGAAAAACAATGCCGCGACACTCGCGATCCGACCGGATGATTTAGAATTCGTTCGAGAGTCGATAACTCCTTGCTCGATTTAGGGAAAATTCTTTCTTAGAACTCGTTTCGAGTAGCAAACGTGTGCTGGAGAAATCGGAGACGAAAGACGGCTAATTTTTATGTAGAACTCTTGACAAATTGCGGATCTTTATGCAAAATAAAAGTCGTCTAACTTACTCACGAGTAGACTACGGATTTTTATGGAATTTGCAGGTTTTGTAGACGTACCTTAAGAAAGTAGGGTCAAATAAAGTTTTATTCTGAGTGGCAGTAGCCAAAATCGTACTAAATTCTGTCAAATGTTATATTCTAGCATTTTTTAAATATTTTCGGAGGCCATAACGATCCGGAGTCTACTTATGAGAAAAAGAAATTAACTGCTGAATCCCTTGCAGACAATTGCTAAACTTGTGGATTTGTTTTCTTCTTGTAAAATGAAATAATTCAGTCATGTGTGCTCCGTTTGAATTTACACATGCAGTAATGACTTCTTAATAATACTTCCCGGTTCATGAACAAATTCGTTTTGCACTGTATCAATTCCCGTGGAGCTTTTCCGGCCGCGCTATGCAAATTTGAAGATTGTCAGAGTTATGCATCGTTGGGTTAGAGTAATTGGTTGAGCAAAACCCCGAAACACTGAACGGAATTTCGGCGGGACCGAGGCCGAAATTCATTTCGAGGACGATTGTTTCGCCAGCCGCGTCCCGGTATTTTAAAGTTTATCTCCCGATAAGTTTCTTTTAAAAATAGTGATGTCAATTAATCGATGACCCAGCTCTGCAGTCGGACGGCTGAAGTGTAAATTCTTGGCTGCGGGGTAGACGCACGTGTAAAAATAAAATATAAACGATGGAAATATAGATTGAATATAGGTGGAGATATACTCTCTCAAAGAGTATCGTCGAGCGAGCACGAAGCGGTTTATTGAAAACGACAATTTTACGGAAAAATTGAGGAGAATCTAACCAATACCACAGTGAACTGAAAACACATATACCATGCGATTTATTAACGCGGGAGAAGAGTGTCTGAAATCAAGATAAAAGAAATGTTTTATTTAATCTAGGAGAAGGAGAAGCTGAATTTTAATCAATTTCGGGAGCAGAGAATCCTCGAGGCGGCCCGAAACGCACGCTAGCTGCTATTCGCCCCGAAAAAAGAAAGAAGAAATCGCGGCCAGCTCTGGAATCGCTGACGCCTTTTTACCGGGAGAAATGTGCCGCAACGATGCCGAAACGTCGCCGCTGGCCTCGAAATAAATCTCCGGCATTGTTGTAACGAATCCCGGTGCCGGTGACGCATCGTAATCGTCCGCGGCGCCCGCCCACGCGTCCACCCCCGCAACATCGCCGTCCCGAGGCTGGATATCGGAGAACGAGCCCATTAAATTCTCCGAGAAACCCGTCTCTTCTCGGAATCGCGACCTTACGGAGGGTCCGGTGCGCCGGATCGTTCCGAGAATCTCGGTGATCTCACGGAATTTCGAACGAACCGGATACTCATTTCGCAAATGCACTAAATACATTATTCTCCCTGCGATTACACTCCCATCAAATTCTCGTGGAACTGTGTTCCTTCTCGGAGTCGCGACCTTAGGGAGCATTCGGTGCATCGAGCAGGCGGTTAAAAAACTTGGTGACGTCACGGAACTTCGAATGGACCGGATCTCGCAAATGAAATAGATAGATTATGCTCGCTTTAAATTCTCGTAGAACTGTCTTCTCTTTGCGATCTTAGAGAGGGTCTAGTACATCGTACATGGAGCTTCCAACAAACCGGATACATATTTCGAAAATGCTTTAAACATACTCCTTTCTCAGAATCGCGACCTTATGGAGGGTCCAGTGCACTGGACAGATCCAAGAATCTCGGCGATACCACAGAATTTCCAACAAACTTATTTTGTGAATTTACTAAGCACACTATACTTCCACGAATCTGTTTGATCAGCCCTTCAGGCACGACCTCTGCGTACCACACTGATTCTGACGAACATTTCAAAAGTTACTACCCCACGCTATTAGTCCTACATCTAATTTTGTATCCTAGATAACATCGAGGCAACATTGCATCCACTGTGTCCCTAGGCAACATTAATTTCAAGTCCCACGTGTGCACAGGCTGGTCAGAGATTTTCCTCTAACTTTCTGCGAATCGTGTGCACTGCGGATGTTCGTGCAAAATAAAAATGGACCAAGACAATTGTACGAAAGAGAACCGAGTTTAGAGAATCTAGTTTCTCGTTTAATCATTTTATAAAGTCGAAAATGATGTAACATTATTATCAAATTCGTCTATTCGTCTATTCTATTGTCCATAAAAGTGTGTAAAATTTGCAGTCTAGCTATTTCGATGTATTTCTATCAATTTTGTGTATCTCCAGCAATACTCGAGAATCGGAGACAATCTTCAGTTCTTCAAGTGCAATACTGCATACATTTTAATATCGCATGAAGCCGTACGTCAAGACGAATTCATTCATATACATGACGACGACCTTCGAGGCCATATGTTCTACCAACCTAATGAATTTACATCAATTTTAAAGCAACAAAAAATGATGTTGTTTCTCATCGATGCGTTCTTACTCGCGGCAGACGAAATAGCGTACATTTTAATCGAAAATAAATTGTAAAGACAGGGTTGAAGGGTCGATCCAACAAATTCCTGCATTCCGTTGTCTCCGACGTTACGAAAAGGGTTAATCAACAACGGGGCCAGGTCGATACCTCGTAAAACCGATCGAAATCGTCCGATACATCCAAAGGGCGTCGTTCTAGAGAACGGATTTTCTCCAGAGCATCCGGCATGGGGAACAGAAATAAGAGGGAAAACGTCCGGGGCTGTCGGGACAGGGGAGGACATCCGGATATCGCAAATAGAAAAGCCTCGTCTACGGAGACGCTGGAGAACGAACGGGCCGGCGTTCGACCTGCAGGTGCAGAAAACTTGACCGAGTTTACGAGGCGCACGCGGTGCAGGGCGACCCAGATTTCACCCTCTCTCGGCTTCCCTCTCTCTCTCTCTCTCTCTCTCTCTCTCTCTCACCCCCTCTCCCTCTCACTCCCTCTCCTACTCTCTTTCTCTCTCGGTCGGCCGTTCGAACGTGTTTCCCCCCTGCTCGCAACCCCTGTGCGTCTGAAAACCCCATGTTCGCGTGGATTGCGAGCCCGCGACCCTCTCGTAACCTACAAACCCCCATACACCCCTCGCGAAACGGGCTTCGAGGGTGAATTTATCGGCGCTTCTCCGCTCGGCCTGCTACCCGACAGTGTCCCGATCGAATTCCCGGTTTTTCGGAGGCGGCGAGACGAGGATTCCTCGCTCGGAAAATTTTTTAACGCGCCCCTCAACGGCGTCTCCTATGCGCTTTCAGATTACTGTTTCGATGGACTGCGGATTTTATGTGATCGTGCAGAAATTAACTGGGTGAAATTGTTAACGGGAGATGAATTGGCATCCTCTTTGCCCCGCCAAAAAGACGAAAGTTCATTGAAGAATTCCCAAACAATTGAACGAAAATTGAAAAATACTTCAATTTCATTGCATTCAATTTTTCTTATTTTTATTTTACTTCAGTGCACTAGCTAATTAAAAATTATTCACTAACTCTTATTGAAGAAGTGCAAAGGTCAGTCTATTCGTCGTTCCCAACGAGTAGCTTCGTATGATCGTATAAAGCGTTTGGAAAATAGTATATTAATAATCGCACGATGGCTGACTACCGGCTTCAAATGGCTGACCACTGGAACGGTCTCCGTATAACGACGTTTTAACGATGTTGTGACAAGTTCTGAACCGAAATAGAGACAGGTTCGCCGACAGCGAACGGCGAATCGTTTCCCAGTACGGGACGATTCCACGACGTTCCGAAAGTAGAATTACCCAGCCGTGGTCGGACACGATCATTTTTTTCCCCCGAGGCTCTCGCAGCGCGTTCGTCACAGGGTGTGACGTCCGACTGTTTATGGTTATAAATAGAGTGTATTTGTGTCGTCTTTAGCGGCCGCGATGGAAAAACAGATCGATGAGCGACGGTCCCAACGGTTTCCCGAGATATCACCGAGAACGATAACATCGATCGCGTCGTCCAGCTGACGTCACTCCCGTGTGTTCGACGAAAACGTGTAAATCAGCCGGGCCGATCGTATTTCATTCCCTCGGCGACCGTTTCCCTTCGATCCGGGCCCTTCGCCGTGTTCAACGGCCTCCGCACGCCGTTCTACGGCGGACACATTCCGAGCGCGAGATGTTCGCTCAATTAGGTGGCCACCGGTTATCGACCGGACCGGCGTCACCTCGGCGAAAAAAACCTCTTTCTATGGAATCCGAAGGGATCCCCTTTATACTGTCTTGGAAACTCGCTTTGAAGTCCTAAATCTGAGTCCGGCCTATTAACCGAGCATTACCGTATTGTTATACCGAATCACGTTACAAGAGGTTTATTCTTAGAGCATCAGCTATCAATAGTCTTCAAGTAGTCATGAATTTTTGTCCCCCCTATTTACAGATCACTCTTTCCAAATCTCTAAAAAGTCCTGAATCTGAGTCCGGCCTATTGACCGAGCATTACCGTATTTTTATATCAGATGACATTAAAAGAAGTTTACTCTTAGAGCATCCGCTACTAATAATCTCCACGCAGACATGAATCTGAGAAAAAACATCTTTCTATGGAATTCGATCGGGTTCCGTTTATACTGTCTTGGAAACTCACTTTGAAGTCCTAAATCTGAGTCCGGCCTATTAACCGAGCATTACCGTATTTTTATATCAATCACATTGAAGGAGGTTTACTGTTTAGAGCATCAGCTACTAATAGTCTCCACGCAGTCATGGATCTTTGTCCCTCCCTATTTACAGATCACTCTTTCCAAATCTCTAAAAAGTCCTGAATCTGAGTCCGGCCTATTAACCGAGCATTACCGTATTTTTATATCAATCACATTGAAGGAGGTTTACTGTTTAGAGCATCAGCTACTAATAGTCTCCACGCAGTCATGGATCTTTGTCCCTCCCTATTTACAGATCACTCTTTCCAAATCTCTAAAAAGTCCTGAATCTGAGTCCGGCCTATTAACCGAGCATTACCGTATTTTTATATCAATCACATTGAAGGAGGTTTACTGTTTAGAGCATCAGCTACTAATAGTCTCCACGCAGTCATGAATCTTTGTCCCCCCTATTTACAGGTCACTCTTTCAAAATCTCTGAGAAGTCCTGAATCTGAGTCCGGCCTATTAACCGAGCATTACCGTATTTTTACATCACATTGAAAGAGATTTACTGTTTAGAGCATCAGCTACTAATAGTCTCCACGCAGTCATGAATCTTTGTCCCCCCTATTTACAGGTCACTCTTTCAAAATCTCTGAGAAGTCCTGAATCAGAGTCCGGCCTATTAACCGAGCATTACCGTATTCTTATATCAGATCACGTTAAAAGAGGTTCCCTCTTGGAGCATCAGCTATCAATAGTCCTCACGAAGTCATGAATCTTTGTCTCCCCTATTTACAGATCACTACCGATTTAGAAGAATCCACTTTCGCATACGCTCTAAAATCAGCATAAACAAGATTCACTGTACCTTCAGAACGCAGACCGCCCCGATATTAGTCCTCGAACGGTCCCGAACCCGCAGCAATCACTCATAGACTCTAGTGCTTGTAGAAAACCAGTGACCGTGCGTCGCCGTTATTTTCCAGCAATAAGTAGACAGAGACGAGCGCCAGCAAGAGCAAGAGAGGTAGAGGGAGTAAGAGAGAGAGAGAGAGGGGGGGGGGGGAGAGGGAGAGAGATCGCTAGCGTACCGGAAAATCGTGAACGGTCTATCGACCGTGCGCGAAACGGAAAACTAATAACCGTGGGCGGGCGGCCTAGCAGTTCGCTTGAAAATCCATCTGGACGACTAGGCGAGGACGCATTGTCTCGTTTTACGTGTCCTTTCGCGGACTCCCAGTCTCTACGACTCTCTTCCACCATCTAACTTTTTCTCGCTCTCTCTCTCTCTCTCTCTCCTTTCCCTCCCTCTCCCTCTTTCTTCTCGTTCTATTGCCTCCAACAATGCCCCGTGATTATTATACTTGGCCGTTCGGAGAAGTTTTTATCGCATCCTTCCGAATCGGTTCGTAGCGCCACTCGAATTGGTTTCAATCACCGGTCGCAATGGAAAACCTATAAATGGCCAGTTTATTGAGCGGCATTGTGGCCGGTGTGCGGGGGCGGACGTCGATCCGCAGAGCGGCTCCAGCCGCGTTTTCTTCCGACGTAATTCCGAATTAACCGACCGTTTCGAAATCTACGGGACACGCCGACGGGACGCGGTTATCTTCGCTGCTTTGCGGGACCGTTTCACCTATACACCGCCACACAATGACAGGACGAACCTGAATCCCCCGCGTCACGCTGTACTTGGGCGAATTCGCAGGGAAACTGGCCGACAGTGATTAGGACTTTATTGTCGCTCATCATTTCCACGCGGAGGCACGAGATAAAGTTTCACGGCTCTGTCGATCGCTTCTCTGAACCCTTCTGGACCGGTTTCTAAAATCTCATCGATCTGCGGACGTCTCGATACGCGTCAGAAAACAATTTGAGCCGTGTTCTCGCAACGGTGGAGATTTTTAGCGAAATCGCAAAGATCCGTGCCACGGACGCGTCCAAACTGCTTCAGGGAGACCATTCCTCGAAACTTCTGCTTGTCTCCGAAATCGGAGTTCAAAGGGCGACGCTTTGACACTGTGGAAGAAGTTCGCGTTGGAGCACAACGGAGGAAACTGACGCGAGGAAAATGATTTCTAACGACTAGTCGAGGGATCGAGGAACTGTTGCGGTCCGCTGTATCAATGCAGAAGGGAGCAACTACGAAGGAAGTCAGATTTGTTGGATGGTTGACAGAACCTTTTTGAATCTAATTTCCTGTCCATTTTTGGGCACGTTGTCGAATCGCACGCGATCTTCTGCTAAATTCCAGCACGCGTTAAAATGTACGATGAAAATTCGCAGATAGAGAGACTGACGGAGTACTTTTTGATCACGCCTAACGTATTATCTGAACTATTATTTTCCAAATAGTTTATTTGGATAATGCCCAAGTCAGATCTCTCGTCATCTACGCGCGGATACGGTGAATAGAGCCACGGAGATAGGGTAAGGGTAGATGAAACGAGCGGGGGTGGCTGTTTGCAGGCGAAGGGAGGATAAAGGGGTGTTTGGGGGTGGGTGGGTGCAAGGGGGTGGCCGGGTAGGCAGTCCAGGAGAGTTCGACGTCCCACATTTTCTCCCAACCCCCGGCTGCCGGCAGGTCCACCACCTACGTTTCTCCTCTGCCATCTCTTCCGTCTTTTCCATTTCCTCTCTCTCTCTCTCTCCCTCTCTCTCCTCCCATCCCTTCTATCGGCCACGAAACCCTCTCGCCCCCCTATTTTCCTCAGTGCCCCCGGCCCTGGAGCAGTACGGCCCTCGACAAAGAGAGTTTCGCGATCCCATCAACGATGGTCTGACTACTGTTTGGCAATAGTTGTTCAAAATAACGAATATATTCCATTCGATTGCTGCCCGCGAGTAACTCCAATTAATTTGCTCGGCAATCACGAATTAATCAGATTCACTCGGTACTGATTGTCGACCGGATACTGTTCGTTACTTTCGAGTTATTAACGTTTCGTTCGAGCCCTTGTCTCTTTAGTGCAAACAATTTGCATTAGCACATTGTCTACCTGCAATCACTTCATAAATCTTGAAAGTGACGAATAGTCTAATAATTTTGTTTGACATTCCTATGGAGAAGAAGATTTTTAAGTTTCTTTCTGGTACAGCAGAATCACTGAAACTCCTATTAACACTAAACCTAGCAAGAATTGCAGACAATTGTTGATATTAAAAATGATAACATTACGTTTATTTAGATTGTCCGTAATTTGTATTACGACAAATTCAAGGTAATTTCTTCTCCGACGAATACATTTTTACAATTCTAATAATTGTAATATATTAAATCGGTCATTTGACAGTCTCAACGGGGTGAAATCGTTTCGACATAAAGAAATTATAATTATTTATTTGCCGTAAGACAATAGTGATTAATACAGCTGATGTTTGGCATATTTGGTCGACGTGTCTAGGTTAGGATTCAGGAAGAATCGTGGGAACATCCGAGGTCTTTAAACCCGGCTAGAGCTGCGCCAGCGATCCTCAGCTTCGCGTGGCCTCTTCAGGGAATGATATTTCCTAATAAGACGCCAGCCGGTAACGAGTGTCCGGCTACGGGATTTTATTCCCGAGAAATAAAACGTCGCTCTGGCTAACGCTTCTCCTAGACCTTCTCTCTCTCTCTCTCTCTCTCTCTCTCTCTCCCTCTCTCCCCGTCTTTCTCACCTTCTCTGTCCCACTTTCCATCTCTAGGCCCCATAAATCTGTATTAGAAATACGACATGGAAAGCCGCTTGCCTGGGGCACCAGAGATGCAGCTACCTCCGATCGAACCCGAGAAGCTCGCCTCTTTTTCCAGCCCTTGCTAGATCCTCCACCTAGATCTTTCTTACACATAACCGTCGCGGTTGCATTTGGCCAGTATAATAATTAGCAGAATGCGGATTTAACACGTTTATCACAGAAACGAATAGACGAAACAGAAAACTGCAAGATCGTCAGAAGAACCTAATATTGTCCCATTTTTGACACATTCAAAATGTTCCAAGGAGACAATGTAAAATTTTTCTTAAGACATCAAGGTGACCTTGACTTTTTCAAAGTCAATGCAACTTTGTTTTGACACCACGTGGTTACCGATGGAACCGCGAATTCAAGGATCTATAATATGATGACCTTGAGTCGACCTTGAAAAACTACGAATCCTTTAAAAAGTTTTTCCGCATACAATCAACAGATACAGTAATTCTTACTGGCTCACTGTGTATAGTTTATGGTGTCCCTGGTGGTCCTGTCTATTTCTTTAGGTATACATTATTTGTACAAAATGGCTAAAAATTTGGATAGACACATTTCTAGTTATGTTCACAAAATAATATGTAGAATAGCGACTTTCAGTCCTCCGACAGCAAATTCTGCCCAATACTGCTGTTATTTTTATGCTTGTCGATACCAGATCGAAGTTCGCAGACTACTGTCAATGGTATTGCCACCGGAATCAGAGGGAACGGTGCGCACGGAGAAGCATGAGCGCGAGGAGGTCCGCGATTGGCCGATATCTCGAAGAAGGAGGCGAAGATCGACTCGGCAGAAGTTCGTCGGAACCAGTGCACGCATATCACGTGTACCGGTAAGCAGGTTAACGTGAGAAGGAGTGTGCGACAGAGAGAGAGAGAGAGAAAGAAAGAGAGAGTGAGAGGAGCAGATTAATTTGCGAATGACCGATCGAAAGCGAAAGAGACCGGGGACCACGCGGAAACCTTATGGTTCTCTATCCGTCGGCATAAGGAGACGTAAATCCGTTTGGCAGCGCTCCGGCGGTGCATAGCGCAGCCCTTACGTTAGAAGACCAATAGATGACGAAGCTGACGGGGTTCAGATGACTTGACTTACGAAGCCCCGGCCGTGCCTCGGTTGTGCGCACGCCCCTCCGTTTCTCTCTCTCTCTCTCTTCATGCCGGTGTCGGTGCAACGCACCGCACCGCACCGTTTTCCTTTCGTTACACCGACGCTCCGCGAGCGAACAATGAAGTCGTTACGTGAAAACAGGTCATAGAATCCGCTCCACTTTTCTTCGGCGTGCTCGTTGCACGGTCTCGGTTACCGATCCGCGAATACGTCCTTGTTTTCGCTCTACGGGCGCCGATTTGCCCTACGGGGCAATGCCGTGGCCCCGAGAACTGACAATGTCTAGTCTCCTATCCTGGTCGACGTTCCAAACGTTTATTCGATCGTTACTATCTTTAACGTCCCTGGCCCTCTGGAGCATGCCCGAGTGCCCCCCCCCCCCCCGGAGCGAGGATCAACGGATCGTAAATCAGTGGATTTTCATTCGAGACTAGAATCTGATTTTTAAGGATTATGGTCCTGGCTCCGCTCGAATCGAGTAAACCACGTATCAGGATCCAACTATACTGATTCAAACAGGAAAGCTACGAGTTGTCATAACTGCCTTCGGATCTAGATTTTTAGAGGACATCTAGATGAAGCTGCACGAACGAAGATTGCCCCCTTGGGCTGTGCGCTAGCCCCGTCGACGTCGAGAGCAATAAAACCACCTGGAGCACACTCTTACCGTAAGCAAAATGGAGGATCTCTTCCAATCGCTCGCAGACCTTTCCCTCAGGGATAATCGAATGCACGATCTACAATTTTCCTTCTGCACTCGTGTTTATACGAATTCCAAGAATCGTCAACGATCTTTCTGGACACGTTATCGGCGAAACTAGTCGGAAAAAACGTAGATTTTCATTCCGGCGGCAAATCGGATCACTCTTTTTGTCACGCGCGGTGCCCTCGAACGGGGCGAGATTCCGTGGCCGAGGAGGCGAGAAAGGAAAGGCGAGGCACACGATCCGTTCGCAGATCGATCGATATCGAGTCAACGAAGCGAGCACTCGCTCTCTCTCTCTCTCTCTCTCTCTCTCTCTCTCTCGCTCTTTCTCTCCGTGGACGATTTTAGACTAAGCTGCTCGATCGGCCGTGGTGTGCCGCGCGACCTGACGTCACCTGCAAGCTTTGACAGACCGATCGAATGATTCGATTAAAATTCTCTCGCTCGAATATCATCCTCCCTCGGACACGCCGAACAGCCGCGGGGTGCCGCTCGAATCCCTTTAAGGGCGAAGACGTTGCACGTTCAACGCGCCGTCTGCTGCACGGCCTGCTAATGGCAAGCCTTACACGTGTCCTTAAACGAAATCCTGAGGCGAGATACCGATGCTCTTGTTTCACTCCATTGAGCACACCTTTCATTCATGTTTTAATGTTCAATCGATTCTACAGAAGCTCCCGAACGATTCCAGCGTCTCCGATGTCCCTTCTGCTTTATTTAATTCTGCAGCGAACGGTTCAGGACGTTTCTCCTGCATCATTTAAGTCGACACCGGTTTTTAACGAAACTCTCTTTGGTGTTTATTCGATGAATTTATTGCACTGATTTTTGTCCAAGGTGTTTTATTGAAAATTAAGCTTCTGGAATGTCTTGTTTAACTCGATCAGTCGTATTGTGGATTTTTGTACAACTATATTAACTCTTAGCACTCGAATGGTGACTCTGAAGCATCACTAGAAATTGTTGTGGCATTGTTTCAATGAAATTACAAAAAAATATTACAAAATATTTGTTACATTACAAAATTTAATAGATCACTAAACATTTAAATATTATATGTGGAAATCGGATCAGTTTCGTACGAATAAAATGAAAATATTCTAAGACGGAAGAAAAATTTAGTTTTAGAATGAAAATAGCGCCGAGTGCAAATGGGTTAATGTACACGTAATATTTATTCGAGTTAAAATCGTCATATTTTTCACAGTTGAACATATTTAATATCGAGTAAAAAATTAAAGGTTCGGATAATCAAGGTTTTACTATATTGTCGATTAAATAAGCAAATATGATCTCAATTGCATCGTTTTTGGTATCATTTCAGTCAGAAAAATGTCAGGAATATGCCAGTAAAAGTTTCACGAAGAAATAATCAAGCACAAGAAAGTTCTGTCAGAGGATCTTTTTTTGTCAGTGACATTGTCTCATCGGTACAGCTTGTGCCAGTGTCTTCTTTATTTATCCTCTAGTACGGTTCGTGCTGGCGGTAAAACATCAAGAAATAGAAATGTCTGTACACGATACGAGTGACATTTCGGTCCCAAAATTGTCTCATACATCAAGACATAACCCTCCCAAGTCATCTTTTTCAATAAATGTCCTAAAACTTGTGTCCATGGAACATTTCTTATAAAACGTCAGTATCAAGCAAGCTCTTTTAAACTTGCAATATGGACACATAAAAAAATATTGTAAAAAACAACTTCTAGTATTTTCTCAGCAATTCGCACAAACTGCAATTCCCTCAAAATTTTTTCCACGTCCTGTAGTAAAACTAATTGTTCCAGCAAATCATTTAACTTAAGAGTTAATGTATGGTCCAATATTTTAACCCTTAGCACTCGAATGGCGACTGTAAGGCGTCACTAAAAATTGCTGTATCATTATTAAAAATATTTTTTACAATATTAAATTTGTTCGTATTTCATAAATTACTAAACAATTTCACTATTGTACGAGTAAACTGCACCATTTTCGTATGTATTACATGAAAAAAAATATATATACAAGGGAGATATGCTAGGTCGGAAGTTTCGTTTTGGAGTTAAAATAGCTTCGAGTGCGAAGGGTTAAAAATAATCGTCCTTTTAAAATTCGTAACTAAACATGGAGGAGCAAGAAAAGTATTCCGACATCTCCGACTTCCGATGTAACAAAGATTTACTCATTTCGGATGGGTCACGATTTCGGATTTTTTTCCCGTGTAGATGATTAGTGGACGGACCACCGTGCTCTCGAGCCTTGGTCAGGTTTATTATAGCGGAACCGAAGGGAGCGTGCCGTTGCAGGACGACCTTCCGAAGGGTGTAAACGCGTGTGCGAAGGATGGAACTGCGTCGGAACAGAAATAGGACGGTCGCGATTAATGGGTCGAAGTAAACCGTACGCGCTCGAACACGGCGAGCAAGCGGGACGAAGAGGAGCAGAGTATGTACGAGGGAGCCGAAGAGAGCGCGAGAGCGTGCGAGCGAGAGGCCGAGAGAGAAAGAGAAAGAGAGAGAGAGCATAGAGCTGGCAGTCGATAAGCAGGGCAGAGAGCGTGGTCTCCGAGCAAATTTAGGTGCGTCGAGCACACCGTGTCGCCGGCATCGTTCGCGATATTTCCGAGACGTCACGCGGAGAGGACGCGTACACGCGCGGGCACCCTCCGCAGTCTTCTTCGAAACAATTATTCGTTGAAATACGCTCATTGGAGTTGTTCGTGTCGGCGGAGAGAAGTCGTCGAGAAGTTCGGCTCGACGGAAAGTTCGTGCTTTCGTGAGCAGAATTTTTCATCCGTCCCTCTGCCCCTGCCGGTTCCGCGAACTTTCGCGATTACTTTATCTTTCGCAGTACAAGAAAGGAGGGAGCGAAGGTTGCGCCGCGAACCCCCTTGGCGACCTTAAATGGGTGTCGGGACTTAACACTATTCCTACCGACACTTCATGTATACCTATTCCTACCGCGACCGGTCAAATGACCGGTCTTTAGCACAACTTATATTTTTTAATATAGAATGAAGATAATAGCCAATTTGACAGTATAAAAATATAGTTTCTTTTATTTAGGAGTATATAACGTATATTTTATTCGTTTTCACCGCATAATATTTCGTTTACTATACCCTGTTGGGCCTGATGTTCCCCTAAAAATATTCTGAATAGGTGCTCTTCCAGGATTAGACCCTTCTTTTACTTCTTGCCAAACAGTTCCGTCTACAGCAGTTTCGATTACCTCTTCCTCATTCTCACTATCGGAAGTAACTAAAAATCTCCTTCTCTTTCGTCCTCTACGTACGTTCGAAACATTCTCTTCGTCCTCGTCGGTGTTCGAGTCGTTCTCAAATGGATCATAATTTTCCGTATTGTCATTTTCAATATCAAAAATTTCGAACGTCTTGACATTCTGGGAATGAATATTGAAGGGATAAAATAAAAATTAAAATATAAAAATGTAAATCAAGATGGATAAAAAAATGAACAAAAGATAAAATGTGAAACTTACTACGAAGTATTGTTGGTTTGTTCACTTTTTTGAAAATGACACTTATAACACGTAATACGATATAAAATAAAAGTAGAATAATAATAGAATAAAAATACAAAATAGTAAAAGACTGCCGAATATGCTCCTTGTAACTTTCACGTTTTGATGCTCTCTGTTCAGCTCACAAGACTTTACCGATTTGAATTCGTGAGAAGACGTCTAGGCATCCCCTTCGGCTATGATTTTATTTATTTTACAGTCATAGTAGATAAGACGGTGTAAGAATATCCGAGGTTCTGGACCGCTTCGAATACCAATCAGGCACATAAACACCGCGAGGCCGATAGGCGAGCGAGAACTGTTAACACTTTGAAGTGCCGTTAAAGCAGTCCCTGGATGGCACTTTTCGGCTAAAATCATACCACAACTGCCTTACCTTCCGTTTGTAACGACTTTATAGTTTTGGAATTGAGTCTTTGAAAGAATACTATTACAAAAAGATATAAATCGTTCTACCGGTCAAATGACCGGTCGCGGTAGGTAAGACAGACTACAAATTTTTCTCAGAAAATAAACAATAGAAAAAGAAGTGAATATTGAAAAATGTATTATACGCATATTTTAGGAAAAGTCGTGAAGTTTAAAGGCGATTCGATTACGTTGTATATAAGAAATTCTAATCGAAATTTTACAAACGGTCATTTGACCGGTCCCGGTAGGAATAGTGTTAAGTAATCGAGGTGGAGCCCCGATCGCGAATATCGAACTTTTTTTACGAAATATAAAATACACTTTACACAGTACAAAAATGGAAAAATAGAACAGGGGGGGGGGAGCTTGTCTGAAGAGAGAAATAATATTTCAGTTTGGTTACACTGGAGGTTACAATAAAATTGAATGTAAATCTTGGAAATAAAATTTTAGAACGTGCTAAGCGCACGAATCGCATGACACCGAATAGTTCAACGAGCCACACAATTTTAGAAACCCTTCGAAGCAGTCGGTATTAAAAGCTGCGGGACCTTTTAGCACCTTGTCCCGACAACTTCGGGCAACCTTTGCCCCGTAAACTCTATAGGAACCCGTACTTTCTCTGACGCCCTCTGACCCCCGACCTTTCCGAGCGCGCAGATCAACGACGAAATTGGCCACGTTCTCGCGTATAAGGTTAGCAGCGGGGTCCGTTCGTTAGCGAGTGCAACAGGATGCACAATTATTAAAGCCGGTAACGAGGCAGAGCCTGCACGATGCCTGACCTGCACGCCGTCGGACGTGGATACCAATTCTACGGTCTTACTCGAAACTAATTGCTACGGCTCGATAGGTCCAGATATTTATTAAATTCGATCAAGTGACGAGAGTAAGCGCAACTCAACGGGGGATTCTCAGTAAAATTTTAGCATTTTTTTCTAGGGAACGATCAGCTACAGAAGTTTATAATTTTGCAGGTACAGAGATACATCCGAAAACTAGAAACAGAATTTTTGTGTTCATTTCTTTATCGTTGTTATATCAAATTGCATCGGTGCAACCATGGCACTTGTATCGTTAGATCCTGAAAAGTAGAAAAGTTTCTCCAAGTTGGATAGTTTGTGCTGGAACTGTACCAAAATCTGACAAAGATCACGGAAATTGTGCAAGTTTCGCGGTTTCAATACGAAAATTAACTTTCTCCGATTGAAAGATTACACGAATCGACGAAATATGGAAAGCGAAGTGAAAATCGGGAAATGTCAGGGAAATCGTTGGGAAATTTCGCCGACAGAGAGGAACAGCTGCTAATGGAGGGCCGAGGGGTTTGAATTGATTCGAGTCGCGTAAAAACGCGCAGCTTCCAATTGAATTTCGGGGGCGAGAATCGAGGAGAAAGAAAACAATTGGACTTCGAGAAGAGGATGCGATCGTTTAACTGCAATCGAAAGGTCTCCGCGTCCTTGCACGGTGATCCTGTTCCCGTTCCCGAAACGCGCCGCGATTTCGCACTCTGGACAGTGTCCAAAGCGTTCCGCGAAACATATTCGCCGTCGATCAAGAAGAAATTACCGCGAAACCTTGGCCCGGGACGATCCACGTCCGTCGAACGATTCTGTTCGCGGAAATCGGTCGTCGAATCGGCACAGGAACGGAAATCTGCAGTCCAGTGTCTGGACTCATTCTTCACGAATGATTCCACGAGACTGGAACAATTAATTTAGGAAAAATTAGCAGTGGGTCCCGACCCAGCGCGACGTGCGATCGATCGAACTTTTCGAAGCGGATCGGCCGCGAGCAGGATCGCGCGCGCAAACATTTGCAGTCTGCGCGGCCGCCGGCACGGCGCAGCTCGCGAGGGATGCGAATTAAGCGGCAAATTAATTGGTTCGTCTTGGTGCGCGGCGGCCCGATGTTTACCCTAGTATCGATTACTAATGGCTGTTTGCCCAAGTTTCGAACCTGCTCCCGTTGCCCGGCTGGCTGCCGGCTCTGCCTACAGCCACCATAACCCAATATTGGATACTCTCCGCCAACGACCGCTCGGGTCTTCAACTATTTCGATCGAGATTACTCGTTGCTGCACCTTCGAACTTCGAACCGCTCACCGATGAATCCTCCCTACATTACCCTTCCCGGCTGGGTCTGTTTCGACCCTGTTCCGCAATTCACAATGAAAATAAAATGTGATTTCATAAATTTTTTTTTTTTTTTTTTTTTTATTAAGCTATAGAACCCCACATGGGATTATTAGCAGCATGCACAGCCATGTGTGCTAACATTACATTACATAGGTGACTTAAAAACTAGGATTGAGACAATATAATGAGCATTTTCGAGTACAAAATTAACATTAAAGATATAAACAGTGAGATTTAAGAAATGAGTGTATGAAAAATAGAGGGCAAAGAAAGGGTCCGCACAAAAAGGAGTCTATTGTATAGGGTGGAAAGAACCCCTTGTTGCAAAGTTTGCGAATCAAAGCGTCTCTGTTATTGTCAAAGATTGGACACTGCCATAGCACATGATTAGGATCCTGTACCAGACAACCACATGGACAACCTGTGTCAGCAGCAAGTCTAATCTTAAAAAGGGAAGCCCTTAGTTGATAGTGTCCAGATCGAAGTCTATTAACCCAGCAAATGAATTCTCTAGGGAGCCTGAGGTGAGCAAACCAAGGTTTAGGCCCAGAATGATAAAATGAGCTGAAACATTTTGTGCCCTTGAACCCTGCTTCAGCGAGAATAAAGTTTTTGGTTAGCTCTCTAGCTTGCTTCCTAAAGCTGTTGGAAAAATCAGAGTAAGGAACCAGGATATTAGAAGAAATGGCCAACAAAGATGCTTCTTTAGCTAGTACGTCAAACTTCTACTTCATAATCTTATAGAACAAGGAATTTCCTCGGACGAGTGTTTACCTACTGTTATAATTGGACAGCGTTTGTCGCAATTCAGGTGGAAAATTTTTATTTCGCTTGGAGGTCTGCTGCCACGTTATAATAATTTGTTTACTTAACACATTCGCGCCCGGCACATTTCTCCGTTTCTAATACTGAGTACCGGCGAAAATAATGAAAGTCTGAAGCTGGTTGCCGAAAAAATTGTATCGCTAAAACAAGGATAAAAATGATAAAATTTGTTTTGAAATATCAATGTTGCAATTATGTGTTGTTTAAAATAAAACGTCAGATTCGCGTCAGCGGCAATCAGGAGTAGCATTTAAAATGACGTGAATTCACGTCAGCGGTCGCGAATGTGTTAGCATTCACATCGTAGTAGAAATTGATTTTCAAGTTTGATCAAGAATTGTAAGTTAAAGTGTATTATAAATGTATTCTAAGTGTGCGGAACGTGTCTTAAGAACAGAGTAGATATTCGTAAACACGAGTCTCCAAGATTATGGTGCAACAAGCGGAGTGGTTTGATGTGAAAAAATAAAAAAAGGGAAATTGAGAAAGGGGAGGAATTTTCTTGGGAGAGCTTTTAGTTTGAGGATCGAAGATTCTCCGACCGGTATCGTGGTGTCTCGTCGGACGACGTTGAAAGAAGGTATCGCGTGACGTCGCTCTCGGCCGAAAATTATTAGGCCAATTATCTTAATTACTCCGGTCCCTGCGCTTTTTCGTGCACGAGAAGCTCCGGGAACGGGGCGGCTGGCCTAGTCGGGAATAGGTTTTTTCCCTTCTGCCCCACCTGTCCTCTGCGCCCACGGCTCGCCTCGCCTCGCCTCGTCCTGCCTCGCCCTGCCTCGCCGTGCCGCGCCGGCCCGTGCACGGTGAATTCACGAGTATTTTTGCGAAAGTGGGATGAAAAGGGACAAAAGCGCGGAGGCGCGGCGAAGAGAGAAGAGCGAGCGAGAAATCGATCCCAAGTACGCGTGCACTTTGACAACGTGACCACCACGAGGATGCATTCGATGCACCATTACGCGTTGTCCGTCCATATCGCGATCCTTCCGATCGAGAGACTCGCCCGACAACGTTCGCCGGGAACGCGTTGGTTGATCCAAATCACGATTAAATTATACCTAATTCGACCGAGTTTAATTTATGCTTCGAAGAAATATAGCTCGCCGGGACTTGTTCTTCGACGACGCTCGAGTGGATTATTTCATAATGTTTGCGAGTTTATAGTCCATGGCTAACGATTTTTTAATAGATCATTAGTAACAGTAATTTCATTTGGGTGAACCAACAAGTCACTCCCGACAATTTTGCGCAAGCAACAGGAACCCAGTAAAAAGTTCTTCCCTTTTTTACTAACTTTAGCAAGCTGAAAATAGTACGTTGACGTCTCTAAACTCCCCTGTTCTTTCCACTGTGTTCAATTGCACCTACCCGTTTTGTCATAATCGCATAAAACCCGCGGACAAGTTTTATTTATCGAGAAGTCATGTTTGTTCAACGTTGCTGTCGAAAATCGAGCGTTTCATACGCAACAACATGAAGTGCAACGTCATCGGGTATCGTGGAAAATGTTGGTCGTTGACACGCGGGGCTTAAATCGCGAATCTTTTTCTTTCGTGGTGAACAAACGAATTGGGCTAGTGGAGTAGCCAAAGAGAATCGACTACTATTCGTCATTCGGAGCAACTATCGTGTCCGTGGCCGAGGGGGTTGGTCGGGGGTGTGCAACCCCGTTTGGTTGGCAACCGGCCTCCCCTTTGGTTCCTCGTCGTTCCACCGGCTCCACGCGTCCCATGCTCGTCACTTTCTCTCCTCGGGGCTGTCTTCGGTTCTCGCCCCTTGGCTGCCTACCCCTTTGCCACCCCCTGCGGCGATAGCACGAGGAAAAGCCAGCGCGATCCGCCTGCCGGTACGAAGAGGGGAAACGGTGGTTCGTAGCGAGCTGGAGGTTTCCTCGAACCGGAGCCAGGTGGTTGGAAACAGCTACGAAAGAGGCAGAGAGAGAGAGAGAGGGAGGGGGAGAGGGAGAGAGAGAAAGACAAAAAGAAAGAAGAGGATCCCACAGAGGGAAAGAGGAAGACAGGTGTATAGAGAGAACGCGAGGGAAGGAAAGAAGACGACGACGACCACGACAGAGGGTTGAAGAGCGAAGGGCTCGGCTCGGGCTCGAACGAGAGGGAGGAGGAGGAAAACACGTGGCGGAGGGTGGAAAAGTGGGTGCAAACAGAGGGAGACCGAGACGGGGAGGGGAAACGAGAGCGAATAGAACCCACGGGGGTGGGACGGAGAGGTCCGAGAGAGCGAGGGAGAGAACGCCAGAGAAAACGGGAGAGAGAGAAGGAAGGGTGGCACGCGCAATGCGGGTATTGATTCACGGCGGCAGCCGGCAACCAGCCTGAAACACACGACCGAGGCGACTCGACTCCGCGACTCTGACTCCGGACTCGACTCGATTCGATTCCGTTCGGCTCGATTCGACGTCGAGATGCTCGACAAACAGGATCTCGTAAAACAACACGTATGAAGATTACGAGAGTTGGAGGGTTTTGGAGATGATCAGTATGATTGACGGATTTTATGCGTTTACAGCGTGCAGTAGATGCGATTTGAGATAGGTTAACCCCTTCTTGCACAATCCTACCGAGTCAAATTAATTGAATCGAGCAGCGCCAATATATTACTTTCGACGTTTTTAAGTAGCTGCTATACCTTGTAGCTGGGGCGTCTTCGTGCATTTATGGCAAAAGCGAGAGGATGCAAAAATTACGATAATGCAAACATATCGATACACTATTTTCAACTTGCTAAAATGATTAGAGAAAGAAATCTGGTTCCTATCTCCCGCAACCGAGGCAGAACATTTTTATTTTGATCCGCAATCCACTTATAACAAATGCAGAAAAATGTTTGAATAACAACAATGAAGTTCCACTGGTCTACTGATCAGCTGGGAGGTCGCGGGTTCGAGGCCCGCTTGTGCTTGGATTTCCGAAAACCTTGCACAGGGACTTGCAGAGCTACGAAGATCAGAGGGACTCCGCAAACGATTCGACTATCGGCACGCGAACGCTAAATCGGTTTTCCTCCGATTCGGCACGCGCTGTGCGGTTCGCTAGAGGTTACAGCTCTCTGGGTTTGCCAGCGGGGATAGTCAGTAAGACGAGGGGGCAAAAGCGACCGGAAACAGGGTGCAGGGTGCAAAGCACTCCCCGCACCCTCTCCGAGTCGAATTTGTCCGTCGAACAGCCGACGACCGAGCCGCGAGAATTCGATCGCGACCTACTTTCGCGGTCGCGTTCGACGACGTGTCTCCGCCACCGGGGTCTTCCCCGAGCTCTACTTTCGATCTTACGGGTTCTCGCGGGCTCTGCCGGGAAATGTCGCTGTCCCCCAGATCGGAACACTATTGGTCCCGTCGTTTCTTTCACTGGGTCGATTTTGATAGAGCGGCCGAGGGGACCTGATGTTTCGTAACGATTGAAAAGATAGAATCTCGGGTCTCTTTAGTAGATTGAAGGGGTCTAAAGGGTTTTCATTAGTGGAGTTGAAACTGTGGGACGGAGATCGTTGGTGAATTTCGAGCCTCCTATTTTTTGGAAAATAGATTGTAGTGCCGGGATTCGAGCTATGGAACGGAGTAGTCAGTGATCACAAACTTGAAAAAATAAAGCGCAATCTCGAGGTTTGGGTGTCCAGACTCACTGATTCCAAACACAAGCCACAACGATGACCAATTCCAGCCAAAGTCCTAAAGTTTCGTAATGAGTGACGGAGAAGAGTATGAGAGACTTCAAATTTCAAAAAGGTATGCAGCAATCTTTGGGTTTCGGGTGTCTGGGGTCGATGATGCCATTTGGGGCCTACAGAGTGATCGATTCTAGCGAAAGAAGAGTCCTAAATCGTGCAGCTTCGTAATAACTGACGGAAAAGATAAAATAACCCTAAGGTTAACCAGAGCCGCTATCGCCAGTATGAAGAATCGGAACCTCCAGACATCCGTATCTTTCGGATCGTCTTAGCAACGAGAATAAAAACGAAGCTGACGAAACGGGGCGCGGTGAGGAGTCCGAAGACGAAGAGAATCTGGAGGTCGAGAACCCTGACGATTTGCCTGGCGATAGCGCAGACTTGGTTTAGCGGTTACGTCGATGGGTTTTCACGGGGGCTATTTATACGGGGCTGGAACGGTCACCCGCGACAGGTGTCGAAGCTGATAAAATTGTACGGGCGCACCGAGTCGTTTCTATTCGTTGTAAAGAGGACGGCCGGGCTGCGTGGGGTCGCGAGGACTGATCGTTGGGTGGCGATCAGTGACCCGTCTATTTCCGGAAAATCTACGGGACGACGTCGATTCTATTGTAGCCCCGGTGAAAGCCGGTCGATGGAAACGTCCGCGGCATAGTCGACGTACGGACGACGACGGGCATCGGGCGCCGCGGTTGAAGATTGTAAATGAATTAATAAGCGCGCGATCGGAACCCACCACACGGTCCAGGCTAAAAATGAAGGGGAACGGCCAAACAATCGAACGGCAATCGATAATCTAAAAGGGACCTGACTCCCGTCCACGCCGAGAGTGCACACACCTCGATGCATTAGACTTTAATTCAGCCGCAGTAGTGCATACCCGGCCATGGTCAGCCGCAACCTTTGCCTGCCGCCATCTGGCACCGAACTGGCCCTATTAATCGCTTCAGAACTCCAGATCGATGGGAAATTATTTATCTGTGTTTTCTCTGATGCAGTAAGTAATTTAAGAATAATTCTATCACATTGTACTACTCCTAAATTATAAATTATAACGCTAGAGTTTAGAAATTAATGCTGTAGGTACACCGCGAATGATTCGTGCCGACATATATATTCTTACATATGACGAAAGCGGCACGAATCATCTGCTCTCGAAAATGTAAAAATAACGCCACTACGCGTAGTGGCAAAACACTCAAACCGCTAGCCAAATGTTATCGACGGTCGGTTAAAAATCAGTGATACAGATGTCGCTGATAGTAAAACTCCGAAAGTTCGTAGCATCGGTCGGTAAAACAGAATTACGGTCAAACCGCAAACCACAGACGAGGTACAGGAGTAGACCAATCACCCAATGTATTTTTTTGTCTCACGTCCGCGGGGCTCTAGAGCCCCCTTATCATTTTTGTGTCGCATCGATATGAAATACCGGAAATCTTAATGAGAATCGAGTATCTTGTATACTTCGAATAATCATGCATAAAAGTTACTTTGACAGACTCAAGACATGCTTTAAAAGTTACTCTATATCTCGAGTACTATTAGCCATTTTTACTAAAAAGATTAGGTGGTAAGATAGCCAAGAGGGTAGTCGACAGCATCATTGGTAAGAGGAATTCTTACAATCGTTAAACAAGCAGAGACAATAAATGTATCAGTGTACATTTATCCATGGTTCAAAAGTTATTCTGTACCTTGAGTTCTATCATCTATCTTTACTAAAAAATTAGGTAACAAGATGGTCAAGGCAGTGTTCGTCGACATCATTGGCGAAAGAAATTGTTATAAACATTAAACAGCCAGAAACAATAAATTTATCAGTGAATTGTGCACGATAAAATAATGCGTACGAATATTCATGATTTAAAAGTTATTCTCTATCTCGAGTTCTATAATTTATTTTTACTAAATAATTAGATGGCAAGATGGTCAAGGGAGTGCTCGTCGACATCATTGGCGAAAGGAATTGTTATAAACATTTATATTATAACAGGAGGTAAGGTTTATACAAACGGCGAGATGATAAGGCGGTAAATCAAGCGAGCCAAGGACGATGGGCAGCGGATTTGATATTTCGGAATTTTGGATACGATGGCCTCGCGACAAGTATGACAACAGACGTCAACAAAAGGTTTACGTTCACCCGAGGCCGGCCTCGAGCTCGACCAGCTGAGCTATTGTCAACGCCGGGACACGGTCGCACCGAGGCAGTTCTTATATGGATGCCATAAACTTTTTGTTTGGTAATCCACATAAGAACTGTGGTGGCCCGAAATGGTTTTTGCGTTACCGGAGTTACCTGTACGATAAATTAATGCGTGCGAATATTCATGGCTTGAAAGTTATTCTATATCTCGGTTTCTATAATTTATTTTTACTAAATAATTAGTTAGCATGATGGTCAAGGGAGTGCTTATCGACATCATTGGCGAAAGGAATTGTTATAAACATTAAAGAGCCACAAATAACAAATTTTACAGTGAACTGCGTACATAAATTAATGCGTACGAATATTCATGGCTTAAAAGTTATTTTATATCTCGGTTTCTATAATTTATTTTTACTAAATAATTAGTTAGCAAGATGGTCAAGGGATTGTTGGTTGATACCATTACCAAAAGAAATTGTTATAAACATTAAACAGTCAGAAATAATAAATTTTACAGTGAATTACGTACGATAAATTACTGCGTGCGAATATTCGTAAATTAAAAGTTACTCTGTATTTCGAGTTCTATAATTTATTTTTACTAAATAATTAAATGGCAAGATGGTCAAGGGAGTACTTATCGACATCATTGGCGAAAAGAATTGTTATAAACATTAAACAGTCAGAAATAATAAATTTTACAGTGCATTGCGTACGATAAATTACTGCGTGCGAATATTCGTAAATTAAAAGTTACTCTGTATTTCGAGTTCTATAATTTATTTTTACTAAAAAATGAAATGGCAAGATGGTCAAGGGATTGCTTGTTGATACCATTACCAAAAGAAATTGTTATAAACATTAAACAGTCAGAAATAATAAATTTATCAGTGAAATGTGTTCGATAAATTAATACGTGCGAATATTCATGGTTCAAAAGTTACTCTGTATCTCGAGATCTATTAGGTATTTTTACTAAAAAATTAGATGGCAAGATGGTCAAGGGATTGCTTGTTGATACCATTACCAAAAGAAATTGTTATAAACATTAAGCAGCCAGAAATAATAAATTTTACAGTGAATTGCGTACGATAAATTAATACGTACGAATATTCATGGCTTGAAAGTTATTCTATATCTCGGTTTCTATAATTTATTTTTACTAAATAATTACTTAGCATGATGGTCAAGGGAGTGCTTATCGACATCATTGGCGAAAGGAATTGTTATAAACATTAAAGAGCCACAAATAACAAATTTTACAGTGAACTGCGTACATAAATTAATGCGTACGAATATTCATGGCTTAAAAGTTATTTTATATCTCGGTTTCTATAATTTATTTTTACTAAATAATTAGTTAGCAAGATGGTCAAGGGATTGTTGGTTGATACCATTACCAAAAGAAATTGTTATAAACATTAAACAGTCAGAAATAATAAATTTTACAGTGAATTGCGTACGATAAATTAATACGTACGAATATTCATGGCTTGAAAGTTATTCTATATCTCGGTTTCTATAATTTATTTTTACTAAATAATTAGTTAGCATGATGGTCAAGGGAGTGCTTATCGACATCATTGGCGAAAGGAATTGTTATAAACATTAAAGAGCCACAAATAACAAATTTTACAGTGAACTGCGTACATAAATTAATGCGTACGAATATTCATGGCTTAAAAGTTATTTTATATCTCGGTTTCTATAATTTATTTTTACTAAATAATTAGTTAGCAAGATGGTCAAGGGATTGTTGGTTGATACCATTACCAAAAGAAATTGTTATAAACATTAAACAGTCAGAAATAATAAATTTATCAGTGAAATGTGTTCGATAAATTAATACGTGCGAATATTCATGGTTCAAAAGTTACTCTGTATCTCGAGATCTATTAGGTATTTTTACTAAAAAATTAGATGGCAAGATGGTCAAGGGATTGCTTGTTGATACCATTACCAAAAGAAATTGTTATAAACATTAAGCAGCCAGAAATAACAAATTTATCAATAATTACTATCGCGGCGATCGAAGTCTGGCGAAGTTAGTTTGGGGTGGGGGAGTTGCGCACCGCGCACCGCGCACCCCACCACGGCGTCCGCGCTCAGTCAGTCAGTCGTGGTGCGCACTCAGGACGGAACGGGAGGGCTCCGGGACCAGAAGGACGAAGGACCTTGCAGTTGACCAGAGGTTCTCCAGAGCTGCCCTGGCCCACCCTGGCCCACCCTGGCCCACCCTGGCCTACCCTCACCTACCTTCGAGTGGACCAGGGATCCTCCAGAGCTGCAGTGGACATCACTGGTCAACCCTGGTCCACCTTAAGCTGGTTCGCGGTCGGACAGCGGTTCCTGGAAGCCGTCTCCGCTCACCTTGGTCAACTTTCAACAGCTGGTAAGTGACAATACAAATATACATTTTCTATTTTGGTATATGTGTTTATTCAACGAAAGCCGTCAATTACACTGTCCAACACCAAAAAAATTTTGCAATACCTGTTGGGTGATTCTTATACACTTTGTCATCCTAAAACCGAATCTGAAAGTAGAATTGCTCCATCACGCAACGTTTTCGAAAAATTTTGGTTTTTGTAAAAATGCCCGATTTTGATACGAAACGACGTGTTACGCAAAAACTAAATACGCGAGAAAGTTCAAATTTGAGTCAAGAGATAGAGGGGACTCTCCTCTACATATTCATATAGTCAATTATATTTTTATGTACTTCCTAATAGTTGTAAATGGTTGTTAAAGTTTGAAAATGTGCCGACGCGGGTACTTTGTACGCTCTATTTTTGTATTTATGTGAAAAATCCTTTATCTAGCAGGAATTTACTATACAGGAATGCATTCTACAGACATTTCTGGTAAAGAAACCATTCACGAAAAGTATTTGGTTCCCTTAATGTACGAGAAGGATCAGAAAATGTTAATTGACAGCGTGTGCGCGACGCGTTCGCGCCAGACGGCCATTGCAGCCTTTTCGCGACTCGCCAGGGCCGTCGCTATGCGTAGTCGACGTTGGTACCACTCACGTATGTCTTTGCTTACTATGCTTAATTAAATACATTTTTTTTTGTCTTTTTGGGTGCCAATCATTACAAAAGATTATAAAAATACGAGTTATATTCACATTTCATTCAATTTTCTTTATTAAGCATTTCCACAATGAAATGTGAATATAACTCGTATTTTTATAATCTTTTGTAATGATTGGCACCCAAAAAGACAAAAAAAAATGTATTTAATTAAGCATAGTAAGCAAAGACATACTTGAGTGGTACCAACGTCGACTACGCATAGCGACGGCCCTGGCGAGTCGCGAAAAGGCTGCAATGGCCGTCTGGCGCGAACGCGTCGCGCACACGCTGTCAATTAACATTTTCTGATCCTTCTCGTACATTAAGGGAACCAAATACTTTTCGTGAATGGTTTCTTTACCAGAAATGTCTGTAGAATGCATTCCTGTATAGTAAATTCCTGCTAGATAAAGGATTTTTCACATAAATACAAAAATAGAGCGTACAAAGTACCCGCGTCGGCACATTTTCAAACTTTAACAACCATTTACAACTATTAGGAAGTACATAAAAATATAATTGACTATATGAATATGTAGAGGAGAGTCCCCTCTATCTCTTGACTCAAATTTGAACTTTCTCGCGTATTTAGTTTTTGCGTAACACGTCGTTTCGTATCAAAATCGGACATTTTTACAAAAACCAAAATTTTTCGAAAACGTTGCGTGATGGAGCAATTCTACTTTCTGATTCGGTTTTAGGATGACAAAGTGTATAAGAATCACCCAACAGGTATTGCAAAACTCGAAAAAAGTTTAATTTTGTTGGACAGTGTTATTATTTCTGTATTTTTAATTCGAATTTGCTTCGGAATTTATCACAAGTTTCTTTTCTTGAAATTACATTATATTATATTTTTGACACAAAATTAGTACTCTGAAATTTTATTATATTATATTATATTTTTGACATAAAATTGGCATTTTCAAATTATATTATATTATATTTTTAACATAAAATTGGTATTCCTCCGATCGGAGGTCCCTCGGGGCTCACTCACGGGCCGGGCCGTGGGTGAGTACGCGTATTAGCGAACTCGGGGCGACAAAAACTTGTAGGTTGTTGCGTTCTAATTTCGCTATATTTATTCTTGATTAAAATTTTTCAACTTTCAAATTAAAAATTATTTCTGAACTTTCAAAAGTTCTTCTTCTAAAATTTATTTATCTGGTTTAAAATTGGTATTCCTCCGAATGGAGGTCCTTTAGCGACTCACTCACGGGCCGGGCCCGTGGGTGAGTACGGGTATTAGCGAACCCATGGCGACCCGAGCTTCTAGGTCATTGCGTCCCAATTTCGTTAGATTTATTTTTGATTGAAATTGATCATCTTTCCAATTAAGCATTACTTCTGAATTTTCAAAAGTTCCTCTTGTAAAATTTATGTATTTGCTTTAAAATTGGTATTCCTCCGAACGGAGGTCCCTCAGGGGCTCACTCACGGATGGGGCCGTGGGTGAGACGGGTATTGGCAAACCCGAGGCGACCCTAGCCTTTAGGTTGTTGCGTCCCTATCTCGTTAGATTTATTTTCGATTGGAATTGTTCATCTTTCCAATTGAAATTTATTTCTGAACTTTCAAAAGTTCCACTTTTAAAATTTATCTATCTGATTTAAAATTGGTATTCCTCCGAACGGAGGTCCCTCAGGGACTCACTGCTGTGGGTGAGTACGGGTATTGGCGAACCCGGGGCGCCCCGAAGCGCCACCTCAGTAGAGTGAAGTTCTGACTTCATCTACTCTTAGCTTCTTGTCGGGTAGGCCGTACTCGTGTACGGGGTTGTTATGGCTCCCGTGAGCCGGTTAGATTCGCACTCTCGTGCATATTAGGTAGGCCGTACTCGTGTACGGGGTTGTTATGGCTCTCGTGAGCCGGTTAGATTTGCACTCTTGTGCATGTAGGTAGGCCGTACTCGTGTACGGGGTTAGCTTGGCTCTCGTGAGCTGGTGTTAGGTTGGCTCTCGTGAGCTGGGTAGATTTCGCACTCTTGTGCATATTAGGTAGGCCGTACTCGTGTACGGGGTCATCGTTTCATCTTATTTTCGTCGTCTTTTTTTACTTCGGTTCCTCCATTGTATTGTGTCTCATTACTATTAGTCTGTTTCAGAGTGAATGCAACAGATGAGAAATTTTGTCGTCGAACGAAGACACCACATCGAACGAAGACACCGCATCGAACGAAGACCACATTATTTATAAGTTAGTATTAGTTGTCGAGCAATTATTGTGTTCGATTCATTTTGTTAGTTTCGCTTGTTGATTTGGGTCACAGCCTTCTGCTGTGACCAGTTGGTAGCGTCACCCTCGAACCAGAGGCTAGTACTCTGGTTCGCTTCTTTCATTTTTCGTTCTCGTAAATCTGAGCCTTCTGCTCCATTTTTATTTTCTCTGGAATTGTTCAGAGACTTGTCAGAATTAGTTTTTTTTTGGCTCACAATAATTGCTCGATTCGATTGCGTGCGTTAGTTATTAAGCTTGTTTATCAGTATTGTATAAATGTCGAGTAATTATTGCCGTAACTTCAGTTTGCTCGGTTCGATTTTTGATTCCGACACAGCCTTATGCTGTGTCGGACCTTGCTTGTATGTACCAGACCGGTTGGTACCGGTGCTCGGCGTAGATCCATTGAGAGGGATGGTTGAGAGACCTGTTCACTCGTGTAAAATCCTCTCTGCTGTAAGGCCACCCGAGTCGCCTCAACGCTAGTCGTTGCCTGGCGACAGGTGGGTGGGGGAAATGGGTATCGTTTGAACGCTTCTCTCGGCCATCGCTCTTCGTGAGGACACGTCGGGTACCGGTGCTGGCTGGAGTTGGGCTGCAAGCATTGTACGCGTCGCGTCACCCTCGATCCAGAGCCTTCTGCTCTGGTTCGGTTTTGTTTCTTTCTTTGAAAGAATCAGAGCCTTCTGCCTGATTCGTTTTTGATCTCCCGTGAATCGGAGACTTCTTCTCCGATTCACACCTTTTGCTCCGCAATAATTACTCGACATACACTGCGAAATTTAGTTTCTAAGACTCGAAATCGTCGTTGTAAGAAAGGGAGTCAGAAGGAAGCGTATTGAATTCCTTCTGGCTTCCTTTCGGGTCTCTTGTGCAGCAACCTCCTCGTGGTGAGACCCGGGCAATCGATATTATTCTCTATTTGTTAGATCTTCTATTATCTTACAAATAGAGAATAATATCGAGCTAGTAGCTGCTCATTTATACTTTGCGATAACATTGTGAAATAAAATTTAAGACGTACTAATAATAAAAACTTGTGTATTTAATTGAATTGTGTCTGAATTTATTTTAAACTTGCTCGGGGTGGGCCAAGGGTCCTTCCTGCTTTCCTTTGTGCTTTCCTTGTTTACCCTTGGCCCACCTACGCCTTCTTGGCAGCTCCTTTTAATTATTAATCGAAACACATACTTTTTGTTTCGGAATACCTTTTCATTCAATAAACATCGTACATATTATTCTGGATTTCTAATTGAAATTTGCTTCTGAACTTTTCAAAAGTTCCTTTTCTTAAAATTGCTATGTTTGGCTTAAAATTGGTATTCCTCCGATCGGAGGTCCCCCGGCGACTCACTCACGGGTGGGGCCCGTGGGTGAGTACGGGTATTTGCGAACCCGGGGCGACCCTAGCCTTTATGTTGTTGCGTCCCAATTTCGTTTGATTTATTTTGGATTGGAATTGTTCATCTTTCCAATTGAAATTTATTTCTGAACTTTCAAAAGTTCTTCTTCTAAAATTTATATATCTGGTTTTAAATTGGTATTCCTCCGAACGGAGGTCCCTCAGGGACTCACTGCTGTGGGTGAGTACGGGTATTGGCGAACCCGGGGCGCCCCGAAGCGCCACCTCAGTAGAGTGAAGTTCTGACTTCATCTATTCTTAGCTTCTTGTCGGGTAGGCCGTACTCGTGTACGGGGTTGTTATGGCTCCCGTGAGCCGGTTAGATTCGCACTCTCGTGCATATTAGGTAGGCCGTACTCGTGTACGGGGTTGTTATGGCTCTCGTGAGCCGGTTAGATTTGCACTCTTGTGCATGTAGGTAGGCCGTACTCGTGTACGGGGTTAGCTTGGCTCTCGTGAGCTGGTGTTAGGTTGGCTCTCGTGAGCTGGGTAGATTTCGCACTCTTGTGCATATTAGGTAGGCCGTACTCGTGTACGGGGTCATCGTTTCATCTTATTTTCGTCGTCTTTTTTTACTTCGGTTCCTCCATTGTATTGTGTCTCATTACTATTAGTCTGTTTCAGAGTGAATGCAACAGATGAGAAATTTTGTCGTCGAACGAAGACACCACATCGAACGAAGACACCGCATCGAACGAAGACCACATTATTTATAAGTTAGTATTAGTTGTCGAGCAATTATTGTGTTCGATTCATTTTGTTAGTTTCGCTTGTTGATTTGGGTCACAGCCTTCTGCTGTGACCAGTTGGTAGCGTCACCCTCGAACCAGAGGCTAGTACTCTGGTTCGCTTCTTTCATTTTTCGTTCTCGTAAATCTGAGCCTTCTGCTCCATTTTTATTTTCTCTGGAATTGTTCAGAGACTTGTCAGAATTAGTTTTTTTTTGGCTCACAATAATTGCTCGATTCGATTGCGTGCGTTAGTTATTAAGCTTGTTTATCAGTATTGTATAAATGTCGAGTAATTATTGCCGTAACTTCAGTTTGCTCGGTTCGATTTTTGATTCCGACACAGCCTTATGCTGTGTCGGACCTTGCTTGTATGTACCAGACCGGTTGGTACCGGTGCTCGGCGTAGATCCATTGAGAGGGATGGTTGAGAGACCTGTTCACTCGTGTAAAATCCTCTCTGCTGTAAGGCCACCCGAGTCGCCTCAACGCTAGTCGTTGCCTGGCGACAGGTGGGTGGGGGAAATGGGTATCGTTTGAACGCTTCTCTCGGCCATCGCTCTTCGTGAGGACACGTCGGGTACCGGTGCTGGCTGGAGTTGGGCTGCAAGCATTGTACGCGTCGCGTCACCCTCGATCCAGAGCCTTCTGCTCTGGTTCGGTTTTGTTTCTTTCTTTGAAAGAATCAGAGCCTTCTGCCTGATTCGTTTTTGATCTCCCGTGAATCGGAGACTTCTTCTCCGATTCACACCTTTTGCTCCGCAATAATTACTCGACATACACTGCGAAATTTAGTTTCTAAGACTCGAAATCGTCGTTGTAAGAAAGGGAGTCAGAAGGAAGCGTATTGAATTCCTTCTGGCTTCCTTTCGGGTCTCTTGTGCAGCAACCTCCTCGTGGTGAGACCCGGGCAATCGATATTATTCTCTATTTGTTAGATCTTCTATTATCTTACAAATAGAGAATAATATCGAGCTAGTAGCTGCTCATTTATACTTTGCGATAACATTGTGAAATAAAATTTAAGACGTACTAATAATAAAAACTTGTGTATTTAATTGAATTGTGTCTGAATTTATTTTAAACTTGCTCGGGGTGGGCCAAGGGTCCTTCCTGCTTTCCTTTGTGCTTTCCTTGTTTACCCTTGGCCCACCTACGCCTTCTTGGCAGCTCCTTTTAATTATTAATCGAAACACATACTTTTTGTTTCGGAATACCTTTTCATTCAATAAACATCGTACATATTATTCTGGATTTCTAATTGAAATTTGCTTCTGAACTTTTCAAAAGTTCCTTTTCTTAAAATTGCTATGTTTGGCTTAAAATTGGTATTCCTCCGATCGGAGGTCCCCCGGCGACTCACTCACGGGTGGGGCCCGTGGGTGAGTACGGGTATTTGCGAACCCGGGGCGACCCTAGCCTTTATGTTGTTGCGTCCCAATTTCGTTTGATTTATTTTGGATTGGAATTGTTCATCTTTCCAATTGAAATTTATTTCTGAACTTTCAAAAGTTCTTCTTCTAAAATTTATATATCTGGTTTTAAATTGGTATTCCTCCGAACGGAGGTCCCTCAGGGACTCACTGCTGTGGGTGAGTACGGGTATTGGCGAACCCGGGGCGCCCCGAAGCGCCACCTCAGTAGAGTGAAGTTCTGACTTCATCTATTCTTAGCTTCTTGTCGGGTAGGCCGTACTCGTGTACGGGGTTGTTATGGCTCCCGTGAGCCGGTTAGATTCGCACTCTCGTGCATATTAGGTAGGCCGTACTCGTGTACGGGGTTGTTATGGCTCTCGTGAGCCGGTTAGATTCGCACTCTTGTGCATGTAGGTAGGCCGTACTCGTGTACGGGGTTAGCTTGGCTCTCGTGAGCTGGTGTTAGGTTGGCTCCCGTGAGCTGGTAGTTTTGCACTCTTGTGCATGTTAGGTAGGCCGCACTCGTGTGCGGGGTTAGCTTGGCTCTCGTGAGCTGGTGTTAGGTTGGCTCCCGTGAGCTGGTAGTTTCGCACTCTTGTGCATATTAGGTAGGCCGTACTCGTGTACGGGGTCATCGTTTCGTCTTTGTTTCGTCGTCTTTTTTTACTTCGGTTCATCCATTGTATTGTGTCTCATTACTATTAGTCTGTTTCAGAGTGAATGCAACAGATGAGAAATTTTGTCGTCGAACGAAGACACCACATCGAACGAAGACACCGCATCGAACGAAGACCACATTATTTATAAGTTAGTATTAGTTGTCGAGCAATTATTGTGTTCGATTCATTTTGTTAGTTTCGCTTGTTGATTTGGGTCACAGCCTTCTGCTGTGACCAGTTGGTAGCGTCACCCTCGAACCAGAGGCTAGTACTCTGGTTCGCTTCTTTCATTTTTCGTTCTCGTAAATCTGAGCCTTCTGCTCCATTTTTATTTTCTCTGGAATTGTTCAGAGACTTGTCAGAATTAGTTTTTTTTTGGCTCACAATAATTGCTCGATTCGATTGCGTGCGTTAGTTAGTAAGCTTGTTTATCAGTATTGTATAAATGTCGAGTAATTATTGCCGTAACTTCAGTTTGCTCGGTTCGATTTTTGATTCCGACACAGCCTTATGCTGTGTCGGACCTTGCTTGTATGTACCAGACCGGTTGGTACCGGTGCTCGGCGTAGATCCATTGAGAGGGATGGTTGAGAGACCTGTTCACTCGTGTAAAATCCTCTCTGCTGTAAGGCCACCCGAGTCGCCTCAACGCTAGTCGTTGCCTGGCGACAGGTGGGTGGGGGAAATGGGTATCGTTTGAACGCTTCTCTCGGCCATCGCTCTTCGTGAGGACACGTCGGGTACCGGTGCTGGCTGGAGTTGGGCTGCAAGCATTGTACGCGTCGCGTCACCCTCGATCCAGAGCCTTCTGCTCTGGTTCGGTTTTGTTTCTTTCTTTGAAAGAATCAGAGCCTTCTGCCTGATTCGTTTTTGATCTCCCGTGAATCGGAGACTTCTTCTCCGATTCACACCTTTTGCTCCGCAATAATTGCTCGACATACGCTGCGAAATGTAGTTTGTAAGACTCGAAAGCGTCGTTGTAAGAAAGGGAGTCAGAAGGAAGCGTATTGAATTCCTTCTGGCTTCCTTTCGGGTCTCTTGTGCAGCAACCTCCTCGTGGTGAGACCCGGGCAATCGATAATATTCTCTATTTGTTAGATCTTCTATTATCTTACAAATAGAGAATAATATCGAGCTAGTAGCTGCTCATTTATACTTTGCGATAACATTGTGAAATAAAATTTAAGACGTACTAATAACAAAAACTTGTGTATTTAATTGAATTGTGTCTGAATTTATTTTAAACTTGCTCGGGGTGGGCCAAGGGTCCTTCCTGCTTTCCTTTGTGCTTTCCTTGTTTACCCTTGGCCCACCTACGCCTTCTTGGCAGCTCCTTTTAATTATTAATCGAAACACATACTTTTTGTTTCGGAATACCTTTTCATTCAATAAACATCGTACATTTTTTTCTGGATTTCTAATTGAAATTTGCTTCTGAACTTTTCAAAAGTTCCTTTTCTTAAAATTGCTATGTTTGGCTTAAAATTGGTATTCCTCCGATCGGAGGTCCCCCGGCGACTCACTCACGGGTGGGGCCCGTGGGTGAGTACGGGTATTTGCGAACCCGGGGCGACCCTAGCCTTTATGTTGTTGCGTCCCAATTTCGTTTGATTTATTTTGGATTGGAATTGTTCATCTTTCCAATTGAAATTTATTTCTGAACTTTCAAAAGTTCTTCTTCTAAAATTTATATATCTGGTTTTAAATTGGTATTCCTCCGAACGGAGGTCCCTCAGGGACTCACTGCTGTGGGTGAGTACGGGTATTGGCGAACCCGGGGCGCCCCGAAGCGCCACCTCAGTAGAGTGAAGTTCTGACTTCATCTACTCTTAGCTTCTTGTCGGGTAGGCCGTACTTGTGTACGGGGTTTGTTTGGCTCTCGTGAGCCGGTTAGAATTGCACTCTTGTGCATATTAGGTAGGCCGTACTCGTGTACGGGGTTAGTTTGACTCTCGTGAGCCGGGTAGATTCGCACTCTTGTGCATATTAGGTAGGCCGCACTCGTGTGCGGGGTTAGCTTGGCTCTCGTGAGCTGGTGTTAGGTTGGCTCTCGTGAGCTGGTTAGATTTCGCACTCTTGTGCATGTTAGGTAGGCCGTACTCGTGTACGGGGTCATCGTTTCATCTTTGTTTCGTCGTCTTCTTTTACTTCGGTTCCACCATTGAATCGTGTCTAATTATTATTAGTCTGTTTCAGAGTGAGTAATACAGTCGACAAAATTTATCGGCGAACGAAGACACCACATAAAACGAAGACAACGTGGTATGAAGACTTCTTATTATTTATAAGTTCGTATTAGTACTCGAGCAATTATTGTATTAGAATCACTATGTTAGTTTCGTTTGTTGATTTGGGTCACAGCCTTCTGCTGTGGTAAATCTGAGCCATGTGCTCCATTTTTATTATCTCTGTCATTATTCAGAGACTTGTTAGACTCAAGTCTTTTTTTTTTGCTCACAATAATTGCTCGACTTAAGTTCGTGCGTTAGTTATTAAGGTTGTTTGTTAGTATTGTATATATGTCGAGTAATTTTTGCCCTAACTTGACTTTGCTCGGTTCGATTTTTGACTCCGACACAGCCTTCTGCTGTGTCGGACCTTGCTTGTATGTACCAGACCGGTTGGTACCGGTGCTCGGCGTGGATCCATTGAGAGGGATGTTCGAGAGACCTGTTCACTCGTGTAAAATCCTCCCTGCCGTAAGTCCACCCGAGTCGCCTCAACGCTAGTCGTTGCCTGGCGACAGGTGGGTGGGGGAAACTTAGGGTATCGTTTGAACGCTTCTCTCGACCATCGCTCTTCGTGAGGACACGTCGGGTATCGGTGCTGGCTGGAGTTGGTTCTGCAAGCATTGTACGCGTCGCGTCACCCTCGATCCAGAGCCTTCAGCTCTGGTTCGGTTTTGTTTCTCTCTTCGAAAGAGTCAGAGCCTTCTGCCTGATTCGTTTTTGATCTCCCGTGAATCGGAGACTTCTTCTCCGATTCACACCTTTTGCTCCGCAATAATTACTCGACATACCCTGCGAAATTTAGTTTCTAAGACTCGAAATCGTCGTTGTAAGAAAGGGAGTCAGAAGGAAGCGTATTGAATTCCTTCTGGCTTCCTTTCGGGTCTCTTGTGCAGCAACCTCCTCGTGGTGAGACCCGGGCAATCGATATTATTCTCTATTTGTTAGATCTTCTATTATCTTACAAATAGAGAATAATATCGAGCTAATAGCTGCTCATTTATACTTTGCGATAACATTGTGAAATAAAATTTAAGACGTACTAATAATAAAAACTTGTGTATTTAATTGAATTGTGTCTGAATTTATTTTAAACTTGCTCGGGGTGGGCCAAGGGTCCTTCCTGCTTTCCTTTGTGCTTTCCTTGTTTACCCTTGGCCCACCTACGCCTTCTTGGCAGCTCCTTTTAATTATTAATCGAAACACATACTTTTTGTTTCGGAATACCTTTTCATTCAATAAACACCGTACATTTTTTCTGGATTTCTAATTGAAATTTGCTTCTGAACTTTTCAAAAGTTCCTTTTCTTAAAATTGCTATGTTTGGCTTAAAATTGGTATTCCTCCGATCGGAGGTCCCTCGGCGACTCACTCACGGGTGGGGCCCGTGAGTGAGTACGGGTATTTGCGAACTCGGGGCACCCCGAGCTTGTAGGTCGTTGCGTCCCAATTTCGTTACTCTTATTTTTTATTGAAATTGATCATCGTTCCAATGAAGCATCGCTTCTGAACTTTCAAAAGTTCCTCTTTTAAAATTTATTTGTCTGATTTAAAATTGGTATTCCTCCGAACGGAGGTCCCTCAGGGACTCACTGCTGTGGGTGAGTACGGGTATTGGCGAACCCGGGGCGCCCCGAAGCGCCACCTCAGTAGAGTGAAGTTCTGACTTCATCTACTCTTAGTTTCTTGTCGGGTAGGCCGTACTTGTGTACGGGGTTTGTTTGGCTCTCGTGAGCCGGTTAGATTTGCACTCTTGTGCATATTAGGTAGGCCGCACTCGTGTGCGGGGTTAGCTTGGCTCTCGTGAGCTGGTGTTAGGTTGGCTCTCGTGAGCCGGTTAGATTCGCACTCTTGTGCGTGGTAGGTAGGCCGCACTCGTGTGCGGGGTTAGCTTGGCTCTCGTGAGCTGGTGTTAGGTTTGGCTCTCGTGAGCCGGTTAGATTCGCACTCTCGTGCATATTAGGTAGGCCGTACTCGTGTACGGGGTTAATATTTCTCGCGTGAGCCGATTAGATTCGCACTCTTGTGCATGTTAGGTAGGCCGTACTCGTGTACGGGGTTAGCTTGGCTCTCGTGAGCTGGTGTTAGGTTTGGCTCTCGTGAGCCGGTTAGATTCGCACTCTTGTGCGTGGTAGGTAGGCCGTACTCGTGTACGGGGTCATCGTTTCTTCATCGATTACTTCGGTGTTCCTTCATTTTGTGACTAATTATTATTAGTCTGTTTCAGTTAAATCACAACAGTTCAACATGATAATCGTCGAACGAAGACAACCAATAGTAAGAAGACATCACATTATTTATAAGTTCGTATTAGTGGTCGAGCAATTATTGTGTTAGAATCACTTTATTAGTTTCGCTTGTTGGTTTGGGTCACAGCCTTCTGCTGTGACCAGTTGGTAGCGTCACCCTCGAACCAGATCCTTCTGCTCTGGTTCGCTTCATTCATTTTTCTTTTTCGTAAATCTGAGCCTTCTGCTCCATTTTTATTTTCTCTGTCATTCTGCAGAGACTTGTTAGACTTAGTTCTTTTCTTTTTTGCTCACAATAATTGCTCGACTTAAGTTCGTGCGTTACTTATTAAGGTTGTTTGTTAGTATTGTATATATGTCGAGTAATTTTTGCCCTAACTTGACTTTGCTCGGTTCGATTTTTGACTCCGACACAGCCTTCTGCTGTGTCGGACCTTGCTTGTATGTACCAGACCGGTTGGTACCGGTGCTCGGCGTAGATCCATTGAGAGGGATGTACGAGAGACCTGTTCACTCGTGTAAAATCCTCCCTGCCGTAAGTCCACCCGAGTCGCCTCAACGCTAGTCGTTGCCTGGCGACAGGTGGGTGGGGGAAACTTAGGGTATCGTTTGAACGCTTCTCTCGACCATCGCTCTTCGTGAGGACACGTCGGGTATCGGTGCTGGCTGGAGTTGGTTCTGCAAGCATTGTACGCGTCGCGTCACCCTCGATCCAGAGCCTTCTGCTCTGGTTCGGTTTTGTTTCTTTCTTCGAAAGAATCAGAGCCTTCTGCCTGATTCGTTTTTGATACCTCGTGGATCGGAGACTTCTTCTCCGATTCACACCTTTTGCTCCGCAATAATTACTCGACATACCCTGCGAAATTTAGTTTGTAAGACTCGAAATCGTCGTTGTAAGAAAGGGAGTCAGAAGGAAGCGTATTGAATTCCTTCTGGCTTCCTTTCGGGTCTCTTGTGCAGCAACCTCCTCGTGGTGAGACCTGGGCAATCGACATTATTCTCTATTTGTAAGAACTTCTAGTAATCTTACAAATAGAGAATAATATCGAGCTAATAGCTGCTTATTTATTATTTGCGATAACATTGTAAAATAGAATTTAAGTATTACTGTGGGATCAGGACCCCCAGAACAAAAATATGTGGGAGATCGGGAAGAACGGGAGGGTTCCGTGGGTGAGCGCGTTAGTCGATCGGCTACCACCAGTGAGGTCGCGGGTTCGATTCCCGGCGGTGGTGCCCTCATTTTTCCCGAGATCCTACATTACTAATTATAAAAACTTGTGTATTTAATTGAATTGTGTCTGAATTTACTTGAGGCTAGCTTGTTTTCCCCTGGTCCACCTTCAGCTTTTTGGTAAGCTGCTTTGAATTACTAACCGAAAAACACAGTTTTTGTCATTCAATGAACATTGTCACCTTTTTTCCTGGATTTGTAATTGAAATTTGCTTCTGAACTTTTCAAAAGTTCCTTTTCTTAAAATTGATATTTTTTGCCTAAAATTGGTATTCTTTCGATCGGAGGTCCTTCCATTTATTATAGGAGTATGGTCTAAACTTCGCGTGGATCTAGTTGGAACATTTATCGTTCGTCAGCGTAGAGGGCGTAAGAAATCTAGTTGTTGTTAACGATGTCGGTATTTCAGATCGTGAGACACAAAACCCCATATAGTGATTGGTCTACTCCTATACCTCGTCTGTGGTGCTACAACGCCACTTCGCGAAGTGACGAGACGCTGAAACTGTTAGGCAAACTTTGGTACCAACTAGTTCAAATTCAACCGCTAGATATCGCTGGTAGTAAATTTCGGGATGTTACTGTCAACGACATTTGGGTTTTCGATCTTTTACCGACTGTCGGTAACGTTTTACGAACAGTTTAGGCATTTCGCCACTACGTGGTTCGGCGCTGTTCGCACTCCGGAACGAATCTTCGAGATTCCGCCCCTCGCGGCGCCACTATCGCAAGAATTGGCGCTGTCTTCAAATTTTGCACAATACCTCAATTAGTTGTGTCTTTTGTTAGTTTTTTATTTGCTCTTTGTAAACTTGATCATTACTTTTGTGGCACAGTATTACTCATAATCTATATCTTGTTAACATCTTGTTTAGAATCTGTACTTGTTAACTATAAATGAAGCCGCTATTCTGTTATCAACGGAGGGATTATTTAACACGTAAGTGTACGCGGATTCTGTAAAGTGAATTATACTTGTACCGACTTTGGTATCAAATTGAGAGATAACTCGCATGTACATTTACCAGGTCTTATTCTACTTGTACCGCCTTCGGTACTGATCTCAAAGGACTCACATGATATCACCAAACTTGACGCGAGTCTGCACAAGGGCGCAGCTCTTGTGATCGCTGGTGGTAACTGCCCTCCGTCTCCTGGCGGCATATTTCTGCGCATCCGGTGGTAAAACAACCGCATCGTTGTTGGCATTCCCAGAAGCCCCTGATCCACTGTACCCTGCGGTGCCCACACCTCCACGCACCAGCGAGCTACTGCCTCGCCGGCGCGTAGACATGTGACGGCCTCCCACGCCGCCCAACATCCTGCAAAACAAACGAAATTCCATTTAAGTATGTGTCTATGTACGAACATAGACGTTAACTATTGCGCTGATTGCGAAAGTTCATTCTACAGGCGTGGTAGTCATCGATTGACCGACCATTCGTTGACTTTTCTACTTACCTCTGCAACTAAACCTTCTATAAGGCCCATCATCTAGCAAATTGAACACTATTCTTTTTGAGCCGCCACAAACCGGGTCAATAAAGGTCACTCCCTGCTCCGTGTGGGGTTAATTTTACTTTTACTGTCTAACTATAAAACTTCTTTAATAAAAACGCACTTTAAAATCGTGTTTCGTTGATTTTATAATAAGACCAGATACAAATAAAACAAAGATTTTTCTTCGGAAAGTGAACAATTTATTTTTAAAAACAATAAGAAAATGATTTATTATATCATAGTATATTTCGAAAGAGTAGTTCTAGAACTACTGTTACCCTTCAACTGTTGTCTTAGCGAAAAACTCATTCGACACCTGAGACATTTAATGGCTGTCTGACTTTCGGTTGACTTTTTTACTTGCCCCCGCAGTTGCACGTTCTAATTGGCTAGTAGATCTTCATTCTAGTGAAGAGGCTAGTAAAGAGAACTTATAACGACCTGAGTGAGTAGAAAAGGTGTTCTGTGGCCAAACACTTTATAAATACGGGAGAATAATTACTTCTGCAGAGAAGCTCAAAGGAAACGTTCAATAAGAATGTATTTCCCTTGCGAGCGGACTTCAGTTTTTCAAATTAACTTACCCTGTGATGTATTGAAATGCTTTTGATTAGAGTTCGTGGTCTTTTATAGGTTTCAAGGCATAATCCCTACAAGACAATTCAATTCGAGACATTAATAATTCATAGTGCGCAGAAGATAAGCGCCAGAAACAAGGCATAAATTATGCACCTGTCCTACAGAATTCCTAAACACTTGGAACAAACCCATCAACGAATGTTAACCCCCCAGTCCCTGCAATTTGTTTTAATTTTTTTGTCCGAAAAAAATAATTTTTTGTTAACGTTCTTCCACATTTTTATATTATCGCGCTGTTATATGCGTTGTTTAGCAATATGAAGCTTCCTCGTTGCGAGAAAAAAAACTTTTGCGGCAACCTAATGTAAAAATAGAAAGAATCTAGGTCGAAATGAACCCAATACGCCGATAGAAGGTTGAATACACACATCCAGCGCGTTTGATTAGAAGGAGGAGTGGAAATAGGGGATTAGGAAGAAATTCAGGGAAACAGTTTCTCGTTAATTGGGTTAGGTTGACTGGCCTAATCGGCCGAGGCATCGGAAGCGCGACGAGTCACGCGATCCAGCTCTCGTTCTCGTTTATTCCACTGTCTTCTACGTACACCTATGTGTTTTTATGTCTCACCCCATCCCTCCTTTCCTCTCCCCCCTTCTCCACATAAGGAGAGGGATCCTCATCGAGACGCTTTTTTTTTACCTTCTCGCTAAGTCCAATTACCGTCGAGTGGTGGTCGACGGCGTTTCTCTTATTTATCATTGCGTACATTTACGGGGCCGGCTGGCTCCTCGTCTCGTTTATTCGATTCCCGTCGGCTTTTTCCACCGTCGTCTGAAAAATCGCTCGTTACGCGCGGGGATCCTCTTTGTGCCCGAATACTCGAGACACAGCTTTCATCAAATTAATTCGCGTGCATGGATCTCTAGCGCTCCGCTCGCGAATCAGAATTTAACGGAATCAATAGCTGCAGCTGTTCCGAAAATTTCAGAGAGGCGTCTAATTACACACGTCTAACCGTTCGATCATAATTCCTACTTGATCCCAGCCTCTTGCGATTTATAAAATTTCTATTTCCGCGGTCTACTAAAACAACAGACGATTTATTTATTTATTTATTTATTTATTTATTTTAAATAGCGCGCATACACACGCTAACGATGCAAATGGTTTTCTTTATTAGTTGAGTGAAGACCACGAGGTTCAGTTATGGCAACCGACGACCACCAGGGCAGAATCAATGCCAGGAAGAATAACTAGTCGAGCTAGACAAGGCTCGTGTAACGAGCAAATGATTTTCCTGGGAAAAGTATTGCGTGGGTTAGCGTGGTCGTCGAAAGAAATGAATAATTGCGTGTGCGAAACTTTACTTATCTACCGACCGTAACTCAGTCGGGGGCCGTGCCAGTCGCTATCGAAAGTGATTAGGGTTCGTGTACAGTCAGACAGCGGCCTACTAACAAGTGGTTCGAAGTTGCTCGTTGCTCCAGTTAAGGAGCTAGGATACTGCGAAACGCCGGTGAAGTAGGCTTTTTTTCCCGCGCGAATTATGGAAAGGTAAACACGCGAAGCAAATTTTAGTACTTTGTTTCGTTAAACAAAGAAAACATGTTGAACGTGTCTTTGTTTTCGTTAATATAATATTATTAACCGGAGGAAGTGATCGACATATTTCGAGTCCACCAACCAAATTAATTTTCCATCACAGCGTTCGTAAGGGCTCCCAAAGAAACTGATTGTAAAATATAAAGTCGGTTATAGTTTATAGCACGGCAGGCCCACAAACATCATCTAAAATCCGAGAAACGGTATACTTCGTCGAGACTGCTTGCGCAATTACTTTCCCGTATTTCCTCCGCGAATCGCAGAAAAGAATTCATATTGCGTTCGATACAGTCCAGGGAAAATTCCGACCGCGGTTCAAACTGGAAAACTTATTCCCGTCTTGCGTACAGTTTCCACCATTTTCTCGTGTTCCAGCGTTACGTAGAAACGCGTCGAAGTATACGAAAGAATTTTTTCGTTTGAGAGTCCGCCTCCGGGAAGAGAAAGTTCGTCGAACACGCGTGCCACCGAAGTAGACGTGGTCGGCGCCCGACTATCGGTGAACTTTTTTACTTGCGTCTGCAGTTACACCGACTAATTAGCTTGTAGACCTTCATTCGCTAATTATGTACGAACGTGTACTTGTAACTAAGCAGGTAAAAGGAACTTGTAATGATCCGGGTAAGTAGAAACGGTGGTTTGTGGTCAGACGTATTTGATAAACACGAGAAAATTATTTCTTCGAAAGATGGTTGAATAAAATTCGGATTTCCTTGCAAATGACTTTCACATTTCGAATTTAACCTGACTGGCTGATGATTTTTAACGGAATTTTTAGTCAAAGGGCTCGAGGAATAATTGTTACGGTGCATGTAAATTTTCTGGCTATAAACTGGCCGACTAAATCGGTTTAACATCGTGGAATATTTTCAAGCATTTTACAACCAACCTGCACCGTTCAATTAAAATAAATTGAGACCGTATGAAATATTAAAATGCTGGAGACCGACAGACTTTGCCAACGTTGAGTCCACTCGATGATATTTTTTACGTTCAGTGAAATTAATTGTGTTCAAGTACAATGCATCGCGGAGTACAATGCTTGGGACGTACAATTGTTATTTCCAGCTGCAGTCTGAGAACTAATTGCGTTGAAATCAGTCAATGACGCAGATGTTGAGTCTACGACTACTGGGTAGCAATACCAAATGATGCAACAGCTGTGTCTTCAGTCTCGAGTTTATTTTTCAAAGTCTATATTTTAGCAACATTGTGAAAGTTCTGGACTCTACGGGATCAAAGAAAAACGGTGCAGTCGATGCATTCGGAGAAGTGCATTTTTAAAGGATGTTTCACCGTACTTTGACCCTCGGACGGCGGACCTATTTCACAAGTATACAATTCGCAAGACCATCCACAACTATATTTAGCCAATTTTTTAACCTTTTTCATTCGAAGCTTAACTTTAGAAACAAGATACTTCCAATGTACGTGATTTACTTTATTCCATGCAATATCTGATCTTCATTACTATTCCTGAACAGAAATTTGTTCTCGTTGCGTGAGTATCGATCCGAGGCGATTCGAGTCCGCTGTCGCGACGACTCGTCAATTTTAATTTATTAAAATGGCACGAAAGAGAAAGGGTGGAAAGAGACGTAAGAAAGCGCAACGGCCGCCATAAATTCCGTCCTCGGTCTTGTCCTATGTCGCCACGCGAGCCCTTGTTATCCTTATGTATTTCCCTGGGCCGGAGGCTCCTCTAAAGTGTGTTCCATTTATTCCAGCAGCTCCGTGGTTTCTTTATACAGCCTCGTCCTGGCCATTTGTCCTTATTACGTTTCACCGGCTGAACCCATGGCGGTTTAGCTCTCCTAAAGAGAACCGAAAACGAACCAACCACTCTCTCCCACACACACAAACACAAACACACACTGCAACTCGCACAGTCACGCAGTAAACGGTGGAATCATTTTTCCAACTCACTAAACTCGCTTTGCTTTCCACAGGCAGCATCTCTCCGCGCTTAATTCCCCCGCATCGTTGTCACAGAGATTTTTATTCCCCCCTCCCACGTTTTCATGAACGCGTTTCATATCACTTTGTAGTTTCGGTAATTAGTTACCTGTGAGGGGTACATAGTACACAAGTGCATCGTTCCCATTTTTCCGATAGAAAAAGCCTTTCGATGCAATGCGATAATTGTCGAACAGGAAAAAATTTTGAAATCGTTAGAAAAGTTTCAGAATATTGTTACACTATTTTCTGTCTTTTTTTTTTTTGGATAGTCTAATTTCGCGTAAAAAAATTAAACGCCCTTCAAAAATAAATGTAGCTTGACGATGGTAAGTAGGTTCGTCGAAATTTTTCGATTTCCGCCATGTCCTTTCTTGTCGGATCGACGCGTGGCCGTTGTAAAATCGCGGATCGACCGGCGTCGATTCAACGATTCCATCGTCAACTCGCGTCGGAACGACGTAAGTTCGTTACGTCGCGAGTAACGAAGCGAAATTAATTTCGCTCGGCCGACAGAGCCAGATATTAATTCTCCCGAGCAAATAACAGTGACGCGACCGACACGACCGACGCGATGCGACGAGCCTGCGTAGAAACCATCGTTCAACGCTTGTTCCGCGACCTCTCGTCAGTTTATATAACAATTTCTTAACAGGCCCTCTCTCCTCTATTATTTCTTCAAGAGTCATTCATCGCGCAGCAGATTCCCCGCAACAATATTCCGAAAATAACAAGTGCATTGATTTCCATCGAATTTTCTCAAATATTTTTCGAATCGAGAAACACAGCCTGCGGATTTTATGCATTTGAGACAAAATTGAGCGGGTGCAATTTAAGACAGTAAACAGATTAAAAGAGTTTAGGAATATCAATGTGTTACGGTGAGGATAATAAAATTATAAAAGAAAGAATGGCAGTTCTGCTTGACTTCTGTTTGGTGCAATTGACGCAGACAATGTTTATTTTCCATCGAGATCCACAGTCCATTCTTGATCACTGTTTACAGAGACACAAATAAGCCGCATTTTCTGATCAAATCGTTCGATTGGTTCAAACTTTGCTGCTCGCTATGTACTTCGGTAATCCAGTTACGTGTTATCTAGTACAAATTCACCCGAATACCCGAATTCATTTTAATCAGCCTTTTTTACCGTGGAACCCAGTTAAACAGCGCGTGCCGGTAGAACCGTTTCGAAACAGGGAGATTCGTTTTGTTGGGCGTTGCGTGCGTTTTGTTCGGGGAGCGCCGACGTTAAATTGCATCGGATAATATCGGGACGAGCACGAGCGGGAACGAATCTTCCAACAGAATTTATTTCGCGAGCTCGGGATCGAGGGAACTCTCTCACTCTCATTCTCTCTCTCTTTCTCTCGTAACGAGATCCGAGAGCTGCCGGATGCAGCGGAACCGTTCTATCAACCCGCCTTGCATCCCGGTGGCATCCCTCGCCCGGGGTCTACATCATTTTCAAACGGAAAACGCACAAAGCTCCGGTTAATTAGAAAATCCGCGTACTTGAGTCGGCGTCGATTCGAATCTGATCCGAACCTAAAACACAACACCGGTCCACTGTTTTTAGCTCGGTTGTCTTGGGGCCTTTCTTCGAATATCTCCAGGCTTGTCCATCGCTTTCCCAGGGATTCAATTGTTTCGAATATTTTTTGATTTTAGGAACGATGCGAAGATCCATCCTTGCAATATTGGAGTATTTTATTTAACATTGGAACTTCGGTTCACTTCGTCATAAATTGCACGGTATTGATATTAATATCGTAGAACGTAATAATATTATTGGCAATTCCCTTCACGCTTTCGCTATATTGCTCATTTTTTATTTAAAATTTTCACGACTCCCATTATTTGCGTACATATCATTGCAAATGAAACCTTCCCATTTTCCATAATTATTTGTGAAAGAATTGCAATTGTAGAATATAATTAATCGATTGATATTGTCTATTGGAATTTAAAGGGCACTTCAAGACCTGTGAAATATCATTTAAGACAATACCATTCTGTTGAAAAATAAAACTAATATTTTCTTAAGAAGACACGCTGTCTTATGGAAATTCTGGACTCTATAGTCTCTTGAAGGATCAAAAAGGGTTAACAGGCCTATCCCTACAGAACTTTCCCGTTCGATCACATGTCGTCGACGTCCCATCGAAGCTGGGAACGGAGCAAAGTTTTTCCATCGGGCGCTTTCCGAGATGGATTTTATCGTCAGTTGGGTTCAGTTTTCATTAATTCAGCTCGACGCGACGGTGGCTCGCGTTTGTCCCTCGTGTGTGCTGTTTCCACCCTCTTTCGCTCGGGGAGAAAAACAAATTTACAAGGGACAATCGTAAAAAGTACGGGAGGAGGTAATAAAGGGGGCGAGACAGACGGAAAATTAATAATTTCTACGACTGCAAAGTGAAAGTCTTCGAAATGAAGAAGCTAGTGTTTGGTGAAATTTAGTGTCGTCGTACGCGATCATCGTACACACAATTCTCGTACACTCGCGACACGCCCTTATATCTGCACGATATTCGTGGAAAATTTATAATAATTATTTTGAATAATTTTTCGCTGAAATGCTCACCAGCAAATCCGTCACATTTTTCCGGTTGAAACGAGTCCAAGCATCGATGGTGTGCAAATTCCCTATTGTTCAACACAAAGCGGTTCCTATACGAGAAACACGATTCGTTGGACAAATCAAGAAAGATTTCAATTAGCACTATTATTGTGAAAAGGCAACCGAATAGTTCGGATAATCGAGGTTCTCCAGTATCGCGAATTAAACGAATGAACGTGCTCCGAATGATGTCGTGTTTGGTATCGTTTCAATCAGGACAGTGTCCCGGACAAGTTGATAACAATTTCGTCGATAAAATCATTAGAAAAAAAAAACACAAATTTTTATCATTATATTGCCTCGCCAAAATTAAAGAGCCAATGTTTGGCTACAGTTTCAGGGGTAGTTTTCCCTGTATATAGATTGTTGTGTCAGCCACTTGAAAATCTAGAATTTGGTTATAGTTCGAGGGGAGGGTTGCCCTCCTCGAGGCGAACGATTGCGCACATAATTCCCGCAGAATCTTCCTCGAGCCACAGCCATAGAAACATAGATAGAAGTACGACGTTGGAACGTCGAGAGAAGATTGCAGATCGGATAACGAACACATGAGAAGGACAGAAAACGAGGCACACAAGGGACGAGCCTGAGATATTCCGCGCGCGTCGCCGCGCCGGGGAGCGAAGCTGTGACGCGGAACGAGGCGGACACGGGGCTGAGGGGTGTATCAGGGGTTGCCGGGTAACAGGGTAGGTAGGATAAGAGTTCCCAGGGGTGCCTAGCAACAGGTTGCTATCCGAAAATTTCGACCACCGGGAACGAAGCTTCGGGGAAGGGATGGGAGCGTCGACTCTCTGTCCATCGGGTGTCTCTGCCAAAACGACAATCTTTTTCTGCTCGAATCCCCGATGCGCTTAATGCGACACGAGTAATTGAAAATTTCGTCTGCTCGAGCCTCCGCGTTCGTTATTTCGATTATTTTGCAGCCGCGTTCGGAAAAGTTCGCCAAATTATTCCACTCGGTTGGGACTCGACGACTTCTCGTAACGAGCACCGGGATGCGTGCTCGTTTCGAACAACGATCGTTAACGCGCTCGCCGACGAGTCGTTCGCTCGCGGAACACGCAACCTCGAAGATCAACCATTTTATTATACGCACGCATCATGGTCGAAGCGATTCTCCTAGTTGAACAGTAACGGGTGGGATTTTATAGGGAAAATGGGTGGATTTTTAACTGTGGAGAGGGAAGTAGATTCCCATTTAGTTTCCGTGTCTTGCAATCGATGCAATTTTTATATTTTTATTTTGCACGAAGCTCCGCAGTCTCGTAATGGAAATTTTCTAGTGTTTGCCGAGACTCCTTCGTCTGAAATGAATGAGAAACAGACAGCGCTCGAGAACTCCTCCAGTACTGACTTTGGTTCTTGAAACTTCTTTGGTTCTTCAACTATCTCCCCCTAAATTGCCACCCGGAGGAGATAACAAATTTAACGGCTGCACGCTTCTGACGTGGCCGATGAAAAAAATACCTGTCAAATATTTTTCCGAAAAATACCACTCGTATCTTCATCGAAGTCGGTGTGCCCTAACTTGACGTTCTCGTTGTTGCCAAATTCTGCGTCAAACGCCGAGTTTAACGCTAGAACTACCGAGCAATAAATGCGACTGACGTATATTGCTTTGTAACAGTGACAAGTCTGTGCCCATTCAGACTTCGTACAACTTTTATTGTAATATGTGCTTCAATGAAGAGGTTCGTTAAAAAATTTCCGATGAAAACATTTTTACAATTTCAGTTATTGTGAAAGAAAAAATTAGGAATCAGTCATTTTGACTGGTCCGGTAGTTCTGGTGTTAATGGTAAAGCAATGATTTTGTAAATACTTTTAGAAGTAGCGCATAGACCACATAGTTATTCAAAACTCGAGATAGAATTATATTCGAAAATGGAACAAAATTTTCGTTTCATCGCATCATTTTCTCGCCATGTGTGCCACTTCAGGGGGTTGGGGGGGTAAAAAATTTAGCCCGTTGACCAGGCCCGTCAACAATCTGGAAAAATGAGCTCTCAGGAATCAACCCCACCCACGCACGTACACCAATAACTCTCAATTCATCCGAGAAAGGTAACAACAGCTTGGTATTCCCCGAAGCGAACTGGCAACAGTCCTGGCCAATAGAAAAGGGCGAAAATAGAAAATCCTCTGGAGAAGGATAAAAGAGCAAAGTTCCGGTGTTTTCCGAGGCACCGTTGTACTTCTCGGGTTACCATGGCTCCACCATAAGCAACCCCCATCGCGTCGGCCCTCGCCACTTCTCCTCCTCTATAACCGATGACTTTTTCCATCCCCAGTCGCCCTCGACTAGATAGATCCCGCTTCTCCTTTTTTTTCTTCCCGTTCCTCGTGTCTCGGGTCAAAGGGATCTCTCCTTCGCCGACTTTCACATCCCCGCTCACTCTCTCTCTCTCTCTCTCTCTCTCTCTCTTACTCTCTGTCAGCTCGTATACACTAGCCGCGGGAAATCTAATAACGAGTCAGAGGGATCGACCGACTCGCCGTGAAATTAGTTCCAGCGTGCAACCCTCGCGCGTAAAACGCCGATGCTCGGAGGAAAAGCTGGGGGAACCTAGAGCTGGACCGGCAAACCTGAAATCCGGCCGGGGGAATCCCTTCAAGGGCCAGTCTGATAGCCGGTGCGTGACCAGCCCGGAAAGAAAACAAACGTCCCCGGGTCACGAGACTTGCCCCGCTCGCTTATTGAATACCCTCGATGCTGGGGGATCGTGCGCGATCATCGAACTCGAATACGTTCCGTCACCGAAGCGTCGATAACCCCCGGCGAAACCCCGACGTAGATCCTGAAAACCCTAGGGCTCCGCAATCCAATCGGAGCCACCTCGCGTTTTAGCCCTTAATGGGCCTGTCCCGTGTAAGCCCATAGCGATTTTCTTCTTTCGGAACGAAAGCTGTCATCTTATATCGGAATAAAGTTGTACGTAGTCGCTCGAGCCTATCCCCACCGCGACGGAATGACTTAGGCATAGCATACGAAGGGTCAAAGTTCCCCAAGCCTCGTTCTCCCGGATACGTCGGCGGATCTTTATGCAAAATAAAAAATTTCTGATTACGAGACACAGGAACGAAATAAAAATTTCTTTCTTCTTTTAATCATTTTATTAAGCTGAAACCAAAACGCTGGTGCCAATCTTTTCAATATGTCTACTGCTTAAAATTCTGCTTACCTTACTCTACCTCTACTGCTTAATTCTTTTAATCATTTTATTAAGCTGAAACCAAAACGCTGATGCCCTTAAATCTTTTCAATATGTCCACTGCTTAAAATTCTGCTTACCTTACTCTACCTCTACTGCTTAATTCTTTTAATCATTTTATTAAGCTAAAACCAAAACGCTGGTGCCCTTAAATCTTTTCAATATGTCTACTGCTTAAAATTCTGCTTACCCATTTTCGTCGTAAATGCATCAAATCCGCAGTCTAGTCATTACCTTGTCATTTTAATGCGAGTTATACAATGTTTCTGCAAGTTCTGAAGTAAAAAGGGTTAATTATTTTTCTTTCTGGGATTTTTCTTTCTACGCACGATTCTTCCTCGTTGAGAATCGCGTCCTGAATATCTCCGAAGAGTCTTCAGCAGTTTCCCCGAAGAATCCTCCTCGCTGGAGAATCTTGTCGCGGTTCCCAAACCGCGGTCGCAGTTCCTCGAGACACTCGGCCGTTTCTTGACCGGAACTTTGCACTTAAGGAGATTCGCTCCGGCAACGTTTACGATAGCCTGAACTTGGCCATTATGAGCGAAAGTCGCGGAGGTCCGAGCGCATGCATCGAGCCGCGAACAATCGGAAAACGGAAGCCGAAATGCACGCGACTGGTCGCATTTCCATAATTGCGCGGGAATATTAACCTGCTGATGGCCACGCTCGGCTGTATTCAGATTCGACCCGGACAATTGTTTCTTATTTTCGTTGTCGCGTTTCGAACTCTTGCATTCGTAATGCAATACGACTGCATTTAACCATTTGCACTCGAAGCTATTTTAACTCGAAAACGAAACATTTCTTCCGACCTAGAACATTTCCCTCCTGTATAGTTTTTTTCATGTTGTACAATACGAAAGTGGTGCAGTTTACTCGTACAATACTGAAGTGTTTAGTAATTTATTACATACAAACAAATTTAACCCTTTTCACTCGGCGCTATTTTCAATCTAAAACTAAATTTTTCTTCCGCCTTGGAATATTTTCATTTCCTTCATACGAAACTGATCCGATTTCCACATATAATATTTGAATGTTTAGTGATCTATCGAATACAAATTTTGTACCGTAACAAATATTTTGTAATATTCTTTGCAATTTCTTTGAAATAATGCTACAATAATTTCTAGTGGTGCTTCAGAGTCACCGCTCGAGTGCAAAGGGTTAATAATGTAAAAAATACTTTCAATAATGATACAGCGAGTTTTAGCGGCGCCTTACAGTCGCCATTCGAGTGCTAAAGGTTAACCATGAACGGCAGACCGCTTTTGTTGCTGTACAATTGATGATGCTTAGGACCGATTCGCTACTGGTCAGTTTATGGCAAATTACAGGAAACGAGGAGTATCAATTGTCACGAAAATGGTCCGTCATTCGATGGTTTTTCTCTAGAGATCCATGGCGGTGGTACAATAGCGCGCAGGGTTTGTTAACTTCCAAGTAAATTCCCGATTGCATTGGCATCGAAAAGCTGTTTGGGAAATTCGGTCGGTGTATCGGGGGCTCGTGCTCGCATTAATCAGGTTGAAAATCAAGAAGTAAAACAGCCGTGTAATTTAGCTCACCGCTTACGGAGCATCAAATTCGTTAGCCATCGTTGCCCGGGCAACGTAATTAATTTTGCGTCCGACGAGTTTTGCGAGCGGGACAATTAAACGCCCCCGTGCAGCTCGCGTTCCAGAATGGCCCCGCCGCCGTGCCGATCACTTTTCTAATTTAGGCAATTTCGACCGATCGAGGACGCCGTGATTCGTTTATAATTTGCATTAGGGCACGCGTCGCGCGCTCGAAAAACGCAACTCGGTCCTCGGCGTCCACCTCTTCTTATTTGCATTTACCGAAATACCGAGTGACGCTCGACGGACACTAACAATATTACTCCATTAACATTTTTGTGACGTAACGTGGAACGACAATTTTTAATGCTGCTTAAATCTAGCGTGATGCACCAAATTTGCAAATTTTTGCTCTAAATGTTTAAGACGATTTGTGCGAAACATTAAATTTGAGACATTATTGTCCATTTGGCGGCGCTTGTATTTAGTTCTTTTTATGTCGCTGCTTAGTGCACATGCGCATGCTCCTACATGGAGATCATGGGAATGGGTTTAATGAATACTAGATCTGCGTGCAGTTAACAACAGTGTTCAGCATCAGAACGGTGAATAATTGTTAAATCGGTGGCGTGAATCGCGGGCACATTTGCTTCATCGTATATTTATCGCAGTTGGTATAGAGGGATCGTTGAACACTATACGGATCTTCGTCTGTGACCGAACGAGAGCCATAATTGAATAATTAAGTCATTTCCGAGCGGAACTCTCCTCCCGCGCCGATCGGCGTCGAGGAATATAATATTACCGGCTACTTCGAATCGAATTTCCTCGACTCGGCGTCGAATTAGCAGCGAGAAGACTGAAAATACAGCGGAATATTCTTAGACCGGTTCTGGTCTCGAAATGCTATTGAATTTCTTCGAGCGGAGTTCGTTGTTCGTTGCTGGTACAGTGGATTTCGCTAACTAATAATTTGAGACGGTATCGTTCCATTGAATTGAAAACAGAATCAGTCGGGGATTCCGTATCTTTGGACGGGATTTGCCTGAAGGAATTAATTTTTTTAAATCTGTAGATTAGGATGTTCCAGGCCAGACCATCGAGCTTTCAATCTCGAGAGAAGACTGCAGAACGTGCAGGATTTAAAACGCTTTACTGCCGCGAATATAGCACGGTCGAGGCGCAACAGTGTGCTCGTGGATCTTGAGAATTTCGGGAACGCCACCTGCGCGAACTTCTCCTCGCGGAAACCAGTTACTCGCCCACTTTCGCTTAACTCGCGGAGAGTCTTATCCCAACTGTACACAAGCTGATTTTGACGAGAGTCAGCAGTTGGGAAAGTATCGGGTAAGTGTCGCCTTTCATCGGTCACTGCTCCAAGTTCGGGGTTGAAAGCGAGAAAGATATCTCGTACGGACGGGCATATCTTCTTGTAAAATGAATGTTCCGAGCTGAAAATATTTATACGTGTTCTACCAAACACCAACCTGGTATAGTAAAAATTTGGCGAATCTATGTCCACTTGTTCGGATACGATAAATTAGCGAAGTGCACTTTTCACGAAAAATTGAAACACCACAAAAATGAGACAATCCTGTGACAAAATTTATTCTTTTTTTTTTTATGGAACTTCTACCGTAACATTGGCGACTTCTTTCCGATGAAAATGAGTCCAAACACGACACAGTTTCGATCACGCTTACTTCTGTAATCCACGGTATAGTGGAACCTCAATTATCCGAACTAGTTAGGGGAACATATTTGTTTCGATAATAGAACCGTTACCTACAACAGTGGGGTACAGTGCTAGATTAAATCAGTATTGATTTGTGAAACGAATCATGTTGTGTACCTATGGGTTGCGTTACATTCAGCTACCATCGGTTCGGATAATCGAGGTTCTACTGAATCGTGTATTAAACACGCAATTCTGCCCCGAATTATATCGTGTTTGGTCTCATTTTAATCAGAAAAATGCCACGGATGCTCTCGTGAACGTTTCATAACAAACTCATTCGGATTAAAAAATCTCCATGAAAGAATCAGTACTGTCACCTTTTCTATATTCAACGTCAGCCAGCAAGAGGTCGAGGAATACAGTATGCGCGCGATATGAATTATATTTGGGTCCAATGTCGAATTCTCGAGCCAGATCTCGGAGTTTCCGTCTTCCACGATTATCCTCGAAAGGTGGCCGACGCGCGCGCGCGTTGTAGAACGTTTCCGGACGCGTCGAAACGGTAATGGCGCGCTTTGTGTGAGAGCAATCTGTAGGTGGGTTTATTCTACGGGTGTCGGACGCATGAGGATGGTAAATGAACGGATGTGTTCTGAGGCAGATTTTCCTCTCGGCCATTAATAATCAATGAGGCTGGCTGGCGATCGACGGGGAGGGGAAATTAAATCCTTCGTGCGAGGAAAACTCTGAGCCGCGCGCCGTAGGGTGGTGGAAAGAGACGGAAAAACGAACGGGAAGCGAGAAGGAAGACGCGTGCCATTGGAAAAAAGTCGAGGCGAACGCGAATCCTTCTTCCACTACACTTCCGGTGGCACCGTCTCCTTTCCCCGCCTCCGTTTCGCTTAACCCCTCCGCGTGTTTGCTTATCCGATACAATTTCGTAGTTTTCGCGCTGTTTCGAACAGTGTCAGAAATTTCAAAAAGTTGTCGTAAAAGTGACAACGTCCGTAACAATATTTCCCTTCGCGCTTTGCAAACGGATCGCGCGTTCAGCGAAATGTCCCAACCGCGCGAAGGCTGTCGGCGAAATGAGCGGCGACAGTGGAACGCGCCAAGACGAAAGCATCGACGCGGTTATATTCTGAAGAAACAACGTGGCGTCCAGAACGTCCGGGAGACCGTTGCAAAAATTGTTGAGCGACAGCCTCAGCCTTGTTGAACGCGCGCTCGACTCCTCTAGCTTCCAGAGTCGATATTCGTCGTCGTTCACGCGAGATCGCGCGACCGAACTGCCGCGTTATCGATCGCTGGATCGGTTGCACGCCCGACAGCCGAGAGAGGAAAGCAATTAGGACGAAACTACGCTACACCGGCGGGAAAGTTGAAAAGCCCCCGCCGCCGCGCGCGTGCAGCGAGTTCGCTTGACCGGCCGTTTATCCTGCCCGATCGTATCGGCGAGGAAAACGGGCTGCCGCGAGACGCATGAAAACACTTTAAGAACATCTAGAAACGCCCTAGACGTCACGATTTTTGCGAAAACGGAGCTTCCGGTGGAAAAATCTCACCCCCAGTAGAACCACCCCCTTCTCGGACACCCTGTATAGAACGAAACCGGGTCGAAGCCCACGGGATGGAACCGTGGTGGCAACATGTCAGGAAGCTGGAAAACGCATTGCAACGCCATTACCCGCTTCGACCGCACGGATGAAAGAATAAACGCCGTAGAAGCGGGGCGAGGAGTGCTCGCGGGAAGAAGAATAGCAAAGACGTTATCCTTCGAAGGAAGAAAACGCGAGCACATCGGAAACCGCTTGGACCGTCCGGGAGCCAAAAAGCCGGCCGGGGTAGCTCATCAATCGAAGGTTAACACGGCGTCCGCGGCTATTTGGCGAGTTCCGAGCGTGCGGAGCGGAGCGGAGGGGTGGAAGGGGGCTGATGATTGCGCGACGCCTCTCGTTCCTTGCCAGGCCGGTGGCGTTTCGAATCGCTTCAGCCCCGTGCCAATAATGTCTCGGAAACGAACGTTCCGGGGCCGGCCGCGTAATGGAATTGTCAGCCCTTCTTGTTCCGCTCGAATGTCGCCGCCTCTGGGTGCCGGGAAGCGTTTTCGCGAAAAGCCGGCGGCGCAACGAGAGCAATGAAAGTCCGACGAGGGGAGAGAAGGCCGCGCGGGTTTCGCGCTCGCGTGGAGGTCGCTCGCGGTTACGGTTTCACCGCGGTGTTGTGTGCCAACGTCATTCGATATCCGTACACACTATCGGACAATATGATAGCGCTGGCAAAATGATAGTCCGTGCTATCTATAATTTCTTGGAGCGATGCAGAAAGAAGTAACCCGATATTAAGTAAAGCTCGCTTGCCGAGCGAGCGAGTGAGAAACGGAAATCCTGAGGGCGAAACACGGGGCGGCACACGTGCGCTACCATTTCTTCCGGGACGACTATTTTGTCCACACTACCGGACAATATGAACGCACCGGGAGAATTATAGTGTCCGCTATCTGTAATTTCTTGAAGCGGTGCGATTAACACGTTCCGTGCCACGGTTTTTCTCGCGGCCTGAATGGAACGTTTAACGCGTACCATCGCCGGTACACGCGGCACGGAACGTGTTACAGGGAAGAAAGATGTTCTTAAATGGATATTGTGTGTTTCCGTGAATGCGCGCAATTTTTATTCCACACACAGCTCCGCTTTCTCGTAATAATTATAAGCTCATATTGAATTGTGCCAACTCTGATTACCAGACTACGGATTTTATGCATTTGTGACAAAAATGGTAAGCGCAATTTAAAGCAGTGGACATACTAAAAAGATTTAACCCTTAGCACTCGAATGGCGACTGTAGGGCGACGCTAAAAATTGCTGTATCATTATTCAAAATATTTTTAAAATTCTTAAATTTGTGTGTATTTAATAAATTACCAAAACTTCAGTATTGTACGAGTAAATTGTACCATTTTTGTATGTATGACATGAGAAAAGAAATGTATAGAAGGGAAATATTTTAGGTCGGAAGAAATGTTTTGTTTTGGAGATAAAATAGCTTCGAGTGCAAAGGGTCAAGGGCGCCAGCGTATTGGTTTTAGCTTAATAAAATAATTAAAGAAAGAAAGAAATTTGTATTTCCCTCCTGTGTCTTGCAATCAATGTAAATATTTTTTATTTTGCATAAAGATCCACAGTCTACTGATTGCATCTTGTTATTCTGGTGATACATACTGGTCGCTTTTAACTCTAGGTTTACGGGGTACTTCGTGTGACCGTTTCACGTTACTTCATAAATATAACAGGAACGTGTCTATCAAAATTGATCATCGATTTTTAGATAATGTATACCCAAAGAAATAAATTTGTTGAATAATTCCTCACGGATGCATCGTTACAATCTCAACAATCGTAAATTAATAATGGAATCCGTCATTTCGACGGGTCCCGTAAGCCTAGCGTTCATGCTCGGTAGGTTTAGCGTTGAAACCTCTTTGAAGCCGGTCCCGACGTCACCGTTGCCTCTATTTTCAACAGAACAGTTCATCAATTCTCTAGTTTGTCCGTCCATAGCGTTGATTCGCTCGAATCGCGTCGATTTGACGCCGAGTGACGAATCAAGCTGGAAAAAGGCGAGAAGAGAGCGTGTATAGCAGCGATACGTTCGCTGCCAGTATTGATAGAGTTTTCGGATGGTGGCCGGGGGCCGAGATAGGGAGAACAAAGAACGATTTAGCGTGGCGATCCCATTCGGAGCTGCGGGGCTGCGCCAAAGACACGCACGGTGCTTTATCAGCGGCGCCAAAGCCTGTCTACGGAGCCAGACATCCTGACGTTACGAACTTCTTGGTGTTTCTTACCGTTTCTCGCGTATTCTTCATCGTCCGTTTCTCGTTGGTCGACCCAGCAGGCTTCGAACTCCCCGGCGTGTCATTCAATTTAATAGCATAGTTGCGCGACGCGCTCGTTCCGCCTGGCCATTCGTTCGTTCGTTCGTTTGTCCGTTTCGGCCCCCGCCATGGAATCCGATCGGGAAATAGCTTTTCCGATTGAAGTCGGCATATACGACCCGACAATGGACTGTCAATCTCTTGCCGGCTACCAGCACCGGTCTGTCTCTTTATACGCGCGTCTACGCGCGCAGATTGTTTCGCCAAAGTTTCGCCGAAAACTTCCGATGGAAATTCCCGACGAAAAATCAACGTCGGCGACAAGTCCTGGCGCCTGGGATCGTCGAAAAAATTCCGGGAACACAATCTCGAACACGATAAAAGATCGTCGAACCGAGGTACCCGAGTGTCTGGAGCCGTTCAAAAAATTCCTGGCTTTCGGAATTGCTGGGGTGAAGATTCCCGGGACCGTCGGAAAGTTCCAGAAGAAACTCCTAAATACAAGACATGGTGGACAGACTAAGCACTGCCTGGGTTAGGCTCGGAGTCGTTATAATGACAGATAGCGAGAGTTGGAAGGTGTTTCGAGGCCGCAAACGAATTTTACGAGGGAAGGTAATAAAAAGAACTGCTCGAAAGAAGGGTAGCCAAGTTCGGAGGTGGTTACAGTTCGTCTCAAGAGACTCCAGGCTCCTGGGAAACGAAACAGCAGGATCTCGGAAAACGTAATTAACACGTTAACTGCCATGTGAGTCACATATGACTGACAGTGACTTTTGACCAGGTTTAGACATTCATTTTTATTGTGACATATCCAGATAAACCGAAGTTTATTAACACATCTTGCGCGGGCACTTTGCCGCCAAAGTCTTGCCGTGTTGCATTCATTCTTGCAACGCACGTTTTGTATTTTTGCAACGCGTGTCTATCCGATTTTATTGTAAAAACACCACAAAAAACCCATCGATAACAATAATCCATCAATAATCCGTGAAAAACGACTTTAGTCGCTTCCCACGCAAGATGTGTTAAGATCTTTAGAATTCAAAAGGGTTAACACAACATCCCCTATAATAAATACATTTAAAATTTCTAGTATCGCTTTCATGAATTAAATTACTCTGATGTTGGAAGAATCTCTGAGAATATGTGGCAGTTAACGTGTTAAAAAATGGAAAGAAGTACTCAGAATATTGTGTTCAAATGAGTTTCAACATGTAAGTAAATAAAGCGTCGAACCCTTAAAAAAATGATTTAACAAATCGTGGATCTTAATGGGCTTACATCGCCTGCTGTAGGTAGTATGAATTTGTAAGTTGACGTCAAGTGTCTAGTCAGGCCATCTTGGAAAGGCAGTTGACATAGTCTTCGTAGAACCGTTTGTAGGTCGACGTCGTATCAGCTTCTTTATGGGTGTCGACGACTGAACGCCGAGCGTAAATCAAGGATCGACGCCGGCCGAGTCATTTGCAAACTAGGTGATCGGTCAGCTCGATTCTCTCCGTGAACAGTCTTCGGGGACGCGTAATGTATATGTGTATATATATTTCTACGAAGGACGAAGGTAGGGACAGGCCCGTCCGTCGATCCTATGAAAGGGAACTGGCCGATGAAGGGCCTCGCGACGATCGATACTGAACACCGCCGTTGGATCTGATCGGGAAATGGGTTTTCCGGCTGACGTAGTCGCCACGCGAACAATACTCTGTCAATCTTCTTCTGTCGCGGATCGATCAAGGGAAATACCATTCGAACGAACTGGAAGAAACATCGCCGTTGCTTGCCGCTCCTTCGTAATTGCGGACGACGACGGGGAGAATGTATACTGGGTGTGACCGAAAGTATCTCATCGGTCGACTGAAATCTGCGCTACATTCCGAACCGACTTCTTCTTAAGGGTCCGGGGTAGTCACGTGACTTTTTAATTAATAATTTCCATTCACAGCCTTCAGACACAGACTTAAGATCCGACGGGTCCTTAAGTCTGTGACTAAACTTGTCACATTTTTTGCCCTGTATTATCGATATTATGAATTCTGACGCCAGAAACGAGCTTCAAGTTTTTGGCTTTATTTCGCAGAGAATCGAGACAAAATATAATTCAATTTGTAGCTGGAGATATTTTCTAGTGCGCGCTGCTCTCGATTTCATCCAGAAAACTCATCCAATGGCAGAAAAATGCTTGGATTCCACGGCATGCGCATCGTCAATTTTTGGTTTATTTCGAACGCTTATAATACCTGCAAAATCTCGGCAGCTCATGACCAGCGCGCACTAGATTGAACCTTCCTCTTTCGAATGAGCCCTTCGCCAGCGACAAAATATTCTTATTTAAGGACGAAAACTTGAACCGCGTAAAACCATTTCTTGACGGTAATGTAGTCACTCTACCTTCACGCGAATCTACGGAGACTTTAACGGGATGAAAATAGGTCTCGAAGTTGGGGGTTGAAAACATGTTTTGTAGAAACTTTAAGACTAGAAATATCATCTATATACCTCTTCATTCGTTAAGCACTTTCAGTCTCAAATTTTTCCTCCGTCGCTTAACTTGAACCAAATTAAATGTGTAGTCTACAATTTTTCCAGAAATTAAATATGAAAAATAGTGTACCGACACTGTTCCTAGATTTCCTAACGCTTCGAATTGTCACGGCGTTCAGTGTTAAAGAATGACTGGCGTCACGCTGCACGGAATTCCCGAGGGTCTATCGGACTCCGTTTCCCCGCGATCTAATCGAGTTTACGTTGCATCAAAGCCTCGGCGAGATGCGACGGTCGAATCTTCGTGGATTCTCTGGGACAACTATGTAACTGCATTTTGTCTCCGGGGAGAGAGAGAGAGAGAGAGAGAGAGAGAGAGAGAGAGAGAGAGAGAGAGAGACAAAGAGAGGGAAGAGCATCATGGATACATTTGCCACGAGGAGAGATCGATACGCCAGGCCGTTCGGCGCGGTTAGAAACACTTTGTAAACGGCGAGCATCGCGCACGATGAATTTTGATTTCCTCGTGGATGAAGGCTCGCAACGCCTGTTATGGTCGTTGTCGCGTAACCACCCTCGCCTCCGCGAACCGTATCGATCGTCTTCGGTATCGCGGGGGCCGATAGCCCCGAAGAATCGAGATAACACGCATAATCGATCCGCGGTTATCGCTGGACACTTTACGCGTTCAAATTTCTGGAACGTGCAAGTAACACCGAAAATGTTATCAACATTGACAGCAATGTTGTTCCGTTCTTCCCACAGGAAATAATTTCAATAATCGTAAAATGAACCGGGACGACCGGCGCCGGTGTCAACGCAACTTCGTTCGTAAGTGTAAAGCTATGTCCACACCGAAGCAACACCGTGCAACGAATTTTCAGTTATTGTTGCTTCTGTCTTGAAAAAGTCACGCCCTACCGAATAGAAGAAGGCGGCGAGAGGCGACAAAACTTCGATGCTACTCCAGTGTGAACGTAGCTTTAGAAATGGACGCTTTCCAATCAGCTTCACGCAATTGATACGGCGGCTCGAATGAAAATATTCTTCCTGTGTTTTACGGTTTAATATCGAAATCCCGAATATAACTTTATGAATTTCAACGGTTAACGCGTTCGCCACCACGTACCATGCGATGCTGCGACTGTGTATGTGACGCCCACAGTCAGAAAATTTACTTAGAGACTGTCATATTAATTGTATTAAGTGTGCAAATTAACACGCAGCTCTCGCAGTAAGCCAAATATAATTTTACTTTGCATTCGAATCATCCAACCACCGTACTAATTACTTGTAAGATTGAGCAACTGCACATTACACTGATAGAGATAATTTTGAAGAGAAGAATGCATTTCAGTTTGCAAAAAGAAATTCATGAAGAAAGTGCTACGAATTAATTCTTACATTTAATATAAACTTTGCTACTCCGGGTCGTGATAATATTCAGAGAGTTTATAATCCTCTTCTGCTAAATTGTTCTGATATTTCGGACAGCTGATACGTTGCATTTAATAAAACATTTAAACGTCGAAGGTAAGCAGTGAGATAAATCTCGTACGTGTTCAGAATCGGCTATTCAGTGGCAGAGCCATCGGACTTTTCTCGAGAGCAACGCGCATAAACGCAGTTTCATACAGCCACCGTGTCAGTTACGTGGTAAAGCTATATCGTAATTGTTTCTCTGTGAAACTTTTCCCAACGCGTTTAACACGGTGTTCCTCAAATGAGCAGGATTCCGTAGAATGTCTTCGAGCAACGGATCCGCTCGATAAAGTCAAAGCTAGAATTGGTACTTTGTTTTCCGGCTGAAGCATTGTGAACGCAGAGTTCAATCTCTCTCAAACAGGTCTCTGGGAAGCTTAAAGTCGGCTACCGAGGTACCTTGGAAATAACTCGAGATCGTCAGGATTTAAGCTGGACCGTGAGGCGCCTTAAGACGACTGCGAATCTGTCGGTGACAGAGGTTCGCGTTCTTTCGCACGTTCCCAGCGGCCCTGGACCGGTCCGGAACCGTTCCGGTCGAGTTCGAGACTCAACGCGTTGACCATCCTATCATTCCTAAACCCAGAATCGTTTGGCTAGGTTTAACTCTTTGCCCCGAAGCTATTTTCACTCCAGCATCGAAACATTTCTTCTAGACTAGACTAGAAGAAACTACACTAGACTAGAAAGCTTCTAGACTAGAAACTAGACTGCCGATTTGTAGGCAGAATAAAAATTTTCTGCGTCAATTGCAGGTACTGGAACCGAATAAAAATTTTCTGTGTCAATCACAAAGAACTGGAACCGAATAAAAATTTTATTCGGTCAATCACAAGGTACTGGAACCAAATAAAAATTTTCTGTGTCAATCACAAAGAACTGGAACCGAATAAAAACTTTATTCGGTCAATCACAAGGTACTGGAACCAAATAAAAATTTGTTTCCTCTTTTAATAATTCTAATAAGTTAATGATACTGTATTGAGACTCTTGAATTCCTTGTATGTCTCTACTGTTTCATGCTTCGACTACTTATGATCGTGTGCACGCGACCTTTACCACTCTGTTCAATGTGAAATCAAGCGTATTTGCTCGCGCCGCGTCTGAACAGCCAGTAATTTGTTAAGCCCAAAGCCATTCAGCAATGTATGAATTGATTCGACAACCATTTCGACGGAACTCGAACTATTTAACAGAATTTCGACAGAGTTAATTAGCAGGTGTAATTTCGATCGCGACGTCTGCTGCGGTCACGTGCGAAACTGTCCACAGAGACGTCTCGCCGTTCTGCGCCACGTGATCGTTAACACTCTAGCTATCAGGGCATCGCTAATAGCCTTGTTAATGACAGTGCTGCATCTCAAAGCAGTTCGATAATGTTCGGCTGAAAAATTGATTCAGAAATCCGTAGCCATTAGTGATGAATAGTTCACGAACTACTAAGAAGCGAATAGCCTTGTTGACGACGGTGTCGAATCGAGAAGACATCCGGTAATGGCTCGCTGAAAAATTGATCGAGAAATTCATAGCTATTAATGATCAATATTTTACAGTGACAGTTCGGAGAGTTAATTATTTCATATTCCATGAATACTTTTTTACCATCTCAATGAATTTTCAATTGAAAACTCGGTCACGTAATCGTGGAAAATCCAGCGTTACGTTGTAAATATCGGCTGACTGGATAGTTCAAAGGGTTAATTGCTTTAGTTCAAGAATTCCCACCAAAAAAAAAGAAAACAAAAGCGAACCATCGCGAAGCTTACACGCGCCGAGGCAACTTCCAAACGCAATTTTCTTCTCTTTTGATTAGCCTGTTTTCAAAGGGACGGCGTTCGGTCCTTGTGCGTCAAAGGGTTAAGGAATACGGGGGTTCGCGTGCTGTCTCGTCGAACCAGCTGCCAGCAAGCGAGAGCAAACCAAAGAGAGTCTTGGCAGGCAACGCGCTCGAGTGGAACAGTCAACAACGAAGAAAGGATTTCCAGCGTGCGGAAAGAAAAGCGAGTGAACGAATGAATTAGGAACAAGGAAGCACACGACGGCCTGCAGAGCCTCCCGATCGATCGATACGATGATAGTCTTATCGGGCGCGAATGGGACGCGGTCGGCACACACACGGTCTCGAGTAACCCTTTGCACTATGATTTTCCACGCGTAATCGTCGAAACTCGCCCATCTCCTACAAATACTCTGTACTTTAGCTTATAATTACGCGTTATGCGTTTGTGACGAAAATAATGGAAAGACTAAGGGATGGAAAAAGATTAGGCACAAATTTTTGCAAGCAAAACATGACGGAAAAATTTATAAAAATTTGTCTATGGTCTCAAAGAACGTAAACTTTAAACCAAGTAACCATGGGTGCAAAGGTGCCAGGTTTTCCGACAAAATGGCGACTAAGAAAATGAAAAGGTCAACCGGGAAAGTTAACTAGCTTGTGGAAAATGCCTAAGGCCTCGCGACAAACCTACCCCCGCGACAAACGGCCGCAGAAGGACCGCCAGGATGACGCAGGATAGGGGATCGAACAAAAAACCGCCTATGGCAGCCGGAGACAGTGTTCTCAGAAGTATTCTTGGCTTTTGCGGACGGCGTTCCGACGGAATTGCTATGAATCGGGTATTAAGATAAGGGCACCGGAGCGGGTGGCATTTCCATCGTGCCGCAGAAATAACGTCCATTAGGGGAGTGATTCGGCGTCGGACGAATGTTTGCTCGTCTCGTGCGAGCACACGCGGACGACGTCTAAGGTCGAGATCGTCGGACCGGGAATAAAACGATCAAAGAATCGATCGAGGAGACCAGGGATCGATAGTGCTAAGCTGTAATGCTGCGTCCTCGCTGGCCGGATTTCTGCCAGTTAACTCTTGCGCTGTAATAACCAACTCGCCACGAAGATCCTAGACTATACCGGGAGCGAATGCGATTTCCTGCTTTCGGACGAAATGAAATTCAACGGTCCAATCGATATTTAACACTGGAACCTCGATTATCCTCTGACATCTAAATTCCCTGCTACTAAAATACGTATCACTGTTAAATGATCTTGTGCATTTATAAGGACAAATCAAATTTAAGACAGTACAAACATCAGAGAAATTAAAGATCACTGTTTCATTATTTTTCATGCGTCACGGCTGCCAAGGGTGGAAATCAATTTCTATTTATCCTCTACATGCCACAATCGATAATTTTTATTTTACATAAAAATCCACAGTCTAGTCATACGCAACACGATTTACACTACAAGTCAGAAAACATCACGCCCAGCATCGTAAGTACGTAATTGTTTTACTACCCGAACAGCCACGTCCTCTTCATCAGTTCGGATAATCGAGGTTCTAGTATATCGTGAATTAAACAAGCACAAATACTCCGAACTATGTCGTGTTTGGACTCATTTTAATCAGATAAATGTAGCGCACATATCGGTACATAAAGAAATAATTAAAAACAACAAAGTATCGTCACTAAATATGTCTCGCTCGGTCAAATGGTCCGAACGATGTCGTGTTTGGTCTCATTTTAATCAGAAAAATGTGACGCATACACCAGCAAGAGTTTCATAAAGAAATAATTAAAGGCAACAAAAGTAATGTCACTGAGTGTTTGTTTATTCGCTATTCCTTTTGACATTTCAGCGACAGGAGATGGAGGAATAATGTTAATACACGGTATAAGAGAAATTACAGTACCGAAATTTCCACGCATATTAGAAGCGAAATGCCGGATACATTTGAACGATAGTTAAATCGTTGCAAAGAGGATGTTCGACGAGCCGTGTGTCCGCAGCCGTGCAAAGCCGACGCAGAAAATACTGATTTTGTAGAGGCAAAATTGTCGGGCGGGTCGATGCACAAATTTTCAAACAGTCGGAACGGGACAGATGTATTGGCACCCTGTTGCTCCTCCAGCATCGACAGGTGTACACATTACACGTCGATGCCACGCCGAGAGGAAATCGCGCGCGACCGTAGCCTCGCTGGCAAACTGCTCTCTCTGTCTCCTCTCTGCCTATATCTCTATCCCTCTCCCGCTTTCTCTCAATCGACCTGTCGATTATCACGCGATCGATACTGTCGGGCTCGAAACCACCAGCTGCGCTCCCTTCCGCACCCTGCACCCGCCAAACACCAAAGGAAACTAAGGGAGCCTGTGCATGTCCTACCATAGCTTCTCCCCTTTCGGATCACTGTTTTTTCTCCGGCGAAATTGCGTGCCAACATCCACTGCATTTGCACTTGTAGTCCGGTTTTACAGTCGCTTCTAGTTGCTGATTAATTGTGATTAATTGTGCATTTTTCAGAACATTACACTACAGAATTCCTTTTGTAATTATGGAAATGCATGCTGACCTACTGCTTGCTTCTGTACCTGTTGATTGGATTCTGATTCTACCGGAGTAAAAGATGCAAGCATTTCAGAAATGTGCATACACTTCTGAATCGATGAATTTAAAACAGACCGGACCACAGAATTAAGTTTTTTAATATTGAAAATTAATGCCGACCTTTCGCTTGCTTCTGTACCTGTTGATTGAACTCTGATTGTACCGGCACAAAAGATGCAAGCATTTCAGAAATGTAGATACACTTCTGAATCGATGAATTTAAAACAGACCGCACCACAGAGAATTGCGTTCTGTAATATTGAAAATTAATGCAGACCTTCTGCTTGCTTCTGTACCTGTTGATTGGATTCTGATTGTACAGGTGTGACGAAGTGGCCTGTGCTTCTCCTGATTCAAATTTCTGCAACTCAAGTAGAATATTTTCTCTCTAATTCTGATTGTCCGATTTAACGGAGTAATACTACTATTTTCTGCAAAAAGTACAAAGTTCTGCTGTAGGGTAAGGGACCCGATTACTGTGAGGGTAGCAATTACTCTGCCTATATTAATTATACTTATTTTTAAAGCACGGAGAATATTAAAAAAAGAGATATTAAATTTTTTCATTAAAATCAGTTAATATGTTAGATATTTCTTTTTTAATTTGCATCATGCTTTAAAGTATAATAGTAGTAATTGGTGCCCGCACAGTAATTCGGTCCGTCGCACAGTGTGACGAATGGCCTTTTTAGCTGGACAAAATTCTAAATCGCCTATTTTTCTATATTTATCGATTAATATGTTTACAGGTGTATAAAATATGAATAATTATTAATTTTTTACAACATTTAGTTGGTTTTTGTTAATTAAACAATATATTTTAAGTGATTTACAATTAAATATAAAATACAACAAAGTTAGTAATGGATCTATGTAACACAAAATGATTTAACAAGTAGTAGATATTGTCAAAGAAGACGTCATTTTTATGTATGGACAAAAAGAACGTAATTTTGGAAAAATGATTGTAAATGTTACTTTTTGGAGATTCAGACATATTCTAACGGGAAAGAATTATTCTTTGGTTCAGTATAAGGTTTCAATTTATAAACAACAACTCTACTTCATATTATTGTTTATTATTTTAATAAAAATATAATAACATGAAAATATGAATAAAACAAAAGAAATAACAGAGATCAAAATCAAAGTCTTAAATAGAAACGTTCGGTTGCTAAAAACAAATAACTTATAAACTAATAACTAAAAACCAATAACTTATAAACAAATGTAAATAGAATATATCTAAACGTATTTGTATTACGACAAATATTTGGGTTTACGACTGAAGAAACGAATTTTCATACGAAGAACCCGGCCCGGGCTATGATTGTCACGAGCGTGTCACGAGCGTGTAACTTCATTGTAAAAATTAGTATAGTTCTGCAACATTCTGCAAGCCAATGTTGGTATTAAAATAAAGTAGAGAATCTCTACTTTATTATATGTAAAAATCATCGCGTGGAGCGACGTGGCGTATATACTAATTCATTAACGAAGAGTAGTAACATGGGCATTTCTGTGGAAAAATAAGTACCGTCTTTGACACTTAATTTACAAAAATAGAGGAATGTTATCGATAATTTGGAATTACTAAAGTTAAAATACATGTTTTGAGATGTTATATCCATCATATATATATAGGAAATTTAAACACTCCTTAGTACATTTTAACATATTTCTAGCGCGTATGAAAATGTACCCATTCATTTATAGGTTAGGTGCTCGTCTCCTAGGTGAAGTTTACACGCTCTGTACACATACAAGAAAAGAATTTTAAGTTTTAATATTCGAGGGTTTCAATACACGGTTATTTTAGATTATATTAGCACAGTTAGTTTTTGTTTATTTGAAAGTTAATTTTGTCCAGCTAAAAAGGCCATTCGTCAAACTGCGCGTCGCCCTAATTCGTCGTTTCAACCCCGTAGAAAATCAAAGGCCATCCGATTCGATTGCATCGCTGGCGAATGGCATCCGTCATGGCGGACACGAGTACCAGGCAATAAAATCGCAACGCGCGCGTCACGAATTCCCTTTCGCGAGAGACGCCTCGTCGATCAACCGGGGGCTAACGCGTTCACCGAGTTCAGCCGGTCGGTTCCATTATAGTAATTGGCTCCTTTATCTGCCCGCGAAGTTTCGCCCGCTGTTTCCCAATCGCGCCCGACACGTCTTGCGAACGAACTACTAGAAACCGGTACTCGAGGCAACGTTTCGATCGTATCGGCGAGAAACTCGACCGAATTGAAAATATAATACTGCGACGGGCGACCGATGCAGCAACAAGTTCCCGAGCTAACGGGGGTATCCCTAAAACTCACTTCCGATAATTATTATCGTCCCTCCATTACCTTACTGCTCCTCCAATTATTTGTTGCTTGCTCCAATTAACTGACGTTGCAGCGCCCTTTATTGTGCAACAATTATTCTCGGTTGTTGCTTCAGTTTCTTCTCTTCGACGTGCTTGCTATTTCTGACAGTCTCGTGCTTTGTTATATTTAATTATTGTGGCTGTTGTTGTTGTTGTTGTTGTTGCTATCTTTGACCTCGTTGATCTTGCAATTTTCTGTCGTTCTACCATACTCCGATGCACAAGAATTATCGTTAAATTATTCCTTTGTTTCCGCCAATTAAAACGTTACTCGGTTTCCGGAGTGGAACCACAATTTCAGTCACCATATCGGTGCGCAACGAGTTCGAAAACGATCGCAAAACAATAACAAAAAAATAGCAACGATGTAAACAAGCTAAACGACAACTGTGCGTCCACTACCCGGTAAAACACATTAGACGTGGACGAGGAAACGATATTACTGCGACGCTCGGGAGAATCGAATTAAAGTTGATTATCGTTCAACCACCTCGTTCAATATTTTATAGAGGCACCATGCTGGAACGAACGTCAACGCCCGGCTATTTGCCCCGAGCGAAAGATGCTTCCGATATGCAATACGCGTGACCGTTCAAACTTTTCCACATCCATTTGTCAATAGCCGCATAAACAAAGGAATAAAAATTGTTTCGTATTTCACGGAAGACGTCACCCGCGTATTTCTTCTATATTACCTGTGGCCGTTTAAAGTATCGAACAGCCATTTGTCAACGCTCGCATTGATTTATGTTTCATACGAGTTTACAAATTTTTTGCGCAAAATTGTTTTCCCTCGTATTCTGTCACCTTATTTTATAAAAGACGTTATCCGACGTGGATTTGCCGTTTGAAGTTTTTCACGTCGATTTACCAGCATAAATATACGCGAGGAAATAAAAATGGTTTTGCGTCTGCATTTTATAAAAGACAACTGACGCTTTGCCCCGGAAACAATGGCTGCTTCCCGCATCCGTTCGTCAACGTATTGATTTACGCGTTATCCGAGTTTATGAAATTTTTGCACAAAATCTATTTAGCAAAAAATTTATTCGATGGAAAAAGAAGATTGTCTTTGTCGGAGTATAAAGAAGAATAAGGACGTTATAAACGGAGCGTGAACACGCTCGTGTCTTTCTCAGGCGTGTTAAGACTATCTAGATCGATAAAGAAGAGTTATAATTACACGTGATCGCGTCTCTGGAAGAGCGCATTTTCTATAGCGTCGCAACACCAGGAAACAATTAACCCCTTCAATGGGGACAGAATTTTTGCAAGCCGTTTGGAAAAGTTCACCAGACTACTAGACTTATAGATTTATAACAAAAAGGTGTAGGTGCAATTTAGTAGAGTAAATAGGTTAAAAGAATTCAAGAATTTCTATACACTATTCTCAAAATAAATTACTAGAATTTCTAGTAAGAAGAAAGGAAGAATTTTGTACTGTTGTTGCCCACGCCCGATGCACAGTTTTGTTTTCCATAAAGATCCACAGTCTAATAATTACAATGGTGGACATTTGATTTTTCCGATCGAATAGTTTTTGTAGTAATTATGAGAATGGTTTGTTGTCCGTTAAGCAGCCGGTCTCGCAGCTTGCTATGCCTGTATCGAGGGCAATCGCAGTTTTTTGGTCTGTTATCCGGCTTATTGAAAGTTTATCGAATGCTCTACACCCGCGTCGCTCGGGTCAAGTTTCTTTGCTATTCTCGCCGACAGTGTTCGAAGATGACGCTAGCCGCGGCGAAACTTCCGCCGAGAAGTTTCGCGTTAGTTTACGCGGATGGAACTTCGCTCGAGATACTCTTCCATTGTCTTCTCGTCCTCCTCGTCGAAAGTTGCGAGACATTTAAGCGGACAAAATTCTCCGGAGTAACGAGATTCCCGGTATCTCGTTGGGAGGCGAATTACGATCTACGATCGACCACTCCAGGCCCATCAGAAAAAATTCAAACACTCGACCTCCACAAAAATTGATATCTCGGTCGCTGAAGTCGCCGATTGTTTCACTGGAAACCTTATACATTCCATTTCTGCTTTCAATCGTTCGAAAGCAGGAACTACAGCGATGTCTCGATCTAAGTCCAACCCTCGGGTCCGTTCTGTGACATAGATCGTGTAGAGCTACCGTTTCAGCGCGTGTAAACACGAACATAATTTCTCTCTGTGAAGAATGTAACGAAACCAGCGTAATAAAACTTGCGCAACAATGGTAACGGATAATCCTAGACCCGAAGGACGAAGAGAGAATCAAAATCCTGGTGATAAATGATAATTGCGAAACAAAGTGCGCCGCGAGATCAGCGGCCGGAAACGAGATCGAGATAGGTGACGAATTAAATCAGGATCGACGGTGATTTTGATTTATTCACGGCCGTTGGCGATTTCCTCCGGCAAATCCTCGCTCCGCCGAAGCGTTTCATTATGGACCGCGTTCGAGATACGTGACCGGAATCCAGGTGCGAAAACGGACGCGTGTCGTCGGCGTCGTCGTCGTCTGTGCGAAAAAACGGCGGACGTCGAGCACAGTGAAAATATTGCCTCGCCGTGCTCGCCGCGTTCTGTCCGTTGTAAAACGCAACGTTTTCTGTTGAAAAGGTCCTGGGAGCCTGGATAAGCCTCGAAAATCTATTTAGGATCCATTTCTTCGAACCTTCTTCAATCCTTTCGGTGCGTACATTGAATGGGAAAGTTGTTGGCCGACGAATTGCAAAATGAAAAATTTGTACCTTGCTTGCTAGAAATTTAGGTAGAATAGAGATTTATTTCCTCCCTTAACGCAATCGTTGCTAGATTTTCTCTAGGCAACAGGCTTTGTAGTTGTAGCTAGACAGATGTAACAGAAAGAAATTTTCTATCTGAATTGCCACTAACAGGAGCAAGATCAAAATCTCTTTCTTTATATTGTGATTTTAATAAGCCGAAAGTAATCTGAATTCTTTTAGTTGGGATAGCGTTTTTAAAGTCATGGACTAGTTTTTATTATAAACGCGCAAAACCTGCAGTCTAGTTACAACTTCCTATTAAATGTATTATAATATATTCTCTAATGGGGCATGAAAGAAAATATTTGCACAGGAAAGTTATACATCCCAGAATATCGTGTTCCATTTTGCAACTTTAAAGACGGTGGATGAAAAGTTCATTCGATTCTCTTTAGGGAAAATTACAAGATCGTAGCGAACATAAGTTTAATCGATTGAAAATAGTATAAAAATATTCGAAAATTCTTCGGACATAAAATTCGGCAGACTGCTAACGGTATTAGTCGATTAATGCTCAGTTAGTTCTGAATTTATTCGTTATGTATTATCGTGACAGGTGGCTGCATTAACATGTCAGCAGTAATTTATGTAAGCAAATATTTTTGTCCATTCTTTCGCGAATTTTTTAGGAACATGATACATCTGTTAGGATGTGTCATGAAAACGAGCACGATTCTGGGGGTTTTCGTGTCTCGTGTCGATTTCCCATTTCAGTGGAACGAGTCGGCGCGTGCGGAACAGCTGCCGGCCAGTAGTAAATGCCGGATATAAGTCAGCCACAGTCACGAGGTGTATTTAACGGGTGCCGCGTATCGATTTTTCTTATCTGAACGATTCCTTATCGCCCAGGGAGAGCGGATAAGGCCTGCTGATGGTAGGGGAACGTCAAGGGGACGAGTTTCCGTTGCTCTCGTGGAAATTACGTCGCTCGCATCGCGATCGCAAACGGTATGCTGTCTACCAAATTGTTCAAGAAAATGCAAATTACAAAGTATTCAATCTGATTCCCAAAGTCCTACATAGCGGTCAACGCATTCACAACAAACCTACCGAGCAAAAACAAATACAAAATAGTAAAAACATTTGAGCAATTTAAAAATAATATTCTATTATTTCCATTAATCTTCCAAATCGTTCACAACTGACGACAATGCCCTACTGAACCAGAAATCACCCACGAACGGCGAGTGGTATCGCAGTGAAACTTGACCCGACCAGAGATAAAACTATTGATTGCAAGTTCCAATTGATGAAAGAACCGCGGTATTGCTAGGATAAGAGACAATAAATATGTTTTTATATTTTCAACAGCGCCGGGCGCGTTAACGAGAATATTCTCGCGGCGTCGGAGGTAATTGAGAATTTTCCGAGTATTCCGACGAAATTACTCGAGGAACATCCCACCAGGCCGGATTAGAAAAATGGAGCGGAAGATTACGCGAGATTAAACGGATTTCGTGGTCCTGTCGATTCGCGGATCATCCGCCGCCTCTATCCGTCTCCCCCGTTGCTCGATACCCTCCTCGAAAATCTAGTATTAATTTTCGTTTCGAGCCGGCAATCTGCCTGAACCCCGACTCTGACTCCTCGGTGTCGCCTCGACGTTCCTGCGAATCATGTTCCTATTATAACTCGCATTTCTGCTGGAACAACTCCAAGAAACGATGACAAAGCAAACTTCTCTTCGACGTGCTGCGCTTTCAGTGGATAACAAAAAATGCAGTAGATTGCACTTTGGTTCACCGCGGTGTTTGTCTGACGAATTGTGAAGAAAGTTGAAAAATAAATGCATTCTACGCGGCAGTCTTGTTGAGCAGACTATAATGTACCGGTGCATGATTAAAGAAATCGTTTCTGAACGTTATGACCTGGAAAATCAATTAATTATACACGACAAGCTCGTGAACCAGATCTCTTTGGAACGCAAAGGAGGGAAGTTAAAATTTGTTGGACAGAATAATTGAGTATAATATTGGCCACAATCGTTACGAGAAGAAACGAGTCTTTCATTGAACTGGCATTGTCGTAGAACAATCCTCGGCCAATCACAATCGCGAAAATTCGCGTTAGCCAATCGTTCGACGGATTTCTCGAGCCGGAACGAGCCCAGTCGATCGAGGACGCGGAAAGGATCCGAAGACGGATAATTTAATTAAAGGTCAATTAACACGCTCGACGGTGGTCCGATCCGGCGGAGATCCTCTTCGATCTAGAAACAGAGGAGGGAAGGGAGAAAAAAAGGAAACGCTCGGAAACAGAGCCGTCCAATTTACTCGCAGTCGTCCCATTGAACCATCTCTCCGGTTTTGCCACGGTCAGGATTTCTACCGGAGAAGTTATTCTAACCGAGAGGAATCGTATTTCCCGTTATTGCTTTAAGTAGGCAGTCCAAGGGAAAAACCATTTCTTCTCGTTTCCCTGGTATTATCTTTGGCGCGCGCGTCCTTTTCACCCGCGGCGAATCCATCACTCGATAAAACCGAGCTCAGGAGTGTCCCATGCGAAAGAGATCTCGGATCTTGATCCAGTTATGGCAATAACGACTTGGCGCGAAACAGTACGGAAATTAAAAGAGTCCAAGACCGTCGATGCACCTTGAATCTCGCCCGAGACTCATTTCGGCTAGCAAGAAAATTCAATCTCAAAATATATGTACAGAATAATACACACGACCCGCAGTGTGTAAACCAAAAAGTATAATTCATTAGGACGAGGGAAAAAATTGAATCTTCAAAAAACACTTTTTAAGAATTGCCATTGTTCCACTCGGTTCGCTTGATTTTTTCCAGGTGTAACGTTTACTAACCCTTTGCACTCGAAGCTATTTTAATTCCAAAACGAAACATTTCTTCCGACCTAGAATATTTCCCCTCTGAATATTTTCTTCGTGTTATGTATACGAAAATGGTGCAATTTACTTGCACAATACCGAAGTGTTTAGTAATTTATTAAATACAAACGCATTTAATAATGTAAAAAATATTTTGAATAATGATAAAGCAATTTTTAGTGCCGCCTTACAGTCGCCATTCGAGTGTTAAGGGCTACATAATTTTGAAACCACCGGGCATCGAAGTCTGTCTGCAAGATCGCCCCGCGTGAAACGGATTCAATTTCCGAGCAGAGATCATGGAGAGTCGGTCGAATCGCAAACATTTCGAGTCAGTGCTAGGAGAAGGGTTAACAAAGAGGCTGTATCATTCGGCAGAGGGTGCTACGCTTGGGGAAGATACCCGATTTAGTGGTAATGGAGACAACTGTTTCGCGAGGCAACAGGCAGCAGGCAACAGGCGAGTAGGACAAAGAGAGCGAGAGAGAGAGAGAGGGTTGCAGGCTTGTGTTTTGCGAGAATATTTACGCGCGAGAGCGAGTGGATAATTACTATCGATTACTCGCTCTTGCCCGTTGGTCCACGGTGAGCTCGAATCCCCGGCTCCACCTGTTGCTAGGCTCGGTTGCTGCCTCGGTTGCTGCCTCGGTTGCTGCCTCGGTTCCTTGTGCCTCGGATCGAGTTTTCGCGAGACATCGCGAGTTATCGGGGGATCTGCTTATCGGGCCTAGTTATCACGTCTTTGTCTCCGTCTTCCCGTTTTACTAGGAATTTTTCGAACAATTAGGAGACAAGAGAGCCAGTCAACCGCGGTCGTTCCGCATGAAAATTTCATCCATCCGCGCGCGTGTCCGCCTTTGCGCTCCCCGCTTTGACGGTCGCGTTCGCGTGCACGCGAGTCTCGGGCAACGGTAACGAAGTTACACAGGGAAATTGTCGATTATCTATTCAACAGGCTCTGTATGCAAATTCGGCACGTGCAACGCACGCCCCGAACGATCGTTGAACCGGTTCTTCGCTCTAATTACGCGAAATTGTGCGGCAGTCACGCCCCCCCTCTCCACCCCGCTCCCCACGAGATTCAATTAAAAACTGTTCTTGCTGTCTCGCGAATCCCATCGCGGTTCAGAACGGTGCCGGTTCTTTCTCTTTCCACAAGTTTCTGTTCCCGTGTTGTCCCGGCCGGTTATCGTTTTTCCATTCTGCCTCGTAACAGTCGCGCAATTTAAAAACGCCAACTTTGAAAACTGCTACATTCAACTTTCTTGATCGTTAACGCCAGATCTACCGAGACCTAAAGTTGACTTTCTTGCATCAGCTACTCGATGGGAAGAGCAAATATTTATTCACGGTTTCAGTGATTAAGGTTTTCATAGAAGGTCCCAAAATGTATTTGGTTGAACAGGGTGATTCCCGAGGTAATTTGAAATAACTTTTTTAAAAATAAATGCCTGCGACACTTCGAATGGGACACGTAGTATATCGTCCATAACAGTCGCACACTTTAAAAACACCAGCTTTGAAAACTGCTATTTTCAACTTTCTTGATCGTTAACGCCAGATCTACCGAGACCTAAAGTTGACTTTCTTGCATCAGCTACTCGATGGGAAGAGCAAATATTTATTCACGGTTTCAGTGATTAAGGTTTTCATAGAAGGTCCCACAAAATGTATTTGGTTGAACAGGGTGATTCCCGAGGTAATTTGAAGTAACTTTTTAAAAATAATTGCCTGCGACACTTCGAATGGGACACGTAGTATATCGTCCATAACAGTCGCACACTTTAAAAACACCAGCTTTGAAAACTGCTACATTCAACTTTCTTGATCGTTAACGCCAGATCTACCGAGACCTAAAGTTGACTTTCTTGCATCAGCTACTCGATGGGAAGAGCAAATATTTACTCACGGTTTCAGTGATTAAAGTTTTCATAGAAGGTCCCACAAAATGTATTTGGTTGAACAGGGTGATTCCCGAGGTAATTTGAAGTAACTTTTTAAAAATAATTGCCTGCGACACTTCGAATGGGACACGTAGTATATCGTCCATAACAGTCGCACACTTTAAAAACACCAGCTTTGAAAACTGCTACATTCAACTTTCTTGATCGTTAACGCCAGATCTACCGAGACCTAAAGTTGACTTTCTTGCATCAGCTACTCGATGGGAAGAGCAAATATTTATTCACGGTTTCAGTGATTAAAGTTTTCATAGAAGGTCCCACAAAATGTATTTGGTTGAACAGGGTGATTCCCGAGGTAATTTGAAGTAACTTTTTAAAAATAATTGCCTGCGACACTTCGAATGGGACACCCAGTATATCGACAATAAAGTAGAATTTTATTCGGGTTTGAAGGAATTTGGTGACGCACATGATTAGTGTAATATAATACAAGGGGTTGACGATGTTTTATTGTGTCTCCAAAGAAATCTCGAATAATTTCCCCCAACTGCGCCTCTGAATAACAATCATCGATAATCGCGTATTAATCCTGTATACCACTGTGAACATCCGATCGATGGACCGTTCGGAATCGTCGAAACAATTTCGGTAAATTCCACAAATCTCCCCGGCAAAAGCCTGGCAATCGTAAACGAAAGGAAAACCGACACGCGTTCCGATCGGATCAGTGTCCAGGGTTAAAGCCCCGGCAAAGATGAAACTGAGAGCCTTCCATGAGGAAAAATTGATCGTTCCACGCAGGGTCCAGTCTGACCAGTGAATCCTGAAAGGTTCTCGGGAGTTGTCTATCGCTCGATCCTCTATCGAGAGCATAGTGCTGCAGGATCCTGAAAAGAGCCGTTCGTTTGGAAATAGACGAACGAATACAGGGAAATATATTCCACGGAACTGGTTGATCGAATATTTTTCACTTCCCGAAATTCCACGCGCGCCGGAGACGAAAGGATCGTCGTCGACGACGACGGCGACGACGACGACGACGGAAGCTCGCGTGCACCGGACTGCATATAAAACGGCTGCATTCTACTCGAAAAATCGAAGCTCCGGGATTCTTGCCAGCGCCCCTACCAATAAATACCATCATCCAATATTTATTATTTTGTTCAACCGTTGGCCTGCTACGTAAATTCCTTCGGCCGCAAAGATGTTCTACTTTTAATTTAGCTGGAGTCTATTTTTAAATTAATAGACTGGGAATCTTTATCCGTAACAGTGTTCTCAGATTTTTCTTGTCCTTTACTCTATTTTTGCTATAGAAGAATTATTTCTCGGTCACACCAGAGTACCAAATTAAGTGTCGCGATATTCGTTCGATTGCGAATCGCGAAAAATGTTTAGCAAACCAGTGAATCGCCAGCTGTGCACCGGCTGGTTCGATACGCAAATTGGTTCGCGAAAATGGCGAAAAGAACCTGACCACCGGATAGAATTGGAGAGTCGGTTGACGGTTGGCTGGTCCGATCTCGTCGAATGGTGCGCAGACCACATTTCAACGGCACGTGTGCTCGCCAAAACCGAGCGTCGTCAAAAGGATCAAGAATGTCCTGGTGGACGAGCACAAACCCACGCGCCCACGCTGCAAAATGGAATCCGCTTTTGACCAATAGACACGGACGTTTAATTAATATCGTGTCCCCGCGAGACCTAATGAAAGAGACCAAGAGAGACGATCTTCTTTTTTCGAGCGCGCGTCGTGCAGCCGTTTGACAACGTGGAAGGAGCCAAAAAGATTTTCAAAAGTAAACTCTCGTAAAGAAGCGAGAATTATTTTGACATTTTCAACTGCGCTGGCATTCTCCGCGCATCTTCACTGTATCAAAGTGAAAAGAAGAATTCAGCGGTGCGGTACACACTTTATTTCAATACGTCATATTTCTGTCGTGTTTCTGTTGCATTTCTGACGCATTACTGTCGTATTTCTGTCGTATTTTTGCCGCATTTCTGTCGTATTTTTGCCGCATTTCTGTCGTATTTTTGTCGTATCCTATTGTGTTTGAGTCGTATTGAGTCACATATTAATTGTATTCGAGTCCTGATTGATAAAGTTCAGAGGGTAGAGAGGAGGCAAAATGCAGTCCGGAGCCAGAGCGCGGAGAAAAGAGAGAATGGGGATGCGTGCAGAGAGAGAAGAGGCTGCGGCCACTAGGTGGCTGGAAACTGCAAGCCTCCTCTTGGACACAGAGAGGAAACTCGGAGACGGCTTTGTGGGGCCGCGTTAAATTCGCCGAGCCTAATGGAGTCGAACGAAAACGGTGTTTGCACGGGGAAGCGGCGCGTAGTAATGAAACCTTTGACGCGAGCTCCTCCCACGAAACAGGACCAGGTGGGATGCGTATTCGATGCGAAATTGCTCGCTGATTCGATTACAATGCTCTCTCCTCCTCTCTCTCTCTCTCTCTCTCTCTCTCTGTCTGTGTGTGTATCTCTGTCTCACTATATCTCTCTAAAAACAAAACAGTTTTATCAACATTCCTAAAACCTGCACCTGATCAAATTCCACGCTAAATACCACTGGAATAGAGTAACGATAAATAATAAATGAACGCGACCCAGTTGCTGACAGATCTGAAACATGTCTCTGAATTAACAATACCAGAGTCCCCAACGAGTGAACAATATATCGATAAAATAAAACAGCGAATACTCGACAACAATCATGTACATATGCAATATCGTGTATGGCGAAAATTACAGAAACATATTGTACACGTATTGTCAACGATTGAATAAAGATAACGATCAATGCGTGCACTAAAAATAACGATGGACAACAGAAGCAACGTCATTGAAACGATTGTTGCCGATTGAACATCACCGACGAAGATTCAATCCTCTCTCGTCGGGGAATCAACGAGAAACACCGGGATTCAGTGATAAGCCCGAATTCATTAAACAAACAATCAAAAACTTAATAAACAAACATTCGGTCCCCGGAAATTGAAGCTGCCGCTGCTCTGTGGGTCCCGGGCGAAACGAGCCCGGCAGGTTGGTTATTGATTTTTCTTAATTATACATAGTAACCGAATGCCAATCTTGGGCTACACCGCCCCTGGGAATCAGGGGACTTTCGATCGTTCGCGGATACTCTGTCGACCTTAATTTTCCTGACTTTACGTTAGAAAGGCCTGTTCTGCTTAGCCGCGCGCAGCTGAGCCTCAGATTTTCTTATATATCAACCATGTTTCTGCGCCGATCCAGCAAGGTTCAAATTTCCGAATTTCCTCCGACGACTCTGGCCCAAAAAATGGCACCTCCGTCTAGAGGAAGGCGGTTGCCCCATGAAAATCTTGCAGGCAAATTTGTAATTAATTTTTCTAGATCGATCCGGTAGCATTCGAGTCTTTGATTTTGCTCCGACGACTCTGGCCCAAAAAATGGCACCTTCGTCTCACGAAAGAGCATTCCCTGATAAAAGACACTTGAATGGAGAAACACTTGAGAAGCATTTCATCCTGTTATACTCTGCATCTAACCTCGGGTTTCCGGCTCATCATCCCTTTTTCCAGGACGATCCGACCAAGATCCGTGTCCCCGAGCGAGCACTTTGTTTCCGCGAGCACTGACTCGATAAAAGTTTCCCGCGGAACGCCAATAAACACGGGATATTGCAGCGTACGTGCGTCAAAGGATCTCAACCTTCTGACGACGTTCAACGAGAGACTAATTTATAGAATCCCAAAGAACTTGCAGCCGTCGAACAACAAAAACAAGAGGAAATACGCGCGGGCCGGACTCTTTGTCCCGGGCCAGCGATCTTCGAGCACTTCAACGGTGATTTTCATAAAGACTGAGAGAGAGAGAGAGAGAGAGAGAGAGAGAGAGAGAGAGAGAGAGAGAGAGAGGGTGGTAAAGGAAACTGGATAATCAGGAGAGCTCTTTGTAACGTGTTCGAGCAGAGAAGAGGTCTTCGAGACCCGGGCCTTGTAAAGCTGAAGAATGACGCGTCGAGGAGCCTACTCCTTTGGTAAAACTGCTTCCGGCGAAGCAAAACGGGCTTCCTGAAGGGAAGACCGACCTCGTTCATCGTGAAATTATTGCCCGTGGTGAGGCTTTACTATGAGAGCAACATCAACCCTTCGAGGTTATTAACCTATCCGTCACAAAGACAGTTTTCGTTCAGAAAAATCATCTACGAACGCTCGGAGGAACAACTCACCCGAAAGAGATGATCTACAGACCGAGAGCAGCTAATCTAACAGTAAGCTATCACCGGACAGCTAATTATTTTCTTGCGCAATTCAAATCAATTCAAACAGAAGACAAACCCTTCCGATTTAACCTTTACAATTTCCGCGTCTTCAAATAATCTAATAAGAATTGGGAATTCTGCGGCTACTTGTGGAATAGGAAATGTCTGACCATAACCGACCAATTCTACTTGCTGGGAATACTGGAGCCCGGCGAACCCAATTTACAAAATTGATTTTCCCAGAAACGAAGACTAGAAAAAAATGTTATTCGTTCTTTTTCGCGTATTTAGGTCGTCTGACTTTTGTACCATTTAAATTCTAAAAATAAAATATGTAATCACCCTTTCATAACACAACCTCTTCTGACCTTTTTGGCAAAGACATCATACCGTCACTATAAAATTTCTGCGGTTCTTCATTAAAATACTTTTCAATAATATAAACATATCCACGGCACGAACTTATGGGACGATCTAATATATGGAATAATCCTGTATTAGTTTACGCCACTCGAAGCACCCTGCATATTAACTCGCGGCGCCACTAAAAGTATATATATATATTATATCGAATTATTATGTCCAAATGGAGTTATATTTTTACATATATAACAGTTTTAAATAGTTAGTTTCGGAGCCGCTTCAAGCCCCGGTCGCAAGGTAAACACTACGCCGAACGAATCAATGCCGAAATCAATATATCCGGGGCATAGGCAGCGGCGGCGTGGGCGAGTGAGCAAACAGAGCGTACAATCCGGCCACGGTTTTCCGGGGGATGCAACAAGTCGCAGACTCTCCCCCGCGATCCCTTCGAGCGCAGCCGTGTCGTTGCTCTTGCCTCGATTGCTCCGGCAGAGCCCCGGCCACGGAGTGCATCGCCGCGATGCATCGATGCGACCGTTGTGCGGTGTGTGCCGGTGCAACGGGACAAGAGCCATCCCTCGTCCCTCAGCCCGGGAATAACAAGGAAATCCCGACCCGCCAACGACGACACGTGGAATGGTTGCCAGTCTAGACTCGATTCAGACGATTTCGGTCCCAGACTCCAGACTGCCATAACTTTCCTCGACCCGTTTACCGCGATTGCGTTCTAGGTGGCGACCGAATGGCTGACGCCAGCTCCGTGTGTGTGCGTGTGTCTCTGCAGAATGCGAATCTCGTGCATTAGTTGCACTTTTTGGACTTTGGAGTTGCTCACGAGGTTGGAAATGTTGAGAAACATTCTCTTTTTGTGCCTTCATGTTGTACAGCCGGAACGAAATGACTAATTTATTGGACAATAGATATTTCATTTCCGCTTAATGGAAATTTTTTTAATTCAAGTCGAAGATTAAGAGAATTTTGGTCTGTTGAAATTACAGCAACTTCGTTCGTAGTTGAAACAAAATTTCAGAATTAGTGACAACTTCGACCGAATGGCTGTCGCCGCTAAGTCTACGCATGCAGACTGCAAGTCGTCCGCATTCATTGCAGTTTTAGGTCGGTAAATCTCGTCGCCCATTCGGTGGAACGGTTCGAAACGTTACGCAGCATTCCCTTTGATTTCAACGCGGAACTTTCTGACACATTTTGCACCATCTCGCTGTATAGTTAGGCAAAATGCTTAATCTTCTTGGGCAACGACTAATTACTTTAGTCAACACTTCGCTCACTGTGAATTGATTTAATATTTTTGAAATCGAAGATTAAGCGTTTAGAATTTGTAAATTGAGCACGAGTTCGTTCTTTACAGTAACTTCGTTCACAGTTCCAATACATTTGTAGCATTAGTACATAATGTAACGACTTCGAGCTGTCGCCATTGTCCGTCGCCAAGTCTACGCATGCAGACTGCAAGTCATCCGCATCCGTTGCAGTTTTAGCTCGCTAAATCTCGTTGCTTATCCGGTGGAACGGTTAGAAACATTTCCACAGATATTTTTGACCACGAACACTTCTATACGTTTTCATGTTTCATGCTGCATTGCGGTGCAAGACGCCAGTTTCCTCCGAGAACGAATACATATTTCATTTGACACTTTGCATTTCGTTTAAAGCATTTGAAATATTGTACTCATTCAAGTTGTACATATAAAACTGTACTCGCTGCGGTTCTATATGAAGTTTTACGTCTCGCCGATTATTTAATGCCAGCATTAAACAATTTCTTGAAACCTCTTTCTGGAACCGAGATCGCTCCTTTCTGGTTCCATTAAGATTGCGCCAAGACCTTTAATTGCAAACAAAGTCAAAGGTGATTTTCCAATCGAATCGATGCAAATGAACTAGTGGAGGGTTTGGTGGGAAAACCGGGTAAATTCAGATTTTGAAAATAATTTAAGTCGCGCAGGATGTACAATTTTACTGAAAAATGGCCTCGCAGCACCAAAGTCACGGATCATCTCTCAGGGATGAAAAGATGGCCGAAGAAAAAGTAACATTTGCTATCATACTTTGCTAGAAGTGCTATCAGTATTCCACCAATAGACATTCGCTGCTCGCAAATGAATTTCAGCTTGATCGCACTTCGAGCGGTCGGTCAAATCGTCGGGAAATCATGATCGATCGTAATCGAGGGTTGTTTTCGCGCCGATTAGAGTCGGTAACAGCGACAGAGGAGAAGGGAGAATAGAATGGAGTATAGAGAAGAAGGATAACAGCACCGGAAGGACGCATGGATCGTAAGCTGGGATTCAGACGGAGGCTGTGCTGGGGAACAGTGTCGAATCTGGACTCCCAGGCTCCGTCGATCGATGCCCGGGGCACGTTTCTATATATAACCACCCCTGCCGTCCTCCCTCTCTTTCTCCTGCCACCCAGTCAGCCCTCTGTCTCTCTCCCCCTCCTCCTCTCTGTCTCTCTCTCTCTCTCTCTCTCTCCCTCTCTGCCATTCCCTCCTTCTCTTTCTCTCTGCCCAGCTCGCCTACGTTTTCGACCTGTAGGTCCTGTGCCGTCATGCCACCTGGCTCCCCTGAAAGCAGCCCGAGCCAACCCCACAGCTCGAACCCCGCAGCCTCAACCCCGTTCTTCGATTTTTCATTTCCCTCCACCCGGGAAAAATCAAAGAAAAATTCTCTTCGCTCGAACCACCCGAAAAATCGCGTCGATCCGCGTTCTACGGCACGTTCGAACCATAATGTTTCACTGGGACATATGCAACATAGTCTTTGATCCTTTCATCCGCACCGTTCTTCGATTTTCCATCCCCCTTAACCCGGGAAAAATCGACGAAAAATTCACACATTCTTCCCGGACCTTACGGCTCTGCATTACACGGAACATTGCAACCATAATTTTCTGTTGGTACCACAATGTTCCTCCGGAACATATGGAACATTGTCTTCGCCGCATCCTCGATTTTTACTTTCCCCGAGAATACCCCCAAAAAAATTCTTTGCAACGCGAATAACGTTTCACACTGAAACATATGGAACATTGTCTTTGGTATTTTCCCCTACTTCGATTTTTCGTATCCCCTTCCCGGGGAAAAATCGAAGAAAAATCTTTTCCGGTGCGAATCTCCTGAAAATTCGCATTTCCTTCTAATCATATGGCCGCGTTATACGGCATACTGCAACCATAACGTTGCATTAGACCATACGGAACATTGTCTTTTCCGCTTCCTTTCGCCTCGTTCATTTGCTAATTAATTTGTCTTTCTATTTTTCGCTTCGCAGCCACGGTTTGCTTTGTTCTTGGCGCATTGTTCTTTAAGCTCCGCTGCTTACTCACGCGATACTCTTAGCATTTCTGGAATTTTCCTGGAAGTTCCCTGTCCCGCAAGATAATCCAACATGGCGTTCTAAGTTGCTCGGTCGACACGTTGGATAATATAGTTGTCGGTTGTATCGAGAACACCGCGATGATGATCTCTCCTTCGGACTGGGTTTCGAAAGATAGATAGAGAACCCTCGGTTGTTTGTCGCTGATTCTTGATCCCCACCCACGTTCGCCGGATTTAATTTACCCCACGCTGTTGGATTAGCATAATCGAGTAGAGACCGATTCGACGGGACGCTATCGATGAGCGGAAAGATCGCTCTCTCCCGTTTCTGTATCGTCGAGAAAAATCGCTCGAATTAATCTGTCCAAAAATCGGTGGCGAATAAAATGACAAAGCGGACGACGGGTCGCGACGAAAATCGCAATTTAGGTGTACGTTAATGGCCAATAAAATTGCAGCACCCTTGACACATGCGCGGCATCGTCGGTATGCAAATCGTTTTATTTCCCCGTAATTTATTCAAATGTATTCGATGTGCAATCATTAATAGACTGCGGGTTTTATGCAACTGCGACGGAAATTAGCGTGGAAAATATAAAACGCGGAAAGTGTCTGAAGAATTTCTGTTGATTTGTTGCAGTTTCCTTTGGTTATTAAAATTAATAGGGACAGAAACAATTTTTTTACTTAGAACCTGTTTTGTCAAATCGATTCGGACAATTTTGGTCGAGGGTTAAGGAACAATAACTTGACATATGTCGATCATCAATGGACTCCGAATTAAATAGATTTGCGGCAAAAATGAAAAGAAATTCAAGAGATTTACTTTTGTCAGCTTGTTCAAATGGGTAGAAGGAAGAAAAGGATTTCTGTTTTGTCGGAAAGCTGGAAATTTCCGATTGATTCGCGGAACGAACGCGGTCCTCGACTCGTCCCGAGACCCGAGACGATTTCATTCCGTGAATGCGCCCGATGCACCCCGGAAACACGTGATATCACGGGGTTGATGACAATGCGAGCTGCAACCTTACATGTGTCGAATGTGATTGTACAGATTCGTGGCTAGGGGCGCGGATACGTTTTGTGTGCAACGGGTGGCTCGCGATTTCTGCGCGAAAATTCCACAGGAAATTCTTCTGGCCAAATATCGTGTATGAAACGGTCCAAGTACAAAATGTGCACAAGGAGTTCGTTCGTCGAAATAATAATAAGCCGACTATGGATCTCTGTGCAAACAAATTGCATTAATTGCAGGACACAGGAACCCTTTTCTAGACTTATTAAGTTGTGAACAATATCTTGACATTCTCGAATTCTTTTGATTCTTCTACTACTTCAAACTGCACCCACCCATTTTTTTCCATACATGCACAAAATGCGCGGTGTAATAATAAGAGAACGTGCGATGAATTTTCTTATGTAAAGAGAAAAATTGTAATGCTAGAGTTGCAGAGCGTTTGTATGCGAGGCAGTGAACATTTCAAGAAATTATTAAAAAATTAATGATAAAATTTTACGAGAATTCTTATGAATAAAAAATTCACTTCGCCGAACGCGTGCGCGCTTATCAGCAAATCAAGAGCCCGTTTAAAAATGTTGCATATCCCCGCCATTGATATGGAAAGGTACGAGAGGCCTGCTATAACGTTGAAAGAGCAGCGGCATAATTTATTCTGTCCCGACACCCTGTACTCTTCGTGCCGGCGCGTGCACCGTTCGTGCTAACCCGCTCTCTGATCCAATCAAACGCCAACACAACAGCGAGGATCGCGCTTTTCTATATAATGCCAGGCGAGAAGGAGGAGCCGTGGACGTTGCGAAACACCGGTGGACTGTGAGAAAGAGAGCGAAACAAAGAGATTAGGCTTGCGATCGGCGCGGCACGATCGCGAGGCGATCAACGTCGCCAAAGAGGATACACCGAAACACCACAGAATAGAAACAAATCCTCGAGAGACCACAGAACTTTCTACAGCATCGCGACTCTGCTTGTTCTTATCGCTGGACTGCGAATTTTGTGCGTTTAAAACGAGAATGACTTGATGCACACACACACACAATTTAAAAGAGTATACAAGTTCACAAGAAAGAGTACAGTAAGCCGAATGGAGCTACACGACCTTAGTTTCCCTCTACTGGGAGGATATAACCCACGCGCTGTATACCGCGCTTTTTATACGTTCGGCGAGGTCGACGCGGTCACAAGAAAATAGTAGCCCTACACGATCTATGTCACGGACCCGAGGGTTGCTTCGATCAAGATTACTGTGTACAGAGGAAGGGTCAAATATTTTCTTTTCCATTAGAACTTGCAGGATCCGTAGAGATTGACTTTGACCCAGGGCTACAAATGTTCCAACAATATCTCAATTTTCTAGTAACGTAATTTGTATTAGCTGTTCGATTCAAGTCCAAGAAGAAGATGAACGTTAATCTCAAAGAAGTAGGTTCACAAGCAAGTTCGCGAGTAAAGATTTGATCTAACAGTGGAGATATTTTTTAATATTGTGTAAGTATATATATTATTTTGTAAATTCTACACGTTCGGCCCGCAGGGACCAGGACAGCGTTTAACGTGTTAAAGGATAGTGAACGTGGCCCGAAAAAGCTCTTTGGAGGGCACGAGGGCTCGGTTTCGATTTCGTTCACGACCCAGACCTCCCTCCGGTTGTTATCGGCCATCTAAATAGCCTCGAGAGGGGAAAAGAGAAAGAAACAGTGAAAAATTGGGACGGACATTCGCGTAGAGCGATCTTTATTTAGAACTGGATTCGCACGCTTCATCGGAGTCGTTTCAACTATCAGCCGGAGATCTACGTGTTAGCGGACGAACACCTCGCACCGCCGGATGTCCAGGTGGAATTACGTGTGCATGCTTAAGGGTTGTACAGTTCTCGACAAGGGACCCACAAGGCAGATTCTAATCGAGAGCGAAAACCATCGAGTTACCGCTAGAGCACGCGTTCTACTCGAACACAGCTCGAATTATTAGGCTGGCAGCCGCCGTGCGAAAAATGGAAAGTCAAGAATAATGGTTTGGGATCGCACAGCCGAGTTTCTATAATCTTAACATAACAACGATTCACAACGATCATCGCTGTACAAAACGACGGGCGTCTTTTCATTGCTACGTCATTGCAACAACCGACTTGCGAAACCAGAACACCCAGAACACAACGTATTATAACACAAATAAATTCTTAACTTTTCAATTTCCATCTCATTGAAAGATTACTTTGAACACTTACCTCGATTACTTTAATTTTACGGAGTTTACGGAGTTGCTGGGTTGTGGTAAAAGAAAACGATAAGAAAGCGAAGCGAGAAAGTTCGTTTCATTATTTCCTGCTAGACAATTAACTTTAATGTATTTAACTAATTGCGGGACCGTTCGAAATGTTTACAGTCGACCGGCTTCATCGAGTTCTCTTTTCTCGAATTCATATTACCAAAATGAAATCGAAAAACCCATTTCACCGTTTCGTGCCAGCCTCTATCGATCCGGAAATGTTGAACGATTTTTGCAAAAAAATTGTATTATTCCGCAGCTTGCTTCTTTTAATGGAACAAATTAATGAATAAAAATGCCATTGTCGAACGCAACTCTGGAAGGCATGACAGCTCACTTAGCATTCCATACAATCAATTATAAAACCATTTCCACGGTCGATCGACTTCGTCGAATTCCCTCTCGAACTCTTATTACGGGAAAGGAAGTCGAAAAACCCAGTTGGCAATTTTTTGTCGGCCACTGCTGAACCGGGAATGCTTGATAAATCCCGCGAAGTGTAGTAGATCTCGCGCAGAAAAATCGCGTTATTCCGAAGCTTGGCTCCCGGCGGGACAACTGTCGCGATAAAAATGAAAGAAAGAAAGTATTAACCGGCTGAATCGCGCCGCCGGATACGTTTTGAAGAACACGCGAGGCAAAAAGGCGGGGACGAAACACTGTTTCTTACCGTGTCGGTTCATTTTTCTCTGTCGTTTTCTTTTCCACGCCGGCCACGACCGCCGATTAAACGCAGCGCCAGAGATCCCTGTTCGGTATTATAAGTAAATCCGTGATAAAGCCGGTTGCGCGGCACGATAAAACGACGGGCACGGCTGAGCGTAGGCGGGTAGACGAACACGCCGCTGGAAGAAAGTGACGAAGTCGTCACGAAGTCGTTAGTCACTTTATGAGCGGCTTAATTCGGCTTTTCTTCGCCACCAGCCGTCGTACGAGCTGCGCCAACTCGCTGCCAGAAACCCGTGGAAATCTTTGTCCAACATAGTTTTACTTTGGCGAGCGTTTATGGCAGCGATACATCAATAGTAACTGCCGTTAAGTGGCAAATAAAGCGAATGACCCCAAGCATCGCCCCTCGTCGGTAGTGTGAAGGTTGAGTACAAGGTTACACGAATTGTTTGCCATTTTTTTGCATACCCTAATGCACTTCTAAATTACAGACACTATTCTTTGATCTTTTGCCCGTAGCGTCGAACGAGACAATGCTGATCGCATGATAAACCTATTTTGTTTCTGACGATTTTTCTATTAAAATGCTTACCAACATATTCGTGACATTTTTCCGATTGAAATGAGTCCGAACACGGCATAGTTCGGATCACATTTACTGTAATTCGTTGTTAAGTGGAAGCTCTGTTATCCGAACTGATCAGTGGAGTATGAATGTTCGAATAATAAAATAGTTAGCTAGTGTTGGATTGAATCTTTATTGATTCGCACAATGGAGCTTGTCGTATATAATAGGTTTGAGCTACTTAAATTTGAAACACATATTTTGTCACATGACCGTTCGGATAATCGAGGTTCCACTGTACCGTGGATTAAACAGTCAAATAAGCTGCGAACCGTATCATGTTTGGGCTCGTTGTAATCAGAAAAATGCCACGAATATGCTGGTAAAAGTGTCATAAAGAACGAGTTACGAACATATATCGAGACGTTACTGTACTCCCAGCGATTTTCCAAGAATATTTTAGCGAATCGAATGCTACTTCTATCAAAACGCTTACGGAGGAGCCTAGAGGAATTAATTTCCAGAAATTCAATAGCGCCCCGTAAGCTAGTCTTTGGAAACAAGAACTTTGAACCGGTCACGGACACTCCGATTAACATTCTAAAAGAATAACACAGGCCGACACGTTTCCCTTAGAACGTTCAACGATCGTAAAGTCCGACTCGATTTCGCGAAACGAGCTTTCGGCTCGAAAAACAACCCTCTCGCGTGCCTCGCAACCGGTTGTTGCTCGCTCGCCCAGACACTCGGACCATTTCCTCCTCCATTTTGCACCAGTAACTCTCTTTTTATCTGCTCTTTTCGGTTCTTACGCCTTTCCGGTTGTGCGAAAACTTTGCGAGTTGCGGGACTAGAGACGGACTCACTCAAACGAGACGTTATGTGATCGACAGAGAATCGGTTTCTACTAATTTTTCGTGTTAGGTTGGTTGTTTCTTCAAACCATTTCTTCCGATTTCCGTCTCGTTTTCTTCGCAAATCTATTTTTTATTCGGCTTTTTCTGTATCTTCCTCGGATCCTCTGCCGATTGAATGAATTGCAGAATTAACTCCTTCAATTTTTGCAAATGATTTCCCCCGATTTTTATTTCTCGTTTTGCTTTCGGAAGAAAAAGAGACCAAGATCAAGACAAAGAGCAAAATCGGAAGAAAAGAAATCAGGGGATGCAACGATCGAAGGAAGTGAAGCGGTGAAACAAGCGGAATTAAAAGCGAACGCAGCGATGCAACGAAAATTCGTAAATTGCGAACCGACGTTGTTGAAAAAAAGAAAAAAATATTTAACAAACCCGACCTGGTTTCGGGGCGCAGCTGATTTTTGCACGGTCGCGCAGCAGCGCGAAACAATCTATCCGATTGCAAATAATCGGAGAATTATCGTCTTTCTGGATGCCGGGGGTCGCGTCGAAACGGAAACTATCGACCGAGGTTTAGATGCAGCATAAAAAAGAAAGTACAAATAATGATAGAAATATTTTTTGCGAATCACGGATACGTCGATGTCGGACCGGGGAAAACATTTTATTTGTTGCAAAGAGATCCGCAATTATCGTTCTTCAACGACCGAATACGTCGACGGAGGAATCCATTCGATAATTAACCCAGATTTAAATCTCGTCGAATGATTGCGTGAATCGCGTGCGCGACAGACAACGTGTTAATTGACTGGCAACCAGGGAGGTGTGCACACCTGTGAAGGTGCGTCCGCGGATTAATAGGGGCCAAGTTCTGATGTACGGAAAAGTCGCGAGAGCGAGCAGGCCGTTCGTGGAAATCAATTCGGGCCTGATTACCGGGGTCGACGGCCAGGTAACCTCGGGGTTAAAAAAATATTCAGCTTGCACACCTCAATGTTGAGAGCCGCCGGTCACGTGTTCGAGAAACCTGATTCTATATTGGGGGTAGTTTCATTAGCGAGCGTCGGCTTTCGACCTGCCGAATCGGAAAGGGGAAAAATACTTGGGCTGCTTTCTGAAACAAAAATGTGTTCCGAACCATCTGACACGTACAATTTATACAAATAAAGGGTTATAAAATTGAAAATTAAACGTCCATATCCTCTAATTTTTCCAGTGATTCTGCTGTTTGTAATTTCACCTAATCAGTTTTCTAATAAATACATAAAATCCGCTAATTCTAACGAATGTATAAAATTGAGGACAAACAAGTTCTAATTATTGCAGCAGTGTGAAAAACCAGGGATTAAATAGCCATTTTATAATCTGACAACTTGTGATAGTCGATAACAGCCTTGACATGCCATTATCATCCGGTTACCCATTAATTATGTAAATAATATACGCATAATATTACAATCATTATTGCCGGGAACAACGTTGATTTTCAATCGATTAACAATTATTATTGATGCGTGTAAACTTATCAATGTACTGGCCAAAATTGGAATTACTTTCCCCCGATGTTATACACATATACACTACCGCTTGAACGTATATATGTGGAGCTTTCTGAAATAATAATTACCAATAATGAATTCTACGAAATTCTATGCACTACATTTTTCACTATATTACTAATTTGAACGCATTAAATAATTAAAAGTTAGAAAATAGTCTACGTTCCCTTATCAGCTTCACCCTGCACGCATCTACCAGTAGTATCACATTTAACAATGTAATTATATCAATATTCTAAATACCTCGAATGCCTTAAATCATTAAAAATTATAAAATAATATACAGTCCCTTATCTGCTCCACTTGTACGCGTTTACCAGTGGTTTCACATTTAACAATTTAATTATTTCGATATTCTAAATGCTTTGAATGCCTTAAATAATTAAAACCTGCAATATAGTGTACGTTCTTTTATCTGCCCTTTATCTACCCCACCTGCATGCATCTACTATTAATGTTACATTTAATAATCACCAGTTAACGTCTCATTTAATATCAACGTTCTCTCACCTCCATCCCGTGTATTCATCATTAGACTATGGATTTTATGCAATTACGACAAAAACGGATAGGCGTAAGTGAATACAGTAGAAAGGTTAACGTGATTTAAGAATGCGAATCTATCATTTTCAGCTTGTTAAAATGATTAAAGTTAGAATGAAATGCCTATTCGGCTTCAATCGACAATTTTTGTATCGCATAAAAATCCACAGTCTAAAATACAAAACTGAACATCGTTCGGCAATACTAACTTCTATCAAAGGCTCGCAAACAAAATCACAACTATCCACATACCTTTAATCATCAGTGCACGTGTACAAAAAGTACCAGCTCGATATACGAGATCATACAACGTCGATCGAATAATTCCAGTACATACTGCACACAAACAAACACAGTGTTGCAAAGAAATAAAATTCTCGTTCCAAGAACGAACCGTCGTAGAACTCACCTTCCAGCACCTGTGGCAACACGGTTGACGCCGTAGGGACGTGGAAGCGGAATCTATCCGTCAGCTGGCCATCATAGTAACCGGTGCTCGACGACGTACCACCACTGCTAATAATTCACTGTCACAGAACGTGTCACCATAACGCCGCGATATGTCATCGCGTCGCGCTGCCTGGAAAGCCCGCGATGGGACAACACGGTCGCGATCGCGTCCGCGACTGGCAACACGGAAAACGAAACGTGGCCCCGGCGCCGGAACCGGAACCGGAACCAGAACCAGAACCGCCGGACGAAACGAAAAAACGAAACGGCACTATCAACTCTACGCAGCTACGTTCAGCCCTCGACGGTCGCTACACTAACTGCCGCTCCTTCGCTTGAATTTCGACTACCCCGGCCGCCGCGGACGCCCCGGCCAATCAGCGTCCAGCATCGCGATCCCCCTCTTCCACACATACCCCACCACCGCGAATCGCGCGTGAACCGCGGTCCCGCCAGTTTTCTCGATCCCTCATTACTTCCTGTCCAGGTATTTATCATTTATTGTAGTAGTGTGCGTGCGTGATCGAAGTGGCTTCGTTGCGTAAGCTTCTCGATCACCATCAAAGTATCATTGTTAGCAGTGACGAGCGACTAGAGCGTCCTCCTTATGTGATTAAAGTGTCCTCTGTTTGATTCGAGTCTTCCACTTGTTGAGCCGAAGATTGTTGCACAAGCCAAGGATAGGGATGACGTCACTGCGCTAGAGGTGGGGAGAGGGGAGGCACTAGGAGGAAAATGCGTCTTATGCATTTATTGAACACAATTCACTGATAAAATTAGTATTTCTAGCTGGTTAATGTTTATAACAATTCCTTTTGCCAGTGATGTCGGCAAGGTCTTCCTCGGGATACGAAATAACTTTTAACACACAAATATTAGCAATGATAATTATATCGAGCAAATGTAATCAATAAATTATTAGCAACTTTAAAGGTTACTCTGTATCTCGAGTAATATCATCCATTTTTGTAAAACGATTACATGGCTGGATGGTCAAGGGTGTGCTTGTCGACATCGGTAGCAAAGGGAATTGTTACAGACATTAAACTGCCAGAAATAATAAATTTACCAATAATTACTATCACGGCGATCGAGATCTACCGAAAGTAGTTCGGGTGGGAAGAGGTGCGCATCGCTGCGCAAGTGCGCACCTGAGCTCGGCGAGCGCGTTCAGTCGGTCAGTCGGGCTGGTTAGTGCGGCAAGAGCGGATGGGCTTCGGGACCAGAAGGACCATGGGTCCTGCAGAGCTGCCTTGGCCTACCCTTACCAACCTTGGAGTTGATCAGAAGTCCTGTAGAGCTACCCTGCTCTACACTTGCCTACCTTGGTCTACCTTTAGCTAGCTTAGGGTGGACCAAGGGTCCTTTAAAAATTCTTTGGCCTACCTTAAGCTAGCTCGGAGTGGGCCACAGGTTCTTGAACGCTTTCTTCGTTTACCTTGGCCCACCTTCAACAGCTCTTTGTAAGTATCAATTCAAATATACAGTCTCTGTTTTAGTGTATATTCAACGAACGCCTATTTCTGTATCCCTAAGCCTTCTGCTGTGTCGGACCTTGCTTGCATGTCGCAAACCGCTTAGTGCCGGTATTCGGCGTGGATACATTGAGAGGGATGGTTGAGAGACCTGTTCATTCGTGTAAAATCCTCTTTGCCGTAAAGCCACCCGAGTCACCTCAACGCTAGTCGTTGCCTGGTGACGGGGGGGGGGGGGGTAATGGGTATCTTTTGAACGCTTCTCTCGGCAATCGTTCTTCCTGAGGACACGTCGGGTATCGGTGCTGGCCGAAGTTTGGCTGCAAGTACATACGCGTCGCGTCACCATCGAAGCAGAGCCTTCTGCTCTGGTTGACTTTTGTTTCTCTCTTTGACAGAATCGGAACCTCCTCCCTGATTTGTCTTTGATCTTCCGTGGACGGAGACTTCTTCTCCGGTTCACACCTTTTGCTCCGCAATAATTACTCCACGTACGCTACATGGAAGAGTGATCTTTTCCTTTTTTGCAAACATACAATTTTCGTTAATATTGTATAGTAAAATATGAAACTTGCTAGATGTAAGAACATTTGTATTGAAAGATTTGAAATAAAGAACATGTCACCTACCCTCAGAAAAAAATCTATTATTAATGATGATTCGTTTGACAATTGTATTAACGTGAATGGAATTACGTGCATTCGTAGGAGTGACGGAGTATACGAGATACTCGATTCTCACTAATATGCCCAGATGAGCTATCGGTAATGTCGAACGCGACAGGAAATTGGTAATGGCGCTCTAGTGCCCCAAAAACGTGTGACAGAAAAATACATTGAGTGATTGGTCTATTAACATACCTTGTCTGTGCCGCTACGTGGTTTGGCGCTATACGGACATTTATACGGAGTAAATGATTCTTACCGGAATTTGCATTGTGTCTTATGGCAACAGCGGTAAGGATCATTTGCACTCGAACAGGAAATAATATTTCGATGTATTCCCATGTGCTCGGGGGCTCAAATTAAAAGTGCAGAATGGCACTTTATGATAGCGATACTTGGGTTTAAAAAAGAATCACGATATCCTATAGAAAAATCATTAAAACTTGATCTCCAATCGATCAAAATTGACACGACTTTGAGAAAATTCTTTGAGGCAATTTTAAAAAGTATTCCCATAGGAACTTTGGACGCTTGAAGGCTTAAATTAAAGCTGAAGAATAGCACTGTAAATTAGCGGCACTTAGGTTCAAAAAGAATCACGAAATCATGTCGAAAAATTGTGCTGAACTACCAATACTTTCGCGAGTTCCAAAAAACCGGGTCTGCAACTGGAATGCAGATCTAAGCCAATCGTGAAGCGACACAAGATCCATGGTTCTTTACATGAGAACGAGGCTTAAGCGGTCGTCAGCTTGTGTGATACAACACTAGACGATAAGTGGAAGCACCTTGCAAATTCTATAGTACGTCTAATCATAGTATGCCATTGATGTTGTGACGTGTAATATTTTTTTAAACTAAATATACGGCGATTTGATCGCGAAGATTGGCCGAAGACGTGAAAATACCTTAGGTAAATCGAATTTGTTTATATCGCAACCACGGATTTCTGGAAATAGTGGTCGTGGCCGAAAGTTTTTGAGGTTATGTTACAGATCCCTCAGTTTATTCCGAGATCTTAGGAATTTGTCGAAAAGCCGTAGATTTTGCACACAAATCGTTTATAATTTCCCCGATGAAACGCGAATAAATCGTCAAACGCAACGTTCCAGATTTATTGCGATTTTCAGTTATCGTTTATTCGAGAAATTGGATCCAAGTAATGTTCACGAAGTCTTATAGTCGAGCAACCTTGGGACCGTTGCAATGATTGGTGTTAAGAATTTATCGTGTCATTCATTTTCAGTAAATACAGTATTGGACGCTCGAAGACAAATTCCTACTTGCTTTTGATTAGCTGACAAGTAATCTTTTATCATCACTGTGTTTCCTACACGTTAACGTGATTCATTACGCGGCAGCTCGTTCGTTTGCTTCCTCGATTAAAATCTGTGCTTATCTTGCGATTTGTTACCGACTTTTTTCAATAAACACGATTTTTGCATTATCCAGAAAGGTAAGATGATGCAAGATGAGCATCTTGGTGGTCCAGCGAGACGAAATGTATTCAGTCAAGCAATAGGAAGAATATCACAGGTATACTTGGTAATTAATATTTATTTATGTCCATTATGTTACAATTAGATACACTAATCTTACGAACCTATTCACATTGCAGATATATCAAAGATATTTGGACCTTTGGACCCCTCATGTAATATCTAGATGGATATTCGCTTTATTGCTAATATTTGTTTTTATTCTGCGTATATTTCTTGCACAAGTGAGTCACAACCCATTGAAATATTTTAATTACACAGTTTCGAGATCATTGAATGTATTCATACGTTTTCTGCTTTCAGGGATGGTATATTGTTACATACGCATTAGGAATTTATCACTTGAATTTATTTATAGCATTCCTTACTCCCAAAATCGATCCAGCAATGGATTTTGATGGTATGTTTCTAACGCTTACATGCTGGAATTAATTGATGCCGATTGGTGCTGTATTTTGTGCAATAACTTTGTAATATTGGGAAACACTGCATTAACGATAGTTTTCTGATAGATGGTGATGGACCAGAATTACCTACAAGATCTAACGAAGAATTTAGGCCATTTATTAGGAGATTACCCGAATTTAAATTCTGGTATTCTGTGATGAAGTCCACAGTTATAGCTATGTGGTGCACTATGTTTGATGCCTTTGATGTACCAGTATTTTGGCCCATATTAGTTATGTATTTCATAACACTATTTTGCATAACAATGAAGCGTCAAATAAAGGTAAGAATTAATCATGCCTTCACTTAACTAACGTTTATAGTACCATGATACTAATTTCTATTAAATTAATTGGCTCCGTACGATCGCGACGTTAATAAATAATGTGTCTTTTCCAGCATATGATCAAATACAGATACCTGCCCTTCACTCATGGAAAACCAAAGTACCAAAACCACGAGGATACTTCGAGGTTAATACCTTCAAAGTGAATAGGTGTGAAGTATGTTTGTTGATGGAGGTGCATAAATGTGTAGATTTCTATTTTCCCGATACAATGTGGAAAAAAAGAATCTTTGAATAACGATAGCAGTCAGGCTCATTTTTTCAAATGACATTTAAAACATACAGAAAATAACATCATTGCCTTGTACAAGAGAGAAAGAGAAAAAGAAAAGAAAGAAAGGTTTAATCTGCGAAAGGTGTAACGCTAAACAAAAAAAGTATAATGTTGTATGGTATTTAAACTGAATTATCGTAATATATTTGTATCATAAAACTTGTACAAAGTATTGTTAGGTCTTACATAAACGTGGACACAGTAACAATATGAACAGTACGGAGTTGTTAATGTAATATTAACTTATTATGTAAAGAAAAAAAAAGAAGTAATTCATATACATAAGATTCGTAATACAATCGCTAATTCATTTCTTAATCTCAGTAGTACCGTTTTCTGCTTTTTTCCAATGCTCTTTTTGGTTCTTTTGTTACGAACATTCCATTCACTAACAGTTGTACTGTTAACTTGCGTTTTATACTTCTCGCAAACGTTTTCACTGAAATTATCATTTCTTAACGACAATTGACAAACCCTGGCTGCGAACTTAGTATTCATTTTCGTCAATAATGATCGATACAACAAAGTGAGCAACGTTTATGACAAAACCACTTTATTTCGTTGAAAAAGAGTACCGCGATTTTTCTGAGCTGGTTGTACCATAACAGACGGCGTTTGATCATGTCCATTGAACAGTTTTATTACCATGGAACAATTTAGTTCAATTTAGTTCGATATAAGGTTCAGACTCGGCGTCTGAAATGAAGCTGTGTTCTTATGTCAGCATCTCACGGGTATACAATACATTCGCTAACGAAGTGTCGTGAGTGTGTGTGTTTTATCAAAGATACATATAAATAGGCTTATCGAATTGGTAGGTTTAAACGACGATACATCGAAACGATACATACCATTTAGGGCTCACCAGTAATCTGTCTCTATACAAATTTGTACATACGAACTTGTTTAAATAAACACGTTTAAACAACTTTCCACGGGGTCGCTGACGCGAAAACAAAAAAAAAAATAGATAAATTAGCTTGTAAATGCTGATTAAGAGGTGACTTTTACAGTCCAAAGATCATCTGCTTAGTATACACGTTTAGAATCAGTATATTATATACATTTTACACAATAATAATCTTTGCTTGCCCTCTGCGGTGTCTTGTATGATAAACATTTTGAAAGTAAACGAATATTATTATTCAATTGTACAAAAATTACACGTTGTACATAGAACGGCTCTTTTGTGTTCTTTGGTACACGAGCTTTTTGACATTTTGACTGATGCATTTATGTTACACACGTACACTTTTGATCTGTATACAATATGAGTTCCTCCCAATTATACCTGAACGCAAAAATAAAATTTTATCTCATCAGGTACTGATTGCTCTTCGGTCTTTCACCTTGTTGTTTCGTTTATCAATTAAACGATTGCTTCTCTGGATCTTTGGACAAAATCTTTTTGACCCCAAACGAGCGCGACATTATTATTTATTTCTCTTGTTTATTTCATTTGAGACTTGGTGCAACACCCTTTTAAAACTTTTATAGATATACGCACACGCATACACATGTACCGAGTTCCTGTAACACATTTCTATAAATTTAATATACATTACAGTACTTAACTATAAATATACAGTATGAACATAAACAATATGTACAGACGATTCGAGGAAATGGTGTGTCGAATTGTCAAACGGAAGCAACAATTGTTAATGCATATTTACAATATATAATTTTCGACGGAGCTTTCGCGATTAGAAAATAGGAACAGAGTTAACATAAGCTAACAGTTTGTCACAATAAAACACTCTTTCTTGCATCTGCAGTGCGGAAAATTGTTGATCGATGTCTCTTGATCTTTTAATTTTATTCATTTCATTCCGTAGTAAGTACCGTAGGTGTACAAGAGAGATTTTTATGTGTAAACATTTTTATTCGCCGCGCAAACACTCGATTCCGTTCTAGTCAATTTACACGAATAAATCCCCAGGAATTAGCTTCTTTTTTGTACAGAGATAGCACTATAGGATACAACGTAGTGCTACCTTAAAGGAACATGAATTTTAACTACTTTCTTACGACCGTAAACATACTCCACTGTTTTGTTTGTAAGCGCACACAGAACTGGGTAAAATAACGAGCCATTATCCTCTAAGAACAATTTCGAGAAAACAACAGACTATTCTAATATAATCTCACGATATTTTAATTTATCATTTTTACCCAGTTCGAACGCCATAGTCTCTGATATAAATAGAAATACTACTCTTCTTACGTTCTCTCTATACTCTAATCAGACTGTTCCGAACAGTCCGCTAAATACATAGATCGTGTTCCCTTTGTTGTCGGCCGAAAGCGTCTTACGTCTTTTTCTTTTTTTTTTACAGGAGTCCACTCGTGGAAATTTGATGGGTGTCATAGCATTAAAAAACAAAACAAACCGAAATCAATATTCCTTGGTACAAAGACGCATTTGTTCAAAGAGAGTGTATAGAAAGAAAAGAAAGGGAAAGAACTAAGAGAAAAGGGGACGCAAAAGTGGGCATGAATGGGCTGTGTGAATGACAGAATGAGAGACCAGATCGAGTTCGGTCGAATACACGCAAACGGAGTTTCCAAATAAAACATGTTGAGAAACATTGTCTCGTACGTTTCAGATCTTGTAATTTCTCCAAACCATCCCCCTTCGCAAAAATCGATTCGCTGGACCGTTTCTCGTCCAAGGTAGATCGCAATCAATCTTCGTGCATGTCTTCCTGTTTCTCTCTCTCTCTCTCTCTCTCTCTCTCTCTCTCTCTCTCTCTCTCTCTCTGTCTCTGTCAGTTTCTACTCGTTCTGATCCTCAGAGATGGCTTCCTTTGATTTATCCAGGAACGTGGTCATTGAATTCACGCCGATCACCGTCGTGGTGGTCGTTTCGCTAACCGAGGAGTCCCTTTTCCGATACGGATTCGACGGAGGGCAGTACAATCTGAAAAATCAAACGATCCGGAGCTCGAAAAAATATCGGTGCGGAAAAAAGTCCGCGTTGGGAAATATTGTAGACCCCACGGGAAAGATAGGGCTCACGGACAAATTATAGAGCTTGCAAAACGGGTCGTAGGGATTCCAGAAAAATTGTAAGGCACACGTCACAAAATTGTGGGCTACACTCAAAAAAGAAAATTGTAAAGGTCACAGAAAAATTATAGGGCGCACAGAAAGATATTAGGACTTATAGAAAAATTGTAGGGCCCATGGAAAGTCGGTGGGGCTCACAGAAAAATTCCAGGACTTGCGAAAAGGGTTGTAGAAATCCTTGGAAAGTGATAGGGCCTACGTTAAGTCTGTGGGGCTTACAGAAAAATTCGACAGTTTGTAAAAAGGGTCGTAGGGATTCCGGAAAATCGGTGGGATACACAATGCAAAATTATAGGGCCCGCAGAAAGTGTCAGGGCAATTGTAGAACAATTGTAGGGTCCATGAAATGTCTGTGGGGCTCACGGAGGAATTGTGGAGCGTTCAGAACGGAGTTCAGGGATTCCAGAGAAATTGTGAGATTGCATTTCGAAACGGAAGGCTTTCAATTAAATAGTAATTAGGTAACTCTCCTTGAAAGATTGGACTCTCTAGCTCGAAAATTCTCTCAGTTCGTCGGTGGTAGGTTTCTTTGAACGCAGTGATATAATAGGGGATTAAATACCTTATACTCTCTGTTCTCGAACGGGGTGACCAATTGTTATAATACCTTCTTTCGGTATCCAGATCACGGGCGGTCGTCCATCGTACAATGTGGTGCCTCACTGCGTTTTGCACCTCCGTGTTCAGGAAACAGTAAAATAGCGCTACGAACAGGCCCTGTTAAAGAATAGTCGAGTTAGAATGGTAGAGAGAATCGGCCGAATCCGTGAAGTCAAGTGAAAGATTTTAAGATTGTGATTATTTGGAGCTAATACTCGGTTCTGTGTGCATAAGGGATTAAGTACTTACACGATTTGACTAACTAATAGAAAACTATGCACGAGAAACCTAGTATTTGCTTTTGCTTATACTCAATGGTTACAAGTACTTACTTATTTTATACAGAAATGCACTATCAAATATATTTACTATGTACCATATAGCTGATTATTTTTATACAATAATAAATACTTAAATACGACAGAAAGAAAGTATAATTTTTACTTTAAAATGGTTTGTGTTCTTTGAGTGATCTAATTATATTGTTTGATTGTGATTAGTTGTTTCTGCTCGTCATTTCTCGATCATGTTCACCGGCGGCCATATTGGAATCTCCTACAGACCCTCACAGCTTTCAGTCACTTTCTATTTTAAAGAATTTCATAATTCCACTCGGTTCCCAAGTAATGTTTCCAAGTTTCCAAGTAATGTAACAACAATTCTGATGCAAATTCAATGAACAATTTTCCGTAATTGTCGTCTTTACTACAAGCAGTTAATACACGATTATTTTTTTTTAATATGTTTCAAGCCAGGCAATGAAATAAAAATTCACCAACAATAGACTATCAATGTAATAATACAATTTAATAAACAGCGTGTAATAATATCGCGTAGTCACAGAAGATTTTCTTGGTCAGGAAATCGAGCTAGTTCGTCCGTCAAATCTAGTTTCAAACTGACATTTAAAGAAGTTCCAAGTACGGCTCGTTCTTCGCCGGTGAATGCTAACTTGAGAACGAAGTAGATCGGAAAGTCGCGATCACAGTTCCGCAGACTCCGGTCCGAAAACAATTTTAACGATCGCGAGCGAACGCGGTAACAAAGGATGTGTAGTCGTGCATTCAATGCGGAAAGCTTCGAAACAATTGTACTCGATGAGTTCTTTCGAAGTTCCCGGCGGGAGTTCGCTTTGTAACGGGACTCTGGTGTGTTGCATTACCTGGGAGGAAAGTAATACAGCGCGAGTGTAGGAGAACGCATTAGCAACCTGACCCTCCGTGGGTCCTGTCAGGACGAGCACGTATGTCACGCCGAGAAGTGGTATCAACACGAGCAACGCCTTGCTCGCTTTCCGATACTGTTGCGTCTCGGCGTTCGTCGCCGACCAGAGTTTCGTTATCAGCACCTGCGACAGAGAATAGTGGTCGTCCGTTTTCAGAAACCAACGTCGATTACCGATAAGGACAGTTTAGGACCCTTGGCTCGTTTCGTTCCGTTCCGATACAGATCTAGCCTGGAGCATTTTGTCAGTGAGTTACGCAGAAATTGTACAGTAAACTTGTAAGATCCAGAGGAAAATGGTAGAACTCACAGGAAAATCATGAAGCCCGTAGAAAAATTGTAGGAATCGTAGAAAAATTCTAGAGCTTATGGGGAAAGTCTACTGCCCACGAAAAAGGTGTTAGGTGCATGGCAAAATAGTAGAGGTTGTAAATGAAGTTACAGGACTACAGAAAAAATTGTGGGGCTCACAGAAAAATTCTAGAGCTTACGAAAAGGGTCGTAGGATTTCCAGGAAAATCGTAAGGCCCGTGTAAAGATCGGACGGCTCTCAGAAAAATTGTAGGGCTTGCAGAAAAGGGTGTAAGGTTTCCAGAAAAATTGGAGGGCCTATGGGACGGACGTAGAGCTCACAGAAAAACTTTAGAGTTTCCAGAAAAATCGTAGGGCCCATGAAAAAGCTTTGGGGTTCGCAGAAAAATTCTAGAACTTACAAAAAGGATCGTAGGGTTTCCAATAAAATCGTAGGGCCCATGTAAAGGACGTACGGCTCACAGAAAAATTGTAGACTTTCTATTCTATCTAAAAATTCTAGAGTTTGCAGAAGGGATTGTAAGGGTCCCAGAAAAATTGTAAAGCTCTCACAAAAATTATAGGATCTACAGAAAAATTGTAGGGGCCCTGAAACAAATTTTGGGCTGCGTAAAAAAATTGTAGGGCGCATGAAAAAAACATCGCAGCGAAAGTCCACGCAAAAGGTTGCAAGATCTATCGAAAGAGTTGATTACAAAAATACTGCGGGCCCATGAAAGGATTGCGTCAATCAAAAAATTGCAGGCTTCCGACACAGAAAATCTATTGAAGCACTCTCGACTATTAGATCAACGGTTACATCTCGATGGGTTCGTCCGGCAGCCGGCAATAACGAAATCAATGTGCGTCCACTCACCCACATAATCATGAAGAGGAACACCACGTTCACGCAGAGCACCAGAATGGCCGGGGCCTGATAGAACCAGTCGTAGGGATGCGATACCATCCAGGGACAATGCTTCCCCAGCACGATTTCCTGCGAACCGACGACGGCCACATTTATTACATCGGCGTGCCGTCGTAAAACTAGGCCAGACTTTACGACCGGCACACAAACATTGACTTTCTTTCGGTGCACGGATGTCGCTCGTTTAAATAACGCCTTATCCTTATCGGCGACTCATCGAGCTGTATTTTATCTCTACGTGCAATCTAATTTCCCTGGGTTTCTGTAATAAACGATTTATCGGATCCGATCGGTGCCCGGGAATTTTCATCGGAGTCGAATTGAAACGCGTTTGAAACGCTTCGATTGGCAGAGAAATGGTTCTTGCAGTAAGCATATTTACACTTTCCATTTTGTCTCTACGTTGGCTGCGCGATCTATGAGATCTACAGATTAATTCGCAGTCCTTGAATGAACGCGTTCGAACAGCGTTTCAAATTGAAATTTGTTACTGGCTTCATCGATAAATGTCTAAATCTATGATGGAGATTATTTTGTAGACGAGGATTTATTTTCAATATATTTTGTAACCTTCGAAGAAGCTTCAAAGCCGAAAACTAATTTGCGTGTTTCTGCCGTCTTTTTATAATAAATTGTCAGATGCAATCGCGGCCCGGGAGTTTTCATCAAAATCGAATCGGAACACGTCGTGATGGTCGTTGAAATTTCAAAAGAGAAAACCCGAAGCAATTCGCGCTGAGCGTTTCTACGATGTTTCCCTGTATATACAGTACAGTGTTCGATAAACAACAAAGTTACGCGTATTCCGAGAGCAGCCGTCCACGCGATGTCCGGTTTGAAGTCTCGATATTTTACCCGTCGCTCAAAACGTCGATGGCTGCCGTCCTCTCGTGATATCCCGGCCCCCATGTAGATACTGTTCGACACGGCGTACGTAAAATGAACATGTACCTGGATCAGTCACTCATTCGTATCTCATTTCGCGAAATTCCGAAGTGAAATTAAGACTTCGTGGTCGAGAGGTTTGTTACGAGCGAACGAACAATGGCCAAAATGGTTCGAGCGTTCGACAGCGCTGGACGGTTTTCCGATCATGCTTCACTCATTACGCTGTTGGTTGCCGAAGCGTTTTCCATGGCGTACATTTTTCCGTACCAGCGAATATTTCCCGTTTTTCTTCGGAATTTACAAGTTCAGATAATTTGTGAATATGTATCGTTTGTGGGAGTAAATGTACAGTAAATATGCGTAAAGTTGTTTACATGCAGTTTTGTTAAACAGTTGATTCCGTTATAGGAAAGTCTACTCCTTACGCGTTTCTGCATCTTGTGATATTAAATTTTAACAGGCTTAGTAATATTGCACAAAATTTGACAACGTTTTCGTTGAGGTATTATGGTTTACATTGCATCTGCGTTGCAGAGACAGCAAGTTAGCTTTCATCGAGATAATGCACCACTGTCTGCATTGTATCTGCTCCGTAGAAGCGATAAATTGGCTTTCATTGAGATATTGTACAGTTGTTTTCATTGTATCTACTATGCACGGACAATAAGGTGGCTAGGCGGAAGTCTGCAACTCTGTGATTGGTCTTCGATAGTCCCCACTACCGTATACAATCCTGCCGGCTATTATAGCTTGCTATCTCTGAATAGTATATTGCTCCGTAGTTTCAAATTGCTCCTACTATACGGAATTTTTATCTGTCTCGTTTTTAAATAATTTTAGGCACGACTAGAAAACAAGTTCAATGAAATAGGATCGGTTTGGACAATCTCGTTTGACAGAAAAATTCCATTCAAGTCTTCTACGAAATAAAGTTTTATAAAATCCAGAGGGAAAATGTTTATACTAAATCATCTTTGACCGAAAAATCTAATGAAAATTTAAATGGAATCTTTTTTTCCGGGGCTTAACCGTTCTTCACTTTCCAAATTTAATTTACTGTCATAATACTAGGCAATATTAAAATAAGATTGTTCGGATTTTGTATTTCTATAAACACACGTGCCTTTTTCATATTTTTGAAAAATGTGTTACATCTAGCACACCTACACAAATTATTGTAATACTTAAGAGAAAAATCTATAAACAAATCCTCGGAGCAAACAAGGAATCTCAGCAACAATTTTGCCAATGAAATCGACTTTTCTGCTATCACTATGAATTTTTTCGATAATCTCTCATACATTATCTTCCCAAAACACGCTACCCTAAGCGGAAGGGGTGGCAATCATCGGTTCACACGGCGACAGCCTCGATCAACGTTCTTGAACGGTCAATGCGTCTCTGTCAACGGGACTATCGACTGATCCTCGACTATCTTCCGACCCGTCCCTTCGCGGCACGTTCTTCCAGGGGTGCGTTAACACTGATCTCAATTCGGAAATCATGCTACGCTTCCTTCCAATACAAAAACATTCGCATCACAATGCAATATCCGGTGATAAATCTTTCCTATTCCCAATGATTTTTTAATGAAACTTTTAACAGTATATTCCTGACATTTTTCCGATTAAAAAGACTCCAAGCAGGACACAGTTTGCACGATAGAGTAGAACCTCGATTATCCGAACTATCGTTCAGATAACGGAACACTGGGACTCGCGGACGAAAATTTCCGGACCGCCCGTTATATTCCGTCAATTTGATCCCGTCGATTCCAGGACGGCTGTTTTGCGTGGGGAATAATGTCGAGTGGGAACCTGCGAACGGCTCGCTCGATGGATCACACGGCCCCGAAGAGGATCCTCCCTTTGTTTTCCTTGCGGCGTTGCTCGTATCCGAGGTTTGCGCTGGCCATCGACAGCCAAACGCGTTTCTGTGTACACGCCCTTAGGACCGCTGACATTTCCCTTACCTGGTTCGCTTGCACCATGATATTCTGATCGAGCGACTTCGCGATCCCCCAGCCGGCGATGAACAGCACCGGCATCCCTGAAATTTAAGTCGGCATGCGATTACACTTTACGTAGGCGCTCCAACCTTCTCTGCTTAACAACCCCTTTTACAGAGCTCGGCTTGCAAATGATCCCCTTTCGGTTTACTATCGGGTGACGTGTTCACTCAGACTACGAAGTATCGTGGGGATTTTCTAAAATTTTTTAACAATTTGTTGAGATAGTTTCGATGAAGTCTTCAAATGACTCTAAGAAGTTGCAGTAACCTAACCCAGGTCAAAGTGGTTCCTTCTATTTTAACCTTTGAGGGGGACCACGTTTACTAAAATTCTCTATTTTTCGCAGATACCTTTGAGCATATAATTTAAGGCTGAACAATTCAAATGTTCGAAGCAATTCAAAGCAAAATTTTTAGAAGAATTTTTATCCGTAAAAAAAATTAAGGATTAGGATAAAGAATTCTTTCGAAGAATTAAATTCCCAAGAGAAGTAGTAAAAATTGAAGGCCCGTAAAGATTCGAAAGCTATCCAAGGATTAATCGAGTAATCAAATTTTAGAAGTCAATTTCGAAAGCCCACTTAAGGGTTAATACTGCGCTATTCCTCTATAACGGCGCTCTATCCGGACGCTTATGGCAGCGTCGTCATCCCGTTCAGGTTACGAGCCATTCATTCTCTTTTAACTCGCTTCTTTCGTTAAACTGCGGATCCCGTGCCCTCAAACAGTGCATTAAGCGATTCAATCTGCATAGTATGCAGTTACTGAATTACCAGAAGTCAGAGATTCGCTTTTATGTCTTTGGCGAAATCCCGAACGAGGTTGCTAATAGGTTACGTTAACGTTTATGCATTTATAATGAAGTTGTACAGATCGAATACGAAACATTTGCAGAATCCAAAGGTGTTGTTCCACTATTTTGAGCTTATGAAAATTAATAAAAGAAAGTTTCTGTTTTTCGCCACTAATCAAGAACATTTTTATCTTGCGCGGGAACCCGCTGGCTATCAAGAAGTTATTGATGATCTCAGTTTCTGTGTCTTTGTCCCTAACGGTGTTTGCTCGAATCGAGTTTGTCTCGAGAAGGTTCTCAGAAGTTCTCTCGCGACTCGTCGAGCGACGTTATGATTTCCTATGGCGCCTCCCGTCGTTGTTTTCGCTCCGAGGGACAACAATGGTAAGAAACATGCGAGTGGTTACCCCAGCCGATGACGAGGCACAGTCTCAGCTTGATGTTGTCCGCGGTGAAAGTTTTCACGACCAGCAGGAACAGGTACAGCCCTGGAACCAGAGGGGGAGAGAAAGAGGGTGTACACGTTCACTCGGTTCGATGCATAATTCATGGAGAGCGAAAACTAAGTTATTCGTGCCGGTTGGCTCCATTAGCCGGTTACCACTGTTGACGGTTGTTAATTCGTCGACCGCCGGGGGAAGCGAGGGGAAAAAGTTTTTCCAATCTCCCCGGGCCTCCTCGACTCTCGAGCCGCGCGAGTTAACACTTGAATGACGGCTAATTACCTTCCACGAACATCCAGAAGTAGTTGGTCAGCTGGAAGTAGTTCAGCATCGACAGGAACACGATACAGGTCGGCACGTCCGGCTGCATGGACACCTGAGCATCGTCATCGTCGTCGTTATCAGTGCAGACAATGCAACGCGGTTCGATTCAGTCTTAACCCCTTAACCTACAACTACGTGTGAGACACGTGGTCCGGTATTTGGGCGATAACTGGCCCGTAAATGACCCATGTAAATAGACCCGCTGCGCGATCTTGTTCACGTTTTGGGCTCAGGCTGTTGAAACGTAAGTCGTAGGTTAAGGGGTTCAATCGGGGTCACAACCTTTTATACACATTCGATCAGTCCCAAGTCGCGGTCATAATCCTTTATAGTCACCTCACCGGTTCTAAATCGCGGTCACAGCATTCTCCACTGATCTCATCGCTTCTAAATCGCGGTCATGCCTCTGTCGAGTAATTCGATTAGTCCTAAATTGCGGTCGCAACCCTTTATAGTCACTCCGCCAGTCCCAAATGGCAGTTTCCGCCTTCTATACCGATTCCATCAGTTCTAAAACGCGGCGATAACACCTTGCAGTCGCATCACTTTAATCTCGTCCACAGCTCACTATAGTCGCGTCAATGGCGTCAAACCGCGACCGTAGAAAGCGAATAGAGTCGCCTGGTGTATGCACAGCATACCAACAGGCCCGTAACATTATGGCAAAGTGGTTAATTGTTGCCAATTAACCGGGAAACGATTCTTCCTCGACATAGCACGTCGGAGGAATATTCGGGCTTGCTCGAACGCATTTTCCATTAGTTGCAAAATTTCGCTGGAGAGCCGGCCAGCGAGTCGGCGGATAGGCAAATTAATTACAGCCGTTGAGTGGCCGTCGGCTGCTCCGGTTTTTCAATAATTAAAAGCCAGACGCGAACGATGGAAATCGTTACGCGCAACGCCAATGAAATCACGCCCCCGCTCCGACTGAAAATGGATTCTAATGCGTTACGACTTTCTCTGACGAAACAGACATCTGGCCGCCATTTTGGTCCATCGACTTTCCTCCAATCGATGCGACACGCGTTTCAAACGTTTCTTGACAAATGTTTGTTCGAAACACGTGACAGAACGTCCACGAGTGCCTAAAGTATCGAGAGTTATTTTTATTTATAGAAATAGAAAAAATATTTTTATTGGGTTTGTCAAAATGATTACGAAGGTTGTGACTATAATTTGGGACTAACTACGCAACTATAAAGCATTGCGACTACCATTTTGCACTGACAACGTAAAGAGTTGTAACCATTTTTCGAGTCCAGAAACCGATTACAAATTTGTAATTACACAGGTGACTACAGTGAATCGTTATTATCATGTAAATCCAACCACATACCCGTAGAGTTATGGAAGCAATTTGGAACTGATAATGCGACTGCAACGAGTCGTAGCAGTGATCTAGGGCCGACAGCACGATCGCAAAAATTCATAAAGGCGATTCTGATTTCACAAGGTTATTACAGCGAGTCACGAACGAGATTTATGTTCATTTCGATCAGTGATCGTTCCAAAAAATTTGCAATCAACCTGTAGAATCGCGGACAATATATTCCATCCTTGGACGGTTTTCCGCGTTCGTTTTACCACACCTAATTTGCAAGTCCGACTTTGGAACACGGCGCGCAACAGTTCGCATAATGCCCGGTTGATAATTTTAATCTCCTTTAAGTCTACTCAATATCGTACATTTAAATTTCTTCCATTTTTATTTCATTAAATAATTTACTTTGATTTTATGGAATTTTTCAGGTTTCTAGTTTGGCAGTCAAAGTGTTAAACGAACTCTCGTTAATGTGCGTAACATATTCAGAGGGATGAATTTTTTTTTTTTCTCAACAAAATTGATTTTATGTGCGGGCAAGCGTTGGCGATTCCGTTTCCTCCAAAGGAGTTATTGTAATTTCGTGTTGCAGCAACAAGTGGCGGTGTGTTTTCGTTTCGAGGCAGTTTTTTTCCAGGTCAAAAGCTTTTGAAACTCTGTTTCCTCTCTCTCTCTCGCGCGCAAACGCGCACATGCGCGCCGCCTCTTGTTTTTCATTAATGCTCAAGAGAGCGCAGGTTGCCCGCACACACCCGGAAATTAGAGAAGTTCTCGACTGGCGCCGGAGTAGAGACGATTTTTGCAAAGGGACAAACAACGGTGGAACAACGCGAAACGAAAACGAAACGCACCTGCATCACGCTGTTCATGATCCACATCATGTCCGCCAGTATGTAGGTGAGCATCAGGTTCGTGTGGATGTTGTTCTTGATGCACCTCAGCTCCCTGCAACAAACGTTTAACACGTTACAATCATTTTTCCAGAATTGAATATGAACGATGTCCCAATTTCAATCTCAAAATATTCGGAGGCATTAATTAGCATATATTTGAAAATTCTTTCAAAAAAAAACCCGCAGTCCATTAATTTTGTTACAATCAGTCGGCGACGTGGACGATAATTAGCTACCATAAAATTCGCGCAAAAGGTAACAAACTTCTAGAAGTAACAATTTCACACACAGTTCCTTCGCTGAGGCTCGTAAAATTTTTACGGAACACAAACGAACGCGGCAAAAGAATTGCCGCATTTCAGTCACGACCGAGTTCGTTCGCTTTTGGATTCAAAAACGGAAAAACTTGCCGACGTTCCCCGGGGACAGTAGAGTTCCGGGAAAACGTTGGACGGAATCCGATAATTTCAACGCTTCCGTATAATTCGCCGGGAATTCGTTACGGGGGCACAATTTTTACGCGAGAATTTGATCGCGAGGAGTAACTTCGCGTAACACCGAGCACCGTAGGAATCGCTAATTCTCTCCACTTCGTTTCTCGAGATTGCGTTGGCCTGTAAAAAAAAAAAAAATAATAAAAGAACCGAGGCTCTTCGTTGTTCCAGCGAATTGGCCAGTGATTTATCGTTCGCTATGATCCCCGACCGTTCGCGCGAACTGTTTCGCTGGAATAAGGGAGATAGCACGGGATCCTGGCGAGTTCCTCGAGCTCGTATATCAAATTCCGAGTTTTAAATAGTTTGATCCCAGTTTTGTTGCTAGCGAGGACCAAGATAAACGACGGGCCAGACTGTTACCGCCGAAGCAATCTCACGGCAGCGCAAAGCCAAATTATTTTGAGCGGGAGAAAGAGACGCTTGAGGAATTGTTTACGACTGTCAAGATGGCCGCTTGTGTCCCTTACTGTTCAAAAGACCGGATTTTTATGCAAAATAAGAATCGTCTATATTAAATACAAGACACAGGAGCTGCGTAGAAATTTACTTCTTTTCTTAATAATTTTATTCAGTTGGAAACACGTATGAAACCTACTCTTCTATATTCGATTGTAAACCATGTGCTCGCTAATGACCTAGTTGTTAATGCGACCACTTTAAAATAAACGATATATAAAAAAAAAAGTATTACTAAATTTCTTAAAAGTTTTTACTGTTTCACGATCGATCGTTATTGTTATTTCTTCCCCGCCGTGGTTGCGCGACCCCCACCCTTCATTTGTCGGTTCTCCCACTCTCTTCAGCGTCAATCCTAGCTTGACTTTATCCCTAGAGTGGGAGGCATTGAGAAGAGGGGAGAGAAACAGTGTGCGGCCCGCGGGCCAGTGTCGCCAGATCAAGACTTGTTCCCCCACTCTAATTTCCCCTTCTTCGCCTTCCACAGTCACGCGACGCTTTTCGTCTCTGTCGCGCATACTCCGGCCCTGGCAGAGAGAGGGTAACCTTTTCCCCTCGATTCGTGCTCCCTCCCCTCATCTGGCGACACTGGCCACCAGTTTCCCGGCTCTGCCGCAGAACAAAGGCGCTTACTGGAAGCGAACAATGGGTGGTCTTGTCTGAATTGAGACAAAAAATGCTCATCCCTGACGTACAACGTCGGTTCAGAGGTACACAGTAAGCGTCTGTCGTTCGAAAAAGTATCCAATCGTGTAGCCGACGATCATTCTTCGAACGAGAATCCACGCGGCCGGCTAACGCGATTAATTTATTATTCCGAGGAGATTGCGGAAGCGACAGGAGTCCGGGCGTGTAGCGCGGAAACAGAGCGGAAACTCGGAGCGTTGCTGGCCGGTTGATATTTATTTCAACTGCGGAACCCGACCGCAAACAAAAGAGGTCAGCATCAAGCCCTCGAAAACTTGCCACGAAACGGGAGTAATGCGCCCGGGAACAGCGAAGACGGGCAGGATAACGACAGTTAAGCTCCTTTGGTCCTGTCGCTCGCGAATAAGAGGCATTCCGTGTTACTATATTCATTTAGGATGTCCAAACGGTTTTCCCGTAGAACCGCAATTTTAGGGGAGATTGGGGCATTGACGGTCACTCGAGCAATACTTATAACAAGATGCAAAATATTGGGTGAAATAAAGTTTTAAGAACTGAAATTATTCGTTTGTTCGTACAATAAAAAGAAAAGTGGGTTCATCTAAAGGAAAATAAAAAGGATATCTTTGGCTACCATTGCCTATTTGAAAAAATCGTTTCAATTTTGTTTGTTACTGCAACAAGACTATCGAGTTCGAGCAAAATGGCTCGCCCGGCAGCAACGAGGTGGAACTTATCGGATAAACATTCACTCCGGCAATTAATGCTAGCCTGTCGGAGTCGAGTTTCGCGAATTGTCTCCACAATCTGCTCCGAATTCGACGAATTCCCTGCTTCCGTTACATTCTGTTTCCCTCGAACGTCCATTGTTTGCGCGCGGAACGTCTGTATTCGTCTCGCGGCAGTATCCCAACGCAAGCGTATTCATTCGCAGGAGTCTTTACGCATAATGCCGCACGGAAGAAGGGACTTTTATACTCAGTGAAAATTCGACCACACTTCCAGCTACTAGGTTCGCCCTCTTGTCTCCGCAGGAGTCCATTATCCACGGAAACATTCACCGGCACGGTGGATTATACACGCGAATTCCGTTTCGTATTCCGAGGCGGTTCGAGTCATCTATGAATCTCAATGAAATCAAAATACACCGCGAATCGATAAAGTGTCGCGGTTCAAAGTGGACGTGCCTCGATGTGCACGTGAAAATGTCCGTTAATTATGCTAAATTCACGGTTTGCTGGGCCCGGTACTTCGAGACAATTACGTAGAAAACCCGATTTCACGCGCGATATAGTTTCGGCGAATCGGGAATGCCACACGCTGATTCGCGAATGAATGCAAATTAGTTTTTTTTTTTTTAATAATCTGCGTGCTCGATTTTTGGAGATTCGCTTCCGATGATTAATTTGAAAGACGGTTTAGAAATTGATTGTCTGATACCCGGAACAAAAAGAATTTGACGAGATAATTTCCGTAAGTAGAAAGAAAGAATTACTAAAAATTACTATGTCCTCGACACAAATTCTTCTATTTCTCCGTCGCGTTCGTTCCATCGGCTCGCGTAATTCATTTTCGCACGGCGCGAAACGGGATTTGCAGCGAAACGAGCGTTCGCAACAGGTAAAGGGGGCCCCGCGTAAGTTAATTATCGGGACGGAATGAAGCTCATAGGTGGAAGATTAAGAACCACCGGGGGCGGCAATCCCGGAAATGCGGGGAACACGCGAACCCTGTTGGATACACGAAACGCCGTGATATTTTATTAAGCACGGCCGGGATTCGGAACGTACACATCCGTGGCGAATCCCGTGGTTCCCGGTGAGTGTAAATTATTGACGCCACACACAATGCACCTGTGCAGTCTAGCGCTACCTGAATGAACTATGAATGAACTAAGTGCGCCGAGAAACGAAATATCGCGACGATCGTGCCCTCGGTTCCCTTCGCCTCGACGGCAACGAAGTTAACCCCCTGTGAATATTTCAGGTAATATCGTTTACGTCAGGTGTGCAGTAATGTCTCGATTCCAATGCGGGCGAGCTGCGGGACCTAAACGTTGCTTATATCGTGCGGGGACTCTGTTTCTCGGTATAAACGTCCTCGTAGCTTCTGTACCCTGACGCAAACAATTTTTACTTTGCATAACAACGGGACAGGATTCTATGCATTTAAATACCTTTATGTTAAAAAATACTGTTGCGCTGTTTCCGAGTGACTAAAATTGTTTAAAAAAAGGAATAAATGAGAATTTTTAATTTGCATACAAATGAGTACATTAAATGCAAAACAGTAAATACTAATGAACAGTTAGAACGAACGTTTAATTAGCAGGGTTGCAGATGAAAGAATCGCGACTGAAATCAAACGGACCTGATAACCTCCGTCTGGGACCGATCGATTGAGCATCCGGTTGCAAAGGGAACGTTGTTGGCCATTGTTGTCGAATTCTGTATTCGGTCGAGCGGATTCGAACGTTCGGCGCAGTTTGGTCAGAAATCGATGCGCGAAATTCTGGAATCGAGTTTGTGCAGCTCGACCGTTGCGGCGCATCGCCAGTACGAGTCGGAACAGCTATCACCGGAGATGCAAGTGCAGCCGACCGTTTAACACGACAGAAGAAAACGACCTTTCACGTAGCCCTGCGCTCTTAATCATTTATTAAACCGGCAGTTGCCCGGAACACGGTGTTTCCACACGGGAAATCGTGCTCCATCTACGTCGAATAACCCGATCGCACAGAGAACTTTCTATTCTTGGCTGTATTTTTCCTCTGGCACTCTGCTCGGCGTAAACTCGTTAACAATAGAAGCGCGCGGGGTCTCATCAGTCATTCAATCGGGAAAGTTGAAAGCATTTACGCAGCAGTTCACCGTCGACTAGCATTTTCTTCTCCAAATTTTCACTTACAATGCTGCTATTTCGAAGTTTTATGTTTGCGTACTTTTTATTTCCACTGAAACGCGATTCGTTATTAATCAATATCGATAGCGGAAAAGATTATTAGTTAAATATAAAGTCCTGTTTATTCCGTGTCCAGATGTACAATTCATGATCATAAAATGCGAAAAAACTAATCCCTTTTTAACACAGGTCAACTTCAACGAACATTTTCAAAGTCAAAACTTGCCCCTAGATATTTTCCCTTATTTTCTCCTTGTTCCGCAATGCTTCAGCTTGAATATAAAAAAAGTTTCATCGCTCTATCTTGATTTGATCAAGAGTTATACAATTTTGTCCCAAAAATGACCAAATACTGCAGCTGCGTCTCCACACGAGTGCAACTATCGAGGCTCGATATTTTCCTAAAATCTTCCACCATCGGAAAAGAACTTTCTCAATAGTTAAACTATCCTGTTACCTATTTTCAATGAAAATAAAATAAAATATAATATTTTAATACGAATGATTTGCATACGAGTGATAAAACCAACGAGATGAAAGTAAATAACGCGTGTTTAGACATCGGAGTGGAATAAATAACTAGAGTGAAACGAAATGTCAGAGGCATTTATCCATAAAATCGTCCATCACGTTCATGGAAACGTTTAGGGAACGATATTCCGGTCTCGCGTCGCGATTTCGTTTTTATTTCAGCGTTTTCGACGATATTGCCGCGAACACGTCAGCTATCATTTCGTCGTTAAGCACACGGGGAACGGAATTAAAACAATACTACGACCGGCGTTAACGGAACAAAACGTTTGGAACGTTCACGGTTTCAGCTTCGCAACGATCTTGCGTACGTGCCTCGCGAGAATTTTCACTTCTCTTCAGCGAGACAGACGTTTCTCCTGCGCGACGTCACCGATATTATATACTTAATTTCCGCTAAGTCCCGGCCGCGTTTTTATCAATGCCGGCCGGCAGTTTTATTCTTATATTTATAGTCGACGCCCCCGGCGGAATGACACCCCAGAGAACGTTACCCTCTCCGGTGATGATAAAGACGGAACGATTATGCTTAACCATGATACCCTTCGTTACGCCCGGGAATTTTAGTTGTGCCGGCGAAATTCTCTTAAACACAATTTTGCTAAAGGTGATTAATATTATCCGTTTATCGTCTCGCCCGGTGGAGGGTGCTTTATTGTGTAATTAATTCGAGGTTAAATGATTTCCTGATAAATATCGGCCAACTGCTTCCAATGCTTCCGCAAACTCTAACACGGGTCAGCAAAATTTCCGATGGTTTGAGACACTTTCGGACAGCTTCACACGCATCTGAAAGCTCATACACAAATAGTAACTTTAGAAGACAATTTCTGACAGTTTCAGACAGCCTCAGACGCAGCCGAAAGCTCAATCACAGCTTGCAAATGCTCAAGAATATTTCAGACAGTCGCAGACAGTCTCACACACTTTCAGACAGCTTCAGACGCAGCCGAAAGCTCAAACGCAGCTTGCAAATGCTCAATAAAATTTCAGACAGTTTCAGACAGCTTCAGACGCAGCTGAAAGCTCATACACAAATAGTAACTGCAGAAGAAAATTTCTGACAGTTTCAGACAGCCTCAGACGCAGCCGAAAGCTCAATCACAGCTTGCAAATGCTCAAGAATATTTCAGACACTTTCAGACAGCTTCAGACGCAGCCGAAAGCTCAAACACAGCTTGCAAATGCTCAATAAAATTCCAGACAGCTTCAGACAGCTTCAGACGCAGCCAAAAGCTCAATCACAGCTTGCAAATGCTCAAGAATATTGCAGACAGTTTCACACACATTCAGACCGCTTCAGACGCAGCTGAAAGCTCAAATACAGCTTGCAAATGCTCAATAAAATTTCAGACAGTTTCAGACAGCTTCAGACGCAGCTGAAAGCTCAAACACAGATGGTAACTGCAGAAGAAAATTTCTGACAGCTTCAGACAGCTTCAGACGCAGCAGAAAGCTCAATCACAGCTTGAAAATGCTCAAGAATATTTCAGACAGTTTCAGACACTTTCAGACAGCTTCAGACGCAACCGAAAGCTCAAACACAGCTTGCAAATGCTCAAGAATATTTCAGACAGTTTCAGACACTTTCAGACAGCTTCATACGCAGCCGAAAGCTCAAACACAGCTTGCAAATGCTCAAGAATATTTCAGACAGTTTCACACACATTCAGACCGCTTCAGACGCAGCCGAAAGCTCAAACACAGCTTGCAAATGCTCAAGAATATTTCAGACAGTTTCAGACACTTTCAGACCGCTTCAGACGCAGCCGAAAGCTCAACCACAGTTTGTACCCGCTCAAGAAAAATTGGGACACTCTCATAGCCACTTACTGTTACGTTCGAAGCAACTTTACACTGCGATGGTTGTAATAATTCTTTAAAAAAAAAAATATCGAAAAGAGGAGCAGTGGAGTTTTCTTACTTGCAGTAGAGGAATATCGAGACGGCGACGATCAACGTGAACAAAGAGAGGCTGTAACCGATGAAGTAGATCATGGTCGAGACGATTTCCGTTCCGCCTTCGATCGGGGTGTCGTGCACGTGTTGGCAGAAACTATAGTCGGAATGGTTGCTCCAGGTCCCGTCGGGCAGGCACCATCGGGTCACGTTCTCTGGAAGAACAAAGGTCACGGAGCCGGGTATTAGTATTCACGGTTTAATGCTCAATTTTTCAACGGGCTACTCCCGCGAGATGTATAATGACTTTATTACCGGCGAAGCGAGCCCCGGGGAACGTCAGACGGAATACGAAACACGGTTCACTTGCTAGAGGAGACGGCCTCCGAAGTATCGTGACGGTTAGGACCTTAAGCGAGAGGTCCTCGAAACTTTCAACCTGCTTCCGCTCTCCGGAGAGACTTTTTAAACGACGCGAACGACGATTCTGCTTCTTTCGTGCTGTCTGGTATCAATTGTACTTTTCAACGTGACGTAACGCGGCCCGGAATCGTTGGGGAAGGTTCGCCGAAGTTTGTAAAATGGGGTACGAAGTCCTGGGACCTTCAACGCGACGTTCCAGAACGTTCGGAGCTGGTTTAAAGCCTGTCGAGGGCATTCCTAAACAGTGTATGCGACAATTATACTTCAGCAGCAATTTTCAATGGGACCATAATATACCCGAAATGGTTAAGGGAGGATTGTTATAATTTAAAGCAGAGCAACAGACTGAAGGTAAAATTAATTAACCTCGAATCTCATTGAGGTCTAGACGTCGCGATTTTTCTGCATCCCTTTAAGGTCCTTTTTCTTAATTTTAGCTCAGGGGAGGGTCGCAGAGTGCTCGGGACAGTAGGGGACGGTTTATATGAATTATTTTTGCCAGGCAAAAAGGAAGGTCGGTCGCTTTCAATACCTCTTCTGGCGTTTTTCGACAGTAACGAAGCTGCACAGAGGAGCTCGCAATTTTCCCTCCCTCGTCTAAAACTTTTCATCGACTCGCAATCAATATTTCCCCGTGTGCAGCGTTTAAATATAAATGTCACGGGACCGCCCCGTTGCCGGAAGCGTGCGGGATTCGAGGATTTCTCGCAGATAATTTCCCGACCCGCCAGTGATTCACGTGTCGCCCTAAACGCCTTCTTATCTTGCTCGCAGGATATACTGAAGAGCGTGGGCGTGTCACCGCGACGTTCAACGTTTCGAAACTTCCGGGGGCTCGATCGAAATATCAGACAATAAATCCTGCCTCATCCGTGCTTTTTTCGAACCGAAAAGGGCTTTTCAATGCCGTTTTGTAATCATACGATGCTTGCAATTTTTATTTTTCAAACTCTGTCCATGGAAAATATGTTTTGTAGATAAACCTACGGTAAAAATGAACACTCCGTTTATTTTCAAATTGTGTATTAAGTCAACCAAAACGGAAGGAACTGACAAAGCTTGTATCAGTAGGGCTGGAATTATAATAATTTGTCCCGATTGAATATGTTAAAAAATGCATTCGATAATTGTTCTTTTTGTGTCACTACATAGAAAAACTATACACTCATAGGGACTGTATTAATTTGCACGGATCGAACACGTTACAAAAGTACACTCGAAGCAGCTGCAAAATTGTAACAAAACCCGACCGTTATTGGAAAATTCACAATTTTGCAAAATTTCTTTGTGTCCCATAAATCCCTTCGAATATCTGTTTCGACATTTTTCTTTGTGAGTAAATGGCTTTGAGTTGCGGAAAATGTACATTGGAACGAAATGGTCCCGAGGCATTTTGCGTCAACCCTTCGGCAAGGGTCGAAAGTTCACTAGCGTGATCAATTTGCATATTCTACTTTGTATTCAGTCTCCCCTTGAAGGAATGATTATCATTTTATTATTACAAAATATAATTTCGAAGACGAACCACTGGAAAAATTAAAAAATCAATTAAAATCAAGAAAAGACAACATTTAATTCGAGATGATTAAAATTCTACCGATACATTTATAGAAAATTATTCAACAAGTTTGTTCCATTGAACGTGTATTAAGATAATAATTGTTCAAGGTTTGATTAAATACAGTCGTTTTTTACTGAAAGAATAATATAAAAACCTCGCTTTCAGTGTTTCGTAGTTTCAACGTTGAAAAGACTATTCCAACAATTTCACAATTTTCGCTAGTCTCGTGGAGCTCGATGAATTTCTAAAAATTCATTCAGCGTACAATATCATTCGTTACAATTTAAAAAAAAACAGGTTAGTCAATTTTCACATTGTATTTACAATTTAGCTACTACATTGTAATTTAATTATCACCTCAATATTATAAAATGCGTATTCGGTGCTAAACCAATGACAAACATTAAAAATGGCACCTAAAAGCCACAGTAAAGAATTACATAACCAGAATGACAAATTTTGCAATTTTTTACCGGCACTTTTGAACGTCCCATAAATTCCAAAAAATTCTACAGTTTCTCTTCGTCGGTGCAACTGAACAATCCAAAAAAATTAAACAGAAGGATGCCGTCATTAATCTTTTAAAACAATTAGAGAAGTAAAAAAATTCTTGGTTCTGCTTCTAGCAACGAATGCAGAGAAGTTTTACGTTTCGGAACTACTTATTACTTGGTCCAGCAGTGATCCGTCGAAAATCTGACGACAAAAGGTATCGCGTGTCGCCGCGGCCATTTATATAAACCGTCACGGATATCGGTCGGCGTTTGCATTATTCAGGGCCGACGAAAGAAAGTGGCGGGCCAATCGATAAAAAGACACGATATGGAGGGCCCTAAAACAGGACTCGGCTCGGCCTTGTTGGAAACAAGTTTCTTCATTTGCATCGGCCGGCCGCGCGATGTCCAACGTTCGTCACACCTTCGTCACACTGTTGGATAATTAATGAACGAACGCAATACACGTCGTCGCACCCGCGGGGAACGAGACCTTCGTTGAATATTCCCTTCTTTGAAATCACCCTCGCGAATTCATTAGGAAAGAGAGAGGGAGGGAGAGAGTGCCAAGATCAAAGACCGGCCAGGAGTCCTGCATATTCGCTAAAGCTTTATGCTATATGCGTTGGGTCACCGAGCGACGCCATTTTCTTTCACTAGGGCACAAAAATTGAAAATTTAATTATCCGGATAATCGCGCGACGTTAAAATGATATACTCGTGTGCACGTTGCTCGCCTGCTCCGTACTGGAGCAGTGTGTCGTTTATTATTATTAAACCGCGGACCTTGCAAAATAAAAATTGTTTGCTCCAAGTTCACCAAAGAGAAGCTTAATAGTACTTTCATAAAATACGAAGTCTGAACATTATTTCACTTCCACTCTAATTGCGTTACTATTATTATTATTTATTTATACTTCAGGCCTTCAGCCTGTTGCAAAAGGGTGATTAGGTTCTCATACTCAATTTAACCCTGTACAATGTATTGATTGACTAGTGTCGTAAATAAATTAGTATACCAGATGAAAAAGTGACTAGTAAATACAAGTCTTGTGCATATTATCTTCCAATGTGCAGCTTTTACCACAGACTGTACGTGATGCATTTCCATTATAGTAATATGCACATTAATTTGATCGTTTAATATTTGATCATTCAACAACGTATTATACATTTCATTGCATTGTCTAAATAATGTATGAATGTGAAATTTAATATTTATGGTAAAACCGATACTACGATACCTTAAAAATCATTTTCAGATAATGGTAAATGCAATCACAAACAGAGATTTATTCTAAAAGCAGGCAACAATATTTACGGGGGAAAAAAAAAGAATTCGCATTATTTATCCAAGAAAACAGGGCGAGGGACTCGTCCGCGAAATTTCAGGCCGAGAAAAGGGAGAAGTACATCAGACAAGCTCCTAGGAATCCTCGTTTCGCGAAAATTAGTCTCCGGTTTCCTAACAAAATGGCGGCCGGCCGAGGTCCATCTGACGAGGTTTCGCCGCTCACGACCATTCAGGGGAAATCCTTGGTATAGCTCCTTTCTTACGACTCGGATCCTTTTCTCCATTGTATAGCATTATCCCGGTGCTTCTTGGATCCCCAGAAAAAAAAAGAGATCGAGCTCTCTACATCCCCACAATTCTCGCGTAGAGCAAACAATTTTCCATCTTAGAGTAATACGTGTCCGCCGGATCCGCCGTCATTTTTAAGGGACCCAGCAAGCGCAAACTTTGCGACTTTCGCCGAAAGTTTGACAGGAGTTACAAAGTCTAAGACGTGAGCAGCAGCTTCCAGTTTCGACCCATGAGACGGGAAAATTTCGTGGCTCGTGTAGTTTCTCCGGTTCGTTCTGATGCAATTCATTAAGCTCGTTCGCAACAATTCATCCGCGATGTTCCGACTCTGCGGAGTTTCGAAGCGGAAACGAAGAGTTTCGTGTATAGTAATGTGTTGGTACATTATCTGTAATACTCTTCGAATACATTATCATAAATTTTTGGGGTCGGACTCGAGAGCTGCGCCACTAAAACGCGCTGGATCTCGCTCGTCCGCCATTCTCTTCGTTAGCGAGGGCGAGGATGTTCCCTTTTCAATTCCGCTGATTTTTCTTGTACTCACCGAAGTGTAATAAGGGCAAGATAGTTTTAATATGTATAAAATTAACTTTTTACGATGATCTTTAACACTGCCAACTCAACCACCATAAAGATTGAGTAAATCAAGACGACGTATTTACATAGTCAAACAAAAATTGTTTTACTTACGTTTCACTGTCTACAAATTTATTATTATTACAATTGGAGGTTCCGTCGTGTTCCTAAGAACAACTCGAACAATTTTCTATACCGTAATGTCTGTTCACCATCAAATTCGAAAGAATTATTTCCATGGACACGTCGGCAACGGCTCAAAATGGAGTCCGCTGTTCAGTGAACTGGGCAGGCGGGGCGTTCGCATAATCGCGCTCGGTCAGCAATATTTGCGAACTTTCCGGGTAAATTTCGCGACAGGTATTTGCCGTGGTGCAAAAATATCGGCGAAGAGACCCATTGTGCGCCCTTTGTGACAGATTCGTTCGAACGCAGTTTAAAACGAGGGGTCGGCAGAAAATTGCGATCCCGTTTGCCATGGGAATATTGAATGATAATCGAGGGGGTATTGCGTCGAATCAGTTTCCACGGGGAAAATCGGATTTTTCTGCGTTATTCCTATCGGCGTGGCCGCTCTTCCGCCGCGGACAAAGGAAACGTAGAATTGGAAAGGAATCGAAGCGGATCTAATTTCCTCTGGCCGGACCGATTCGCGGTAAACGATGACTGTCGCCGGAATGGAAATCTTGCCATTTAACTGTAACAGTCTTTCGTAATATTCCTAATCCTGCGAACGATCCTTTTATTTCGTTCAAGTCGCAGGATCGTTCGTCTTGCTCCTGCAGCGGCTGCTGACAACTTCCTCTGGCGCAGAGAAGTTGGCATGCTTTTATATTAATTTTGTTTCGAAGGAATTTTTCGTACTGTTATTAATGACGACTGCTTTTCAACTGTGATCGGCTTTTTTAATATCGCTAATTCTGCGAACGTTCCATTTGTTTCGTTAAACTGTCACGAGCGCTCGCTTCTGGCATACTGACAAGTGCTTCTGGCACAGAAAAATTGACGTTCCTTCGTAATTATTTTATATTAATTTTGTTCACGTAGAAATTTTTGTACTGTTACAATTCACAGTTTAGGAAGTCGTTCTGTGCTGGTTTCAGTAACACTAGGCCAAGGGACCCTATCGCCTATATTAATTATACTTATTTGTAAAGCATAATGAATATTAAACAGAAGAGATAATCAATTTTTGTATTTATTATGCTCTAAAAATAAGTATAATTAATATAGACACAGTAGTTGATACCCCCACAGTAATTAGACACAATGACACAAGTATTTATTGTCAATACAATTAGTAAAGGAACTTGTTTAAAATTAGAAAGAACGAGGGAATTGTAGTCGGAAGAAGACTTTAAATGTTAATATTTTTTTTTGTTATTGTTTTAAAGAGTTTGTGAGAAATGAACGTTTGGAATCATTGCTGTGATATTTTATTGTCCTGACTGAGAAAAAAAACGGAGATTAATCGTGAACGTTACGCAACAGTGACAGCCACCATTTTGCACGTGGTATGTGAAATGAATATTATGCAAGTTTTTAGTCAACGGTACAATGCATTGTGTAATATCCTCGGGATCTTCTGGATCTTCTTTGTTGAACTTCTTTCATATTTTCCAAACGGTTGCATTTAATTAAAAGCTACGACTGGGGAACACAATGCCCGGGGTTGTTAAAAGTTGTAAGAAGTGCAAGCCGAGGATTGATCAATAATTCAACGTAGAATGAAATCTCCGTTCTCAGTTCAATAATGTTTAACGATCGGAAATCTCGAAAGTGGTGAGCTCAATCATTCAAGACTCAAACTCATGAAACTCAACCGGCGTGTTCGTTGTCTTACTATAAAATATTTCAGAGACCGTTTCCCAGGAAGCGGTCAAAGACTGAAAATTTAAAAGTCATATTAATACAGAAAAGTGTTTAACGCGATCGACAGACACTTCCAAGGATACTTAATTGATATCATCTCTGGCAGAGCCGGTAGAATCGACGACAGAGTAGATTATAAGTTTTTCATCAGGCAGAAACTTCATTTTTCATCGTCTAGCCGGTGCGCCTCGAACGTCGAACATCACGATCACACTTTATTCTCTCTTTGACATTGATAGAGTTGTAAAAATGGCGGGATGCTGCGCTTGTCGTCTTCTACCTCAAAAAATCGGGTAGACAAATTACATTTAATAATTTAGCCTTCGAAGATATTCGACTTCGATCACGAAAATTGAAAAACTCCTACGAAAATCCAGGAGGTCCATCAATCGTTCAAAAATTCATATTTTCATCTCAAGATCAGAACTTGGATGAAGTTATCAAAATGGCGGAACACTGCATCTGTCGTGTTGTACTTCAAAAAATCCGGTAGACAAATTACGTTTAATAATTTAGCAAAAATATTCGACTTCAATCACGAAAATTGAAAGGCTCGTATAAAAATCCATAAAGGCCATTAATAATTCAAGAATTCGTGCCTTTCATTCGAGATGATGGACATTGATGAAGTTGTGAAAATGGCGGAACGCTACCGCCCGTCGTTTGTAACCTCAAAAAGTGTGGTAGAAGCATTGTATTTCGTAATTCGAGATCTCAAAATAACTCCACCCGCAAAATATTTAAAATGCATTAGAAAATTCCATGGACAATTCGAGATCGTATATTTCGGAGAAAAATGGCTGCTACCGTTGTGTTCTGCTTCCCAAAACGAGGTGGAAACATTCTGCTTAATTGCAAGACACAGGAGCCACATAGACATGTATTGTATATTAAATTCGCCAAATATTTGGACTGTTTTGCACTGGAAACCTACACCACAAGCCCAAAACCCGTAGTCTATTAACAAACAATGAGGGGACGTAATACATGTATGATAATAATGTAGAACCATAGGAGCGCTCGATTTCATTCATGAAGAGAGTTTCGGATTCAGTAAAAGCCCGCCGGAGCGATCGATAATTCAACAGTCGACAATCGTGCGCAGAAGAATGAAGTCGCGTTGATCTATATCCGGCGTTTAAATGATTCAGGAGATCGATGGTCGGTCTCGGCGCTATTAATATCTCTCGCGCAGAAATGATTTCACGTTGAAACTTACGCGGTAATGGCCGACGCGCATATTTCATTGACAGAGCAATGCACCGTTTATAATCCGTAATTCTCCGTAATGCATAATAATTCCGATCTAAGCTGCTTCGGGCTGCCTCGATCGATAATCCCGCTTGTTTCGCGACTTCCGAGAGGACCGTTGCACCGTGCATCGCATGCAGAGACTGCGCCGCATGTTCTCTGCAAATTCCAATATGTCAACATCAAACGCGAGCGGAATTGAAAGGGGCTGGAAAAAAAAAATAAAATCGAGCGTGTTTTTCTCGTATTTGCCCGTGTAATGCTGTCTGTACACTGCAATCATGCGAGGCCACGATACCGAAGAAAATCCAATTAAATTGCTCCCGAAGTCGCCGGTTAATTTCGAACAATAATTTTCTGCTGATTCGATTATACGAAGAATTTTCGCCGGTTGTAACGTCGCCGTACGGACCGAGAGCTGTTTGTGTAATGGACGTTTTATATCGAATGTTGCCAGCATAAATGTATCCTTTGGCCTCATTACCTTTATATTATACTTACTCGGCGTTGCAATTTCCACCGCTGCAGTCGAGATTGCAGTTAACGCGAAATTAACGGAGACAATTTAACTTGAGCAGAATGCTATCGTTAGACTGAGCGCATCTTTACGGTTTCACGGTGTAGGAAATCCTCGAAATATAACGAAACAGAATTTATAGAATTTTTGTAGAGCGAAAATTGTGGACAGAAGAGTGGAGAATTTGATTTACGAAATTTCAGAGGGGAGCGAAAATTAAAATTAAAATTTACTTACGGATGCAATGCTTCATTCCATCATGTACATCGAACATCGCAAATAATTTCATTCGTTCAAAGCGGAGAATTCATTCAGAAAATTCTTAGAAGGAACCAGAAATAAAATGAAACCATTTTTAAAAACTACAATTTCTGTTGTTTTTTTTTCACGTGAAATGTTAAACCAACACAAAATCCAATATTACTTCTCTCTCAGTCTGCAGATTAAGAATCACATTAATTTGTAAGATTTTATGATAAATTATTTCTCCGTTCCGAAGTGCTCAAAGAGTTCAATAGGTCTTTCACAAACCTTTTCGACGAACGGATCCGATCAATATCTTTTGCTTAGCAGAGTTTCGTAGATGTCGGACCAGTTAGTGTTTAATAATTACTCTGCCGCGAAGCAAACGGGACGCTTCATTAGGAACGACGATCCAATTAAATTCTGATTAATAAACATTCCCAATCCGGCCTTTGAAGTTCGTTGAAAATTCCGGTCGATCGAAGGGCCCTCTCGTCGAAGCGTTTCGTAAGGTAATGGTCCGAGGCTCATGAGCTGGAAACACGTTAAGCCGCAGGAAACGTTAAGTCAGACTTGGTTATAAGATCGTACATTAATTATCAGGCCGCGCCCCCTAGATGTAAGCGTGATTAAAGTGGAACGTAATGAGTTGTTTATCCTTCCGTTTGCTGTTCCACGGATGAGCTTACGGCTACACGCTCGCCGCAGTAAATTGTACGGATGGATTCCTCAATGATTGTTATGCTGCGTGTACACTTGGGAGCCGTTATCGAGAGTGCCACTTTCATTTGCCCGCGAAATTATAACTTCGCAGCTTTATTATCTAGACCCCGTACGAGTTGCATTGAATATCTGCTTTTTTCGACCGAATTTTCGTTTGTTAGGCTGCGTCTCCACTTGGAAGCCATTGTCGAGAGAAGTTCACTCCCAAAAATTTGGATTGTTTTGTGTCTCATTTCTGAGGATTGAAATAAATGTAAGTAGCGATTTAGTGTCATAAATGAACCTTTGTTCCTTAAGCTGTGTATCCACTAGGGAGTTCTGCTTCCAAAATGAATTTCTCCGTGCTTCGAGTACCAAAGCAATATTAACCGAGACGTTTGCTTAAATATGAATTCCCTATGCTGCCTATCCACCCGAGAGAAATCTGCTCCCCGCAAAAACCGTCAAGTAGTCAGCAAATAACGTAACCGTGCAAAATCCGATATCAAAGGGTCGTCGTCAAAAGTCCATACTTAACCGGATTCATTCGACACTTGACAATTGAATTTCTCGATGGGAATTACATTTATCACCGACGCGTCGCAAGCCTCGAATATACATACAATTTGCACGGGGAGTGGCCGGTAACCGGGACACAATGGCGCGTCAATCAATACATTAAGCAGATTGTCTGGTAAATTCGCGACCGCGGGGAACAAAAATCATTATTTGACAATGGTTGCCGTCTCTCCTCCGTCGAATTCGATTCGGCTCGTTATCGATCTTGAGCGAGGAGGCTTACAATCCCCTCGCAATTCAATCTTCCAGTTTGCTGATGATTCCCTGAGCCCTTTTAATGTTCTCGCTGACACGGCGCCATTCTAACTCGATATTCCACGCGAACTCTTATTAATTGGGCTCTCTGAAGTCTTATCAATGTATTTTCTTCTTGGGAAAATTCGTTGTGCTGAAAATATTGTAAAAGTTGAAGCGGGGCTTTGTCTCGTGCCGATTCGTCGTGATAAAAATACTGTAAAAGCAGAAACAGCATTTTGCAGATACTTTAACGCGATGAACCGTGTTTCATGTATAACTTCGTTGAAAATTTTGTATATAAAATGAGCATGAACTTATCGCAGATACGTATAGAGTCTGGTTATAGTCCTTGAATATTGTATGACGGATACAAAGTACACAGAACATATGGAAACGCATAAAATGAAACTGTGGGTCTTCCTGCAAATTTCCATTTTCAAGGATTATTTTATGGAAGCTAAAATACAGGAAAAATCGCATTTTTCAACGAGGAAATTTCTTTGGAAAAAAAATATTTAAATTCGTTGGTACGCAGAGTTCTTTATATTGAAACATTTTTTGCTACAAATACCTTCGGATCTGTAGTCCAGTAACGATTCTGCGAATCTTTGTAAAGAGGATCAAGAATTTAAAAGAGATTCCAATTTTTCCTGAACAACCAACACTTCGACAAGACTCGACTTGAAGTGAATCTTTTTATGCGGAGCATTGTCTCCGGGATAACCGACATCGAAAGTTCGGCTCCGATGTATCAGTATTCTCGCGGAGCGCGAACGACAAGACACGCGTTATCCGAGTTCTAATCGACAGCACGATGGCCCCATAAATTTCCAAGTTCGATCATATTCGAACAAGCTTCGGTTCGTATCTACGCTTTATTCTTACAAGTTGTCGCAACGATCCATAAAAAATTTTCTAGCAAAACGTTTCATGGAAAATGAATATTTCTCTTTTTAGTATAATAACGCAACACGCAGTGGTGAATTGAAATTTTTCTGCTGGCATGATCGATGGAAAATTCACGGTGAAACCTTAGTAACGTAATAAGTAGTATACCTCTGCGCGCGGTGGCACAGTGTAAAGTAGATAAATCAGCGCGTGGTCGGCCGCGCGGCTAGTAGAGCGCGACTGGCTGTAGTCAGACCCGGACGAAGTGGCCACAATGCATTCAACAAAATTCGTTTCACTGCGGGATTTGCTTCTCTAACCCTTGTACATTTGTTCGGACGAATTTGCCTGGAAATCAGCGCGCTGTTTTTAGTTGTAATTCTTGTCGAGAGGTATGAATTAATTTCACATTAATCGTTTATACTGCGCGTCAACTGTGACTCGATTTAATTGTTAAATAACAGGCCACTAAAAAATTGGTTCTGTTGTTCTTGAGTAAGGAACCGTAAAAATTTCAATAAACGTAAAATAAAAGATACTGTCGTCTCGCCGGCGATGGTACGTTTGATGTTAAGAAAATTGCGAGGCTTTTGACGATCGAATTCAGATTCGGGATCGGTTTGCTCGGGAGAGAGGTGCTTGATCGAGCAATTACGGGAAATTATCCGAGGGCCGGGGTCGTACGAAAGAGAACGCACGAGGAAATAAAAATAATTGCTCGACGTTGCCGTAATGAGAAACGTTTTCCGCCGGGGAATCGACGCGGACGACGCGAAATCGAATTACACGGGACTCGATTAACGGCCGCGGCACAAAGCAATTACAACGGCGAACGGTAATTTGATTTATCGTTTGTCTTCGACGGTAAAATTCGAGCCAGTGCCAATTACATTTAGCCTCCTTTTCTGAATTTTCTTTTTTTTTAAGGGTATCTTCGAAGGTGTTACAGCAACAAACGTAAAGAGAACCATCGAGTAGCGAAAGAACATTGGACTGATTAAAAGTTAGAGCTTCCGAGAACGGTTATCGAGTTTCGAGATCGTCGAAGTATTGAGCTACATTGTTACACCTGAAGAGCACAGTTAATGCGCGTTACCTGCTGATTTCGATTCGGTGTTGCTTCGGAACGCGTTTAAAAAATGTTATAACCAAGCTACGATTTTTGAAAATAATGTTTTCGAATGTTAACTTTTATCATTGTATTCGTGACGTTTTCCTGATTAATATGACACCCGACACGATACAGTTTGGAATATGGTTACTCGTTTAATCCACGATTTTGTGGAATCTCGATTATCCGAACAGGACCAGTGGAACGCGAGTGTTTGAATAATTATAGATTGAATTATTCGCATGTGAAATACAAATAATAGAGGGTAATGGATCATTCAGATATCTGTGGAAACGCTTTTTTAAATAATAATGAAATCATTTATCTATTATTCAAATTCGGAAGTTCCGCAAAGGGTCCCCGATTTGCAATTAATCACTAACTATCGTTAATACTGTGGCAGCAGCACGTCATTTATGTGTCGTTATACAATTTAGCACCATTTCGGAGATTAAAGGGTTCCTTTCAACCCTATGGATTAAACCTTCGCACAGATCCAATTAGTATCGCTGACGATCGATGGAGATTTCCGTCGATTGCCATATTTCAAACAACGATCCTCGATCGCAATGTTTTCGCAACACCGTGACGCACTCTAATCCTGAAACCGTTCGAAATGGTCGCGTTTTATAAATACTGAAGTGCACTTGAACAACAGTTCGCGTGCACTCACAAAAATCGTCTATTTTTTATTGGTGAAAAAGTGCAGACACGATCTTCGCTATACTGTTAACTTTTAATCGCCCTGTACATTCAGAAAACTATAAAATTGTATTAAATTCTGAAGTTTTGTCCGATGCTATTTCCGCGACACCCGGTGTATGAATCTGGGATGACAAATTCTATGCGTCCGCGTGTATTCGCGAGATCTGTTCATAATTTCCGGGCTCGCTTATTTCCGGCCTGAAATTAAGACCGGCTTAAGCTGGCAGCTTAGGCACGTCAATTTTAAGATGATAGCTGGCAGGAGATTTCACAGAAGGATTTATTTCGAAAAGTTATTAGAAATCTTCACGCCGATAATCCCTGCGAGATCTCCAAGTATTGTTCCCCGATACTTTTTACATTATTATCTTCTGCCACTTGCGATTTCGACCGAACTTCTCATCAAAAGTCTCCCGGCGTATTCTACCCTCCAGATGCTACAGGTTGTTTCAAAATAAAATTTTCGTCCCTTGGATCGTGTCCCAATACGTTTCATACACTTTCGAATTATCTAGTGACTGTGTATTAAAAGTATTTGTTCCATAATTTTCACAATTACTGTACAGGCTGTTTCATTTCTTGGACGACCAAAAGGAATAATATACGTCTTGTAACTTTTATTAGAAAAAAATTTAATATACAAATTTGTACATAACTAGAAATGTCCCATTTTATTAGCGCGATGAAATTTTGACCTCCTTTTTAGGAACACCCTGTACAGAAAGAACGCTACTTTTATCGTGTTGTGCACGCTAAATATAAAACCGTCAACTGTGTTACATCATCGTTACGTATATAGACGACTTTCGTTTTCTCTTGCATAAAGAATCTTCAGTATCGTTGTAAACAACTTATACAGGTTGGTTCTATAATGATCACTCAACTTTTCAAAGTAAAAAGACGATGATTAACTTATCGGGAAATGTTCCCCGGCCCAGTTTCAAGTTTCTTTTACTTTTTTTGTAAAAAGTGATCTTGTAATGAAGTTGTACAGGCTGTTTCAATATCAGTAGACATTCTCAACTATAGAAGACTGTTCACTTATTAGAGAACAGTCCTCTACCCAGTTTTAAATTGTTTTCATTCTACCTTTTGCAAGAATCTTCAATGCCAATGTAGACAATTTATACAGGCTGTTTCAATTCCGATGATCGAAACTTTGAAAAGAAAAGATAATAACAGTCCCATTAGAAAGAGTTCCTAAATCCAGCTTCAAGTTCGTTTCTTCTCAAATATCAATTCTTCTAAATCCTCAATATCCGCAGCGTATACAGGCTGTTTCAATTTTGAAGGTCCGGGTATTCCATTCCCAAGGAAGCGAATACGGTCTCATCGGTCGAATCTTCTGTGAAAATCCTCAATATCGACAGTGTATACAAGCAGTTTCAAGTTTGGAGGTCCAAGTATTCACTTGATAATGATAATCCATTTGTTAGAGAATACTTCTCAACCCAGTTCTAAATTGTTTCCACTTCACCTTTTGCGAGGGTCTTCAATATGAACAAGTTATACAGGCAGTTTCAATTTCCAAGTATTCCGATCCCAGTGAAATGTATAGTTCCGACGGCAACAAAAAGCGATGATTGACTCGTCAGTCGGAGTTCTCCGGTTCGGTTTTGCGCCGCGAAAAAGAGAACGCCGAAAGATACGAGAACGAGTTGCTTCCCTTCGGATCGATCGACACTTTTTCCACGGCCGAAGACGAGCAGCGATTTCAATTATAATTCCGCGGCAAAGTTCGCCGCATCGTTCCTCCTCTAGCTCACGGTTAATGGAAACTTTCATAACTGGCGGCAGCTAGTTCCGCGACGATAATGGTCGCCGGTAGCAAAGATTCAGCTCGTAAAACCGGAGAACGCTGTTTTGCCTGGTCTTCGTCGAAGAAAAATGGGGGACGTCGTTTTATGCAAAGAGGAAACCCGCCACGGTGTTATTGAGATACTCGCTCGCGGAGGATTCCGACGGATTTATGCGCTCGACGCATCGACTTGAGGCGAAACAATCCACCATCGCTCTTGGAATCGAGTGAAGAAGGGGCGCTGAATCGTTCCGATCGTTATGATCTACGGTTTCTATCGATCCCGCGCGATTATGTTCGTCGCCGGGAGCCACGGAACGCGGAAAAGCAAATTTTCGAAGTGACCATTCAACGCGATCTGCGTACCAAAAATAAGTGGTATTTTTTTTAAACATGGTGGACAGCATTTATGACTACTACTGCAAGCTGGGTTTATTCGTTAGAATAAAATGTGGTCAAACCGGAACAAATATTAATTATTAGTTCAAAATTCGTTCGCCCAGCATGCATACAATTCCGTTTATTTTTGTAACAGTATTTTATTTCATGTGATCAGATACTTTTTCCTAGAGACTTCTCTAACGGAATTGCAAGGGAACGCTACAACGTGCTGCGTTTTTTAAGCGGAAAAAATATTTCTCCTTAAATCCTGAATCTTTCAAGGATGAGAAATAGTCGAGACGAAGGATATCCCTTCTCGTGCATCCCTTCTAAATAGGTCAAGCCCGGCAATAAAGCATTTTTCAAAGGCTTCCCCGAAGTTTTCGCGAAACTGGCCGGTTTTTCGTCGTTCGCCACTACCTGAATATTTATGACTCGACTGCGGTTCTCTATGCAAAATAGAAATTGTCGATTGCAAGAAACCGTAGGGCCTGCAAAATGTTGAAACAGCTCGTTGATCATGTTGTGCGGAAGCCTGTCAGTATGCACCCGAATCGAAAGATGCACGATTATGGGCAGTTTGCAGTTCGGAACTTAAATTAGCCTCGATGGAGGAAATATTCGCTATAATTACGGTCACGACCGCGCAATGTCGCGGCTAACTCGGTTCGCGAACAAAGCAACGGCCCGCAAAATCACTCGGCAACCAAATTAGCGACAGTTTGGTTTCAGCAAACTTTAATCACCGCACTGTAAACCGGCGCGGCGTGACAGGTGCGATAATTACCGCGAGCTCATCGAAACGCGGGTGGCCCATATTCGCGATAAAAATGCCGGCAACCGAGATGCGGTGCCGCAGTTCGCGGTCACGTTCCTCTGTCACAAATAGAATGCGGATTTATATGCATTTGTGGCACAAAACGGGTGAGCGCGATTTGAAATTGGAAAAACAGAATTTCGGAACATCGAAATTCAATTTTTTGAAAACCATTTATAAACCATTTTTATTTGTCCCATGTTTTCCGCAATTGATACAGAAAATGTTTATTCTTCATAAAGGTCCGCAGTCCAGGTATCAACATGAAATTGTGTCACCACTGAATGACAAAAATTTGAGGAACAACTAAAAGTGACTGTGGATTATTTCATCCATTTTCTCTATTATTTATTTTGTGGGGTTGATCGAATTAGGTGGCTCAAGCTACTCATGCTCGACAAAAATATCGAAGAAATTAACCCGGTGATGTTCGTTAACTCGAGCAAGTGGTTTTGTTAATTCAAAACCAGTTTGCGTGTCGTCCAATGAAACGAACCGCGGCAAATAGAAGCGTGGCTTCACTATACAGAAAATTGTTACGGGGAAACTCGTGCGCCGCTCTCTTGTTTCGTTTGCAAGGTTAACGGAGCAGCATTTTTTTCCGTGGTGTAATTTAGCTCGAGCCAGAGAATGGCCCGGGAGATAAGGAAATTTAGTCGACGGACGCGCTTAAACGCTTCCCGCGAGACCCGCTGGCGAAATAGTCAGGCTCGACTGCGCTGGAGAGACAGTGTAAATAAGAGGCGAATGAAATGAAAACGTCCGTTCGATTCAGCTCGACTGTTTTTTCGCTTAACCGACCAATTGTCCAATCCACCCGTTTAAACGTCCCGTCTTCTCACTTTGGACGTTCATTGGAATAGCTGCCGTTCATTCGGATCACACCGAAATGTAATTTCAAATGCTGGATCTAGTCACTCATATACTTTCGTCGACAGAATTTTATTAGCTCATTGCTTGTCATCGAAAATTCATTCTTATGTCGAGCGAAAATGCTTTTACAGTTTATTGTCTTTCGAAAGATGCGTTTCCATCGATTTCCATTTCAGACATCAATTTTTAACCCTTAGCACTCGAATGGCGACTGTAAGGCGCCACTAAAATTCCTGTATCATTATTCAAAATATTTTTTACATTATTAAATTTGTTTGTATTTAATAAATTACTAAACTTTTCAGTACTGTACGAGTAAATTGCACCATTTTCATATGTATAGCATAAAAAAATATATGTAGAAGGGAAATATTCTAGGTCGGAAGAAATGTTTCGTTTTAGACTTAAAATGGCTTCGAGTGCAAAGGGTTAACTTTAATATATACAGTGACTCCCACTAATATTCGTACGCTTTTAAAAATCGTATATTTTTGTTAATATTGGACCATAGGATATTTTCGACTAGGATTTTTTTTAAGAAGTTAGCACAATTGGTTGCTACATGGAGGGGAAAAAAGTTTTTACAAAAATTACAATTGGTCGAAATTGCAGAGGAAATATTAAAAGTTGTATTTTGCAACTTTGTTATGTGGGCTTACATTGAAAATTTAGAAAGTGCGATTTGTAGATCTGTATGAATTATACATATTCTGAGAATTTCATTAAAATCGGTCCACGTTGAAACGAGCTACAGATATTCCAAAATGATCACATAAGGGCGAAATTTCCTGACAAGGCCAAAATCCTGCGACCTTCACCCTTAAGCTTTCATCGTTAAACGTTCGTAGCTCATTGCAACGTTTACCGATTTAGATGAAATATTCAGAATATGTATAATTGATACAGATGTACAAAACGTACTTTTCAAAATTTTTAATATGAGCCAGCACAAAAAGGTTGCAAAATACAACTTTTAGTGCTTTCTTTGTAATTTCGACCTATTGCAATTTTAATCAAATATTTTTTTCACGTTACGTAGCGATCCAATTTTTCTAACTTCTGAAAAAAAATTCAAGTAGTATAGTCCAATATTGATAAAGTTTCGCGATTTTTAAGAGCGTCCGAATATTAGTGGCGGTCACCGTATATCTCTTGATAGCAAACAGGAGCCCCAGTACTTTTGTATTATGAAATTTTTGTGAGATTTTAGTTTTCAACTTTCTTTCAATTTTTATGACTTAATCTAATCAACGTTCGAAATTTTGTATGCTTGACAAAAATTAATATTGTTAGACTATGTTATCCGAAACTTTGCTGCGTAGGACGAGCCGAGGAGGGTTTGATAAATTAAATTAAATCTGTTCTACGTTCGTGTATCAAAGAATAGCATCTTCCAGCCGATATATGTCCTTGACCAGACCCGTGGTTTGGACGTATATCGGGTAGACAGTATTCAAATACACTCTATAGAAATTTTTTGTCCCAATACGTGCGTGAACTAACAAATTCATTTCACCACTTCCAACAGAAGTATCATGACTATTTCAACAATTACAAAACCAAAAATCGGTCATTCGACCAACAGCGGCGAGTTTAGTACTTATAATAACTACAGTGGAAACGCGACATGACATTTTATGGAAATCACCCGGCGCGTGTTCCCCGGGTCACATAATCTACGACGATATTCCATTTTCATTTGCCCTGGTATAATTTCGAGTTCCGAAGTAATAAAATATAGTTTCCTCTTTCACCGGAGAAACATTTATTCGATACCAGCACGGCGAACAATACAACTTTTCCATCCCAAGTTCTTCAATTCGCTGTAAAGTTTATTAATCATACGGCGGGGCTCTATTTTCCGCGTTTCGCCGTTTATGCCACGGTGTTCGCGATTTATTTGCGTTTCGGAAGTTAATCAAAACCAGCCAGCGCATCTGAATATCATCGTCTCGCCGGAATTTCGATGCCGTTGCTGGTACGGTTTCGGCCTGCCAAACTATTATCGAGCATGTCGCTCCGAGTTAACTTCATTTGTTACATGGCTGATAGATTTGTTCTACGATAAAGCACGGTAACGTTTCGATACGCGTGAAAGAGAGATGCGCATGATATTTGTGAAAAATTTATCTCTTTCACCCAGAAGCTCAGTCGTCGAGAACTATAACAATACAGGATTAGACATATCGGTGAGACAATGCTAGACGAAAATTTCGTTAATTTTTTCCTTTTGAATGTTTATTTTCATTGTGAAATTGATGAAACAGTTCGTTGAAATAACACTTGTACGTTAAATTAGAGAATTAAACGAAAATGTCGCATTCGCACGAAACGAGTATGCGAATAAACAACTTTGATCCTTTCTAATTAAATTTGTTTAACAACTAAGAGACGCGCACGACCGGCAAGGGAGCTCCTCGGTCGTAACGTAACGTTGTTATACCGTCCGATCGCGCGTTATTACCGGCGACCGTAAATATTCCCGAATAACGCGCATCCGCTAATTATCTTGCAACACCGGCGTGCTGCGCCGGGGGCTGTGCATCGTCATCATCATCAAAAATATGCAAACACCGGCCCTCGGGCGCGTATCTCACAATCCTAGCAGTTTCTCTGCGCGTGCAGACGCTGAACAACGTTGTATACGTACATAAGGCTGTTATGGCTAATAGAGACTTTAAACACGGCTACTGAAACCCACAAGAATATGTAGGTTCCATGAAAAAGTTGTAGGTATAATGCAAACTTTAGAAGCCACGGAAAACATTTCAAATCTATGCAGGAAAATACGGGACTATTAAAATAATTGCCAAAAATGAACTTGCAACGGTATTCTGAAACGTACGGAAAAATTGTTGAGTGCATAAAGAATCATGAAGCCTCTAAAAAATTTCCAATGTTACTAAAGTGTTGTAAGATGTGCGAAAACAATTTTAGAATAAATTTCTAATTAGGCAGGAAGGGCTAGGGAACACAAAAAAATTCTAGGGACCATTATAGCGCTTCAGAGTCGACGAAACAAATTGAAGGGCCCAAGAAAAAATTGCAAGGCACGCAGAAACTGTGAACAAGAATTTTAGGAAATGCAAAGAAAAATTATGGGGCCAGCAAAAGGAACTGTAAGGCTAAAAACTGAACACGAACAATAAAATGTATATTAAGGCAGAATCAGCGAGAAATCGATGGTTCTCTAGAGGAAACATCTCGTTGCCAATCGTAGTGAATAAAATCCATAAACTTCGAGTCTGTATAATATGAACGAGCGTTCCGACATTTTTACTTTCGACATTCGTTCGCACACCAATGTCCCAATTCGATCGCAGTCTTTCTGACCTGAGTGAACGTCGTTCTTCTGCCAATCGAAGGCCAATATAAAACTCAGTCGAAGCTGAAATTTGCAAGAAATCAATAGCTCTCTAAAGCCGTCTGCTGAATTCCATTTGCAGCCAATAAAATTGAAATTCCTCTACCAACGAGGCGGATTAAAGACTAGGGTAGTAAATTGCTACTCGAAGGGGAAAGTTCCGCGATAAATCTTCCCCGGGAAGGGTTTGTTTCTCCGGCGAAAGGGCTAATAAGAGCCCTGGAATCGCATTATGCAAAGTCAAGGACTGTATTCGCGCGCACGACCTAACCGAGAACCTTTCTTCTCGGGGCTGTGTGTATTCATTTCCAGCGGAGTTATAGTCTGCAGTGCACTCTGCATAGTTCACTGTGCGAGCCAGGCAGCAGCACGCGAATCTGGCGAATGGGGTGTAGTATTTGCGCGAGTTCGGGTGTGCAACGCATTCGGGGGCACGTACGGTTCGTGATTCCACTTCGGATTCGCTTTGCCGCGGCCTTGATACCATTAAATCCGCAACAAATCGACGACGAATGCCTGCCTGCCCGATTCAGATATCAATTATCGCCGCAACCATTGAGCGGTACCGTTCGATGCGGGATCCTACACCCTCAACGATATTCTATTTAATTAGTTAGTAGAAATTGCTTCGACTAACCTCAAGTAAATTCCAGGATTATGGACGTCACGTATCTGTGACAGTGGTAGTAAAATATTAGGGGGATCCATAAGTAATCAATTATTTTGAAATCTAAAACAAACTTTGTAGTAAATTCAAGTTTTTATTTCTTAATTTATTATACAATCTCCATCATTATCAAGGACGGTTTGCCATCTTTCCTGCAAATTTTCAATCCCCCTCTTATAGAAATCCAGGGTCCGTGAAGCAAAATATGACTCAACAGTAACTGTTTCTCCAGATTTCAACAACTCAAAGTGAATTATGCCAAGACAGTCCCGCCAAATGCACGGTAACACCTTTCTGAGTGATAAGCTAGGTTTAGGGGTTGATATTGCGGTTTGGTTTGCAGAAAGCCATTGCTTGGAACGCTTTATGTTATCATAAAGAATCCATTTTTCATCTCCGGTAACGATTCTGCTAAGAAATGGATCTCTACGAAATCTGGATAGCAATCAAGTGCAAATTGATCGACGAATATTCTTGTTGGTCTCAGTTAATTGATGCGGTACCCATATTCCGTGCCTATATGCCTTTCCCATTTCGTGTTGGTGCCTTTGTATAGTTGACCATGTGGACCCAAGGCTTCTCGATAATTCTTGTATACTTAATTTTGGATCAGTTTCCACTAGAGATTTTAGGGTGTCATTATCAAACTCAACTGGTCGTCCACTTCGAGGCCTGTCAGAGAGATGATAATCACCAGCAGCAAACCTTCTGAACCAACGTTGACACTTGTTGACCTTCAATACGTCTCTATAAACATCGCAAATTTTCTTTGTTGTTTCCGTTGCATTAACTCCCGCATGAAAATGAAAAAGTATTTTATTACAGGGTTGTAAAAATAAAATTATACTTTTTAGAATATTTTGAAGACAGGCTGCTTTACCGAAAACTGTAGAAGAATACGCGTTTCCTCTTCAACGATCGGTACAGAACTAAAGGCAAAACAAATTCTTTGCAAATAATTGATTACTTAATTGGGTACCCCTACTAGTAAAATGCTGTTAAAGATGATGATCACGTTGGTTGCGTTGCCTAACAAACAGTATGTGCACCTTGAACGACGAGAAACTACCAAAGAACGTGCTCAAGTCCAAGGACCATTTCCGAGCTGGAATTGAGGATCACGCGGGGAACCTAATGGAGACAGTTTCGCGTCGGTTCAACTTTGACGGAGAATCAGCGGAACACACAGTCGGTTAGACGAGTCGCGTGTGTTGGGGAGTTTCGTCTACGCTATTTATCCACGACGTGGGAGTTGCACACGGAATTTGTATGCGTGACAGTGGTTCTTCTCGCGAAACTGTTCAACGGCGTCGCTGGCCGGAATTCCCGCGGCGTTCTATCGCGAAAGAAATTGGTTATGCATACTCCCCCTTTGACGACCGAGTTAAAACCGTGCCTGTGTGCATACGCGCGCACGCGTGTACGTGTAATCCCATGCGACGCGATCGCACGGCCAAAGAAACCCGGGCTGTGTGAAGTATGGCCAGGTTTCTTTGGAGGCTTGAGTCGGACGTTCCATTTTCAATGAAATTATTCTTCTCCATCACATTAAAGTTTCTTCTCGGACGGGAATTCGTCTCGCCGCTTGGGAAATGCATACCCGCTATGTTATCATGCGAGATCGTCTCTGTGTGCACAGAGCAAGCATTAGTGCCTGCAAATATGCGAGAACTTCGGCAACGAAATCTTTTATATTGGCACCGACCATTTTTCCCGATCCCTCGCCACTGGCTTCGAACGTCGAAAACGATCGAAGTAAACTAAACGTGGTTAGACAATATCAATTCAGTGTCAGAACTTTTTAACTGTTCATTTATGAAACGTGTACCAACATATTCGCGACATTTTCCGGTTTAAAACGATACCCAACACGACACCATTTGGATTGCATTTGTTCGAGTAATCCACGAAACAGTGGAACCTCTACTATCCGAACTCTGTTAGTGGAACAGATAATAGACAGTTACTTAGCCAGATATTGACACACACTGAAAGAATAGTGTGGTGTATGGATCATGTTAGATTGGACTATAATCGAAGATAACCGAGGTTAGACTAAATCGTTGATTAAACAAGCAAATATACTCGGAAGTACGTCATGTTTGGACTCGTTTTAATCAGAAAAATCCCACGGATACGCTGGCAAACGTTTCGTTAAAGAATAATTACAAACAAACTAAATAAACTTTATGTCAACGCTAATGGGAACCCAGACCGGAAGTACCGTGCAGTTAGAGGACTCTCGGTAGAAAAAGTGTGATAAAATCCTAGCTAGATCCAGCTAACACCCTTTTTAAGAGGGTAATGCTTTAGACGTCGTGTCGTCGTCACGACGTAACCCGTCGAAAATGGATGTAGGAACCGAATGACACCTTCGGGAGTTCGTTCCCATCACAGAAGCCGATCTACCCCCATGATGCTTCGGAATCGAGGTCGACCAGGTGGATCACTCGAAGAACGATAACTGGAGAGACCACATCGGAGACTCGGAGATCCGATGCAGTCGTCGTGACATCCCGAGAAATATCGTGTTTTCGAGAAATTCTATTTGCAGGAGGAGGGAGACGATATCGACTGAGAAGTGGGCGTTCGCGTCCGGGAATATTTTGATTAATCGTGTTCGACGCGCGGTTCTTCCTTTCCTCTCTTCTCCGTTCCTCTGTTATTTCCTCGAAGACATGTCAACAATGCAAGCCACAATTGTAGGCAAACATCACTTTTCTCTGCACGATCCCTTAACATGAAGCCCTAACCTTATAACAGTTCATGTCTAATTGTAAGTTCATGTTTGTCCATAATTTATTTCTCATAAAATGTTCCTGAAACCTCGACAGTCATAACAGATGTCCACCCCACTCCTGGTATTCACGTGTTAAAGGATATAACGGGGTGGACAACTATTATGACTGCGTGTGTACCCATGTACATTAAATATCTTTTTTTGAGAAAAAGCCTGCAGAAATTGGACGGTAGGTGCTCGTGTATTACTAGTAATTATGCCAATTGGACAATAAAAATGTGACAACACTTTTCAGCCGAGTACACTGATAGATACAGAACGCTACAGAAAATATTCTGAATAACAATTAGAACCCCCAGGATCCCGTTCCAGCAAATGCAAAATTTTGCACTCGCGCAAAGGCATTCTCGCCGGAAAAAAACTAGTTGTTTTTCGATGCTGATTGCATTCGAGCGTACTGTAGTCCAGCCCTGATTGTAAAACCGGAAACCAGTGGAGGGTGGTTTTTCTCACGATGGAAAACAGGTCGGGACACGGTGTGGACACCTGAGGAAATATATTCCTTTCTCGTGGCCAGGGAAAGGTCGTGTCGAGGGTCGGTTATAAATCATACTCGGTGGATTAACGTCTCGCGATCATCGTTGTGGCTCGTGTGAGAGCGGAATTATTTTTCCCTTTTTTTCCCCCGTTTTCTTCGAGCGAAACCGTGTTACGCAGCGGTGTCCCCGACTCGCGATCTTTTCATGAGTAATTAAGATCGAGGGGAACTCCGAGAGTGGAGATGTTTTTCTCAGACGAAAAGAGGGGTGGAAAAACATAAATATTAAAGCGTGCTCTCGGATGCGCGAACTGTCTCTTAAAAATGTTCTATGTAATAACGTTACTGCGGGTTGGTGCTTTGATTAATTGTTTCTGTTGTTAATAGTTTCTCGGTTGGCTACGAATTAATTTGTACACCTAACAATTAGACTGTGGATTCTAGGGATGTATAACAAAACAGTAAGCAGATCTGATTAAAACTACTGTTGGGCCATTTCCAGCTCACTATAGTTATTTAAAAAATAAGTATAAATGTCTATCTGGCTGTGTAAAGGAAACTGAATTTGTCCCATTTTATTATAATCCTGTGATGCTATTATTGACTTGATAAATTAAACAGAAAAATCCCAGAAATAAGCTGGTGAGAGACCCATAAAAAAATAGTGAAAAATGAGGAAGTTTTGTAACTGGATTAGTAGTGGGTCACACGGATATACCGGACCAGGTATCGGATAACGCGGCATTTTTACACTGCTCGGTGACAGAGGCAGCCCCCCCCCCCAGTGGAGGGGATAGGCGAACTGATTAATATCGTGTAGCTCCGTTCGACTTAGATGAAGACTTTACCGTAAATCCATTTTCACTGCCCAAACCAAGTTCTAACAAATTATACGAATAATACGAGCGAATAAAAATTTCTCGACTCTCTAGCACCTGCGAACAATATTTCGATTATAATTACTTTGACAATAATTTGCCATTTTTCACGAATGATTTCAATCGGTTTGATCAAGCAGAATTTCGTACGGAACGAGAGACAAATCTGTTTTCACGCACCGAATTCGCGAAAACGATCACAAGCCGGCTCGGATCAAACAGCTTTGCGTAAAATTAATTGTAAACGGGAATCCGTTGGCCAAATCAGCACATAACGAGTCCCTGTAGGAAATAAGAGCTCGGTAAAAGCGTCCACCATGTTCAAAGTAAACGCGCCTCATTATCCGGGAAATTCGTAGATTCCAGGTCTGCCTCATTCATTACCGCGTCAAAGAAGCATGTTTTGTGTGATGACGTTTCGACGAGCTCGGCACCCGACGAACACATTCCCGGCGATTCATTTCGGCAACGGCTTCGAGTTTCCAGCGGCTGTTCGTTCTACTTGTTGCTTCGCGGCCATTTTTCCTCCGATTATTTTATTGGCTGGCTCGGACGGGTCGATATTAAAACGGACAGTGCACTATGACCGGTTCGTTAAACCGGCATGTACACGATCTACCAATTTCCTAGCAAGCTCAGTTCAATTATTTCTTTTTTCGGGAAAAGCTTTTCGCGAAACATGTTCCAATTGCGTTGCGTTACTGCAACGTTTCGGTCAACAATTTTTCGGCGAATTTGAATCATTGAACGATGTTGCGCGTGTTGCGAGTATAAAAGCAGATTTTCTTATCGACGTATCTTCTTCCAGATGGATTCTCGAATATTTCGAAATTTGGAGATAGCTCTTCTTTTCTTTCCTTTTTTGTAGCGGGGTTTCAAATATGATATTTACTATTGCAATTTTTATATTTTGTTAAATGATTGTACAAGTTTATTCTGCCGTCTTGTTTCCCCTTACTGCCTTAGTACTTAACAAAATCTGTATATTAAACGTTCACCGAATTTGCAAGAAAATTCTTTGATAGTTTACATACCAAAAAATGTATGCCGAGCCGTGCGGAAAATTTGATACTGTCCCCGCAAACGTGAGAGAATCCATTCCAGAAAATGAGGCAAAATTAATGAAAGCAAAGCTGGTCTTGCCATTCGGTTGTACAGTTAATTAAATGTCCAGGAAAAATATTTTTAAAACTCCCACTGTGTTATTTCAACGAGATAAGTAAGAAAATGCTAACCGATAGTGCACCAACCATTATGAAATATAAACAGTGGACGTGAGAAATCAAAACAGAAATGAGAAAGTCTAAACATAAATGTTTAAATTTAACGTGAAAGAGACGGCGAGTGGGTACAGAGAAACGGGAAACGAGATACGGAGTAAAAGGACGAGTTGCGAAAGCAAAAGGAAGATAAGGGAATAATAAAATGCAGGACAGAGGTTATTCAGCCAATGTAACGAAGGCTGCTCTTAAAACACAAAGGGGCAACGGAGAAAAGGTCAATGGCAGCTGCGAGAGAATTTGCGTCACTGGAAATACTATTTATGGGGTCAGTATCTGGACCTACGCCACTATTCACTTCTTGGCAGGACGTTAAAGGCAGACACAGAAATCCTGCTATAATTTTAGCGTTCTCGTCCTTGAGACTCTCTGAATCATCGATCTTAACCCTCGTAGGCTGCTCAGAAACAGTCCCTTATAGGATCCTGGTATAAGAATTCACCTATATCTGCTCTACATTTCAGATACAGTTAAAATCAACAAATTATGTTCCACTTACAGCATTCCATTTATTTATACATTTAATATTTAAAAAATGTGAGAATATTGCCACATTATTTTTAGCCTGTTGGACCCATTACGAAAGGAAATAAATTTCGATTTTAGTTCGGTTTGTGAGAATTGGTGCAAACAATTAGTATTTCAGTTTGTGACAATCGAGGTCGACAATTTTTATTTTGCACAAAGATTCACAGTCTATTTGTAATAGTCAGTCTCCTCAGTCTTCTTTCCACGAAAAAAACGAATCAGGGACGTGAAAATTTAAGCTCGACCATCTCCAGATGAAAATACCCGGATTTGATATGCCATCTTCGTGGAAGATCGCCGATTCCAGTTCGTTATCCTGCCTTTCTTCATTCCCCACTCCACCGAATCTATTTCCATTATCCTAATTTTATTTCGCAGTCCTCTTTGTCCGCGTTTCCCCCGAAAGTGCTCTTCCCTCTGATCTCTTTCATCGAGTCCCGACCAATTTCTCGGCTGAGCGTGTCCTAGAGGTGTCTATTGTGTTCTCGATTAAAATCTCGAAATTTCAAAACTTTCAGAAACCTCGCTTTTCAAACGGAGGAAACTGCGGCAGCGTTTCGCGAAGAAGAAGATCCTGCGAACTTTCGTTCTGCGTGCAATCACAAATTGAAAAGAACGGCGAGGCTAATCGAGATTTATCTTTGAGTACTGAGCCTCTATTGTCTTTTTTTTTCTGGTGCTACGGAGTCCATTTTCTCTGATTGTGTGGTATAATTCCACCCACTACTGACCATGTTAATGATTTAATGGTACAAATGTTTCTTAAATTATCGATGAATATTTTAATCGCCGAATATGCTGGGGCATGTGTGCTGTAAATATGAGAAATTTCGAATGAGAAACAATTTGTTGCCCTTCTGTTATTACATTGTATAAAATGCTTCATTTCCTCTTCCATCATGTGGTAATTCGATGTATTTGTTTAAAACACGAAATTACGAACGAAACACATTTTATTGAATTAAAATTGATTTTCTACAAAATATTCCATTGCACCCACGACTGTCTGATAACTCGATAAAATTGTTTATTGCGCACCTTTGCAAAAATGCAAATGCAGATGCTTCCCAGCTGCAAGCGATATCGTATTAACATTTATATAGGCAGTTTCAGCTCCGATAAAACGGCCACATCAAATGGAAGCCCCTGACAGGAAACTGTCCACAAGGCGTTCGCAATCTCTCGCGAAGACATTCCGTAACAGTCGCGAACAATCTCGCGAAACTGCGGTCGCATCTTCGTGCTTTGCATTCCCACGACACCGTGACCGATGCAGTATCTTATCTAATCTCGCTGCGAAAACGAATTCTCCGATCTGGGAACAGTGTGTCTGCACGGTAACAAGTGTGGAAAGGAAAAGAGAGTCGTTCGGCGAAATAGCGAACGCGCAGGATGTCGTTCGAGGCTGTTAGCCGCTTGTCAGGAGCCTAATTTATTGGAAACGACCACCAAATGCCTCGGAACAACCATTCTGCACATTATGCTCAAAGTGGAATGCAATTTATGATCTTCACCTTGCAAAAATTGGACCATAGCAGGCAACAGACGGATCAGTTCAATCACAAAATTTTCTCTTTTTTATTATTTTCAAATGAAATTATTACCGACGTATTCGTCGCATTTTTCCGATTAAAATGAGTACCAACATGATCCGATTCGGAGCATGTATAGTTCTGCAATCCACGATATAGTACAACCTCGATTATCCAAACTAGTCAGAGGGTTTGCATATAATAAGTAAATATACTCGGAACTATGTCATGTTGGTACTCGTTTTAATCAGAAAAATGCGACGAATACGCCGGTGAACGTTTCATTAAAAAATCACTAGCAACAAGAGATTAAAGAACAATGTCTGTGCAAAATGGAACGTTTCGGTTTCGAAGTTTTCGCACACAATCAAGACATTATAGTCAGTTTTACAAATAGTAATCGAAGTGGATGGGGTCGAAGTTAAAGCAGATAACAAACGAGGTCAGCGCACACCTTCCTCGACGAACATTACGATCTAATTTCACGGGGGCACGAACACGAGTCACAAAGCACAGACCCACCCCCGCATTTTTCATCCCCCTTGCATTTCTCGCCGGGCTTTCTTTTCGCCGCGAGCCTCGAACTCACTTTTCCTCGTTAATTCGACGTTTCTGTACTCGCTTGTCCAACCTCGCCTTTCTCAACACCTTCTTTTTTACTCGTTAAGTCAAATCCCTTCGAACGTTTCCAACTGTACGAAACTGCCCCACTGACCCTGTTAATTAGACACGGGAAATGTTTCTGATCGATTCTCCGCGATAGAGTGGCTCCGAGAAGCGTTCAATCATCCTGATTTTCCAAAAATTCGTTCCAGATAAAGCCAACAACATATTAATCCAGTACAAAACTGTGAAGACTTTACAAGAATTAAATTGTTACATTATCCTGAAATTGTTAAAATTATTGGAAGAAAATATTCATATTTACACTTTATCTCTATCTCGTAAAATTGACTTGGACAAGTTTCCTTCATAAAATTTATTTATAAAACTCCATAGTCCGGTTATTTATTTGTTTCGTGTTATCACATGCATGCACGTTGCATGTGTATAGAGCTGGAAACTTGACTCGCACGACTGGTTTTCTTCAGGGCGAGGAATTCGACGTGAACATCAACGATCAAATAACAATCGGCATGCACGTTCCGCGTGCATGTTCACCGTTTCCCTCACGGAATAGTTATCGGCTGTAATGAATCATCGTCCCTTTGTGATCGGTGTATCGTTACACTGTTACATCGGGTGGAACGTGTTCGACCGATACCCCGCGTTTTGTTTGACGTTCGGTAAATTGCGACCTGTTCCCATTTTACGCCGCGAGTGACAACGATAAACGATAAGGGCGACGATTGCATTAAATCATTTCGCGGAATTGGGTCGTCATTTCCGCCGGCGGATGTTTTCACCGCGGGATCATCGGGCTAATGATCGGCAGCCGATGGAAACTGGTTTCGAACGGTTCGGGACTCACTATAATCCGGTCACTTCAATATCCTTCCATTAAGGACCAGCTTTGTTTCTTCTTGATTGCGATTCCATGTTATTTCGAGTTAGCGATTGCGAAACAATTCGCCGATTATTAAACAGCGGATTTTATACATTTATTATATTGGCCTTTATTTCCACGGATTTGTTTTACAATGTAATTTTTATGAAAATATCAGAGCTTGTATGGAGAGGTTCAGTCACCGCTATAATAATCAATACACACCAATTGGTACAATAAAATTCAAAAATCTCGTTCCATTTACGAATTAATTTAATAAATTTAAATCAATAAATTCCTTACACACTGGTTCCAGTAAGAATCGTTTGCTACTCGATTTTGGCTCCAAGAGAGGACAGAACAAATTTGAATATACCAGGTAAAAAAAAAATAGTGTGACGGGACGAGAGCCTTGTGAAAGCAGATTCATGCGATTCCACGATTTTCAATTTACGGTTGAGTGGTGAAGTAATTTAGAATGAAACAATTGGCATGGACGTAATTCGCCGTTGTTGAATAAAAGTGTTGGTCCCGTGATTAACACATACACAGCGACCGGCTTAATTGATTGTGGTTTTACATTTTTCTCGATTTCGACTGTTCAACAATATCAGTTGCTGCTTCACCACAGAAATATTTAAATGTGGAAGCAAACGATGAAAAAATAAAAAATATCAATATTCTGCTTTAAATGTTAATATTGAAAATAGATAGAAATAGAAAGACAATATAGGAGCACGGTTATCCTACAGAAAATTATTTACTGAAATTACAAGCATATTTTTACAGATAGAATTATTCAATAAATTCATTTATTTTTGTATAGATTCTAATAAAAAATTGATGCAAAAATGCAACTCTGATGCAACTCAGCTATTTTTACGAGACTTGTCGTTTTTAGTGCTCACAATATTTTAGACGTTATTTTACGACCGTTGTCGTAACCTATCTCTTTCACTGAATAAATAAAGATTGTCGTTGACCCAGAAAGTGGCTGTACATTTAATTGTTTGGCGTCCAATATCGCGCGAATCGTCAATTATTTGTCTTCGGAGGGCGGCGTTATTTCGGTTGGCCAGTAATCGAGGATCCGGTGATTAATTCAATGTACACATGTAACAATAATTTTAGCTACGTAATCAGCTTACTCGGCTGTCGTGTTTGCGGGGTTCCGATCGATCGCGTGACACGTTCTCAGTGAGAAACTGTAATGATTACCGATTCGGACGCCGCGATTGCTATCCGTCGACCTTCCGTCGTAGCACTGGGAGACAGGTGTGCTCCTCATTCAGTAGTACATGCCGGAAACAAGTCAGACACGCGAGCACTTGCCATCTCGACCTATTACCACACAAATTCTTCTGAACATTCCTTGCAATTTACACTTGCACTCTCGCACACGATCTTCTCTCCGATTCTCCCAACATTCTATCTCACAATTATCATTACTTTCTTTATTTTATTTTCACAATTTACAATTCCATTTTTGCACCTTTTCCATAATTTATTTTGTTTCCGCAGTGATACAACTTTTGTCACTTCCTTCTAATTTGCTCGAGGATTTTCCTACGTTTCTGCAACGATTTTCCAACTTCTGTGTTTTGTAACTTTCGTTTAATTCGTTTGCCGATTTACTTATAGCGTCTGTAACGATTTCTCAAGGGGTCTTGGGTTTCGTAACTTTCCTTTAATTTGCTTATTGTTTCACTCGTGCTTCTGTAATGATTTTACAACTTTTATGTTCCGTTGGCTCCTTGCAATACGATTACGGATTTATTTATGCTCCTGCAGCGCATTTCCTAAGTTTTGTGTTTCGTAATTGCTTTAATATTTTTCAACCTCTTGTTTGATTAGCTTGCGGTTCTTTTTACGTTTCCATGACGACTGTCCAACTTCTGTGTTTTACGACTTCCCTTTTAACTCTCCCATTTGTTTTATCTGCACCCCCCGCAGTAATTTTTCTAGCTATTGTATTTTCTAACTTCTTTTTTCATTTCCCAGCTGTTTTACTTATGCTGCTATTGCGATTTTCCAACTTTTCTGCGTTTTATAACCACCTTTTTAACTCCCCCATCTGTTTTATCTGTACTGCTGTAGTGATTTTGTAACTTTTGTATTTTACAACTTCCACTTTAACTCTCCCATCCATTTTATCCGTGCCTCCGCAGTAATTTTCTAACGTTTGTATTTTATATCTGTCTCATTACCTTCGTCATCCATTTTATTTCTATCTCCGCAGTGATTTGATTTCTTTATTACAACGTTCATCCTAACTTCCACGGTGATTCTCTAAGTTCAATATCTTTTTCCCCCGTTTTCACATTTTCCGTGTCCAGTTCATTAGAAAGCATAAAGATCGAACCAGCAGTTTTTTTTTAAACAAACCACACCAACTGCAAACTTGCCTGTAAGTGTCTTAGTGTCATTTTTAGAAAATTTCCGCAGGTAGGCTCGGCGCCAGTTTGTAAACGGATAAATAAATAATCGCCAATGGGTCCGCAGCTCCGGGCGCGAAATAAATTGTACGGCAAGGGGTTAAGTGTGTATATACACCGGATAGCTTTATTTGAGACGAAGCGAAAGTCCTCGGCGCGCGAGGACTCTCCGTTAGCGAAAAATAGATCTCGTCAATTCGCTCTTGACGTTATCCCCTAAAGACGTGTGATCAAATATTTTACCGGCGAGCGAGTCGATGGGGTTCTTCCCCCTTAATTCTTCTCGCAGACAGTCGAACGGGGTGCTAGACACGCCCTACATCAACGACAAGACAACACGCGATCTCATCTTTCTTTTATCGCAATCAGAGTCCACCGGCGCGTCGAACAAACGCGATCGCCCTGCCGCGATTATTCAAACGACACATTTGTTGTTCGCAAATATTTATTTTTAATCGTTTCTTTACGAAACCATTGCCAACATGTTCGCTACATTTTTCCGGTTAAAACGAGTCCAAACACGCCATAGTTCGGAGCACATTTGCTTCTTCATTCAATTAATTATTCAAATGCCTATATGTTGTTCGCATAATCGAGGTTCTACCGAATCGTGGATTGCAGGAGCAAATATGCTCCGATCGGTGCCGTGTTTGGACTCGTTTTAACCAGGAAAATGTCACAAATTTGTTACCAACAAGATCCATAATAAATTGCGTAAAGATCCTCATTAGAGTTCACTAATTTTCTCTTTCAATTCCGTAAGATCATTCATTATTTGGACAACTTTGTTATTAAGACGTTGCTTCGCGATTCGCATAATCCGCGCATCTCCAGACTGCAGAACGGGCAACAAACAACGACCACGGTTGTTTGATCTACGAAAATCCAGGCGAACGCGCGGCGGTCTTGTCGCAACAAACTCGCCGGGCTGTAATTTTGTGTTTGTGTTCTTGGGGCGCGACGTTATCCGCTCCGCGTGCGTTTGTTGACTGCAACGCTTCCCCATGTGTCCGAGCTTTGTCGGTTTCCGGTTAATTACTCCGCAGAACACTTTCAGTTGGTTTTAGGGCTTCGCAGCCCGCTCTTGACGCGTCCTGTTTCCCTTTTCACCGTGCCTTATGGCTGGTAGAATTACTATGGGTGTATTGTTACCTGTTCCCGCGTCGAGCTGCACGCTAAATATATGGATATACCTGTGAAACTTGCAGGGCCGTTGCGCGAATTGTTCGCGAAAAATCGCGCCGGGTAATTTTTCGGAGCACGTTTTATCGATATCGGAATACTTGAATGTTGTTGTCCCTGGGCTGCAAATATTTGTGCAAAATAAACATTTTGGTTTAGCTGCTTCCGGGAACGGAGACTGAATAAAAATGCAGCACGAATTTTTTATTTCCCGTCATGATTCGTAGTATAGTGCAGTGTAGCAGGATCGAGATTCAATTTTCGTTTAACCCTCCATATACTATGCTGGAGTCATTCGTGACCCGTCGCAATTTTATTCCCTTAAAATTCTTCTTGTAACAGAATAAAACTGCATTAGTGAAACATCGGCTTGGGTCAGAAATGACTCCGCCATGGGCCTAGAAACTCGCAGGAGGATTACAGGATTCGCGTGCGAGGGTTTCGACCGCAAGTCGAATCGGCGTCCCCACGCAATCGAGACGCGTTTCCTGCGGTCAAATTTTTGAGCAACGTCACGTGCGTAAACGCGGCCATGTAATTAAGCTGCACCGCCTAATTATTATCAGGTCACGTCCCCAGCTAGGGAACCCTGCTAAATTATACCGATACCAGGATAAACTAGACGGGAATGTGACCGCATACGCTAAACGCGGTTAATTTCCCGGAAACGATGCGTTTTCCTCCTGGAAAATTCATTACGCGCATGTTAACAGTGCTCGATAGTCTGAAATTCAATTAGCTAGATTTCGACCGTACAAATATTTAACAACGGAATATTAATCGTGCCGGTACTGGACTGCTTACTTTAGGCATTTAAGGGAAGCCGGATAAACTGCGACTTAAAGCAGTGTTCATTTTGAATTGATAAAAATTATTACATTTAAACAGACAATTTTTATTTTGCATATAGAATTCTACAGTCTATATTTCTTCCGCGTGTACAGTTTATACTATATTTTGTTTTGCATGCAGGCACTATTTACACGGACTGTTTGCCTTCTGCATATACATTTTATACTTTATACACACTAGCTTCATTTCGAATGCACAATTTATGCAGATTATTTCCATTTTGTAAGTACAATTTATACTGACTATTTCGTCTAGTATTTAACAATTTATTATTATTCTGTAATATGTGGACTATTTCTTCAATATAACTTTCCCAGGGTTTTCCAAACTTTGAAAGAAGATAAAAATATCATTAAACTTTTTGCATATTTTTCCGTTAGGTTTACAAGATTAAGGATGCTGTTCATGCATTAAGTACACTATGATAAAACTGCTTATAATGCCGAACTTAAAAAAATTCTTACACACACGGTTCTTCTTATTGGCTTATTCTTTTATGTCACAAATATTATACCATTGTCAAACAAAAAGAATTAATGTATGATTCAATTAATCGGAATTGTTAATCAATCAATGACTGAGCTGCAGCAAGAAGAGGCTCAAAAATCTTCTTTTAAACCACAAAATATGTAGAAACAGAATATTTGTTAAGTTATTATCAGTCTTTAATAAGAAGGCTACATTTTCGATGAGACTTTGCTTTCTCTATGGGCTCAGTTCTTGTCAAACTCTCTGGGAATTTCCTCTCGGAATTTTCGCGATTAACATATTTCTATTCCGTTCGCCAAAACTGCAATTCCCGACATTTTTCTGGAAATTCTTAAAGGCGGTTCAGCTCGTGCAGTTTCCCTCTTGACTCGTGAGGAAAACATGATTGCAGCAGATTCTCGGTTTTTGGTCGTTCGAAAATTAATCGTTCGCCGTAGCGAGCAAACTTTCATGCTCATTTTTGTTTCACTTTGACTTATACAAAATTATAAATTTCTATTCAACAAGTTTTTAAAGTCTTCTAAAGTTTGGTCTGCAAAGTAGAAACTTTTTAAAGACCAATTTACACAAAATTATCTGTATAGAAGTCATTTTTATAAATTTTTACGTAGAAACAATTCGCTTTTAAAGCCACGCCCAATCGTAACAGTTCGCGTAAAAAAAAGCCCATAGCTCAGCAACGGCGGAACATTGCATTTTTCCGGGACTCGCATTGTCAAATAAAATCGCAAGAAACGAGGGGCTCGCGTTGTTTCCAATATCGGAAAGAGTTCGCGGTTACAGGTCACCGAGCAGCAATTATTCTGTACATCGTACCACGCACGGTCACGTCACATAATTTCGGTTCGCATTCGAAACGAGATTTCACGGCGCATAAACCATCGGCGCCGATATTCCTCCGGGGTGGCAGGCGGTTCTATCCTCAGCATCGTTGGAAATTGTTAATAGAGATCCCATTCGTCATTTATAGTTAATGACATTCGTTAAATCACGCTTCACCTGTTTACATTTCGCAACACGCGTGCGCCGTGCTACAATGGCGAATTACGAGAGAAACAATGTTCGCCAAGGACGAGGGACGTTGCCGGCGTTGTTGCGCAATTCCGAGATGCTGTAGATGATTTCATTAGCTCGGCAAAAGCATGGCGACGCAATTAATTGGTTCAATTAAAAGAAGCGGCGAAACACCTCTTCCGAGGCACGAGGGCTTTTACCGTGTCCTTCGCTCGGTGACCAGAGGCCACTCACAATCTACACTGTGCTCGGTATCAACATCTCAAAGCCAACAGAGAGTGGATCATGATCGTTTCGTAAAAACATTATAATTTTGGAATTTTGAGAAGTGCGATAAAATCGAAGTTTCATCGACGTTTTATTCACTGAAGATCTGATCTGACTGTATCGCAGCTAAGAGTAACATTGAACCGTTGGAAGGAACTTTCAAAAAACCGGTTGTTTATTCGTGTATTTATTAAAAGGCGAGTGAAAGGATTACTGGTTTTCCATCAAAGACACTGCGGACCCAGCGAAAGGTTAATAAACGTTTCACGGAAAGTATTATTCTGTCACAGATATTTAATTGAAACGAAACGCAGGGGTTGCGATAGAAGAACAGAGGGTGCAAACGCGAAGTTCAACCGGATGCAAAGGGTGCTGACTGTTTCTAGAGACAGAACGCCCGGACCCAATTATCTATCGGCGATATTTCAAAACCTTCGGATCTTTTCTGCCTCGTTTTTCTGCACGATCCTATCGGGCAACATTCCACTAATCCTTCCGCAGCATATCGACAGTTTCCATGAGAGGCAACAGTACACGCTTCCGTTTTTTGTAATGCCAGCTTTCGCTGAATGAATTCCGTCGATATATCACGGTGCATGTGGTTCTGTCGAAACGTTTGTGTGGTAAAAACTAGGCGAAAACTACGAAATAATATGTAACCCTTCAGCCAATTTCTCGTCGAACCTGTTTGTCCCACTTCGCCGAAAATGTCTCGGTGGAATAAAAGTTTTTGGCAGTCGGAACTACAATGTTCCTGTCGTTGCTTAATAAATCTTGATTTTCCCACGTTTGTAACAACCAGCCGTAAAATGTTTCGACGACGCTTTACGACTCCTACAGTTTTCCTTGGCGGCGTCGCGCGAACTTGTCGACGTACGACCGACCCGTTCTAGTGAGATCTTAGTGCATGAATTTCGCACGCTGCGTCGGCCATTTTGTATCCTGTTACAGGACGAAAACTACCCCTAACAAAAAGTAAGAACGGAGAAAAGAATAATCCCTCCGGGAACTCTTTCGACGAAATTTCTCCATTCACAGATTGTTTCTGAAAAAATTATTTCTTAAAGATCACTCGAAGGTCACGATGTCATTGAACTTGTTTTGATACCAATCGCGGCACTATGGAATGGCACTATGTGTAGTGGCGTTTTGAAAAGTTAAAGCAACATGGCAAGGTGAAAAGTGAAAATATTACGGTTACTGGTTAATCGTTAAAAAATAATGTCAGGGAGACATCAACGACGTCTTTAATTCTAATTGCACTTTTAATTGCAACGAAACACAATTACGAAACGATTGTTTCTTCTAAGAGCGAACATTCGACGGGCCGAACGGTTTTAATAACAAGCGTAGCGACCGCGAAATTATTATTCCTCTGCTAATATTTTTAATTCCCCGGACGTCGACAAACGATGCGGCGCTTTTATAATGTCGACGGGTCTCGTAGAAAGATTTTCCGAAGATTTTTCTTTTAGCCGGTGCGTCGCCGCTTCGTTATTAATTTTATAGAGCGACTTCCGCTACCCGCTACTCGCGATGTTTCTTCAGAATACATTTCAGCGATCGTTTTATTTTCATACCTCAATCTTATCTGAAATTCTGAGCGACGCGCCGCAGACAAATTGCTCCGCTTTACGGTTTTTCCCGTGCACCCTTTTCATGCTGGCCCTTTATTCGAGGTAATGCTGCTTTAAATATCGGATCGAGCGAAATTTTAGGTGTCACGATGCTCTGATTTTACATTTACGTTTAATTTGTGGCGGTGTAGTACACAATTAGAACACTGGGTCGTTTTCTTTTGCAGTCCTGAGACATTTTACTAGCAGTAGCAGAAGAAAATAATTAAACAAAATCGTTTGGGATGGTTAAACATTCCAAAATAATGAGAAGCATCGAAAATAGAGACAATGAAATATTTCGCAGTTGCACTTTTACATTTTCAGTTGCCTCATTCATAATAATTCTAATAAAAACCGAGTGTGTGCAAGGCAATCTTTTGTTTGCACATTTTTCCATAGCAATGAAAGCAAATATTACATTTTTGAACATAAATATAAAATAAATTGCAAACAGAGTCATCATAAGAACCTGTAGTAAAATTTCTGTATCTGTTGGTCACGTTCTGACATAAAATTGTTTTATTTAGTAAACATTGGATGCAAGAAAATTTAAATAACAGAATTAATTCTGTTTTAGTGAAAAAAATTCTCGCTAATTCGTAAATATTGTCTCCCATAACTTATATTCCAGATAAAAAATGCAAACTAGTTGCGTACATTAATTTAATTGCGAGGAAAAATCCAAAACGACCTCGACTTCAAGTGGAACACGTACATAAATTCATTCGGCGGACGTAATCGCAAAAAACGCAACGTTGCTTGAAATTTAGGCGGCATATTGTCGGCATCTACTGCCAGCGTTATTTCAACTCAAAAAAAAAAATTCCACTACATTCCACTAAAACCTGAAATAGACTCTGCCAAACAATAAAATTCATTTCTCGGAATAGAAAATCATTTTTCGTTAGGATCGTCTGCTATTGAAACAAGGAAAACAAAACCACACCCGAAACAATTCCAAATACTGTTTACCCCGTTCGAACAACAAAATTGAATCCCTCAAGTGGAAAATTATAAAGTTACGGATTTGTGTTTTGAGGCAGGAAGTAAAATCACATTTGAAGCAACAGGTTACAACAGTGATACCGAAAATCGCTTTACATAGTCACTGGAGCGAAATGTTATTATAAAATGGGCCGCAATGTTCGCTGACAAATGAACCATCGAGCCAGAAAATGGATGAAAAACCAACAAACAGAATGTTCCTTTGCGATTTCTCTGTTTTAATTGTTGTGCCTGCTGAACGGTTTAATACTTGATTTACGGAACAGTGAAAACGACTGTTTTAAATGAATTTCTACAGGCAAAGAGACTGTTCATATTCAGACTTTTAGCGATGTTTATTGTATATCCAAAGAAATAACATTCGATTTTTTAATCTCAGTAAATTAAAAAATATGGAACCTTATAGTTAGTATGACGCGCGAGAATGACAGGGAAAATCGGAACTTGAAACAAGTTTTCCGACATGGCGGGGGACGAAATTCCAAAAACGGCGACTTCTCTCGCGCTTCTGGCGTCAATCAGTAGACTGAAAAGTGATTTGAACTTCACGAAATTTCCTTTGGCAACGGAGTCGCCGCCCCTTTTTCGAAGTTTTATCGTAGAAGATGCGCCGGAAACGCGCTCGCTCAGCTCGTAGAAATATGCTTTTCGTGCCGTATTACCGTTCCTTTCGAACATCCGGCCGGAACCGGATTAGGACGTACCCTCTCGAACGTCCGAGTGCTGCGACTCGAAAGAAGACCGTCTTCTGTTCGCGAGATGGATCGCGATTCGATCCCGAGAAAAAAAAAGAGTGAGAGAGAGAGAGAGAGAGAGAGAGAGAGAGAGAGAGAGAGAGAGAGAGAGAAAGGAAGCAAGAAGGAGTGCCACGTTCCCTTCCGTTCTGAAAGTTCGATAGCGGCTCAAGGTCACGTTGCCGCGATTCCCCAAGACATAATCCAATAGAGAAAAGCTTTCAGGTTGCAACAATTTGTTGGCTGGGGCCGACTGTAATAAAAAGAGCAAACTCAGGTATGGGAGAAAATAAGATTTTTACGACAACGTTCGTTTTTCTCGTTTCGAGGGTGCGACACCGTGGGAGCGGGAACAACTCCCGTGTCGACCACCGTGTCCTCGAGTAATTTACTGGAAATCATCGTCATTCAGGACTGTGGGATCTGGGGACAATCATTTTGCATAGAATTAGCTCCGTCGCGGGCGATTTTGTCGATTTTATTCGTAACTTTGGTCAGTGAATCGCTGGAACTGCGAATTCGCAATTTTAATGATTTGCGTGCAGTTTGGACATTTTGATGTAGGATTGTTGTTAATGTAACATTTACTTGATTTCATACATGGAATTTTAATAGATCTTTCCGAGTTTGTACTGCAAGTTTTATTATTTAAATGTAGTAATCGTCTCGAATTGTCATATATTAAAATATCGTATATTATATTAGAATACACTAGAATATATTAGAATACAATGCAATATCCTAGAATATACTAGAATACACTAGAATACAGTATAAGGTACCAGAATATACTATAACATACTAGAATATAGTGTAAGGTACCAGAATATACTGTAATATACTAGAATATAGTGTAAGGTACCAGAATATACTGTAGTATACTAGAATGCAGTATATGGTACCAGAATATACTATAATATTCTAAACTATAGTGTAAGGTACCAGAATATACTATAACATACTAGAATATAGTGCAAGGTACCAGAATATACTGTAATATACTCGAATACAGTGTAAGGTACTAGAATATACTATAATATTCTAGACTATAGTGTAAGGTACCAGAATATACTATAACATACTAGAATATAGTGTAAGGTCCCAGAATATACTGTAATATACTCGAATACAGTGGAAGGTACTACAATATACTATAATATACTAGAACATAGTGTAAGGTACCAGAATATAATATAGCAGAGTATACTAGTAGCGAAATAAATTTTTCTCGAACTGTTTAATTAACAGAAAATAATGAAATTCTTCGGACAGGAAACCGCAGGACTCTCCCTCATTTAGCAAGGACCTCTTTCATTCGCGTTGATTAACTTTTCCCGCTCGAATTTAAATTCGCTGGCTGGCGAGTGCAGCAGCCAGTGCAAAATTTGTTGGCCGCATGCAGGAGGAGACACGTCGATTATGATAACAACAAGGGGCGGCGGAAACGGCCGGAAATGGAGTTGCAACGTGTCCTTGAAGGCTGCCGACATGTTGGGTCGATGATCGTAATTGGATTTATGTCTTATCGGGGACATTAAATCAAGGAAAATCGATCCGACGCGACAGCGTCGGTCTCGAAGAATGTGTTCACACTTTGACTGTCGCCTCGGTGACGTGATGTCATCCATATTTCACGGTATTATGCTTCCGGGCTCAAAAATTAATTTTCTGCGAACGTCCATTCGCTCAATTCAGATCACGGACGCTGTTCAACAAACGTTTGACATTTTTCTCAGCTACGAAACGACTAAATAAATTGTACAAATCTGAGACGTTATTTCAACGGTCGCTCTGATCAATTATTCCATCCGAAGAAATTCAGAAATACATAGAAAAGAACTTGAAATTTCCGCAACAGTATAAAATGTTAAATATTTCTAAATTAACATGTTATAAACAATATCACACACTTCTCGGCACAACACACAGCCGCGTTAATAGCTTCCACGGAAAAGATGTGCATTCATTACCGCGGTGATTTTTTAACTCGCTGAAAATAATGCAAAAATTAAAAACCAAGGTACATTCCGATCGAATCACGGTGTTTTTTTTTTTTAGGAAAGTGGTGTGAAACGAACCGTGTAAATTCATAACGGCAGAGGCGTGGGAGATGACGCCGCGGGTTAAGTTTCGAGGACTCGGAACATTTGGATCGCGTTAGAGTTAATAACTTCATGCACCGGCGAGGATAATTAGATTCGCGGGTTATCATGAATAGCTTCCGGAAAGTTTAACCGCACGTGATCACGCTGGGACGAGGCAGGTGGTTGATCATGGCCGTGTCTGTGTCTCTGTCTATGTGTGCGCTCGGTCGTCCGCCAATCTCGAATTTGCATAAGGCAAAAAGGTTACTTCATCGGCGTCGATCCGGCGGGAAGTTCGGTTTTGTGGAACTTCGGGAGATAATGCGGATCATCTCGAATAACTTCCTCGCCGACTTAATTTCAGCGGTTATAGCAATTTTACTCCTTTCACGTCGCGAATAGATTGCGGATCTTTGTGCAAAATTAAAATCATTATTCTGTTGCGACAAAATGTTAGCAAACATTTGCCACTCTATTCCATCGAACGTTTTAAAATTTTCAGTTCCGTAATAAATAATTACTAACTGCGTTGACTAATCGGACATGCTAAATTAAAAAAACGTATTTTACTATTTGTGAAACGATGATTATTTATTTTTTTCAGACGGGTCAGAGTAAAGAAATTTCGAGTTTCACAATATAATCTGTAATTAACAGCCGAGAAACCAAGAATACCTCGCAGGGGAGCATACAATTGTTAATCAAAGTAACAAAGTGTTGAAAACAATGTAGAACGCTGAATTTCCCACGAGCTGAAATTCAAGAAACCCGGATCCAATGTCCGACGGACGATTCTTTCCCATCCGTTCCATTTTCCTCCGCCGTTTTCCGAGCAATTAACAACGACTTCGCTTACGTCTTCAATTATCTTAACTCGTTTCGAGACATTGTCATGTTTCTCCTGCGCGCAGGCCCGAGGGGAATATTCGCGACAGTATGACAGAAACGGTGGAGAGAAAGACGGTTCGTATTTCAACGTTTGTTTTGACAAAAACGCGCTCGCGGGCGTATCTTTTTCAGGATCGCGCACTTCGGAGCCGCTACAGGAATTTCAAAGTGGTTCTCGAGGGAAATGAGGGACGCGCCATATCGTGCCAGTGGAATTCCGCTTTTCCCCTACGGGGGAAAGTCTGCTATCGAAACAACCGAGCGCCGCTTAATCCCTCGCATTTTCTCATTAGAAACACAGCACAGCACATTATATCTGGAACGCAGAAAGTTATATTAAAATTGTTCAAACTTTCTTGTTCCTGATTATTCTGTTCTCTAACTTTTATCGAAGCATTCGTGGCATTTTTCCGATTAATACGAGCACCAACATGACGTCGTTCGGATCATGCATGCTCGTTTAATCCGCGATATTGTAGAACTTCGATTATGCGAACTAACCAGGTTTTTAGATAATAAAAAATATTTTTCGGACTATGTGATGTTGGTGCTCTTTTTAATCAGAAGAATGCAACGAATGTGCTGGTACGGTTAAGAAATCGTTAGAAACGAGAGGTTAAAAAATAGTTTCGACAAAACCCAGAGAAGTATGAATGCAGAGGCACGCAACAGCGCAGGAAAGGTCAGATTGTTGCTTATCACCGGGGCATAAAGTTCGTTCGAAAACGCTGAGTAGCGTCGATATTAGTAGGGAGTATCGCGGAGCCCAGGGCGTGGTGAATAATCGTCCGCGGCGTATAGCGGGTTGCATATTCGCGGCGCCGCTCGGTAATATTTGCGATTCGGTATTCATGCGGTCGTTCCAGCGGGAAAAGCACGCAATAAGAAAGGCAATAGCCGAGAGTCGGACGCGGAATCGTCCGATAGAAGTGTATAGCGTATAGCAGCAACGACCAGAGCCTTGTTGCTGCTCATCGGGGGACGAGCTATCGATTGACATTCATGGAGGTGTCGGGGGTTGACAGCAGATCGCCGGGCTCTCTTCCGCTGCGAAGATTTCGCTTTTGGCGGCCTGTCATCGAGTAGGTAATGGCCATCGTAAAGCTCGGCCAATCTGCCCGCCATTATATTACATTTCTCGGGTCTGCGGTCGTAATCCCACTTCCTGTGTCCCGCAATCTCCCGCCGACTCTCTCTCTCCCTCTCTCTCTTTTATTCTGTAAGTTTCCCACTCTCGTCCTCCCGGACTCTCTTGTTCTTCAACTTCCTCACTCTCCAACTCTTCAACTTTATCATTCTCTCCCTCTCTTGCGCACACTCTCATCCTCGCTCTCCATCTATCTCACCTTCTCGCTCGCTGACTCTCTAACTTTGTCGCTCCCTCGCTCTCCCTACAGTTCCGGTGCATAGTCCGCGCACGTGGGCGCGCCGCGGCGTGCATGCATCCCTTGCAGCCTTGAATACCGTGTGAGGTCGTTATAAATCACGGGTTGAACGCGACCCAACCTCTCCCCACGCCCGCCAAAAACAATCCGACGCAATTACGGAATGATCCAGCTGCGCGCCTACGTGAATCATACTGCGTCGATCGATGCTTCAAATCACCTCCGGGATTGGTTCGATCGATTGCAAATGAAACGTGGAAATCAAATCGGAAAATAGGATCTTTGATTTGCAATAGCAAAAATTTGTGATAAAAATGCGTATAAGTATGAATACGAGTGTGAACGTGCGAGTATGCGTGAGTAGAGAGCAGAGGAAAAGGAAAAAAGCTGCACGAAAACAACAACAAAGATGAAATCAATGGTTAATGTAGATGGAAAAAGCTGCACGAAAACAACAACAAAGATGGAAAAATGCGTTCCTAGATCGCCAATATTGCTCCATGCGTCGCGACCATTTTTCAAGCACAGTATTGTAGGCTCTGCTATAATAGCAGTTGGAAAGGTGCCACCCAGTGCATCGGTACGGTAACGCGACCATTATTGCGCCGCTCAATGCACGGTATTGAATTTGCTGTTAATATCGAGTTACACACAAGCTGATGCATTGGCTGGATCGAACTACGTTTCCTTTTTCTAATGAACGCCAGAGTACAGCCGCTGCTCAATTTCGAACGGCACCATGTTATTTTTCCTATGCGTCATCGGCTACCTTACACGCATTGCGTGCTCATGGAGACGTCAACGTAAATATCGTCGAATCATGCGACCAACTTCCCAGCTAATTTCGGCAAGGACCCGAGCAAAATTATTCCAGATCTCTTCAAGGGCGACGATAAAATACTTGTGAGACCTTTGCGAACATGTTTGTGACGCATTTCTGATTAAAACGAGTACCAACACAACACAATTCGAACTATTGTCCGTTCAATCCACGATTACGCAGAATCTCGATTATCCGAACCGATGATATTTGAACACTCGATGAATTCCCTATTATCCGAATTTAAACAGTTCGATCAATTCACTGTACATTGCAACTCAAATTGTATCACTGCAGTATTAATATTCCACCGGTTAGTTCGGATAATCGAGGCTCCACCATATCGTGGATTAAACAAGTAAATAATAATTCGAATGGTATCGTGTTGGTACTCTTTCGAAACAGAAAAGCGTTGCGAATATGCCAGTAAACGATTCGCACACAAAAAAGAACCATTAAAAACGAAGGCTTTGTTCCGCCGATACCAACACGTTCCTGCGTTCGACGCCGATAAAACATTGTTGTGCCATCAAATTCAAACAACATTGAAACAGTTTTGTTTCGCTTTCAAACAGCTTTGCAGAGGGGAAAAAAGAATTTTCCATTGGACAATTAATAGCAACTCAATTAATAAAGTATCCGTCCGCAATGGGTCCCCGATGTTTAACGTTGAATTAGGCTGTCGCGCGCCGTTTCCGACATCTTTAAAATGAATATTCACGAAGGGATTTGGAAACCATTAGCGCCGGCGACACGCGCCGCTCGTTCGCTAATTAATTCCGCGATCCCGCGCCGCAATAACAAACCCCCGTCACCGAACAATTGCGGTTTTATGTGCTACCACTGCCAACCTCTCCCTCTCCCCAGTTCCCCCTCTCATCGTTTTCCAAATGAATACTTCCAATTAACACTCCGGCCGCCGATCACTGTTCGCGGGAAACGTGTAACAATGTTCGACGCGATTGGGTCCCGGTCGTGTTAGGTTTCGTGTCCGATAAGGGAAAAAATTGCGGGGAACTCTGACCCGGATGCGGCTAACTTTTTCATTTCGCCTGGCCGAAACCGTTGTTGCATTTTTTTCATCCCGTATTTTTTCCTCCGTGGTCCGCAACAATACATGATTTGCAAGTTTCTTTTTTTTTTGTTTACTGTGTCCGTGCTACACGACCTTTTACCCGAAGAGTACAATCGCAAGATTATTCCAATATTATTTTGCATTGTGCTTCGTTTTTGCGTGCGCGTCGCTTTTCTTTTTTTCACGAGACTGTTCTCTGGGATTTCGGTCAGTGATTTCAGCTGCTTTACAAAGGATTTTCAGGTGGATAAAAAGTCTGACGTTTACCGAAGACGTAAAGGATGTTTGGATGCTTTTTAGTGATTTATTTATTTTGTGAAGTTCGTAGGTATTGGTTAAATGTTTAAAATTTTGAAGTGATGATTTTCGATAAAGCGAATGATAAATTTGAACGATATTTTGTAGAGTCTCTGTCTAATTATAAGTCGAAATGGAGTTCGTTGAAGACGGAATTGGAAATTTGTGAAATGTTCAAGTGAAACGTCTACCGCACTTATAAATATTTCAACGTTTGACAGTTTTCAGCGGTGAAATATCGGGGAAAAAAATTTTCACCGACCGAATCGAAAAATAAAGATCACCGACGAACTATACGTACACGTACACCAGCGAAGACAGTAACGCTATCTCGTCGAAATCTCAAACCTAACTTTCGATTCAGTCTACCTCCGCCTAACCGAAAATAGGCTGACTCGGCAATCCCGCATGGCAAATAAAGGCAGGAGGGAATCGATAATCGACTAATTAACCGTTGTAACTCGATTGTTTGCACGATGCGTTCTCGCGAGCTAAGAGAGAAGTGTAATCGAAGATCGTCCGCTGATTTCGAATATCGAGATCGAGCTGGATCTCAATCGTAAAAAAAGGAATCTAACAACGATGGAACATCACTGGGAAACATTATACTAAATAATTTTATCGAATAGTTCCCCACGAACGCATCTGTAAATCTCAATAATCTTTCAGGCGTGCGACAGGACGCGTCTGACCACGATCGGCCAATTCTACTGCCTGCACACATGGAACTGCAATTTATTGAAATAAAAATCCGAGGATACTCTGTTACCCTTCGAGCATATTGCAAATCGTAATCGAATTTGCTGCGCTCGATAAATTGACGTAAAAATTCACAAATAATTCTGTCTCCCTAAATTATTAAAGACGGGGATGGAAGTGGTTTCAGAATTCGACAAATGTCACGATCGACACGGGGATTGCGCAGAAAGATAGCTGATAGTTTCCAGTATAAAATAGATAGTCAATAGAACCGAGAAGCTGCATGCTTCGTTATTTTGAATGCAACTGAAACGAACTGATTGACCGAGCCCGGCGGATGCAAGGCGTTACACGGCGAGCTCGAACGCGTGCATAGGATGCACCGTCGCGACGCGTCGCGTCGCCTGCGATGCGCGCTGTAACGCTTGATTCCGAGCCTGTGGAAATCGCGATCCGATATTCCTGCGATGGCCGGAAACGCGTGCGAGCCCGTTTTATAGATTCCTCGGCGCGGGAGGATCATTAAAGCGGAAGCTACTCGCGCTTCACGGGGACGTACCGGCGTTTACGAGCCACGAGGAAATTCCAGATATCGATTCTCCCGGCCGCTCAGCGAAGACGGACTGCCCCGAGAAAGAGGTGAACGAGCGGACAGAAAAAAAAATGTAAAAGCTCTCCCGGAGCTGTTATCCCTCTTCTTTTACGTCTTTCTGTTTCCCACGCCGGAACCGAACCCGGAATTACAGCCCCCATACACCGGGGGTTCGCAAGCTGCTCGAACGCATTGACTTCAGCCAACGCGAAGTACAAAGGAATTGATCGTGTTAGATTTTTCATTAATCGCCGTATTTGAAAATCGTTGTTAATATTCTGATAATGTTGACTTTATAAAGAATGAATAAACAAATAATCCGCTTCGTCAACAAATACACAATACTCTTAAGAACAATACTGTAAAATTTCATCCAAATCGGTCCGGTCTTTCAGATATAAATCCGAGCGCACGTGACCCCCTGACTGGTTCGGATAGTAGAGGTTCTACAAAATCGCGGATTAAACGAATAAGCACGAACCAAACTGTACCGTGTTTGGTATCGATTTAATCAGGAAAGCGTCGCGCATATACCGCTAAAGGTATCGTAAAAAGATAATTACAAATAACGAAGCTTTTTATCCTTTTTTCCGTCCAATAGCGACGAGAGACCGCGAAATAACGTCTGTGCCCGTTGTGAGTGACATTTCGGTGTCGAATTTCTCGCGTATACCGACGCGTTTACTGTACGTAGCACCATTTGTCCCGGTCAGGGCCAAGTAGAAACGGTGAACAATGCACAGACAATGTTCGTGTACGCAATACCGCAATATCATGGTCCCAATCGATGAATTACGAGGAAACAAGTTCAAAATTGAAGGTAACGAAGAACACGTATCGGTGAATTTTTTTATGTACAATACATCCCACAGAGACGCAAAGTGACCTCTGGTATTAGTTTCATTAAGAATGAAACAAATGACTGTTGTTGTTTTACGTTACTCGATCGCTTGCCGCGAAATAGTGTATATGAAAACGTGTGTTCTGATTACCTGGCATTATTAATACTTTTATATTCATAATAATATGAATTCCACAGTTGAAGGTAAATATAAAATTGCAAAATTTCAATTTAGTGACTCATACGATTATTTCCACTTCGGGACATCTTGATATACATGGTGTTCGTTTCTTTTGTAAGCTATTTCACGTTTTGTGGAATGCAGAACCCAAGTTACTAAATGTTACCAATTGAAACTATTTTTAAGCAAGAGTAACACTCCTGTACTTGATACAAATTGAATAGCTTTTTGCCTTTAGTTGCCATTTTGTGAGAAATAATATTTTTGTAGACAGAGTGCGTCCTGAAGAAATTAGGTCTTATGCAGTCGACTATGATCAAGAATCGTCATATACTCATACATTATTCTGGGTATCGTGCCCGCGGGCACAGCTGCGGGCAAATGACTCAACGGAGTGGGGATAGGTCGTAGCACAGCCGTAGCTGGCCACGCAGCTGTGCCAATACGTGTGACAAATCATGCAGCCTCGCCCGCATGGGCGTGGTTTCGTGCCCGCAGGGGCGTGGCGTTCTGCGTATGCCCAAGGCAAGAAAATCGCAGCCCGTACGGGCAGACACTGAACAGCTCTGGTTTAACACGTTGATTGCCACGTTGAGCGCACATGGGTGACATAATTGTTCATCCATTTTTCAAATTTATTTTTTGTTATAATATATTTTGAACACTATTTGCGTCATTTGTTTCATTGTTAATGAAACTAATATCAGAGGTCACTTTGCGTCTCTGTGGGACGTATAGTACAAGAAAAATTCCTCCTAATTCATCGATTGGGACCCCTGGTGGGCGTCCCCTAACTTCCCGTGTCGATTTCCGGGACAATGAAGCCCGAACGAAAGGAATTTCGTCTCGGATACGTTCGGGACGTCTTAGACGGAGCAGTCGCCGAATAGTTTGACGAGGAACGAACTTGGAATTGTAAATTCTTCTGCCGATCGATCTCGCGGAACGCTGCAGAACTTGCGAACTTGTTCTTCTGCCCGGAAACAAGAAGCACCCCGTAGCCCGGTGGAATAATTGAAATGGGACACGAGCACGATCCATATTCATATTTATATTCCACGTGACCCGACACACCTTACCTACGACCTCGAATACGACATAAGAAAAATGATGGACTCAGCTCGAAAACTGGCCAGTCGAAAAACGGGACAGCTTTTTCCCTCTGACGCGGAAATTATTTATTCACCCGTTTCATGCGTTTTCTCGCGCAGGACCTACGCTTTTATTTTTAACTGTTTCTTTTTTCACTCGGCGCTGCACACGGTCTCGTTCCAACCAGTTCTTTCAGCTGTGGAAACAGAGTGCAGCAGGTTTCACTTTTTGACGGAACTGTTGTGCGATTTGTAGATTTGATTCGACCGAACGCAAGATGCGTTGCTCTAGTTTCGACACGTTTCGTGCACGCGTGGCGATTAATGATTATCGCGCTGTCGATTGTCGGATTATTTTAAAAATAAATATGATTATTTGCACGCGCGCACGCGGATGTGTGAAAGATACGTATTTATGAGTGTATAAATTAATCCGTGGGACAGTGAAAAATTTAGGCGAAATATGAGAGCATCATAAAACAGGGAAATGGAAGAATGCGTAAACACGTGGGTGCAAATATGGACTTATATGAAACGAATGCGGAAAGTGGATATGAAACTAGTATCATAACTCACGGTGCCTAAATTCACGGTCTAAATATTTAATATATAATAAATTCGTATCTGTTTATCAGTACCGCGCAAAGTTAAATTGTGTTATTTTTAAGTACCATCGCGTTTGCAAGAAAATTTGCTTGAAACTTGCTTCGAAATGTAATGGATTCATTTAAAAATGTGATAGTAAATTCATTCACGAACCGATCTCATAATTTACGAGGGCATCTGCTTTACATAATTCAAATATAATGTATTCGAACTAACGGGACCTTTCAAAATTATATTTGCCGGATTATCGTTGGAAACGAATCTCATTTTGCTCCTCATATGTTCAATATAACAAATTAATTTCTACTTAACAGTGTATCTCCCCAAATTAATTTACTTAGATTATCATTATGAAATCGATTTCATAATTTTCCGAGGAATTTTCTCTAAACATTTATGACAAATTAATTTCTACTTAATGCCGTCTGTGAAAATTAATTTAAATAGGTTAAAGTTCAGAAACTCATTTTACATGTATGAAACTAATTTTAACCTCTTAAAATTAATTTACACAGATGGAAAATCACTACAGTCGCAGTTAAAACCAAAAAAATGTCAATAATACTTGTTTAAACTGCTCTCTGCTATATATCGTTGTTTTATTCTCAGCAGCTTAACTCCATTTATGTATTAGCGTTCATTCTTGAATCTACATAACAGCAATAATAATAATAATAATAATAATAATAACAATAGGTAAAACGGGAACGAAGCAGAAAGACCCTACAATTATGCTAACAAGCAAAGCAGGAGCGTAGCATGTTAATGCGCTACCGTTCCCGACGCATCAGTTCCAAGATCTCCATTACAATTTCAACGATCTCCATTTTACAATTTATTTACGGGACGATATTTATTGGCGAGGCATTGATAAACGTCAACACAGGTCTCGATAACAATCTCCCGGCCAGGTTGTTTTTCAATTTCGTGGGAACACCGGACAGATGAAATCGCACGATAAACGGATATACTGAAGCGCTACCAAGATTTTTCAGACAGATAGAGCCATCTAGCACGTTTAATTAAATTCGCCCGTTTAGAATCTCCGCTTTAACGTCTCGTTCCCCGCAGAATAAGATCCACAACCGGGATTTCGAAACTTCCATTTCTCATTACAGATCAAATTGCACGGGAACCTCAATTTTGTTCTTACCGGGAGCCATTTCTCTTTCCGAGCCTGCTAATTCTCCCGGGCGCCATTTTTAGATCGCACTGCATGGCGGTCTCCCACGCGCCCTCTTTACGGTTTCTCTTTAGAATTTCTCTTCGTAATTGCACCTATTAACAACCGTTAATGTATTTAATGTCACAACAGCCATTGAGGAATAATTCTTTAGGCCGCCATTTTGTACAGTCTCGCATGGCAATAGCAATCTCCCTCGAGTAGTTCACAATTTTCCTTTACGATTCTTCTATGTAATTTTTCTTCATAGTTTTAGCTATTAACACTAGGTTTACGGAGCATTAAAAGTGAGTATTTTACATTACTTTATAAAAATAAGAAGAATGTGTCTATCCAAGTTTTCCGCCATTTTTTAAATAATATATACCTAAGGAAATAAGTTTGTTGAGTAATTCCACGTAGATGGATCTTCACAATCTCAATAATCGTAAATTAATAATATAGAACCCGTCATTTTGACAGGTCCCGTAAACCTAGTGTTAACAACCGTTAATGTATTTAATGTCACGACGGCCATTGAAGAATAATTCTTTTGGCCCCCATTTTTCGCCAAGAAATAATTAGACGAAATGAACGAAATTGCCGCATCAATCGACAGGTTCGTCCAAATAGTTTCTCAATCATTCGATGCACTTTTTCCGACGGCTGAGTCGGAAACGAACAATGGACACCATCGTTGAAATGAAAAATATAGAACGAGTACCAAAACATGGAAAATTGAAATGTAAAGGTCTCGAACAATATTCTAATATTACTCTAATATTTTCTCTTAATGCGACAAGCCTCTGAAAACAATGCCTTTGAACATTTCCGAAACCCTGAGATTATTTCTCCAAGTCTTTCGTTGTGTAGAATATTTTTGATTATCAAAATTAATTATGATATTGGTGGTGTTCGTGCAAACGGTCTGTGTTTTCCGTGCTTTGCATGAACAATTTAATACTTTTAATAGATTCCCGATATTTATGAAATCGTAGAATGCTATCGCCTAATGCTCTGCTCATTAAAACCAGACAGGGTCATTAACTCTATTATTAACTCCGTCGTGCACTAAACGAAAAGTAACTCGTTATGTTCTAGTGACCTTTTTTCACTGCAGACCATTCGAAAGTTCGTAAACGCATAAATTCCGTGGCCGTTCACTGTTACACAACGAGATTAGGGTTGTTGGTTATTGTAACATTATACACGATATTCCTGAAGTATAAGCAAATATTTGCCAACGGTGAATAAGGCGAGCTCGATGACGAACAGCTTGCTGGGAAACAGCCCTCGGGGCTGTAACAGGTTAATTGCACCTTCTGCGACCCATTTAAAATTCAACATTCCATTCTATGGAAACCATAACCGGAGAAACTTTTGAAATACGTTTGCAAATTCTCGTGCTTTCAATTTTTTCACAATCTGTCTTTATTATCAAAGTTGGACCCAACGAATTGCATTTTTTTTCTCACGTATCCATTTGGATTCTAAATACATAAAGTCCTCTCCGACAGTCTAGCTAGAATATTCAACATCCGAAACGCAACTCTTTTATCATTTTGAAAACGTAATTAGATCCTCTTAGATCGTTCTCCGAATTTTGGGCGACGCCGCGCCGTGTTTGACCATGACGAATACGCTCGTTTATGCTCGCGTGCATATGAAAAAATGTGTTTACACGATAACGAAGTACTAGGGAATTTCGCGAGAAATTCACCAACGCCCACATTATAGACTAATTACGCGTGCAGTTAATTAATAGCCGGCTTCGCTGAAAGTTGCACGGTTCCTGTACTTAAAGGGAATACTCTGACAGTAAATGTCGGTCGCGTAGCGTGCTAGGCGGCTGCATGTGAAATCTTTCCGCGTCGTCTGCGTTCTACGATGCTGTTGTTGGTTCAAATAGATCCCGTACAGCAATAATTAAACACCAAAAAGCTTTGTCGCTGAATTAGCATCACATTTCTCACGGATCCGAATGCGCCCTGCCATTTTACGGTCACCGCGCGCAAATATCGTGCACATCTCTTGCGCGAATATCGAGGCACTACAGTACACTACAGTACACTGCCTTAGACTCTCCTGACTAGAATGCAGATTTCACGCGCTTATGGCAAAAATGAGTAGATCAAATGCAACGCAGTAAACTCATTTAAAGTATATAAAAATACTGCCCTATTAATTTCAGCTCGATAAAATAATTAACCCTTCGTGGACAAGCATTTTCTGCACCGTCCACGGTCGTTTACGTTCAGGAATAATTTTTGCACCTTTCTAGGCTTTCAAAAAATCTAAAAAAATTCTGGAAGATGTATTGAAGTCCCTACTCTGATATACAATCGTTGAGGAAAGAATTCTCGCAGGGAAAAAAGACGAACAAATTCGCACGAATGAGCTTCTCCTCGAGGAATGCACCCTGCGATTTTAGGGACAAATATCGTGCGTATCTCTTGCACAAATATCGAGGCACTGCAGTACACTGTCTGAAGGTCTCGTGGCGCGGTGTACGTCAAAGGGGGAGAGAGCAGAAAAGGGCAAAGAAATTCACCGATAGGCAAGCTAGGGCCGTATGCGTACATAATATCGTTACTCACGTGTGCTGTCGTACCGGATGCCGTTCAGCTCTTCGAGGCACGGTAACGTCGCCATCGTTCCCGGCGGTGTTCTCGGCCAGCAGAGCAACGAGTCCCAGCTAATTTCGCAACCCTGTTGCTCCTTCCCCGCGTCCGTCCCGAGGGACAGTTCCAGCTCTTCGCGTTGCTGCAGCTCGTAACACTTGATCTCCTTGGCGATGCGCGATTCGTTCAGCTTGTTAATGTAGTTCAACGCCTTCACCACGTAATTGTCACTGTCCGCGAACGTCTCGTTGTCCTGCAGCCAGGCCATCGTTTCGCCGTTCATGATCCACACTGTCCGACGAGCAAACGGCCCTCGCCTTCCCGCGGGACAAACAAAACCAGACGAACTAAACTTCCAGCACAGTCGGTGCTTGCAAGAATTATTATTCAACTCGGCCACCGAGGGCCCCGGACGGCTTTTAAACCGTCGTAAAAGCTCGCGTGGACCTTTGAGCGTGTTTGCCGGAAATGGGAAGCTGGCCAATTGTTCTTTGAAACTGTTTCACTGGTTTTGCGCCTGTAGTTATTAATGTTTTGCAATATGGTTTATAAGATATCCGGTGTTTACTGATTTTCTTGCACTGTAAGTTTGATATCTAGTGGGGTCACTTTATGAAGTATGCTTTTGCAAGCCACGATGTTAATTAGGATAATGAGGCTGATGGGTGTGCGGGAATTACGGGATAGAAATTGTAGCAGTGCTTTTTCGGAGGTCTTAGGTGAATAGTGTTTGTTACTGTTTAGTTTTACCCGGTGTTTTGTGTGATTTCAAAGAGCAAGGTGTGCTAATTTTTATCAATGATTTTCTTGAATTCTGCAGTGTTAATCTTAGTTAATTGTATGTAGGCGTCCACTACGGATTCTAGGCTCAGAGTGTCTCCTATTGTTTACAGAGAGCCCGCAGTAACCAAAGTTTAGTCTTGATGACGTGCTAATATTAATTGGGGTAGCTAGGTGCGCTGAAAAATTCGATTATTGTTCCCAGCAGTATTTTGTAACATTTACGATGATTTATATAAGTGGCGATGTTAATTAAAGTGTCTAGACATTTGAGAACACACGAGAACAACATCCAACAATATTTTTCTCGAATCCTCAGGATACAGTGTTAATCCTTGTTAATTATGTTTGGTGATCGGAATGTCGCATATCATTTATCAGGATTCCAACATTGAACTAAGCGTCTGACTGCGTCACCTGATAAGCCACAATGTTAATTAAAGCATCCAGGTCCTGAAGAGCATACAAGAAAAATGGCGAACAATATTTTTCACGAATCCTTGGGACACAGCGTTAATCCTTGACAGTTATATCCGTTGTCCTGTACGATTTCCATGCCCAGGGTATCTTCTATAATTCATCAAGATTCCAACATCGAGCTGAATGCCTAAATAGGTCACTTCTTAAGTTACGATGCTAATTAAAGCGCCTACGTCACTGAGAAAATACCAGAAAAGTTTCTACAAATATTGTTCCTGAATCCTTTAGGTACAGCGTTGATGCTTGCTAATTATATTTGTTGTCCTATACAATTTTCGAGGTCAGGATGCCTTCTACACTTTATGATGGTTCCAACATCAAAATGGACGTCTGAATAGGTCACTCGTTCAATCACTATGTTAATTAAAGCGTCTATATCCCCGAGAACACAGGAGAACAATTCCCATAAATATTTTTCTTGAGTACAATGTTAATCCTTGCTAACTATATCTGTACAATATCCAAGTTCAGCATGTCTCCTGATCAGAAGACATCTCACTCCACCACCAAACTAGACATTCAAACAGATCACGCAATAAATCACAATCTCAATTAGACCACGTATATCCTCAAAGAACGGATAATGCCCGAATCTTTAACCGTTAATCCTGACTAATTAAATCAGGCCTCCTTCGTAACGTTCATGTCCAGCCTGTCCCCTATTGTTCACAAGGACTCCGACACACCACGACATCAACAGCCCAGTGTCCGTCCAACAAGGCCTCGTTAATTAGAGCAACAGGATTCCCAGCACGGATCAGCGCGAACCTGCGGCGACTCTCAAAGGATCTATTTAGCTCCTGCGATCATTCCCTGCCGCGTATTCTTACTCGGTCGAAGATCAGCGTCGCGGATCCTCCGGCGATATCCCCTAAGATCCCTTCGCCCTCAAAGAGAGGGTCGCGGTTAATCCTCGAGGAATCCTTCTGTGCCGTGGTCCCAGCCAGAGTTCGTGTATCCGAGACGTATTAAAGCGGACCATCGATCCTCGCGTGTCCTTAACGACCCCCTTGATTGCGTCTGTCTGCAAACACGGCCTGTTAAAAACGCCAGTCAATCTTCTTGTCCAACCTTATTGCACCGTCAAACGACGCCCGGAGAGGATCGTTGAGTTTACAGGCGACAACCCAACCGGATTCGTTGTTCGTCAACTATAACGCTCACTGAAATCCGATGAGCAGGTTCAGTGTGCTTCAACCACAACATTCACAGTCGAAGCGTCAACGTCCTCAAGACTCCATCCTGCGAGGACTGTCGAAAATCGTCTCCTAATCCGTTTCATTACCTACGTAAACGATGCGAGACATTTTATTGCGTGCTGTTTAGTCAGTGTTCCTCCATTTTGTCTGATAGACGAACCTATACGAGTTTAGGACTTGTTAGAAGATTCGAGTGCCAAGATCAAGCACACAGACCAGTTTCTTGACGAAGTTAGAGGATGCGAGGGATTTTGCTGTCTGTGGTTTTGTCAGTGTTCCTCCATTTTGTGTGCTAGACGAACCTATACGAGTTTTAGGACTTGTTAGAAGATTAGAGTGCCAAGATCAAGCACACAGACCAGTTTCTTGACGAAGTTAGAGAATGCGAGAGAAAAGAAAAGCCTCCTGCGAGCAGCTCTCCTATAATCACCGCTTAATAGCTTACGGAAACGAGTTTCGAAACTTCACTCGCCTCGCAATCCGTCTGCAGGCTGACTGGGCGATTCGGGTGATCCATGGATCCACTGGAGTGCTGGAGTCGATCGGTCGGACGGGTTCGATCCGGATCGGTTTTTGGTTGCACCGAGGCACGGTCTTCGCGAGGGTTCAGTTGGTACGGTGTTTTTTCTCTGACCTTTTTTCAAGACGGTGACACGATGATTGCAATCGGTGCTGGCAATTGGAAAGGGTTAGCGATGATTCGAGGTGATTCAGGGTGGAGGAAATTGGAATATTAGCGAATTTTTTAGTGCTTCGATTGGTTAGGCTCTTGTCGGATACGGTTTGCGTTTTTTTGAGATGGCAAATCGATTTTAGTCAGTGTGCTAATACAGTGTAATAATTGTTAGTGGTTTTGTGACGATCAGCAGCGATTTAGAGAGAACAAAATTGAGAAATAAGCGATTTTTTCAGTATTTTAATGACATCCAATTTCGTGTTTCAATCGCTAATTTACTGTATAAATTGTCTCCCCCGGTGTCTTTTAAGATAACCAAATAATGTTTGTTAATTTCAGTTGGTGTGCAAATGGGTAATAGCAATTTTCGGTGGGTGTGCGACGATTAGGGGCGATTTAAAGCGAAATTCGAAGCTGAGCGAATTTTATGATATTTTAGGGTGTTTGATTTTCGAGGAACACGTTTGCTCACCTGTTTAGCCTTTCGTTAGCTTCAATTTCGTGTGTCTATTGATTCTTTGCACTTTGAAGTACCCTTCCGTGGAAGGTTCACTGTTTAAATTGCCCTCTTCAATTTTCTAGAATTTTTCCGCGTTCCAATTGCTGGATGTCAGAATTAGAGGCAGTTTAAAGCTTCTATTTTCTATCCTGATCACTTCCTTGCAATTTAGAATACACTTTCCTGGAAGATTTACTGTCCAAATTGCCTCGTTTAATTTTCACGAATTTTTCAGCGATTAGAATGATACCAGACGATTAGTTGATGCCAGATAGTCTACTACAAGCCAGCAATTAGTAGTTTAAAGCGGGCACACCGAAGAAATAGTTAATTTCCCAAGGTACATACGCAGCAGATCCTCTAAAAGACCACCTGTCTACCCATGTAACCCACTAGCTTGAATCCTTTATGCCCAATCGTTTTTCGTTCCCGTTGCAAAGCACTCCCTCGGAGAATACACGTTTTAAACTGCCTCCTCCAAACTTTCCCAGCACTCGGGTTGTTAATATTAAACAGCTTATAAACAAGTAATAGCAATTAGCACCGGACCCGTGCCGTCCAGAGGTAATTCGAAGCGTATGAAATCAGAAAGCGATCTAATTACACAGAGTTTTTAGGCTACTGTCTGTTCTTAGGCTAATCGCTCGTTCACCTGTACAGCTCACCACCGGCTTTAATTTCGTTGTTTCTTTGCATCGAAGTACACTTTCCCGAAGAGTTCACTGTCTAGACTGTGTATCACCTCCAACGCCCCAGCTGTCGATACAGTGTCCATTAATATCAAGTTACAAACAGGTGGTAGCGATCGTAGACGATTCAAAATTGATGAAATCGAAAAGTTTACCTTTCTGGAATGTCCCAGTGCTCGATCTTCGAGGTAACTGTGTGACCACCTGTTCAACGGGCCACAAGTTTCAATTTTCCTCATTGGATCGCTTTCTGTGATTATTAATGCACACCTTGTTGAATCCACTGTGTAGACCGTCTCCTCTAACTGTTTCTAGACTGCCAGGCACAAAGACAATTCTATAGACAATCCCGAATATATTCCTTTCTTACATTACGCGCTTTTACGTATGTTTAAACAATGTCCGAAAAAAGCATCGTCGAGGCATCAATTCTCTCCGACGTATCTGAACTTCAAGAATTGTTGTCTGCTTCAACTGCGAATGCTATTGTTCCTTGTCTAGAATAATTCTCTAGACTTTCCTGAATAGGATATATTCTTTTATGAAGAATAAAATAATTTTTTATTGTGAACGTTTACGTTCAAATAATGTTGAAGAAAGCATCTTCGAGGGGTCGAAATTTTCTTGGCATCCTCAGCGTATCAACTTCCTCGGACGTACTTTGAACTTTTCTGCTTCAACCGTGAAAGCACAGACGAAGATCGACATTCGACAAGTGTCGATCTTGCTCGATGGATCGGTTTTTCTCGTCAGCATCGATGCACATCTTCGAATCCGTTAAGCTCCTCCGCCTCCGCTAACTTCCCTTATTTTACTTTCTCCTAAGCAGTTTCTAATTGCGTATCCCACTCACTCCACACTTTCCTCTCGAAACTCACTATCCCCGCGACCAGCTGGTCCTCCTCCTAATTTGCAGCACTCGCGTCACTAATTCCAAACGAACCAGCAGCAATTACGAGATACCGATCGAGGATTTAGGCGTGATTAATAGACGAACCGTGTACGGACTTTCTGATGACTAGTCGACGGGATCGTCTGGCAGGCTGTCTGCCGGCGAGCAGTGTCACGCGACTGGCAGCGGCACGTGCTCCCAACCGTGGCAGAGAGAGAGTTGACAGGGAGAGAGGGAGGCTTCGCGCGCGTGTCCCGAGGAAGCTGCGTCGCGACGCCGACGGCCGGCGTCTAGCTGACGGAGTCCGTCAACGGCCGTGGTAGACGGTGCACGATGTGGATACTCCGCTGCACCTGGTGCGCAATGCCTCGATCGCAACACCACGAGGACGAGCATGCGCCACCATCTCTCCTATGCTTCCCCCTGGAACCGTCTGTCCTCTTCGACCTTGCGCGCTTAGGCTACCGCGCGCCGTTCTGCTGCCTCGTCACCTCCGACCTCCGGAAGTCTGAAAAACGTGGTTAACGTGAACGAAGGTGTCAGAGGGTGGTTTGCCGAGTGACTCACGGCGATTGTTTTGTAGAAAGACATAACCGAGCATGAGTTCGAAAGTCATCGCATTCAATTTTTCAGAAATTTCACTTAAAATAGAATAGGGACGTTTATAACTTCAAGAATTTACCTCTGAATGCTACAGGGATGTAACCCGAGGGGTGTGACATTATGTCAATTTGAGTATGTTTCAATAACTCAGCCATTTTCATATTGTATATGAATTTCAAGAATTTTGTCTGCTTCAATCTTGAAAGCTATGCAATTGTTTCTGGTCTAGAACGATTCTGCAGACTTTCCCGAACACTGTGGTGTATGTTTTTCATCGCACTATGAACGTTCAAGTATGCTCACAAAATAATGTTTGACGCTCGCATGCCCGTGAGACCTCGGCCAGAAACGCTGTTCTGCGTTGTGCACTTTTAACGATAATTGCACGGCAGTGTTCCAATAATTTATATTTTTAATCGGAAACGACAGGTTCAGGGAACGTTAATTTTTTCGCTGTACACCAGAGAACATAATTTCTTGTGCATACGGAATGCACGATGATTGGAGTTTGTCCTTGTTGGAGTTAGGGCATAATGAACTCGCGCCTGAAATATTGCGTCCAATAAAGAGTCGAGAGTGTTTTAATGAAACAAAGTGAACATCCCCGGATACATCGAATTAATTCACTGTTTACATCGATCTCTTCCGCAAGACTGTCTCTCAGTTAACAATGCTGTATTCGTTTAAACAATGACATCCTAACTTTATTGCATTTATGATTGCTTCTAACCAACGTTACGAACTGGCTTGTCGCGTTCGATTCTCAACTTCATCTGTCTCATAATCAATTATTTTTATTCAAGCGCCCCGGAGCAACAACTACAGGCGCTGAACGTTTATTATTGCACCACGAATTTCCCATTGGGTCTGTAACATTTGGAATCCTTGAAGTGGCAAAATTGTTGGAGAAATTTATTGACAGAAGTCGAAAAGAATTATTTCGTCTTTACTTGCAATTATTCGCACCGATTTCCGCGTGCAAAGCGAATTGTTTATTTCCGATCGATCGAACGAACACTCCATTGTTGTGCCGGGATCAATTTCATTTCTCATATTATCTATTCCTTCGGCCAGGTTATTGCGTTCCTCCCAAGAACGAACCTCGCCGTTCTCTCTAATGAAACGTACGAGAAGACAATGAAGATCAACGTCTCTCTGTCGCACCAACAACGATCTTCCCCGGCGACCTCACGACGGCAATATCTTTCAAATTACCCGGGAAATAAAAGGCAGATATGCCATCGGGTTTATATTCGAGCCTGTTCACTCGCGAGCAATATCTTCCACAACTGCTCCTCGAATAGTTGTAACCTTCGGCACAGCGATTGATTCCGCTGGGCAACTCTGCGAGAACTTCGCGCCGATCGTTGTCCAGTTATGACAACCAGCTTCGGAACTATAGACACTCCTATTAACCCCTTCAACGACGAAGCTCCAGCCTACTGTTACACCGAGCATCAAAACTGTCGCGGAACTACGAGGAATCTCCGAGGAATTGGATTTGCGAACTTGTTGTTAAAATGTTTGTTTAAACTCGTTCCTCCCTGACAATTTCATCGCGAAACTTTTGCTGGCATGTCGGGGACACTTTTCTGATTAAAACGATACCAAACACGGCACTGTTTGAACGGCATTTGCTCTTTTAATACGCGGTAAAACGGAACCTCGATTATCCGAACTGATCAGTGAAAGCATGGTTTACTTAGATAGTTTAAATCTGTTACCGAGACGTACGATGAATCGTGTTTTTGTACATGGATCGCTTTCGATTGTAATTTTTACGTGTGAAATACAAATAATGGAGAATTCAGTTATACGGTTCGGATAACAGAGGTTTCACTAAATCGCGAATTAGATGTGTAAACGTGTTCCGAATTGTGTCGTGTTTGGACTCATTTTAAACAGAAAAATGTCACCAATATGCTACTTAAAGTTTCCGATAAAGTTCGGCCATGAATCATTTTTTAAATCTACCAAAAAACGCTTTTCGGCAACGACGAAAGCACATTGTGACACAAAGTGGCGAATTTGCACGCACATCCGGATTTCAAAGGAACGTCGGAACGAAAACAGAGTAAGAGAGAGGTGTTTCGTATCGGGGCGAGGGGAGGGGGGTTCCAACGAGAACCTCTGTGCTGTAAATGAACGTTACGAGGACGGTTTTGCGGGAAGAAAAACTCGCCCGTTTACAATTTACGCGTGGACCCATCGCGAAATATCCGTTTCAACCGGTTCCCTTTGTTACTCGTTCGCGCGAGCTGGCGCAAACAAAACCCCGATGCTCGTGTATGATTGAAAAATTTATAGCGTAATCCTCGGATCGATTTTACGGGGTGCACCAGGATCGTTGAGTGCTTTTTCTAGCTTGCCGGACTCGTGCTATCGACGATAAATTATGGTGTCAGGCTGAAATCGCGAATCGTCAATTACAGCTTAACACGTGAATTCCATTTTTCAGAATTTTTTCTTTTTTTGGGGGCGATGGAAGCAAGTGAAGTACGCGAAATTGTTTCTAACGACTTAATAGTACTTTCAACTATGTTTACACATATTTTTGTTATTGCGTAAAATAGATGAGGAATTTAAAAAATTAAATTTTCTCACTGCTCAGCTTTAAAGCGTACCATTGCAGCGAAATTTAATTACTTTTCATTGAAAAAATTGTAAGCATTCTTCAAAGATAACCTTTACAGAATTTTAGTAAGAAATTTGCAGGACTAAAAAGAGAGTTAGTTACAATAGGACCATTCGAATTGGAACTCGATAGAAATGTTCTAGAGGCAGTCTAACACAAGAGATTTTATAATGTTTAACGTTCAGGTTGAATTTCACGAACACATAAAAGTTCCAACGTCCATTGGTGTATTTTTCTCGGAAAGTTCGTGGTGCAACAAACAAGTGATCAAATATTTTCGAGCGCGTCGGTGTGTAAGGAAAATAGAATCGCGCTCGGCAACCTTTAGGGGTTGTTTTCACCCTAAAGGACCAGAAATAGTCCGGAAGCAAAAATCGTGTGTGCAGTACCTGTCGATTCCTTCCGGATGTTTATAAGGTTTCGAGAAGCTTCGAACGTTTCTCCCTTCGATCCCGTTTTCCACAATGCTCGACGGCGTTTCTCGATCGACAGAAATTTTCCCTCGACGGGGAAATAAAAACCATAGAGTGTTAACCTGGGCGTTCGCCGAAAAGGGTGTTGCGTGCTGACCAGTAAAAGTTCACGATCGCGAGGATCACGATAGTTTCTGCTTACGCAGGCGTTTTGTTTCGTTTCGATTTTAGGGGATCGATCGGTAGCGGGGAGAGTTCATAGTGTGACCCCATACTGAAATATTCAGAAGCTGGATCTCGTTGAATATGCAAAGGGATCCAAATAAAAGAATCGAAGAGAGATGGGACCGCGCCACCTGCTGAAAAATAGAAAAAGGGATCGCCGTGTGTGCAGTCTGTGTGCACGGAAAAATGAAAATACATTGTTACCAAAGAAAAAAGCGGCTCCCAGTTACAACTACGTGAAAAATATTCTCCGTTTTCGTTGTCGACCAAGAAACGTCCGCTCTTGTCTGTTGAACCAACAAAGTGAGACAGTGTGTTCGACACAGACAATTTTTAATAATAGTAATAATTAATATTAATCAATAAGAATTAACCCTCGGACTCATACGAGTTCTAGGCCAATGGCGGAGTCATTTCTGACCCACGCCGATATTTCATTACAGTTTTCTTTTTATATAAGGCGATAGCTCGGGACCGGCTTCCGACTTATTTCGAAATAACATAATTCGTCTTATATCGGAATAAAATTGTACATATTGACGGTCGCTCGAGGTCACGAACAAGTCAATTAACCTCGTTATCATTTCTCATTTTTGAAATTGCATTTCCGAATTGGACGGAGTGTTGAAATTGAACGATTCCCGAGCGAAAAAAGTTAAATAACATTTATCCGTGATATCATTATAACAGTTGTGCGTGCATCGAGCGTCACGCGTTTGCACAGCGCTTGTGTATCGTGCGTCCGATCGCATATGCAGCTAAAAGTAGAACATAATTTTTCATCGAAATTTTTCGAATTTCGCGCGCCGATAATTATACCGTGTGCAAACACGAGCATATGGGGCTCGACGGATCTCTGGACTTATTTATCTTCGCGTCGCGTCCGACGTCAATGCAAATATGCGATTCAGGAAATTGAAAAGTTATTTAATCACTTCGGAAGGGATGACGGCATTTCATGATTTTCCACGTTCTCGTACAGAAACGGGTTTAGCGATTCGATTGTGGCCGGAACGCTGTTCCATGATCCGAATTCACGGATTTCAAGGAGCCGCACTTTTCGCAGAAAGCGGACTAATTAACGTGGCTGTGCGAATTAACGATTTATGAGGTGTGCAAAGTGGTTTAAATCGCTCGCGACGAATTTTACACCCGCCAGTTTAGTTCTCGCTGTAAATTTCTCAAGAGGGACGTCTGTTAATTGAGTGAGGGACTGTGACGGACACCGGTGACCGTCGATGGAATTTCTGTTTTCAGAATTTTTACGCTACTCACTCAATCAGTTAAAAATGTAATATACAAAATTTGCAGATAATTTCCTTCCTTCTTCAATCATTTTCACAAGTTAAAAATAATATATAGATGTTCCTAAGTTCTTCTAATTTGTCTACAACTTTGAATTGCACCTCCCCATTTTTGTCATAAATAAAATCCGCAGTCTAAATGTCACGTTTTGAAATTCTGTTGATGTTCTCACTGTTCTGTGTTTCTCTCACACAATTTTACCATAAATGCATACGACAAAATCTACATGGCTCGATCGCAACAATTTGAAAAATAATGCCTCTCATAGCTGAATAAATGCATAATCATTTAATCCACTAACGTAAAAATTGTTTCCAACGATGCTAATCTTTGAACTACAATCATTTAACACCCGGGCTACCAGCCAACAACGTCGGAAATTCAAAAGGAATTATAGGAGGGACGAGGGACGGATATGGGTTAATTCTTCGCGTTTTACAGCAAGATTAAAATTATATGAACGCATGGAAGAGAGAGCAATTAATAATTTCTCTCCAATTCCTCTTAAACTGGATACGCTATTTTATGACTGCGTTTCAACCCTCATTGGCCACCTGTGGCATCCTCCGCGAGCATTCGAGTCCGTGTCTACCTGGTGCAACATTGTTCGGCAGAAATTGTTGAAGCAGCCATAAATTTTTGAATGATCCAACAGCTGTCGTAACTTTTCTCGCGCGCGTTCACGGACGTCGGCTACCCCGTAGACATTTTGGGGACGCTCGCGAGAGATAAGCCGGACTTGTCCCTCTGCTGCCATAACCGTGTTTCATGCTAATCTTTCATCTTCGATCGTTAAAGTCAGGCTTCTGTTTCGATCGTTCGGAAACGAAATGCAAATCGTTTTGCGTTTGTAACAGTACAAGAAGACGGTTACAAAAAATTATGAAAAAATTCATGAACATTCTACCTAATGGCACACATATTCATACATTTTTTCGTAATTTCTTGTTCAGCCCAACAGAAGAAGTTGAGCATAATTCATTAAACCGTGCTCACCCTATAACTACCCTTGTGGTAGGGGTACCGACTTGAAACTTGTCACAGAGGGGTTTCTTTGGGAGCCCTATCGAATGGTGTGACCAAAAATCAATTTTGGGAGCACTTTTGACCATCTTGCCCGGCTATACCCTTTCCCTTTATCATTTTGTGCATTCTGCAGATTTTTATACATTTATTTCATTTAATTTATTTCATTTAGTTCATGGCATTTGTAAGACATGCCGTCTGAATTAACAAAATTACAGATCTACCTCAACGATGCTAAAAAAATTCATTTACTATTCTAATTAAGTTGTTCCTTAAACTGAATTCATCAAAATCAGTGTCTTATTTTCCTCGATCGTCCGAAGACCGTGATTCTTTGTGCATTCATAAATATTTGACAGCCCCAACAGCTGCCATAACTCCCCCATAGTCTTTCGCGGGCATTTGGCCGCCCCCATAGACATTTCGAGGCCGCACCCGACAGATAAGCCGGGCTTGACCCTCCGCTGGCATTATCATGTTTCATGATAATAATTTTCTTGATAACTTCATGGGCAGAACGCCCAGCCCCATTCCGATCAGAGATTCCGACCATTGCCTAACCCGAATCGTGACCCGGGTTCCCTGCGGAGGATGTCACCCTTGGTAACCCATAGTCACCCCTAGCTGCCATAAGCTGACGCCCTCGAGGAGAAATAGAGGCAGGGTTAACCCGGTTACAGCGGGTTACAACCGCTGCATACGTAACTATACTAGCCATCAAATTTATATGCGCTTATACAGTGAACATGATTAATTAGAAGTTCGGTCGTTGAAAGACGCGACAGGTACCTTCAGACGAGACTTTTATGGACTGACTATTTCTGATGAACGTGATTAGGTGTTATGCAATTGTATGTTCTAAGCCACGGGGCGAGAGCTGGGTATAATAAATAACGAATGACCTACTGTACAATTGAATTTTTAACAGATTTGTAATTTTGTGATTTTGTTGACTTTTATATATATTATAAAATATATATGTATATATTTATTTATGTTTGTCTCATTTTCTCGTTTCATCTCGATTGCACTTCCCCTCTGGTCCAGTTTTCTATCTCCGTGCATTTACGGCACTGTATGCATTTATGGAACGCAAGAGACCGTTTACATCAGCAAGATTCTACCATAATCTTGCAGAAATAAATCAGTTAGTCGACGGAGTAAATTAAAACATTTCTTGAATTCATAAAACTCAGCGTTTCGTTTCGTTTGATCGTCTGCAGACCGCGGTTCTTTATGCATTCATGCCATTCAATGTGAAAAACAGGAAATCGTTCGAATTAGCAAAACGAAAGACATTTGATTGTATGCATTACTAAAATATAACAGAGATCAGAGACAAATTAAATGTTTCTTGTCTAGCTTCCCTAAAAATATCCATTGAAATTCTATTTTCTACGAAAAGTAAATTCGATCGATCGGATCAACGGGAAGTGCAGCACACTCGTATTCCGCAGCAAAGGTCGAAGGTGCGCCATCGAACTTGCAGAAACGAGAGACAGGAAGGTCAAACGTTGATGCAGGAATGAATGAATAGGCATCGGTGTATAGCCATTGGATCCGAGACCAGCGGAGTTAAACAAAGTTAACAACAATGCAATGGCAATTCGAATCAGCCCCGGGATCGGTGGCAGCTGATAATTTCACCTGGAAATTGAGAATGGCGAGTGGCCCCGGCTTTAAGTATTTAATCTGTACACGGCTTCAAGTGGATTACGGGTAAGACTGGGATGAGCTATCCGCTTTCGTTTGCGGGGCTTAATCAAATAATTCGTTCCGGTCCTTGGTCCCCCGAAGACAACTGTATAAATATGTTATTTCCAGCGACACGAAAATAGAAACCGAAACTGCTCTTCGTGTTCTAATTCGATCAAGCTTTTTTCGGCTTTTGGGGGGCAACGCGACTAAATCTGCCTCTGAACACCAAACAGAAACATACAAAATGCTGCGCTGACAAATTCAGATCTTTAGTAGTGAATTATTTTCTGTAGATAATAGGTGGTTACATTGTTTTTAAGATGAAATTCTAGTTTGTATATATTCTAGGGAATACTGACAATTTATAATCCCTGTGCATTCTAGGGAACATATTTTATATGTTTTAACATTGTATGTTACATTATATTCTCTAGATATTAGAGGGAATATATTCGATATATTCCATTATTCTAGGGGATATATTCTTATAGTATAAATTCCTATAAATTCTAGGGAATATATAATCATTTTAAATTATGTACAGACTGTATCCCGGAGAACAACGATTGAAATTGACGACATATGGACACTCTATTAATAATAATATATGAAACAAATTTAATAAAGAGAATTCTCGTTCTGGAACATTGTCCGCCAATTTGAGGACAGTGAACGACTGAAATTGACAATGTAGCACATTAACAATGTATGTCAACCACTTTATCAATAAAAATAATGTACCATATTCATTGGCAGACAGGCCTCAGTGCATAACCTTGCCAATAAACTAACTAATGTTTTGCAACGATGCAGATTTACAAGCCCGTAAAACGTATTTCGGTTCGTCCAGCTGTCCGCAATGAACCTAAACCAGAACACGACGTTCGAAATGACGAATTCGCATAATCATCCACGGCTCTGTCATCAGAGCGGCGCTCTGTCAAATTTCGCCGCGAGTATCCGCCACCAGTTTTCTCTTCGAATGTTGTTGCCGCGTAAAATGATTTACGGCAGTAGCATGGTTCCGCGTTTCGACAGACAGCGTCGCGCGATGATGAATTGAGTTATCAATTTTTCCATAAAGCCGACGGACGTGTCTCTGTCTCGACGGTAGCTATCCAGCCGGAAAATATTTCCCACTCGGATATTTTTCGCCTCGAAGTGACCAGATCCGAAGTGCTCATCGTTCATCGCTATGTCTCCCTGCTCTTATCTGCAACGTCTTGGACGTTGATCTTGGAATAAAATAAAACTAGATAACTTCTGTTGCTATATCAACATTTAATTTGGGCGTCCGGCCTCTAAAATTGCGATCAAACAATTCAACTATCTGAACCATCAAAGATTAGCAACTTGCAAAATTAAAACAGCACGGTTGATCGAAAACTTGTTGATATTTAGACTGTTGTAACTTCGAGTTAATAAAACTCATTTTAAAGCTTAAAGCCTCTAAGTGATAACAGTTTAAATATCGCAGACGAATGTTCTCAACAAAAATTGAATGCCCGTTTAATTTTGCATTTGTTTCCCTTTGTTAGTGAAAAATTATGAATAATATTATTGGAAGTCGATGGATGAATCATATGTGCAACTGCATCTTTTAAAACGATATTTATTGCCGGGGAAACAGCATGAAAATTGGAGGTCTTGAACAATTGCTATGTCTGGCCATTGCTCGCCGTTTCTACTCGCGGAATACATTGTGGGTAATGATGATGATGCTATCGTCTGTGTTCCATCGATTTCGCTGTCTCCCATCAGTGTACCTGAGATTGTTACATAAAACAAACCATAGTATACCATGGCCATCGTTTATAGCCGTTAACGCAAGTAGAAATAGCCGGCTATGAACAGACACGCGAGCTACATAACAATCTAGCGCACTCGTGCGCGAGATCAGTCTTTGACGTCGATTTAATCGTGATCGATGCACCGTGCGAAAAATTTAATTCCACTTTGTCGACTCATCGTTTGTCAACATTGTTCCTCCCACTGGAATTTTTTCAACTGTATATTCCAGTTGGTTTTTTAAAGACGTTTTCCAACGTCCGCCGCAGTTTAATTTCTCCTTCTCCGTTTGCTACAATAAATACTTATTGTTCTATTTCTTCTGAATAATTTGCAAAGCTCTTTTCCGTACAAAATTCATCGATACAGTTCTCCAAACTGTTTTTGTTGAATTAAAATTAATTGTATCGGTAACCGGTATGATTGTTCAATAATTGACAAATCTTTTAAATAAATACAGTTCCTGAAATCGTTTCTGTCGCATTAAAATTATTTATGTACCACTCCGGTGGGAAACCATCAATTAACGACAATGAATATTTACTGTTATAATTGTTTTATAATTGGCAAATCTTTTGAATAAATCGAGACAGGTCCTAGAACCGTTTTTCTCGCATTAAAACTGAGATTAAAGTTCTTTGACCGTCCGGAAACGCTTCCCAGCAAAACGCAACAGTAATTACTTCAGCGACACTTCCACAGACTATTTGTTCTCGCCAGAATAAACATTTTAAATCCGACGGAAGCTCTACTAGCTAGATTAACGAGTTTACCGTCCTTTGGTGTTCGGCTCGAGTATCGATAACACAATTCCCTCGGAAGGAACACCAGCCACCGTATTGTGTTCATAAAGAGGATAACGAGATGATATCGAGACCTTTCATTAAAAATCCAGTGACGGCGGAGAAGTAAAAAAAAAAAAAATAAAAGATGAACCGTGCTCTCATTAACCATAGCGCGAGGAGCAAACTTAAAGGGATAATGCCGTGTTGCCGCAAGGGAAAATGCGATGTACTCGGAACTTTATTACAAGAGAACCATCCGATACATTCCACTTCGGATTTTGTGATTTTGAGAAAAATGTGCGATAACGCCAGAACAGGCCAGACCTTTCTTCAATAAATATTTCAACGTTAATCACGCGTCAATCAATTTTCTATTAATTGCGTCCCTTTATATCGGGACACTTAAATTGATTCACTTTCTTCCCTCTGATTTCCTTCGTTTCTTGATCTTAATTTTTCTTTTTCTTAATCTTTTCTCGCATTAACAGATTTTTTGTGAATTCTTTCATTCGGGTGATCTGGCTCTTACAAATTCTTACAAATTCTAGACATCTTGCTATCAAAAACTTAGTACAAATATTCCTTGTTTATAAAATTGTCCATTCGAAGCCTCGTACTCGCAGTTCAGGACCAGTTCGGAAAAAAATTGTCTCTCGGGCATTTGTAAAAGTTTCGCAGCAGAAAAATTATCGCAAATAGCACAATATTTATATACACCCAAATAAATTGCTCGTTTGCAAAGGAAATCCATTCGTCTTTCCAGGAAAAATTCCGATATATCACGTTAACAAGTCGCCTCCTCTTAAGACGCTTTATCTTCATCTCTTTTGTCGGACTCATCTCGATGAATTAGTAATTTCCGAGGGTTTTCTGTTTGGCCGAACGGCAGAAATATAATTGCGTCAATCAGCGAGAACAGCACTTTTTCTTTTTGTCGTCGCTTTCGCCGTCGAGAATCCGCGTTTAAACGAGACCAGAGGCTGAAGTCCCTGTCGAAGCCGGATTAACTCTTTGGAATCGATTTCCCTTCTTGTTTGAAATGCAAATTCGAAGTGATGAGAGATCATCATCGCCTCGGCAAAGTAAACTCGGAAATTCCAACGAAAACTTTTGCTATATTCTTCGGGGACTACGTGGTATATCATTGTTGCGCGACTAGGTCGGGTTATCTAAACACGAAATTAACCCGGAACTATTTCTATTTCTATGTTCTATAGACATTTTTCTACCTTATCACTTGCAAGGACGCAAGATCTTCTTGCTTGTTAATTAAAACGAACAACCGACTGGGCGGGTTTACGACGAAATTGCTTTTTATTCGGATCTTTTTCAACTATTTCATTTTCTTCCTCTCATTCCTGTTTGCTCGACCATAGTTTTCGTTTATGTTCCTTCGTGGGGATTTGTTATTGTAGTTTAGTTATTAAATTCTTTCTGAATTATTTTATTTTCGTTATACTGCGGAGAATTTTTAGTTTATTCTAGACCGGAACTGTTCGGCGTCTGCTCGTACGTACGTTTTTATTTGGCATAAAAATCCGCGGACTGTTTGTTTCGTAATTTTTCTTCTGCTAGATTGTTTTATTGTATCTTGTTCCTTCCATTTGTGTTCATAAAGATAATTAACGATTACCAACGGTTCCTGATGTTTAATTTAGAAATTGGTGAAGCCTCCCTCACGCATTGTCGAACAAATACAACCACATTTCCGTTTCACCCTTTGAAAAACTCTTCCCACGGGATCCCCCATCTCACAATCATCGAGTTACAGCCCCTAATTAATTTCTGGCCGAGCGGTATTCAGCGGACACACCTATCTTTCGACGGCAACAGGTCCCGGGCTCGGGCGTAATTGAATTCATTAATCCAGCGAGCTCTTCTTTTGTCTTCCACTCCTTTCTTCCCACGGTGCAGTCATTAAGGACCGTGACTTATGTTACTGTTTTCCCCTTTGAGAATGTAACTGAATCCACAGATGGTGTTAAACGAATTTAATTTTTTAAAAAAGGAACGTAGAAATTCACCTCAATATTTAGGTGAAAATCCACCCTGTATGTTCATTTGTTCTTTAGTATTGCGTCGTAAGAAATTGCTTTTATACGTTGCCACGATTGGAACAATGGAGCCTGCTCCATGACAAGGCACCCAAAAATTCGTCGTTACACAATTTTTGACAAAAAGAAGTATAACTATAATTAAATACCAGTCGGTGCAATAAGACAGTGTCTAAAGAGAAATTCCTCCGAGCTTCCAAAGTACTGTCGCTGAGTGTGTAGCTAGAAGGATGTAGGTAGAGAACAATAAAAATGTCTTAATCGACAGAATCCAATGTATTGTCAATGTATTGAACGTCTCGAACACGCCGTGTGCATCGCGAGGGAAATTCCTCTCGCCATTTGAGTGCAAAGTCTTTCAAGATTCCGCCCCATTACCCCGCAGAAAAAAGTAGCAGGAGGTAAAACTTCCGCGGCACAAATCGAAGTACGGGAACTCGGAAAATTACTTTTCCCCCTGCGAGCTGCGAACGATTGCTAATTTAATTCTGGAAAACCGTTTCATTCGGTGGCCGATGAGTTCGAGCAGAAACCGGTCCTCGGTGCAAGCGAATGCGCAAACTTCGGGAATTTCTTTGTCGACGACTAAAACAGGGAATCGTGTGGCCGACACGTGGCGAAATGAAAAACGTCGGCCATTTTGGTGTGCCCGACGAACGTTTTTCTCCAGCGCGCTGCAGCGGTGGACTCTCTCGCGCTCTCATACCTCCTCTTCATATTGTGCAACGGCTGGTGTTTATGATATACCGGGTGGCAGTTGCCCTTAATTCTAAAATAACACTCGACGAGACTCTCGACGCAGGAAGATGGTCGATCTGTTTTTTTTTTATCGTCGACCTCACCATCTCGTTTAAACCTTATTCTCTCTCCTGGCCGCCATTGACGTAGATAGTAAAGCAGTTTCTAGGTCGGCCAAGATCGGCCGACTCTTAATAATTCTACAGCCCCTCTCCCCCCTTGCTTTCAAAGCTTTCAACTTCTTCCATTAACTGTAATAAGTGGACTGGCGGCCTTTGTGCGTTTATGGGGTGCGCGGATTTCTTCCATGCTGCTGTACACTGACAAATTTTTGCTCCGCTTTCAGTGGAACTTCCGGTTTGAACGGGCGATTTTTTGGGAAACCGAAATTTACATGAAAATGCTTCCCATGATAAGAATACTGTTTACATTTTGTTCACCCAATGCGACACCAATAAGCGCACAATTTAAACCAAATTACGAAGAAGAAGAAAAATGTCAGCTGCAAATCTGTACTTTAGACATTTGAAATCTTGCTGAATCGTGACACGAATAGCTGACTCAGAGCTGCACAATTTAGTTAAAGAAATTGCAGATGGGAAAACAATATTACTTTGAAATTCTCATTTCGGAATCGACATCTCGTTTCGCCGTCGCGTGTACCGTTTTCCCGGGAGACACTCGGCAAATATACTCGAAAGAAATGGATTCGCGTCGGCGACGGAGGTAGTAAAAGGTTGAGGTCTTACCTGGAAAACGTGGCTCCCGAGTCAAACTTCCAGCGGGTCCTCCTGAAAGGCGATTTAGCTCTCGGCGTTTCTCCGAAACGATGTAACTTCCGACATCAAAGGGGTTTAAACGGCGAACACGTTTGATCGGCTACGCGGCAGTAAATCGTCGAAACGAGTGTTTCGGCGCCGCGAAACCTGTTTTCGCACTGAGCCGGCCAGCCTCAGCCGGGAAAATTTGAAAATTGCCGATCTTGATTGATCCAGCTATTCACGCCGGCTATAAACTGCAATCTCTGCCAATCAGCTTCTCCCGCGCTTCTACGGCCGTGCACTCGCGCGAATTATCCGCGAGTATCGCACGAGACCGCTCTCCGCGTTTCCAGGAACCACCATGACCTCTAAACAGGACTTGAAACTATTTCAAACTGTTATACAACGTGAACCTCAAAACGTGATCAGCGTAGATTATTCTGTTAGTGGACCGACGCGACATTTTTTGATCCGGTGCTGCGCGGTTCGAAGAAAACTTGTTCAATTCTGGTTAAGTTTTGAAAATAAAATTTTGTTAGAATTAGACTGGGGATCTTTATACCTTTGTCATCATATTCCTGACATTTTTCTGGTTAAAACGATACCAAACACGACACAGTTTGGATTATATTTACTGTTTTAATTCGTGATATAGTAGAACCTCGATTATGCGAACTGATTAGTGAAATAAAACAGTTATCTAACTATAGTGCTGCATTAAAAATTTACCGACTTGTACAGCAAATCGTCTAGATTGAGATTGAACTGTTTGCACGTAAAATGTGTCTTTGAATAATGGAGACTTCATATTATCGATTCGCATAATCGAGGTTTCACCGAGTCGTGAATTGAACGAGCAAATATGCTCCGAATTGTGTCATGTTTGGGCTCGTTCTAATCAGAAAAATTATTAGAATATATTGGTAAAAGTTTCATAAAGGAATGATTAAAAACAAGAAAATTTCATCAAAAAATTTTCGATTGGCCCATTGACGACGGAATAATCTGGACCGGTCGCGTTTTCTGGATCACCCTTTATAACAATATTAAACAGTTCCGAGGCATGTGCGTAAAGCTTTATTTAGAACGCTTTTAAGGGGTTTGGCTACCTTGACTGTGTTAAATTCGTTGGAATCTTTTGCAGATTTTATGTGGATCTTTGTGCAAAATAAAAATTTAGTGTGACTATTATGGGAAAGAGAAGTTAAATGGAAATGTATCTTCTGTTTTAGACAATACATTTCCTTATCACGACAACATTACCATTTAGAAGAAGATTGTTGAGCTCCTTTCAGTAAAATGAGGAAAACAACAGTATCACGGGAAAGATTGTAGACTTGTCACAATAAAATATAAAGCACTGTCAAAATAGTGTCACAGTAAAAGTTGTACATTTTCCAGCATCATGCTACGAGTCACAACGTTGAACAACGACACACACAAAGTTGATTCGACCTTATTTAACACTGAACTGTAGCGACTGTGTTAGCGCTATTTTCCGTGCGGAGAAAAAACTGACGCACGTTTATTTGTCCGCGCCGATTTCCAAATAAACGACGGATGCTCAGGTAAGCGCGTGCAGGAAACAATGCTTTATCTACGACGATCCACCTTGCTCTATTTACGAGTGTTTTGCATTGTCCACGAGTTACCGAGGTGCGAGTTATCTTCGTCAAATATTAACACTGCCAACGCAATCAATTTGATATTCAAGTTACCGACTCTTCGGGAGCGACGCAATTCTGTAACGTAATGCATAGTTCACGCTGGAAGCACCGTCTTGCACAAATATATAAAAATCGTGAGTGCCCATCGAAGCTTTTCACGATATTTTATCAACCCATTGCCTTGTAACATTGTGCCACACTTATACATTTGCATAATTCTAATGTAAATAAAATAAAATTATGTTTGCGTATGTGCTTATTTAATATTGTAACAACACGGAACTCGGAGAACTTATTAAACTTTCTGTGGCAATACTTCTCACATTTCATGAGAAGATACATTGCATTTTACAAAATATTATAATTGAAGCGACCGATGCAATTGCTGATAGCAAACGTGTTAAAATATTTTGAAGATCGGTGATTGCAGCATTGAATCGGTCGAATTATCCTGAACGACAGAACTGGTAAGTACCAAAGTGTTTAATAAAAATTCGGTATCATTACATATGTCCAAGAAGTTTTTATTTCACATACCACACAAGAATAACGTATTTTCGTTGGAGAAACTCTACTATAAAAATATAGTGTGTAAAAGTATTATTATACAGCTTATTAAATAACTTTAAACCTAGTTAAATATATTATCCATACATACATTCTCTCTTAGGGACGCGAGGACCCAAAGCTCGTGTAATCATTACTTAACAGTAAATATTTCAATCTTTCTAAGCCTGTTTTGGGTAGACATGGGTATAACAATTGGGAATTCGAGGCTTTGACACTTTCGAGAACACGATTTTACCGTGAGAATAATTCAAGGTGTTCTAGGGCCCTCGCACACCCCTAATTTTCTGTACAATTTAAACACTTCAGCTACCGGAAGCCAATTAATAGGCTCCTCGATGATGACGCTAATTATGAAACAAAGTTAAAAGGAGTATGCAACCCAAAACAAAACTTTTTTAAGTTTATATAAAAAATACTATAATTGTTATAACTGATATTATGCAACTCTTCCATCTCGTGGCTTTGAATAATAAAAAAATATGTAAGTAAAGTTGGAAGATTGCTTAACATTACATTTCTCAGAAGATGTCATACGTCATATTTAGACTGCAGATTTTATGCATTTCTGGCAAAAACGAGTAGATAAAACACAAAACCAAAACATCGGAAGAATTTAAGAACGTTGTTATCTTAAAGTCCACGTGTTACAACTATTAAAAGAAGAACTAAACGTTTACTTCATCTTTCTATTCCTTGAGACTCATGCAGAGAATGTTTATTTTGCACAAAGATCTACAGTCTAGTCATAATAGCTGTCCAGCCGGCTCCATTTTACTAACATGCTATCGAAAGGAGTGGGGTGGACATCTATTCTGACTGTTATGGAATCCCAGATTTCGTTCTCTGAAGTACGTACTATAGCGGATCCATAATTGTAGAGTTTTCATTCTGAAAGGAAAATTGAGCAACCAGTAGGTAAAGTGTTAAGCGATCTACCTCCTCTTGAAGATGTTATAAATTAACGACATTGTTAAAATTCCTTTTTCCCCACCATGCCCATTTTATATCTAGAACTCTTTAATCCTGGTGTCGCGCGACACATGATTTGTTTATTATCAACGTATCTATTCTCGCGCTAGAAAATATTTTTCATAGAAACAGTTGCGGCCTATGTTGTATTGCCTAGTTTATTAGTCATGGCGGAATACCTTGGGTATTTCCCATTCATGGTTTGTGCTGGTCCTCCTGTACCTCGACCTCCGCTTCTTCGTTGCAAATATACGTTGAATCTGAAGAAGATTCACCTGAAACAGAAGTTGGTCAAGATTACGAAGCAATAATTTTGTCAGTGAGCGCAAGATTCAATATAATAACCCTGGCAGAAAGTATTTGATCAAGATTAAAATAAAAAACAGTATTTGTATACTGTGAACCCTTATTCGAATCTATGTAAAATTTATCACTACATTTGCCTTTATCGAATAGTTATAATAATATACGTCTGATTTCTGTAATCGAATACTTTTTGCCAGGGGTGTACTCACACTGACTCGCAAAAGTGTTTGGACACTAAGGAAAGTATTTGAACTGTAGAGAAGTTCTACACTTAGTACTTGTATCTACTCACAGTATCAACAATATGTTATAAAGTTTAACATCACACTCATACTGTGTACAACATTTCTGTGTTCGAATACTGTTGCAAGTCCAGTGTACAGAAAATTTAGCTCTTCCCCAAAAGACACCAGTCACTGAGGACAACGTTAACACAAGATACTGAATAGTTATTCACAGAAAAATTTGTTAAACTAGTATTCAACATTAACATTCTCCACAAGAGAGCATCTGAATACCAAATGCAACGTACTATGTAGACGCGATTATAATTCTTATAGATAACAGTGTCAATTTGATCGGTCCTGGCATGTTACAAAGATTTTTCTATGGAAATGTCACAAAACGGGTGCAGTTCTACCGTAATCTACGAAAAACAGTGTGGAAAGTAGTGTTAGTGTTCAACAGATACTATTGCCTATAGTACCTTACATGCAGCTAATTACCGTGCAAAAAACAAGGCTCGTTTGTACCATGTACGTGTGTTCTTCAACATTTCGTAAACATTAATTTCTACTTAGTAGGCAAGCTTCATCAGTTTTGTATGCGGTACGAAGTATATATATATATACATGTATATACCTATACAGATTGCAAACGCTTCAATATTAAACTGACATAAAGTTGCACAACGCTTCGGTGCACGCAATTAACAAAGCATCAACATATAATCGTTAAAGAAACTCTTACTCCCCTCTAAAACTGCGCTAATAGGAACCCACAATCGAACTAAGATTAAACTGGACAGTTAGAAATATAATTTGCAATGGAGGAGAACAAGGGAGAATAAAATGAAAATGAGAACTGAAAATTTAACAAGGTTTACGATAATCAATTTAAGTATTTTACAAATTCAATGAATATAGATTTCAAAATAATCAACTTAATTGGTTCGAGATAACGAATAAATGATAAAAGCTAGGATTTAGCTGCAAGGAGAGCATCATCCAATTAATACTGATCTTTTTAATATTAATTTGAGTTATCGAGACAAATGTCACAAAAGTAATATTAAACTGATTATCGGATTAAATGAAAAAAGTATGAAATCATTAAAATAAATTATGTACCAGCTATACAGCAAACTATCAGGGAAGGCCCAGTGATGCGATTTATAAATGCGTTGATTCAGCCTGCCCATTATTCTTAGTTTCTAGATACTTGTCTGCAAGAAAGATGTTTGCTTATTATACAAAATTCATTTTACTTACGCTTTAAATAGGCCATGTAAAATACTATGTTGAATAATATACTGCATACAAGGTTTTACATTGTTAAGTAGGGTTTACCGATCACGACTCTATGTTTCTAATTGCAATGCTAAGTATATACAAATGAAAAACAAAAGATAAAACATGATGAATGTAAATTTTAAGTGGTAAACCCTGTTTGAAACACCTCTGAGTATTTCATACATGACTAAAGAATTGAGTACAAAGTATAGTCACGCGTTGAAGGCAATGTACAATATCTGTTTTAATTAAAAATAATCGTCGTGTATTAACTTTTCATTAACACTTTAAAAAAAAAAGGAATATATACTATAAAAATGTTTAACACACTAAGTACCAATTTAATCGATAAACTTGTTGTAAACATACTATAACAAAGCTGTCGCTTTTTAAGAATTTTTCATGGAAAAGTATAACAAATTAAGCGCCGCAATAGTGTTTAAAACAATAAACTATAAAAGGGACAACTTTGTTATCATCCCTTTTCTCTTTTTCCGAGATTTCACCATTCTTTAAAGTTATACAAATAATTAATAAATTGCACAACCAGCTTCAAAATTCCATTTACGAAAAAGATTCTGGCGCTTAACGTGCTATAGAAAAATGAATAGTGATACCTCATCAATTTTGACCCAAAATTCTGTCCACTTAACTCCAAACTTGCGAACAGTTCATGCACTGCGTAAAAAGTAATTAAGACTCTCATTAAACTGTTCAAAATTCATGTTTATTCAATATCTAGAATTGTTAAAACGGTTATTAGTCACAATCCTCGATAGAGTAAAAAATTCTACTGCAACTTCGTCCTTCGTCGAACACACACAATCTCATAATTTCGTATTATCGATCAGGCAATGGACTGACTATCTTGCAATTAATACTGTGCATATACATGGAAAAGCGGTGCGGTGGTGCACTACGACTCTCTCAACACCTATGTTATCATTGCAACGTGAACTCCCGACACGAGACAGTCGGAGTTAGGCTTGGGCATGAGTCGAATCAATTAATACGTTATCTCATTTGCTTAACAAATGAAACACAGTATTCTCTAGTTTGCATTCGAATAAATTTTTATTGAAATAATTCTTTCAGGTTCAAGTATTTCTTGTAGGCAAACATTAAAAAATGCATTCAAACAAGATAACAAGTAATCTGATTATTTATTATTTTATTTAAACAACCCAACTCAAAGATTGTTAGAATTTCACACGAAATGAGATTACTTTTGCTACGTTACTAATAACAGAAAAATTACTAGAAATGATTCCTTGTTTTTAAATTATTTTATCTTCGTTTCAAATGGAATGTGCCCAAGCCTGAACTGGAACGATTTAACGGAAACAAATTGTAGTATCAACTTGTGTATACACGTGTGTATTAAACATCAAGCTGATTAGTAGCGACTTTCATACGATCATGCAAATAAGATGCCAAGACAGAGTCACTTTAGGTCTCCTTTGCCCGCAAGATCACCTACCTGCGATCGCGAGATCAACAACCGCCTTGTCCTTCTGTATGTGCAACGCTGTCATGAAGAAGAACAGAGCGCCGATTACCTCGACGAACATCGTCATGAACATCGCGTATTGCAAGCTACGAAATTCGACCAAGGTGTCGTTCGTTTCGTGCACCGATGGCTTCACTTGGCCAGGGAAAGTCAAGTCTGGAAGAAGAACCGTTTTCAGCCCTTCTGATAACTGAAAGCAATTAATTAATGTACGAGCAACTAATCATACAGAAATCGTGGGTAAGAGATTCAATGAATTACGGTACAGTTTAACACGTTCACACTGTCCAACCAATTTTGACTACATCTACACAAGGCATATTTTAAATTTCCACTTTAAGAAATTTTAAGATTAAATTTCTGAGGGTCTCAGAAAAATCGGTGTTGGACAGTTTGATTCGTCTGCATTTAAAATTTATTTTTTGTGCCGACATATTAATTGTACCAAAATTTGATCTTGAACGAGATATTCTTATTTACCAAACCAATGAGGTAAGGGCTCCCTGCATCCCCGAAGGCGTGTGCGATAAGTATTTGGAAGGCCTCTGCTGTAGATCTTCTCGTTGGTATCACCACATACTGTGAAAAATGAATACAATAATCTTTAATAATTTGTCGTGGCTTAATACACATAGTTTAGAAATTAAGAGGTCGCGTACCAATAATATGTCTGCTACAATAGACCAATTCAAGTTCAACGACAGCTGTCCGAAAAATATTAACGTGTAACATAGAACAGAATTTGTGCTGGCCGCTATGGTAGCAAAGAACAGCAATGGTACACTGACTAGGAGCCCCACGGCACAAATTAGTGCATCAGCGTGTGGCCAGTACACCCTTAGTCTCTGGGCCATAAACGAGCCTAACGGCACTCCTATTATACCGGCCGCCATGCCTATTAATCCGAATTTGAACGCTACACTGAAATATTGAAAGCATTTTTCGCGGTAAAAATGATTCGATGATCTCAAAAGATACATTATAAATAAAATAAAGGAACTCACTCGTCTGGATCGACGTTACTTGAGTTCGGGTGTAACGCGAATCCCAGCTGCAAGAACGTTGGCGCCCACCAAGCCAGTGCACCGGTCACAAAAGCTACACATGTAAATCCAGCAGTAGAAAACATAAAGCTTGAACTAGAAATTAGAGAAATATTGTAAATCATAAACTGTTAGAACGGTTTCTGTAAAACACACTTAGTTCAGTATTTACTTTTTCAATAGTTCCTTGATGTCACTGGACCATGCGGTGTTCGTTAAATGAACTCCACCTTCTCTCTCCCCTCTGATAGGGTCTCTTACCACGGTAAGCAATAAAATAATTGCTATTACGCCCAGCATGGGTGTAATTCGTAAACCCCATTGCCAGACACCTGTAACTCTTGCAGTCTCACCTCCTACGATGTATCCTAGTCCACTGAAGGTTATGCATGCTTATTAATGTTCATTTTATACTGTTTATCTACTGCATCTACTAGCAAGCTATTACAAGTACCTTCCAACTGGTATGGCAAAATAGAAAATTGCCAGCATTTTGGATCTCAGATTTTTAACAAATAGGTCACTTATTATCGTCGGGGCTATGGTAGAGTAACTAGCTTCACCGATACCAACTAGTGCTCTGAACGATAGAAACCATCCGAACGTCTGAATTATATTCAACATAAACACAAAAACATCAATATTATCTTTGAAATTTGCATTATGTTTACATATGTAGGGTATGTACCTTCATGTAGGAGCCAACAAACGTCGTCAAACACCATAGAAACACACCGCTGCTCATTATAATCTTCCTGTTATACCGGTCACCCAAGTACCCAAACAATGGGGCGAACACCATGTAACTCAATATAAATGCAGTTTGCAATAATCCTGATTCGTCATTGCGAATGTTGAAGTCCTTCTTTATATCGGTCAAAATTCCTGCAGTTATGATACAATTATGAGAGTAATGCATGGGAATACATTCAAGGCATGCAACTAGACAGTTCACCAAGTAACTAACAATTGTTATTGTCAACGCTGTTCGCTTCTATGATTGAAATAGACGAAACTTGTGTACAATAAATAAAATTTGTTAGCTACGGATATGGAGAGATTAATGAACGAATGGAACAGTAATATTATCATTATTATTCAGTGTAAATATAACAGTGGCTTCTGTAGCAGCTTTACAGCTTCTCGTTTATCCCTTAACCTAATATCAAGAATGAACACAAACCAGCGATCGTGAAACGATCCATATAATTGATCAGGTTGACGAAGCATAGCACGCCGACAGTGAGCCAGTCGCTCCGGCTGACCAAACGGAGTTCCGACTGCATCGTTCCGTTTTTTATGCGTCTCTCAGTGGAAGTGTTCTGTGCATTCTCTGAGTTCACCATACGATAATCATAGGAGGCGATCTGCGGCGTGACGGCATCATCGGCCATGACTCGTAGTGAGTACGCGTCGGTGCCAAATGCTATTTACATTGGCACGAATTTCTTTTCTTTTTCTAAAACGGTCTCAACCTACTCGCACCATGTCATAACCTCAAAAAGAAAGACACACCAGCTTTTCGCGAGCGAACGTCCCCGCAACGCACTGCACTGCACTAATCACTGGCGAGCACACAGTTTAACCACGCCATTTAGATTCACGAAGTCGATCATACGATTCGCGAAGTATGTGTTCAAATTATATTCCCTGGATCGGTCGCATGACAACGTCACAGCGTCGATGCATCGTGTGTACTTACGTGTTCGACTGTGTTATGTGTGCGTGTGTTTGTGCAAGCCCCACACTGTCATTCGCGTTGCAACGTGAAAGTTTCTTTATCTTATTTTCGCCGACGACAACATCATCGGACGTGTTTTTCTCCGTTCATTTACATGATCGTGTTTCTCTTTTTTTTCGGTGCTGCGTCAATATATTCTTGGCTCGCCTTGATATAAAACTGACGTGTTGAGAAATGACACTTGTTTTTTGTATGTTTAGACCGGGAATTCAAGCGGTGCGGTGGCGCCATCTTTGAAAAAGAACGCTAGTTGCGTGAAAGTTTTTCAAATTTTCTGGTGGATGGTAAGAGACAATGTTTTTCCAATTTTTATTTGAAAATTGATAATCTTTCTACGGAATTTTTTGATTGACGATATCAATTTTCTTCTTGTTTGGAGCTTCGTAAAATAATTAGAAAAAATGGAAATCCGAATGAAGTTCCACATATCCGATTGATATTATACTGAAATTATTAAAGAAATTGCATCAAAGATCATGTTTTCTCCAATTTATTAATTACAGCTATTCGATTCAAACCGTTTCCCCAATTACAATAAAAAATTGCTCAAAAAGTATTTAAACAAAATAAGAAACGTGCCAAGGGTGCAAGATGGCGTGGAGTAAACAATAGTCCGCATGAATTTGTAATAACATATATTCTATATAACACAATACTTACATAGGTACGTCTATGTATATATTTCGAATGCGTACATATATATCCGTATATATAATAACGCGCGATTATTATATATACAATATATAATAATTAATAAAATATAATGTTCAATAATGTTAATCGTATGACTACAATATATTATTATCTCGTTTATTCCTTTCATATCTTTTTTTTTTATTTCATCATCGTCATCGTCGTCGTCGTCGTCGTCGATCGTTTAATCTACAATCTATGATCCATATCGATTTATATGTATATTTATGTGTATACATATATAATATATATATATATGTATTTATAATATAACAATAATGATCTCAAAAGGCTGATACAATATTCGGGCTATGCGTACGGATAGCTTGAGATTTCTTATTGATTAATTACATAGTACTTATGTTTGCCTTACAGCACAACGGGCGGGTGTTGCGAACCGCCATCTTTCATTATAAACGGACATCGCTGTATCGGAAATTACGCATTCGCCACTCGTCGTATCGTTTAAATTACTCGGCTTAAGATAACGAGAAAAAAAGAGATAATCGCGATCCGGAAAAATCGTTCCCGAGATCCCCTGGAATCGAATCGATCCGATCGTTTTATCTGGATCGGTGCGATCATTAGAGCACGGAGTCCTCGATTCGCGCGTTAAATTGACTCGATACACGCCATCCACGCAAAAATGATCTCGATCGAGGAACGATGGTCCGCACTGTTCCAATGTTATTGCAAAATTCAATTCGCCGGTAGGTTGCGCGAGTTGACGATCTCTGAATCAATTTCCGAATGCGAAATCACTTTTATCGGTTCCGAGGTGTGTGAGGATCTGTTGTGAAACAAAGAAACTGTCGTAACTAGAAATAATTATATTCATTGAATTTCCGTTTACACAAGGATCAACGCAGATATGATTGCCGATTCCTGACGGACTCTCATCCGTCGGTGCCACCAGCGACACGGTCGTCATTCGAATCATTCCCTGGACCATACTCTTTTATTTTTCTTTCTTAAAACGATAGAACCGTCGTCCATTCATCGCTCACTGCAGTCTTACGTGATTACAGCTTATAATATCCGATATTTCGTTGCAGGTTCTCCTTCATTCTCGCTTAAAGTACTATAGTATAGGTATTAGTTACGTATACATATTTATAAATATTGCTACAGAGATTGAAGCGGTCACTCTATCGAGAAGAGTAGGTTGTAGCACATGAATAAATTAAAGCACTCCGTTGACCGCGAGGCACTTAATAATTAAATTGGATCGATTAGAGGATGTTCGAGCTGATCTAGCCGATTTCGATTTCGCAGGCGATCGAATCTCTTTAACCTCTTGCGCTACTCTTCGCAATGATCCAAATTTCTTCGTTTGAAATCTCTTAGAAGAAAAAGAACGATGTCCCTTGCATTGGGAATTGTTTTACATATTAGAGCGATTAAGACTTTAAAATCGAGAAATACAAGAAATACAATTTGCTCGAAATCTTCATGGATCGATATTATAGGGCAAGGGGTTAGTTGAGCATTCGTCGGTCAATATTCATTCTCGTAAATCGCTCTGTAAAAAATTTCAATTTGCAAACACTCCGCAGCTCGGCAATCGTATGTACTTACTCCTCATCGTTTTTTGACACAACGGTAAGATGACTGCGGGTGTTTGTTCTCGCCCGATTCGTACAAATTATTCTATAAAAATCAAAAGATCCGCCACGGATCGATCGTGCCGCGGCGAAGTCCCTAGTGCTACCGAGGAGGATCGATTTAAAGCTTAAAAAACGCCGTTTCGAAAGTGTCCCTTTCACGTGCGACAACCTAACACGCCCGTAGACCTCCAGAAGAACGACACCGGTATCGCTATCTCGTTAATTGCTAATATGTTTCTAGGATTGTGCATGTTAACAGTGACGTCCCGGCGGTGATCGTGAAAGCACTGTTGTCGCGCGGGCGCTCGGGGCCAATGAAACTTTCACACGTTGTCTGATGAACCGCACGATCAGATTTATAATTTAGCCGATCGAAACTGCGGAGGTCAGAAGTTTCTTATCGCTCCTGTAATTCTTCGAAATCACACAAATTCTCTGGTGAAATCACGACAAGAATTTTTAGACGAGGTATAGTGCCAGTCAACGTGTTAACGAGCGTTGATCGATCACGCGTGCTACGATATCCACCGTCGCGAAAAATCCATCGATTGCTGTCTTTTTCTCTGTTATTCCTAAAACGTGATAGTTCGCGATTCGTGTAGCGTGCTCTCGAGCGTTCAAAGCACACCGAAGATTCTCAAAAATGTCTAATGTTATTTATCTCTACGGAATCTCGATCTCGCCCCGATCTCGACAGATTTTCGTCCTCGACAAAATCGGCGAACAACGGAAACGACGAGCGAATCGAATCGTTCGATTGGTTTCTCTTTTTTTAAATATTAGCTTCAATTCGTTCGCTGCGGGTCGAAGGCGACCGCCATTTTGAGGACCGCGAAGTAGATCGAGAAACATTGATCAGACAGGCGAATATTCGACGCTGCGATTACGTCTCATTACACCGGCACGATTAGAGACACATATTTTACTGAATTAGCGTCTGGTGTAATTTATTCTTTTGTTTGTTGACTGATAAATTGTAGATGTATGTCAAGACGTCTGTCAGTTGAAGTCAAGCTGATGTCGTTTTATATAATTTACGTACATTACTATCACACCGGAATATTAGATATAATAATTAGACCAAGGATTTTATGCGCTTGCGACAAACTTATTTCATAGAACGCGGTAACGTAAATAGCTCCGTAGAAATTAATTAACCGTCTCGTTTCCTGTTCAACTCGACAGACCCAATAAATTTCTGAATCTCTAAATTTGTTAATTAAATGCTGATTACCGCGGAAGCACCCGCAGTCTAATGATAATGTAAAAGCAACATTTCTGTGAAGGATAGTATTAAGAACATGAGGTTATACATTTTTAAGGCACATAATTAAACGCTAATCTTAGACAGATGACGACACCATAAGAATCTAAATGGTAAGTTATAATTATCGGTGCCTTTATGATGCAACCAGAATTGCAATGGTAATCTAATTGGCTTCTTTGCGGTACCACGAGACTTGAAATGGTAATTCAATTGTCAGCATGTGTCAATTGTCACAAAGATTCAAAATGGTCATTCAGTTAGCGCGAACGTCAACGTTTTTACGATACAACAAGAATCGCAATGATAATTCAATTATCTTTACGATATAAAGAGTCAATATGGCCGTTTTTAGCGTCTTTACGAGACAACAAAAATCAAAATAGCGATTCAAGATATTAGCCATCGACCAATTCCCAAAATCGACCACCGCGACAACTAGCAAACTACCAAAAAACAAACAAACAGAAATCAACGGAGTTACTCCCGACAAGAAGAAGCTGCGTAGCGTGCGGAGACAAGATGAGACAATAATCTGGTACACGTTTGTTAGACAGGTTTATTACCATAAGGAGTCTGACGATAAAGTTTTACACTCATGTCGGTGCTCGACAGCTCTGATCGCGTGTTCATTGATCGAATTCGATCGGGTTCTCTCTCAGTCGACAATGCTCAAATCAACGTTCTCGGTCAAATGTGTGTAGGTATGTGTGTGTTTGTGTGTGTCGAATAACGCAACATAACCGCAGCATTTTATATACATCCTACGACGCGTTCGTCGTTTCGATTTGTCGATAAATAGAAGCTTCTGCAGCGATATACGGATATGAAGGGATTTCGATGGGCGACAGAGAGAGAGAGAGAGAGAGAGAGAGAGAGAGAGAGAGAGAGAAAGAGAGAGAGAAAGAAAGAAAGAAATTGCGTGTTCGTGTGTGTATGTGTGTGTGTGTGTGTGTGTGTCGCTGGCTGCACGTCGGTACAACTTTTCTTTTCCGGATCGGCTGGGTGCACCGTCGATTGCTCGATAATCCATCGGCACGCATGCTAACGCGTCGAGTATTGCGCAATACTAAGAAACGTCCCCTAAACGCACTCCGACGACAAGGATCCCGCCCGTTCGCCATTGTTCCGCGCAGAAACGCGTCCGCAACGCAGTCGAACACGTTCGAAAATGTCCGAACAAGTTCGAACGCGAACAAGCGGCGTGAAACGCGCTCGAAACAGCGCGATCCTCGGCTCGTCGTCGGCTCGAAGTGGTGATAATGACGATGACGATGGTAATAATAATAATAATAATGATCAATAAAAATTAATAATTAATCATGGTAATAATATAATATAATATAATATAATAATAATATATAATATAATATAATAATATAATAATATAATAATATACTATTTTAATATGTCTTTGCTTTGTGCGGCCGACCAAGCGCAACAATCCGCGAGTCGATATCGGATCGAATCGTCCTCTCGATCCCTCGGCCTCCGGTCTGTTCGACGTCGTTACACTTTTATTTTCGTTTTTTTTCCATGTTTTCCGTTTTCTCTTATCTCCGTTATACATAGTACATCTCGTCGCTTTCTATCAGCTCGTTCAACAGGTACACACGTGCGATTTAAACATTCGCCGACGTGCCCGGTCGACCGCACGATCAAAAAATTGCATTTGCATTAAATCGATATGAGATCGTTTTGGTATGATAATCCCGGCCGTTTTTAGTTTTCTTTCCCCACTGTGTAATATGTGTGTTCGCGTGTTTGTGTCCGTATGTTGTGTATTTTCTCATTCTCGCGTTTCTTATCGTGTCACTATGTATGTAATTATATTTAATATATTTATTTTATAGATTTATATATGTGTGTACGTACGCGTGCAAATATACGCATGCTACCCGATGCATTCGCGCGCGTATATGTACACGCGTCAACGTATTATATGTTCTCCGTCTTCTGCAGTTTCTTCTTCTTTTTTATTTTCTATCATCGAAATCTCGGCGATCTGGACAGGGCCCTACAAGATTGATAAATACGGGGCGATCGATGTCTCCGTTGGCGTTCGATATCGTTTCTCTATATTTTAATTAAACGCATATAGAAATCGGTGGTGTACGGGACACGGTAATCCCATGATACACGCGCGTGGTACAGGATCAATTTTGATCGCCCCTAATTGGCTCGCTTGTCGAATCGATCGAGTATAATATGTATTCGGTTAATAGAACGCGCAGACTATGCTCGGGCCGTCGCGGCGGTGCAGTGTTGCCATCGGTGATGCAGCCGTCTCGCCGCCTGTGGCACTCTCGAGACAGGAACGGAACGAACACGCATAATTCTCTATAATACAAAGCCCGAGCACCTTCGAAACAGCGGTGTCCATGGCCGGCCACCCAGAGCTTCCCGCCGCTGACAAATGACAGCAAAGTGGTAAAAGAACGCGGTGATGGCAGTTACTGGCGTTAGAAGTCAGCGTCTCGGCTCCTCTAATAAAGAGGATGCGTTTTTGGGAAGCCTGGAGCACTATAATCGATTTTGAACAGCGCTGGTTCGAAGGACGCTTGAAAGACCACGGCTCCAGCATCGGTGGACGCTGAAGAGGACACTGTACAGGTGTCCCGCTGACTGATTACAGCTTTGCAATTAATAAACCACTCGTTTCCCAGCCCGTGACAGTGAGTATCCCATAAAACGGCAGGTCTGATGAACCTCGAGTTCAAGTTTGCTCCGTTTTGCCCCCGTCGATCGCCATTTCGACGCGGCAGAGAGCTGATCGAGGGGAGAAATCGTCGGATCGATCGATCGGATTTCATCCCCCTGCGCGGCAACACTGCAGACGCGAGATTCACGACGTAATTAGCTATTGTCGTTCGGGAGGATAGTCGGCACACGGTTAATTGGGCCTAGATTCGTCCCCGGCGTTTGAACGTTTTCAGGCGACCTATTTAAATGCGGTATATAGATATATTTTATTTATACAATATAACGCGAGTCCCATTCGACTCGATGCAACGAATTCGACTAAGTAATATATTGACGTTCACTTCGCACGAAGATACGTATGAAATATAATTTCAGTGCCTATACGGTCGGCCATCTTGATCGAATCCTCCTCTTTGCACGCGCGCCATTTCAACGGCGTTTCTTACAGAGAGTCTGTGTGTATGTGTGTGTGTGTGCGCGCGAAAGATAGAGAGAGAGAGAGAGAGTGAGAGACAGAGGTGTCTCTCGGCTTCGCTTCGATCAGAATGGCCCACCATTTTGTTTCCGTTATGAAGTAAACCTGAGGTATCTTTAAGTCTGTAAAGCTTCCGTTACGAATCTTTTAAGTTCACGTGTTCGCTTTCCTGTTCTCTCGCGCGCGTGGTTTCGCGTACTCTTCTCTTCTGCTCGACACAACGTCCGTTTCTCTTCGGGCTCTCCCCTCGCGTTTAGGCGAACATTAGACTCTTCACTTTCGACGTGTAATACAGATAGATTGCGGATTTTGTGCATTTATGGCGAAATAGGTAGGCGCAATTCGAACGAGTACAAAGATGAAAAGAACGTATTGTTTTCGGCTTTTTGGAGTGATTAAAGAAGAAATTTCTGGTTGGTACCAGTTCCCCGCAATTAGAGAATTTTCATTTTGCATAGAGATCCGCGATCTATCGATCATACCTCCGTGCATCCAAAGTGAAGAAGTGTAAATTCGCCTTTTCTTCCCCGTTCGCACGGTTCTCTATACATTTTTCTTTTTCCTCGAATGTAACCTCGCGGCTAAAGTGCCGGAGAGAATATTTGGCATTTCGAATGGCACTATCGTTAACCTTGTACTGCGCGATGTCCGCGTGGTGCCCGTCTGTCTGTCTGTTTGTCTGTCTGTCTGCTTGCAAGTTGTTTATCTGTCTTCCAAGTCCGTTTGGCCGTCTGTCCGTCTGTCCGCTCATAGAGTTGAATGTCCGCCAAAATTCTCTTCGCTTTCGACACTCGTTTCGACAGAAAAGGATTCGGTGTTCAGTTACTGGAAAGAGACCATGCTCTGGCAGCGCCGAACAATACTGCGTTTGTTTGTTTGTTTGTTTGTTAATTTGGTAACCGAGAGCTGAATGTTCGGTTTGCAAAATATAAATAGCCCTCGGCTTCCGATTCGGCTCCAACGATCGAAGCGAATTGATTCATGGACGATTGATTTTTGTTTGCCGATCGACTGCGGACTTTTTATGCAATTTATGGCCTTTGGGGATGTTTTACGGATTGACAAGAAAATTGTTCCGGTGATTAGATCATTTATTGCTCGAGAAGTCATTTAAGAATGTTACTAGTTTTTGGTAATATTGATGCCTGTGTTGTATGAATTTGTGTAATACTATTACTAATTTTCTGTTAATGCACACACGTGTCTTGTGTCTGAAAATATCGTCCATTCCATAAATGCATAAAAATTTGCAACAATACAGTTTTTTATTGTGCAATAATCTGCTACAACTTTACAGAAATGATCAAAATCGAAATTCCCGGTGAATTTTGTAAAACAGCGACGTCCGCCGGACTCGGAGTATTCATACAGTTGAATGATTTTGTAAAATTGATCAGCCATTGGTCAACCCACTCCGAAGAAGAAAAATCGAATCGCTGGACCGAGATTCGAACCCGGATCATTCGTTTTTCAAACGAACACTCTGCCAATTGAGCTAGCCGAGCCATTATCTGGTTCTTCTTCTCCAAAATGGCGGAAGAGATCGTAGAACGCGTTAAACTGCGTAACAATCGATCACAAACTAATCGTAAAATCGCCTAACGCGAATAGAATAAAGTGTTTAACAAGAGTCAATAAATAAAATTGATTTCCGGTTGATTCTTGAATAAAATTATATAAAAATCGTTCAACTTTGTCCGAGCGATGTTCTCACATCTAATAGAACAATAACAATAAAATCTATCGATACAACGATAAAATAATTCTCTAAACAGTCGATCATCGAACGATAGTGTTATTCGGCTGTCCCATTTCCGGCGGGGCCGCCATCGTCGAAGTACAACGATTTGCAGCATTATTCGGTGTCCCAGGAGGATCTTTTGCCAGCCATAACTGCACACCCCAGAAACCACTTCGAATGGCAATTTTGACCTACAGAAGGAACCTATTTGGACGGCAATTACTTTCTATCCTATACACGCTCGCTTTCGCGACCTTCTCTACCCTTTCATCCTCCTTTACCCCTTCTTCTTCTTTCTATTTTTTTTTGCAACTTTTCTTTATCGCTTTTTCCCCTTAAATCGTCCGACAATGTCCGGTCGTTTATTGCAATAATGTTCGACTCTCGGCTGTGTACTCGGTTCTTGCGTTCGATCGAGCACGCGGTCGACATCGACGTTTTTAATACTAATCGATCCGTTTCGTCGTCTGCGATTCGCTGGAGCTCGATCATCGTCGAACAGCACTGCCAACCGATCGCAAAAACGAACGAACGAGCAGAACAACCTTGCTACTAAGTACGTGGACAACGCGGAAACCCGTGTGCGAACTGCCACTTCGATTCTTCGTCGATCGCGGATTCTATTTTGCGATCTTCACCTTCTAATCTTTCTGGATCGTCGCTGACCCAAAAAGAAATTCGGATCGACGCGATCGGAGACGCGACATCTTTGGTTCGGTGAAACCGAATGTCAATTACGCGAATTATAACGCTCCGAGGGTCGATGTCGTGCGGATTTTGACTTCTTCGGGATCTTTCTAATTTTTAAGTCGTTTTCTTTGATCACAATTTACATGATTAACGATTAGTATTTACAAATAAAAGAACAATGATTTCATTAGTTTCGACAATGTCAGATGTTTACTGTACATCTGTGTAGGAAAAATTCGACTCTCCTTCGAATAACACCATCGGTATAAATCAAAGATTGCATTTCATTGATGCCTGCCAACATGCGTCAACATTGTACTCTACAATACAAAGAATATACTGCATATATACAATTCTATAAAAAATTTGATTCTCTTCATGAACGTCCTCAGTGAACTGAAAATTACACTGTAATCATGATTTTAAAGAAATTTGCTACGGGTTCGCGATAAATTTTGCAGCACAACACGCATCCATCGAGGCGTTACAGTTCGTTTATGCTTCCCTATAGTTTTTGCGTTTCTAACGATCGAAGGCTTACTCTAACGTTACCGATCGACAGTTCCCGATTTAACAATCAAATTACAATGATAAATACAATTTCTCGATGAAATTGAAACAGAATCGGCACAGAGTTCGATCGCGCAAGGCAGGCAGGGAGAGAGAAAGAGACACAGCGAGAGAGAGAGAGAGAGAGAGAGAGAGAGAGAGGAAAAAGACACAAAATAAAAACGAAAGAACAAGAGGAACGCCCTATACGCGGATAAAATTGTACTAGAAAATGAGCATCGATCACCACGAGAGAAAGGGAATCGGGTCCCGGGTCGTGGGTCCGAGAGAAACAAAACAAAAATCGGTTCTACGAACGTACATTAATTCACACCTACTGTGTAGTTCTCGAGAAAAGAAATACCCTTTCGAATTTGTCGCTTAACATAATAAAACACGGGCGACGATAATTCTACCGATAACTGGGCAGCTAGTCGATTAACTAATTAATTCTATTAATCGTAAAGAATCGTTCAAAAGTTTGACGACAGAACGGCAGCATTGTGTAACGCACGAGTCGATTCTGCACCGCTGCCTCGCGTCGCAAAAGTCCATCGAGATCAAACGAAACGTGTTTACGGTCGTCACGCACGTTTCTGCCCGTCGGTTTCTTTCGTTTCGTTTCGCTACCGGTCGTCTCGAAATCGGTCTCTTTCTTTCGTTTCTTTCTTTTTTTTTTTTTCTCGAAGAAACGATCCGTTCGTGTCGCGCGGACGATCGAAAGCGAGAAAGGGAGCACGATGTCGATGCTTTCGGGAGCGCCCAGCCTGAGGGCGTGTCCACGAGATCGCACTAAATCCAAGGCAATCCGCCCCTTAACGTCCCCCGTGCCCCCTAACGTCGCGAGACGCTAGGGAGCTGTTTCGTTTTCGCATCTGGCTACTCGCTGATGTCTTTCCGGCTTGAAATACTGGTTCAAGGTGCGAGATAATGACTCTGTGATTGTAAGGATTTCCTGGCTGCAGAACTATTATTCTCTCTCTTTTTCGGTCGCGTTTTTAGCAATCGTTTTTAGCCACGAGAAGAGGAAAACATTATCAGACAATCGTCAGGCCAATAAAAGCGATAGAAAACAAATTTTCATAATTTGTAACTGTCTTTCCTTAGTGTCAAATATCTCGTTAGCGTCGTGTTTTTATACAGCGAGCAGCCAGCCAACAGAAAACAATGACTGTTGTTCGACAACGTCTCGCAGTCTCCCCGAATCGCGTGAAACGAGAGAAAATCGTGTTTCATTGAAGTGGGACGTAAAGGGGGGATCGCCGCGCAAAAGCTGTTGCGATTCGTCCACGCGTACGCACGCAGATCCACGCGGGTCCGATGGATCACGAGGATTCGTGGGATCGATCGATTCAACTGCGAGGCCTGTGTGTGTAGTGTGTTTCGTCGGCGAACACGGTCTTAGGTCGTCGATGGAGGCTAGCGAGAAAGGAAACAAGCCTTGCGACACACGGCGACGCGTGCTCTCGAAACGCGAAACTCAAAAACAAAAAAATACGGCGTCGTGTCCGCCGTATACATAGAACGACCACTATCGTTCTCGTAGAACATAAATTCCACCCTGGCTCGTGCTCGTCGTCTATTTTTTTCCGTTTTCATCGTTTTCGCTTTTCGTTTGAAATAACGTTTACATATCTGGCAGTATAATAATTGGTGTATAAAATTTTGTTTCCTCGTTTGTTTCTTTTTTTTTCTTCTTCTTCTTCTTCCTTCGTTCATTTCGTCGCGCTTCGCGTAAACCCACACGCCCCAAAACCCAATCCCCCGCCCCTTCCGGTTATAGTTTCTTTGTTTTTTTTTTTTTTTTCGTTTCCGTTTTTATCACCCGGCGTTTCCGTATTGCCGTCAGCCTCGAGTCGGCTCACGATTTTCATTTTAATATCCGATAAAATTTAGAGAAAAATATCACAATTAGCTCTCTGCTCGTCGACGCAAAAATATTTCCTAGATCCCGTTTCGTTCGCGACTTCGCACGCCTGCGTCGTTCCGACGCGTCGGGAAGAACGTCGGCCAACTTCTTCCTCTTCCGTTCGTCCGGGACATACGTTTCCGTCCGCCAATGACACCGTCAAGGGGGATTTTTTATAAGGGTAACCGCCGACCCGCCCCTCGGGCAACACGGTGTCACGAGTGTTTAATTCTCGTGTTTTCTCGGCGACCTGAGAGAGCCGGACCGTTTTGTCTCGATACCGGTCCACGCTCCCTCGTCGGACGAAGGAAGACCTATTGCAATGACCTAAGAGTCGGTTCGGGAACCTGAGCGTGAGAGGACCCGCGCGTGTACCCGCCGTTCCAACCCTTTGCACTCGACTCGCGAATCTGAGAGTCCACGCTCGCAATTCTACGATCGGAAACGTTCGAGGACATACATTTCACTTTGCTATAACAAGCGGCGAATTGCAACATGATCGCTGGACTGCGGATTTATATGCAAAATTAATATTGCATTATTCTCAAGCTACAGAAACCACATAGACGTTTACTTCTTTTCTGAAGAATAGTAAAAAGCTGGAAAGAATGCAACAGTGTATTTAATCTCATTAAATACTGTTTTCCATATGATCAATTCATTTTTGCTACAAATATGTACAATTCGCAGTCTAGCGATCACACAGAAATAAACTGTTTCACGAAGACTTAAAATTATAAAGCAATCGCCGGTAGGTAAAGTGTTTGAAAAATGGTAAAACGTCCAAGGAGACTTTTGTAAAAATTTCGGAGCAGCCTGCAAGGTTCAACCACAAGATCCTCCGCCCGAGATGGACTCCGCAATCATTATACCATCGAATGCAAAGGGTTAAGCTAGAAACACGCGTGTCCCCGGTGACGCTTCTAGCCGCAATTCGCAAGAACAAAATACAGCAACGATTTTCTTCTTCGCATTCCGGCGTGAACCCGGCTGGGGGAACGAGGCTATGTCCCGCGCCTTCATTTTCACGGGTTCGGTGTTTAAAGACAGAGATAAAGATAGAGAGAGAGGGAAAGAGAGAGAGACAGACAGACAGAGAAGGGCGCAACAGTTTACCAAGAAAGAGAAACACCTCGTTCCTCGCCACGCCAATAATTCGCTATCTACTAATTCGACAAAAGATCCTGTTTCTTCGTCTTCGTCTCTCGATTACGTCTAGAAAAGAGGAGAACAAAGAAAGAGAGAAAGAGAGAGAGAGAGAGAGACAGAGACCCTAGCGGAGTTTGCCAAGTGCCAGCGACGAGCGACCGTAGGGGGGGTTATCGTTCAACGAGCCCCCATATCATCATCCAGTGTTGAATTGTGTTTCTATACGTTTAAGTCCACGTATTGTTTCCTTCCGGCGCTCAAGTGTACGATATCCTGGGCCCTTCTAAACCGTCCGCCATCCGTCATGGGATTGACGTTTTTCGCGCTCTCCGCAAAAATCGCGCGCCCCTTCAGCCGGCCATCTTCAGCCCTCGATTATGGGGGTTTTGGTCTCTCGCTCGGAAAGCAAGTAGGGTTGCGAGAGGCGGGTTTCCCCGTGTGTCCACGGCCCTTACTTTTCTTTATCATTTATGAATGAACAGAGAAAGAGAGACAGAATTCATGTGTGTGTGTGTGTGTGTGTATGTTTAAGAGGGAGAGAATGAGTGAGAGACCGTTATGGAAGATGGTGGACGATAAATAGGGTGTCTGTTCTGTGGCAGCGACCGTCGACGTTCGATTCTCGTCCTGCCTCGTCATCCGTCATCGACGAACTCTGCTCGAACGACGACAACGACGACGACGATGACGACGAAGGCGACGACGACGACGACGACGACGACGACGATGGCGGCGACGACGATTGACAATTGGCAATTGGCAGTTGGTGATAGAAGTTCTCTTATGTTTTTCTTTGTTTCTTTTTCCGGTTTTTCGTTAGATCGGTTGCGCTGTGGTTTCTCAGGTCTTTTTTTCTTTTCTTGGTATTTTGTAAACGGTTTAACGTAGCATTGGCAAACTCTGGGGTCGGCTCGGCGACATTCTCCGCCCGCGAACGTACGAACGGGGCGGTCGCTTGGCCTAGTCACCGAAACGGCTGCAGGCCTTCTTCCATTTGCATTGCGTGCACCAGAGCTCGCGGTGCTCCATCCCGTACACCTTGCGGCACTTCTTCGTCTCGCCGCGGACTCGGCGTGGGGACGACGGCATCTTGCCCGTCGACACCGTCAGCAGGCCCATGTTCGTCTGGTACGTCTGGTACGGCCGCGGGGACAGCTTCAGGTGCTTGTTCGGTGTACCCTGCGGAAACAGAGAAAAAACAAATCAATTCAGTGGAAATCGCAAGATTTTCGGCAGAGTGGTTTCGATTACTCTTGACGCCGAAGAAATTATTTCTTCACGATTCGGAGCTCGTTTCGGGTTTAAATTGTTAGAAGTCAGCCTTATGTTGAAGTTTATTCATAAGGTTTATAAGTTACCTCAAAAAATGGCAGAAAGTAATAGAACTTAATTTTATCTTCGAATTTTAATTTAAACGAACTTTCGTTCCAATCCACGAATTCCGAGTGCAAAGGGTTAACCCTCAGACGGCAGAGCGTTTTGATAGCAATTAATATTCCCACAATTTATTTGCGTTAAAATAAAAAAGAAAACACTTCATCGCCAAATCTGACAAACCCTGGGCGCAGATAGTAAAAACATCGGGCAAAGAGGATTTGAAAAAGAGGATTGAGGATTGTAGGTGTGTATGTTTGGGAAGATTGTAAACCCGGCACCGGAGCAAGATAGCAAACGCGGATTCCACCTAACCGTTGCATCGGATGCACGCTAGACCAGGTCGGTAGAATGCGTACAGCTCAGCTCTCGGTAGTCCCGCTATCCACATTTCGTTGTCAGCTAACGTAGTCAGCGAAGGGTAACGTTAGCCGCGGTGCGTATACGTACCGGTGTTTGCGAAATGGTGAAGGTGGTGTTCCGTTCCTTGATTCCCACCATCACGTTCTCGGTGTTGTTGCTGTTCGTGGCGGTGGCAGCCTCCAAACGGAGCTGTTTCTGATACTCCGGATCCTCGTGAGGTGGCCTGGCCATGTCCCGGTGCGACAACGTTGGCGGCGAGCTCATGTGATCCACTGCCACTTCTTGATAGTAGAACTCCTCCTCGTGGTCGGACATGTAGTCGTCCTCCTCGTTCTCCTGGCCCTTCGACTTCTTCGGCCTGCGAAAACGACATTCTCAAAATTCTGCGTCAACTCGGAGACAATTCAGACAACATTCAATTGTCCATCCTGCGTCGCTCATTCTTCCATATCGTACACTGCAGTGAATTCTCATTACGAGTCAGTGCCAACCTTACAGTTTAGAGTCGGTGGAACTCCCCACACCATCGGAGAAAGACATTTTCTCAGTCTTCTTGTCACTATCGCTTAGCAGTCATAGGCTTTTATGACTTGTAGACGCAACTGACTCGTAACGAGAATTCACTGTATTACCTATCTCTTGATATGAATCAATAGATACTAATCACTCGGTTGAAATTCTAATTTTTATGCACTAATCAAAAGCGCAATTAGGAAACAATTTTCTTCGTAAAAAATTCCTCGTTATAAAAATCAAATAAAAATCTGTATTAATCAAAATCGTATTCGACGTTAGAATTACGGCGGCCATAATTTTCCTGTATTTAAGTTGCCGCAAGAATGAGCGAGCCACTTAAATGTTCCAAAAGCGTCATGTTTACTCGCGCTCGCGCGCGCGCCACGGGACCCGGTGTTGATCGACTCTCGAATTTATCTTATCGAGGCCGGTTCAAGGTCAATCGTTCGACGGCCTTGTAACCGGTCACGATACCACGCTATAACCGCGCGCATCGCGGTCGTATCGCATCGCATCGCATCGCGGCGGCCCGCGATTTTCGCGAAGACTTGTTGCGTCTTTGCGACGGCGACGAAGACGACTTACCCCAAGTGTGATTGGCGCACGTGTTCCTCGATAAGCGCGACAGTCGCTTTGATCTCCAGACAGCCTGGCCAAGTGCACTTGAACACCACTGCTGCGTTCGCCTGAAAAACAGAAAACACGAAATCTTTAGTCTGACGAAGACGCATATACATGCAAACGCAAAATTTTTTGGACACGTTCCTCGTCATCGTCACAGACACGGAACGTTCACAATTTTGAATTGCTTGGGGACACTCAAATCGATTTTATACACCTTGTTGATTAATGTTGGACGTGTGTCAAATGACCGGTTTCACGTGTTCTAGTTTAAAATTGTTTAAATTGTAGGGACTCCTCCGTCAATTCGACCTCGTTATTTTTATAAAGTAGTGAATAGATGCTACTCATTTTTAGCTATTTTTATGCTATTGAATGCATCCTTAATGCATGCGTTTAGTGTTAAAATTATATTAAACGTTTATTGCCATGCATTGATAAATAAATTAAATTAATTGTGAAAATAATCTGTAATTAAATCCATGGAAAAATCTTCATGATTGCGACAATTTGGGACAAATTTTTTTGCGACAAAGCTGGTCAGTCTAGTATACAAACAATCGAAGAATTAATGTCTACCTTCTCGAAACGATTGATACTAAAAATGTCTATCCAAAGATCCATGATCTACCAACGATCAACCACTTGATCAACAACCCAGCTGCATTCCACACTACTCCAAAAGAATATTAACCCTTTGCACTCGGCGCTAGTTTCATTCTAAAACTAAATTTTTCTTCCGTCTTAGAATATTTTCATTTTATTCATACGAAACTGATCCGATTTCCACATATAATGTTTAAATGTTTAGTAATCTGTTAAATACAAATTTTGTAATGCAACAAATATTTTGTAAAATTTCTCGTAACTTCTCTGAAATAATACCACAATAATTTCTAGTGGTGCTTCAGAGTCACCACTCGAGTGCAAAGGGTTAAGAATATAAATCCTGTGGGTGCGGTGCTATATCTTGCAAATAAACAGCCATCAGACCGTGGCAAATGGTCAAATGAGATTTTCATATGTAGCGTCTCCATTTTTCTAGCTTTCTGACAGCATGAAGGCGAGAGGATAACGCAAAAGAGCGGACACAGGGTAGCTCGGTTTTAAAAGGACGAGAGTGCGAGGATTTCGGCAAATATTTCAGGCATCTTCCGACGGCGTCTTACGGTTCGCCGGTCGATGCGATGTAGCGTGAATCGTGTACACGTAGCTCTCTCTCTCTCTCTCTCTCTCCCTCTCTCTCTCCCTCTCTTTCTATCTTACTCCCTGTCTCTCTCCCGCTTCCTCTCGTCCTTTCCGTACTGTTCTGTCGCGTGACAGCCGCGTGAGGGAAAATCGATGCAAGGCGTCCGGCGTGTGTTCGCTGCGCGCGCGGTTCTTTGTTTATACCGGCTTTGCTCGAGTACTTTGCACGGAGAGCCGGTACCACGATCACGTGCTATTGATCCTGGAACGATGCAACACGGCCCTCGTGGTCCTGATTTTCCATTGTTCTTTTGCTCCCTTCGAGGGGCACAATTCTGCTTTTCGAGGACGTTTCTGCGCGAAGCGTTTCGGACATTTCTTTTTTTTTTTCAGAAAAACTATCGAACCTTTTGCATTGAAATTCTGCACGCGCATTCATTCGGCATTTGAAATACATGCGTGATTTTTCTTTCGACTAAAAATAATCAAAATTACACGATTTATATGTTTTTCTGTCTGGCGTTTCTACTAATGGGAAACGAAGAAACGAAGTTGTTTATTAATCAGTAGACGATTTTATGGATTTATGACAAAAATGATTAATACTAGAACTACCGAGCCCTAAATGTGACTTAGACTTGTCCCTTTATAATAACAGCAAGATTGAATTTGCTCAGGTGTCATACGATTTTTGTGGTAACATGTACTCCAAAGAAGAGATGTATTAAAAAATTTCTCGTCAGAACGTTTTCATAGTTTCAGTAATCGTGAAAGAAGAAATCATCAAGTCATTTCGACCGGTTCGGTAGTTCTAGTGTTGATAAAAGCAATATTTAAATATTTTTATTTTGCCCAAAAATCTGTTGCCTGTTAATCAGTGGGAACGCAGTTACGGTGCTAACCGAGGCAAATTGAAACCCGCTACAATTTCGAGCAAACAAAAGAATCGAGGATTCGAGACGGTCGCGAAGAGGAGGCACGATCGGAAAGGATCGTCGAGGACAGTTTCGAGAGGTCGATAACACCGGCGGTCGATTAACCGTGTGCGCAGCAACCTACGAATATCGCCGCTGATTCACGGTTTTCTGTAAAACGATTAGATAGTGTCCCGCGAAAAAGTGAACGTGGTCGGCCAGCAACGTTGTGAAAAATCAAGTCGCTATACCTATATCCTCTATGCTAATTCCGTTCGAATCGAACGAAAATGGGACACCTGTTATTAAGTATGCGTCTAGGCCTATGGATTATTTCCTCCTGCACTTTCAACGATTTCGCAACGATTTCCCACCGGGTTTATTTCGCGAGGCGAACCACGCTCATGAACGGGAGCGTTTGTGCACCACCGCGTGGCATTTGCATAACGTGTACCCGAACTGGTTCGAGAAACGGTATAATAACACGTTCCGCGGTGACAAATTAGCGATACGCGATTCTATCGAGCAACAAAGCGATCAGAGCTCTCTATCTACAGTCGGTCTCATGATTAATGGCGCACACTTTAAATAATGGATAACTATTTGAAAAATGGACCGAACCACTTAAGTTGGTAGTTAACCTACCAGATATGAAAATTTTGGAAAAATTGCGTTTACTCTGAATTACAAAAAGTATAGTAAAAGTCGGTTTTCACAACTTTTTCATTTGGGCTTGTAAGGAAAATTTAAAAAATGTGTTCTGTGGATTCGTACAAATCAAATACATGCTGGAAATTTCACCTAAGTTGACCAATCGCCGAATAGAATGAAATACTGTAATTCTCACTATTTTAATCGCTTATAACTCGATTAATCGATTTCGATGGAATTTTCAGCAAACAGTTCCGAAAACGCAACTTTTACTATTTGTTTTCGTAATTCAGACTAATTTTTCCAAAATTTTCATTACATCCGGTAACTAGTCCATCTAGCCCAGCAGAAAAACTGAGGTCATTTGGTCGATTTCTAAAAGAAAAGCTATCCTGATTCGAAGTGTGTACCATCAATTATGAGACAGACTGTATTTATCTCCGTCTCGGATTGGAGAACGCGACCTCTCGGTTCTCGTTCTATGAAAGTTGCCCCTCAAGGACTCGGTCTCTCTTGTACGCCGACAGGTACACGTGTTAAGAAGCCGGGAAACAACGAAATTATTGTAGCTGTAAATTGTGTCTCGGCTGCACAATGCCCGCTGAGAGACGCGATCGACACGAGGCGACTTGGCGCAGCAGACCGCAGTGAAATACAGCTGAAGATTTTATCGATTTCGAATGTCATTAGCCGGCTGCTAACTACCGATGGGAGATTAATTGATGGAGACTGGCTGAACAGTGCACACAATACGATGGAATTGCTTGGGGAAATTTAGCGAGACACGCTTCTCACCCCAAAGGGGTGAAAACCTCTCTGCGACCCTTGGGAGGATCTCTCAGGAGGAGGAGACATTTTTTATTTTATTCTTTCTAGGGTGCTATATTCTTTCTTGAAAATTATTGGTTCTACGATGGATCATACTGTAAACAGAATCTTTGAAGGTCACACAGTTTACCCTTCAAAGATTCTTCTCGAATCCTTGATTCCAGCTAACAAGCAGACCCTCCCGCTAACGTCCCTTCTCAAAATCATTGACTTCAAGAAACACGGCGACGTACAAACAAATTTAGTCCACCTTTTCCAGCCTCTGCAGGTCCCTCTCCAACCTGTCCGTCCATTAAACCCCAGCGAACGGATCCTCGACCGTCGCTTATCAGAACGACGGATGTCAAAGGGAACGAAAAACTGTAGCAAGGTAACGGAGCAATTTTTCAGTGGGGGCCGGCTGGCAACAGGAAGGAGAAAAAAAGCGGCGAAAAGTGGTTGGCTTCTTCAAGGACCTTTCTACCCGTGACATCACCTCTGAAACGGTACACGCGGGCAGCCGCAGCAGCAGCAACAGCAGCGGCAGCGGCAGCGGCGGCGTAAGTACGGCGTAGCATAGGCATTGCCGAGGTCACAGACCTTCTATGCCGGTTGGCAGGCAATGCTCTCCCTTTGCTTTGCCTTGGCTCTCAGCTCAAGCTCGGCTCTGCTCGGCTCGGCTCACAGCCTTTGCTTCGTTGTGTACAACGAAGGAGAAGAGAAGTCAACGCGTGGCCGATCCTTTCCCCTCTTTTGCTAGCGCCCGCTCTCGCTTCGTCGTTCGCTCGCTCTCGCCGACTTTCAGTTGCGTTCGTTAATAATCACGGCCCCGTGGATTACGGTGAACGTATCTCGAGTGCGATCGCGCGCGAACACCGCCGTAACCAGATCTGAAGTGTCGCCTGATGAATGGGACAGCTTAATTTCGTTTAGCGGGTCTCGGGCAAAAGTCGGGCCCCCCTCGCACCGCGGGATGATAGATCGAGCGGAAAACAAACGGGCTTTGTGATCGCGCGGAATCAGCGAGTTGGCTGTTTCTATTTTAGGTGTCCTCGGGTTGGTTAGCTAAGGCGACACCTGAAAGTGAACCTTCTAGAACGAGGAGGACACGTAGGCGCTGCGTAAACATTGAACACCGCGTCTCCAGGCCAGGCTGAGGACGTTTGCAATGTTCCTTGTTTACTTTGGGTGTCCTCATTGTATAGGTCATTGTGAACACCGGTGTCTTCGGGTCGAGTATACAAGCAGTACATTGTTTACTCTGGGTACCCTTCATATTTTTCAGCGTCATCTAATCCTACAGTTTTGATCAATTGAGCATATCAAGGTTATGCCCAAGTTTTAGCTTACTAGCGTCCATTGGGTCTAGCGGAAGGCCCATCGTTGCTCCAAAAAGGGCAGGTTGAAAAATATGCGGAGAAAGTAGAAACGCGAGGAATTGAATGGACCTAGACGCGGGTAGCGAGAAGGGGGTTAATCCCAGTGTTTTTGTGCGTAATGGTCGAAAGTTTCCGAGCGATCTGTTTAGCCGTCAAAGAGGTTTCCCAGCCAGACCCGACCCGGTAGATTGCGAGGGTCGAGCGTGTGTTGGTGGACGCGTTTCGTAAAAAAAGGAGCGGACGGTAGAGAGAAAGAGAGACAGAGCGGGTAAACGAGGCAGCCGTTAGGGTAGATGGCCGGCGTGCTGCGATCGAGAGACGACGACGCGCGTGCATCCCCATCTAGCTATCTATACTACCGGCAACATCGTATCGCTCGCGATGCACCCACGGACTGACTCTAGCAACTCCGGCAACCCTGCCCGCAGCTCGCTTACTCATCCCTGCCGACTCGGAACACCGCACGAACACGGAGGGACAGAGAGAAAGATAGAAAGAGAGAAAGGGAGAGAGAGAGAGAGAGAGAGAGAGAAATCTTCTTCTCCGTCCCGAGATTTACATCTCTCTTTCTTCTGGCCGGTCGGCTGTTCCTTTTTTAGAATCTTGCCAATGGGACGGTCCGTGACCAATTACATCGGTCGCCGTTGTATCAGCCGCGTCGCCGTGCCCGATGCAACCTGTTAACGACGATCCACGCTGATGCATTGTGGGTGGAACGAACGTGCCGATTTCCGAGAAGAGTCTACCTCCACGGGCATCGGTGTTCCAGGATCAAAACAATTTATATGCGTTACTCGGATTTTAGGTACGGAGTTGGTCATCTGGGCTAACCAGGCTGAAGACGGTGTCTAGAATAGGGACACCATAATTGAGTGAAATCATCGTTTAATCCTCCTCCGTGTACGCATGTTTGCTTTAAGCTGTAGCTGACTGTTACATCATTTGTTCAATTCGGCGCCCTAATGTTTTGCACATGGAGACACCATGTAAACATTGAGCATACTACGTTCATTGTTTATATCGTGCGAGTATGTTCAAACTAAGGGCACTCGGGTACGCATTACTCAATGTTTGTTTTCAGTAAACTGGGGTTCATTGTTTGCTTGGTCAAGAACAAGGACATTAGGGTACGCATTATTCAATGTTTGCTTTTAGTACCCTAGTGCTTAGTAACTGTGTGCCCAGGCTAAGGACATTAGGATAGTAAAGGTAAACACTGAGCATATGACCTCCATGTTCAATGGTTACTAGACATTAGGGTACTAAAAGTAAACATTGAGCATACAGGCCCTATGTTCAACGTTGGACTTGTGCGTTCAGCCCCGGGAACCAAGGGTACCAAAAGCAAAAGCGGACCCAGCCGAACGCAGTGCCCGAAGCCCTCAAAGTACCCGAAGCAAACGTCGGCCACGTCGCTCGTATCCCGAACGTCCCTGAAAGTCTACAACAGAGAACGGATGCGTGACAATAGGGAACCAGTTTAGCCGAACGCCGCCTCGAGCCCGATAGAGCCAAGACACCTCAACCTGCCCCCGTATCAGCACACCCGTCCAGTCACGACACGCGTGTCCGTATCCGTGTCGAGCAGAGCCTTGAATCATTTATAATTAGACCGTGCATGCGATGATCCGCGCGCGCGGACCGACCCCAAGTATGCTCGACGAATGAAAATTCCAGGCAAGGTCTCCTCGGTGGCTGGCCCTGGTCGTCTCGCTACCGTCGCCACCGTTCCCTATGTATCAAGTCGGAAATGCATTCTGCCACGGCGGCAGCGAATCGAGCATTCACCGTCCGTCTGTTCCTAGGTGAACGCGAGCAACCGGTGCGACGACACGGAGCACGGGCACGAAAATCGATCCCAAACCACTTGCACAACCGCAACAACTTGCTTTCCACGCGGCTCTCGCTTTCTCCCCGACGACGCTCGTTCCCGAGGAAACAACCGTGCGCGACTCTCTTTTGATCTTTCGCGCACGCGTGATCGCACCGTGCTCTTTATGGTCGCGCACAGCTTCCGGCCGCTTACGGGGAAGAAAATTAAACTGATCCGTTTTCGACCTGATACCCCTGATTTTATGTTGCACAAGTTTTCGCCGTCCGAGGGTTCAAAATCGAGACCTCCACGGGACAACATGGCTCCCCTCCCCCCGTAACGTCTCGCCCGTCGATGTCAGCATACGCGCGGCCTGACGTCACGCTAATTCGACGTCAATCCCCATTTTGGGATCACGTCGTCACGTCGGTACAAGAGCCGATAGCTTTCACGAGAGCGGCGTGGCGTCGTAGTCGGATGTACCCGGCAAAGAAGGGACGGAGAGAGAGAGAGCGAGAGCGAGAGCGAGAGCGAGAGCAAGAGAAAGAGAGGGAGAGAGGCGACCGTATGGAGGCGATCGCGCAACGAACGGAGAAAGAAAGAGAGAGAGGAGTCGCTGGTAAGAAGTGGGGAGCACGAGGGTAACGCCCGGGAAACCAAAACAAACCAGGCTTCTGTGTGTTGGCGCGTCGATCCGTGGCGTGTGGTGAGGGTCGGCCGTTGACCCTTCGAAGGAACACACGAATGCTTTACGCGCGAACACCGAGTATATACGGGGTGACCGGTGAAAAACCCATGGGTTTGTTATGGTGTGGACGTCGCGTCGTGGCGGGGCGAAACGACGCGCGGATGTTGCACCGGGGGCGCACACGCTCGCCGGCCAACAGATTAGAAAGTTTTCGGGAGCAACGGCACCGGAACGATACACCGCGCGCTAATGGCTGCCCACTTAAATGGCCGGGATGATGACGCGTGGAAAAAATCCATAATGATTCACGGAATCCTGAACGCGTCCGCCAGGCTCCTTCGAAAATATTCAACGGGACGATAGAGTCATCGCTTCTACATATGTATTTTTAGGATTTTGCGTTGTTACACTGTGGGATTCGTTTTTGAATCTGTTTTCGGGGATAACCCTATGGTTATCGATGATTATAATGGACGCCCAATCTAATCTGAGTGTACACGATGTAGATGGGCGTCTATGATGACTGTTGACACGCTTAACGCGTCTTTGTCTGGATAAAGGTGTTACGATTTTGGGAGCCGATGTCGGCGATAATGAGCACGCGAGGCACAAGTCCGCCATTGTTCGGCGTCGTTAGCACGCAGAAATTGAGCCGGCGAAAAATGCACGGCGAAACACGCTGGAACGCGCGATTCGGCGCAATTTCCGAGCAAGAACGGGGGTCGACGACACGCGGAACAGAGAAAGAGGATCGTTTCGAGCGCGCTAGAGGAGGGAGGCGAGCGTTGAACATCCGTGAGTCACGACGAGACTACGCCAGGATGTTCAACCGTTTCCAATCCGGCGGCTGATCCCGAGGAATCTACGAAACGTTGCATTCGTGGGAGAGAAAAATTCCATGGAATTTGCTGTGACGGATCGGCGACGATCGACGAGCGCGTTCGTCGACGATTGTCGCGTCGCGTCACGAGGCAAATATATAACGAATCTCGATTTGCCGGCCTGATCGCCGCCATTATGAAGGTCAGCGCCACCATCGAGCACGTTTTGAAACGGCGGTTGCCCGTCCACGGGACGGAAAGAGAGCAACGGTTCGTTGGAAAAAGATGCGACCAACAAACGACTTGAGAGCACGAGTGCAGGAGGGAAGAGTCTCGCGCATGCGCAGCTGCGTTGTTTACGTCTCCGAGCGGCGTGCATCTTCCCCGACATCTCCATGAAACGATAGAGGACGCTAGCTACGATGATTCAGGCTGATTGTTGTTGTTTTCATACGCTACGACTTCCTTGTAGATACTTCGTGTATTCACGATTGGGACTATGAACTTTTGCAATCGTGAAATTTGAAACGAACTGGACGCTTTGTTTGTCCTCGTGATTTCAGAAACTCTAGCGTCCCAGGCCCCATGTTCTTGGGTTCTACTTTAGAACGATGGCGTTTGTTTCACGGGAGTATAGTTGACTCGATGAATTCTTGGTACCGGTAGTTCGGACAGGAGATTGTGGTCTTTTTCAGACAGCGAGGGCTCGTAAAGAGCATGCTATTAGCGGACACGAAAGGCGAAAGATAGAACGATAAAGACGCGAGATATATGACGTGTATTGGCTTACGGTCATTCGCTCCCCGGCCTTATCACGTTATCGTTGACTTTGACTTTGAATCGAAGTACATTCCACCGGCAGTAAAAACCGACCGGTTACCTTGCCCGTTCTTCCGCGATAAAAGAACACGCGGTGCATACAGGGTGTTACATTCGTAGGTAGCGACTTCGCGAAGTCATGCGAGCTATGCGAACCGAAACTTTCCTTCGCCTACTTCTTCGTTTGTTGACGTTCCGTGGTCTCACTTTCCGTGGACCCTGGTCGACCCGAACAACGCGTTAAGGCTAAACAAGCTTCAAGATGGCGGCCAGCGAGATCTTCGTCAACGTGAAAACACACTTTCTGTATTATGATAAATTGCATTGATCTGGTAATATCGATTCATTGAAACTATTATCATTTATTTACGGATGGAAATTAATATATATGGACGCAAAATGGCGACCAGTGAGATCCATCAACATGATATTACATTCTGCGTGTACACCAAATTGTATTGATAATACAATACTGATTCATTAAGATAATTGTTGTTTATTTCAGGACGGAAATTATTCATATTTAGGCGCAATAATTTTTGTAAAATGATGTCGAGTATAATCTGTTGATTGGATTATGAAATGATTATTCTGAATATCAGCCAAATCAAAATTACAATTAGCTAACCTATACGAATGTTACGATAGGGAACATAAATAGACAATTTAATATTTGTCAACCGAGGGCAAATTGATTGAGTTTGGCACGTGAACGGGACTTCGATAGAGGTAAAAAGCGGTACGAAAACACGGTGAAATTTTAAATCGGTGCCGGTGTTTACACAAGGCTTGTTTGTATTATTATATTCCTACGTTAAATCCCGCCTTGATTGATCGCTCATTAATAATGCATCAGTGTGTTTATATTCGAGCTGAGAATTCGAGAAGGAAATACGGGGCTGATTAATCATGGCCGATACTACTTCAACAACGGTACACCGGTACATTCGACGAAGCGTTCTCCTTTTTCCTTTTTTTTTCTTCTCACACAGTCGCGCACCCATGTGCGTGCGCGTGTACGAGTGTACGGAAAGCGTCACGCATTAGCATAATAACTTGTGATTCTACTTTCAAACGGGCGACTAATTTAGCCGCTAATTATCCTAATTTAATGCGTGGTTGCACTTTCATGCCGTCATGATTATTGGATTATTCAGCCCGGCCGGGGAGACTGGCGAGACTTTGTTTCTAATTGAAATTGCAACCAGTGCAATTCGATCAAGGCTCTCTGTTTGTTTATCTAGATCATCTCTCTTTCTTGCTGCAGAGATTAGCCTAAATTTACACCAGGAGAACAACGCGCTGATAAGATACGCTTTGTTTCCGGCCTCGCTAATGAAAGTAAAAATATTTCGCACGATTGCCGGAGCATCCTCATTACCATCACAGCAAACGAACCGCGCTATTTTCAGACATTTTAAGTGGCCAAACATGTACTAACGAGAAGCAAGTAAAACGGGTTGTCATTGACATTAAGCGTCCCGCAGAGTTTCCGGCCCTACGACTGCGGAACAGCTGATGGCACAGCGGTTTTCGAAAATTTTTGCAAATTCTGCCATATCGGTTTCGTATTGGTCAGGTTGCGGTACAAATAAATTCGATTGCTGGTGAGGTATGTTCTAATCCAACGAACTTAATTACACGTTACGTTGATTAACCCTTTGCACTCGAAGCTATTTTAACTCCAAAACGAAACATTTCTTCCGACTTAGAATACCTCCCTTCTATATACTTTTTTTCATGTTGCACATACGAAAATGGTGCAGTTTACTCATACAATACTGAAATGTCTGGTGATTTATTAAATACAAACAAATTTAATAACGTAAAAAATATTTTAAATAATGATACAGCAATTCAGTGCTATGGGTTAAAAATTGAAACCTACAAGATGTAATTCTGCGCTTCGTTAATAAATTAAAAAAGAAATACAGTAATAGCACAGACAATAGTATACAGATAAAAAAAATACAATGAGTACATGGCCGGATAAATATATTCAGAAAGTTTTCCCGGTTCATTCGCGGTTGTTGTGAGCACACAAAGGCCTTGCGCAGATTGAGGTGTATTATTAGTTTCGTACGAACCTCGGTGACTTTTCACGACTCTATAAATAAAGCTTCTTTTGTGCTTAGAATTTGTCCGTGCACACGTACAATCCCTGTAGCTCACGCAAAATTTGCGATAATTCTAAAATTGCAGCTATTAATTCACCCGTGTATCGTAAAGTGTGTACAGTAAAGCGTTTCTGTGAATAATCAAGATTGTAAATTAAATTTTCCAGCTGATATATCTCGGCAAACTTTGTGGAGTTGTTTAAAGCATGTTCAATGGGAAGCCCATTAGCTTTTATAATCACTGTGTTGCGTCTAAAAGTTCTTCTAATTACTAGACTGTATTTCTTAAGACAACCTGTTGATTTATGAATGAATCTGCGTCATCCAATTACTCAATTACCAGCGATTAAAATTGAATGAACAGCTGTTAAGAAATGTGTTCGAGAATTCGTGTACAATGAACGATGCTTAAGACGATTTCTTTGTTGTATTAAACTTTTCAATATGTTTTCAGTGGTAAAAGAGATTTACCGTTCAACTGTCAAACGGATTGATTTTTTTCCGAGTATTCCGAGTACAGTTAATTGTTCGAGGAGAAACTACAGAGGACCACTATAGTAATTTCAACTCCTGCGGCAGTATTAGCGCCGAGATCAGGCTGTTTCCCAGCACGACAGTGACCACATTCCACAGCGTTACGCACGTCCATGGCAAAGTTTCGTCGAGCGACATCGAGGAGGATCCAGGAAGATCGAGCTGCCGAAACCGGTAGTACCGTTACTAGGAAATACAGTTTTCGGTGACGAGGAGGGCTCGATCATAATTCATTCTGAATTGCCTATAGCTGGTAGAGAAATAACAATGACGCGCAACGTATTCAAATTTGCAGCTCAACAAATTTTCAGAAACGAATTCCCACTTTGGACTTTCTTGCGCTTCACAGAGACTTCATATAAAAAATTTTTCTGGACGGCACTTACGGTACAAACTTGAATAGAAAAAACGAATTTCTGTAGTTTAAATCATCCTCGACAAGATGCAAAAATTCCCATTAGGCTATCTATCGCAGTTCTCTTTCTATTAATTCCTGAAAGGAGTGTCTGACGTCAAGCTGGAATTATGACGGGGTTACGACGCGTGGGCGCGGTTCATAGCAAAGTCAATTTTGACTTTCCCTGGGTACAAAAATTTGTGAAGCTCGTTGGAACGTCGACGCGACTAACTGTGAAGGTCCGGTGCCAAAAAGTTTTGTAGTATGTTAATAAAAAAAATGTCGAAGCTAATAATGACCGAGAAATCGAACCAAAAATGCTGTCCCGTAAGCAGTATCGAATTGATCGCTTCGAAACGGAATTGCAAGGTACGTCGCGCGTTTTAAGGCGTCCGTCGTGCTGACAAGCGACGAGTGCTGTTACCGTTCACTGGCTCTAAAACGCGTGTGCAACGCCGCCGCCGCCGCCGCCTGGAAGCCTAGCCGAGCGAGCAGATCGAGCGATTGTTCGCTCCGATACGTGCATATATCGAATAAGGACGTGTTTCAAGGCCGAGCCACGGTGTTCCTGCACGGTTCTGCAAAGCGGGAAACGTTTCCTCGCGCTGTTATCGCCGGCCTGTTCGCTTGTTATTGCCAAACTGGACGGGAACGCGACCGATATCGGACGAGAAAGGTTCAACATCCAATCTCGGAGGTCGCCGGACGCTCGCACTGCCAATTTGATCGATACCACTTCCGTCATGTTGTACTACCAATGCTCTATACTCGTCGTACCACCCTGTGCTTCCCGTTCGCGAGTATGCGAGGAGATGCACCGAGCTTTACTGCTCTCTACGCTGTCTGCTCGCGATACGCTCGCGGAGGACTTCTAATTAACAAATTGGAAACGATTCTTTCGATAATTGTGGCACAAGATTTTTACCGAGACTACCACCACCATGGACAATCGCGACACCGTTCCATAAATCATTCACAAGTATAGCAAACGTCTGATTATTAAGCTGAATGGAAAGTTCGTTCTGTTCCGTGGCACAAGATAATGGTCTTACTTTGAAGCTGGTCTGGCTAACCTGGTATCATTAAAATATCTTTGGAGCGGCTATTACGATGTACATTCTAATTTGTGGAAAAGAGAATCCAAGTCTCGTTTTCGTTCTGCCGATTTTTATCTCGACAACTGAACCCAACGCAATAATGAAACGAACATAATTTCGATTCGCACGAGGGATCAGAGTACCAATGTCTACCGCGATTTCTATGAAAAAATAAAGAAGCATATTTGTTGGGAGACAGGTTTGGCTGTCACCGACGTGGCAATCATATTTCAGAAAATATATTCGAAGGATCTTTCGATACGATTGACTTAGAAAGTAGTCCTGCCCTAGGGTAACGTTATCCTCGAGCCCCGATCCTTTCTCTTCTCTTTGCCCGGCCGTTCGTTGTCGCGGATTGGTCAGCTGAAACCGCAGCGAACGCCCCCTCCAAAATTTGCGAAAGTGACCTTGATTCGATCAGCGGCGGTGCCGAGCGATCGATCGGCCGATCGACGTGTCCCAAATTCGATCGATCGGAAAAAAACACACAGACCGCCGTTGTGCGCAAAAAGTGCTCGCTCAAGGAACGACGAATTTTGTTCAGACGAAAATAACTCTGCCCGGTCAACGAAATAATTTTAACGAGTTGAAAATGACCACGGCTCTTTATGCGAGACAAAAATGGAAACTGAGGTTGAATCAAAATATTTCTTCACCTAACAATTGTAATAAAATAAAAGTAACGGTATTCGTTAATTCTTCTGATGTTTTTACCGTTTCACGTTTTCGCCAGAATGCAGAATTCGCAATTGAATGCTTGAAATTTTCATTTTTATCGCAAACACATAAATTCTTTAAGCCATAGTTTGAATATGCAATATTTAAGTTCGATTGTTGTCACGATTATTTGTTGCTTCCGGAAAGCCAATGCACACAATCGCCCTCGTAGCTCGTTACGTTCTTATCACGATTTTACAACGGTCTGCGTTACCGTGCGTTTACCGAATTTCGCGGAACGTCTCGCGATCGTTTCGCAAACAAGAGCGAAAGAAAGGTTTGCGCGGAGCAAACGGACAGCTTAATGTAAAACCGATTCGAATCTACCCGTACACGTCAATATTTGCCCGTCGATAAGGACCCGTCGCCGGCTCTTATCGCCTCTCTGTTCGATAACCGCGAATTTGAATGCAACAGGCGTTTTTTCTTCTTTCTTTTTCTTTTTTTCGCGATCGGGAAGCCAAATTCGCATAACGCCGCAGACGCGACTGCTGCCAAGGTTCCCGACGCAATAAACAGACGCGGTTCAATATGGTCGAATTTTATTTTCGCGAGTGCCACTGCTCTTCCCGTTTATCTCGGAACCGCGAATCGAACGTGTTTGCCGAGCGAGTTCCGAGAACGCTGTCTACCATCGCGACTACCGGCTCTGCACCAGAATAATCCGCCGCAAATAATCATAGTGAAATGCCCAACTATGGCTGGCTGCGCACCGAACCGCCGGGTAATTTTCCCTTGGAATTCGCCACGGTTGTTTTCTTCGTCCCCAACTGTCCGCCGAGCGAAAGGATACAAGTGCGCTTTTTACCGGTGCCTTCTCGCTGCCTTAACAGTCGACAAACTGTTTCGATCTTTTATCTGAATCTTCCAAGGCTCAAACATAAATGCACAAAGCCATCGAAGTCGAAACTCTCGCAGAATAAACTGACTGTGAAATAAATACTGATTCGGACACTTATCCGAAAAATTTTTATTCGTAGAAAAACATGGTGTATTTTTTTTTGCTGCAAATAAAAAAAAGATACGTTGTATCGTTCTCTGCAGTTCAAACAAAACTCTATGTTCTAAGTAGAAGTAGGGAGTATTGCACAGACATCTATCAAAATTGTACTCACAGATTCTGAGTAGAAATAGTGAGCATTATGACAGACGTCTATCCACATTGTACCAATTGTAGACTTGTAAGTAGAAGTAGTGAGTGTTTGCCAGACATCTATAAAAATTGTATCTATAAGTTTCAAGTTCAAATAGTGAGCATTGTGGCGGACACCTGTACTCATAAGATTAAAGTAGAAACAGTCAACATGATGACAGACATCTAAAAACTTCCTGCACGGGCATAATACACTTCGGCATACAAAAAGCATCTTTTAAATTTCCATTACAGACACAGATAAAATACCTATAATTGTTCCCTCGCAATTCCGGCCAATAGCAATCTTTAAAAAATATTCCCAAGATGTTTGGTCCAATTCTGAAAAAGTTGTTCGTTTTTAAAAGGTGCACGAGTATTTCACGAATTATTTTGCCACGCAAGATCGCGCGAGATTCCCAGATCGAGATCGCAGCGTCGTGTTTCAAGTATAAACATTCAGCGCCGATTCGACAGTGGCAGAAGTGCACCGGCGGCAGCTTTCGTTTTCATCGTGTTCGGACGTTAGTCAGCGAGCGCGGGGGCGTAGTATAGCGTCTGGTCAGACGATCAGGATATCTTTGCCGCGAGTAGAACGATCGGCGACGGCGCGGAAACGCAAAAGTCCGGCCGCGACAAACGATCGATCAGTCGCTCACGCCTCCTCGATCGTTTCTCTCGGCTCGGCGCGGCTCGGCTCCGCTCCGCTCCGATCCTCGACGATCAGAGCTCCGGTGTAGAACGTTTCGTACGGGCCAGTGGATCAGCTGGCCACGTACCAGCGGATTTTCATCTAGCTGAGCGTGACAACGACTGATCCCACCGACGCTGTCAACGGCCTTGCCGTGTCGCTGACACACACGAACACCGGTTCGCCTCGGCACGAAGTTGAGCAACGAGCTCTTTCTCGGGCTCATGGGCGCGGCCTGCCTTAGGACCAGTTTACTGTTACTCCGCGTTGCTCGACTAACTGCCCGACGAAAGCCGGCTTCGCTACCAATCCGATTGCCATCGCGAGTTAACCCGCGATCCTCGTTAACAAACGAATTCTCGTCGATCGTCGCCGGACTGTGGAATTTTTCCGAGAGTTCAGACGAAATTCGCACGAATTACTACTGTTCTTCTTAGACGTGGATTTCTAACTTGAAAATATCAATTACTTTACTACCGTTTACGCACGCACAGAGCGACAAACCGGAAATACAGAGTGCACAGGCTAATTCTACGCGAAAAATCGAATCAGAAAGAGAGAATACAATTTTTTCATTTGACGTTCCGTTCCCGAGATATAACAGGTTAAAAATTCGCCGGTCACGCGAGCGCCCGAGTAGGAACGTCCGACGTGTCTGGTCATGGCTTACCGTTTCCACTTCTTGCAGACACCGATGCCCGTCAAACTTTCGAAGTCGATTATCTCGGGAACGAATACACGTACAGGAAAATTGCGTTGCATATTTTCCACTCAATTTTTCATGCTGAACCGATCCCAATTTGTCTGACGATTTGTTACTGTTTTTCGTACTAGAGCGGCAAATCCCCCTGAAGAACGCAACGCGTTGACTCAAAGTCGCCTTATTTTCTAGACAGCGGATCTTTATGAAAAATAGAAATCATTTACGTAAATTGCGAGGAATTGACACCAAGTAAAAGCGTCTTCCTTCCTTTAATCATTTTAAAATGCCGAAAATGATATTGTTTCCATCAAATTCTTTCAATTTCTGCACTTCTATTAAATTCTATTGAATAGCCGTCCGAATGACTTCAGAAACATCCAAAATAATTCCGCGTTTTGATAAGATCGTGCGAGCTTTGACACACAATTGCCGAGTGCGGTAGCAAGGATCAAGATTCGCTCGAGCAGTTCTCGCCACAAAGCGATCGAGATCCAGGGGATCCAGGGCGAGACCGACGGGGAAGAGTCGTCGCGGAGCGTTCTCGTCGGGAGGAAATGCAAAGTAATCGAGCGAGAAGCCGCAATAAATATCGGCGAGGTTTACGGGACGGGTAAAAGGGAAAACGCGTTTGAGCGGGCGGGCGAGCGAGCGAGCGCGCGCTGCTCGGGCACTTTCCCCTTTCGCGCGAGTATTCCTCTTTCATAAGCTCGTTTCACGGACGAACAAGTCCCGGGGAGAGAGAGATATGTGACTCGGAGCCGTTCCAGGGGATCGATACGAGAGAAAGTAAAGCGATTGCGATCGGACAGAGCCGAGCGCTCGCCGCAGCGGTTGCCCCGTGTCGAAACCCGCTTACGTAAAGGCACGGCGGCGCGCGCGGGCCCCCCGCTCATGGTTGTCGCCGTTTAGCATGCGAGACCGGGCCCCGAGAGGCCCAACGGGAATCGGGATCGAGCGATGCGCTCTCGATCGACGCGAGCACCCGAGCATCGTCGACATTCCGCCAGGCCTTTCTCAAAATCGATGCGTAAATCCTTTCCCGCGACACTTTCACGACGAATACGCATGCGAGCCTCGTCGCGTAAAGTGCACGATGTCGCATCCGCTTTGACATAACTGTTCTTGGCAGGACGAGTTGGTTTTAGGACCTGCGGATATTTATGCGAATTTCTCCGGTAGCCAGCAAACAAAGCGACTCTCAATTATTCGAAGGCGAAAATTATTGAAAAATCAGTATCGAAGCGAAATCTCGGCGGCGTCCGTAATGAGGAGTTAATTTTGGAGACCGGATCGTTTTTCGATAGTCGTCGAGGCGCGAAAGTGTGCCCCACTTTTAGCCCCGCCCCTAAACGCGATTTTCATAGAGAAAATCTGAGAGAGACGACTGCGGACGCTGTCGTTCGCGGTCTCTTCTCTCGCGTGATTATTCTTCGACGCCGCGATACTCTTCTGGAAAGGATGTCACGGATATTCAAAAATATTCAAGCACCTGTAGCGAAGCCGGTGTGACGAAGGCAGGCAACGGCTATCGGGAATTCGAGGGACACACAGGTGGGAAACGGAGGCATCGGCATGGAAAAAGCTCGCGTCCCCGGACGATCGGGGCGTTAATGAAGCGGATCGATTCGTGCCAGCCAAGGCCCTTAAGAGCTTTAATTGTTCGAGCCACCTTCGGCATTGGAGGTCAAGGTAGAGCCAACGGGACGGTCGATAGCACGCTTGCGCGCCTCGTTCTTGCGGAACCGACGACAGAGCATCGACGAAAACACCACAGTACGGACGAAACACGAATTTCCTTACTTGCCAGATTATCCACGGTATTATGCCACGTCGGTCGTATACGACCATTTTTAAACTCGAAAATCAAATTTTTACTACAACCTACCGAGTAAACCAAATTTTATGAATGTCCACAATATGCGAGAATTTTACAAGCATTGTTGTTACGATAAACTTTGTTCTATCCAAAAAATGTACGATACAAAAATTGTGAATTTTGCGGATCCATTTTCGCACGAACGAATGAGCGAGCTTATGGTCGCTGCGAGATGCAGATGAGCGTCGATCGGGCCGGCCCGCTTGTAAAAAAGACAGTCAGGACCTAGGACAACGCTCTGAACCGTGGCTGGTCCCCACCATGGGCTGTTCGGTAACCAGCTGAAATTCGCGAGCGTGCGACCTTGAACTCCTCTCCTACCGCCACAAGAGAGTGGGAGAGAGAGAGAGAGAGAGAGAGAGAGAGAGAGAGAGAGAGAGAGAAAGAAAAATGTCTAACGAGACTGGCAGCAGCCCTTTCCCGGAGATCGGCTCCTTGGTAGTCAGTCTGCGTGGCAAGGTTCACGTGACACTGTCCATCATACGCTGTCTTCGTTGACTGCCAGTGTCCCGCTGAGAGAATGATAATTCCGAGGCGAAATCCCGTTTCGACGATGACCCGCTTATGCATGCTGATGACTAGGCTGCGGGTCTTTATGCGAAGTAATCTACGCTGATTGCACGATGGATGATATTTCCTCTATTAATAATTTTAATAAGTCGAAAATAATACAACACTGCCGTATCCCCTAAACTGATTAGCATTTTTCTATGAAAACTATATCTATTGAAATTCGATTGCAATATACATAGATAAATAAACCTGTGTTCTTGCAAGGGGAAGCATTTACTGCTTAGCTAATTAAAAATTGAAAAAAAAATCCGGAACGAGTTCTTTTGACCAATAACGATGACCTTCATCCGTGAACCTCCATAGACGCTTCAGTATAGTTTGCAGAAAGGCCAGATGCGTTTATTGTACCGCGTGGGTCGTTTCGTTCGATCAAAGAATCGCTTAATTACCATCTTTCGGAAAAACACACGCCTCATTTGCCACCGGGCGAAGCCATAAGTCTTACGCAATCTGTTGCGCAACGCGCAGCCGCCGTGCAGCGTCGATAAGAAATTGTAAACAGCGAAATGTCATACACCTGGTTGAACGAGTTGATTATAATTATTAGCTGCACCACCGCTCGCGAGCACTTCCTTGTGGGGATCATTCCGCCGTGACTCTAGTTCCCTCGGGTAAAGGTCCCCGCGTTCTATACGTATTTCGAAAAAATATGATTAAAAAAATCCCCGTGGCTTTTTCACCCGGTGACGACATTTTTTCCCACGCCTAATTAGCTTAATTTCCCTCGTCGGTGAACCTTGACACGTTCGAGTATCCCAGCTCGAATACAGAGAGAGATTAATGGTTTTCGGGAAGCTACCAAATCTTCCTTTCAGTAGATGCAATTTTTTGTTATACTATCAATTTTTAATCTAACGTTAATTTTAGTCGCAGAGATTTGTTATTACTGTGGATTTTTATACAAAATAAAAATTGTCTGCATTATTCTCAAGCTACAGATGATACATAGACATTTATTTCTTTTCTCAATAATAGCGATAAGTTGGAAATAATGTAATATACTTAAATTCTTTAAATGATTTTACTGTTGATCAACTCATTTTTGCTATAAATCCGCTGTCTAGTTTTTGCTGATCTGGTTGCGGCATGCTACCGACAGCTGTGCAACTTTTGAAAGTTTTAAGAAAATTTTTTCTTTGACAGAAAAGTTATGAACGGAATTTTCAATATTTATAGAACTGTATACAGTAATTATTGATAAAGAAGGAGTTAAAATTTTGAAATACAGGTTTTTTGGAGGACAATTTCGGTCCCAGGAAAATCGATTCCGAATCGATCACGTGCACTCAAGAGACATCATCGCAGATGCACGCGCGGCTCCGCTGCATTTCCAAGGAACTCGCATTACATCATGTGTATCAAAGTAATTTAACGCATTGTCACGCGCTAACAACTTCGGTACTTTGCTAACCGATACACTGTCTGATATGTCTTCAAACATGAAGTCGTTTTTTTTTCTTTTTGTTCTTCTTCTTCTTCTTCTTCTACCGAAGTCTGAGGTGTGACACAGTTTACTCTTCTTTTTAGATTGGCACACTTTGTGCCGGTTCTCGGTAGCTATTTTAAAAAATCAAATAAGAAACTTCTTATGGAAAATTGATTCGACCTCAACCTTGATGTAACCCGATTCTGCTGGTATATTTATTGCATAAGAGTACACCGATCTTGTTGCATCGGTTGTTCATTCTTATTTCATGAAAAGTGCTGGATGTTGAGGAAGAAAAACAAGAGAACTGTGCATGTGTTTTGCAATTTAGAAGTAGACACTTTCTGGAAAATAAAGGGGCACGGTATTTATCATATTCTTGGCTTTAGAGTATTTCTATATTTTTACTAGTTCCTATACTTCTATACTTCTAGATTTTTATATTTCTATATTTCTATATTTCTAAATTGTTTTATTTCTATATTTGTGCACTTCTATATTCTTTATTTCTATATTTTTTCTGGTATTTTTAATATTCCATATTTTGACTAGTATTTCTATATTTCTGTATTTTTATTTTTAATATTTTCAGTATCCTCTAATTTCTACCTGTGGTGTGTTCCAGAAGGTTCACAGAGATAAACCTGAAGAAAACAAATATCACTGGGCTTACGACCTCCGCAAATGACGATCTACTAGCAGGGTTGCGTCTCTGATTCATCGTCAAGAAAAACAAATGGTGAGCATCTGTTCCAGAAAATTAACAAAAATCCTAGCAGACCATTGTTCACCACTGTTAACACAAAAACAACCTTCCTACATCAATCTCCGACCCATAAAGGACGGTAAACAATTTCCAAAAAATATTCCAACTGACCAAAGCAAAACATTGTAACAATTCTTGAACGGACACGATCTAGAATCCTCACGCAGGATCAGTCCACGAGAGAACAAATGTCTCCGCGGTTGACGACCTGCGCAAACGAGGATCTAGAGCCCGGACGATCTCGTCTCCGATTCATCATCAAGAAAAACAAAATGGAGGGCGCCTGTCCCGGAAGGGGTGATCGCCTCGCGGTTGCAAGGGGTATCGCTGGCAATAATTACTCGGTGTCGGAAGGTGGGACCGTTTTCAAGTGATGGGGACCCGCGGATGATCAGCCCGCCGGGCAAACGGAATGTTAAACGATCAATCACGTCGCTAGGAACACGTCGTGTCCGCGGTCAGGAAATTGAAATGAATTGCCCGATGGAAAATAACGTGACGCCGCGCGAGAGGCGTGCTCGTTCCTTCCGGGCAGGTAGAGTCCTCTGATGCAGCGTTGCTCAACCTATTTCGTCGTCATCGAGTCCAGATCATTCTCTAACGCCACCGGAAACCTGCTATGCTCCTCCTCGGAGCGAGCGAAGCAACCAATTTGTAAGAAACACGTCAAAAAAAAAATTCAGCACTATCGGCTTTTGGGACACCCTCTGTATGAAAGTTTGTGGGAAACATTAGTCAAATGAAGCACATTTTTCATTTGAATTTCTGAAGAGCCTGTTTTATCTAAGATTGACGATTTTATAGTTTTCTGTTCTTCACAGTTAATCAATTGCCGGGCAAATTAGTACCTTGCGCCGGCACTTTGTTTATCGGGTTCTTGAAGACGTTCTGTCACGAATAGTTCGGGCGATGGTGTCGCTATCAAGAAACGCGACGAAAATGCGAAAAAAGGTTGAGGAACGCTGCTCTAATGGACGCGTGCAACACTCCCTGCTTCCCGCTCATTAGTCGCAACGTTCGAACCCCGCAAGGTCGCCATTCCTATAGCTTCCAAGGAGATGCCTTAATGAATATACATCTCGGCCTTCCGAGCAGCTTGCAGCACAAGCATTGTCTCTCTCGCGGCTCGCATTCCTGCGCGGCGAGAGCCGTTTCGAGCCAACTGGCGTAAGCGAGGACCGTGAGATCCGCGGAGATCTGTTTGGCTGCTCTCTGACAGCGGTACCGTGTCATTCTTTAACCCCTTTTTCGGTTCAAAGCTCAAACTGCTGAATCTGTCGACATTCGAGCCTTTTGTTATCGGGGAATGAGGTGGTTCGTCCCTAAACTTGACTCTTCTAACAAATATCACGGGAGAAGCAATGGTAACGATTTTGAAGGTCGTTCACTATGATACAGTTTCAGAAAGTTCCAAACTCGGCCCAAAATAGCAGAAACATTGGCAGTTAAAGAAAAAAGAAGGATTTTCACATTAATGTGAGAAAGACGCCTGCGATGTTTATGACAAAATTCAATATAACCGGTTTGTCTCTCATTAACTTTTTATGAAACCTTCATCAGCATACGCGCGACATTTTTCGGATTAAAATGACACCCAACACGACACACTTCGGACCATATTTGTCTGTTGAATCCACGATAAAGTGGAACCTCGATTATCCGAACTTTCTCTCTCCATTCTACCCATACGCGTGTCACATGTAAACAGTTCAATCTGTCGCAACAAGATTCATTGAGCAAATCAATCAAGATTTAATCTAGCACTGCAGTTAGGTAACTGTTGTATTACCCAAACACTCCTCTGATTAGTTCGGATAACAGAGGTTCCACTGCATCGTGGATAAAACGCGTAAATATGACCCGAATAGTGTCGTGTGTGGTATCGTTTTAATCAGAAAAGTGTCGCGAATATGTTGGTACTGTTTACGTTATTGCTCTGCAGCTGATATCATTGTGATACATCAAATTAGGTCAAGTGACATCCTCCACTACCCTCTGAACCCCCTATTGCGCCCGTTGGTCTCGTTTTCGTCCATTTATGGAAAGTCAATTTTCAAGAATATGTTTATAATTTCCCAACGAGAGCAATTGACGCGGCGCCTCCAATAATTTGTCCGATACTGAACGCTCGCGCCCGGTAGCACCAACAATTATTAATATACGACACTTCGAGGAACTCGATTGCAGATCGGATCGACCTAGAAGGTTCATTGCGAAGAAAGTCTTGTTATAAATATTCACCGGAACCGGTCCCCACTGCCAAAAAAAAAGAATATAAGTTGACCTTTAAGCAACCACTGCAACAAGGTATCGAAGGAACGCGGTTCTGTCGTAACCGGGACGATCGACGACAGAATCGAAGATCGCGAACGATCGGCTCTCCCGAATTTGGACAGAAATTCGGTGCTGTAATTTTCGGGACGACAGGGAATAAATTTAGAACAGCTGTCGACGAGGTGAGAAACGTTCAGCGGGACATTTTTATCGTGACGCGGTACTCGGGATATTTAAAGTGAAGACGGTGTGCTATATAGTTGATTCGAATGACGACGCTCGAGAATGCGATCTTGTCGCCCGATACGTGCATGTGTTTTCTAAGCGATCGGCGAATGTAGAAACAGAGGCGCACACGGTTTTATCGTCGCACGAAACTATCAAAACAAAGAGACGACGATCGTGTACGCGTTACCCACGATCGTAATGTCGGTGTCATGGCCGGCGACTTATGTCATGCGACGTCGGCCACGCGTGTTATTAACGACGGAGTGTCGTTTTCTACGTAACTCGATTGATAGCGGACCGTTACCCACTGTAACCGGTACGCTCTTGCGGAAAATCATTCTGCTTTTACGATGGAATCTCTCCGGATCGTTCAATGACGGTAGCGTTCGTCAGCTGTTACGACAAGAACCAGCAAATCAAGAAAAAGATCAAGCAAAACTATTATTGTACTATCCTCGACTCATTGACATTATCAAAAGAGAGGGATCTGAACCAGGACAAATTGATTATTGAATTAAAATATCTTCGATGAAGTTGCAAATAATTTCAAGGTCATATAAAACGAGCGCACTAAACGAGAAAAATTATTCGATACTGCAGGACGTCTTTCCTTCCAGAAAATAATTTTTCGAAAATTTACATCCGGATCCCGAGACTTCCGAAAAATAGAAAAATCGTTGTGAAAAGTGCAGAATTGTTTCGGGGAACAATTTCAAGGTCATCTAGAATGAACATAGTAAAAACTTGTTCCTTTCAGAAATTGATGAACGGATCCGATGACTGGCAAAATGTAGGAATGAAAGGGATTGCCGACTGTGAAATTAGGAGCTCGTTGATAAAAGTGCAGAAACGTTTCAGGAAATGGTTTCGGCGATTGCCGAAGTGATTGCTGGGAAGAGCCAAGCCGCGAAGAAAGTAGAAAAGGAAAATGGGAATGCGTGTAATTACGGCCAGCGGCTTTCCTCGGCGTTGTTGCTGGGCGCACGGAAATACGTACGACAGGCATTACGGTGAACGTCAAGTTTACGCAATGTTATTACGCAAGACCGACGAACGTGTCACAATATGATCCCGACGTCCCAGTGCTCGAGGCGTGCGCATATATACGTCGTTGGTAATGAATCGAGACATCCGCGTCCGCGTACGACTGGCTAACATTTAACACGAAAAACATTTAACGCGGAAGCTTCTTATTTGCCGTCTACTTTTTCACAGAAAATCCCGCGTTCGCAGCAACATTGATGCACGCGGCAATTGCACATCCTGCGTGCTGACCGGAAGCCAATTAAATTAGAGGACTGAATGTATCGAACGTATTTTTTCTCGGCAGAAATGAAGCTGTTTGTAATTGCGAACACTTAACTCTTTTTCTAGAAAATTTCAAGGTGCTAGCCATATTTACGACACTATGCTCCGGTTTCAGAAGAAATCGAGCCAATTAAGCAGCGCAGTCGGAGGACTGATCGTAACATTCGAATTTTTTATTCGAAGAAGAGAAGCTGATTTATCGCTGTTTTTCGCTCCTCTGTAGAAAATTTCAAGGTAGTGGCAACATTAATGATCTTCAGAAGTCGATGCTATGTTCTAGTTTCAGAGGAAATCCTCTTTGAGGTCCCGTGTACGATTCTCTACGTTTTAATTAGGTTCGATCACAGCTTAGAACAAAATGTAATGTCGCTCAACTTTAAACACGCATAAATTTTGAACCAGTGAATTCCTCGCCCTGAAGCTTTGGTTTTTGGAATTTTCTCGCCGAGATGTAGAAGATTATATAGCAAAAAGTTACAAATTTCTGGGTTGTCAAGGTGAAGTTTAACCTAGCGAATTAACAAATGAACTGAAGGAACTGAATGTAGTTCTGAGACAATCTCAGAAGAACATTATCGAAATGGAAATTGTTTCTTGGATCAAAGAGCAAAAATTCCGTTTGTTGGTGATTCACCAATTCGATTTCCAGGATCGACTTCGAAATCGGTTATTTTCGGTATGATACGCGGGCTCGCGCATTTTGCGACGCTCGTCAATGAGGATTCCCGGCTCGGCTCCGTGAATTACTGTTTAAACAGAACGTCGGAAGTTTTGGGGGAGTCTGTCGGAAGCTTTGCCAGACTGTATTGCGCGGTCGTAAAAAGATAGAGGCCGTCGCGGAGACGACTGGCTGCTGTGGAATTATTAAACTCGGAGAGTGACGCTTCGTCTACGCTGAGAGTCTCTGTCAAGGCTTCCGCGGAAACTGTCGACGATCCATTCACAGAAGATTGCAATAAGATCTTTATCCTTTAAAGCGACCAATCAATCCATTAATACAGACACATAATTTTCGAAATTAAAATTGATAGCGGTAGCAAAAGACTGACAATTCATAGAAAACATCAAGAAGAATTATTTTTCCATTTTCATCCCCTAAAATATTAAATATAAACCAATAAATAGAAGCATGTCCTGGATTCAAATTGATCATGGCCAGAACACGAATAAGTGAAGTATGGGGCCAATAATAAAATAAAAGTGCCAGAAAAATAAAATAAAATATTGACAGAAGAAATAAATGAGCGTACATTCGGGGCTGGTAATGGGCATGAAATGGTTAATTGGGGGTGTCAGAAGCGCATGGTGCGCGTTAGATGCAATTAGTCGATGCGCTCAGCAACGCTCGGTAAATAGATGATTTATTCGTGCTTTGCGTTTGTTCTTGGCTGGCCTTGATCAATCGCGAACGCTTGCGAGAGGGACAGGGAGCGGCTGATCTAATCGTGCTAGGTGGTAGGATCGACGTGACTGTTTGTTCATCTCGGGACAAAGCGTTAGATAGTGCTCTAAGGCGACTGCAAATAGTATCCCGATGCTCCAGCACCTACAGACACGTTCGCTCGAACGAAATCTTGATCACAATTTCGCTAAGAACATTTATCGACCGACAGCCACGCCACTGGCAACATCAAAACAATCGCTAACAACAGATAAACACTTCACAGTGTCTATCACTCTCTTCTGTTGTTGTTCGAATATTTTGCAGAGGAGCGGCGTTGCATTCGATAAAACATTTTCAAAATCAAACAAATATAAGCGAACTTGTTCATCCAGTAATTACTATATTTTCTCTCTTTGATCTCTCCCTACTCTGTCAAGTTTTAGGACACGCTAGGTGATGAATTCGGAGGGCAATTAATTTGCGCACATAATTTTAGCTAGGACAGAGAGGGTTGGCGTTGTTGGAACGATGAACATTATTTTGGCAAACCGTACAGAGTTCGTGGATTTACAGTAACGGAAGAGTCGCAGCGACTGCGTCCACAACGAGACCGGAAATTCGGCTGTTGGCAGGGGTCACTCGTCGGGCACCATATTCAAATCACGTTACCGACATTCCCCGTGGTCTTGGTGAAAGAATACACACACCGGTATCTGCATTATCCCCCACTACTGTAGCGCTTATTAAAAACGCAAATATCCCTCGGCTATTTTTAGCCCTCCAGCGTGCACAATCGGAAAATTCAAGCCGCTGTTCGGGGACCCGACGGTTCTATATTTAACTTGTTAACTGGGGAGAGGACAAGTAAACTCGTCACTCGCGTTCAGTATATCTCGCAGTGATTCCCCAGTTTGTTTACTCATTTCTCCGAAGATCCTCTAAAGATTGGCTTATAGCGCTAGACCGTATTTTACACGTGCCTGCCCGCCGAGACAGTGCCAAATCTATTTTGATTGAAAGTCGATCGCGTTGAACGGTGGCCAAACATATTAACACGTTCGTGTCACAATTTACGAACACAATTTCTTTCAAAAAATTTGTTTAACAATCCTTCTTTTTGCGCTGAGTTCACTCCGATTCGTAGATGGAGCCAGCTTCGCCAGATCAAGACTTGTTCCCCCACTCTAATTTCCCCCTTCTACCGCGCTACCCCCCACGCTTCCACCATAGTCCGGTCACGTGACGTGTTCTGTGTCTGTCGCGCATACACCGGTAATGACAGAGAGAGGATAACTATTTCCCCTCAATCCCCCCTCATCCGGCGACACTGGATGGAGCTGGAAGGTGTGTCCAAACAAATTGACACGTCCGCACCAGAATTTACAAGTACAATTCTTGTTTATATGAACGTAGTATGTAGTTGCTGTTAAGGAAATATTTTATTCTGTACTTTTGAGAAGAGAATAGCCCCATTTCCTGAAGATAATTACTAGACTGCGCATTTTCGTGCAAAATACATAGTCACATTGTTCTTTAAATTCTGCTGTAGGTTTAAACAGCAAGGTGCATAAAATGAGTTCGCTGGTAATTCTTGTCGATAATCGTAAATGCGTTGACAATCAACCGAGACCGCTGAAGAAGAGTCTTGAAGAGCTCGGGGCTCATAGAAAAACGCTGTCCCCCGAACCGCCCACGAAAACCGCTTCGGACCAGGTGAGTAACGGGGACAACGCAGGGGTGCATCCTCAAAATGGCTGTCATCGTCTACGAGACCTGTGGGCGTCGTTGGACCACGTTTCGTTACCTTTTTCAGCCGAGGGCGATCCCCAACAAATTTTTATTCGCTCGACGCCCCTCGATCAGAAAAGTGTGACAAACATGTCGGTAAAAGCGTCGCAAATAAACATCAACACCTCGGAGACTTTACGATCGGCCGATTTTACGCATTTGCGCGAAAAATTGAGTAGGCGAAATTCAGAATAGCGGAAGACTTGAATCGTGACGATAAGCCATTTTGAATCCGCGGAAATGATTGAACAGAAAGAATTTCCCGTTCGGTCTCGGTGTCTTGCAATCGATGTGGCCAAATTTTCGTTTCGCATAAAGATCCGCGGTCGAAATTTAACCTGTCCTATCAAAATCCTCGAGCACAATGACGTACACCGTCTCGAATATAAAAAGCTCGACTAAAACCGGGGAAGACAAAGCATGCACTGAAATTTCGACACCTGGGTATCTCGTCATCACGCACGTGGGTAGACAGTGGCTCTGTGTGTAAAAGAAAGAGTGTCGGAAAGCGATCGCGGAACTAGAAATAAATCTGCCGGTCTCGCGCGTGTTCTATTCGCCGGGCAACACGGGCTAGAAAGAGAACGGAGCGAGAGAGGGAGAGAGGGAGAGAGGGAGTCAGAGAGTGAGAGAGGTGAGGAAGGAAACAGAGAGAGAGAGAGAGAGACACAGCGCGCACACGAGCATCGAGCAGCGCGAGCACACGGCTGCACCGGGCTGCACACGGATATTGTTTCGCGCGCGTGCAGTCAGGGCCACGGTGACCTTAACTGCAACACCATCCCCCCCACGCGTCTCCCGGCTGTCCCTCGTGGCGACCTCGTCCCCCCACTCCCCGCGGCCCCCTCCCCGCCAGGTTGGATGGCTGTCCGAGGGTGCACGGGGGGCAAGGGGGGAGGCACGTGCCACCGATGACGTCACGCGGCGAGGCGGTGTGCACACCGCAACGCGCGCTGCAACGCGCGTTGCAACGCCGGCGCCGGTTCTCTCGCGGCTGAGGGATATCTAGGTCCATGCGGAGGCGTGCGCTCGCTGCGAAAACCGACGACGTGCACTCCACACACGGACGCACGCACGCAGAGATGCGGATGTGTGTTACTCTCTGCGCGCGGAGGCTCACCCTTCCCCTTCAGCCCCCTCCCCCTAACCCCACCTCGTTCTCCCTCTAGATCCCCGCGAATATGAATATAAGTACGCATATAGATTACGCTGCACGCGGAGGAATGTTAATGATCACTCCCGTCAAGCATTATCGCGGACGCGGATGCAAAAGATGCTTACCGCGGATCAAACCCCAGATGAACCCCTCCCCCCCCTAACCTTCTCTCTTCGGCTTTACCCTACTCCGCTGGATCGGCGACCATGATCGCCTCGTGCTCTAGAATGTTCATTGTCTGAGATGCGCGCCACCTGCGGCTCGCATTTTTCGATTTTCCCATTGTTGCGGAGGTGGGGCGCGTGACTATCGCAGTTTTACGGTTTCGTAGGATGACTGCGGGGAGTTGCTGGGAGGAGGAGGCGATGACGATCGATTTTGGATGACCGGGACTTTGTGGAGATATAGTACGCTGAGATTGCTGACGATTTTACTGCGGTCGATCCTCCTAAGAGGTCCACCGCCTTCTACAAAGTTGAAGGCCAAATTGATGCAATTACTGTAAGACTATTTTGTCTGGAGAGTCTCCACAAGTGACTTGTTTCGTTGTGCGAAGTGCGTTCCTCGGAGTTTGTTTTTCGCCTCTGGCGTATATGCATATATACGTCACAGGCATTACGCAAGAAAATCGCCTCGTCATAGGCACAGCGTTACAAATAAGAAACTATCATAGTCATCATCATTATTATTATTACACGCAAGTGAGTACACATGGCGATGACGATTATATCCGCCGTAGGCGCTTTCTTAACCCCTTGGTTAAAAGCTGACTTCAGTAGCATGAAATGCATTCTACAATTTTTTCAAATTTACAGCAATCCTTTAAGCTCCACGAGATCGCACCTTCTACGAAGTTAGGGGCTAAAGTATCGGAGGTTCGCACTGCTTCAGAAGAATATCGTACGGAAGACAGTTTCAAGGAGGATTCGCCAGCAATATCAGTATGAAATGCATTCAATGATCATTTAAAACGCACGCCAAGGTTCCCACCTACTATGACGCTGAAACTAACTGAAACCTAGTTCTGATTCGACGAACAAAATTTTATAGGCGTGGCGCGAAGCTACGCGAAACCCTTTTCCCGGTAATTCTACAGGTCGACTGTTCCAGGAGAGAAAGTTGCATCGTCCGGGTTGCTTCGATATCTTTATCGCGAATCGACTCGAATCGTTGCGAGGAGATAACGCCGATGCCGTCGATATCGCAAACGGCATTGACGTTATCTCGACGTATCCAGGATCGCGGCTCGCGATTTCGAGGAAATTCGTCTGCGAGCGTAACTCACCGCGAAACCGGAAGCGGAAACGAGGCAAGGCCATGCGTGCTGTTTCTCGCGACGCTCCGCCGTTTCGTGGTAATTACCCGTTCCGCGTGATCCAGCGGAATTCATCGGGATCGTTGCGATCATTCTCGCGAAGGGCGACTCGAGTCGCGTTCCACGATTCCGTGGATCGTTCTCGAAATCCTCGGGTTCGCCTGCGTGCTTCATTCTGATCGAGAATGATCTGGGTTGATCTGTATCAGTCGAACGAACGTTTGTGGAACAGTAGATTCGTATAAAAATTGCAATTTGGAAAAGAAACAGCGATAGAGGAGGTAAACGACTTGATCGTAAGTTGCCCAACGTAAACGCGGCTTTAGAAATTCTCCTGAAGTTTTGCAAAATGTCCGACGATGCCGTGGTTCTTTGGTCCCCAAGCAGCTAATCGGTTCGTGAAGGGGATGGGTCGCGTTGACCTTGATCCGGCCTGAATGTCTTCAGCTCGGCCAATTGGGTCAGGTGCGCGGATACGCTCGAGATACGGACCAGTGAAAGTGGTGGCCTGGTCACGGAGCGTCGAAAATTATGTACCGGCGAGCACCGGTGCACAGGACACGGCGATGGCCACGCGACGGGTACGAACGGTACCCTGACCGGGTCGCATTCATCCGAGATGAATGAGTCCGAAGTCGACTTCGCGGTCAGCGAAAGTAGGGGGCTAACCGGGTTGCGAACTTCCGCCATGATGCCCGAGGACGTTGCCATTTAACCCTCCAATCGCCGGCCTTGGACCCATTTTCACCCGGAGCCACGTTTCAACTCTAACTTTCATTTTTGGATTTTGGAACTGGCACGTTAGTACAAGTATGTGGGACCTTTTTTCACTGAAAAATTTGTTCAACTCATTTGCATCATAAGGAAATATGAAAAGAAGGCCTTTAACTTTTTTTTCTTTATTATATTTAAGTACAAAAATGACTACAAGTAAAGGAATTTCATATTTCAGCGTTGTAAGAAAAAATCTATTTTTTGGCTAACGAATAATGACAGTGACCAACAAAGTTGAGCGTATGCACACGGCCCCGGTGATAGCGACCAGGAAAATTGAGCGCATATGTATACGCTAACGATGCAAATGGGTTAATCACTGCGATAGTATGGCAATGGGTCCGTATAATTTTGGAAAGGTTGGTTCAATAAATTTGCAAAGGCCAGATGATTCGAGCGAAGTCGACGCACTTTTTTACGCCGAGATTGCTAGAACGCCGGCCTCGGAGAAAGTAGACCGCGTTTTAAAAGTGTATTTTGGTCGCTGCAATGGTAACACTTTCGTTGCCGTGCGATTTCGTTTGGCAAAAAGTGTTCCGTAGAAAGTTTATTCTAGGTCTCGACCGGCGGACCGTGCGTTGACACGGTTTTTCGCAATGTTTTCGAGAGATCCGCTTCCAGAACGATGGCGTTCATACGGTTTACACGTTTGTCCGTGAGGTACCATTTTAGATGTTCCAGAACCTTCGGAGTACCGTCATTTGATAAGCAAGCTTCAAACTTTGAAAAATCCTCCAATTTTCTGCGGTACCTAACATTTCCTCAAATAATCGAACAACAGTCGCAAACGCAAATCATGAACCTTGCAAAACGGGTTGGGTAATTAATACTTAATTTCGGATAATTGGAGGACAAATGTCGTATCAACATTCAAGGAGACAATTACGCTGAGTGTTCTAGTTCGCGTGAAGATAAAAACGGTATTTTTGAGCAAACAGAATCGAACAAATTTGTACGACTTAACAAAACTATAATGAAAGTATCCACAAAGTTTTCCAAGGATGCAAGTTATTTTCAAACAAAGGAATTTCCGTTCTTTAACCTTTATGTCAATAAGCGGGTACTCAATTTCTTTATAAAACATAGATTAATTTATATTTCAGGCATAAAAATATGCAGTGAAATTATAAAATGCAATGTCGTTCAATATCGTCGAAAATTAAGGTTCGAATTGCGAGGAGATTAACAAAATGGCACTGACCTGTTCACTCTCGTAGGTGGAGCAGCTCGCGGGTCCATTCTCGACCGGGCTGCGGTTCCCTTTCGCCCGGATCTGAAAAACCATAAGGGGAGCGGTGTTAGGCGAGTCGGTAGGGCTTCCGTTCCGGTTGTGGGTCTCGGTGGAGCTCAGTTATTTTCGGACCCCGTCGGACCGATTTTCCGCCGGCATGCTCATCGACACGCGCCTAAGTTTAGCGCACCGCGATTATACCTCAAGGTTCAACTTGTTAGCCGCCTTACGAAATACCGAAAATCGCCGCGCGTGTTTACATCCTTGGCTCGGCCGCGGCTTATGTCATCGTCGTGGACTTGGCACGGACCGAACTGCATCGCGGGCCGAGTCCCCGTTGCACCGGTGCATCCGCTGCAGTCCATCCCAATCGAAGAATTCGACGACGTTCTTGTAAAGAGTCTCGAATCGACACATGTTTCATTTTTACTGTTTTTCTATTGCAATTTTGACCGCCTCTCGTATAATGAAATGGAAAAAGTTTCAACAACTTTCGATATCGAGAATGACGAATTAACTCGTCATCGCATTCTAACTCACTGCAATTAAATGATTATTTTATCTATTCTCTGAAAAGAAATTTTTATTTCGCGTCCTTTCATATCCTACGTCATTTTCTGAATCATAGATCTATCGATAGATATCGACAAATAACAATACTGCATTTGAAATGATTCTGCTATCTAATCTCTTGAAGACCCATTCTATCTATTCTCTTACAGTCTATAGGTCTGTCGATAAAAGTTTCAAACCTGACTGATCAATAAAATGAAAATCTATTTAACAACTAGTTTAAGAGAAATTTTTCTGTGATATACATTCACGAGAAACGTTCAAGAAACAACTCCACTGATCAATTTTTATAATCCATTGTCCCAAGTCGCTGCACCAGAATGTCAAACATTTTGATTCGACAAAAATCTACAAGCAAGCATGACATTCAAATAAAAAGAAACAAGGATGGTCGACTCGTGGATAAATCCCGCAGGCACGCGGCTGCCTGGGAACGCGATAGATGAACGAATCGGTGGATCGATAACGGGGATTAATCATTGGCAGCGCGGAGGGAAAGAATGCGAGGCATCCGATTTGGTATTCTTTTTCGCGGCTGCTCTCGCCTCGTAAAAATTCAGCCGCGCCACCGTTCCGCCGGTAACGGTAAATCGTAATCGGTGGGATCGCTCGGATCTAAATGAAAATCTGTACGCGAAACCGTTATCGGCGTGCGCGGCATTCGAGAGGCTCGCGATCGAGAAGATCGTACGGCGGAATTTTCTTTTACAGACGGCGAGCACCGTTTCTATCGATCTCTGATCGGCGACGCTACGGAGGGATGGGCCATAGATCGCGAAAAAAATTGGTCAACGCTCCGAAAGGGGGGACACAATTTTGGCACAATTAAATCGAACATAAAAATTGAATTTTCACAAATTTTAGGGAAGATTTGTACTACGATTGTGGAATATAGAACCAATGATTGAAAAATTATTATTTATGTATTTGTTAACCCTTTGCACTCGAAGCTATTTTAACTCTAAAAACGAAACATTTCTACCAACCTAGAATATTGCCCTTCTATATATTTTTTTTCTTGTTACACACGAAAATGGTGCAATTCACTCGTACAATACTGAAGTGTTTAGTAATTTATTAAATACAAACAAATTGAATAATGTAAAAAATATTTTGAATAATGATACAGCAATTTTTAGTGGCGCCTTACAGTCGCCATTCGAGTGCCAAGGGTTAAAGTCCCAAAAATCTGAAGGAGTCTATGATTTGCTCGTGAGACAATTGTGAAGTTATAATTGCAAAGTATGAGTAAAATTTTGTAAGCGGAGGTTGTTTATCGTCGAGGCTGTTTGGAAATTGTGTTCGTTGGTTGCAAAGTATCCGGTGCCTGATGTTTTATCGGAGCGACAACAACAAAGACGCTCGTGGCGAAGCTGTTTAGTAAACATCCGAGATACCCCTGGAACGCATTGCAAACAGATGCTGCGTAATCCCGACGCGATAAGTACGTAGGCGTCGCGATACGGAAGAACGAGTTCTTGGTTCCTTGTACGACAACATCTCGATCGACACTTGCCGATCCAACGGGAGGATTTCATGTCCGTGAGTGTTTCTATCAATCACGAATTAATATAGATCCTGTGTGAGCAGAAATAGAATTGGTGGCAACCCCTGTATCGGACCACTGAACTGGGCTTGTCGAAAAGTGATTTCGAAGAGTGTTGTTGCATCATCGAAATTGTCGAATATTTAGTGAATTATGAACGAGTCACGAGTGCTTCTCGCAGATTACGAGTTAATTCCGTCCGCGCAGAAATAAAAGTTATTCGTTTAACGCTTTGACTGCCAAACTAGAAACCTCAAAAATTCCATAAAATCAAAGTAAGTTATTTAATGAAATAAAAATAGAAAATGATGAAATGTATGATATTGAGTAGTCCTCCAACTTTCTTGCATTTTACAGATCCCAAACAAATTTGGTGCAACGAACATATTAACGTAAAAATTAATTCTAAAACTTGGACAAATAATTCTGTCACCCACGTATGGGTGACATGGCAGCCAACGTGTTAAACGAACACCAGAGTCGAGCTGTCTCGGAGAACACAGTAGCTCGGCATTTTTCCCCGGAGACGGGCGAAGAGCAAGCCCAGAGGGATCACGGAAAAATATGTTCACGTTCTACTCGACCTTCGAAACTAGTTTCCAGCGTTGCGTGCTGGTACCGGTTCCGCGGTCGCCGCCCTTGCCGGCTCGTCTCCCGAACTCTTCGTCGACCTCGAGGGAGATTTCTAGTTCGCAGAAAAAGTGTTGAACGACCAGGTAAATATTGCAGAATGATACGCAAAAATGTCACGTTTTCCAGACGAAAGAGAAAAGGAATCTCACAGCGTGCCCTTGGAACGACATTGAAAACATTTTCCCCGAGTCAAGCCGACTTCGATGCCTCGCAGTTCCAATAGTTTCCACACTTTTCGAACAAAGAAGATGTCGAACGAAAGGTAAAACACTTTACGGCAAACTGTAGAAAACATCGCGCTGAAAGCTCTTTCCATTTGTGCATGAAAAAAAAAAATCGTTAACATCTCCCCGCTGCGGCACTGAAAATATTTTCACCGACAACCTGAACCCACTTTGATGTTTTTCAGCTTCGACAATTTCCAATCTTTTTCGACGGAAAAAGTACTGATCGAAAGGGCAACCGCGACGGATTCAACTCGCAAAAAGTTTCACAAAGAAAGCTACGAACATTAAACAAAAAAAAAATCATAACCCGTGCCCTTGGAGCGAAACTGCGTCGCGAGCCGGAAAGCACGACGCCATCGTTCCGGCGCGGTGAAGATGACGAATGATTTTTGTTTTGAAACGCGCGGAAGACCGCTGATAACGCGCCTCGGAGGAACCGTCTGCGGACTCTCGGTGATTTATCTCGTTGAACTTCGTGGATCTTTTTGAGAGAGAGGGGGGGAGGGAGGTTATCACAGGGAGGTTGTAGAGAAGCTGCTAGCGAACAATTAAATCGCTTGCAAGGCGTGGCGTACGCTTATCTCCCCCGAACTTTAGCTCCTTCCGCATCCGTGGCTTACATTTAATTAACGCGAACGGGGCCGATAAAACTGCCGGGGTTTGCGTAAGACCGACCTCGCACGCCGCATGCATGTGATCCGTGGCCTCGGCTCGGGCCTAGGGCCACGCAACTTCTCACTGTTAGCGATCAGAGCCACTGTTCTTCCTCCTTGGCAGTCCTCGACGAAACGGTAAACACCACCAACTTGGTCCCGTATCGCTCCCGACGCGATCTTACAATCCTCCTTGAAAGTGTGGATCGCGAACGTTGACACCAGTTTGTTATTCATGAACTGTGCACTCAGACTTTTGGATTCACAGCGATCCACACCTCCGGTTACTCTGTCGTAGACGACGTAACCCAATTCGGTTTAATCCTCGAACGATTGTAGTCGTAGACGAACTATTTTTCAATGGTTTATGAATTTATTTTTCGAGATCAGTGGAGTGAAGTTGATTAGAATCTGCAAAATCCAAGACGATCGAAAGAGTACTCGGTCGCAAATCTTAACTTTTCGATTTTTACTTCATTCGATGAATTACTTCGACTATCTGGAATTTTTGAGGCTGTTTACTGAAAGTGTTAACACGTTGACTGCCCAGAAGCTCGATCCATTAGAAGTGTAATATGTTCTTGTTGTCGTGATATTTTTGTCTTTCGTTGTTTCTTTGTGAAACTGTTATCGTCGCATTCGTGGCATTTTTCCGATTAAAATGATGCCAAACATGGGTTCGAAGCATATTTGCCCGTTTGATACGCGAATTGTTGGAACCTCTGCTATCCGAACCGATACCTCAACTCCCCATTACCCAAACACAACACGATTCCTCATATACAATTCGTCGCGCAAATTAGTAACAATTTAGTCCAGCAAACGTAGCTAGGCAACCGTTCTATTGTCCATGCAACATGACTGATGTTTCACCGATCAGTTCGGATAATCGAGGTTCTACTATATCACGGATTAAACGAGCAAGTACAATCAAAATGGTGTCGTGTCTGGTGTCATTTTACTCAGATAAATGTGACGAATGTGCCAGGAAAAGTTTCATGAAGGGATCATTGGGTACAAAACAGTTCTGCCATTAAATTCTGTTCGTTTGCATTTTGATCGGATCGAGTATAGGGACTGGATCCGGTCGAAAATGCCTGAAGACCCGCCGCCAAGTGGACAAGGGATCTCCGCTTCGTTCCTGCTTTGCCTATCGATCGATGCCCGCCTCGTTATCTGATAAATTCAAGTGCAACGGTTCGCACCCGGGGACTGCGACGCGCAACTGCGCGTGCTGCAATGTTAATCCGCAGCTGGTGAACTTGGCCTTCTAGTTACCCGGGGAATTATCTATCCTAACCGTTCACGGAACGGCTTTCCTGATTCCCGCGCGTTTTGTTGCATGGCCAATGGCCGTTACGTTCGCTGCGGCCCCTGAGACCGATCCTCTTCCGGTCATCAGGTGCTGCAGCTCGCGAACCTCGGTCTGATCCTTTCGCATTTGAATTTGGTTGCTTTCCATGGTATGAAAAGGAAGACATGGACCGCTAATAGATAATAAAAGTTGATTTTACAGAGAAAGGATCGCTTTCGGTACCTATGCTAATTTTTGGATCCTCTCGGTGGTTACTATAAGGCCTGTAGGTAACTTTCTTTTTATCACCCTGTGTAGCGAACGCGTTAAAGAGCGAACGAACGACAGGACTTAGGGGATGACCTACAGGTTACGCTTGCTCTGGACTCACCTTCTTCTTTCGGGGGTGGTGCTCCTCGAGGTAATCGGGCACTATGCCCTCGTCCAGGGTGGTGGAGCCCGGGGTGCTGCTCGACGACGATCCAGAGACGTTGTAGGGGTAATGCTGCTGATTGTGCGAAGGATGAGCCGGTGTCTGCCACAGGGAACCGGTGGTTGGTGCCCCCTCGTCGCTCAGGGGTGGGCTGGGGGTGCCGCTCCGCCATGAAGCCCCGCTGCTGCTGCTGCTGCTGTTCGAGGTGCCGCCAACCCCCGGAGAGCCGACTACTATGCCGCCACCTCCTCCGCCTCGACCTCCCCAGGAACCTTAGTCCGAGAAACAACAGGAATTTCCAATTAATTACTCCGCTCGCTCCCGGACAACCCCTCCCCTTTCTTTGAGCCACGTTCTCTTTGTGAGCTCCTCCTCGCGAGCCCTTTGCCATTCGTTAACGATTTCGATCGGGTCTCGGGGCTTCTGGGCTTGTCAATAGGAACACCGTGATGGTTCAACGTATGCGAAAGACATGTGCACGATATTTACGAGAAGTTGGTACTCGGTAAAGTGGGGCGTGTCCTTTGAGAGAAGCTTGGTCGATGAGAAGCGTAACACGTATTTATTATTGTAACATCTTTGTCTTCCTTTATTTCGTTACGAAAGCGTTATCGTCGTATTCGTGACATTCTTCCGATTAAAATGATACCAAACATGACACAGTTCGGAGCATCTCTTCTTCTGTAACGCACGATTTAGTGCAACCTCTACTATCCGAACACCCGAAGTCTCTATTGTACGAATACAACACGATTCTTTATATGTAGCATTATTATATTATACACAGCCGATTCAATTTACAAAGAATTAAATATTGAATTGAACACTGTAATATAAGAGTCTGTTCTATTATCCGAACGCTCATGTTTCACTGATCAATTCGAAGAAGGAAATATGCTCCGAGTGGTGGCGTGTTGGTGCTCGTTTTAATCAGAGAAACGTCACAAATATGCTGACATAAGTTTCGCAAAAAGAATCATTCGGAAAAAAATGTTTTACTATCGATAGCAATGTTACTCACTACCCTTCTCTACATCAATGAGCAGAATGTGCTCACGATATAAATGACACTGCAGTCCCGAATGATGCCAATCCCGGGTTACACCCTTCAGAACCGAAAAAGAGACGACCGAACGAGAAGAACTGCTTAAGCTTCAGTTTTCGCAGACAAGCACGCGACTAGCATATTTTGCTTCGGAACGAAGTGTCTAAAAGCCGGAAAACCGTCTACTCGACGAAAACAGTGCTCCGGGTGGGCAATAACCTCGCGAGTGGTCAGTGACGCAACGGCGGTACAGCGATTCGTGCTCACGCGTGCACGCATGCATTCGCAGGCCGGGCAAGGCACAAAAGAACGATCGCGTCGCGTCGCGTCGAGTCGCGTCGCGCAGGAATAAAATTAAGATCAATTGGCCGCGTTTCTTGGTATTAGTAAGCCATTTACAGCACGATACTGACCGTAATTGTGCTGGCAGTGAAGTGGCAGGGGATTGTGAGGACTGTGTGGCGAGCATGAGAGCGACATGAGGACCAATGCAGCGGTGCACTCGTCCATGCAATCGCCGCGTTCGTTAGTGCGGCAACCCTCGCGGCCGCATCCGTGGGTTATTCGCTCGTTCCAGCCGGTGTATAATCGCTCGGAGTCGTTGCTTGAGCTGGGTCGCCGTTTCCTTGATCTGAAACCATTAGAGTACAACGCTCAGTGTCGCTCACGGATCCCATTAAAACCGCGGAAACACCCTGTGCATTAAGGTTACAAGCAATTTTTTTCGGGGGAACTATCCAACTTTTTCTATCAGAATTTTGCACGCAGATTGGCGGGTGTTTGATGTACACACGTTATTTCTTCCGAGTGAGAATAGTCAAAATCACACGAGTCACATATTCTTCTTCGTGAACCATGTTTTGGAAAACATGTGTCGCTTACTGCCACGATTCCGGCCCAAATGCTAATCAAAAACGAAAAAATGAGGAATACTAGTCGGTATGAATGTGAACCTACGGTCCGAGGCAAGACAAATTAAAATCTTGACTGAACTGGAATTACTTGATACCCAGCACATACAAACAATGGTATAACTTGTTTATTTGTACTGATTTTTGAACAAAACTTTCACGAGTATGTTCCCGACACCTTCCCGATTAAAATGAGCCCAAACACGATGCAATTCGCTTCGTAATTACTCCTTTAATCCACGATGATGTAAAACCTCTATTATCCGAACCGTCGATATCCGACAGCCGAACGTACGAGCCAATTCATGAGTGATCAACAAATGAACATTCTTAAGGTGAGGAAAGGGGTAGTCTCGGTAGAATATCGCGGAAATCCGTCCCCCAATTTGGCAAAACGAGCGGAACGTTCAAAAATGCAACAATCGGGAACGGTCCGAGAAATGGAACACGAGCGGACAGAAACGCATCGAAACGGTCAATCCGGGGGGCGATGGGAGGAATAACAGAGATTAAGCCTGTCGAGTAATGCGGGTCCTCTATCTGTCTGTCCGTAAATCGAGGAGATTAGTGGGTGAATAGGCAGTTTCGCAAGAGGAAGGACTATCGTGGCGAGCATGCACGCGTACGTCCGCGAACGGAGACGGGGGACACTCTCGCGAAAACAATGGCCGACGGGGCGCGCGCGCGAGCGGGCCTTCCCGGAATTTCGCGCTTCTGCAATTACGTAAAATAATGTTCTTTTTCTGCCCCCGTCCCGATGCAACGCGAGTAACGCGACGAGCCCGGCCGTTGTACCGTAATGTCCTGATGGACGACGCACTGCAAATTACTGCTTTTCCGAGAAAAGCTGTAAAGATGTTACGATAACATGCTGCCGCGAACCGTTCAACCTGTTCCCGTAGATTAGTACCCTGTGGCCTCCCTTTTCTTCGCCTCGTTGTTTTTTTTTTTTTCATTCTCTACCCCCCTCTCTTTCTCTCTTTTTGTTAGCGTAAACGTATCGAGTTCTCTTTGTTCGCGAGCGAACGGCTGAAATTATGGTCGCGCGAATCGCGCGTTAGCGTGTTTGTCGTATTCGATATTCAACACTGGATGCTGGATTGAGATTGCTATGTGCGCGGATTTTTCTGCAGACTAAAAATGTTCCGTGTCAATTGCAAGAGACGGGAGCGAGACATAAATCATCGTGATCGATCTTGCACAGCATTGAAAATATTGCTCTACATCCGTTGAATCCTGAAAATATTCTGGAAACAAAAGATACCACCCAACAATTTTACTCCACGTTTTCCATTTATTTTTCAAGGGAAAAATTGACCTTTTTTTCGATCGCATGAATCATTGTTAGCCACCCCGTACACGCGGAGCTTTGAAAACTTTGTTTGCTATTCATCGAATTTCGAAAACATTCCTGCAGCGACAGAGGATGCCGAAACATTTTTTCTATAGTTTCTGTCTTTTTTTTTTTTTAGTAGAATAACTGCTGTTTGAGTTGCCGTTTCCCAACCGCGAGGGTAGCAAGAAAAATGTGATGCTCCCTTTTCTGTATTTTCGAGCCAATATTTCAGGCTTCAAAGATGTTATTAATGTGGATAATTAACACGACGAATGCCGTGGGAGTCATCAGGGACGAGGTTATAGAATTACCTAAAAATGACTGTCATAAAATTAATGTCAGTGAGTAGCAGCAATTTATCATATCTAAATTGCAACAAACTCGAGTGTACTGAAAATTGATTAAATTCATCTAATATTTTACGGTGTTAAATTACAGCTTCTATGAGGAAGATTAATCTATGAGTGAAATTAGGGGTTTTGTAAATTGATTGAAAACGATAGATTGAACCGATCTTAGCGATCCACCATGTATATGCAGCGATTCGTAGCTTCTTTCGCGCTCGAGATAAGATTCGCGATTAAACGGAATTTTTTTTTAATGTACTTCAGCCGGTGATCTCCACCTGTGGAGACCGATAATGTGGATAATCGTAATCGTGATCGGCATTGAAATGTCCGAGCGAAAGCGGCAGCATGATCGGGGAGACACCCTTGATAGACTGTGCGTAGCGAGTGGATCGAATGTTCGTCGGAGGACATTCGACACCGGGTAATCAATAGAAACCCTGACTTTCTAGAAAATTACGGTGTAAATTTTCCTCGTTATCTAGCGGGCTCCGATATCGGCCAACCCCGTGGAATAATCGAATCGATACCGATGTCCTGCGAGGTGACGCAGACTGATAACGCTGACGTCGGTCTTTGATAATCACCCGTGAAACTGCTAATTGGTTCTGGCTCGACACATAATCAAACACTCCACTCGGAAATATTACATCTTGCCGATTGCTCTGATAAATCGACCCGTGCGTTACCGAACCGGATTTGTTTCTAAAAATATAAATTTTTGTGACGTCTTTGTCGCAATAAGAGACACACCAATGTGGCAGTCGTTATGCAAAATGATGACCAGATTTTGGTTCTCTATAAAAATTGTTCAAATTAATTCCAAGATATACATAGATAGCGATTTCTTCCCTCGATCATTCTCAAAAATGAAAAAGGCGAAGTACAGGGATCGATACGGCAGATTTCAATCCTATTTTGAACGTGATCGCTAATTCCACGCACGCATAGTACCACACGCGACTAAAACAACTTCCAATAGCTTCCTCGAGGTGTTCGTATCCTGTTTCGCGAACCGGTCCGCTCCGATTGGTCGCGGGAGTCTATTTGGAACTCTGTGTACAGTACGTCCAAACCAGTTATCATAACTATGGACATGTAAACAATGAATGTTTGAAAGATGATTCGAGCGTTCCGCCGACGTCGCAGCTGACATGATCAGCCCGAAGGTGTATAACCATGATATCGATCATCCTTTCCTGCGGCTCTTGTTGCTTGCGCTCGACGTCTGTAATTACCCTAAGCTATAAGAACGCGGATCCCCCTCGAACAAACGGAAACAAACTTGCAAGCTGTGTTTTAAAAATGATTACAAACAAGACCGGCTCGAAACGTCGGCAATTTATGGAATGCAGAACCAACTGGAAAACGTTCTACTCTTTCCGAAGCTTTTTTATTTCTAATGATTTTTTAATGAGACCTCCGTCAACACATTCCTGACAATTTTCTGATTGAAACGATACCAAACACGACGCCATTCGGACGGATTTAAGTAGACCGTCTACTATCCGAACGCTCCAGCGATTAGTTCGGATACCGGAGGTTCCACTAAATCGTGGATTAAACTGGTCAGCATGATCCAAACTGGGTCATGTTGGGTATCGTTTTAATCAGAAAAATGTCACCGATATGTTGGTACCAGAGTCATAGAGAAATACTGATAGGCACAAATGTTACAATAATAAATTACATGTTACAATTCTCATTGATCTGACTTCTGGGCCCCTCTTTCGGTACGATAGCAACTCGAGTCTTCGAGAAACAGAGAATTGGGTTCAAGCCGAGATTCCTCAGCATGGACACCGCACTTTATCAGGACAATGTTCATTCCTGGAGGCGAGGCACCGTGTTCGCGGTACTTTCTAGAAACCGGGCGCAGGTTTCACCTTCGCGACGCTCTTTCTCCGGGGGTCGGGAGGGGTACCGCGGAGAGACTTTCGTGGCGAACGGTTGGTTTTGCTGGCAGAACGGGGAGGAAAGGGGGTTGGGTGCTGGTGCATACGCGGAACAGAAGGCGGCCCCCTCGGAACGAGCGTATAGCGTGTTCGCGAAGGACACGCGGCTGCATATGTATATAGTTGGTTTTCTGCGGGCGAGGCGGGGGAGGAAAGAGGCAGAACGAAAGAGAGAGAGAAAGAGAAGGAGAGGGGGCGACAGAGAGAGAGAGAGAGAGAGAGAGAGGAGAGGGAGAGGAACGCGAAACGACGTAGTCAAGGCCGCAGCTATGCCGTTCCGCTCGGACCGGTACCATCGAGAGTCGAAAGTGAAACGTCGCGTTACCCGCCACCACGGAATGACGCACGACCTAGACGGTATTTCGAAAGTAACACCTCCCGGGCTACACACGTACACACGTAGTACGCCGTCCCGTTTTCTTCGAGAGCTAACGGGGCCCCGGCTGGCAAACGGGCGAGCGAGCGCCGCGCATGAAAGCGCAGAGGAACAGCCGCGGCGCACGGCGCGATCGCCCGATAATTACCCCCTCGAATCGCAACAGGTAAGCGGCCGGAGAACGCCGGATAGAACCGGTCGAGCATTGCCTTCTGGAAATGTCGGGGACCCCGGGAGCTTTCGCGATCTTCGCCGGTCGATTGAACCCTTGTGGGACGTGGAACTTGCCCCTCTGGAGTATGAAGCCTGCTTGTGGAGTAATCGGGGCGCGGGGGACACGCCCACTTGGGGTATTTCGTGTGGAGAGAGGTGGGGAGGTAGAATTTTCTTCTTGTTGTTTGTACCAATACATGATTGTAAAGATTTCTGCGTGAATTACTCTGTGGGGCGTTACCTTTGGGCTCCGTGGAAATTGCACGGACCACGCCCATTTGTGGTACTTTATGTAGGGGGTGTGAAATGGATAGATCTTGAACTTTATCTTTGCTATAATTTTTGTTGCAGCATTGATCTAGGGTGGACATGCCCAAGGGTTGCATTCTGGAGCACGGTTCCTGGTTCCAATGAAATCGAAGGGCCCAGAAGCCACGCCCACTCGAGGCATTCTGAGTGATGGCAAGAGGATGGGAAGTCTTTAAATTCTTTCTTCGATTTCATGTTTATTGAAGTATTGTTCTAGGATGGGCACGCAATCAAAAATAGCGGAATCACACCCACTCGGGGCATTCTGTGTATACGTAGGGAGAACGAGAAGAAAATTAATTACGCTTGCCACGAGAAATTGCTATGATATTCTCCGTTAAGGAAACACAGTGTGCGCGACAGATAGACAAACTGTAGAACCATCTGCGCTACTTCAAGATGGCGCACGGCGACAAGAGCGACGATCTTCAGAGGTCCGCGAATGTTTTTGTGCGAGAGCACCAGATTTCGAGAGGATAAAACCTTGTCACAGGCTCGTTTCCACGTAAAGACTTTAACCCACTATCTCCTGGTGTTCTAACCCGACTTTTCGTGTCACCGGTCCATTTCTACGGGCAGCAAAAACCGAAAATGAAAGTGCTCTCCAGCTAGAACGAGACGGAGTGGCGAACATCAATGAACTTAAGCACACTTTCATCGCAGTTTCTTGCGGTGCTCGCAAACCACACGATATAAGTCACAAACAATCTATGAAGATTTCTAAAACAATCTAGATATTTATGGTACTAGTTTGCGACAAAAATAGGTGCAATTCGAAGGAATAGAAAAATTAAAAGAATATGTTATTCTCAGCTTCTCTCGAAGTTACCGGGGATAGATTCTAAAAAATATTTTAACTTAAAATAAAACACTAGTTTTTCTGTTATTAGGCGAGGAAGAAAATACAGACATAAATTTTCCGTTTTTCCCAGGAAATTGCGGGTTGGAAAGAGGATTTAATAGCAACGCGATAAATCATAGTGCGGAGGACTGAGAAACAGATCGATAAAAATCGAAGGAAGGAAATGCAAGGAAGGAAAGGTCGAAGTAGAACGGACGCTCGATAGAACGAAACAGAAGCGTTTCCACGTTCATTCACTCGAGTTTGACACAGATCTCTTGAACTTTTCTACGATCTTAATGAAGCGGGCAAGTATCTAGACCACGGAAGCTCGAAAATGGCGTCTCCTCCGGAGAGTTCAGGCTTGCGCAGGCCGAAGTGCCTGTTCAATTAAAGAGACGCGCGCGCGGCCCCGGCTCTGCTAGCTCTCTCAAAGACGCTCCGGCAAAAACGAAAGAGAAAGTAAATTGCCCCGGCGCGTTGCACAGAGAACGCTCCCAATACTTCGCCTTGTACTTGGACGCGGGATAATCTTCCGTCCTGCCTTTTTTCTCTGCTCGTTGCGTGCTAATTACAAGCAGCGCGGACGCAGCAAGAAAAATTGGAGCGTGGGAAACGGGTTCCCGATCGATCGATCGACCTTTCTCCGATTCAAGTGCACCCTTTCACGGCACCTGCCAGGATGCATAAATCATGCTCCAGAAAAACGGATCTCTGTGACATCCGCCGTGAAGATTGCCCAAGAACTCAATCGAACGATCGACGTGGAAAAGTGACTCCCGATTAGACTGCGAATTTTTATGCAAAACACAAATTTAACCTTCCGAGGGCAAACTGGGTCGTTTATGTCCGAAGCGAAATTTAACTTTTCCTTTTTTCCTAGTATTTATTTTCTCCCATTAATACTTCAAATACGTATTCCATACGTATTCCAGAATTTAAAAAAAAATTTTTGAAAAATAAGCTCGCAGGCGAAGGGTTAGGAGGCCTCCTAGAACAAGGTGTCAGACCGGAAAAACCTGTTCACTAAGTATCAAAGCAATTTTAAGAATCATCCCCGAAAACGACAATCTAAACGACACAAAATGGACTCCCGGAATCGTCCATTAACGGGTCCGAAAAAGCAAAGTGCCCTCGTTAACGACTCAAAGTTTCCCGAAAACGATTTCCCCCGCTACCTCGACACATTGTTCGGACGCAGGCTCTGATTTCCTCGCAGCCTAACCGAGGTCCGGGCGTCATTAGCCTAGAAAGCGGTTTCGGAACAGCGGAACAGGCTTCGATAATTGTGTAGGCGATTTGAAAGGAGGATCCCCTAATTATTTTTCCGCGGCTCGTCCGCCACGCATCGCGTCCGCGCGCTAACTAAGTGAAAACGACGCATTATCCGACCTTTGTCTAAAGTATAGCGTAATGGGGCTAATTCGAAGCGTCTAGACGCGCGTCATTAAGCCATCCTCGTTCGCAGATGTTATCGGAACCGATCGCTGCGATTTAAGGAGGCCGTTGATCTGTTGTGTGCCAACGTCGCTCGATAGCTATACTATACTCCGTGCAGCAGCTCGCGTATATTAGACACACTATGTTAGACACGCGTAATGACTGCGTTCTGCTCGACTGTTAGCTGCGTTAGAGAGTCGACACTAACTTTACCATCTATTTTACAGATTTACGGTACATTCACCGACGATTCCACAAATTTGTGGAGAGGAGCACTAAAAGTGACTATTTTACATGGATTTATGAAAATAATTTTATGATATTTTATCGATTTTTACCCATAATAAATTTTGATTGTACCCCTCCGTCAAAATTAACCCACATACCGGAATCCAGTGATTATAGTGACAATCGATGACGGTTCACCGGTTCGGCACACGTCGATCGTCGTACGACCGTGTCCTTGCCTCGTTGTATAACGTTATGTCACCGGGCGATGATAGTGACGCTCGTTAACGGCCGAGCACTCGTAATCGTGCGTGCATTTTCCGGCGATCTTGCCGGAGACGCCGGGAAAATGGCCGTCGCCACCAACATGGCGGAAGTGCCGCCATTAATTGGCCCCTCTGGCCGCCGGCCAAGATCAATTAGCGGACTGCGGATGCTTATGCAAATTTACGTGCTTCCGGAATGATTTACAGGGACGCGGATTCGAATAGAGGAAACGCCTTGCAGATCGATCCGCGATCTCATCGACGCCGTTTCCTCGTTTGTCGATCGGCTAACGGGTTTCCGATTTTATTTCGACTCGATCGAGACGAAAGTTCATTACTCCAACGGTTCGACGAGGGCAAAACGCGGATGGCTGTTAAGTACGGAATTAATTGCTTTTGTAGAAAGGTCGTCCTTGATGGGGTTCAACGAGAAAACTTTATCGAGGCTGCGTATTCGCGCTGCGTCGTTTTGATCGTCCGGTAATGACCTATTCGTGTAATCTTTAATGTCGTTAATTTGACGATCTCTTTAAAACTGCTTCCTTTAAATGAACAGCGCTCGGCTGCCCCTATTAAGTTGTTCGACTTGGTGTGACGAAGTAAATCATCTTGGAAGAAAGTGGTCTAACCCCTTGTCTTGTGACGTCGTGTCAGAATTAATTGAACAATAACTGAGGATCTTTATGCAAAATCAAAAATTACTCCATCAATTGGAAGACACGGGGATCGCGTAGAAATTGATTTCTCTTCGTCGTAATTATTTGAAAATAACATAACCGCGCTCCTGAATACATAATATTTTCGCTGTACTGCATTTCATGCGCTCGTTTTTCTTACAAATGCATAAAATCCTCGATCTAATAACAAGAAACGTTTAACCATTAGAGAAACTACAGGCGCACATTAAATGGCAATTTCCTCTCTATTGCAGAATCTTTGCACGAAGAAGTTGTAGTCGATCTAACCGTAAAATAAATCGTAGTTCGAGCAATTAAATAAAACACAACGATTTAACAACCGAGCTTAAGCCTACCGATCCTTAAATGTGACTTTCTGGAATTTCGACTATAGCTGAGAATGGTATGAATAAATGTACCTCAAGAATGCATCTTCATAGTCTGATTAATCATAAAATAAAAGATTGAAAACAGCCATTGGACCAACGTTTCACGTAAAACTAACGTACAATGATGTGTCGAAACAGTGTTCACATTTGTGCGCGCAAATGAACCGGCAGAGGTACAAATTGCTAATTAAAAAAAAAAAAAGAAAGGGAAAATAGAAATGAAAAGAGGGATCGGCTCCTGAGAGACGTAAAGCAGAAGAGTTCTACGTACGGTACGCGTCCTCTCATCTTCGATTGAATTTTCTCCGAGCGAGCACACCGATCCGACTGGGAGAGCCCGCCGTAAAGGGGAGGGGCCGTCGTAAAGGGGGAGTGGCTGTGTCCCGTGCCCTGGCCCCCGGAGCACGCTCGCGGTTGCCCCAGAAACCGTAATGCACTTCGGGTTATATGGGTCGGGAAGCGCGTTGATCCATATTCGGGATGCGACCTACCCGCCGCTCGCCGGGCCGGGTAGGTCGGGTAACTGGGTCACCGACACGCGGAACTCGGTTGCCAGCCACCCTCTCCCCGATCCTTAAACCCTCCATCGGGCAAACCGAATTCCGAAAAAACCCATCCCGCTGGCCGGGGTCTCCCGGTGACCCGATTCTTCGGCTCCGGCGCGACCGATCGAAAATCGAGAACTCCCGTAGATCTGAACCGTCAAGGTCAGCCTCGGTTTGGGGACCTTAAGCAGATAGACCCGGAGAAATTAACGAGTAGGTTCTGGGCTCGGTTTTGGGCCCTGGGGTTGGAGCTACGCCATTTGCAGTATCAAAATAATGATCGTTGAAGAGCCAAGTTCTAGACGCTGCTCGTAAAGAGAGAAAGTTTCGTGGCTCTCCTGAAACACGCCACTAGCGAGCACGCCGTTGTTTCCGAGCAGCCGCTCGATTCCCACGGAAGGGAAAATGCGGCGATCAATGAGTCGCGACGATAAGGAGCGCGATAAATATTTTCAACGGGCGACAGTAGTGCGCGGATGAGCAGGAGGGCCGAGAGAGGGGGGGAGGGGACTATGATGCCGTTTGTTAACGCGGTTGACGGTCAATGCCGGTCGCGTTTGAGGATTCCGGACTAGTGGAAACGGCGCCGGTGATTTCGACGTAACCCCAATCGAAGGAGACCCACAGCCAGCTCGTAAATTAAACGCGGCCTGTCTGTTGCGGGAAGCATCCGCTTCGACGCAACAAGCAAACAGACGGAAAGAAGAATAAACGGAGGGCAGAGAGCGTGCTGAATGAAATTGATGTGTTTATACGGTCCCTCCGTGCGGACGCGCCCCGCTCGAATCGGTCAGGTGATCGTAGATCACTTCTGAACGGTGTCGGGGATCGTTCACCGTGACTCCAAAGAGGTCGGCGGAGAAGGCTGATTTATTTTCGATCGCTGGAAAAACTGGATATCCGTTCGAACGTTCAACTATTTAGGGGAGGGTGGAGTTCTTGGTGGGTTTTTCGTGGGTTCTAATTTTAGCTGGTTACGAGAGATTGATTAACGTAATCATGTTTTCTTCTATTGCATCATGATTCTTTCAACGAGGGAATTTGAACACTGTAGCTTAATGCTACAGGTCTACAGACCATTCAAGATGAACGTTGCAGGATATAATGCAATTTTCCTCCTTAGGGTCGCGCGATGTAACGGAGTAGCGAACGTTGCATTCATTTTAGCCGACGACTCGATGTCGCGTGACAAGACGTAAAGAAAATTTGGACGTGATATTAGATGATGGGGATGAGAACGCAACGCTATGGAGCAGTGGACGCTGTTTCCGATTGGTGTTGATTCAATGATGTTTGACGATTAAACTGGAAGATGTCGCATGGCCAAGGTAGTATCTATTGGATGCATTATAAAATGGTGGGGCTAAGAACGCGACGCCACGGAGTAGTGGATACTATTTCGACCGACTACTCAAAGAGGTCGCGTGACCATGAACAAAGACAATCCATTGGACGCGCGAAGAAACGGTGGGGAGGCCGCGCGCGACGTTAAGGGGGGAAGATCGCGGTGCGTCGTGTCCAGCACGTGGCTTTGTTATGGTAATACAGTGACGATAAATACCTCTTGTTGGAGCGATCGTGATGCGGATTGCGTGTGCGTCGTGCGTTCGCCAGGTAGCGAGGTATCGAGGCGCGTGGCCGCGTCTTCATCGGGCTGTCGCGCGCGAAAGGAGGATCCTTGCTCGGGTGAAACTCTAGGGAAAGGAGACGACGAGTTTTCCCGGACTCGTGCCGCTCCTCCGGTGCCGGGGACAGACGGCTGCACCCCATAAGGAACGCGTGGCAAGTACATCGATCCGGTTCCGAACGATATCCGGGTTACGAGTCGAATGGCGGGTCAGTCCGCCGGATACAGGAACGCTGTAGAGCCGGCCGGCCGGCCTGCCTGTATCGAGCGACCTGATTCCAAGGCAGGACACAACCCGGACAACCTGATTTCAACCGCGCCGACCCCATTCCCTGTCCCAATTCCCCCAATCACACGCCGGCACGGAATTTACGAGCGCAAAGTCGACGCTCGCTCTCCTAAAATCCCTCGCCTAACCCCCTGGCCCTCTCGATGCATAGACAACCAGAGGGTTTACTGCCCCGGCGATCATTTCGGCTAATATAGTCGGCGATCGAGCCACTATCGAGAATTATTAAACATTTCAGTTTTTAGTATTTTTTAATCGAATAGAGATTAAATATTCTAGGCGGGAAGAAACGTTTTGGAGTGCGAAGGATTGAAACTGTTTTCTCTAGCGAGCTACATCATTAATCAAAATCTGAAATAACGCACGAGGTGCACGTGCTTCTCATTTGAATAGCTGAATCGCTTGGTTTGCGGCTTTAAGACACACACGCGTGACCCTGATGTCTACCATGAGAAGATATTCATTATGAAAGAATGAATAGAGCAGGTACATTGGAATCAATATAGGATCCCGAGGAGTAATTAAGGAGTCGTTTGGAGAAACGTTAAAATTTCAATCTTTTAAGACCCGCATACCCCGCGACGCAGTCCGAGCTAGTCACCCACAACCCTCAAAGGGAGCACGGCCTTCAGCCCGAGCGAAAGAAAAGGAGATTTCCCTCGGAGCGATGAATCGCAGCGAATAGAAGCTCGTGACTGGGATTCTCGGGGGTGCACGAGGTCATCTAATTAGTCGCGTTATCTTGTCGACCTTCCGCGAGTCCCTCGGATAACGGACAAAAGCTGCTCGCGTTCAAGAGCAACGGTGGAGCATCCAGGGAAAAAAATCTCTAGCCGGCAAGGCCTCCAGATTTCGCGCGATACTAGAGCGAAGTTGCTCAACGTGACACTCTGGCTGATAAGCCGGGGACTGATAAGTTTCAGGACTCTTCGATGGCGTTTTGTTTCGTAATTAGACCTGCATCGATCTTGCCTATCCGCACATTGCAATCAGAAAACCTTCTGAAGGTGGACCACCGTGACATAAACGCAATGCTAAAATAAAATAAATGTGTTGTTTTTCAAGGGCAGTACAAATTACAGTTGTGCTGTCTGGAAAATGGGCCTGGGCTCCGCCATGAAAGAGTCAACTCTTTTTGAAAATTGTAAGAAATATCTTGGTATTTTTGAATCGATCTTCCCGCTAGAGCTTACTCTCTCATGGAGGGGCCCAGGTTAATTTTAAAATTAAGAAAACTCCATTTACTTTGGTGTCAACGCATTTCTTGCAATTTGATAAAACCGCTAAGAGATATAAATTCCCGTTCGGCTCCTACGTCTCGCAATTAACGCAGACAAATGTTATTTCGTCGTTTCCCTTCTACGGAACTCTAAACGATACGGCGAGGCCCTAATTAAATTAGGAAACGTTGCGTCAAGAACGAGGCAAACGGAACTAGTTACGAAAGAGCCCGCGAGCCGAGGGGATGAAGCGAACGGCTCGCCATTTTGCGGCGTTTTGATTGCCGAGCCGGCTTGGAACGCGCGAAATAACCGGGTCTCGTATTAGGCGGCATTAGGCCGCGTCCACACGGCCACCGGGGGAGCTGTGCATCGTGCGCACGTGTGCGAAACAGTGCCGGTGCATACGTATAGCGGAGAGGTGCCGGGGTACGGTTGTCGGTGTTGGTGCACGTGTAGCGTTCCCGTTTCATTGGCCCAGATTCGCCATTGGATAGAGGAGCGACCCACCCCTTGACCAGTCCAAGTGGGAGAGGGCCAAGAGCGTCGTCACCGGAGCTCTCTTCCTCATCTCCTCCTGTCCTCGGCCACGGTTTTCGTCGTCTTTTCTCGCCCCCGGACCTCGCCTCCTCCTCAACAAGTAGCGGCCGGAGCTGTGCCAATTACTACAACAGGTACATGCGACGGCACGTGCGGCCGGGCGCATAGGTGCAGACCGGGGGCAGAGGGAGAACGAGACCGACCGTGCTGACGAGAGAGAGAGAGAGAGAGAGAGAGAGAGAGAGAGAGAGAGAGATACGCAGAGCACGAGGCACGGAGAGCACAAGTACTCGCACAAGCTATCGCAAGATAGAGGGATTGAAAAAGAGAACTTGAGATAGAGACGGAGAGCTTGAGAATAGAGATCTTAAAAAATAGCTTGAGAAAGAGAGCTTTGACACAGAGAGAAAGATGTCGGAAAGGAGACAAAGGGAGAGAGGGATGCGGCGGCATGCACACAACCCAGTCGTCTCTGAACGCGTTGGAATGGAAAGAGAGCGGCGCGTGGGTCGCCAGAGGGTAAAAAAGCAACAACGCCTTGACAAGATAAAGACAGAGAATGAGAGAGCCCAAAAGAGAGGGTTGCACAGACGGAGAGGGAGAGAGCAGGGGAGGTGGAGGGTGCGTTGTCGAAAGGGAAATAGGAGGGAGGGAAAACAGGAAGGATGAAAACGCCGCGCGTGGCTCTCCGTGTACCTGACCCATTTATCCGATGCGACTCCGCACCGGTGGCTACGTAGCTCTATCGATCGGCCTAGATACGGTGGCCCCAGCCTGGCACGACCTACTATTTGTTAGGGCACCTTAACCACCCTCGTGTATAACCAGCCCCGCCGCGCCACCCACGCCACTTGCCAAGCCACACTGCCACGCCGAGCCGCGCGCAACGCCGCGCGATGCCGCGCCGGTGGAGTTTCTCCCGCGCCGCTTGTACTCAGCCTCGACTTTCCACGATCCTTCGCGATCTTCTTCCTCTCCGAACCTTCGCGCCGCACTCTGCACGCTTTATCGACTAAACGAAGGTCGCGGACGACGAGATGGGCCTTGGCTTCTCCGGCGGACACGTGGCTGCACACTTAACCCCTTTGGGAGCCGCCTTCTTTCCTACCCCGAGCCTTGCAATTGTTCAGGGACTTCTACCGAAAAAATACCGGCGTTGCGCGGTATACTCGCCGGTATTTACTTCGATTAGGATAGTATATCGGTCTCTGTACATTTTCATATCGTATCTGATAATACGAACATTTCTTCTCCGAATTATTCCCGAAGGCGATCAGTGTCTTCTCCCGTAGGATCGACTCGGGTATCGATATTGTGTCATTATAAAATGATTTATGCGAATGTCTGAACGCAGGGGTGTCCTCAAAGGGGTCCATGGAAATTCCCGTTCTTCGGGACTGTCGTTTGAAGTGGTTGTTTTAAAATTACAAACTCGATGGCCCCATGGAAGGTCATACTTTCTAACCCTCTTTCAAAATGACTGAACCATTCATATTCATGTGGCTACTCTTATCCTGCATTCTCATATTCATGAACCCTCTCTTTCGGAGCAAGAATTTTAAAACCAGCTCCCGATTAACGGATACAGTCCCCTAGACACCGAAAAGCTATTCAAACGAATGGACTCGTTGGAAGTGGAATTTTAGTGGTGCTAAATATTGTTTAATCGCGAAAATGGATCTACTAAAAGCCTTTACCGAACAAAGTCTCTTAGATACAGATGACTACACTGCGGATCGTTATGCAAAATAAAAGTTGCAAGAGACTGCAGGCAAATAATTTCGTTCTCACTTTAATAACTCTAACCAGATGAAAATAATAAATTGGCATTCTCACATCATTTTATCCTCTATACTGTTTCAAGTTGCACCTACTCATGTTTCCCATAAATGTAAATCCTTCGAACTACGTTTATTCGAACGGTTCCAAAACTACCACAAATTGAAACGTCTCTAGAAACGTTATAAAATTTTTTTCACGGCTGAGTCTGCCACAGATTTGAAGATCGAAGCTTCCCCTTTAGAACGAGCCCTCAAAACTTGCCATACGATTTTTGTTGACCGTTTTATAAAAAAAAAACGATCGCCACGGAAGACCATTTAATCTTGTGGAGCGCTCGCGACGTAGCTCGTAAAGTTTTAAAAACGGCCGGGGGGAAAAAATCGTAGATCAAATTTCAAGGGGTCATTGTAAAAGCTTCCGTCTTCAGGCCTATGGTGAATTCATTCTCAAAAAAAAAAAATTTCCAACATCTCCATGGACGTTTAAACTCTGCACCTAGGTAAAACAAAATGTCGAACGGCGATTTCCGGAAATCGCGCTGTGTGCGCAGCGCACACAGAGCTCAAATGAGCTGTAATTTACAAGTGTACAATTGTACATCGTTCCGACGGGGTGTTGTCCAAGCAAACGTCGCGGAAGACGTTGAACGAGTCCCGGGCGGTTCAGTTTCTCGGCGAAGAGGCAGAAGAAGACAACAACGGTTTCGTTACGGCCGAAGCCAAGACAGAAAGAGATTCGCGGGACAAAAATGACATCTGCCAGTCGAGCGCGCGGCTGTAGGTCAAGATCACGCGACTCGTTGGCATATTTTGTCGCCCGGGACCTTGGCTTTCTGTGTGTCTAGGTTGCACGCCGCTGACAATGGACCTGAGCTCGAGCGCCGCTCTCGTCTCCGCGAGAGGACACAGAGGATAGTGCTATGTTTGGACCTGGTGTCGGCTCCCTAGAGCCTTTCCCCGATTCCCGACGCCTCCGATCTTTGGAAAAATTATCTTCCGTTTTCTACCGATGCAAAATATCGATTTTCTTTGCGTTTCCCGAACGGTAACGCACGCATAGACACTTTCTTCTTGATATTTCGTCACAAAAATAGCTGAAATAAACTGTAAAGGCGTTAGGAGAATTTCAGAATACCGTGTTGCAATCTCCTCAATTTAAAACTGTTCACAAGAAGAAATTGTTTATTTTTAAATAGGTGTCCAACTAATAAGATTTTGCAGATTATCTCTTTGTTGGCCTTGTCGCCAGAGCCTCGCGCAACTTTGTTCAGTTTAAAAAGTTGATTTTTATTTCATGAGTGTGAATGGAAATGCGCTCGAGACTCGACGCCAGAAATAACTGTGCAAAACTATTACATAAAGGTTCTGGTATGGTGAATTGCTTGACAGTGGGTTTTCTATTGCAAAAATAAGCAGGTGAGAAAATGCTTGAAATCGATAGCGTAGGTACTGGATAGACTGAGAAGAGATGTTGCCTAATTCCTAGGTTCGATTTTGCAAGGAGCTTTAAATGGGAATACCGCTCCGTTGATCGCAGATACGCGCGAGCAACGAACCAATGGCGACCCTGGACTACAACAGGGCGGGTCAGGAAACTAGGCCAAGTCGAATCTCTGGTTCCATTCTACATTGAGAGCCCTATATTCCACGGAACCCCCTTTCTTCCCATGGATCTTGCCATTTTAACGTTTAACACGCTCGTAATCACGGCAATATCTCGTCCGACGTGGAAAAGATGTGCACGACAGTAACACAACTTCTTTGTTTATAATTATATCTCCGTGGAACTTTTACTACAATACGCGTCAGGTTTTTCCGGTGCAAACGAGCCCAAACACGATGCAGTTCGGATTGCATTTACTTGTTTAAACCGCGATATAGTAGAACCTCTGTTATCGGAACCGAGGATACATTTACTGTACAAATTACCGTAAAGATTTAAGGTTAAGCACTGTAGACTGCGGATCTTTCTGCGAAATAAAAATGTTAAAAAAGACCGGGAGCTGCATAGACAGTTCTTAATAAATTGGAATTTTTAGAATCTTTTGATATTGCCGCTATTTAATCTACTCGTTTCTGTCGTAAATGCATGAAATGCGTTGACGAATTGCATATAACATGCGCCAGATTAATGAAATTTTCTATTGTGCACGGTGCAAACCTGCGACCGCTATTCTGGCGTGGCAAATGGTACCGATAGCGCATTGTCAAAATAAAAGCGTGCTGGCGCGGATTAGGCGACCGCGAGAGGAAGAATGGGCCCGTCGAAATTGTAGTTTCGACTAAAAGCAGCCCCAGGGGCGTATTTTTACGAGGAGTAATGGCAAGAGATTGGAACTTCTCCAAGTGTTCAACATTGTCTTCGCCGTTTCCATCAGAAGTTTCTTGACCCAGTTTCGCGAATCCACCTCGCGGCCTCCATGGGAATGGGAATTCCATGGACGGTACGGTGCCACCGCGATTTTCCCCATCCTCGCGTCGCGGTTTAATTGGAGATTGAAACCACGCGCCGCGCGACTGGTAAATCGTTCGAGCCGGGAATTCCGCGAGTGAAAGTCCCCTGGCACTTTCCATACGAGTGCGTCTAGGATGTCAAGCGAGTTCCTGGAATTCTCGGATCGGAAACGCCGAACGGAGAAACCAGAAAAATCGATTCGATTCCGTGCATTAACATGGAAACGATTTGTTACGGTTCCGAAGAATCCTAACCGAATAGCCGGCGATTAACGACGGAGCCGTTAACGATCGTTTAATGTGTTTACGATACAATCAGGAAACGCATTCATTTCCAATTAACGCCGGTTACGATAGAAATTAGGACGGAGATTTTCATAATGGCTGTCCGACAAGCTCCGGCTTTTAATAAGTAATCGTCAAGGTCAGTATTGCATAGAATTGACAATCGATAGGGTCTATACTTGCCGCGACACGCCGCTGAATAATCACGCAAATAGATCCATTTTATTTATACCGTGGTCTATCTTCAAATTTTCGTTCGCGTCCCGGTGTGTAATTAAAAATTTGCTTTTATTGAAATCACGGTTCAGAAGAGCCGACTATGTTTATGGGCGTGGTTCTGTTGTACGTAGAATGGGAGAAGAGTTTGTCAAATATTAAAATTCGATACCAATTTGTTAAATATAAACACTCTGTGATTTTATTCCGCTTGTTTCTCTGGAAGGGAAAATACACTGCCTCGCAAAATTAAAAAAGCACCGAATTACGACTGAAAAAGGGGACTTTGAAAAATTGTAAGACTTTTTTTATAAAAAGTTCAGTGCAGTCAAAAACTGGAGTTCAAGGACCGACGATTTTTCTTTGATAATTCGGTGTTCCTTTGATTGTGCGAAGTGGTATAGTCTTACTAACTATTTTTTAATTGCCACCATTTCCACGCTCGACAGCTCGGTTGTCCAGGGTTAATGGGGGCCAGCATAACTCTCGCCCTTCCATCAGCAATCCCATCTACATAATATCCCCTATCATCTAACGCAAAGTCGCCGTGAGCCGTGGACAATCCCTTCCTCGGTGCAATTACCGTGCGAGCGAGACAATGCTGATCGTAATTGTAACCCTGCGACGCGGGTCTGTTGAACCCGACGTCGACGTCGGCGTCGACGTTGACGACCAGACCACCCGGTTCGTCTCCCGGTGGAAGCGTTATCAAGATCGACGTCCATTGGACTCAATTAACACGCTGAACCCTTGCAATGGGGCGCGAAAGAACGAATATTCACGAACTTCATTGTAATCAACGGGGCAAACCAATCTTTTTTCATTTCAGGAAATTTAACGGACTCCTTATTATAAAATCCGCAATCTGGTTATAATCGTCTGGTATCTTTACAAGCTTAATTTCCAAAGCTGGTACATGAATATTGTCACATATACACGACCAACGTAACAATCGACGTGTTAACCAACTTGTGAAACGTTCATTAACATACTCGTGACATTTCTCCGTTACAAATGAGTCCCAACACGATGCAATTTGCACCACATTTGCCCGTCTAATTCACGATTTAATGGAACCTCCATTATCCGAATCGATGTTTAAATTATTCATACAAACAGTTCAATCTACGTCCGTATAGAACGCATTACAAAAATTAATAAAAATTTGGTCCAGCGCTACAACTAAACAACTGTTTTATTACTCGACAAATTCACGATCCACTGAGTTCGGATAATCGAGGTTCCACTTTATCGCGGATTAAACAGGCATACAAGAACCGAACAGTATCGTGTTTGGTATCATTTTAATCGGAAAAACCTCGCGAACACTTCGATCGAGGTTTCATTCGAAAATCATTCGAAACAAAAAAGTTCTAACCGATTTTATCCATCTCGTACGTTCGAAGCTGAACAGTAAACGATCGAAGAACAGTGTCCCTGCACGATTTACGTAACATTTCGGTCCCGAACGTTTCAAATACTTTGAATTGAATGCTGCCACGTTCATAGGGCAATACATGCACTTTCCAGGGGCTCTGTGGATTCGGTATTGAGGGTGGTCGGACTCGCGGGGGCTTGGATCGAAACAGGACATCGTCGTCCTGGAATGGGGGTTGGGAGGGTTGCTAGGTGCCTGTGGAGTGGTCCACGGGTTGCGGGGTGTGTGGGGGTGGGGGGTGGACACCTCGAATATACAGACCGTGGTAGTGCACCTGACCCATATCGCGCCGTGGTATTGATCGACCTAATTCCCGCAAAGCCGGCCGCCCCTGTCCTCCCCCTCCTCTTTCCTCCCACCACCTACTTCTCTGTGCTTCCTGCCCCCGCCCGCGGAGATTGCCGGCCCGAAATTACGTAAGTTAACCTACTGACTCACTGCACCCGTTGCCGCAGCAGAAACTTTCAGTTGTTACATCCACCAACCTCCCCCCGGAAACCCGGTTACATCCGCGTAAACGCCGACGCCCGTCGTCCACGGTGCAGCATTCCGGGGCGAACGAGAGGTGCGTCGGTGTTTCGCACCTGAGGCTCGATTGCGATTCATGAAAACGCCTCGTTACCCTGCCGGGTTGTTAGGCGATCTTCTTTTTACGGGCGTTTTTACCATGGTTCGCCGCAAATTGATTCGGCACGGGAAGATTGCGTTTTGTCGGCGATTTTTACTGCGGGGGATTTGAGGAACGGCTTTGTGGTTTTTAAGACTTGTATAGCATATTTTTTATGGACTGTAGGCGGACAAGGGGAGTAACTAAGGTACGCTAAATTAATTAATCGATAGCGGGTCATTATGCGGAAAATATTCTAACCGTATTGTAACGAACTGGAGTGACATGGAAATTTATTTCCCAACTTTTGAAAATTTATGCTCCATGGCGAATAATGTATAACTCACCCCCAGTAACGTAATCTGATAGTTTTGCTCGGGACGTAGAACATGATTTTTAAGCTTTCGTTGTACACCTTGGTACAATAAAACGTTATAATTACATCCTTGAATAAGTCTCACAGATAGTTCAACACCTCGCCGAGACGAAAGTGAATGAAACGAAGTTTACAAAATGCCGGCACGTCTCAATTACGCACAAATACGCGGCACTCCAACGGAACAGCACATGTGCAATATTTTACGACGTTTAGAGTTAAGGTTTCGGTCGTAAAAAGCGGCAAGCCAAACAGGTTTCTAATTAAATCGTGTTCGACCGTTTAAACAAGCATCTCAGATAGCCGAGCGAGACTTGTTGTTTGGGTAATCATCCAATTCGTGTTTCTATGGTAGGAACGAATGTTTATTAAAGCAGTGGCGTAAACGAAAGTGCTATTGCATCGTCGCGTCGGTTATAGATCGCCGCCGCGAGCAACGAACCAATGGCGACCCTGGACTACAACAGGGCGGGTCAGGTAACTAGGCCAAGTCGAATCTTCCATTCGATTGCAGACCAACAGAGAAAAAGAGTGGGAGAGAGAGAGAGAGAGAGAGAGAGAGAGAGAGAGAGAGCCAACGATACAGAACCGCATTTCTTCCGTCGATTCCACTCTCGTGATAACTATAATTCGAACGACATTCCATATACCACTTCTAAGGAAACCATTAGCTCGACAATTTACACATAAAAGATGGTCAGACGATCTTCGAATCTCTCACATCAACTGTCTCACCATTTTCTTTTCTTATCGCTTGATTTCTCATCGATTCGGATAATAGAGGTTCCGCAAAATCGTAGATTAAACGGGAAAATATTTCATTGAAATGATCGTGTAAATCCAACTTGGACCGATTCTTTGTTATTCGAATCGTTGGGTGCAGAAAATACTCGGGAAAAAGGGGAAATTGATAATTTGTTATCAGGACAATGTTAAATCAATTTGTTCACAACTTCAAAAATTAGATGGAGTCGTCAACATATTTGTGACACTTCAAACACGACACAGTTTGGATCACATTTGCTCGTGTAATCCACGATACGGTAAAACCTCGATTATCCGAACTGTGGAACACCGATCAGTGGAGCACGAGTGTGTGGATCGGTTGTCTAACTGCGTAGAATAAATCGTTTCTGATCTTCAAAATGAATCGTGTTGTATTTTATCACTGAAGAATTCTATTACCGGTTCGGACAATAGAGGTTCCACAAAATGGTGGATTAAACAAGCAAATATCCACCGAATCATGTCGAAAGATGCATGGAATTTTCGTAAGGAAAATGATCGTGTTCCTAAAGTGGAAATATTCTAGGTCGGAAGAACAGTTTGGTATTTGCAGTTAAAGCAGAGTGCGAAGGATTAATAAATAATGATCGATCGACAAATCCTAACGGATTGACGTCGTCGAAGTCGAGCGAGCTGGGACCCGCACGCAGCATAAATAATCGAGACTGGGGGGGCCCCGAAGGGAGCTTCGCGCCATCTGTGCCAACAAGAAAGCAGCATGGCGGGGCCCAGGGAGTAACCAGTTTCGGGAATGGAAGGGGGAGGGGTGGCATAACCTGGGGGACCGGGGGCCAGTTGATGTATTTCGCGCGGAATCCTTGGCCGCGGCGCAAGGTCTCGTTAAACGGTAGCTGGTACGCTTTCGTCATCGATACGATCGGGACGCAAGAGAACCCCGAAGAGGCGGCCCAGCCGCCACTCGATTTCTCTCCCGGTGACCTTTCCTTTCACGTGGGGCAGGTCGTGCCGGGTCCGTCCGGGCCAGGTGCAGCCACGAAAACACCGGACCGGCGCGCACAGGCCGTCTACCTGCGTAGGCTACGTGCCCGTACGAGACCGGACGTTGCAGCAGACCCCCTGGGCCCCCCCGTTCCCCTGGCCCGATGCTCGTCCTTTGTCAGAGGACCCTCGAGAGGGTCCCCGGTCGTGCACGACTTCAGGGGCGATGGAAAAAGCTGTAGAGAGAAAGAGAAAGAGAGCGAAGGAGTGGGGAGAAAAAAAGACGAAAAGTCGAGGAGGTCGTTGGCATCGATCGTCGGTCATGAAACAGCCGTTCCACCCTTCGCGTGGGAGAGCCGGGCCCCGAAAGGAGGGGATAAATCGATTGGGGGACAAAGACCGAGCTCTAGCCGCCTGCCCCTGGAAACTGCTTTTCGCATTATAGTGGGACTTGCTCTGTACGCACCTGCGGAATTGCCGAGGTGTTTAAATTATGATTTTATTTACGAAACCGAGAAGGAGGGGATAAATCGACTGGGGGACAAAGAGTCAGCTCTAACCTGCCCCTGGAAACTGCTTCTTGAATTATGATAGAACGTAGTCTCTACGCACCTGTAAAAATGTCTAGGTAGCACAGTATTTTAAAAATTTTGACATTTTTATTCGCGATTCTTGCTATGACACCCTTACCATCGCATTCGGGACATTTTTCCGAATGAAACGATACCACGCACGATACGGTTTCGATCTTATTTCCCTGTTTAATCCACGATACAGTAGAACCTCCATTATCCGAACTAGCAGAACATTGGATTAAATGTACTATTCAGTGAAATTGAGACAATACCGCAGTTGCCTAACTGGAGTACCCGATTGAATCGTCACCGATTTGCAAAATTATTGTTTATGAAAAATCTTGTATTTCAAGTCGTAGTAATTCAAGTCAAAAGAACACCACAAACGTATAAAAGACAAGAACGTTTCTGGACTCTAACGAGGGTACAGCTAGGTGTTCACAACGGTTGCACCTATCGCAATAGGACCCAAGGCGACCTCCACACCCGAAGACCTAACTCAACAGCGAAAGATACAGATCTCGAGTCGTAGGTGATGGGAAAAGGTGAGTTCGAGTATATCCAAGAAAACAGAGGAGGAGCTAACAAGGGGACCCCGTGTCCTGGATGCGAACGGTCCTCTTTCCCGTTGCGTCAGCCATTTTTTGATCTATAGAGCGTGCAGTGCGAGAGAGATATCTGGTTCCAAGAAGAGAGCTGAGGATCGCGACCGTTGGATCGGATTCCGGGAGGACGTTTAACGAGGGCGAGAGAAAAGCATTTCGGCGGGGACGTGTGTGTTGTGGAAGGGACAGGTGTCCGGCGAGGGTGCATTCACGGTCTAACGATCGGGCAGCAACCAGACGCCTTTTACCGCTCTCACACGGTGCAACGTGTGGGCGCAGCCTTTTTCGAGCTGCGTGGCCTCTCTACGTGCACCTTCGATCTTTTCGGCTCCCTACAACGCCGTGAGTGCAAGGGACCGCGCGTGTACACCCTTGGCAAAAAGTATAGCATCGATCTAATCGCGCGTCCGCCACGGCCCCGAATATCCTCTCATTATTTCTAGGCTGTGGATAATTATGCGTTCGCGACAAACACGAGATGTAATTCGTAACAGCACAGACTAAATTAATTTCGAAGTTTCGCTAACACTCACAAATTAAACTTCAATAAGCGTCTTCATCATGACGCAGCTTAGATCATATTTACCTGTTTGATCCATGATATAGTGAGGCTTCGATTATCCGAACTCGTCGATGGATCGGAGCCTGTGTTACCTAGCAACGGTGCTAGATTACTAATCCGCAGAATTATAGATTATTCGCGTGAATCGCGTATTCCGGCAACGGAGAGAGTTCGGATAATCGAGGTTCCACTTTATCGTGGATTAAACAGGTAACTACAAACCAACCTGTATCGTGCGAGGTATCATTTTACTCGGGAAAATGCCACGCACATTTCAGTGAAAGTTTCATTCGAAAATCATTAGAAACAACAACGTTGTGTCGTCTTTTCTCCTTTCCCTGCCTCGAACGCTAATTACACGAGATCGGATAATATCGTCTTTGCACGATACAAACAACAATGCGGACCGGAATTTTTCACGTATATCGCGCCGTTATACTGTCGTTCGTTGTGGAAGTTCCAGGGGTGGTGGCAAGGTGTGTGCACGTGCAGGCGCACACGTGGCCACGGTAAATCTGGCGTGGAAGGGTCTGTCGGGAAGGAATTTTTTCCGAGTCGACCGGGTGCCTGGAAATCGCATCCGAAGGTGTACATCATTTTTACGAGAACGTTTTCAGGGGGTCCTTTCACTCGGCGCGCAGGCTTGAAACGGATTTTTCGAAGCGGCGGATAAGAATCGCGCGCTCCGGTTTCTCGCCGTTTCTTCCCGGGAATTCCGCGGTGTTCCCCGAACCGTTAAATGGCACGGTAATTTGCACGCCTTCGAGTAGTCGCGTGGCTCGGTTTTGTTTTTTCGGAGAGCGATATATGCATACGCGCGTCGGTCGCTTTCCGAGGAGCGTACGCTCTCGATTGTTTCGTTTTTGAAAATGATCGTGCCGGGAGATTACCTGCTGTGTATCTGGAACCACGCGCTCACGCGATTCGCCGTAATTAGTTCCGGGTTTTTATTCGCATGTAGGAAGGATAACTGCGTGCAGGATGTGGGAGGACGTTTGGGACGGGTTCTTCCGGATCATGGCGTACCTATGGTGGTGTTTCGACGATTAGTTCCTCCCTAGAGTTTCGAATGTGGTGAATAGTCAACTGCGTTCGTGTTTGCAAAATTCTAATTTTTTATTGCTAACAGTCTTAATGTGGAGACTTGAATAAATATCCCAGAATTTTTCAGATCTTTTTGAAAACAGTACAAAAAATAGCCCTGGACCCAGTGCTCCTACAGAAGACGCGAAAAACTGTGCCCACGGAGTATTAATTAAATCATTGACTGCCAAATGATTAACGTCATCCTACAACGTCGAAATACAATTTCTTTATTGCTTGAGTACATTCTGCTATGGAATAGTTCGATTCGAACCACTCCACAGGCTACAAGATTTATTGCACAAATCAATGAGAATATAGTGCAGCACTGTAACTAAGTGGTTGTTGCATTATCCGAACAATCACGTTCCACTGAGTGGCACTGCTAAGAGGTTCTACCGTAATTCAGTTATTCTAATCAAATCGGCAAAATTAACCCATTCGCAACCGCAGCATGCTAGTACAAGCTTGACGTACCATCACGTCATCGGTTGCCAATGAGTTAAAGTTTACTAAAGGGATTATTTCTTGAACACTTTTACATGGTACATAATTTTTGAGACGATGAATCGTGTCACTCGCGTATGGTTCACGTGGCAGTCAATGTGTTAATTATACAAGGTTGAAGAAGTTGTTCTTGATTTTATGTGACATTTATGGGCACTGACGCAGCAGTCGACATTTAAAACAAATACATTTTGCTACCGAAACATGGAGAAAACAAAGCCTTTGCAGTGTACGAAGAAAACGAAACAGAGACAGAAATGCTTTTACTTTGAAGAACTCTAAAAGCATTGGCAACTTGTAAATTACGTTCCAATGAAATATTTTTACTATTTTCTACGCGAACCGGCAACACTTGCGATGAATGCATTTTATGTGGCAATAAATGTACACTAAAATTGCAAAAAAATGTTTAAAAATACTCAACACTTGTTGCCACAGAACAGGCATGTATGCAGTGGTTTTAAACAATTTTTTGATCGCAAGAGTCTGCTGCAACGCGATTTAAAAATACTGTTTAAATGCATTTCATGTGGCAATAAATGTACGGTAAAATTGCAAACAAATTTTTAAAATACTGTACACTTGCTGTCACAGAACAGGCATATATACGGTGGTTTTAAACAATTTTTTGGCAGCAAGAATCTGCTGCAAAGCGATTGTTGACGAGAATTTATTGCCCGTTCGACTGCGCCGCGTTGTTTCTCCGACGTTTGAAGAGAATTAAATGTAATATCGAAGAAAATTGTGGAATGAGATGAGCACTTACCCGATCACATGTGGCACATCGATGGAGTGGGAGGATGCTCGTTTGCGATCGCCAGCCATGTCGGCGAGTCTAGCGAAATCTGTATCCTGATCGGCCAGCCGAGCGCTCTTACGTGACTCGAGCAACCTGACCTCGTCTATACGTTTGGTCAAGCTTATCGTCTGCAACAGGATCAAAAGCATCTGCGTGAGATAGACTGTCCGTCCGAAAATTTCATTTTCATATTTTTGTCATGAATCGTCTCTGAATCGAGCAAACGCTGTTCAAAAACCGATAAGAACGAGAACTAATTGACCCCCAGACGACAGACATTTCTAAAAATAATTTAAATCGTGGGAATTAATTCGTAGCTGATCAATTCTATTGCATTTCCATTTTCATTCTACTCGTCGTTCGTCGAAAGCATCGGGGCAAAGACGCTGAAAGATCTTCGTTCGACGTCCGCGTTCCCGGGATGAAAATGCGAAGCGGTAAAATCGACTTTGCATAACGACGCGCAATACGTTCCCAAAGGCGCACCGCCGCGCAAAGAGAATGGTTTAATTGCATAACATAAAATAAAAGCGAGCGTTCGACTTCCGCGGAGCGCCAGAAGCCCCGGATCAATTCTTCCCGGCCCGTGACCCGATTCGTCCCGCTGCCCGGCGGGAGAAAGCGCGAAATTTTGAACGCCTCGAGGTCCGCACACTTTCCCCTGAATCGCGGGAATTTAATTGCGGTGTCAGCGACTACTTCCTCGTAATTACTCAGCCCGCGAGCGAGCGGGATTCCTGCGCGCCGCCTCGCGATTTGCCACCAGTTTTCCTTCTCTCGATTACTGCATTACTTTCCTGCACAACGACATCTTAAGATGCGTAAATCTGTCCGTTCTGTCGATCATCCTTCGGTCATTGTTCATTGCGAAGTTCAAGATTGAAAAATACGGGAAGTTCAACCAATTTTTTTAGATACATAATATTTTGCTGACGCCATTTCGGCAAAACACTGTTCGTCGTAATAATGTAACAATAGTAATGACCTTTGATAGAACCGATCTCTTATCGAACAGCTCAATTGTGCAGGGAACACCCTGTATAATTTATAACTCGACAGAATAATGTTATTGAATTCATTCATTTATGACTTTTATATAATTGAAGAGCGACAGAGGCGCAAAGAAAACTCAGGCTTGACGATATTCCAGCAAAAATGAATGGAAGCTTGTATAAACAATCGTTGAATGACCGAGTCGATGTGAATAAATATTTGCACTGTCTCTGATCACCACCTCTCTCGAATGATCTATTGATGTCTGCTTCGTGGTGGAGAAGTGTTTGCACATCGGCAGCCCTGGCTTTCATTTGTTAATATCATTCTTACAGATAATAACGACCTGAGAATTATTCGTTAGAGCAAGAATTGGAAACAAACTTCTACTCTGTTAAACATTTCAGGACATGTTCTGCACGCTTTCACTGAATCTGCTTAACTATAAAGTGAATTTAAAAAATAAAGAAAGCAATGTAGGTGATCACTAGACTGCGGACTTTTATCGTTCATAACAAAACTTGGTGTAACTTAATGCAGGAGAAAGATTCAAATAGTTGAGGAATAAAATGTATATCTGACTCCTATCTCTTCCTATCTCTTCAGAAATTTCATAAAATCAAAGTAAGTTATTTGATGGAATAAAAATTGAAAAAACTAAATGTATGATACTGAGTAGTCCTCCAACTTTCTTGCATGTTACAGATCCTAATGGAGTTTGGTCGACAGAATATATCAACGTAAAAATTCATTTTAAAACCTGCACAAATAATTCCGTCACCCACATATGGCTGACGTGGCAGTCAACGCGATAAATAAATAACTTTAGTTTTATGGAAATTTGGGGGATTGTTGCTTTAGCAGTGAAAGTATTACGGCTTCACAGTTTCGTCCAGCGGTTTTTGTCATAATTTTGCCAGTCGCGAGAATGCAACAGATGCATAAAATGCATAAAATGCATAAAATGCACGCTGTAGCGATGAAGAACGAGGAAGCTCGCGCATGTTAAACAGAGTAGTAGAAGCCGGATCGCCGGCCGATCGGCAGCAACAAAACAAACAGACCCGCGGCCGGATATCATTTAGATAATTGCCGAGCCGCGGCTCTCGAATCGAGGCGAAATAAAAGGGGGGCCGGGGTTCGCTGGGAGCAATAATGAGGAAACCATGAGGAAACCGCGGGGAAACGATGCGGATTCCTGCCCAGGGCGTTCCTCGCCACAGGGCAACGCGAGAAGAAAAATCCTGGGACCGTACGTATCTCGTCGAATCCTACGCTTCAGCGGTGCTCGTCGTGAATTGGAGCGTGCAGATTGCGAATTCTAATCGGCACGGCGAACGGTTGGGAAACGAGTTAATTGATTACCATTGAATATCGTAATAATCAGTTGGGTCCGAGTCGATCGACGGAACGAGACCGACACGGAAAATCGACCCTCTTTTTCCCCAGAGAGAACGCGCGACGAAAAGTGGTACATACTGTTCGACGGTGATTGGATACAGATGAAGATCAGATTTTAATTTGTTTTTTCTCCTGATCGGGGGATCCGGTTTGTCGCGAGGATCGCTGTAGGAAAATAGATTTCTACTTGTTCCTATCGTTTTCACGAGCTCGGTGATATTTAGCTATGATTGGAATTACGATTGGAATGTTTTCGATTTGATCTTGCTGCGCTCTGGAGCCCCTTTTTCAACAATTATAGCCTTGTTAAACATTTTTTCGAGTAAACTTCACATGGACTTCATTCGTCACGTTTTCCCGATTAGAATGATACCAAACACGACACGGTTTGGTTCATAGTTACGTGTACAATACACGATTTAGTGGAACCTCTATTATCCGAACTAGTCGGAGAAACGTTCGGGTAGTAAAACATTTACCTAACTGGATTGCTTCGTTATTAATTTGTACAATGAATCGCAATCATGTACATGGATTATTTTATGGATCCTTGAATTGTTCGGATAATCGAGGTGATACTAAATCGCGAATTAAACAAATATACTTCGGACTGTATCGTGATGGGGCTCGTTTTAATCAGAAAAATGTGACCAATAAGTTAATGGAAGTTTGATTCGTTTAATAGATAGTAGAATCTTTCAAAAAAATTGATATTAGTAGATTTCTCATAGATTTTTCAGGGGAGTTGTTTAGCGAATAAATAAAATAATTCTTTTGCCCGCGAGACTGTCACGCACGCGCACACAGTATTTATTCGCCTGGCACGCGGTACACGTGTTCAATTAAATACGGAACGCAGACCATAATTGCGTGCACCCGTTCGACGTAGGGCCCCGCCGGCGGCCATATTTACGGGATCGGTTTTATCGGGGCTCCGCGGGGATTTCCTGCGGGATTCCCGGTCGTGGCCTTTCAAAGCAATAATCTCGGCCGATCCATGGCCAGATCGGCGTAACTTTCGTTCGGAACACCACGATGGAATTCGACGCCCACGGGATTATCGGGCCGAGAAACGCGTACCTCCATCGCGGAACTCGAAGAAACTTCGTCTCGAGATTGTTCCCCCCATCCGATTCTAGAAGTCGCGTCGGATTCTTCGAGTTTCCCGTAGAAAAGGAATTTTGTACCGGGCCCGGTCTCAGGTTGAAGCATTTTCTGGAGCGGACGTGGCCGATGACGCACGCGGGGCGTCACACGCGAAGCATATGAAACGTTCGGCAAGACGTCGAAGATTCGGAAAAATTACTGATCGCTCAAACTGTTTAGAGCGTTGTTTAGTGCAGCAGTGAGAATTTGTATTGATTATATTTCGGATTTTGTGCATCTAATTTGTCGTATTGTAATTTATTTCTGCAAAAATGCACTAGAGTGTGTAGAATTTCTTTATACAGCGCGCGTCATCGTGCTCTTTTTGAAATGCATTTTTAGTCGATAGTTGTCTCCAGGGGAGGCTCGATGTGGATTTACGAGCGAGTCACGTGCGAAGGTAACATAATATGCAACTCGAGCAGCCCGCACGTGTGTGGAACTGCTGTATTATCTGTGTTTTAACGTTCGCCTAACCTTCGTGCAGTGGAGAATCGACTAGCACGAGAGTGCTACAAAAAAATGAGCACTTCTGTCCGACATCGGGCAACATATACAGTCGGTCTCATAATTGATGACCGTTACGAAGTTACCGACAGTTATGAAGTCGACTGTAGTTCACAATTATCGGGACATTACCGTACTAAGCACGTTTTCCCCTGTGTCATTGCGTCGGACGCGGCTAATTAGATTCCGTCTGCGCAAGAAAATGTTGGAAGGCATCGCGAAAAAACATGAGCAGTATTTTCCATGGAATCGGTCGCGATCTGCGAATGACGCAAACCGGAAGACGCGAGACCGCGCGGGTTAACGCTTGCCCGACCGCGCTGGTTTTTGTTGCCGGTGACGCGCGCAATTTTAAAATTCGCAGTCGCAACCTTCGACCAGGGGACTGTGCGACAAACGCCATGCATCGATGTTGCAATAAATACCATCCACGCAGCACGGGGAATTAGTATGTGCGCGATACGCGGTGGCATCGTGATAAACAGATCCGATCCAAATCGCCAACAGAATCACCTGGCAACGTGTGACCAACGTGTGACCAACGATTAGGCCCTTTCTGTTGAGCACACTCCGAATCTTTGGAATAAAAATTTTTTAAAGTGGCGTATAAATATTTTATTTCGATTCTTGTAATTTTTATGCGATTTAAGTCCAGATTTTAAATCCAGCGGTGACCTTCTCTCGGGACCTACGTCAAGTTGGCGGTTTAAAGGCCGACTTTTGTTAATAAGATACATTGTAGCAGTGAAACGATAAATGTTTTATCTGTTAGCCACTTTGGACATGGTGTCTGGGACCCACAGTGATTTTAAGACCTGTGGAAATAAGATTTATGTCTGCCCGCCTAGCGGGACTCGCATGGTTATGGCGCGGGACGCTTTTATGGGTTTTTTAGACTCGCACTACCCGAAAGAGCCGTAAAATGTTCATTATGGCTTGTTTTTTTGGGGGGAGGGGGGAGAAATTTGATGCGCCCACCACAAGTACTTCACACCGACGACGCACACTTGTTTAGGTTAGATAAACAATTGATCGAGCGGGTTAATTGTTAAAACTTCGAAAACGAAGTTCTTCCAGCTCAGAATTGATTTATAAATAATATAACAATATAATATGATACTGTTTCAGTAAACGCACAGTTGGTTCCTGTCGCCTAAGTTTGACCGGTGAAATTCTAAATTAGTAGTTCAGTTCGAAATAACAAATTTGATGCGACACTCTGATCCTTGACCGTGCGGGTCAATTTAATCCGAAGGAAAATCCTGGCGTTAAACACGTTGATAAATATTTATAAAGATATTCATAAATCAGTTTTAACGATCCCGGCACCGTTAAACAATAAACCATTTAATGCGAGGCAGTCGTGACACGGTCCCCGATAAAAATTACTTTACGTAAATTACAGCAGCTGGATCGGAAAACATGTTTCGCAGTAACAGTGAAATCGTGACGATAATATGCGTCGAAGGTTGTAAAATAATCTGCGTTTATCGAAAACACGACACAACGTGAACGAACAAGAGGCCTTCGAATATTAAATTTCCGATTCTCGAAAAATCGTCTGTCTATAAACTATGATAATTTTGTTTAAAAAAAGAAACAGTACAGCAATAAACCCTCCACTCGTTTCGAAGCTTGGAACCTCTACTTTTACAACCCATCGTCCATTTTTGTCCAAAGTTATCTCATCTTTTTTTTTTTTTTTTTTTTTTGAATAATTCGTTTCGTAATCGAATGTATCTCATTTTTGTGAATAATTTATTTCGTAATACAGCGGGTGGGAAACTGGAAGTGCACGCGTATTGTTTCGACAATGCTGCATATTGAAACGTCTGTAAAAACATTGGAAATTTTTCCTCATGACCGTGTCCTAGAAATGAAGATTGAACTTTAGCCTTTGTAACGATTCATTGAAGCACGACCTACGATTTTTTCCTCCCGTTTTATTGAGCTTTGAACGCGAGCGCAGCCAACTTTACTTCCGAGAACTCGTTCCCCATTTGTGCTTCATAAGACAGTGAAAAAAAAAGGAAATCCGTGGCAGATTCATTCGCGACAAAAAATTGTTCAAGATTTTCACGGGACATTTCGATTTGTAATATTTTCGCGAGAAAACAGGTGTTCGGCTTTCATTGTGTTTTACGGTGACCGCGCGGAAATCCCAATAATCCGGCGTATGCGGAAAGTGTCCGCGGCAAAAACGAGAATCGCAAATCTTGGAAACACTGCGGGGGTGGCGACGACGAATTTATTCGGGGTATCCGTGGTTTATCAATTTATCCGTCGCATCTCGGCCAAATTGGAGTCACGCTCGTCCCCGGGCCGTGCTCGTAAAAACCGTCCGGGCCAACCAATTTTTCTCCTCCGGTCCTTCACCCGGCCACCGTCCCATCGAAATGGGACCGGCTCTTATATAATTTTAATCCGCCGATCGCCTGCAAGCCGTAGGAACCACGCGCTGCTGAATTCGTCGCGTAAACACGTGGGCAACGCCCGATAGCTCGAATTAGGCTGCTCCACTGTGGCAGCGTCAATAACTCACATTAATGCTCAGTCAACGGTTGGCTATCTGGACCTTTTAGAAATTAATCTGCTAAAAAGTGGAAACGATACGGGAACAATTCCTCCTTGTTGCCGTGTAGTATACTGCTTAACCCATTTGCATCATTAGCGTATATATACGCTCAATTTTCCTGGTCACTATCACCGGAGTTTATAATGCTGAAATATGAATCTTTTACTTGTAGTCATTTTTGTACTTAAATGTAATATAAAAAAAAATTTGGTGATAAAGACCTTCTTTTCATATCTCCTTATGATGCAAATGGATTAAAGGCGGGGGTACAACTTTTGTTTTTGATTGTTTTGTAATGAAACTGTTATTGAAGTATTCGTGACATTGTTCCGAGTAAAATGATACCCAACATGATACCATTTGCAGTACATTTGCTTGTTCAATACACGAAAGAGTGGAGCCTCTACTATCCGAACTAATCCGTGGAGCGTGAATTTTTTCGAATAATCCACTCTTATCCGAGTACTGTGCTGGATTAAATCGTTACTGATTTGCACATTGGATACTGTTGATATGGAGAATTTAGGCGTCGGTTCGGATAATCGAGGTTCTACTCTATCGAGGATTACGCGAGTGAATATGATCGAAACTGTGTCGTGTTTGGTACCGTTTCGATCGGAAAAGTGTCGCGAACATGCTGGTAGAAGTTTCATCCCTTTCGCCCCAGTATTCCAAATCTGCTTCGTCTGGACGAAAATTCGGGTCGAAAAGGGGGTTGAAGTTCAAGCGACGCTTACGGGCGAGAACGATCGATGGCGCGTTTTCTCGCGAATAAAAAAAAATCATCGCGAAAATATCGTAGCCGGCTCGGTCAAGGGTAGCGCGCAACCCCCTCGACATGCGGCTTCAATTATGTCTGGCCGATAATGACGCACGAAAGAGGTAAGCGAAAGAAAGAACGGAAAGAAACGAAAGTTTTCGACCTAACGAGTTACTCCCACCTAGAAACCGAGCCCTGGAACACGCGCAGCTGCCAGACAAGCGTTTCGTCGCCTTATCGCGTTGCTCGCCAGAAAATGACCCCCTTTTTTCCTCTCTCCCCCTCTCTCTCTCTTTCTCTCTTCTTCTACACGTTCGTTATCGTGCGGCCGATAATCAACCGGAGCATTTTCCCGAGCCGCGGAGCGATTGGAAATTTTTTTCCAGGCCCTAGCACCGCCCGTTGAGAAATCGAATTGGGAGAACGAAGGGTGAAAGTTCGTTACCGACGCGACGTGTGCCCCGATAGTTGTTCGAGGAGCGAATTTATACCACTGATCGGCTCAATTAGATTACGTTCGTTTCAAGTCGAAAATTGAATTCCGGTACAGACGGCGGAAATTTGTTGATGTTGCGGCAGTGCCTCGGTAGTTGTCCAGGGCACGAATTTTTAAATTTCCTTAATAGTGAGACAGTTTTGTGGATTTTTAGACCACATTTGTTTCATCGTTGACACATTCAACTGAAGGAGCAAAAACTGGAGAATTACTGCGGTAATGCCTCAATAGTTGCTCAAGAGATGAATTCGTAACGCTATTTGATAACTAGAAAATCAGTTCTAGACTAGAGGCATAAACGAGGACTGAAAGTTCACCACGACTACAGGTGTGCTCCGATACTTGCTCCCCAAGCAAACACTTTCGCACCGATTAATAAATAGAACGAGGTCCCAGTGTCCCTCATTTTTTAATCGATGTATGGGCAAAAGTCGATGGACTATTAACGAGGTGCTACAGTAGTTTCCTCAAACTCTGACTAAGTGTTCAGTGTATATTTTTATGTAGAAGGTCTTTTTATAAACTCGCTGTGCTATCTAATACAGATTTATAGCGCGTAGATCTTCCGTTTCCCGATACCGAGAAGCTCGTACGTCACAAACAAGTTCCCCGACGTATTCAAATGGCTGTAGAACGCAGAATAACGGATGGTTATCCGGCGATGCTCATAAATTAGGCTGATCGGTAGAGATAAGCTTTTCGAGTGACTCGAATATTCAATTTTCGAGCCGGCTCTAATAAAAAGGATCATCCTTCATCCGCGAGGATCCGCGATTCATCCGCTCCGGCTGGTCCCCGGTTTACGACTCCTTAATTCGCTCGAGTATCGTAATTAGGGGATCACCTAGGCAAACAACTTTATCTCGCTCGCATATGCTCGTCGTCCTCGAGCGTTCGCCACGGTGAATAAATTAAAGCTGTCTCGAACGGATGGAATAGACAACGTTCTTCTTCGCCTAGAACCGGTCGCGTTTCCTTGATAACTCGAAAGAAAGACGAGCGAACAATAAACCAAGGAGACCGTTCGACACTTTTACCTTGAAACGTGAGACCGAGCTTGCGTTCCACATGCATAATAATCGATAAGGAAACAGAGAGGTCAGAAAGATCCTCTCGCGTCGCAAACATTTTCATTTACGACTCGAACAACTGTTACTGGAAAAGGTGTTCCCTGTCCTCTAATCAACGTCGAAAGATTCGAAGAGGAAGACAAAAATAGAGATTGACTATTTTAACAGTCAATTGTTTAAACAATTGGCTTCCTAGTATCGTCTATTGGGATATCTGAACAAACGAGAGTTTCGTCGAATCGATCGAGTTTTCGAACGATCTCGGCCGATCTCGTGCCGCCATACCTACCGGCCGAAACGTGACCATCGGGAGGCTTATCATTCTCCTGATAAACGCACTGTGGTGATCAGCGTGTGCCCGGTTTCGCTTCCGAAAACCGATCGGCGACTCATTCTGGGTGTCGGAGCTGTGTGGGGCCAGCCGACCGTGCTCGCCGAAAGCCGTCTACGATTTTCTGCGACGATTTTCTTCACTAAACTTTACGGCCACGTTACTGAAACTGCGACTAGCAATTCCCAGGGCAATCGACGATTCCCCGGTTATTGCGAAAGCCCCGGCTTGATAACGCGCCGCCACGAGGAAGGGGCAGCGCCGTGGCAAGTTCACGCGCCGCGGAACGTGTGCGTTCGAACGCCGAGTCAAGGTCGGATACGACTGATTAAGCATTAGCAAGGCGATGAGGAAGCACGAGAGATTTATCATTCTACGTTCGGGGATCTTCGCTAGAAACGGTCAACTTCAACGATTTGTTAGATGGAGAACCGTTCTAGCTGTCGAAATCGGTCTTGGACTGGCCGGTAGAGAGCATGAAGACCTTGCGCGTGTGCCCTCTATTTTTACAAGTACAAGAACACCTTCGGCCCGTACATCTCCCACCATCTTGGAGGATTTTATTCTCTAGGTCAGAGCAGCCATTTTGCTTGGCCAATCGAGTGCCAGTGAGGTAGCAGAAGTAGAAATTCAACCTACGGAATAGCTACTTTGAGTAGCTACAGTTGTTCTTCTTTAATAAGACGTTGAAGATCTTCCTTCGCAACTTTGTCCCTTTCACCGATGTCGCCAGCAGCTTTCACTGTAAGTTGTCCTGCAGCCATTCAAGGTGTCAAACTACAACTTGGACTGGTTTGTACGGATGACCTTGAAGCTCTGCTTCTCACAAGTCCTCAATGTATTTGTCCTTACTTCTACCGTGGAAATATGCAAACACTTCGGGTCCAAGTTGGTACATCTTCAGCTTCCTTCTAGTTTAAATTACACCAGCCATTTTAGAACCATGGCATAACACGGAGGAAGCAGAACTTAAAGAGCAATCCTAGAGACTATACCCAACCTCGCCGTCAGTTCAGTAAAACGTTGAAGGTCTTCTTTCGCTGCAACCTTGTCCCTTCCACCGATGCTGCTTTCACCCGAAGTTCGACCAATCGCTGAAAGCGAAACTTCGACTAGTTTGTAGACGTGACCTTGACGTTCTATTTTCCCCCAAAAAAATGTTCGAAACGTTTGTCTCAGCCAGCACCATAGGGCCAGCTGGGTACATCTCCAATTTTCTTCCAGAACACTCGATGTGGAAGCCATTTTGTCAGAACGGTAGTGTAACAAGGGCACAGTAGAACTCGAAGAGCAAGACCAGTCGACCTAACATTTCAATCTCCCCGTCGTTTACTTTTCTCTAAAACGTCGAGACCATGCCATCGCAGCAACCTTGTCCCTTTCACTGATGCTGCCCGCAGCTTTCACCCAAGATGGAGACTCGACGGTAGAACAGCAGGAAAGCTGAAGAAGGTTTCGCGAGCGGTATCGGAAGTCGATAAGCCCGGTCGAAGCATTTTCTTTCCGGGTGAACCGTTCCGCCTCCGCGGAGAGCTCGCTTAAAAGGCCATCGAGAGGAAGGAAGACCGTTCAAAGGTCACCCGGTGAGGTTACCAAGAGGCTACGGTCGAAGGTGGGCGGCTCGGGACGATTAAGGGCAAAAGCGGAAGAAACGGTGAGGACAGAGGAGGCGAGGGGAAAAAAGCCGGAGGAAATCCGTGGAAAAACAGCGGAAGACCGGGAAAACGAGAGGGCAGCACGCTCGAGGTCGACATGCTATCTGGCCGCGAGCCACGTGCGCTGCCCTTTCACCCGGGGGCACTTTCAAATTTTCGTCCATGCACCCACGGAATTTTTCCGCGATCTCCCACGTTACCGAGCCTCGCTCTTCAGCCCACATTTTCATGGTAATTTTTCTAAATTCTTGTTTCTGTGAACAGTGACATTTCCCGTAACAATAGTTGGCTCGGTTACGTTTCTGTATCTTTCGCGACGAATGCTCCAAATATCATCCGGTCGAGGAGCAATTCAAAAAATCAAATGCCACCGCATGTCCCCCTCCACCTCAAAATGTCAGATTCTCGTCCATTGTTCCGCGGAATCGCATAGGGCGCTTCGAAATACCAAAGTGCAGAGACGAGCCGGGGGATTTCAATCGAATCACATTTTTAACGCCATGAACATTGACAAAATGGAACCGGGTGATGTGACTTGCAGTAGTTTCTTGCAGCTGGAGAAGTTGTAAGTGGAAGTTGCAGTGACTTGTAGCAACCGAAGTACAGTAGTAATTGGAGCTTGTTCTAGTTGGTAGTAACCGGACAAAATAGTACAGAAAAATTAGTAGTAATTTACAGTGGTCGATAAAGTAAGACAAGATTGTAGTAAACCACAGTGACTAGAAAAGTATTAAGTGAATATTGCAGTAACTTGTGATTAAAGCAGTAGTAAAGTAAAGATTGTAGCATGTTCTTGCGACCAAAGAAGCAGTAAGCAGAAATTGCAGCAATTTTGTAGCAGCACGCAGCAATTAAAGGAGCAGTAATTAAGGTTGTAGTAACCGGTGCTAACTAAACTAGTATTAAGTAAAAATGGCATTACCTTACAGTAACTGGAAAAAAATAGTAAAGAAGAATTGTAGTACTTCAGAGTGGCTGCGGACTTTTATGCAAAATAGATCTGCGCCAATTGCCAGATCTAGGAGCTACATTTTCTCAATTAATGTAGAGTTGAAAATAATGAAAAATTGAAGAAGAATTGAGCAAAAGTTGCAGCATCTTGCGGCAACCGAAGAATTCGTCCAAAATCAATTTCAAAGGAGACAGCGCCGCGATCGAGATCGGAGGCTCCGATCGCAACAATTATCGAGCCGAGCCATGTGGAACCCGAGAAGATAAATCACGATCCATTGGAAAATACACAGCGTGTTGCTACGGCGGCTTCCATTAATTCCTTCCGACGAATCGCGCGGTCGCGCGACGACGTCACGAGCCACGAGTTTCGTGTCTTGTTATCTAACAATCGTTGCGCAATCCTGTTTTCCAACCTACAACAACCGGTCGACCTGCCGGCGTGCGAGGAGGAAATGCCGGCTTCGCTATGAAATTTCGGTTTCCAGCTTGGAGGGGGGCCAGAGGGGGGACACGACGCAAGGCATTAATAAGGTCGACGACTTGCTCGTTCGACACACTCTTATCGAACCGAAGACAACTTTCCTGAACGGGGAACTCCGATAAATTCTACTCCGTTACGTCGACAATTAATTTCCATGCTGAATTACGTCACTTCGCACGTCACCGCGACGTACGCAATGTTAATTCGCACATAGTGAACCTTTAAGCCGTGGATCCTGGCAAATTTATTCATTTCAATCGAACGGTGACGCTTTTATTTTCCATTTCAGTTCTACGTTTGTTTGCGTATTTTGGGAATTGTGTGTGTTCTATAGCTTTACTTTTTTTTTTTTTTTTTGCGGAATTACCTCTGTTCTGTATTTAATTTAGCTGTGAATTTTAGCAAATTCTTTTGTCTCAGTTTTATTACGCAGCATTGCTTTCAGTTTAGATTCGGCAATTCTTTGCGGGTTTTACAGCGACGAGCAGTTAACAAAATAATAGGACAACTGGAGAAGATTCGAAAGATCGTGGGAGGTTGAAACGGTCTCTGTAAAATCGATAGCTACCACTTATCGCATTATCCGCTGAAAAGCATACCGATAACACTCCGCAGACGAGAAATAAACAGCGAAAAATCAATTAAGAAAATTTCCAATCAGAAGTTACAGTCGTGCAACAAGATGCCATCGCGGGCAACGATATCCTTTCCTTCTTACTTAAAAAGCGATCAATATACTTGCTGGCAGCCACCATCAATAAAGAACGTATTAACCCATTTTTCATCGCGCGTCCCCTCTGGGGATCTCCGTATTTCAATGTAAAAACTCGAGCAAACAATTGAATCCCTGTAATAAGCTTCCTCGAAGAGTAATCCTAAAATCTATCCTGCAACTTCTATCATAAATTGAAAATGTAGTTAGAGATTATCGAGGAAAAAGATGATTAAAATTTTCATGCTGGTTTGGATATTTTTAGCGATGCATTAGGTTGCTGAAAAAATCGTAGAACTAAAAACGTACTCTAAAGTATTATCATATTTTAATAAAGCACCTACTAAATTAAACATTTAGTAAACTGCTACTATTTTTAACATTTTTACCATTAATTTCTTACTGCACCGATCCCGTTGGAAGCGCGTGCGAACGATTAAAATCGTTACCGGGTCTGAATAAAAACCGCATTAAAAATTTATTTGACAATGCAGCCCCAAACGAAGCATTAGCGTCGCACTCGAAAGATCGTCGAGCGAACGCGAAATCGAATCGGTGAAAAATCGCGGAACTGGCGAATTATTCCTGGTAGCCGGGTCCATCGGGATATTAAAACCGCGATACCGATTTTTTCGTCCCTCGGTGGCTGCGGGGCAACAATCGAAACGAAATGTCGAACGTTCTCGAGGGAATGACTTTCGTCGAACAAGCGAGCGAGCAAGCGAGTAAGCGAACGGTAGAGGTTGCGAAACGCAGCGCGCCGGGTGAAAGTGCATTTGCTTCATTTCACAAGGTACTCGCGGATCGCGAACGGCCGAATTGCGACTTGCGAATTGCTCGACGGCGAGAAGAGTTTCGAGCGTGTCGCAACGGCTAGCGAGCTCTGTTCCGTTGCTCGAGGAAATTGACTTGTGCAACGGAAACTCGATCGTAAGGACGAGCTTCGAGCCGCCGATCACGAGGAAATCGGTGGCACTGCGCTTTGCGAATCATTATACAACGCGCGCTATGGTCCCCCGTCGACGGACATTTCGATGGCCGAAAGCGGAACGAAAGTGAAAGGTTCGCCGAAATTCGCTAATAAACTGCGGCTCTTTATGCTCGCGGTGCGCGCTCATTTCGCAAATATGGAAAATGCGCTCCGATTGCGAAAATTTATTTTCTGTGAATTTTCACTTTCGAAATTAGCCTCTCAGTCTTGCTATTTAATTCTTGTGTGGGAGTTGCACCCATTTTGACCCAGAGTTAAACGCGTAAATCTTGCTTGCACCTGTTCAGATTTCAATTATTAGCCAAACAAAAATATAATAAAAAGAGCACAAAGAGTTGAACGCCTTTATAAATTGTTGAACTCTTCGAATTTTTCCAAAAATATTGGTATAAATCCCTGTCTATAAAAATGGATCAAAATTCCGTAGAATTTTGCAAATTTCATCAAAACTGCTGAAAATATTCATGCAGATAATTAGCCAGATTCGACGTTTTGTGTCGAGTACAATAAACAAAGGTTTTGGGCAAGCCTGACCGGAGTGCCCGTTTCATTTTTATTTAGCAAGGAATGCTGATGTTTCGCAACAAGTTATTGATATTGACATATTCCCTTGCCTTTAACTCGTCGTTATTATGGAAGTTATTGCAATAATAATAAGCAAAAATTGTCGGCTTTCGACGGGATCACTGTTACATCACGAGACCGGTATTACATCAATAACAGCTTATGCGAAACGCGAGTCACTTAAGCTCGCCCGAGAGTAGATAACCGACAATTTCGAATGGAAATTCCACGGTGCACGTAAAAGTATTAATAACATAATGCCGAACACCTGAATAGGGTAGCGTACGGCGATCGAACTTTCCGAGTATGGCTTTTCCATATTTGATTTATATCTCTTATGGTGCGCACGCGGTACGCCGTTGACATCGAGCCGTAGAAAATGGTCCATTAATCTTCCTTGAGATGTGGTTAAGTATCTCCAACGGAAAACAAATCCTTTTACTTGGGAATCGTATTGTATCGGACGGCGATGCGAAGAATTGCAATTTTTAATCAATTCTGGTCGTTACGTAATAAATAATATACAAATATATAAGAAAATGGTTGGAAAACCTTTCGAAACCCTCGATTGAGGATCTCCAATTGTAAAACAAATTTTTCGTGCATCAGAAATCGTCTTCGACGAGTAAAAGGCAATTAAATGAAAAATTACCATTTTCATAGGAGTACCATTTGTATAAATGTGACACGAAGACATTTAAAAAAAACAGACGATTAGTTCTGTTCAGTCGAGTGCAGATAAAATATTTTCAGGATTGCAAGATCACGTCCAAGGAGAGACGAATCGGAAAAGTGCCATTTTGCGAGGCCCCTTGTTGCCGGCGATTTCAACAACGCCAAAGGCCGGTCCTCGAGCATTTCGAAATCGGTGCGATTGCGCACGACACTCGCATACCAGGACGCGCTTTATCGAACCGCGGAATTCGCAATCCGCTCGGTTCGTCCGGCCGAAAGCGTCTCCGCAACACCTGGGCGTTTTCGCGAGTATCCAAGAATGCGACTATTACCATTTTCCTGCTCTTTTCCGTGTGTGCCGTGTTTCCGTCCCCTTTGTCCACCGGTTAAACGTTTCGGTGTTAGGAATGCGACACGCGTAAAATCGTAACCGGAGACACAAAACGAGAGAAAGAGAGAGAGAGAGAGAGACAAGGCCTTTTCCGGGTTTGGCCATATTGCCGCGGTTGCATTCGCGGCCGGCCTCGTCACGAAACAGGAAAGGAAGGCCGCATTCCATCAAACAATGATAACTGTAAAGCCGGCGAATCAAACGATACACCTCCAACGTACACCACCATTCAGCCCGTTCATGGGGAGAGACCTCGCAAGTTAGGTGTATACGCCGACATGACAATTTCATGAATCAGAACGCTGATGGCTCCCCACCCCGGGGGACGGATAGCGGGATGACGGCTCCCTGCCATTTCAAGAATTCCCCTAGTCACCGTTCGTATCGGATAATGCGAAGATGGTGCCTGAGAGGACGTCATAATCTACGGTGAATGGGGAATGGCTCCCGATGATAGACTGGGGGGGGGGGGGGGAAGATGTACATACTGAAAAGGTGAAGACGTATCCTGGAGGAATGATGATGCAGTCTGAAGCAGTGAAGATGTATTCCGAACAAGTGAAAATGGCACAAACGTACAGCAGCTTGACTCGGCCGAATGCTTTCAACGATTTTTAAAAGAACCAACCGATCGAGAACATTTTGCGTCGTCCAATGGCAAGTGTACAAGTGAATCGAAACGCTTTCGACCGCGAAGCGTCAACAGACGAAACCATTGAGCACACGGAGTTCTTCCAATGGAAAGACAATGGAGCTTTCAGAAGACTCTTCGCTGCAGGGACCAATTGATCAAGAATATTTAGCGCCTCCCAATAACAAACTATGTGCAGGAGTGGATCGAAACACTTTGGACTACAAAGGTCAAGAACATCCCAGTTCTTCCAATTAAAAAGAGTGTGAAGAATGCAACCAAGGACCAGCCTTTAGAGAACTCTCCTCTGAAAGAACTCTGAAAGATCGAGGACATTTACCGCCTTCCAAGAGCAAACAACGTGCTAGGACGAATCAAAACACTCTGGACCACAGAGGATCATCAAATCGTCAAGAACAACTTGTTCCCTCCAATTAAAAAGAGTGTGAAGAATGCAACCAAGGACCAGCCTTTAGAGGACTCTCCTCTGAAAGAACTCTGAAAGATCGAGGACATTTAGCGCCTTCCGATAGCAAACAACGTGCGAGGACGAATCAAAACACTCTGGATCACAGAGGATCATCAAATCATCAGGAACAACTTGTTCCCTCCAATTAAAAAGAGTGTGAAGAATGCAACCAAGGACCAGCCTTTAGAGGACTCTCCTCTGAAAGAACTCTGAAAGATCGAGGACATTTAGCGCCTTCCGATAGCAAACAACGTGCGAGGACGAATCAAAACACTCTGGACCACAGAGGATCATCAAATCATCAGGAACAACTTGTTCCCTCCAATTAAAAAGAGTGTGTAGAATGCAACCAAGGACCAGCCAGAGGACTCTTCTCTGAAAAAAAAACCCGATCAAGAACGTTTAGAGTCTTCCTACTGCGAACTTCCAATGGCAAGAATCACTTGGGACCACGTGGATCAGCAGATTATCAAGGACGTCCAATTACTTTTGGTAAAAAAGACTGTGAAGCTTTCAGAGGTTCGCTGAAAAACCCGATCAAGAACGTTTAGAGTCTTCCTATTGCAAACTACGCGACGATTGTTCGCTGAAAGAGCGAACCAATCAAGAACGTTTAGCGTTTTCCAATAGCAATCCGCAAAAATGAATAAAAATCTGCTCGAGCCGAGTTCTAGGATGAAATAGCGTTCGCGCGACTGACTCACCAGCGGCCGAAGCTAAAAATGCCAGGGGAGCGACCCGAAAATCGATGTATTTTCGGAGCCGGATTCCCCATCAGACGGATCGGTAGACCGCTTTCGCGCTGTTCGTGTCCCCAGGAATATATTTATTCTAGCCCGCGATACATCAGCCATGATCCCACGCGATTCGCTTCGTCATCGTAGCGTCGTCGAAGCCCGCGTAGGCGAGAGGAGACCGGGCGACGTTATTTTTCCCTCGAACCTCGCGCCGCGGTGCCCCGGGTCTTTTCAAACGATTATCGATCCCCCCCGGCGCGATACAAAGATCCGAGGAAAAAAATGGTGACCGAATTGAATGCGGGGTCGGCATTGTCCTGTTCCGCAGACCGGTCGCGCTCATAATCACGCGTACCTCGAACACCTGCGCGCGCGCACTCTCGCTGAAATGTCAACAGGGAATTGGTGTACACCTGCGCCCACCTGGTCACACTTCCCTGCGTTCTCCAGGTGCGGCGGTGTGCACATTGTTGCTCTTTCAACCCGTTTAACCTGGGCCGGCCACGTGCAGGACCTCTGCGTGAATGGAAACGGGAAATTAGATTAACTTTATAGCCTCCTCAACCCTTGACTTTCTACGAGGTCCAATGACGATGCACTGTACAGTTTCACACTTTTATCGCTCAAATAGAAATTATGATCGCTGATTGTCAATGAGAGTGTTCAACAAGTTGTGAAAAGACATTGAAGGCGGGCACCCAGATACACGGTTGTTGACACGAGGGTTGTTGACCCTCAAATTCCTGTTTCCTCAGAATTTTCGCATTTCTTGCGAAGAGGCTCGAACGTTCGGGCGACAATAGAACTTCCGGGCTAGATTAGAGATTTTAACGGGTACATTAGAATTTTTTCAGATTTTTCGAAAGCCCGAGAAAACGAGAAATCTGACCTAGGAACAAAAGATTCTTTTTGCAATTGTACGAATAACTGAATTTTACGGATTTATGACGGACATAGATATTGGTCAAATGCAAACAGTTCGACAAAATCGTTGAGAAATTAAATGAATGCCTGAGTATACGTAGCTCCAGTATAAGCAACACTTTCGCACCGCGAGGGCGCGTTATGCTAAATCGCATTCGTCAAAAGGAAGAAGAGCACGTTGAAGGCCAGGGGTTCCAGGGTTAAGCCTGACACTGACTGGCAGAGGGCTAACGAGATTATCGCGCTTCCATCTTGCTCGCGTCGTCGTCGTCGTCGTAGAATCTCGGGACGAGGTAATATCCTCGGACGTTTTTGTTTTTTCGCCCGGTGGTCGTCGACGTTTTCTCGTCGTTAACGGTGCGTGTCCGGTAGAAAGGACGCGGGCTGCCATGATTTTTTCCCCGGTTGAAATACGCCGTGCGCGCGACGAGACGTGGCCCCGGGTGAATTTTACGTGGTCCCGTTACGCGGACCGAATCTCCGCGCGCATTCTTCGATCGGGGTCACGGATCCGTGAACGCGGCCTGCTGCTGCCAGCGTTACCGGATCGAGGGATTCGAGAGATAAATAGCGGGGGAAATGCTATAATCGGAACCCAAATGACGTCACGGAGCTATAGTCTATCCACCGTTCTCCAGATGGCGGGATTCGAGAGATAAATAGCGGGGGAAATGCTATAATCGGAACCCAAATGACGTCACCCAGCTATAGTCTATTCACCGTTCTCCAGATCGCGGGATTCCAGAGATAAATAGCGAGAGAAATGCTATAATCGGAACCCAAATGACGTCACGCAGCTATAGTCTAGTCACCGTTCTCCAGATCGCGGGATTCCAGAGATAAATAGCGAGAGAAATGCTATAATCGGAACCCAAATGACGTCACGTAGCTATAGTCTAGTCACCGTTCTCCAGATCGCGGGATTCAAGAGATAAATAGCGAGAGAAATGCTATAATCGGAACCCAAATGACGTCACAAAGCTATAGTCTATTCACCGTTCCCCAGATCGCGGGATTCGAGAGATATATAGTGTGGGGAAATGCTATAATCGAAACCCAAATGACGTCATAAAGCTATAGTCTATTCACCGTTCTCCAGATCGCGGGATTCGAGAGATAAATAGTGGGGGGAAATGCTATAATTGGAACCCAAATGACGTCACGAAGCTACAGTCTAGTCACCGTTCTCCAGATCGCGGGATTCGAGAGATAAATAGTGGGGGAAATATCCGAAAGACGAGGACCCGAGTGGTGTCACTATAGTCTGTCCAACGTTGCCCGATTGAGGAATATAAATCGCGAAATGCTACAGTCAGAGCCTGAGTGACGTCACGAAGCTACAGTGCAATCTATCCCAGATAGTGGCGTCACGATTCGTGCTGACGGTGGGGATCTTATCGCGATCCTACAGTACAGATCGTGACGTCACTAGTTACCCCCACTGTAGGTACGTTGGTGGGGCGATTCTCGGGACGCGACGTCATGTTATTTTTCAGAGGGACTTTCTTGCGGCTACGCTGGATCTTTGACGGATCATGACGTCACTGGTTACGCCCACTGTAGTCGCATTGGCGTGACAATTTTCGGTACGTGACGTCGGATATTCCTCTGAGGGACTTTTTCGCAGCAAGTTGCCGCGGTTTCCTGACACGGACTGTCCACCGGTTTTGTCCGCGACGATTACCCAAATCAACGAACACCGTCGGCCCACCTAAACAATGGGCTGGCTCGACACGTAATTGGTGAACGTGCTCCGGTTCCGTTCCGCCGGCTGAATTATTGTTAACTCTATCAACTCCATTAGTCGCGGCCGGCTGCTACGCCGTGGCATTTCTTTCTTCAGCTACCCCTTCCCCACCTCAAGAAGGACGTTGCATAGAGGTGTGCGAGACCCCGAAAATATCGCGTCGGGACGGGATTATTCTCGACTTATTAAAATTAGTAGAAGAGGAAACGTACTTTGATTTCACTTCTGCTTCTTACAATTCACTTGGACCATTTTTATTCGTCGTATATGGACACAATTCGCGAGTTCCGGTCTTCGAGAACGCGGTCTCCGCAGCAGATAAGATTTTTTATCGGAAGATATTCGGGGCGGGTGAGTAAACTAGCATGTCCGACGGACATAATTGCGTGTCCTCGAAACCGCCGCTGTTGCGAGATTCGGGGGGTGTGCCTAAGTGAGTCAGTGGAAAATCGGCGCGGCGCGGCGCGACGCGGAGCGGGCGTTCGCGGATTTCGCAAGATCCGGGAGACTGACGGCAGCCTGACAATTCGTGACGTCAGTTTCTCGAAAGCGTTCGCCGGGCTTCCGAGGAAGTCCCGATGAAAGGTTGGGAAAGGTTCTCGTGCTCTCCTGACGTCAGACGTAATCGCTTCAATTTGACAAATTACAACGCCGCCGACACCCGAGAACGGTCGCGCGGCCTCTCTCGGTCTCGATCGCCCGGATGCAAATCGAATTTTGCGAACGCCGGTACGAGGAACCCCCGTACGGATCGGTGGATCCGTGGATCGGAGCTGCCGGCAATTACGACGAGTTCGAGAGACGGCCAGAAAAACAGCTGTTGCGTCACAGCAGGAAGATGCTCGGCTATTTCTGAGCGTTAAATGCGTTTCGCGAGGATGATGATGATGATGATGCGCGCCGTGGCCGACTTTACGCCCGTGGCTAATGACATCGACGAGATTTTTATCCGCTGTCCCACACGTCTCTTTGAGTCGAGCAGTTCCTGATCATGGTGCTGAATTTAGAGCAACGATGCAGCTTTCGATTCATATCGCCTTTAAAAATTACGTGTTAAATTATTGAATCGGGGTGTACTCGGTTTCGCGTGTCCCGGAATTAATTAACGATTGCGATAAAAATTTTATCGGATTTCCCGACCGTTTTACAGAGAGCCGAGTCGAAATCGCTTGAACGAGTTTCACGATCAGATACGCGGCAAAATAAATCATTGGATTTTCTAGGTATCCTGCAGACATGAAATTGCAATTGATTCTGCGTGTCAAATTTCATTGTCAGCTCTGCGAGATTCCCGGCTTCTCCGAAAAAGTGTGGCACAAAAATTGAATATCAGCCGCAGACTACAATGAGTAAGAGGGTAAGGTGTCCGGGCGCGTCGGTTAATTAAATCGGAACCGGAGGTCAGCCGACCTTTGTCACCGCAGTCGCGAATGACCACGATGATTCAGTTCATCCTTCGACGACCGCGTACCTTGTATCCAATGACAGCTCCGTTTTTCCGCGACGAGATAACGCACGGCCCGTTTTGGCCGCGCGATTTGCATCGCATTCCGTTCGGCCGTTTATAGCGAATAAAAGCGGTGCAGCAGCGAAAAGGCCAGATTTCCTTGAGAACAAAGGATACTGCGCGCGCTCGCGTGCCGTTGCATTAGTCACCGCATTCTTTTTGATTTTCTTCCCCAGAATTAATGATAGTTTGCACAGAAACGGTGATAGCGCGGCTATCTGGTCGCGTTAAGACGCGAAAAAGTGCAAATGAACACGGTTGCCGATAAATAGTTGCGGCTCGAACGGTTCGCATTGTGCCGCGATATTAAATGTTAACGAGTAACAAACGCTGCAATCAAACTTCTCCGATCACATATTATTCGTCGTGCAACAATGGGATAAGATAAACCGTCGCCGATAAACGAAGATCAATAGGCAGAACGGATACTCGATCGCCTGTTGCATAAGAGGGAAGATTCGCACGATTGTCGCTTTTAGGCGAACTAAAATAAATTGATTTACAGATAAATATAGTTCACCAGCCTCTCGGACTCGGTTTACAATAACTCTTTTTCCCCCTCGTTCGTAAAATACCCCTTAAATCGTACCTACTCTACTTGAATTACAAGTACCTATTGCACTTTGCATGCAGTAATGTTATTTATGTATTCAAGGAAAATATGAATAGCGCGATATCGGCGTTAAATTAACCTTTAGCCAGTGGACCATTCTTAGGAATACATAATTGATTACGTTTAGGACCACTGATTTATTCAGCAATTTTTTCGAAGATATTTTCGAAGGTACTTCGAATAATTTCCATCATCCAAATATACTTCAAACAAATTTTAACAAGAATCGGACGGACATCTCTTTTACTAGGGTCACGACTGACCCACCCAGTGATTCCAATTATCCAAGAAATAAATCAAATTCGAAGAGGTCAATGTATCTCTTTTGCCGGTCTCTGGGTCACGACAGACCCACCGATAAATTTCCACGATCGGAAGCTCGAATAAAATTCGAAAGATCTCGACAACAATCGAAACGAAGAACGTGCGAAACGGTGCCATCCGACCACTGGCCGAAGAATCTGTTACAGAGAGTAGACGGTGGATCTCTCGCGGGATCGCAGGGAAGATCGCAGCCCATGTCTTATCTAAAGGGGCCACGGAATCACGCTCATCTGGCTGGTATCTGTCTGTTCTGGCTCGTCGGCTCGTGTCGAGGATTTCTTTGTTCCCGAGGTTTGAGTCCGGCGTTGTCTGGTCCCGATATCCTCGTCATCGACCGTATTGGCCGCGATGGCGGTTGCCGATGCTAATGGCGCAACCGCGTAATCGTGTTTCCACGTGCGGTGCTGCACCTGAACGTGAGTAACGACCGTCTGCTAGGAAACCGGGCATGCAGGAATCTAGGAACGAGCATCCAATCGCGGGAAAGGACACAAAGCATGGCGAACCAGCGCAGCTGAACGGAGTTGCGTCAGGGATTCTTGCCGAGACCGAGAGCTCTTTCCACTGTGATCGCTGCGGGGCCGATCGATATGGATCCGCGGAAATCCAGGATCCTACAACCCCTTCTTACATCGATCGATCGCTCGGACGAAATTGATACGAAGTTAGATGTTCCAGTTGTGATTCGTCGGACTAATTAATTCGATTTCATCTTTTCTAAGCACTTTAGGATACAAAGCTAGTTACGCTAATTATAGATAGACGATGAACATCCCCAGCTGTCTCTAAAGCTTGTCAACGGACAATGGATGCTCAAACTTGGTTTCGCATTCGAAAATGGACAAAACGAATAATAGCCCGATGACCGATGATTATGCGTGGCCTTTCCCGCGTGCTCGTTTGTTCTAAATCAATTATCGTTGCAGTGGGAGGGCGGAGGAAGATGAAGCGATGCAAAGTTCACGCAGATAATGTTACTGTTCGCTCGGAGATCAAGGGAACGCTATAGTTAATCTATCCACGGTTACTATACCCTCAACGAGGGGACGAAACGCGAAGATTGCGTTTGTGTGCCAAAGACAGACTTTGTCACTGGGATTAGGTAAACTATAACTTCGATTATCCGAGCCGAACAAGAAAACATTTGAACTGTACTGAACCTAATAGCGTGTTGGGACACTGAAGACTTCGGATAATCGAGGTAACACTATAGTTTCCGCCCACTCATTCAATAAATAAGCATTTGGAGAGCGACACCACGGGAATTCAGGACTATGCCCCCGGTCAAATTTAGGCTTGTCGAAATCTTAGTCAGCGAACCACCGCGCCGACGTTAGAGTTATTTTACGACAAAGGTCCTCTCCTCTCTATCTCTCTCCCTCTCTCTCTCTCCTTCTCTTTTCTTTTCGTGCGCGCTCTGTCCCCGTTGTCGTCCGATCTTTTTCAACGGAGTTCTCGTTCCGTCGACGAAGCATAAACGTTACAGGAGTGAATGATTTATTTTTAAAGGAGCCCCCGCTTCCCGGAGACGCGCGATCATTCTTCTAAAGCGAAATTTCGGGATTTAAAAATGGAACCCCGAGCACCGCTCACCTCGACAATTGCTGAATTTTCAGCAAAATTGCAAGGGTTCGCAGAGCTTCTTTATTGCAGAAGAAAATATTCGACGGCTTGGGACCATTTACAGCTTTCTATTTTCTCTGGTTACTAGTTTGTAACTAGTTAACTAGTTTGAATTAAAAATTTTTTAATTTCTCAAAATTTAGCTCAAAATTTAGACTTGACCCCGCGATCTATGTGCTAAATACCAAAATTTGGAATTTTTTAAGTTTTTAATTTTGCCGTATCCTCCAGAGAAAAAAGGACGTATGCGTTTAACGGCAATGCTAATGATTTATTGCCGGTGCCATCTTATCCCGAACTAGGTGTATCGAATTACCCGACCCAAAGACATGAATCACTCGGTACATTTCAAAAGATAATTTTAGTCATCGTCGTTAATCCACCCTAAACCAGTCGTTCCCATCGACCTTTTTACGTGTCCGTATTTCTCAATAACACACTCGCCGGTTCGTTCCCAACGTTTGTTTTACTCCGTTTTATTTATTCATCCCTGCGCTATTGTACGATCTAACGAGCTTCCGGATGAGAAACCATCGACAACGCGGCAAAACACCGGTACCGTTCATTTCCATAGATAAATCCCGATCCGCCGATACATTCTTTTATCAACAGAACAAGTTGCTCGCGTCACCCGAGTGTTTACCGCGTCAGACGCACAACGAGATTTTTATCTGGCTAATCAATATTGCCGATTCCACAACGATGCATCCGTTAATGCGATCTTCGAGCACTCCCGCGATACTCGAGATGAAAAATGCAAAATCACTGTCCGGGCACAGCAGGAAGATCAGAAACAAGTACAGAATGGGAAACCAAAAATATACAAGAAACTGGAAAATATGAGAACGATCGTGGGAAACGGCCCTCCGAAAAATATTGGAAAACCAAGAACAAATTAAGGGGAACCGGTACTCCGAAAAATGGAAAAATGGGAGCACATCAAGGAGATTGAGAAAATGGGACTCCAACCAATCGGAAACTAGAAAGGAATTAATTGAACACAGTTCACCAAAAAATGAAAAAAAAAACGGTAGAAAATAAAGAAAATTGGGGGAAACGGTGCTCCAAAAAATGGAAACATGGGAGCAGATCAAGAAGATTGAGAAAAATGGCACTCCAACCAATGGGAAACTAGAAACAAATTAATTGAACACAGTTCTCCAAAAAATGAAAAAAAAACAGTAGAAAATAAAGAAAATCGGGGGAAACGGTGCTCCAAAAAATGGAGGAACAAGAGAAAATGGTTCCCCGAAAATCGGAAACCCACAGGAAACTGAAGAGAATTGCAGGAAACCCCAAAAATCTAAAAAAAAAAACCGAATATTGGATATTGAAATCGTTTTCCAAGATGGCTTCTGCTATCGTCGATCGATGGATCTTTCCGGGAGGCAAAGCACACATCGTTTTGCCGGAGGATCGTCGAAAATACCAGCCGATAAGCGGTGGACAAAATAAATGGCCGCGACGCATTCGAGACTGATTGCTCGGCGCGATAACATCTAAACAAAAGGAGGCCTTGATGGATCGATTGGATCGGCCGAACGAAAACAATGATCTACGAGCCCGTATCGAAGTTATCGCTCGATCCAAGGGCGAGAGAGGTGGCGGAGGAAATATCGTCGGCAAATGGCAAACACGAGGAGCGAAGACGATCCGTTTTGCTTGTTGCGCGATTGCGTCGCGTCGGTGCGTCTCGCGTTTGTTTCGCGGCGATTTTCACGGTCTGATAAAAGGTGGCGAGGGGAAACTGCGCAGAACCGAGAAAAATACGTGGGCAAAGCATGAAAACAACGCCGAGTTTCCCCGGCGCGGCGCGGCGCGTCCGCGAATGTGCAACGGAATTATCTCTGTTCGGAGATAAGGCCGGCGTGGTTTCGCGAAACCCGTGCGTCGATTAAACGGGAATCAATTTCCGTGGGATCGCCGTTACCCGGAATTCGTTTCTCTCCGAGGCTTGTAAACACGGAAACGAATTCGCCGAAGAGCCCGCGGATCCGATATTTATCAACTTGTTGGGGAATCGCGACTCCCACACGTGAATCGGGATACCTCGAAACGCTAATGTCCTCTCGGAACGTGGAGAATCAGGACTTCCGCGAAGATCTTCAGTAGGAAACGTTTCAGAGAACTTCCTAAGACTAAGCGTCCAACCTCTGAAACGTTTTGCTACTTCAATGTTAACCCTTTGCACTCGAAGCCATTTTAACTCTAACACGAAACATTTCTTCCGACCTAGAGTATTTCCCTTCTACACATATTTTTGCATGCTATACATACGAAAATGGTGCAATTTACTCGTAGAGTACTGAAATGTTTAGTGATTTATTGAATACAAACAAATTTAATAATGTAAAAAATATTTTGAATAATGACACAGGAATTTTTAGTGGCGCCTTACAGTCGCCATTCGAGTGCTAAGGGTTAAGCAAGAAGCTAAACAAATTTTTGATCGCTTGCGTTCGGTTTGTGGAATTTGATGTATAGCCACAAATACAATTAATGAGTAACTCTTTCTGCAAATTCTAATTTTCATGATTTCATTATTTCAACCTTGTTACCTAGGCAACTGTACAAACGATCCTTGAATTGATTATTTGCACAGAATCTTGTAAAACTTGAACAACGGCCGTAATTACACCGAACGCGCGTGGGATCGAATATCTTATTTCACGATCGAGTCGTTCAATGCAAAAATAAAAGAAATCAGAAAAAACTGATCGGGCGATTTGACGATTGCATAATGACATAGTAAGAAAGCAAATGGCGATGCCTCCGGCAGAATGCGTCGCGTCGAATCGTGCGAGAACGTCGACCTTTCGAGACCGATTCGAGAAACGGTCTATCATCTTTCTACGCGAGAGCATCCAAAGTCTGAAGCGTATCGTTATTATTTAAATTCTGTCCGCGTGTGTAAACGCTGAGTCGCATTCCGGGCCGCGGTTTGCCATTGATTATCTAATCGCATTTATTTAGCAGCAAAACCTTGGAGGAATCAAGGCCAATCGTTTTATTGTGATGAGCAGAAGCTTCGCGTTACGATGCGCTAATAAATGCGTTGGAAGAAAACGGAGGATTGCTCGATAAAACTAGTGAAACGATTTGTTCGTCCAGGGCGATTGCAGGGTCCAAAGAGACCCAGCGTTCCCCAGATCTACCGAGAAAAATTGTTAAAAAATCGCAGGCTCTTCCAATGATCCTCACGCGCAAAATGGCGCATGGTCGAAACGGTAAAAGCGCATGACAGACCGTCGCGCATCCAATTAATTTCTGAAATCGGTTCGCCAATCAACGTCAGCAGTTGCTTGAATCACCGCTTCGACGTAAACCGTAGCAAAAAAAAACGCATGCGGCAATCAAACGGCAATAAGACGGGTCCGACGCGTCGCGGTGCAGCAGGCTGATGCATCACGGGTGCAGCGGGCTGATGCATCGCCGAGAACAAAGGGGGATCGCGTGCACGCTGTTCTGTTATCACCTAGAAAAATGTTTCCTTGTCCGTCCCCACTTCGGGATCGACGTTGATATCGGGGGAATCGCGAACGCCGATCCGCAGAAAGAGAAAGAGAGAAAGATGACCGAGAGCCGATGATCGTTCTCTCTCTCTCTCTCTCTCTCTCTTTCTCTACCTCTCGCTCGCTCTCCCGGCAGAACGATCGGTGTCACTGTGTCGAGCTGCTACCGGTGACGTCACTTCTCAACACTGTCAACAATCCTCGCCCCCAACCTCGTCTTATCCACGACACTGAATAAGGAACGAACGGGAGCGATTAGCAGCTGGCAGCTAATGTTGCGGCGTGCGCGCGAAAACCGGCTCCGATGGACAACGCTGTTTCATTGTCCCTGGGACGAAGGGACCGTAAATGGGACACGAACAGTGAATCATGCTGCACCGTGACTTGGCCGAGTATGATTTGGTCTGGGGCGGGATTACAGGATTTTCCGATAGCTAGACTTCAGGCTCTTCGACTCGAAGAGATCGCGGGCTATCGATGTTGTTGCGCGAACTCGCTCGACTGAAAATGGCACTTTTCTTGGAACAAAAAATTTCAGAAAATTGTTCATTGTTCGTTGTGCCTTCGAAATTGTTTTACCGAATTAGCTGGAGCTTTTGAGTACAGGGTCGCCATACGCGAAACATTAAGGAGAGGGCTCTTTGAACTCGCCAGATGGCAACACGTTGGAAAAATTTACGGTGTTTCCGTGGTCGAAAATATTCAATATTTCACTTTGTACCGTGATTTAGTTACTAAACGGATTTTCAATTGCTCTCAAAGAACTCCGCAGAATTCAGTCGGTCGCGGCAAGTACGGTAAATGAATGAACACACATTCAGCACAGGTTTGTGTATTCTACTTGTTTCGTTCTAGACAGAGACGCAAGGTACCGTTTTCACTTTGTACCGTGATTTAAGTGCCAAGCAACTCTACAAACGACTTTTTAATTGATTGCTTTCGAGGAATCTTGTAGAATATAATCAGTAGTTGCGATTACAATCAACGAACAAACAAACCTTTAGCACAATGATAATTGTGCACCTCGTTTGTTCCATCCCAGATAAATACGAGCTACCATTTTTCACCTTATACAATGATTTCTTTGTTGAATTGTTCAGAGACCATGCTTCTCCTGCGAAGAATGTTCTAAAACGTTAGGAATCCGGATAAAATCTCTTGATGAAACAGTTCACTTTAAACTGTATTTCGTTCGTACGCTCGTATTTGATCTTCAACCTCACAGTCATCCGACATCAAACGAAATTATAATTGATGGCTCGCAACGAACTTTATAGAATTTCATCGGCGGACGTGAAATATCCGAGTGTCACATCTCGAACACAGATCCGAGACGAACGGCGACCGAAATCCGACTTTACGATCTGTCATAAAGGCCCGCGAGCACGGATCGAGGCGGAATCGGTAGAACGGCAGGATTTCCCAAATTGCTACAGTAATGGCAGCGATTCGAGGGGAAATCCTCGGCGATCATTATCGCGAGCGAGCCAATTACGAACGGTCCGCGATCCCGTCGAGATACGCGAGGCAAAGCCCACTTTTCTGCGTTTGCTTTTCCACGTGGACGCCATTGCAACGCGGCTGCACGGATTACCGTTATCGCCGTTGCGTGACCTGCTTTTTGGTACCCGAGCTCCTCGCGGGAGGATCGCTAAGACACGAGAGAAACGGAAATTCCAGAAACATCGCTGGTTCCCAGTACCGACTAACTCTCGGACAGCTCCGACGATCGTAGCCAACGTTTTCGACATCCCGATCGCTAACCAGCTGCGGGGAAAGTGACGGTGTCCTCTAACCTAGCGAGATTTGTTTCGTTTTACAACGAGAGTACCATTTTACACTTTGTACCACGATACAAGTACATTCTACAAACGATTTCTTAATTGATTGCTTCCAAAGAAAGCTCGAAGAATTTCATGAAAGATCTAGAGAGCACCGAAGAATTAAATCCCTCAAGAATATCGTCTATTGAACCATGAAAATATAAAAAGGTTGAACCGTCTCAAAATCGGTAGAAATTAAAAAAATATATTTGAAAAAACCAACTTAAAAATTCTAAAAATTGATAAACGAACGCACTGCTGTACCTTACCAAAAAGAGGATACAACACAGAATTTTCATGATGAGTTCCAGCGGGGACGAAGCTCGCTTCTGGGTCAGTGTGTATATATTTTCGCCGGAACTCCAAAATATTAATAAATCGCCGGTCCGCGCGAAAATAGACGCCAGTACGGTAAATATAATGGCAAACGACGGAAGGAGGATAATTGGGAGTCGGTTTCCGGCGAGACATCGCGTTCTTGACGGCGTCTTTCAGCGGATTTGCCCGGTGTGATCGTGACACACTTGATAAATTTAAGGCCGGCTCGCAGTCCTTCGTTCTCAACCTCGTAAAATTTCAACAATAGCCGCGCGCGAACGATTTCCACGACCGGTCGCTAGTGGATGACGTATGCCCGCGCGCTCGCAATATGACGCACAAAGTGTAGGAAGAGCCGATGACAGCGTCGGTTTCATGACAGCGCGAGGAAATTGCCGGCCGGCTTCGTCTCTGCCGGCGGTTTCGACGTCACGATCGGAACGGAACGACAAAACCACCGACTCGATCGATCGAGAAGGGTGAATTTCAACTGGATCTCGGATTTCGAGAATATTCGGAGATCCGGCGAGTTTTGATCAGGATTTTTCAACATTGCCTGCGGGATCGAATAGCACCGGATTTTTTAATATTACTCGCGAGATCGAATAGAACGAGGTTTTTCTACACGACCCGCAGCATTGGATAACGCAAGATTTTTCAAAATGATCTACAAGATTTTTCAAAATGATCTACAAGATTTTTCAATATGACGCGCAGTGCCGAGTAGACCAAGATTTTTCAAAATGATCCGCAAGATCGAATAGAACGAGGTTTTTCAACATGATCCCCAGTATGTATGGAGTAGTACAAGATGTCGTTGTTCTCCGAGCATAGCAAAGAGTTACTTCCGGTAGCTAGAGTCCCAGAAGCCACTGCCCTATCGATTTAGCTACCGAATTTAGCTTGGTAGAAGCGAGACTGGCAACAGTACCGATGCTATTTCACATCATTCTCATTCATTCTATACCCGTGTTTCTTTCAACGATGCAATTTAATATTCTTTTATGAAAAACGTTGTTGGGACCATTCTTTTCGTCGGGGTACAGCAAATATTTACGAACGTATCATTACCGATTCAACTTTTCCGTTTTCCATTGTTCCATCATGAAACGTTTATCGACACAATCGTTAAATTTTTCAACTCGCACCTTGTTGTTGAATCCATTTGGATGGGATTTGTTTGTTTAATACGCGTCGAAATTGAACCTCGACTATCCAAACCAATTAAGCCAATTGCAAGCGAACCAGTTTCTGTGAGTTAATTGCAAACAGTGTACCGAAACAATTTTCTTCTTTTTTTAATTGCAAGGACGTTTCACTACATTATTGAAGTATCCAGAACAATGGCTTCCAATTATCAGCTCGATTACTGCAGACAATAAACGCAGGTAGCGTAAATTCAACTGTACTGATAATAGAACAGTGGCCTGACTACGATACTAGATTAAATCATCACTGATTAGTACAACAATTCATGTTCCACACTGATCGCTTTAAACTCAAGTGAATTGTACTCGGGTAATGAGGAATTCGGATAGTGGAGGTTCCACTTAATCGTGAAACAAACCGGCAAATATCGTGCGAATTGCGTCGTGCTTGGACTCATTTTAATCAGAAAAATTTGACAAATACGTTGACAAAAGTTTCGTCAGAGAAACGATAAAAAAAAAAATAAAACGTTCCATCAGGTTTCAGGATCTCTCGAGTGGTACACCCAACAATTTTTCTCCAACATCTCGCAGGTGACGGGACATTACCTTGTAACATCCCGCCACCTTTCCACCATCGAGCCATCGTTGCCATCGTTCAGGGGTTAATTGCCGCCGCGAGGAGCGGCAGCATGAAGCAACCGGCGCGGCGGTGTTAGGGTAATCGTCGATTTGCGAAGGCGCAACAGTTCCGTACGCACGCGGCGCGTGCATGCATAAGAGAGCGTACCGGATCGAGACCGCGAGCATTATCGAAAGGCGAGAGTGTCAACGTTCACCCGCGCGAAAGTGAAAATCTGGGGCTGCGAGCGAAGCGCTGCGAACCCGCGCGCGCGCGCGAGTGTGCGCGTATGTGTGCGTTTACTATCAAATACTCGCACACGGTTCCGCGTCGATTGTGGACGGAGACGGGCGGGAAAAGGCCGGCCTGCGACAGTATCTAGGCTGCGACCCGGTTCGCGGTATCATTTGGGTCATTGTGTTCCGCCGGGTCCAGCGAAACCGGGTGAAACGCGGCCGAATGCACGGCGTCGGCGTCGGCGTCGGAGTCGGAGTCGGCGTCGCCCCTGGTGTATCCTGCGCCGCGACGCATGTGCGTGCCCTACGGGAGAGAGCCTAGCGCCGCTATTGCACCCGTCAAGTCGATGCACATGCACATGCACACACCGACAGAGACGGAGGGACTCGCCGGTGTCTCGTTATATCACAGGCGACGTTGCGTAAAATGTGTACTGGCACACACTCCTCTCTCGGCGCTGTTACGGAGTACGTGGCCGCCTTTCGCCCCTCTACTGGCCCCTTTTTAAACCCATCCTCGACGCCTTCCCCTCCTCTCTCCACACGGATCGGATTCGTGGATGACTCCAACGTGACTCCGTTGCGTCCCCGTATGTGGACCTTAAGGGGCTACATGCCATTTGTACGGTGACCAAAATCTTTAGACTTTTCCGAAACGGTGGAATCGGTGGGGGAGACGCTAGAGAGGATCGATACGTAGGACGACTTGGATGCATTTTTGTATTTCTTCACACGAGAAACAAAAGAGGAGGGCACAGTTCGGTATACACAGTTGCTGTCGCTTTTAAACAATCAGTCGAGAATTTTTGCAACGAACAATTGTAACAGTCTGTACGAAGACTACTTATTAGAGTATTGACCGGTAAGTAAACCGGTAATTATCGCATCGGATTTTCAATTGTACACGATACGGTCAGCCTACCCACACTCGGCGTGCCTCTCGACGCGTTCACACTCAGCGAAAGTTTGTTTTCATTTTTTTCGCCGCTCCACCCACGCGACCCGCATTCCCCGCGAGCCGGTAACTTTGTTCATCCCTCTGGTGGATGGTCCAACGAGCGGGGGAGGACACGGAGCCGCATAGTTCGATAACGCGTCGGCGGTAGGAGGATGATGCATCGGTGGTCTGTGCGGATCGCTCTCGTCCCACGTGTTACGAAACGCTCAGACCTACATGTGTAGCCGGGTGATCGATGCGGGACTCCTAGAGAGCGCGATGGAATCGGACACGGGGAGCTTGTGCGCCGGTTTCTGTGTCAATGTTACTGCACGCGGCTCCGGCTAACTGCTTTTCGGGCCACCACTTTACCTCCGTAACGTCGCCGTTCTTTCGAATGCGAGACGCTACGCGCTCGTTTGACAGTGACAGAGACGTTTGACCGTGACGAAACAATATTGTTCTTAATTGTTCCCCTATGAAACTTTTGTCTATATACTGGCGACACTTTAAGCGAGGTTCACAGTTCAATATCGCTACTACCGAATCAAATATCTCAAAATCCTAGGAGCTTTAACCCTTAGCGCTCGAATGGTGACTGTAAGGCGCCACTAAAAATTGCTGTATCATTATTCAAAATATTTTTTAAACATTTCAGTATTGTAGGAGTAAATTGCACGATTTCCGTATGTATAACATGAAAAATATATACAGGGTCATCCGTTTTTAAACGGCCAAACGTCAACCAGCTATAGAGAAACAACTTTCACCCCTAACACTTTTTTTGATTCGGTCTTGATTTTTAGATAATTGCAAAAACCCGTCATTTTTTGCGTTCACTTAAGATTAAATATATTAGGACTGCAATTATGTATCTTGATGATTTTTCCTTTGTTTGGTTTAAAATAAATAGGGGCATCTTTTTTATTAAGTCAACTTTTTTGTATGACCTTTGGATCTTGATTTTTTTGACACGGGGCACGCCGTGGAGACTGAATGAAATAACTTCGAATCAAAAAAAGTGTTAGGGGTGAAAGTTGTTCCATTTGGGGTCCTCTATAGCTGGTTGACGTTTGGCCGTTTAAAAACGGATGACCCTGTATATGGAAGGGAAATATTCTAGGTCGGAAGAAATGTTTCGTTTTGGGGTTAAAATAGGTTCGAGTGCAAAAGGGTTAATTGTTTGAATTAATTGTTTAACTGTTTCAATGGTCTTTAATTGTTTCTCGAACGACCGAACGATAGCAACGTTGCAGTCGTGAACGATCACTTGGACACGTTGTCCCACCGACAATCGTCAAGAGTGCCCAGTTGCCCAACGAGACCCGTCCCCTATTAATTGCGTTTCCGTAGTACGTATTCAGATGCCGAAGAAGCACGCCCAAGCAGCAGCCCGTAGGAGTAATTTATTCATCGTTCTCGGTGGAATCATCGGAGTCTAGCGACGTCCAATAAGGTGGTGGCCGGCGAGGCCTCTCTCGACACCTACCGGCGACCCGACACGGGTTCTTTTCGCCGGTGTTGCGCCGCGTAAAACCGTTTAATCGATGCCAGGCAAGGCCATCTATCTCGTTCCACATAGTCGGAAGCCGGCCGGCTCGCGTTGGAAAGTCATAGAGCGGCGCAACAATGCGGGAAAAGGGTCGAAGGGGAGCGCGCTCGTCCACGTCGGCTCTCTATCTCCACGTTTTCCCAATAGACGACTACAACGACGCCGGGGGCATCAGATCCGTGGGAGAATCGCCGCGTGATGCGTACCGAAGCTATCTACTCTACACTTCACTAGCAAGCTTCACTACCTAGTTGGCTTCATTCGCTAGCCTCACTAGTTAGCTTTACTAGCTAGGTTGCTTCACTAGTTGGCTGGACTAGCTAGTTAGCTTCACTAGCTAGTCAACTTCACTAGTTAGTGTTACTAGCTAGTCAGCTTCACTAGTTAGCTTTACTAGCTTGGTAGCTTCACTAGTTGGCTGTACTAGCTAGGTAGTTTCACTAGTTAGCTTTACTAGCTAGTCAGCTTCACTAGTTAACTGTACTAGCTTGGTAGCTTCACTAGTTGGCTGTACTAGCTAGGTAGTTTCACTAGTTAGCTTTACTAGCTAGTCAGCTTCACTAGTTAACTGTACTAGCTAGGTAGCTTCACTAGTTGGCTGTACTAGCTAGTCAGCTTCACTAGTTGGCTGTACTAGCTAGGTAGTTTCACTAGTTAGCTTTACTAGCTAGTCAGCTTCACTAGTTAGCTTTACTAGCTTGGTAGCTTCACTAGTTGGCTGTACTAGCTAGGTAGTTTCACTAGTTAGCTTTACTAGCTAGTCAGCTTCACTAGTTAACTGTACTAGCTAGTCAGCTTCACTAGTTAACTGTACTAGCTAGTCAGCTTCACTAGTTGGCTTTACTAGTTAGGTAGCTTCACTAGTTGGCTGTACAAGCTAGTCAGGTTCACTAGTTAGCTAGCTTCACAAGTTACCTAGCTTCACTAGTTGGCTGTACAAGCTAGTCAGGTTCACTAGTTAGCTAGCTTCACAAGTTACCTAGCTTCACTAGCTTCGCCAGTTCTTCACCAGGTACGAAGGTTGACTGGCTCCGGTATTTTACAGAAAGGAGCGGATCAAGCGACACACACTCGGGCATGGCGTCCGTGGGAGAATCGCCGTGTGACGGCGTAGCAAAGCTAGTTAGCTTCGCCAGGTAGCCAGGTTCTCTAGCTTCGGTGGTTTACACGAGGGAGCGGATCAACCGACACACGCTTTCCTTGTGAATCCCGCGCGTGGAACGCAACGCCGAGGCTCGAGTGCGCGATCGGTACCTTCTCGACCCACTTTTCTGAGAAAGGCCCGACCTCGCTTTTCTCTCGGTGCAGCAGATACGCGCCACTTTTCCTCGCGTCCTCGTATTCTATGCAACACGCCGCGCTACTAACGATCGGACCCTAAAGATCGCCACGGCCTTTGACGCAATTGTTCGCGCCGCGGATACGGCAGCCGAGCTTTCGCTCTTCGGCTCGCTGCGACGCATCTTCTGTCTTCGACTCGTATTTCGGGTCTTATTCGTTCGCGGTTTCTTCCTGTGCTTGCCAAGCCAGCAGCTGTTTGTTCGAAATCGTCGGTGATTGAGCAATGAAACGACCACTTTGAAACTCTAGGACCTAGACTCTAGAACAAGAACCTTTAACCTGATCGCATCCAGATCTTTTAAACGATTCTCTCGTGTTCGAGGATTTTCATGGATCGTAACAGGATTCCCACGGGCGCGTTTTATCCCACGATGGGAATACAGCAGTCGGTCAGGGAATTAGGGCTGCATGTCGTCAGGAATTCTCAAGGGTCCCACCAAGACCCGAAGTTCTGGGGTCTCCAAAGTTGTTGGTAACAGCGACCTCGCGCTAAAGGCAGCACTGTCGACACTCTAACGAGGTTGCTAGAGCGAGTGAAAAAGAGAGAGAGAGAGAGAGAGAGAGAGAAAGAGAGAGAGATCCATCGTATTCTTTTTAGCCCTCGGAAAGTGAATGTCGAATGCCGGTCACCGTTACGGCCAGAATGCATCAAAAGCAACCGGATACTACGCGAGTCAGTTATTAAGTAGTGGAGCGGGGATGAACGGTGTCCTCTCCTCTCCTCTCTTTCCCCCCACCGCGATCTCTCCCCCTTTCTCTTTCCCGTACTACACAACAAGCATGGGATGCCATAATGGGCGCGGATGACCGGGGAAGTCGATGTCGTCGATATAAATTGTTAGAAAGTCCTAGAGGACACGAGCGATACACATTCCGACCACATGTTAGCCCGGCGCGTATCCGCAAGGTTACATTATCGATCATAATTTACGACGCGTGCTGCATCGTTACGTCAGCGGGACTCGTTTGCGAACGATATCGCCGGGTGGGAGACACAAGACATACGCACGACCTGCACGATCAGCTGATCCCGTCTGATTTACGTTTGCGATAACCGAGGAACTGCATTCATAAAAAATAAAACCATTCGTCACGATTGCGAGGGACTTCTGGCGGGCTACCTGTTGGGAACGTCGATCGGTCTTCGAGGTTCACGTTGGGCGAAAAATGAAGCTTCAGCGTCACTACTTGGATGTACTTTGTCCATGGAGTTGCATAAAAATTTATAGCTTCGCTTAATAATTTTAATAGGTTGTAAATGTACCAGTAATATTAAATTCATTTGATGTTTTTTCTACTTTCTAGCAATTCTGCACATCACCAGAGCATTGCAATTCCATTCGAAATAATATCCCCACCATTTACTGGTAAAACCAATAAGGGTGAGGACAAAATAGCTTCCACTACTCCGTAAAAATATATTTTATATTTACATTTCAAAATATATTTTATATTTATTGCTTCGTTTAATAATTTTAATGGGTTTTAAATGCACCAGTAATATTAAATTCATTTCATGTTTTTCCTACTTTCTGTTCCGCAGTATAATAATTCTGCAGATCACCAGAGCATCGCAGTTCCATTCGAAACAACATCCCCACCATTTACCGGTACAACCAATAAGGGTGAGGACAAAATAGCTTCCACTAGTCCATAAAAATATATTTCCAAATTATCCCTTACAAATCTAGCTGAGTAAAATTAAGCCCGACGCTGCAAGTCCGACTAACTTTTACAACTCGTCGCCATCCAATACGAGCACAAACAAAATGGTCTCCACTGCTCCAGTAACACGACAAATTTACAAATCACCCAACGCAAATCTAGCTAATTCCTATGAAGATTGCCTCTCCGAGTCAGGTGAACTTTTGCAACCAGTACTTGCACCTACAAAATGGCCTCCGCTCCCATAGCGTCTCGGGAAACCAAAGACGGTATCGTTCGTTAGCGATACCGGCGTTCAAACAGATTTCCCGGCTGCCGGTGTGTAAACCTCGTAACACCGATGCCGGCAATGAGGTTTACTTTCGCGAGGATGCAGCGAAATTTCAGAGACAGTGCGCGCACACGCAACGATGCAACGATGCAACGATGCACCGACGCGACGCGTCGAGCCGGGTGAACGTTGCAGTCCGCGTGGCGGGCTCCGGTAACGTGGCGCGCACACGGTGCGCGTCTACCAATGGTATTCAAGAACAACGATTCCGGGTAATCATACCAGCACGCGCGTTCCATTTTGCAATTCCATGCCGTCACGTCCGCGGTTGCAACTTATTAAAAGTCCGCGCGTCTCGCGCGTACTACGCTCCCATTTTCGACGGATCGCCTTGCCGACGCGGCGATCGCGCGCGATGCATATGCATCGACGCACAGACATGGAGGACGGTTCCCACATCCAAGGTAATTGTACTCGAGGCGTGCTAATGATTGCTACACGGGCGCAATCGCGGTAAACCGAAACGGGGAGGGGAGCAGAGAAATAGAGAGGACTCGGATTAGAGAGTAGAGTCTACGACTTTGGATGTGCGGTGCAGGGACACGTGTACCTGCGCTTAACACGTACTCGCGAATTAAGTATACGCGGTTTTGGTACGTGTGGAAGTGTGCGTTTTATTCTCCGGGTACGGGGATGTTAGGGCCCGGCAATTGATGCGTGAAAATTCTCTTTCAAAGAGATTTATTCATTTCTTTATGGGAATACCTGTTTATTGACGCGTTATCCACCGGCCAGTCTGCCATAATTTTTTAGAGAGGATAGAGTAGAAGAGAGTGAGAGAGCAAAGAGTAGAAGAGAGTAAGAGAGCAAAGAGCAGAAAAGAGTAAGGGAGCAGAGAGTAGAATGGAGTCAGAGAGCAGAGAGTAGAAGAGAGTGAGCGAGTAGAGAGTAGAAGCGAGTGAGAGAGTAGAGAGTAGAAGAGAGTGAGAGAGCAAAGAGTAGAAGAGAGTGAGAGAGCAATGAGTAGAAGACAGTGAGAGTGCAAAATGTAGAAGAGAGTAAGAGAACAGAGAGGAGAGGAGAGTAAGTGAGCAAAGAGTAGAAGAGAGTAAGAGAGCGGAGAGTAGAAAACAGTAAGAGAGCTGAAAATAGAATAGAGTCAGAGGGCCTAGAGTACAACAAAGTCAGAGTACAGAGAGTAGAAGAGAGTGATAGAGCTGAGAGTAAAATAGAGTGAGAGAGCAGAGAGTGGAGTAGAGTGAGAGAACAGAGAGTGCGCGAGCAGAGACTAGAAAAGAGTGGGAGGGCAAAGAGTAGAAAGAGAGCGAGAGAGTAAAGAGTAGAAGAGAGCGAGAGAGTAGAGAGTAGAAGAGAGAGATGGAGAGCGAGAGGAGCCGTGGAATACCGGGCCGAGCAGAGAGAAGGCGTTGCATTGTAAACTCTATGACCGACTTTACGAGCGATCGGCTAGGATGCAGTGCCTCCAACCGGCCGGTCGGTGTAACTAGCCGCCATGTTGTTTCCAAACCCGAAATCAAGCGGTTGTGCAGCGGCGGTCTTCGCCGAGGAGAAAGGTGAAGCGATCGCTGCAATTATGTCGTAACTCCGGCCAGCAGCTTTTAACCCCTTCGATACCATCGACGAGACTTCTCGCTACCTTCGTTGTCAGTAGCAGAGAAACCTCGTCGCAACAATGTTGCTATATCTCCTACAGCACCATCAACAAGATACCTCGTACCTCTCCTAACAGATTCGATGGACATTAACCCTTTGAGATCCAACGTGTTTCTTTTACTTCAGAACTTGTTACAAAATGATATAGTTCACTTATATCCCCATAGATAGCTCTATTTAGAACAAATAAAAAACACTACAATTTTACTTAGGTACCATGCAATCACGCGGTATTAATCGGAGAATGAATAAAATAAAGAATTATTGGACAAAAGTAGACATCGAGCCCGGCCCGACATAGAGTTCACCATTTTCAGGGTGTCCATGGTGCCACAGCAATTTGCAGCCATGATCTAGCGAGGTACTTCGTCCATGGTGTCACGGGGGTCAAAATGAAAAAGTGAGAATTCGATGTGATTCAACGGTCCCGAGGTTACGATGCCGAACGACACTTATTCAATAGGAATTTCCTGTTCCATTGTCATGCAGAAAAGCCGGACCGCCGGCCAATGGTCGGTAGGAACAATGTCAACGTTAATCACGATATCCCCGGTATCGATCTACGCGCTCTTTCCCTCCTTCATGAATATTCGATTTTTAATGTCATGCGTCGATGCTGAACAGACGCCCATTTTCCGGGATCGACCTTCCTAGCGCATCAGGGACACGTTTATCTGTTGTTCCAGAGAGAGAGAGAGAGAGAGAGAGAGAGATTGTGTAACGCCGCGCCGCGCCGCGCCGTTCGAAAATTTTATGCCGCAATTACCGCGGCTGTACCACATAATACACGTCGAATAAATGTGTATATTAAGATAAAGCATCTCGGACGGAAGAACTGCGTTTTCTCTGGAAAGTTATGTCACACCATTGTTGACAAAGCCGCCCGTGCGCGCACGCCTACATGGGAAGAGATTACGCTACGTGGTTGGAAAGAAAAAAGGGGAAAAAGTGTACAGAAATTTGTAGCCGTTCGACGGAGTAACGCGCAACCCGGCGTTGTACATATCCTGTTATTACACCGCTTCCAATTTCTACTCGCAGACCGCTATGCGTATAGCGTAGACGCGGACGCCAACCGGCCCCATAGCTATAAGTTAATACTTATGCAGAGTGGCCATCCGTGATCCATCTTGCGTAACCTATTTACCGGCAAAGTGGTACGAGCACACATGACATAATCCCGTGCAACAGAACACGCACTGTAGATTCCGGCCTGTTCGGATACTATTTTAAATAACCCGACGCGCGCGCGCCTGCGTACCGCTGGCGCACACGCATGCCACGCCGCGATGCGTGCGTGTTACGCAAAGGAAAAGACCCGCCGGAAAAACGACGTGAACGCGACGGAAAATCGTTGGCCGTCCGGGAAAACCTACCTCCATTCAGGGCTTAATCCTACATAAGTAGACATTCGTCTAATAGCCTAACGACCCTCGCCGGTCTTGCCAATTCGAGATGTTCCCGTAACGTTCCTAAGGTGACCTGTCCAATGAGCGAACACTTAAGCTGCAGCCCTGTTGAAATTAGTAGTCGGAAATAACAACCGACCCAGAGGTACCCCAATAAATCTCTACTAAATAAGTTTTTGTCCAAACATCCCCCCCCCCCCATGTCCTTAAGAACCCTCTCCTAAATCTAAAACGTGTAGAACGGTATTTTTCATTGAAACGCAGTCCCGAGAACGAGCGTAAAAAAATACACTTTTAGCACCACCAATGAAATGAAAAAAGTACGATACACCGAACCTTGCCCGATTTTAGCACCAAGGTCTCCGACGTGTCCTCGCGAGGAAGACCTTGGTACAAGAACCAGGTCCACTTTTTTGTAAAATTATACTCGAATTTCTTGCACATTTCCATGCATTGCCCGGCGCAAGAATCAACTTTCAGCGTACCCGGTTCCATCGCGCAGGGGTTTCATTACTAATTGTTCTCGTATCGCATTTCTGTATAATTTCATCATGTTACGATTCGAAGTGTTTGCGCGATGCTTTCTATGTTTATACTACTACTAAATAAGTATGATCGTGGGTGAGAGTAGTCCGTGTAAACATTCCGGAACGAGGATGAATAGAAGATACATCTGCTCCGAGACACGACGTTTTTCCACCCGGGTTGCCCATTTGTCCCAGTGCGCAGCGCCCGAGGTCTTCGATCACCGGGGCGACGATCGATCGCAGAAATCGAATTCCATAAAAAACGACAATGAATTTCCATCGGCGAGAGTTCGTAACCTCGAGGAGACAGAAAGAAAGAAAGAAAAAGGGTGGGGGGGTGGAAGAGAGACAAAGGGGGAGAGAGATTGGCCACCTGCTGCTGCGCAGCGCAAGCAACTAGAGCAATGAATTATACGTCGGATATCATCGAGCTGTCAGCAGCTGTTGGATGGACGGTAGCCGGTTCTGCGAACAGGGAGAGAGAGAGCCACAACCAAACACGCCGGATTCCCCGGGCACGTTCAGTCCGGTCTTGGGTAGCGAAAAGGAGAGCGGAGCCCGACGATAAGGACGTATTTACCGGAAGTGTCAGTAGCAGAAAGATAACGCGCGCGCGCGAGCCGAGGGGTCCGCGTACATACACCCGAGTAACATCCGCGTAACTACGTCACCGTCTGGACAAGACCGGCGCGCGTGCACGAGGCTTGTTTACATCGCGCTGTTGTCACGAATACGATGCCTCTATCTTCTTCTCTCTCTACGGTCGCCGGCTGTACAGGGTGGTTCGTGCGAAGGTATCGGCGCGGAGCGATAGTACACGATTTTCAGCAATGAAATTGGGGTAGGTTTGAAACCTAACCTGGAGGTCACCCAAACTAGACCTTCGTGTTGTCGTGAATTACCACCCCTGGGTTAGATCTAGACGATACGTGGGCGAGATCTGGGTTAGATCTGGATCGGGTAGACGGATATCGCAAAAACCATAAGGCAGATCAGTTTGACCTCTGTTTACAACGCATGTCCCACTAACCCTTAACCAACTACTACTGTATAACATACTAGCCAAAAAATGAGTTCATATGGAGGTCTCCGAGTTCACCTCAAAGAAAAAAAACTATAGCTCCATCAGCTTTGGTCTATTTTGACCCACAATATCAAAATTGACTACATCAAATGGATAGCTGTTACAGTAGAAACAACGTGTCTACGAGAAGTGTGTTCAAAAATAATGTTTCCGAAAATTGATAAAGCAATAACTAGTCATGAACATCGTCGATTATGCAGTTGTTACATGTTGTTGTAACATAGGAATAGACATGTGGAAAAGGGGGTGACGTCACATTGAGAGCAGAGTCGATGTACAAGTCAGACGATTTAAATATAAGAGCGGTCCGCTGTCCGAGGATTAAAAATCCTATGGTAGCAAACGTTGATCGGCCCACCCTGTACACGTATGCATCGCGTGTACATGTGTACACGGCCGAGCCAGTTAGGTTCGACCCGCTGGTGCCGGGATATCTATCTTTGGATCCACTCACGAAGCGAGGCGCGCGCGATCTCTTACTCAATCGTCTCACGCCCGTGCCGGTGACCAGTGACACCGTTAAACGCGGCCATTATTTCGAATGCGCCCCGCGGGTCGGATATTTCCGTGACGACCGTAGATAGAGCCGATGGGGATCCGCTGTTGCTTGTTCAACGGCGAAACGCGCTCGCTTCCCGCCGCGGTGCGCGCGTTACACGCGCAATAAACGCGCGCGCGGCGCGGTTAGTGTTACCTTTTCGTCGCCTCAGTGAAATGCACGCACACGCGTCAGTGACTCTCAACTTTCTCTACGTTCGAACACGGTCACGTGACCGACGACGACGACGACGACGACGACAGTCACGACGATGATGGCATTGACGATGATGACGTTAGACGATAATGCGCGCCGGTATGGGAGCGGGGCGACGGAAAAGATTGTTTCGAGACCGCCATTTTGTTCCCCCCTGTGCGAGTCTTTAACGGTAAAACAAGGTGCGAATGGCAAAAAAGAATCACCAGCGATGTGATGTCTGCCCATAAAGCGCATCAGCTGCATCACTTGAGCTTTGAAAATTAGCCGCTCACGCGTGCTTGCGCCTAACAGACGAACGAGCGCGGTGTGTCCGACGGGTATTTACCGATTCATGCTTCGGTGACCTTCGACGTCACTAAAAGTCCAAGACACGTTGTTGCGCGTGAAAACTCTCCCCGGTACTGGCGCGAGAGAGCCCCGCTTACGTAAGAACCAACCCGCTCTATCGATGAATTAATCGCGATGCTCGCCGATTAAAGGTTACGAACGGCTCTTCGAGCGCCGCGAGAAATTATCCGTGATTTTCGAGCGAGAGAGCAGAACCTGTCGGACGCGACGTCGCGCTAACTCGGAAAGAAAACCATGGTGTGCGTGTGTGTGTTTGTCTGTCTGTACGACACGGCGGGTACGTCAGTTGTTACCGGCAATATACACCGGACGGTCCCGTAATAAAGAAGCATGTTAATTCGCCGGGGAGAGACATGTGCAAACGGCCGGATCGTTGACTGACCGTAAAAAATATCGGAACCGGACACCTCGGTTTGACCAGATCCGGTTCATTTTTCCTGGAGCGAACGCGAACGCGAACGAATTGAATGCGAACGCCGCGAAGTTTCCACGAAATGGAACCGCGCGGTCACGCCTGAGCTGCCTAACGGAGGTAGCAAGATAGATATTGCGCTAATGCGTTCCACGTGGGGTCACCGGTAGCCGGTGCACTGCTGGCGAGCAAGCACTACGCCCGTACTCGGTCCGCGGCATAAACCGAGCTCGCGCGCTCCCGCATACATGCAAGCGAGCCGGCTGGCTTGCGGATAACGCGCTCTGGCCAGTGCCTCTCATTACGAATCTAACCGCGCCCACATAGCGGTATCGAGGCTGCGTGTATTTCTTCGCTACGCCTGACCGACCGTAATAGCGCTATCCCCCCTGGTTTTATGGGGTATTTATTGCGCCGTTGCGCTCTCGCTACGTTTTTCCGCGAATCCGCAAACATCCACGGAGGCCCTATGATCGGCGCTGGAGCGCTCTCGATCCGTGGCTGTAACCCGAGAAAGGCGTGTCGAAAATCGACGGTCTGGCATCGGCCGTGTGTAGATATCGTCCGACTACTCTAATGCCACGGCAGATGCGCGCACAGACACCGAGCAACGGCGTTTCAGTCTCTGTTGACCCGCTCGTTAACCTGTTGTGTTCATCCGCGACGGATAATATACCCGTTCCCTATTCCCCCGCGTCCCGCTCCCACCCATTTACCCTCGAATATTCCGGTTAATCGCGGGATCACTGCCAGCTAGACGGATTTCGATTGCCCCTGGGTTTGTGCGTGGCGCATAGCGTGCCCACGGTCGTATCCAGATGCAACGTCGCAAGGTAACGTTTGCACTCCCCCTCTCTCCGTCATTCTCTATCCCGATCCCGCGTCAGAGGGAGAGAGCATCTCGCTCATGCGCGCCGCGTAAATGGAACATCCACTCTATAGGTTGCTTTAGGAACGAGGTCACGAAAATTAAATTTTCTGATTAACGACGCCCGCTCTTGCCCGGTCGCGCGCCCGCGCGCGCGGTCTGTTCGGCGCACGCACAACAGAGCCGGCAACAATGCCGGGGCCAGAGCCGGCCCGACCCGACCCGGCCTGTCATCGTCGTCGTCGGATTCTTCGTTTCGGCCAGCCGTGGAAACACGGCCGGCTCTCTCGGCCCTGCACACGGAAATAAAAAAAATCCTGCCGGGTAAACACGCCACAATTCGTCAAGCATGTCATCGATACGGCCGGCGCGGCGTTATCGCGCGAGACCGCGTTTCCCCGCTCTGGAAAGCAGTCTCTCGGCTCGACGTTCCATGCCGACCGAACCGGGAGAGAGAAAGAGAGACGCGGACCGGTGCGCATGCGCGCCGGTTGTGTGTTTGATGCGCGCTAACCTGCTTGGATGCACCGAGAGTCCCGGCGGTCGTACGGATGACGTATCAAACCTCGTTATGCTCAGCGTACTGCATTCGCGGAACTTTTGCGCCGCGCGCGCGTTCCTTTCGGAAAAATACCTACTCAATTATGCCATTATTCCAGGCCATTCGAACGAGACGAAATGAAAACGAGATTCTCGACACCGTTTCGACGAATTTTCTGTGAACTTTAGGAGGCCGGTCATTTTCCCATCGAAAACATCGTTTCTTCGGAACCAACGTGTCACGAAAAATTCCCCAGTTAATCGGACATCCGAGTCTCTCTAAAGAATCCCGGAAACTCCACCGGAAACCGGTGATAGATCCCCCGGCCCGTTTCGAAATGCAAAGAATTTGAATAGTAACTCACCTCCTGGCCGTTCGGCGCGATCTTCACGTCAACTTCGTCCAGATGCTCGCGGTGCTGCGTGACCTCCGCGTGAATTTCCCGGCCGTTGTACGTCAGATAAACTTTCTGCCCGGGCACGAGTCGCGCGGTGGTCACAGATCCGAAACCGGGGCCGATCAGATCGCGATCGGAGTATTCGGTGCTCGGGCTCGGCGGTCGTCCACCGGGAACGGAATCGAACCGCACCGAGTAGCGAGTCTTCGGTGTAATGCTGAGGCCCGACTCGGAGGCGGCTGACGCCGGCGTTTTCACGGCGTGTATGACGCCGGTGTAGTACTTCCCGTCTTCACCGGGAGCACACACTCTGGTGCCGATTATGCTACGTTTCGCCAGCCTCTTTCCCGTCGACATTATTCGCGGCTGCTGCTGGTAGACGATCTCTCGGTGATCACCCACAGGAATAATCGATAAATCGTTCGGGGGCACGCACTTTCTGATCTCGACGGTACACGCACCGTGGCGGCGGCGGCGGTGGCGGCTACGACGGCTATACTTCCTTTTCGATAGTATCTCGCCGGGAATTGTTCCTTCTAAATCGCATTTGCACTGACTCTTCTTGATCTCTCTTTCACCACTGTCTCTATGCTTTATTATTTCCACTAAACGAACGGGATCACTGTTACCGGGGAAAATCGTTGAATCACTTTGACGGACAACGTATTTTGTGGGACAACGTACGGGCGATCCAACAATTCGATGCGCGCGAGTGATGATACGAGTGACGCGTCGGTCGATATTGTACGTGAATCGGTTGCACATTTAACGCACTCCCGGCAAACCGTGAACACCGACACACAGAGGGACGCGCCGCTTCAATTTTGACTGCTTCCAAACCCCGACTACTCTCTCCCTTTCTCTCCCTCTCACTCTCTCTCTTTCTCTCACTCTCTCTCTCTCTCTCTCGCTCTCTGGCACACGTACACACGCAGAATGAAATACCACTGTCGCCGGTTTTAGGTCATCGTTCCACCGTATAAATGAAATCTCGTGTAACACCGGTCGGCGAGAGATCGGCGATTCTCGCGTGTATGCCGATCGATTTTCCTAGACCGTGGAGGGACGCGGCGGCCTTCGCGGCCTGAACACAGAACTCAATGTATCAACAAAACGGCGTGCACCGTTGCCTGGGTTTGTCACGCCGTCCGCATGTTCGAGGCACTTCGTGATGGATTTATCGTGATACGTTTGTGTGCACGCGGTAGATAGCATAATATATGACTGACGCTCGCCGGCAAGTGGAAATCCGGCACCTTACTGCGACCTGAACGAACAAGCGGTACACGGTTGGCTGGTATACAGACAGAAGTCAGACTCGCGGTTCCCGACATGTGACGCACAGCTGAGCGACCGGGGAGAACTGAGGATACACTTCGAAACGGCTTTCACTGCGCCGGCCGGCCACCCGCCCGCCCGGGAAAAACAGCTGATAGATAACAACAAACCCACGTGACCCGGCCTCGAGCACCGATTGGACGCCCGCGCTGACCTACTTACTCTCATTGGCCGTCCGCCCGGAGAACGAGAGGAACGAGAAAAAATCGCAGGCTAGAACCCTAGCCAAAGCGCTCGGCTCGCGGAGACCCTCCACTTTCTCAGCCCTCTCCACTTTCCGTGCGGCTGTACTCGGCGTCCCTTCTGGCGTCCCTCTCCCATTTTTGTTCCTCCGTGTCGCGAAATAAAGCGCCCCCGATGCTATATCTCTCCGCAACCGAAAACCCTTACGCGTGATCGTACGCCGCGTCGATCGACTCCTCTCCATGACCGACCGTCGATAACCGACTCCCGAAAGATACGCCAGGCTCGCGTGATTTTTCGTCGAACGCGACTTTCGCAATCAGCTGGTAGCGTTAAATGCACAAGGCGGCCGTTTTGACATCAGCTGAGGACGCGTATGACGAAATACCGCGAGCGATCGGCCTGCCAACCATGTACAAAGCTCCGACCAAAGAGACCTAGCCTCGCGAGATACTCCCACTGTCGCTCGAATACCATACTGTACATTCTTTTTAATGAAATACCATAAATTTTCGCTGTCTTTCGATTTCAACGGCCAACGATACTTGTAGCGAGACAGGGGGCGCCTGTTTCATTGCGACAGAACACGTTTTTTCAGAGAAAACCCGTGTTCGTGGTTCAGCTGACAGTACAAAGCGGCCATTTTACGTCAGCTGGAAAGGTCGGTGACGACACGCGCCGAGTGAAATATCTTCGGTTTGACGCGCTCGTGCTTCGGGAATGTGTCGCAAAGAGCCTCGCCTCCGAAGTAATTTCCAAGGTTCGTGCACGCAGCGCGAAGGAATGCAGCGTGCGTTACGTTTATTTGGGAAACGGGCCGGCTTGCGAAACGAACGGGCACGGCCGTGGTGGAAAAATTGATTTCGAACGATCGAGCATCGTCGATGGATCCCTCCGTCAGGTGATTGATACGGTTTTTCGCGGTGAATTGATTTAATTGCCGGACTGTCACGACGTCGAACAGACGCTCGGTGTCAGCTGAGGGCGCCAGTGACGAAACACGGCCGAGTGGAGTGTCTTCGACGGCAGAGAAGCGTTTTCTTGGCCGATGCGTAGTACATCGCGGTTTCGGAAACTGGTGCATGACCGTGATCAGGCTTGTCCGTTTGCGTGGCGACGATCCCCGGTGTTGGGACGCCGGGATGCAAGTTTCGACAGCGAAAAGCCGGCCGGGTTCTGTTAGGCGAGTACGCTGCTGTGTGCCGTTCCACCGATAAATCGATCCGATGCGGCACGGCGGCGGTGTTGTCGTCGAAGGTGAGGCGGTTGCAGTGCTATACCGTTCGCTCGTCATGGCGGCGTGGAGGACGAGCTATGAAAATGGCCGGAAGACGCGAAGGGGCGGTGGGGACGGATGGTAAGGCCGAATAGAAGGCAACGGTCCACGCGTTCTCAGCAGCCTATCCTAGATTTATTTCCGTGGACGTTGCGCAATAAACACTCGGCTCGGCGCGCTGGCTGTTAGCTCACACACAACCGCTGCTCTGCCTCTCTGCTTTAGCTACCCCCTCGATTCGCTTCGAAAGAGGTGCCAAGGGCTAGTGAGTAACATTTAATTGTCGCCGGCTGACCGGTCCTCCGCGCCGCATAAAGGAACAAAATTACGCCCGGCCCGCGCATTGTAACGTTATTCCTCGGCCTGTCAATGTAATGGGGGTCTTAGTCATCTTCATTGCATTAACGTCGCCGTTTAACCGACGAACACTCCTCGGACTCTACCGAACACGTCCCCCACGTGCGGAATCTTCAATTACAACCGGCTTTCCTTCCTCCCTTTAACGCTAGGCTTATGCTGGAGCACCAAAGTTACTATTTTCACATTACTTTATAAAAAGAACAATAATGTCTCGATGCAAACTTTTGGCCATTTTTTAAATTATATATTTACAGAATAATTCCTCATGGATGCAGCTTTACGTTAATAATGTAAATTAAAAATATTAGAACGCGCCATTTTGACGCGTCCCGTAAACATAGTGTTAATAGCTGTTATGCGACTCGCCGGTATTTTTATTGTTTTTCAATAAAGACTCGACGATTTTGTAGAATATATATTGTGACGAATTCATTTAACCAGTTAAGCGTGTTTGACGTGTATACACGTCATCCAAAATACTATTGCGGTGCGGTTAACGTTAATGAATTGTTAATTTCTTATCGAATAAAAATGTAATTCTTTCTCATTTTGCCTTCCTTTTTTCGTAAAATTTATAATAGCGGCATTTGGCCTGCATTCGACGTATATATTCGTCATTGCTTGATTTTAATTCCGCGCCGTGAGGGATTTTTAAAATTAAATTCCACAGTTAACTGGTTAACCTCTTGCGGTTCGAATTATAATGTTGTAATTCTAGTCTAACAGATTCATTATCCGTTGCAGCGAGTAAAAATAATTTGGTCTGTTTTAATTCTTCGATTGACAAAAGTTTGCAGACCCGAGGTCAGTAATTAGTCATCGTGCACGCCGTGAAACCCCGTGTCTCACCAACGATCGACTCTAAAATTGAAATTCGTTTCTATTGTGTGCACCGGCATCGGTTCTCGAACGGAATTTATCGCGGTCATCAGTTTTGGTTTGCGGTGAGGATGTTTTTCGGAGAACCTACCCCCTTCCCCACCGTCCCGGTTTATGATACTCCATTGTTCCTGCTTACAAAGCGTGTCAGTCAGTTTAAAGGAATTGGCACGGAAGGTTCGACAAATAATGTCTATTTCCTAACTGTACTTTCCTTTATCTGTTCTTAAGGAAGGGTCTTGTTTGTCCCGAAATTCCCGCGAGTCGAATGAGTCGTCGTAATTGTTCTACACAATGACGAATGCACCGAAAACGATATTGTCCTCGCCGGTGTTTGTTTCGGATTATCAGGCCAGGTACACGTTGGTCAACATATTGCTGGAAAAGGGCAACGTTGAGGAAAATCGTCGGAGACGCTAGTTATACCGATGACGTATCGCAATCGCTACATCCACAGCGAAGTACACGCATAAGTATAAAGTAGATAAGATTACGTTAGCAGAACAGTCACGATCATCCTACAACGCGACGAGATCTATCAAAAGTGATTTTCGCTGGTTTTAATCGGTACGATATATTTTTACGACGTTATTTCGGGTCCTGACTGGTAGCTGCACAATCGGCATGCTTGTCTTTCTCGTTTTAAACGCCATTGGAATCACTGTTTCGGCCCAATTCATCGAAACTTGTTCCCCACTGTGCGTGTGTGACGTTTGGCTCAAGCTGCAGCGTACTTCTTGCACAGGTCGCCATCTTTATAGCGTGGACACAGGTATCACGAACAACGTGCAGGCCTTGGACTTGTCGGATAATGTCGTGTCCTCCTTAAACGCTTTCGAGCTGGTGGTTAGTATAATTTCGTGAAAAATCTCTTTAAAATTATTCTGTATTTTATAACGGGTTTATACTCTCTTTTAGAACGTAGGACTGGCAAATTTGAAATACCTAAATCTTTCGACAAATGCGGTCAGTGAAATCGATATGTATGCTTTTCACGGACTCGTCAACTTAACCGTCCTGGACCTGACGAAAAATTATCTTCATTCCATTCCGGACGATGCTTTCGTACAAAACAAAAATCTGCAAATTGTGTACCTGTCCAAAAACAAATTCCAGTCCCGTGTCCCGAAATTACGATCGCTCTCAATGACGGTAATTACATAAATGAAAACTTTTAATACTATTCACGAGAAATTGTACTGTCAATTTTGTATTTAGGAGCTGAGCTTGGATTTCTGTCAGATTAGTCATTTACCATCGGACACGTTCAATGGACTCCCGCGACTCCGGCGTCTAAATCTTGCAAACAATTTGATGATTCAGATGAGTCGTTCAGTTGTGCAGACGTTGACTTCTTTGCAGAAGATATCGTTGGAGGGGTATGGCAAAAAAGATATCTGCAATGATGTGCATTTAAAAATATAATTTATTACGATAATTCATTGAAATATTTATTAATTTAATGTTTTACCGCGTGTAGATACGTGAGAAATCGTTGATACACAATTGTAATTGGACTCTAAATCTTTACAGGAATCTGTGGTCGTGCAACAAAGAGATGAACGATCTGAACACGCACCTTGTGCAAAGAGGGGTAGAGTTTCAAGAAATCTGCGGTAAAAAGCATCCGAAAAAATTCGAAAAGATGGTGGTGGCTCCTGTAAAAAAGGAAGTGAGTTACCATCAATCGGCAACAGCAGTCGTTACGGGTACAGCGATGAGCAAGCATAATCTCACCAGCGCGCCCAACAATAAAACTCAGCCAATATGCGAACACTTGGAAAGGAAGATGACTATTTTCGATTGGGTGTGGTTCCTTGTTCTTGGTTTTATATTTGGCATGGCATGTGGTTTGATTATTTCCTACGTATGGTTCTCGAGAATGTGTTCGCGTTCCAGACGTTGGGAACAGGAAGACTTTCTAATTAATCCTCGGATACACTTACTTTTTAATTCGAATAGTATAGATAGCAATAGTTTCACTGAGTCGCGTCCTGGTACTCCTCCACCATCCTATCGGGACGTTATGCTACGACCTAACAGGTATCTGTCGAGAACATCGACTCCGAATTATCTTTAGGACATGCTGCGGATCATCCACATAACGGGATTTTCATTAAAATAATTTAATTAATAGAAATACAAAGTTCTCAGTTATTTGTAAACGTAAAAATCTTCACACATACATTGATCTCATAAATTATATCTCTACTAATCATACCTTTATTATGCAGTAAGTGTTCAAAAGTTTATTTTGATAATCAAATTTTTAAAAATGAGGCTAGTTTGTAATTGTATATAGTTCAATAAAAAAACCCCATTATGTTAGTGGTCTGTACACAAACGAAGAAGCATCCACATAAAAGCACACAGGATCATTGTTATATATATGTTGTATATGAATTAGTCCATCAAAATGCACAAAATTTGTTTAAAAAAAGAAAAAACAATTAAGTTTCAGTAAATTAATTAATAACGATATTTATTAACAGAAACAGTTTATACGGATCACATAACAATAGTATAAAATCTCAGTGCACAATATAGGATACACTTTATATTACAATATATTACATGCATACATAACAATGAGAGTTATTAAGTCTTTTAATAAAGTCGTATTATGATACAATTCTGTACAAATCTCACAGCTTGTTATACGGTGACTATGTTTAGTGTACACAACAATTTAAAGCACAATCATTATGATTGTTCGTTGGGTCATTGCGTAGCAATCATATTACTTTTATCTACGTTCTGGCTCGTACTTAACGTAACAGTCTTGCAACCGATGGCAGTTATTATATTCTCCGTTATTTCGTGGTCGTATCTCGTTCCCCGTAGATTACTTATCACGCTGGCGTCTTGGTTGAAGTTGTTCGACACCATGCCGGCCGGGAGCCTCATTTTTATTTCCTCGATGATTCCGCTTCGTATTTCCAGCGTCAGTTCGAACCGATGGACTTTGCTATCTTGAGTAACAAGGTCCAGTTCTCGGGTTACCGAGAATTCCGGCGTTTTTCCGTAGTTCCAGTCCCAGGAACGAAATTCGCTCACTAACTCGTTGAGTCCTGATAACAAGAATTATTTTTAGACAACTTCCTTGGAGTTCCAACAATAATCTACTCTAATAACTAGACTGTGAATTTTATGCATTTATCACAAAAATAAGTCAGAGAGATAGAGAACTGTGGAGCCATTAAACAAGGACATTAGAGCAAGCGATATACGTATTTATTTGCATTTAAGAGCTATGTGCCATGACAATAAAAACATAATGTTAACACACCTGGAAACCAATCCTCTGTTGGATTGATGAACTGAAAGCCTTTCTGCTGTTGAATAAAATCTTGTCCACCATCTTCTAAAACTAGTGGTTTTGTGCGAAGATACTCCCAGCCAATTGCATTGATTAATTTGTCCATGCATATATGCGAATTCACATCTATTAAATTTTTTACCGGAGACCGTGTAGATACGGTGGCATTGGTTTCAATGCCATTCTGTAATATCAAGATCACATAAATTAACGATTTATAAAATTAAAAGAAATACATGGTTGTGTACATATACATATTAATCAGTAATTTTATCCTAACATGCATGTACGCAATTCAATAACGAGTTTTTTCCTATTGTCAATTAATGACATTTTCTATTTGGTTGACGTTTTTCGTATTTCCCTCGGCAAATGTTTCGCGCGGAGCTAAACTATCGAAACACCCTGTACACGGTGGCGCCATACCGAGGAAATGGAGGGGAATACACAGTTACCCCCTCTCTGTCACTATCGGTTTAGTCACGTGATATTGTGACGCATGCACGATAGAGACGAAACGCGTCACGTGACAGAAGCGTGAGATGCTCGCCGCGGGAATATGGGGAAATGAGGTCGTAGAAGGGGAAGTGTAGAATGGAAGTCTTGACCTGCCGACATGGCTTCTACACAACATTCTTCTACCGTCAAACGACTGTACAGGACATGCAGCGACAATCGCTCGCAAAATATTTACCTGTTTTGTTTCGAGCGCTAAGCTCAAAGCTGATTTGTTTACATTGACCAATAGCGTGCAGTGATGATAAGCGTTCGGTCGTCCTAATTTAGCTGCGGTACCAGACACCTGCGTTTCAAGAAAGTTAAGGAAACATAGATCATGAGTTCGCGAAGCGCGTAGCTTCGCCATGGGAAAGGTTGTTCCAATTCGCTCGTACATTTAGAAAATTTCGCTACACCCCCTCGTGAAAAGGTAAGAAAATCCAACAGCGTTTTCAAATACATGATCATGAATGTCGCGCGACACCAGCGTCTATATGTACACACACACGCACACACACACACACCACGTTATCCAGCAAATTCTATCACGCGGTTCAGAACGGCGAGTATTAATGCTCGTCTAATGGTGACGTTATTTCTTTTTTTCTTTGGAACACCCTGTACAGATAAAAGGGACATACGTGTTTATGATACATTACATTAAAGGATACTTTGTAATTGCCTTCAACGACGATGTCCTCGCGTTTATTAATGTCGGCTTTCACGCCCCATTCCCGGTACAGCGCTCTAGTTATGATGCCCAGATTGTACTTCCGGTTGTATCGTTCCCGCGGCGTGAAAAAGGTCAAATTCAAATTGCCAGTGTCATGGTAGACGGTGCCGCCGCCGCTGTTCCGTCTTGCCAACACGATACCACGTTTCTCGGCCAGCTGGGCGTTATGCTCGACCCATGGGTTCTGATGACGGCCGATGACCACGCAGGGATCGTTCCGCCAGAGCAGCAGCATATGATGAGTCGCGAAATTGTCGTTCCGGTAGAACCAATCCTCTAATGCTAAATTGGTGAACACATCCGTGGATTGTGATATAAATACTGACTTCTTGATCGATTTGTTGAGGTCGCCTTGCCTCCCGTCGGAGCCCGTCGTGTACCTAGAGACCTGGTGCAAGTTGCATGGTCCGCGCCTGACCACGATCAGAGCTCTATTGATCAAAGGCATCATTCTTGTGCGGGACACAATCTGCCTCTCTTGAAAAATCGGTCACCGATATGCGAAAACCGTATTACTCCCTGGAGGAAAATGCTAAACTTTGGCGAGATCAGTCTTTGACTAAAAAGATCGATGGCCTGTTTTTTAGCTGCCTGGGATTTGCGCGTGGCGAAATCAACCTTGATCTCGGTTAATGTTTCGGTCAGTAGATAGCAGCCCTATTGAAACGTGTTTCTAGAGACGTCGGATTGACTGGCTGTGATCGAGATCAAGTAGTCGTGTAGGGCGATCGTTTGGTGCAGCCACTTCCAGGTCTGATCCAGGGAGTTGATACGGTATCGGAGACCTAAACAGTCTCGGCAGTCCTTTTGCATTCCTCCGTGTGCTGACAATTTGAAAAGGAACATTCAAATCGGCCGCGACGAGTACGACGAAACGCGAGTCGGGCTTGCGGAGGACCTCTTTCCGTCGAGTTTCGAACTATAGGTATATTTCACGAGGGACAACACACGCGCGCGACTGTTTTCGTTCGAAGCACTTGAGAATGTGACGCACGGCTAGGAAAACGCTTCTATGTACGATCGTCGATGTACTCTCGTATTGCAATGAGCACCGAACATGTTAGCCTTTGACGTTATATGAACTCCGTGTGGTCGGAGAAAGCAGAGAGGGGGTCTCGAAACAGATGCAAGAGGTTATCGGGGGTCGCAGCACAAAGTACAGCTGACCCGATATCGTCGCGACGAAGCTCTCTTTGAATAGTCGCATCTTGATTCGTGCCTAACCCCCTTGTAGCTCCTTTCCAGGGACGTACACGCTCTTTCCGGTGCCCCTCTCCTTCGCAATTCGCTCGATCAGTGATCGGCGCAGCCTGGGTCATCTCCGACCCGTGTCCGACAGTTGCGACAAGTCGTTGGAATCGTCTTGAATCTGGCTATTGCGTGACGATAATAATCTATCTTATCTTATGACATATTATATCTTTATTATTTATCTTATGACAAATATGGATAGTTGCAACTTGAAACAGTGAACTCAGGACTATCGATTCAGTATTTTTGATCTACTAAAATTATTTAAAAAAAAAACATTCTAAAGAGTTTCCTGTTTCTTGCAATTGACATAGACAATTTCTATTTTGTATAAAATCTGCAATGTAATGACAGCCTTTCCAAACCTAAATACATATGTATACGGGTTGCTTACGTATATCTCTTTGGCTCTGAAAAATATAAAACACATCGTATCCTGTTCTTGTTGCAGTAGTCGTAAAAACATCGAATTTTGACAGTGCAATCGCGCTACTAATTAAAATTCATATAAGCTTATCATATTGTGTTTCTTTAATTGTAGTACTTCGTCAGTATATCGCACTTTATTTTCTTGCGTTTCTTGAAATATATTTTGCATCGGTAACGTATACGACACTGTATTTTCGTGATTTCGACGACTAGTAAAATGTCGTGAAAAGTCATGTTTTACGTGCCAGTTAACATCGCCTGATATAAGAGGGGGTAATTAAGGCCATTTGATAAGAATATATTCCGCATCCTTCCGTGTCGTGAACCTAATAGCGTTATCATTGAATTTGTAGCTAGAGTATTGGTAAATAATTTCTGGAACTACTCGGTCTACATTTATAATTTTCTCACAACACGTGAGCGCATGTTGCAACGAAAATTGTAAATGAAATAGATGTTACACTCTTCTCGGGAACATTTCATTCAAATTATCGTACAACTTTTATCTGGGACCACACAAATTGTCTTTAATTGCAACGATTCAGATGTACCCGCGCAAATATTCGTATCATTACATACGTGTCTGTTAAATACATATGTTATAAATTATATCTCCCCTTTAATTATATATTTACTTGAATAAAAATATTGGGAATGAAAATTGTCTTTTCTGTGGACAAATAAAGGCACGTGATTTTTAAGTTCGTAACCATTTTAATATATTATTTAGTGGGAATTATTTTATAATTTACAGCTGAAAACTTTTTAATTATCGGTAGCAAAATTTTCATCGAGACCAAAAATTCACCCCTAGTAATACAATGTAAATATTTCTTTCGGTATTATTATATGAAAGACAATTTTTAAACTCCTTTTTATTGTAGCACAATAATTTAGATTCTTCTTAAAGTTAGAACAGTCCAACTGTAGTAAACAACAAATAAAAAGATTAGGAATTTTGAATGCGATAAGATATTTTGAAATAGAATGCGCAGGTAACGTTCGTGTTTCTGCGTACAACGTATGTATGTATATGTATGATGCGTTTAGTGGCTGTGTCGGTAATTGCAAATACTATAAAGAAACGTCGTTTGCATAAAATCGAAAGTAGTGCCTGCAAGAATATATTGGAATCCGTTGTTTGCAGTTGCGTGCAAATTATCCGCGCGTCCTCTTATTCCACGATTCAAGTAAGAATTTTTCAAGCGTATTCCTCGGTGTCGCTATAACAACTCTAATTACATATATTTTGTTGGAAATATAGGTGTCAAATCATTCAACGAATAAGCAAAACGTGAAACGAAAAATGTTGGAAAAATTGCAATATCCCGAAGCGACTCGTGATGAAACCGTGATTGACGAATATCATGGAGTCGAGGTTAGAATAAGCAAAAACAATATGTAGAAAATATGTAGAAAATTGCTATATTGTCGAAATCAATTTATTCACTATTCATAAGGTTGCATATATTTAAGTTGCTATTTCATTTATCAGGTGCCAGATCCGTACAGATGGTTGGAAGATCCAGATTCTGAGAAAACCAAAGCATACGTTGATGCCCAAAATGCCATTACTAAACCATATTTGCAGTCGTGCAGTGCACGTCAAGATATTTATGATCGATTGAAACAGTTATGGGATTTCCCAAGATATTCATGCCCGGCTAGACACGGGGACAAATACTATTTCTATAAAAATACAGGTTTACAAAACCAAAGGTAATGGTTGTGAGTTTATTGATCAAAATATAAGATTGTGGTACACAAATTTCTATTTTCCAGTGTTCTATATGTACAAGATACTCTAGACAGCGAACCTCGAGTGTTTTTAGATGCGAATACATTATCACAGGATGGTACTGTCGCAATTTCTATTAGTAAATTTAGCGAGGATGGTAGTATATACGCGTATGGACTGTCCAGCAGTGGATCCGATTGGTGTACAATTCATTTCATGAATGCAGAAACTGGTACGGCAAATATAAATAATCTGGAAACAGTTCCGTGTGTTGGAAGTATTCTTTACTCTGTTATTTAAGTTTACTTATTATCAAGAAATGTTTATAATTAGGTGAAAAATATCCAGAAGTTTTGGAAAGGGTCAAATTCTCTCGGATAGCATGGACTCATGATAACCAGGGGATATTTTATGGTTGTTATCTGGACCAGAAAGGCAAAACCGATGGTTCAGAGACAGAGGGCAACAAAAATCAGAAGTTAATGTATCACGTTCTTGGAACACCTCAGTCAGAAGATGTTATTGTAGTCGAATTCCCCGAAGAGCCTCTATGGAGGATGTAAGAGAGTTATTTGTATTTATTAGATTGCGGATCTTTACAGTTGAAAATAATATATCCTTAAGTATTTGTAGTCTCTTCGCTGTTTCAAATTTAACCAACACATTTTTTTCGTAAATGCATACAATTCGCAATCTAGTATTTATAAATTGATTGATTAATCATAGATATAACTATATATTTTTTATTATCTATTTTTCTGATATTTCTAGAGGTGCTCAAGTTTCCCAATGTGGGGAATGGTTAATTATTTCACCCGTGAGGGACTGTAGGGACAATTTAGTGTACTTTACAGCATTGAAACCAGAAATGAAGTTTACGGAGAAGTTGCAGTTAATTCAAGTCGTCGATAAGTACGAAGCCGATTACGAAGTTTGTAATATACATATAGCGTTCACGTATATCTTCTCCGAGTTCCAATTGACTCAATTATCTTTATCATTTGTCTTTTTTTTTTTTTGTACAGTATATAACAAACGAGGGCAGCAAGGCTATATTCCGGACAAACAAAGGTGCACCAAACTACAAGCTGATAACTATAGACTTGCTGGATTATAAAGAGGAAAAATGGGTTGACCTTTTGCCAGAACATCCGCATAACGTGCTCGATGGGGCCTGTGCGGTTCACGAGGATAAATTGATAGTTTGCTACATCGAAGATGTCAAGGTGAAGATAAACAAGCGAGAAAACATATTCAAAAGGATTAAAAAATGCTGAAACTCAAGTCTTGTACATTTTTAGAATGTTTTGCAACTGCACAGTTTAAAGAGTGGCGAAAAATTGCGAACATTTCCACTCGACGTAGGAAAAATAATCAATTTCACGGGAGAGAAGAAATACTCCGAAATATTTTATCACTTCACATCCTTTTTAGTCCCTGGTATTATATACAGAGTTGATCTCAAAAATGATGAAGAACCACAGGTTAGATAAATAAGTGAATAAATAAATATGACTAACGGAAATTCCATGGCTATATAAACGCGTGCACATTTTTATAGGTATTACGGGACATTAAAGTGAAAAACTTTGATGCGAGCATGTACAAGACTAGTCAGATATTTTATACTAGCAAAGATGGTACAAAGATTCCAATGTTTTTAGTAATGAAACATGTGAGTGTGCATAGATACTATTCGTATGATCGTAGAAAAAGAAGAACGTAGCTAATCATCGATTCTTTGTAGGATGCAGTTTTGGATAGCTCTATGCCGGCTTTGTTGTATGGTTATGGGGGCTTTAATGTAAGCATTCAACCATCGTTTAGCGTCACGAAGCTGGTTTTTGTACAACACTTAAATGGAGTATTAGCTGTCGCGAATATTCGCGGAGGAGGGTAAGTCATGGCAGTATACTTATTGAATATTAATAAATGCTGACTGTATTTGCTATTTTATTATAGTGAATACGGAGAAAAATGGCATAATGGCGGGAGGTTCTTCAACAAGCAGAACGTGTTCGACGACTTCCAAGCCGCTGCCGAGTATTTAGTCGAAAATCGTTATACCACATCATCGAAGTTAAGTATTTTAGGTGGCAGTAATGGCGGATTATTGGTTGCCGCGTGCGCGAACCAAAGACCTGATCTTTTTGGTGCTGCGATTGCTCAAGTCGGGTAAGTTCGATTGAAGACGGAATTATTTGTCTAGTTGTATAAATAAATGTTTGCGTTATTGTATCGTTGCATTTTCTACTTTCAGGGTAATGGATATGTTACGTTTTCATAAGTTTACCATCGGAATCGCTTGGGTGTCCGATTACGGTAGCTCTGATGACCCTAAACACTTCGAAAATCTTCTGAAGTATTCCCCCTTGCATAACGTAAAGGCTCCGGAAAATGTACAATATCCAGCAACATTGTTGTTAACCGCAGATCACGATGATCGTGTAGTACCGTTGCATAGTCTCAAGCTTATTGCAACACTGCAGCATACGCTCGGAAAATTACCGCAGCAAACGAATCCGTTGCTGATTAGAATAGACACCAAGGCAGGACATGGCGGTGGAAAACCAACAATGAAAGTGGTCAGTAGCTGAAAAATTGCTATCATTTTTATTCTTAACGTTACTGACCACGCTTTTCGTTTCAGATCGAGGAAAGCACGGACATTTTAGCATTTATTGTGAAGTCGTTGAACTTGGAGTTCAAATTGTAACACATGCCAATGATATTAACAATTTTATACTATATATTATGCATAAATTTCTGAACGCGTTCAAAAAAAATTTTGCAAAATACTGTTTCAAAATATGCTAGTACGCTTCGTCGCAGATGATTTTATAAAACGAATTTCTTGTTTAAAGAATAAAAACTGTCATACAATTTATTGCGCAGTATTCGTGTGTTCATTACGATGCGGGGTAAACGCATGTTTCTGTATGCGTTTTTCAATTTTGCTAGAACGAATAAAATGATACTAATCGTAGCAATAAATGAAATTATTGTATCGATTCTTTTTTATTAAATACTAAATAACAAATATACAATTTATTATTAAAGTATGGCATTGGTATTTGGTGTTTTATATGATTCTAGCGTTAAAGAAGTAAAAAAATGATGTAATGTGATTCAGGGCATGTTGTTAGACTCGCCTTTATGATTCCTTTTAATACTGTGAAATACAATGTTATGTGTAAAATGTGTAATATTAGGTATTCCTGTATCACAACCGGCGATGTTTCTTCGAACGTCATTCCTTTTTACTTGCAGATGATATCATGCCGTTTTGCGTAATTTATTCTAATGTTCACGTCAATGTCCAATATTTAATATTACTCGTAGTGCTGACATGAACATAGTAACGATATTGTTGCACACAATGCCTGTATTGTGCCACCAATTTCTTAAACAAGGAACTTCTGCTTATCATAAATGTACCATTAAATAAACGTAAAGTTCTGTTAATCGTGTTGCGAGTTTATACTTCTAATGATCTTCATTTTTCGTCATAACATGTCAGCTTAATAAATCCTGAGTTACCGTGGAGTGCGAATGTATAATTTCCGGTTCTGAAATTGCCACGATAAAATTACTGTGTTACAAATAAATATCACTATGATATATATATATGTATATACGCGAGAATTGGATTGTGCGTACACCTGTCGTATATTTTGTAAAAAATTACACCCTATACAATTAGTAACTAGCGCTTGATAGGTCGTTGGTAAAAATCTTTTTATAAAAGCGACGAATGTTCTGTAATTCTTATCACTACTAACATCACATGTGCGATACCCTGAATATGTGATTAATCATGGCACGCGATCTCGTTCCTTTTCGTGTAATGGCCAAACCTGGCGAACGCATTTTGATACCGATTCTCGTGGATGAGGTTGAAATTAATTTTATAAGTTCGTCACAATAATTGGTGATCGGCGTCGGTGGTGAACAGCGCGGTGAAGAATTGCGAGAACAATTTACCCATATATTGTTCCTCTTTCACTGGCCACATACCTTCCATGAAACCAATATGGCCGCCACGGGACGTTACCACAACGGCCACCTTTTTCGTTTCCGATATTTCCTTCAACGGGATCGCTGAACACAAAAGAACAGAGAAAATATTAATTTCACGGTATTAGTATTCCGAGACGATTATATATTAAGCTGTGAGAAGCTAATTTAAACCTTGAACCGGTTGAAATGGGTCGTCAGCAGCGCTCAGGCATAATAGCGGCACATCAATCAAGTGCAATTTGTCGTGTATGGTTGCATTAGAATAGTACTCCTCCACGTCTCTGTAGCCGAACTGTTTCACCGTGAAGTGCGAATCAAATTCTCGCACGGTTTGGCTCTGGCGAATAAAAGATATTATTTTAACAATCATTCTTGTCTTAGGAGGAAATCTTATAATATCGATTACATTTTTACATTATTGTGAGCCTATCTGATCCTTAAAATTCTAGGATTGATCTTCGTGAACGCTTTATTCGGCTTACTTTTAGAAGAGTGTCTATGTCAACGTCGAAGAACCCAGTTTCCGTCGCATAATGTAATCTCTGTATGTTTTTACGCAGTGTCCCAGCCAAATACTTGTTCATCATTAAATTGAAGTAATTCTCTTCCGTATTCTTCGTCGCCGCGAACACGTTCCATGGCACAGAAATTAAGAAACATCCTTTCAATTTGTTCTTCGCCATCGATCCTTGTTGCGCTAAGTAGTTACCTAATATCAGTCTGCGAATGAAGATATATTGAAGACATTAGGAACATTGTAACCGACTAAAATAATTTTAGACTGACATATTGACGAAGCATTAGGAACGCATTAATGAACGTGTTAGCCACTAGAAAATATTATGAACATTGTAAGTAATCACATTAATTTTAAGTAGATATTGACAAAGGATTAGAAACACATAATGTGCATTATATCATTATATGTGCATCAATAGATTAATAATATATTAAACATTAGCTGGTGTGTTGAGCAACAGACTATTTGAAATTCGAGAAGGTTTATAATACAAGGTAACATGAATCATGATTTATGAATCACGTCAGAGCGGTGGGGATAGTTCCGGAGTAGGCTCGTGTCAATTGATTTCGCTTTGACTTGGCAATAATTTTACACAGTGCGAGTGCAACAGTACTCGCTCGCTTCTTTTACGGTAAATACGGACTCGTAACTGGATAGAGGATTTTACACGGTAATGCGTTCCAACAAACTAAGATTGAATGATCATTACCCGCCCATAGAGATTCCGGTCGCTCCAAGAGGCACATTGGGGTAAAGCTTCCTCACGTGTTCAACAACTTCGGACAAATCGTCGCTGTTCGCTGCGCAATATGTCCGTGGAGTCTGCAAATGCAATAGCAAATGAGTACAGAGTGACAAGAATAACAGGAATTAGTAAACAATTAAGTTATAGTTAGAATTATTAACACTGAAACTGCCAGTCTGGTTGTAGACTCTGGTCTCATCTAAATTCCGAGTACACTTATTTTATTATTATTCCAATGAACTTTATTTTGTAATTTTTCCAAACGGTGTAAAGCCAGTATGTAGGTCTAGCGTTAAATATTCTGGAAAGCACATCCGTTTTGATTCGATCTAATAGGTCATCAAAATTGGTTTGGTAGCAGTCTACCTTTAGTTCTACGCCTCCGAGGCCCCTGTTATTGAAAATCACACATCGTATGCCGACTTTTTTCGCCGACGTGATTAGGCATTTGATGTATTCAGCTTGGCTCGCTCCTGTGAGTCCTGGCAGGATGATCACGATCGGCGAGGTTGTCGAGGAACCTTCCTCTGACCAATCCAAAGCCACTTCGCCACCATCCGATAACGTCAAGATTTCCCTGCACGATTAAATTATTTAATTCGAGCGCATTGAATTTCATACGCTCATGATGGAAATCAGTGGGTAAAACGTAAACAGTAGAAACGTCAGAGGAAGTTCGATATATATTTTTATATTATAATTAGACCGCGTATTTGACGCAGTCGTAATAAAAAAAAGAAAAGTGAAATTAAAATTATTAACAGAAGAAATACATTTAATTTCTGTTTTTCTTTTTTAAATTGATTTAGAACATTTAGTTTGCATGAGGATCCGTAGTCTAATTACAATTTAAAAAATGGGGAGTCTATAATACTGCATAAAAATTGTACAGTAGCCCGTCGCATGAAAGTTTAGTTTGTTACACGTGTCTCTAAAGTTTATATGCGCCGGTGGTGAATTTTTAGCGACAGAAGAGTTAATAGATTGCAAGACTTCTATAAATAATTCGTACGAAATAGTTACTGAATTTATAGGTCTTTCGTGTTGGACAATCAATTGCGCAGTGTTCCTTTGCTCGCGAACACGAAGTTCAAGGTAAACTTACCAACCTGCGATAAATAATAGGTGGTAAAATCCGCGACCGAAGTACGCTCGCTATAATGGTCTGTGCTCTCGATTCGAAGCACCATAAGGTCGGCCAAAATTTGTTCCTAACCAGCGGCACGTGTTCCTCGAGGAACGATCGGAACGGTCCGTTTGCACATACCAGCATCGGCGTCTGAAAAATATGTTATCTGTATTAGTAATCATATAGCACGGCGATGATTAATTGCACGTGTCTCTAAAGTTTATCTGCGCCGGAGGAGAATCTTTTTATTTTTCTAAATCAATCTTAAAAACCAAGAATTAAATGTATCTCTCTTTATTCGCTACGTATTATTATTAGCGCTAAATAACACTCCATTTTGTGAGTGCTCATGTTGCAGGAATTTGTTAAAAAGATTAAAGAATATTCTGAAGATATTCCGGTTCACTGATTGATTAATGTCGCTATTTTTAGAAGGCGCTATTTTTATTTCAAAATAAAAGATTTCGACTATTGATTCAACTCGAATTTTTATCAGACTCTTTCTTTTCTTTTTTAGAAGCAAACATTCTTGTTTCTTGGAAATTTCTTACCGCATACTTTACAAGTTTCTTATCTACAGTAGTGGGACATAAACATCCGGCGACGTATACGTTCGTAATAACAATGTCTGTTTATAAGTCGAAACATAATTGTTATATTGTATAAAAGGGGTACGAACGGAAACGTTTGAACGTTAACTTAAGTTTCAGTTATTGTTTTATTTATACCGACGTGTTGTGAATAATGTGATGATACATAGTCCGATATATATCGACTACTACATACAGTACTGTATACTGTATATACAGACCATCGTTAATCTCCGTTGTAAAAATGATAACTGCAGCTTCTGTTTAGACAGAATTAGGTAAGCCTTCCGTAGAGCAACCAAGGTAACCCATTTGCATCATAAAGAAATATGAAAAGAATGCCTTTATCACCAAACTTTTTTTTATTATATTTAAGTACAAAAATGACTACAAGTAAAAGAACTTCATATTTCAGCATTATAACAAAAAAAAAAATGGAGAGTATATATACGCTAATGATGCAAATGGGTTAAATTCGTAATTAGTCAAAGATATCTAATAATAAGCATACGTCAGAAATCGCATCATTATATTTATTGTCTTTGAGTACATTAATTAATTTTCTTTTAATACAATCATTCGTTTCCTTGAATAGATTCATTCAGTCGCAACAAATAGCAATAATGCAAAGTAGGCATTTATCGCGTAGTATTTCCGAAGCGGAATGTCCGATATGGAAATGCATTTTTCCGATGTGGAAAGAATTGCGATCCGTTCGAATCAGAAAAACAGCACGAGGCGATATAACAGCATGTGCCGGGGCGTCAGAGTTACGAGCGAAATCTGTCTATTCAAAGATTGCATTATTCTCGACCGGCTTCTATTCGGTACATTCGAGTTACCTGTTCCGGCGTTTGCGTAGAAGCTGCGCGCGCAGCCAGGCACCGACGCGCGCGCAATTTGTCCGGGTGCGAGTGCCACGGAGAGTTTTAAGGTCAAATTAATCAACCGTGCATCTCTCCGCGTGGCTCGCACGGACCACGAAGGGTCGTGCGACTTCGCCGAACTATTCGTATCACGGAAATCCTGATAGCATATCGGCGCAATATCGGCCGATCTTTGAAAAGTTCGCGCGATAATAAGAAGTTCGAACTTTGGATCGCCTCAATTCGTTCGCGCCAGTCATGCCGATTCATACTTCACTGGAACGGAACCGCAAACCCTAATCCCCCGATCATGATAAAACCGATCTCGTCGATCCACATTTCCCCGATGCAAACTGCAATGTTAACGAAAACTGAAATATCCACTGATACGTTAATTTCCATACATCGAAGGTACTAGAATATTATTTATTCACTCATGATAATGTCAATGTTTAAGTATACTCTATGTCTCTATTTATGTTAATTGTCAGCCATGTGGTCACCAACGACCGTTCAGTTAATTCGACTACATTAAAATAAAAAGAAAAGTTAGATATTAAAATTTTCGTTTTACATTTTAATCGTTCTGTCGATAACATAAATTTTCCAACAATAGTCAATGATATTGCACTGTATAGTTCCATAGTAATAGGAACAAATATCTACAGTAATCTACGTTTAGTCATAAGAGGTTAGAAATATATATATCACACTTTCCGAGTAGCTACAAAACAGAAAATGGACGAATTTCACCCTGAAGAACGTGAAAGGATTATATCTTAATGCTTATACGGACGCAGAAAATTCCATGGAAGAGATGCCAAAGGTTGCAATATCGAGGACGAATTGATAATCGCGAATAAAAGAGACACGACGTAGATTCCAACAATTAATGCCGATCTGCAGCGGGGACCTCAGAAACAATTAGTCTTTGTTTTTTTCCATGGTGTAGAAACTATGGAAATTAATTCGCGTCTCTCTCCGTGACGTGTCAATAACCGTTCATTGCCACGAAATCAATTGACCGGTGCGAAATTCTCCAGACGAGCGGGCTTTTTTTTTATCTGTTCAAATGGTATCTTCAATAGAATCAAGGCAGTCCCGATATAAGCGCGACTCTGAACCAAACGCGGCGTTGATTGAGCTTAATGAAGGTTAAAAGTCTGTGCATAAACGGTAACGTCTGCTCTATGGTACAGTCTAAAAATTTCAATTACTATAAATTCCGGCAGTAAAAATCTGCCCATACGTTGCCACCATGACAGCGGAGCTGTATGCGAAGCAAAAATCATGTGTATCGAGTGCGAGAAACGGGAGTTGAATAAAAACGTATTTCCTAATCATTTGAATAGGTTGACAACAATGCTACGATATTCCTAAATTCTTGTTAAATCCGGAGTCCAGTGATGAGACAGTAATTTTTCATCACACTAACCGAACCAGGTAATCCTTTCATTAACAGCTAAGCTGTGTTTCAAATTCTGAATAAAAAATCACAGTGAGCTCTTTGGGCAATTTTATTTCATATTTTCGGGATAAAAATGAAATTATTGAATTTTCATAGAACTACTCCGTAGGTTGTCACGATGATAAAACGGTATTTTCCCATAACCCCAACCTAGTTGACCCCTCAGTCCACAGCCATCTTTAATTCGCATTTGAAATCCTCTCGCATCCTTCTAACGAAAAATCGCGGCAAGTTTAATTTTTCGAACGATTTTGTTTCGCGTGTCCGGGACAAGAGCGTAATGTTGCACCACAACTGGAAAAGTGTCGGTCGTTGACACGAGAGTTGCGGTTACCAGAGGAGTGGACAGGTTTTTCGAAGCCCGCCCAGCCTAACACCTATAACAACTCGAAAATAGTCTCGAAAAACGAGACAACCAATCCCCGGCGCGGCGCACATAAAGCGCAATGCGTCCGAATGGTCGATGATGCAGCTTTCTCGTTCACCGGTGCGGCGAACGTCGGACGTTCGTCGGTGGAAATTAGTCGGACGTCGCGACTGAATGGGAAATCGTCGGCTCGATGGGGTTTGCGGGCTAGGTTAGGCTGATTGATGGTGCTTGACGTTGAGGTTACTCACTTTGACAACTTCGAAAAGGTAGTAGACGCAGAATCCGATGCCCAGCAGCGCCCCGTAGTAGACCGTCGGGATGTCGAGGAGTGACTCGAGCATGTTCTCCATATCACTGTACGTACTCTATCGATACGTCCGAGAGACTGCTGACACTTGGTTGCGACGTTCGAACGTACACGCGCCGGTGTTGATACTGTTGACGATGGCGATCTCGCGAGGTCCGTTGACAATCCTTTCTCGTCGAACGCCGGTAGCCAACAACCGATCGGCCGACGGTTTCGCACGGAGCCGCCCGTCCACGCGCATGACGTTTAAATAATTGGACGGCCAACTAGCTTACCAGCGTTACGAGCGACCGATAGCCGATAGCCGAGCATGCAGCAGACTATACAGACACAGAGGTGCTATAGATACAGTCAGGACTCGGTCACGTGCGCACGAGCGGATCCGCTCCCACACTTATGAACACACCAGCTACTCGCATATGCCGCAGCCCACATAAAGAGAGAGAGAGAGATCATAAACTGGGCCCTCTCCTCTTTTTTTCACCTCTTGTCTCTTCTCCCGTTATACACACCTCTTTTCCTCCCCTTTCTTCCCCTCTGGCCCACCGACACCATCACGGAGGTTATGCAACGACGGCGTGAACTTTTCTATCGGCACTCCGCCGCGGTAATGCAAACCTGCACTTGTTTCGACCAATCCACGCGACCACACGTCAAACGGTGCAAATGCGGTCATCGGGGGCCCGCCGATCGGTTTTGCGAGGTTTGGGTGGTCTCATTGACAGTAAAATGCGCCGTTGGACCAGCGATTCTGAAAATTGCTGGTTGAAACTGTCTCATGAAGGTTCCGATTAAAATGATTATGAAGAACCTTCATCCTGAACAGCAGACTTTACTTTAGGTGGTCATTAATAGCAAAACATACTGTTGAACCTCTGAAACTTGAAAATCCAAGTTTTCTTCGTTCCCTTACGCTGTGTTGTTATAACCCATACACACCCCAACCTGTAGTACAGACAGGTAATAGGAACTTCGTATTTTTGGAAGCTAAATACCATTAGTGTTTGAAGAAACGTTCTATGCTCTTTGTCACATACTGTACGCAAGTAGTTATATTTTGCCTAAGAACATTGATAAGAAAAATGTCCGAGAAAAGTACCGTTGTATTTGGGAGAATCTATAGAAATAGTAGTAATAATAAAATCGTATAAATTAGATTTGTCTTTACGTAATTCAAAATGGAAGGGTGTAACTTTGGTTTTGCTTGAAAGTCGCGATCACCATCTGTATCACTGATAACAGCAGAATACGTCTTCTAGCTCTAGCTAGTAAAAGAGATACGATCGCTCGAAAGTCCCCGATAAGATCGATAGGCGAATAATTAACATTGTTTAGCACAGTTCTGACTTAATATTTTCCGTGAATGATTATGATCAAGTTGCGACCTGGAGTTACGAAAGCGCCAATACGTCATTAGATGTCGCACGTAGTTAGCAAAATGCAAATAGCAAACAATGGAAGTGCGCAGGTAGCGATTTTTTAATATATTATCGTTGTAATGTAAAACCAAGGAACGATGTTTACAGTAAAAATTAATAACGAATTGGAGCATAGGGTCAAGTCAACCGGGAGAAAGCGGTCGGCATCTTGTTTTAAACTCGTTGCGCTATAGTTTCATTCATTTCCGATTGCTATAATCATAATCTCGAGTCTCGTGTTTCCTCCTTCCAGACACCGAGACATGTTTGTGGTCATTGCTGTGGCAAAGATCACCGTATGGTCAAACAAACATTAATGCGTGTGTCGTAACAATCAAAGAAAAATGAACAATCAAAGAAAAGTTCCCAAGGGTAGAAATTATTGATGTTTCCTTTACATAATACATACGTTTGTAAATCGTAGAGATAACGACTATCTTCCAAATTGTTAAATACCCTGCATTTTTAGAAATTTTATCAATTATACAACAGTATCGTAATTACCGGAAATACTTAAAATGCCGTTAGTTTAATGGCAACCACATAATATACCAATAACTGATAAGTCAAACAGTACTCCAGTGTGGTTTCAATAAAGATAGCACAAAACTGATGTAATGTTAGTGTAGATAAAGTGTGTGGCACTGTAAACACAGTATAACAGTTAAATTAAAAGGTTTGGGTTAACTGTACGACATTTTCTTACTGCACCAAACCCTTGTACCGATAGGAAGGCACTTCAAGGAGAACGATTCTTGCTCCATAAATATACATTACATTTACCAATACCAAGACAATTTTTTAGTTCTATTGCGCGCAAATTGATACCTGTTTACAACTTACAATCATTTTAAATTCTAGCAATAAAATGGCGAACTCGTACCAAGAAAAATGACTCCTTTATTAAACAGTCTTGTACATTTCATGAACATAGTGACAATGGCGGCTGATTTTCCTCGTGCTGAACTCAGGAACGCGAATTACAGTCTACTATGAAATGAGTCAAAATTTTTGTTGCTCAAGGTCGTTGACTGTTTTCTAAATTTTATAAAAGCGGAAAAATTTCAAGAATTTTGTTAAATATAAAGTTTCTAGTGATTGAACGACCTTGGGGCAGCTAAAATCCCTTTGCTGCTCATTAATGTTCTCATCGTTGGTAAATCTCGTGTCAGAATAAATTTCGTGGGACTGTAGATCCTTGTACGAACGTTTATCTTTATGGACTATAGAAGACTGAGGGTAAACAGAATTTCTTCTCTGAAGGTATTCGCTGCGTGAAATCTCGAATAAAAGTTTTATCAATCGTTTAACTGTTCCGTACAGCCGTATGCTCTATAAATGCGTAATCTCTGCAGTCTATTTGTCATTGCGCTGTTCGCGAAATTAATACATATTGCAATTCTGGCACCTGTTAGGCGCCTTGATTTCCCGTACAGAAAACTCGGGGGAACACGCGTGGGTTTGATTGAGAACCGCGTTTGTCGTGAAAACCTAAGTATACATCCGCAAGGAAAACCTCAGAGGAGACAAACGTTTCTTGGCGCATCTTAGTGATAGTAATAAACGATAAGAAGTAGATTGCAACGCGACAAAAGTCTCGATAGAATGATCAATAACAAAAGACAACTTCGTACAGAAATGTTCAACATTCTTCTCTAATCCTCTTAATTAAAAGGAATCAATTGTTGCTGAAGTGCCAAGACTTTTGCGATGATACTATCTACGACAAATACATTAAACAATGGTATATAATAAATATATAATAAAGAACGACTAAACAAAGATAGGCTTAAAATCAGATCATTTTTGGCTTGTTCCAAATGTTGTTCTACATCAATTGATTCTCGAGTCGGGCGAGTTAGGCGTTATCGTCTAAAGAAATTCAATTGGTATAACAAACTCTAATTTCTCTATCCGGCGAGGATCTGAGTTTTTTTGAGTGGAGGACTTCTCCGACGTTGTTCATAGTCTTAGATAACGCGCGCTCATGGTCAGACGAGCATGAGTACTCTTTGAACTTAACACGTTCGCTACCATAGCTTTTTTCGCAGCCTACCTTCACCGTTACAATGTTTTATGAAATATAACGAAATACGGAAGTAATTTACTGTCATAAAGTCTCTGAACATTATGCTGTGCTCTACGACTTTAATCAGTAAAGTGTATACAATTAGATTATATCTGAGTAAATAGTGAACGTCACATATGTGTGACGTATGAATGATAGCGAACGTGTTAAACGTTGCTGTTCAACTGATTTCGTTCTACGGCGCACAGTATCGAATAGAAAAATAGTGATACATCTGTTGATCGCTTTGATTCGCGAAGAGACGTACTCTGCCGTACCAATCAGTGAAATCAGTCGTATCGCACGCAACAACTTAACAATTGTTAATCACGACGCGCTTGCTAGCACTGTTCCATCTTTCGAGAACTTTCGACAACTTCGTCATGGTATTCAAGAACTTCCGATTGCCGAAACTTTGCCCGCTCGGCCGACAGTCCGACTAACGCGTCTCCTTCGTCAATTACGATTTTCGCGCCTTCATTTTCAGCGCCATTGTCCGCCTTGATTAAAGTTCAAGGACTGAGCCACGGGATGGACCAATGAGAGTACGATCGCGTGACAAATTGAACCGTCATTAATGTTTGCATCGAGCCTATCCTTATCCCGAGCGATTCACTCTGTTATGATAATCTACCGGAAGTCCTTGGGAACTGGTACCCAGATCGGAGGATAAATAACTGAATTATATCAACCGAGAACATGAATAGGAAAAATCTGAAGAACGAACGGTCGGACCATGAAAATTGTCAGACATTTCAATATACTAGGACTAGTAACACGTAAAGAACTAGGACTATTACGATTAGCACCCTTCGTCGCGTTTAACACATTGATCGATCCCAGAAGCCGCTGATCTCATATTTTCCGAACGTAATTTAATTACGCAACCAACAAAGTTCATAATCCGTTCTACAGGCTAAATTATATACATATTGCTCCGAGAAGCTCAAAAAAAAAAAAAAAATCATTTCAACATCCGGCTTTGGCTGCGTGACTACTACCGGTGCACCTTAATGTTACGTCTACAAAAATAAAGTCACCTGTCCTGGAAGTACAGGACATCTTATGCAAGGTATCAATCTTCGTACAAACTTTGTCAGCGTGTTTCATGGAAACTTGTAAAAGACTCCAGAAATTATCGAGAAAATTCTAGAAACATGCAAGAGGATATATTATAGACATTGTCTGGTTACAGACAAATTGTTATCTTATATCTAACGGTACAATTACGCTAACAAAGTCCATAGAAAACGCTGCCGTACAGTGGACCCTCTTTTAGCATGTTTTCTGGTGGATCGACTGTATGACCTATCGGGAGATCTTACTGGTAAATAAATACAGGATAATAGTCGCGAGAGCACGTGAACCCGCGGCAAGGTGCGTTACAGCTCTGTCTTGTGTTTGCGCACCTCGTCCTGACGGGGGTATGCCGTTGGATGTTGAAGTTGCTTCGAATATCATGAGCTGTGGCTGCAGTTCGACTCGCGGACGTATTTCGCCCAGGTGCGGATGGGAGTCATGTCTCCCTTTCGAAGTCTGCGCTGATCACCGCTTGCCAGCAGGTTGAGATAGGTCTCCTGGTCGTAGGTGCAGGTCAGGCTCTTCCTCAACTTCGCGGCTCCGGTCTCGAAGCTGGCCGGTTGACTGCCTACCAGCACGTGCAAGTCGTTCTTCACTTGCACGGCCCAGTCCCACATGTCTACAACGGAGCAGTTGCACACTAGAGGGTTACCCAGCAGGTTCAGCGACAGAAGACGCGGGTTACGCTTGAGGGCTTTCGGGTTGATGGTGTTGAGATTATTGTTGCTGAGATCCAGGTGCTCCAATCCGCGCAGCTTCGACAGACAAGCGAGATTCTGGGGCCCGGAGATGTTGTTCCCGGAGAGATTCAGCTGGGTGATGTTCTTCGTGTTGACAAACAGGTTCTCGTTCAGGTGCACCAGGTTGCAATTGCTGAGATCGAGGATCTCCACGTTGGACAGCTGGTTGGACAGAAGAGAGCCGTCCTCGGGAACTTCAAGAGGGTTCCCACTGAGCTTCAGCTCGACTATGTCCGTCTTTTCGCGATCACCGAACACCCTCGGGTCCAGAGGATTCTTGAGGTCGCAGTTGTGCAGCTCGAGGCTCTCCAAGCGCGTCAGGTTGGCGAACAGACCCTCCTCCAAGGTGTGCAGCTTATTACCGGAGAGTATCAGCTTTTTGAGCGAGGTCATGTGGGCGAAGGTGTTGTTGCCGACGTAGCCGAGGTCGCAGTAGGATATGTCCAAGTATTCTAGAGATTCTAAGGGGTTCAGGAGGCCGACGAACGCGTCCGAGAGAGGATTATGAGAGATGTCCAGTTCCTCCAAGTGCTCAAAGACGTGAAACGCGTTCGGCAGACGCTTCAGACTGCAGTTGCTCAAAGAGAGCTTGTGGAGCTTCGGCAAGTGGCGCAGGACGACGGTTAGGTCGGCCGCGAACATAGGGTTGCCGCTTAGGGTCAGCACGCGGAGCTTGCTCGCGTTTCTGAACGCTTCTTCTGACAAACGGTCCTGCAGATTGCAGTTCGACAGGTCCAGCGACTGAAGACTGTGCAGATTGTGACCCAGAGTGTTCCCCACGTCCAGGTGGCCCAGCTCGTTATCAGCAAGAATCAACTGGCGAAGGTAAAGGTTCATAGCGAAAGCGTCACCAGGCAAGTTAATGATCCCAGTCTTCCGGATGTCCAGGTGCTCCAGTCTGATCAGTGGAGCTAGGACACTGGTCCAGCTCAAGGTGCGCAAATTGTTGTCTCCCATTTCGAGCTCGCGAAGATTCTCCAGGTGAGTGAACGCATCGGGTGACACGTGCGTCAAATTACAGGAATTCAGTTTCAGATACTCCAAATTGGTAAGATGATCAAACGGGCCTGGTTCTATGCTGCCGAAGGGGTTGTGGGAGAGATCCAGCTTATTCAGGTTGGTCGTGTTGTGGAAGAACTGTGTGTTCAAGTGGCGAATACCGCAGGAGTTCAAGTCGAGGTACAGCAGGGTGCGACAGTTCAAAAGGTAACCATTCACCTCGGCCAGGGGGTTGTTCTGGAGCTCCAATGTAATGAGGCCTGGACTATCACTGTTGGAGGATCGAATTAGTATAAATTAGTTGCAAGGGGAGACGGAATTCTTGTCTCTGGAGGGCGAAACTCACCTAAACGCCTCAGGGTCTACATGAGAGATCGCGTTCCACGAGAAGTCAGCCTCCAGCAGGTAAGTCAACCCAGCGAAGGATTCGTGTTTTAGTTCTGTCAGTCGATTATGCGCCATCTGGAGACGCCTGATCTTGATCGAATCAGGGAACGGTCCGATCTGCGCGATGTTGTTCCCATTCATATCTAGGACGTAGACATTAGGGCTGAGCTCGTCGTAGGGGATGCTCGTCAAATTGCTTTCGGAGCAGTCGGTCACCCAGTTGACGCGAAAATAGTGACAGTGACAGTCCACCGGACACTCTTGCTCCTCCATATCGCCGTTGTAGGCCAACGTTGATGCCAGAAGCCCGGCTACCAGCAACAGTAGCCCCGACATCTTGGCGAACGTGATATCTGTGAAAATGAATTCCATTCATTAAAACCCTATCTAACGTGGCATTCAAAACTTCTCAGATGACAACTATCGTGGCGACAACTACATATATGACTTTGTGGTGACCTTGGAGAATCCTGTGACGGTCTCTATGCTACACTGCGGAGTTTATACATTTTTGCATAAAATTTCACAGGCTATTGATTGCGCATTCTTACAGATGCTAATCGAGACATTGCTGTATTTATCTTGATAGAGGTGCTCGCAGAGACCAGTGTCCTCAAGTCCAGTTTCCCCACTCAAGCAAATACGGAGAACAATACCGTCGCAGAATGCAGACGTGCATTTCGTCGCAGACTAACTGCGCCAGCCGGTGCACCACGTGCACCGTACAAATTACGGGCGAACAGAGCGTATGCGAAGAGAAGGAGGGGAAAAATACCGCGGTTTACGCCGGGCCGTAGCGGCGACGACGACGGTGCTCATTGTAGTGCATTGCCAACAAGATAACCGGCGAGTACTAATGGCTCGAAGCAAGTGGAGCAATTGTCAGTTAGGAACGGAGTTCGCAATTGACGGTCGGTAATTCCGCGCAACAATGCACGGCGCCACAGGTCGTTGAGCCAGGATCTTCAATCGTTTCCGTAAAGCACCCTTTTAACGCTGCCCGTCTGCCTCTCTTGGCGCACAATGGCGACAACGAAACAGGAATTTAAAAAGTTCCTCCCCGTTCATCGGATTACTATGATTATTCAATTTGCCCGGAACCTCGTCTCGAGTGAAACGCGAATCCCGCGACGATTGCGATGACCCGACAAACAACCGATCGATAAGAAAATTACACTCTTTTCAAATGAAACGCGAGTCGGTTCGGTCCGGTGATTTGCACGGACGCGGTCTGGATTGAAATCAAATGGTAAAAAACGTTACGGAAGACGAATTATTCGCGCGTTCACCGCCGATGCACTGCCACCCACAACCCCGCTATTACGATCGGTCCGGCGATCAAACATACGCGGCTAATGGAAGTAATTTGTACGCATTAAATTCCGAGCGCAATCATCCTCATTAAAGGGGGGAATAACGGTCGAGGAGGTTTTCGCGCTCGCCAATGGCCGCCGAAGAAACCTGGCGACACGAAGCGGTCCGGAACGTATTTCAAATTGCCAGGAAATTTGGAAGAAATTTTTGTAACATCGATTTCAATTTATCCAGCCTCGCAATTTTAATCATTTGCGACAACAATGAGTGGGTGTAATTTAAAGCAGTAGATTGATTTAAAAAATTTGAGAGAATCAATGCATTAGTTGCAGCGTACGAACATTATTAAAGGATGAAAGAAATTTTTGGCTAAATGCATACAATCCGCGGAACAGTAATTATCCAGACATTGTATATCATATTTTTTGAATTTATCCTTGTTCCAGATACAGGGTCAACAACCGAACCCAGAAAAAATACAATGTTCATCGAACGAGAGTAAACGAATTGTTGAACGAGAAAGAATAGCTAAAAAATTGTATAACAAAGCAGGATGATAGCCTGCGCTTCCTATCGCGACAGAAGCATGATTCAGACCACAGTGCGTCTCTGGCTAGCAGTCACCTTCGCGAAGCCTAACGGAAGGCTTTCCGCCAGAATGCTATGCTTTCAACGGTTCGCTGGCCCTTCAGCTGGCCGGGGTATAGTTCGCCTTCAGCCAGGACTATAGCTATCCACCCTAAAAGTGAATAGCTATACGCCATCGGGGGGATGCTTTCCCCTTTTCGATTCATGCTTGTATTTCTCGCTGTCGCCCCGCCTTCGGCGCCACAAATCTTCGGTTTTTGAATCCCGTGCCGTCCCCTAAACGCGACGAAGGCGACGATGCGTGCGAGGATCATTTGCATTCAGACTTTTTGCAAACACCGCATCCTCTATAACGCGCCGCCACCCGCGCATACAGATCCCAAACATCATCGAAGCTGCTGCTGAGCAGAATTCACGTTCAAGGGAACATGACCACCTCCCCAACCACTTAGGATGAGGGATCCAATTACCGTAGGGGGACCAATTACTGTGATCTATGTTAATTATACTTATTTTTAAAGCAATCATGAATATTAAAAAAGAGATATATAACACACATATTAACTGACTTTACTGAAAAAGATTTAATATCTGTTCTTTAATATTCATTATGCTTTAAAAGTAAGTATAATTAATATAGGCACAGTAATTGGTACAAAGTTTATCCTCGTTCTCATAATTCTTTTTCGAAGTCGAATTCTACGGAATATTAAAAATATATGTTGCAACTCATAAGCTATTCACCGGAACGGAGTCTAATCTCGCATGACATACGTGCGGTTATATAAACGGTGATATGTTGCGTTTGTATGTACATATGTATGCAAATTGCCGTTGGTATTTTCTATTGTTTTCGACGAGATGAACGTCGAAGGCGCAAAGTCCTCGATCCTGTTTTGCTGATGCGGAATACGGCGATCGATGGGAGATTCGCGAAATTTTAAATTGTTTAGTAATGTTTTTGGATAGGGTAGTACGAAAGCGTTGGGCAATAATGGTCGTAAATCGTTCAAAGTTCACGAACGTGTCTGCCCGTTTTTGAATCGTGAGTATTATGAATATAAGTGCTCTGCCGTGATTGATTCCCGCCTATTTATAAACAAAACGATGCTTGTATTTAAAGTAAAACGATGACTCAGACCGATTCAGCGAAAAGACTATACAGACGAAACCTATATATCGTTCTACAAACGTGACGACTTTATCCAATCGCCGGAAGCCGATTCATCAGTGCGCCGGTACAGTAATACCATCCTTAATGAATCCTCTAAAAACGGAATTATTATAGTTAATTCCAATTTCCAGCGACGAAAAATCTATACAGCACCCGACAAACATTTTCCAAAAAATTCTGCTCATTTGAAAACGACTTGTAGGTTAAGTTCACCCGTAATGCTGCCTGTAGACTGTAGACGCCCGTATAACGCGATCAAGAAATTGTTTATATGTAAGTTTTGTGGTAATAAGTGTACAATCCTTTTAAACAATTCTTTATCCAGTTACTGTACATTTATCGCCACATAAAATCCACGCGTAGTCTTTCTAAACAACTTCTCTACAGTCTACAGTGTTCTACAATCTACAGTACTACGTGAGACAAAACAATCTATTTAAATCTGGAATTCTCTACGTTACGATTATCTAACGTCTGGGGAAGCCCCTGAACAAAATTATTGAACAAATGGATTCACTCGTGTTCGCGTTACAACAAAAATAAATTGAAGTGTAGAATCTGCAGAATCTTGCAATTTTTACGCAAATTTTTGGTAACTTGTCTCTCGGTGTCCGGTAGTTGCACTGTCAAAACCACCGTGGCGTTAAATTCGCGAGTTTATAATTTTTGCCATGAAAGAATATGACTGAACTGAATAGGAAAACAGCAAACGTTTGTTAAGTTGTTAGTTTGAGCTATTTACATCTGCATCTACGTCTACGTAACAAAAACTTCAGACATCGGAGGTTCGGATGGTCGAGGTCTAGTATTTTCAGCTGTCAAACCGGCGAGATTTTTGTCACGTATTTCTGCGATCGATCACAGCGACCGGGATTGCGAAAAAGTGGAAATTACGTACCGGAAACGTTTATCCTTGCTTCCGTAGTGGGTAGGTTAAACTGCGAACGATCGTGGCACCGGGCAAAGATAGATTGAACTGTGAGTTTACTGGGACCCGGTTAAATTAAACCGTGTCTGTCTGACCGAGGTCAGGGTAAAGCCTACTGACGCGCACTCTCGTTCTTTCTGCGTCGCATTCGCCTCGCAACGAGCGTCTTCAACGGGGTGTTATATTTACCTCCCTCCTTTCCGTCTCGCACACTATCACGCTCACGTGTACACAGTGTTTTTGACCCCCATGCGATTCACGCAGCCTTCATTCAATAAAACAAACCGCTCGACCACGGCACAATCTCGCACAGGATACCCTAACCTCCTTTGTTTATCAAAAACTGTCAGCTATACGTTAAGATTGATTTCTCTTACAAGACGATGATTACTCAATTTTTTCTGTAGATTTTAACAATTTTTAGAACACTGTTCGCTCGAGGCATGTCGCTGAATTCTTATCAGTACGCAGTTAAATTGCGAAGGAGTTAAAGTTACGCGATCTCGCGAATGTACGAACTGGGGACGCATGCGCCGTGGAACTAACCCTTATCAAGCGCGGGTTGCTTTTGTTTAATTCGCGCCTTTCGATGGGTTACTTAATATTCGAGTCTGGATTCGCTTATCTCCGTCACGTCACATGACCACGTGCTACCGATTATCTCATGTATTACGCAAATTCGAGAACAATAGGCCGCCGGTATCGGAAGATACAGCCCGGAATAATTAACAATGCCTCGCGATCTCCTACACAGCCGGGGCTCGCGGCGCACTCGATAACGAGCGGTGCAAAATCAATGGAATCGATCGGCCGTGTTTGTTTTGTGGTCGATGTACTTTCTGTCACGTGTACGCACGTCGTAGCAGGATTATTCATTTTGGTCGCATATATTTACCTTGACTCCGGTGGTCTATGCTTCTTTCTTCGGTTCGCTACGTTACGATTATTGCTTGCACAAATCACACACTTTTATCATCGAGTGTCGAACAGATAACGATCAACACTGAATCAGACACTGGTGACACAACACGCGCGCATGCGTTCTATCAATCTCAACGGACGTCAGTTTTGGCAATAATGGTCTTGAGGTACAACGGGAGGAGATGCGCCGAAGCAGAAGAACCAGTAGAATATGCAAATTATTTTGATCTCGCCTGTTCTCTTTTTTTTCCTACGTGTCAATCACTGTCGCGAACACTGTCTGTCACTGGATAACACGTATTCGCGAATCCCGTACAGCAATGAGCTACGCGTATTTTCTCCTCGCGTTTATACGAATTCCACACATATCTGTGCACGCGTGTGCGTATTCAAGGTGCACAACTTAGGTAAGGACCGGACCGAGAGATGGGGCGACCAATTCTGTCGTGCGGTCGCGTAATTAACGAATTAAATGCACCTCGAACGCTGAAGCATCTATTTCACACAATTTTCAAACAATTCATCACCTTATTCTCCACTGTCCACAACTAAATAGATTTGCTAAAGAATGTTTTCACCTTTTGAGAACGTATGTCGACGCATTAACATCAGGTTTGTGTATATAATACCTGAAGGTGCAACAAAATTTAATTTTGTACAGTACAAATAATCAGTACATATTGTTTCTTTTTGTCTATTATTTAAGACTTATATCAAATCTAATCTTTAAATGATTATACTGTTGATACTTTGTACTTGGTTGTTCGTACGGACAGTTTTGTTTGTAAGAGGAAATTGAATTAAATGAAATAAATAAAAATGGAGTAAAAAATATCTCACATAGTCGATAAAGTAGAAAATCGGAATTTAAGTAAAAATATTATGAGTTACAGTTAACATTGATATCCATCATACTTGAACAGTATTATGGAAAATTCTGATTGTTCTATAGATTTTTATGACACTTTGATGACATTTTGATGGATTGTGGCACTCGGTTGATTCCAACCTAAAAATTCGTGGTTTCTCCGCGAGTCTGCTATGGTAATTATGTAAATGCGTTATTTTTGCGCGAATCAGCATAATACAACGGACGTGTATGCATAGCGGATGCCTATGGAGGACAATGAGAAATCGATATGGCTTGGATATGGTACGTGTCACTCGTGCGTCTGAAACCGTTTGTTCACGTAGTCAATGCGTGATTGAGTGATTAGTGCAGTACGTCGAATTCTGAAGAATTGCATTCGGCAGAATTGGAAGCGGAGGTCAGGCATTACGCCAGCATTGCGAAATGTCGGGAATAGGGATCTCATGATCTTGACTAGGAACAACGACCTGCCAACCCCACTCGTATCTCTCGCGGAGAGAGGGAGACAGAGAAGGCGAGAGGAAGAGAGGGAGAGAGAGAGAGAGAGAGAGAGAGAGAGAACTCGCGTGCATCGATTAACTTTGCAATTGACATTAGGTTCTCCGATAACGTGGCTTTGAATTATCGCTAGAGATTAATTTCCCACTTTAGATGAGGACAGCTTAGCGGAGCCTTTTTTCGAGCACCATAGCTCCGATGGGATGGCAATGGCGTGCGATGCAACTTTGCAGTTCTGCAAAACCGGAAGTCCCAGCAGCAGTTCCGGTTAATGAAATACAGACACGATAAATGGTAGAATATTAAATGAAAAATAAGATTTTATTGTAATTCTAATTATGGATTCGAGCATATAAAGTATTTTTTAAATGCTTCTAGCGCTAATGCATATTGCAGTTCGATGCATTTGATTTATTTCATTGAGTTCCGGTAACGTTTGGATCGGTCAGGTCAATGTTAAAAATGTTTGATTGCGAAGTGACACTAGAATTTATCGATGCGCATATTTAACAACGTGTATTGACGCAATACGAGGTTTTCTACGTACATAAATTTTATTTCCGTCTAATATCATGTTGTTTATTCATGACGGACTAATGTGGTTATCAATGCTTTAAGGTCGTGCCATTGACTTTGTATTTCGTTGATCTGAAAATTAAAAATTCCCTTGCATTAATATTTCCAATATAGATAATAGACCCGGGTCGGCACAGTGAAAATCTATGAATATATAATACTGCAATATTCGATACCCCATAAATTAATATTCTATACGTATATGCGTTTGATAACAACGAACACGATTATTTCCTGTATCATTTCTCTGATGGTGCAATTACTCGGTCTTTGGCGGTATTAATTTAACGAGAGTTTACGATAGGAAATTATTACGAAGCACCGTTTTTTGCAACATTTTATTTGTACGTGATTGAAATATTTGCGGCCGTGGCAGAAAGATAAGCGATACCATTATCGACGTTCGATCAAATTACATGGTTGATTTATCCGCCGGCAGATGGCGCTGATGTCCCATTTGCATCAGATAACACAACATTTTCCGCTCCCGATAATAAAAAGAACGTTATTATCTTTTCCAACCTTAATTCACTCGCAAAAAGGGCGACCGGGCATTATCATTAGCGTCGTATACGCGGGTTATACGAAACGAATAAATTATTCTCTATTATTTTTGCATCGCAGACATCGGGGTGTATCCGTTGTCTCTCTGGTTAATTAGCAAAACGTATGATTTCGCATTATCATATCATCAGCGGGCGAAATGGAGGCAAATGTACACACGTGTCCTTTCAACGGTATATTTCCGCGAGCCTGCTGAATTAAAGCGATAGGCATTATCACGTGAACCTATCAAATTTAATTAAGCCCGGTCACGTTAACGGTTTCATTTGTAAGAATGGCGCGGGGCGCAATTATTCTCTCCGGTTATGGATTTATAGCGGAATTACAGTCATAAGTCTCGTGTATTTTTTGGCGCTTCTACTCCCCTGGAATTATGTGAGAATGACTTTGGCGTCCGGCCAACGTTCCGCAGAATGTGCGGAGACAACATGTACGGAGCAACGAACTTTTGGAAGCGTGACTTTGGAGAACATTCTTTTTCTCTTACCGCGGGAAATTTCTTGCGACAGAGATTTCGCTTCGTGGTTTTCTTACTTCCCCCCCACCATTTTTATCCTCTGCACATTATTTCATCGTATCCCCCCGATGGCAAAATTTATTGTCTCAAAGTTCGAAGAATTATGTTTAGCGCCCCCTATTAACATGAGCGTTAATGTGAGACACGTAAACGACACCAACCAAACTTCCGCTATGACTATAAAGCTCTTCACACGTAGCAGGAAGGTGTGAACAGCTAAGTGTTCCTAGAATCCCCAAACATTCCTGGGGCGATGCGTAAACGTGAAAGAATCCGATTTTACACGGGTTAACCTTAAAATCACCGGCAGAATGAAGAATTACATAGTAAAAATATTCGGGACCTCAACTAAACCTATCAAGCCCTCAGCTAAACTCCAGCAATTGGATTGGAAAAAAAGTGGACATTTTCGAACGCGTATCTGATCGACAGAACGCAACGATGCAATTAATCACGTCGTCAGCTGCCGTAGTCTGAAGGACCGGTCCCGAGACATTCGCCGCAAACACAAATCTCCCATGAATCGAGGAAGTCTTCCGGTGCCCGGCAGGGGTGCGGAGGCGTGTATGCGTGTGGGAAGGTGAAGGTGGTTCTAGGGGATGCACTATTGTCATCGAGTGCATACACTGCTGGGCCGCACATGGACGGAGATTTAATCTCGAGGCTAACTTTGTTGGTAGTAATTTTCAGGCGAGTAAGAATAATCTCTAGTTCACGCGTGGCTTGGAGCTTTCGCCAGGCGGAGTTAGGGCGCTGCCTCTCTCGGCTGCAGGTTAGGGTTGCAGCCGCCGCGCCGCGCCGCGCCAAGAGAGAAGAGGAGCCAGCTATGGTGGGTTTGGGGTTAGCTGGATGGTGGTGGTGGCGGCGTCGTCGGGCATCGATGGTGGTGGTGGTCGACGACGATGGTGGTGGGGTTGCATATAGCGGGGATGGTGGTGGGAAATGGTGAGCGAGCAACTGCGCAGACCCGAAAGTCTCTCAGCCGCGAGTACGTAGCCAAACTGCGATTCAGTGAGGACTGACTGTTCCCGTTTGCAGTGCAGCTCGAAATCTCAGGGAGAAACCGCGGTCTTTCGTCCTCTCCTCCTTCTCTCTCTCTCTTTCTCTCTTTCTCTTTCTCTCTCTCTCTATATCTCTGTCTCTCTTTCTGTCTCTATCTATCCTTCGTACCGTCTGTCTCTCTATTCCTGATCCGTTTCGCTGTCCCTCCTTGTCCGACCCGTTCTCTGCTCCATCGGCGCAACCCCTCCCGCCTTTTGTTTTAGTTTCTCTCGCCGCGGCAAAGTACGTCCTTAACTTTTTCATTCGGCCGTCCATCCGGACGAGGTCCGAGAGCGTGTATGTACGGGAACGTCGTCGTGGCGGTGATGCACCGGCCCGGCTCGAATCTCTTTTTCCAACGAGCACCATCACCATCACCAGCACCAGCAGCAGCAGCAGCCGCAGCAGCAGTAGTAGCAGCAACCGGCACGTCGATTGACGTGCTCCAGAGAGTCTAGGCACTTGGTCCGTAGCCGGAAACGACCGTGTTCTCCGAGAGAACTTCTCGAGTCTACCTCTCTCGGCTCTCTTAGAGATTCCAAGAGTTCACCGTGGCCGGTCACGTGGCTGGCTGGGCAGTGATTCGGGGAAATACCTTTGGTTTCGCGGACCGGCATCTCTTTCTCTCTCTCTCCCTCTCTCTCTCTCCCAGCCTCGGTCTCAGTTAGTCTCTCTGTCTATCTGTGCCTGACCGGGTGAAACGTGCGTGTGCTAGTTGATCACCGTTCAGAAACGACGTCGGACGACCCGCCAGGACCCACGCCGACCCCATGTGTGTGTGAAACCGACGGTGGTCCAGGTCGATGTGCACAACTCCGGGGAAACGTACTGAAACTCCACGTCCGTCGGTGTAAGTACGATCATTTTCTCAACCCCCTTCTACCCTCTTCTTCACTCTTACATCTTTCTGTCTCTCTTTGTTGTTCGTTCAATGACTCACTAGCTGCTAGTACAGAGGCGAGTCAGCTGTACAGTAGTGAGAACCTCGATTATCCGAACTGAACGGGAAAACGTGACTGTTTAAATATTGGTAGAGTTACTCGGTTGTAATGTTCGATCAAATTTTTATTAATTCGTAAAACGGTGTAGCGGTCCGCTTGGACTGAGCTGTTTACATCTGACGCGTGTTGCCGTATTTACTAAAGTCTTCGGGCTTCACATGTTAGGATAATTGACGTCCTGCACAGGAAATTTAATACATGATAAACTGTATTTTTATAAACAATCGAGTACGAGCCTACGGGAGGAGACTAGTTAGGACAAGCTAATTAGTCCTCTTGCTCCTGTGCTATTTAGTTTCTAAGCAACTCGTGATCTTCGCACGGTGTAGCAAACGAACTCGGGCGAATAGCGCGAAATAGAGTTATGCATGCAACATTATCGCGTCCCGCGTTCTACCGTGATTTATCGCGACACATTCGATAAACCGTCGACCGGGAAACTTTACTGCCACCGGTATTATTTAGCGGATTTAGGAAATTTTACACAGGACGTTATTCCAGCTCGGGAGGATCGATAATAATATAATTCGAACGTTTGAATAAAATATCGCCGGCCCGGTGTCAAAGGGCGGCCTCGAGGACCGCTCAAACGAAATAATTACGGATCGTAGTTGGGCGGTTGAAACGTTAATGCAATCGTTTCGATTAGGCCGAGGCTCGTTCGGGTCGCATAGTTTCGCGATTATTTACCAGTTGTCGCGTGGTTGGGACACTTTCCGGGGATATTTCTAGGAGATAGAAATGGATCATATGGTTGGCGGCGATTTATTAGGTTAGTGTGTATGTGCAATGTACGAGTACGTTGAGTTTGGAGTATTCTTTTGCCGTTGACTAATGCCATGCACTGTAACATGGGGTCAGGCTCGTGACGATGATTTCGAACGAGACCTGCTAAATATGTATCTTGTTCATTTCTTTTTAACATTGAACTTACCACGGTCAAACGACCGGTGTTATGTTCTACAATTATTGAAATTTTAAAAATTCATTTATGCAAAATAAAGGAATAAATTTTCTTGTCCAAGTATCTATTGTGTTTATGTAACAATTCAAAAGTCTCAAAATTTCCATTTTTACAAGGTAAGGTAAAAATAATATTATTATTTTAAGAATTATTATTTTTAGCTAGGTTTACTGTTAAACCGACATAAAATTCCATTTTCTTGTCCATATACAATGTATAGCTATTGAAGAATACAAAGAAATTATTAAAAAAGGTAATTAAAAAAAATTATTTCGAGCAAAAACACTTTTGAAAAAATGATGAATATACTCCAATACAAACAATCGTCACAAGTCGGACAAATCACCGTGCAACAATTTCATACTCGCCTGCTGTAGTTTCCAAAATATTCTTCCTACTTCAAAACGTAATATAACGTAATAAACATGAAGCGTGTAATAGAGTCCGATGGGATTAAAAAACGAGGTTTTCTCGGGGCGATTGAGAGAATATAAACCGAACTAATATTCTTCCTAGTTCAATCTAAACTCCGAGTTACGCAGACAGCGATATTCTTTCCAATATCTTTCAATTACCGTTCCCGTGGTGCGTCCGGTCATTAAAACGTCCGCGAGATCAATCGTCGCGAGTAGTAATTCGGAAAAATCAGCGAGCACAAAAGCGTGCACGGTTCACTGGCTTATCGTCGGTCGTTGTCCACGATCTGGGCGATGGTGAGGGGAGGGGAGGGGAGGACGAATCGCGATTCCACGGAGCTGTTGAATACATCGGATCACGTTCGCCGTCGAAACGGCCCCGAACTTCATAATTAATTTCCTCGTATCGACGGGGGGAAAGAGGGAGGTACACTTCTAATCCCGTTAACTCTCGCGTAGAGACCCCCGTTAATGAAATGCACCCTTACTTTACCCCTTGACGGGATATTACTATTTTTCCTGCCGATGGAAACTGGCCCCGGCCACCCCCCCCCCCACCCCCGGACCGAAATACTCGCGCCGGTTATTAACAGGCGGCTTATATTGCCCTGGCCCTGGGTATTAAGTACGCGACGGTATGCAAGTCTCTCCATGATTCTCTTCGTCTCTCTCTCTCTCTTTCTCGTGCTCTCTCCTCTCTTTTACTCGGCCGCGGAATGAAATTTTGGTTCGTGCAAGTCTGACGGATGTGGCCGGTCTCGTCGAGGAATCGTTGAAATTTAACGACGTCGCGATATACCGACCCGACGCGGCCCGACGAGCCTGTATCGGGGCGAGTTCATAAATCATGCGCGCGTCCACTTGCTCGTCGACAAACACTTGCCTGCTCCAGTTCAAATGTCTGATTAATAATGCCCGATGTGTGCGCTCCGCGTCGCAGATTGCCTCTGTTGTCCCGCGAACAACATTTAATATCGCGAGAACTTTCCGCCGAGCTCACCGACGCTACACCGTCTAGGCGAACCCGAAATTTCGGGTCGGGTCGGGCCGGGTTGTGGACAGTGTAAATGTGCGAGACCCCGAAAAATTCGGGTAGGACACCTGACGCTCAAATTGGGTCGGGAATTGCATTAATCGGAGTTATTAAATATTTTCTTAGCACTGAGAGACAATCTTCCACAAAATTTTGAATAGTAGCCATAGTAATTTACAGAACTAGGTTCGAACGCATCCAAACGCGAAATAATCTAATAACGAGACAGAGGACGTCTCGAAAACACGCTGTTAGAAGAGTACATTATTTTCAGCAGACAAGGAGCATTAAAAATTTAGGGTTAAAGTGGGGGTTCGCATTTTTCCCGAGCCTCGAACGTGGTATTTTTATGCAGAAAAGCCGCCAGCAGGAATTTCCTGAATTGAGACCTGGCCGATCCACATTTAATAAGCTGGTACAATTTTTATAGATAGAAAATCGATCTATAATAGCGTCGTCTATACACCGCTTCGCGTAGAATGCTGAGAAAAATATGCCTCCATGGCGTGCTACACACACACACACACACACACACACACTCTCTCTCTGTCCCTCTCTGTCTTTGCGAGTGCTCAGAACTTCCAAGTGGATAATAAGTCTGAATTCCCAGCGATCCGAATCGCTTTTTATAAAACGGGAACCCGGACTGACAAAATGGCGAAGCTCGAGAGAAAAATATTCCCTTTCATTTCACAAAACTATTCTCCGCGCGTTCTCAACACCGGCGCGCCGCCTATTCTCTACGTATTCCACGTTCAACATTGGCACGGCCGTTCTCTCTCCATATTTTACATTTCGAACTTTCTTCGAGCTCTTACGTTATCCGTTCTAAAATCGTCGTCGAACGACGAGACACGGAAAACAACACCGGCTTAGCGTTCGGCGATCCAGTCTGTCTAATTTTAACCGAGTCGGGGGACGAAACTATTCGTACAATCCAGAGATACAAACAGCTATTAACGCTGCAATCGATTACCGGACGATTGCTAGAGAAAATAGTAGCCGGACAACGTTCTAATCTCGCGAGACAATTTAACGCTTCTCGTAGAAAACAGTGCAAGCGTCGAAACGAAAAAGATTCTATCACGCTGTTAAAATCGTCATTCAATTATTCGGTTTCAGAAACGTGTTCCAAAAAATTGATAAACGGTCCCGAACATGGTCGATTGTGTAGTTACAAGCGGACTGCTAATTTCATGCATTTGTGACAAAGAAATCAAGCGGTTTTTAAGAATACGATTGGGATCAACGACAGTGAAGCTGGAGAAGTTGTTCCTTTTTCCTGACAAAAATTGACTTCCGGTTCAGCCGGTGGTTTTGCGAGCGGGAGAACGGTGGATTCGAAAAAGGATGCGAGAGTAGCAGAAATTCCGGTGGCTCACGGTGCCGTGGAGCACTTAAAAAGCCAACGGGCTCTGAAACGGCGCGGACGAGAGGCGGCATTTAGGGTGCAACAGCCTAATAGCGACAACACGAGCGGTTCGAGCACCGCACGGTACATTTGCCGGGGTCTTTTCTTTCTCTCTCGACGAGTCCGATCAGCCCCGGAGACGGTTTTATTTACACCCCCCGCAATGAAAGGCGAGATCAGCCGGCCCGATACCGAACGTTGTTTCCGAATCGATTTCGCGGCGATGTTGGCGGCGAGCGAGAGAGACAGTAGACAGAAAGATATACGGGTAGCTAGAGAAAGAGAGAGAGAGAGAGAGAGGGAGGTCTCTTTCGATCCCTAATACAACAGAAGACCGTGGCGAAGCACGATTATCGGTGGCAGTCGCATTTTCTCCTCGTACCGGAGCTTTATCGTTCATAAAGAGGGATGAAGGCCGAGAGAGGTTGGCAGGGGCGTCGAGAGAGAGAGAGAGAGAGAGAGAGAGAGAGAGAGAGAGAAGGAGTGACCCGCGAGAGAAAGAGAGACTCGTGAGAAATTTTAATAACGGAGGGGACCGATCCCCGGGTCTCTACCCGGCCACTTTCTGAACCGATCGACTTCCACCGCTCGGTGGTAAATCACGACGCACCTGGACGCACTCACTCTCGCTCTCCCTCGCTCTTTCTCTATTTTTCTCTCTCGGTACATGCTCCGATTAGTTTCCTCATGGCTGGAGAAAAGGTATTCCTCGCGAACGGCCGCATTAAAAACCGTGGCCTGTGAAAATAGGCCACAAATGCGCACAGCGAAAAGAACCGCGACCCGGCAGGGGAAAAAGCCCGTACCGGACGGTTTAGTTGAGTTTAGTTTAATACCGCGCGGGGGGAACTTTTTCACGCGGCTTTACGCGGCCCTGTTCACTCAGGCAGACTCGTTTGTCTTTCTAGAGAATGAATTACGGCCGACGGGGACCGAAAGGCCGTCTAATTTCTTTGTTTAGCGTTTATCGCGGCTTCCGACTTCGGTACATGGTTCGTCGGATTTAGAAGGTTCTCGGTGTTTTCTTTTGGGTTTAGCGATGTCTTGACACGCGTGGAAGATGTGTACACGATACTCGTGAAAAATTTTCCCCCCACCACACTGAAACGTAAACCTTGAGGGGCCCGGAAGCTCGATTGTCGAGAAGCGCAACGCAACACGGGGTTAGATGTTTTGGTGTCACCCTTCTGTTTTTCAATATTTATTTATGAAACTTTTACTGGAACATCCGCGAAGCTTTTCTGATTAGAATGAACCCAAACACGATGCATTTCGGATCGTATCCACCGGGTTAATCCACGATATAGTGGAATCTCGATTATCCGAACCGATGTCATCAAACGCCTATAACTACGTCGATGTTACGAATTCAAATAAACCCTTTCGCACACATATTCTACGGCACTTATACTTAAATGCAAAGATCGATTTTTTGGAAATGAAAAGCCCAAAATCTATTTCTTTTGTTAACAGTTTTAAGAAATTGACAGCAATGTACTCGAATTCTTCTAATGTCTTCGCTGCACCGTATTGCACTCGCTTATGAATGCCATAAATGCATAAAATCCGCGGTCTAATAGTAACCAAACAATCTGATAAATCCTAAAGCGATTGCAAATGTCCGTATCGCGTTTGTGTATTCAACATTTCCGCGAAAAGAACAGGCAAGATCGCGTAACGCAGAGAAAAGAAGATAGTCGGGAGAGCTTAATTAAGGATTTGATTCTGGAGTTCGTCTTATTAAGCGGCCGGTTTAAGTATACCCTCCGGGTAGAAGAGGACAGGGCGAGGAGGGGGTGGGGGAGAAGCTATAAATTGATAACCATGGATTTACATTATGAATGAGCGTAGAAAGAGAATTGTATGTCTACCGTATCCGCGAAACATCCGGCGGTGGATGGAGGATAACCAGAAGTCGGGGAGTTCTTCAGTTATTTAAAGAGTTTGTTGTTTCAGCGGAATGAGGGCCTCGGTTATTCCTTCGTCTATTCAGCATGAAAAAATAGCAGCGCGGCTGAAAAGCTGTTTGCTCGCCGGTGGAGGCTCTATTAAATTCCAAGGAAAACTAATTGCCCGGATTTTCTTTCCGTCCTCGGCTTTCCTTAATTGCTGTCTTTCGATAGTGTTCGCTGGCGTGTTGATGTTGACGAGGGGGAAGACTTTGGAATCGTAGCTTTTACTTCTCTAACAAACTAATTCTCCAAACCGTCGTCAATCGTATACAGTGTTTACTCGATATATGTCCAAAGACGGGTCTTCCCAGGGACATATATCGTCCAGGAGGTAGGTACTATTCTTTGATCCACGCCGAACATAGAAAAGGCCAGCGAAGCTTTAGAGGCCTCGGTTCATGGCCCCTCACAGGGTATACCCCGCGGCCGTGGGGATAGTTCTGCGACTCTTATCGGTTAGGCATTTTATGAAAGAGGACCAGACTAGCCACCTAAAATTTCCATAATCAGGGTAAGAAAATCTGCAAGACTGCCGAGTTTCGATTAAACCAGTGGTCGAAGGATCCGGCAGTTTCTTGGCAAGCTTCGGCGAGGTGTTTTCGTTTCGAGTGATCAATGGGAAACACGATGAATTGCGGCCCCATGGGGCGCAGTAAAAGGCCACGAAAGTTGACACAAGTAGCGAGACACCGGGTTCCACCTGGCTCTCGTTGCGTTTCCGAACTATTCACGCGTTTCTCTTTCTCTCGGCTCTTCTCGGAGGAATTGTATTCTTGCGAGCGGTCGAATTAAGCGGTCGTAGGGCGCGAAGCACGTCGGAAAAGCCGAGGACTATAAATACGAGCGCGGAGGACGGGGTAGGGTAGGTGGAGAAGCTGGAGAGACAGTGTCCTCGGCACAATGCGTGCCGCACCAATCCTATTTTCAGAGATACACATCTCCCTCCCATTCGAACCCGAAGAAAAAGCACGGACTCGCAGATAGCAGCATCGTCGTCGAACCCAGAGAGAAGCACGGATGGCGGAACACGAAGAGAGACCGAGAAATAGAGGACGGATAGGGGCCTAACCGCTTTATCCCCGCATCAAATCGTTTTCTTCGGAGGTGGCTGCGCAGCTGTCTCGTCGCTTCTTTAAAGTCCATCCTTTCTGACTCGGCGATCTGATCCCCGGGAACATTAGAGTCCGCAGGATCCTGAAATCGTTACCGGTGGGACCCCTCTTCTTCTTCTTCTTCTTCTTCTTCTTCTTCCTCGTCCTCCTCTCCGGCCACGGAAACAACCGAGGATCCCGCTACACACGTACTTTTTACGTCCGAATCGGGTATTCGATTCCCGAGACAAACTCGAGATCCGACCTGAGCTACAGGATGGATACAGTAATGCCTCGATGTCTGTGGAAGAGATGTGCGTGATACCTATCCCCCACTGATCCTCCGCGTACCCCTTTCGGGGCTGAGAAGGTCGAACGTTGATGGAACACGAGGTTGGATTTTTAGGTGGGACTCTTTTGTTTTCAATCGTTTCTTTGCGAAACTTTTACTGAGGTATTCGCGACACTTTCCTGGTTAAAACGAGACCAAACACGGTGCAGTTCGAATCGTAGCTAGTTGTGCGAAACACGATTTAGTGGAGCCTCGATTATCCGAACCGGTCGTATCTCAATTCTTCAAGTCCACGATTATGTGTTGCTAATCCAGCACTGTTGTTCTATCCGAACATTCGTGTTAGTAGTTCGGATAATAGAGGTTCTACTATATCGTGGATTATGCGGGTAAATACAATCTAAACCGTATCGTGTTTGGACTCATTTTAACGAGAAGAATATGACGGATATGTTGCTAGAATTTCATGGAAAAATAATTAGAACACTTTTGTCAATGAATTGGTATTACGGTTGACGATTTGGCCTCGAAGTTTTGGACTAATTTTTTGTCAAAAGTTAAAAACAGAAAAATAGTTAAGAACAAGGTTCCGCCAGTGGATAAGTATCGAGGCATTACCGTAATTCTTGCTGAAGAAGCCTCGGCGCCCGCCGGCGCGTTCTCGTCAGATATTGATGGGCATGTAGTTGGTTCCGATAGTTCTGAACGTAAACATTAATAGCTGGTTGATAGGTAATCAATGGTCCATCAGCACTCCTGTGTCTTGGCAGCCTTATTAGCTATGTAGAGGACGTCGCCGGCAAGGTGGTAACTTCGAGCCATTCTCGTGCGATAACTAATTCGTACCGCTTGTATGGGTTTAGTATGAAAACGCTGTTAGAGGCGGTCTTCTAATGGCGTCTGTCGGCGTTATTTGGTGCTAAAACGGCGTAAAATACTTCTATTAAACCGATAAAATCAAACTGGCAAGATTAAACTGATGAAATCAATCTGGTAACGTCAACCTGGCAAAAATAAACTGGAGCGGTTCTATCGTATTATTAGACTGTGGATTTTACGCATTTACCGTGGTAAAACAGTGGACACATTGAAAGATTTGCAGCACGACAATAAGCTGAAATCTATGAACAGATTTGAGCAATTGATGAGGGCAATTTTTATTTTGCGCAAAAATTCGCTGCTTATTAAGACAAAAACCGGAATTAAGAAAAAAAAAACGATCCACCAAAACCAAAAGGCACAGTAAAATCCAACGAAAGATCAAAGAGCTTCCCTTCAAAAGAGCTCGCATCTTATAATTTGCCTCACAGCGAAGCAAGGTGCCACTTGTGAAATAGAGAAACTATGTCAACGAGACACGATCGTTGGAGATCGGACCTAATTCGGTTAAATCCCAGCGGAACGCGAGTCGCTCGAGGGGGTATGGACCGTCGAAATCCTGATTCCGGTAGTTCGCGCGGAATTTTCCGTGCTGACGAGGGCGTGCACGTCGAGGAGATTCGTTATTGAGAGGGTTGCCGGCGATGAACGACTTCATAACTGAAATTATTTCCACATCGGCTTTCGGGGAGGGGTGAGATCCTCGCGGGCCGGTTGTAACTTGTAACAGATTCCGCTGTCTCTCGCTCGGTGTCCATTCCATTCACACGTCCGACCCTCCGTGTGGGCGCGCCCTCGCGCGCGCGCGCGCGCTCTTACAGAGCCGCGGACACGCGAGCCTCGATAAGGGAAGATTTATCGCTGAACTTGCCGTGGAAAACGTACACATACGTTGCCGGCAGTTCGCAGCCACTTTTCGAGCCCGTGTCCCGCGATTTAAAGCGGTATTCTGGTTCTCGTGGCTGGTTTTTTCCAACAATTTTTTGGATTACGCTCGCGTATGCACACGAATTTCTGGTAATTTGTTTTGAAATAACAGTTCGAAATGCAATGGAATACAATTTCCATTAACCCTCCACTGGCTATGCGCAACCACCGTTTATGTCTATTGCAAAACGATGTAAACATTTGGCTAGGAATTTTTATGCATTTATGACAAAGACGGCTCTAATTAATTTTAATCTCGAAACATTATTAAAGAAAGAACGATAAAAATTTATTGTGTTGTACTAATAGGAAGTTGAAAAATCTTTTTTTCAGAGTGATCCCAAACGAAATTGTTTGATTACGATGTAGAAGGTGACTCGTTGGTTCGCAAGGTCAATTAAAAATTAAGAAATAATCGCCGGTAAGAAATGATCTTTGTGTTTTTATTGTTTCTTTCCAGTAGTATTTTACCGAGCACAGTTCAGGGTGGTGGTATATCATACTTTTAGTTTCCGCGGCGGCGATCGAAGGTCGTCGGAAGGAGGTAGGGAGGACGTTAAGGGGTGGAGGGTTGAACTTGTACCTTGCACTTCAACTTTATGCGCGACACTTTGAAGGGCGGGTATCGTGTTTGCCTTCGCTACCAACTTTGTTTGCCGACCCGCTTTTGTTTACGACCCCCAAGGTGGTAGGTCACGGTTCGGGGGGCAGGGCACAGCCCGCTCGAGGAAGATTTCTTTTGTCTCGAACGGCCGCGCCATTAATTGACTCACAGACCGCGAGGAACCTCGCCGGACATATTCCCGTAGAACAATGCGATTACTTAGCAGCACACCATCCGAGGAAACGGCATTGTGACGCCGCAGGACAAAGGGATCGAAAAGAATTCCCACGGGACAACGTACCCTGTACCCGCCCTCCTCCTTCACCCCCCCTATCTCCCCCCGTAATGGCTAATAAAACTGCGTCGGACCACGTAACGCTCGTATTCTTTTCTTATTAATCCGACGTCGGGTCTCAAGTGGTCTTACGTGGGAGTTCTTGTTTCCGTGAGATGTACAGCGCGAATGGGGATTTTATTATTCGGCTGTCGGAAAAGTTTGAAACTCCTTCCTCCAGCCCGGTGATTTAGGCCTTTATTTCTCGCGCGCTCGAGATAATGCGACTTGAACTGTCGTTGGAATTTCTGCGCTTTTGGCCATCGTTTCCGAAAATGGCACGGACTGAATAGAACGTTATGTGAACATGTTGTTGTGCGTAGCTATAAAGTGTACACCAGTAACTTGTTATTTTGTGTGTTTCACAAAATGGCGGCGCTGCGGATGCTTCACAATATGGCGCCACCTAAAACAGGACGAGAAAGTCGACATTCTACTCGTAGAATTTCTGCGCTCTTTGAAAAATTTCTTTTTGCAACAAACTGTGGGGTAAACAGGAAATATGCTGCGAGCATTTTATTGTACCTACCTTGAGAGGGGTATGTTTTCGCTTTAACTGTTTGTCAAAATGGCGGTGCTGCAGGCGCTACTTAGAACAAAGAACTCGAAGGTCGTTATTATGCTGAAGGTACACTACAGTATTTTCTCTAATTATGAAGGTACGCTACAGTATATTTTATCTTGTCTATGTAACAAAATGGCGTCGCTGGCGTAGCCTGGCACCACTTGGCACCCCGGAACGGAAAATCAACAATTTTTGTGCTTCGTTCAACCCATTGATCGACTTGAAATAAATTTGCCCGAGTTCCATATCAAAATTTCAAGAGATAAACACAGCTTCTCTGTACAACTGCGCGCGATCGTTTAAGGTAAAAGGGTTCTCGTCCAATTTTTAAAGTGGTGTAATCCCTCGAGGTGCTCGGGGAAGGTTTTGAAACTTCTCGGTTCGCACAATAATTTCACGGTGGTTGTGCGTGGCCCGTGTGAAACCGCAGGGAGAAGGGTGTATTCTTCGTGGGAGTACAAGAAAACCGTCGGGAAACGACGAGATGAAGCAGACGTCTGGATTCATCTGCGGCTCGTGTGCGTGTCAGACGAAAACTTTCACCGTTGTTGTCCGCCCCCGCGCTCTCGGTTGTGTTTTTCCGTCTTTCGAGTGCTTCCTGTCTCTCGCTTTCATCCCCTTTTTACCTGTGCGTTCGACAAGGGGAGCGAAAAACGGCGAACACCTCCATCTGCCAGTCAGGATGCGCTGTATCGAATTACAGGTGTATTTTGCGGTCGTGTTCGATCTGGCTGCGGTTACGGGAGGGGGACCGGAGATTAAACGCGTCGTTTCTTCGTTTCACGTGTGTTAACGCGGCCCCGGAGAGCGCGGAGGCATAGTTCAGCGGCAGGGGGAAAATTAGATATCGATTGTTATCGTATAATTACTGTCTTTCCCCGGGGCTGTCCGTCCACGTTCCACTGTAACATTTAATCATGCGCCACCGCCACCGCAAACCTTCCTATTCGCTCGTGTGTATACATACATATATACATATACATATATATATATCCGCGGCTCGCGTAACCGAGTCTGTCTTTGTTTTCGGTTTTTCTCACGCCCCGTACAAACCCACCAAATCCCGCCGCCATCTTTTTACCGGCACTTTACTATCCCGTTAAATCGGAATTTATGGCTTTCCGTGGAACGCAACGCGCGTCCACCGCCTCGGATTCGGTTAGGAAAAAATCACGTTGCCCGCATTCTGTATTTTTCAATTTCCTCCACGTCCGACGCAACGCTAATTTCTTTAAGGAAGCTTAATTTTTGGTCTAGAACTTCGCTCTGCATCTTCTTAACTTTTAAACGACGGATCATTTTTGTAAGTGCACAGTTAGGGGGGGGGGGGAGGGTATTCTAATTTTTTATTTTCAGAAAATGGCTTTTCTCCTTTTTTTTGCATTTTCTTTAAGTATTACTAGGGTCGTAGAATATGTATGCTAAAGGATGTGTGTGAGTTCGTAAGATTAATGTAATTGCAGAGGTTTGAAGAGTGGCAACCCCTGGTACTTTATAAAAAAATATATAAATCATGTAATTTTTATTATTTGTACTGTAACAAAAATTATATCTGTGCATCACGTATTCATAAATACAGTGCAAAATCCCAGTGCAAAAGGTTCAATGGTTTTTATGAAAAAATTGTTAAATATGAATTCGCGTGAGGCCAGAAATGGGAGACGGAATTACTCGATCAGATTTAAAAATTCATTTTCGTGATAGCATATTCAGTTCACCAAATTTGGTCGGGATCTCCGAAATGCGAGAAGTTGAAAGAACTTTTATGTCATTAGCCTTTATCTGTAAACTACGTAACCTAAAATTTTCTATGACATTCAGTTTTTTTGTGCTGTTAGACTTTGTAAACTCCCGTACAACACGATCAAAAAATTGTTTAAAAAGACTGTACACATCTCTGTTATGCAGAAAAATACGCGCAGTGAATTGTACATTGGGCGACAAAAAATTGAAAAGACAATACACCCACGTACGGCTACAAAAAATCAATATACAGTATACACTACGGTATAGTCTTCTCAAACAATTTTTAATCGCATCATGTAGGAGTCTACTATAGTTTCAGCGTATATTTTTATGCATTGGATATTGATTCGAACTGTGAATTAATTTATAATTACCCAGGAATGAGGACGACTACAACAGTTTCGATAGTTGTTCGCGAGAATTATGTAGGTAATTTTGGGTTAAATCGATTACACTGATTCGATGGAGTCCTCGAGGTTGACAGTCAAAGTGTCAATGATTGTCCATGACATCCTCCCCGTTGATTGGATTGTTATTTTTCCGAACAATCCCGACAACTAATCATGCAGATTGATCTCCAATTTCATTCGCTCCAGCGAAAATCAGTTTCGAGTTATCGGGGCCAATATTTTAAAAAAGATATTTCATTTTTAAAAATGTTCATATTCTAAATGGCTTCTGACTATTCTGCTTGTAGTTATCGGACATCAACTGGGAGCACAGGGTGTGGTAGTTTGCCTTGATTGGATCACTTCAATTAATAAAATGTATACGATAATAAATGTACAATAGTCAACGTATAGAACATCATCGAATTTCTCTACCTTTCATTTTTTTGGGGTCAATCGATTTGGCAAATAATACTTGATTTATTGAGTTATTTAATATATCTAATTTAACACTAATACTTACTGAATATTAAACAAAAATGAGGAGATTCTACAAGATATAATATTGTAGATATTATATCTTAGATTCTATAGAGTATAATACAATAAGTGATCAATGGGATTAAATAAATCATTGGGAAGCGTATTTATAATTTTTACGTTATTATGGAATAGAATACTGGTTGTTTGGTATGTTCACGGTGTTGAGTCTAGCATAGCTTCCATTTTCGGAAGAAGAGAAATGCATCGCAGACGTTTCCCCTCTTCTCGAGGATCTAAAAGCAAGGGTACCAAATTGAACAACAAGATATGGTCAGTCGGGAACAATAAATCACGGTATCTCGGAAGGAAAGATACGCGACTTGCGTGGGCGTGTAGGCTTAGCTCGACAAATGTCGCGCGATAAACCATCGAATTGCATCGGCTGCGACACCGTCGCGTCGCGTCCTGTTCCTATCAAGAAAAATCACTCCGAACGAGCCGAGGGGCCGAGGAGCTGTCCGCTCCGACGCGCTCGACGAACACGGAACTCATGCGAGCCCTCAACACTGTACACGAACGTGTTCAATTACGCGAGCACTGAATACAACCAAAAATTTCTCGATCATTCAACCCCCACAACGTTTCGCAAAGAAATTTAAAAATATTCTACGCTTATTTTAAAACGCGAATTCTTTATCTTCACGTAAACACAACATCGAAACAGTGTTGTTTGTAATAATTTTTTTATGAGATTCTCATCAGTGCCATGTTTATACTCGTTTTAATCAGAAAAACGTCCCGAACACGTCCATAACAGTTTCATCAAAAAAGGGTAACAAAGATTTATTATTGAATTACAAATAATCACGAGACAAATTTTTTCCCTATGCTCAGTTCTTTTGCAAGCATCAAGGACGCGACTATATTACGTCTCCTTCGCCGCATTCCTTGTACTCCGACTCAGTCTAAAGCCGACAGTACACTTTTTCTTTGAAGTACAATAAACCCTCGTTACATCTGCTTGCGAAATCATCCCCTAAAGTATTCGACACCCTTTACGCACAGTCGGTCTGCGCAGTTCGTCGTCGACAAATCCGTTCGCAGGGAAAGGGCTCGTCGTTACGGCGAGCGGCAAGAAAAACCGTGGCCGGCAATTAACATTCGAGTCGTAAAATAAATCATCCGGTGTAAAATTAGTGGCCATTAAAACGGCGCAACCGTTCGTCGCGACGATACACACAAAAATGTGTGGACGATGAACCCGATAAATCGCAGCCGGTCCGACGGGGCTGTTCCTCGGGTAAAAAACGTGTTAGCCGGGCAGGGGGTTTGGTCGTACGGTGGTCACCGGTCGTTAATGCAATGTTAATTAGCCTGGGCGTGCGCGCGCGCGAGAGAGAGAGAGAGAGAGAGCCCGGGCGGCAATTACGCTACCGTGCATAAGCGGTCGGACACCTAAGCACACTCAGACAGGGTTGTATATTAACGCTATAATTTAATAATACGAATATTTTTCAATAAAATCGGCGGTGACTCGACTTGAACCGACTCCGCTGTGTTCCAATTTTTCTTCCTGCTCTTACGTTCGTTTTTGTCGATTGTCTATAGTGCTTTGTGCAGAATAAAAATTCTTGAAGTTAATCTCGAGTAAATTTTCTGGACATTTATTCCGTTATAAATACATAAAATTCGCAGTCTAGTTATCGTTTATATCCACCGATCATTTTGGACAATGGGTCCTTGCTTTCGTGTCTAATTTATTCCACAGTTTCGAAATGTGCAGTCTCAATGGCACGCGAGTTGGACAAACAGCCCAGGAAAGAAATAAGTCGCTAGTAATAAATAGTTAGACATCATACAATAGTAATGAATCGATTGGTACGTATACTTGGACGTCTATAATACGTCCCGTGACAGTTCAGTCAGCCAAGGACAATTCTCCACTCACGACGCAGCGTTACGATGTTCCAGTCACACAAATCGGGACTTACGTCCCCCAGACAGGGGATTTCATGCGTTTATTGCAAAAATGGGTGCAACACGAATTTGTAAACATACACGAATTCAAAAATGTTGTTGCACTACTTCCGACTCAACTATATCGTTAAAACGTTTCGACTTCTCTCTCCAGAGTTACTGAAAAAAATCTGAGGGGATTTTTACGAGAATTTCAAAAAAGTTTCGGTACGGTGCTTCGTAGTCCGAGTACCGAAGCAGGTCTCAGAAAAATTTCATTTTGCATAGAGACCCGCAGTCCACCGATGGCAAACATAATGCGAGGCTGGAGGGGTTGTAATTATGCGAACCTCTCGGCGTTGCTTTCTTGACCCCCTCCCCCCTTTCCAATGAATATTAATCGCGCCCCCCGACATCTAGTAACTGTTTCATCGGGGGAACGAATATTTACGAGCGATTCCGGCGTCCTGTTGCTCCGAGACCGTGAAAAGCAGCCGCACGTAAATTCGTTTGCATGGAAACGCGAGGTTTCTCTCTCTTTCTCTCTCTATCTCTCTCTCTCTCTCTCTCTCTCTCTCTCATTTTTCTCTCTTTTTGCTCTCTTTCCCCCTTTGGTCGGGGCTGCGTTGTCCTCGGCCGCCGACAACCGTTGCACGCCAATAATCCGGCGTGCTTCGTTCAAGACGCACGGGAATCGATATTTCAGCCTCTCCCTCCGAGAAAAAAATCCCACGGACGCCTTGCAGGTGCATACACGAGCGCAACCGGGTTCCGTGATTTTCCGCCCTTTGTCACGGTCACTCCAGGCCATTACGACCGCTGAATTATTTACCGAACCGATGCAACGGCAGGACGGATCGGCGGGCGACCGGTTAGCTACGAAAATCACCGGCAACGTTGCTCGGTACAGTCGCGAATAGACCGCGAATTCAAAATAAAAAAAAATTGCCGAAATCCGTTCAAATTCTCTCGATACGCGGTACAACAGTAGTGCCTCGATACATGCGAGGGAGATGTTCACGATATTTGCCTGAAATTCATCCCCACTGCCGTGGGTTGTACCCAAAAGCGCGAATAGCGAGAAGTGTAACATAGGACTGGATTTATGGGTGTGGCTCTTTTGCTCTTGATTATTTATTGGTGAAACTTTTATTGAATTGTTGGTCACGTTTTTCCGGTTAGAATGAGGCCAAACACGATACGGTTCGGTGCATATTTCTTTGTTTAATCCACGATTTAGTGGAACCTCTGCTATCCGAACTGGTGGTGACCAACTTGAACGAAACTGTTCAAAAAGCTACAAACTAAACTGCTAAATCTGTAAAGATTTATCCTAATACTATAGCTAGATAATTGTTTTATTATCCGAATAGTAATAATATTTTATTCCTCTGATCAGTTCGGATAATTGAGGTTCTAATAGATCGTGAATGAAACGAGTAGAAACGATCCGAATTGCGTCGTTTTTGGTATCATTTTATTCAGAAAAATGTCGCGAATGTGATGGTAAAAGTGTCTACGTTCTATCCGTAATTCTAAGTTCAACGCCAGCGGAAAGAGGTCAACAACTGGTGTCTGTACAGTGCAGAGATCGTAGTTTGCCGAGGATCGACAAACTGTATTAATATCTTATTGCAAACGATCTAACAGACGACGATATACACTGTACGTTTATAAATAGACTGCGGATTTTCATGCAAAATAAAAAATTGTTCGCATCGATGTTACAATGAACAGAAGCCAAACAGAAATTTCATTCTTCCTTTAATAATTTTGGTAAGCTGGGAGTGATACATCGAAGCTCTTAAATTCTTCCAATCTATCTACCGCTTTACATTGCACCTACTCTTTTTCACTGTAAACGCATAAAATCTAATTATAAATAATGTACTAGAGTTGTAATGTACTTCAGAGAAGATCAGCTAGAAAATAACAGAATATCCTCACGTCCCTGTGCAGTTCAGTTTGTGGAACCTCGTTTTTTGGATCCTGAACTGAGGATCTCTGTGCAGTACACGACTCAAATGACATTTAAGGTTCCGGATGACTGTGGAGATTTTCTGTCTGAACTGTTTCGCCGAGAAGTCAGTCTCGATATTAGTAGTCGTCGGGGGTGTTAATCGGCAAGAACTCATTTCCACAGTTCTTTTTTGATCCCGTCGTCTACACCCAGGGCTGGAAGGGTGTGACTGACGGTGGCGTCCTCGGTCGCGTGTGCGGCTCTGTTGGACGGGGACGAGCATACGCCGTGGACTGGGTATCTTTAATATCTTTAATCCACACCCCTGCGCGGGAAAGCGGAACGGAGGTATGCGTGTAGGAAGCGAGGAGAGAGAACTACCCCCCCTGGTCTAACAGCAGCGTAGACTCTCTCGGGGGGTAGTTCTCTCTCTGTTTGAGCTACGCAGGCGCGGTTTATCGACTGCCGCATATATATAGCGGCCCGAGAAAACCGTTCCGTCCCGTTTCGTTTCGTTTCGTTTCGTTCCGTTTCGTTTCGCAGTAACCCGAACAATTTCTCTGCTCTCGCAGTCCCGCTCTTTTCTCTTTGTTCGTCCCGGCTCCGGATATTTGTCCGGATTGCAATTGCACAGGGCTTTTTCCCACTCGCCACCACCCCTGCGGTGTGTTTCTCGCGAGAGGGAGTGGGGAGGGGTGTCCTTTCCTTCTCCTCTACAACGGCATTCTTATCCCGGCGTGTCCTTTCCTCTTCTTGTTCTGACCCTCTTCCGCTGCCACCCTCCTCGTCCCCGAGAGGAAACCACCGCCGAAGACCGTCGCCCTCGATCTCCCAGCTATATTTCAACGGAACGGTCCACCCAGAGATGGTAACGCGGGAGAATCGCTAGTGGATGCTCGATGACCGATCGAGCAGCTTATCCTTCCGGAAACGAGGGCGGACAGAGTTGAAATTCTTTAGCTTCGGATTCTCCAGCTTCGGCTTCTCTAGATTCGGTTTTTCCAGCATCAGTCTCTCCGGCGGCGTCTCTAGATTCAGCTTCTCCAGCATCAGTTTCTTCAGGTTCTCCAGCTTCGGCTTCAGCTTCTTCAGCTTCTCCAGCTTCAGCGTCAGTTCCCTCAGCTTCTCTAACTTCAGCTTCAGCTTCTTCAGTTTCAGACTCCCTAGCTTCAGCTTCAGACTCCCTAGCTTCAGCTTCAGCTTCTTCAGCCTCAGCTTCAGCTTCTTCAGCTTCTCTAGCTTCAGCTTTTCCAGTTTCAGCTTTTCCAATTTGAGCTTCTTCAGCTTCTCTAGCTTTAGGTTATCCAGCCTCGGCCTTGTCGAATACAGTTTCAGGTATATCGAATCGATCAGGTCGATTAGTTCGTTGGCGCGATAATACATATATGAACGTGGAGCATTGTGAATGTTGTTCATGTAGAGCCGTCGAAATATCTAATTGTCACATACAAAGTGTAACTTATAACGTGTGCATTCTTGTTAAAGTTTTTAAATGTTGTGTTCGCGTAAATATTTCTCTTCAGTTTACCCTGCAAAATTCTAACGTTCCGACAATCCTCTTCAGCTTCTCTAGCTTCACATTCTCCAGCTTCAGATTCTCTCGCTTCAGTTTTTCTAGGTTCAGCTCCTCCAACTTCTTCAGCTTCGGGGACAAAGGGGTGGTTTCTGTGTAGGAGGCTGGAAAATTTGTTTTCTCATAATAAGATGAACAAGGTCTGTGGATTCCAGGATTTATTAAGATAGTCTTTGAATTGTGAAAAGCGCGTAATCTTTAATTACATCCGAGTAATACGAGTATCCAGCTTTCCGGGGTAATCCTCTCCTGAGACGTCCGAGCTTTTCAGTTTTAAATCTAAACGAGAACCGTACTCTTAAAACAGGACTTCCAACGCTGTGAACCGTATATGTTTAAATTTATGATGCCTAGTTATTTCTTTGAACATGTTACGTGGACGACGTCATGGACATTACTACGGAAAGGGTTTTGTTATGAAAAATTTATTTCCTTAATTACAAGAGGAGCACCAGAAATTTTCAAATCGATACTTTTTCCACAATATTCGTAACAATATGTTGCAATAAAAATCGCTAGAAGCCTGAACGAACCATTTTTCTTAGTTCTACAAAGTACTGAATAATTAATCGCTTCTAGTGCTCCGTTAACCCATTTGCGTCGCTGTCGCTATCAACGGAGCGTATATATACGCTCAATTTATTTTTTCTTATAATGCTGAAATATGACGTTGTTTTACTTGTAGTAATTTTTGTACTTAACACGTTGAATGCCACGTCACCCATTTGTGCAGGTTTTAAAATGAATTTTTACGTTGATATATTGATTGTACTGAACTTGATTAGGATCTGTAACATGCAAGAAAGTTGGAGGATTACTCAGTATCATACATTTAATTTTTTGCAATTTCTATTTCATTAAATAACTTACTTTGATTTTATGGAATTTTACGGGTTTCTAGTTTGGCGTTCAAAGTGTAAAATATAATAAAAAAAAAAAAGTTTGCTGACAAAGGCCTTCTTTTCATATTTCCGTATGATACAAATGGGTTAAATAAACTGCTAGGACATTATCGACCTTTTTGGGCAATTCGAAAGTGAGCACGTCACAGCAATCAAAGTCGAATCTACAGATGCTCGATCCCCATCGGATCGTCTCGTGGCACATTCGCTGGATCCGGCGCCCTCTCGATTATATCGATACTCGGGATAAATTGCGGCGGAAACATCTGTCCTCCGGCGAAAGAAATTCCAGGGGCCCGGCTGGAGGAGATATTGGCCTCCTCCCGAGGAAAATTAATACCCTGCCGGTTCGTTAAACGCCGTTAAATCCTGAAGGCGTTCGGACCCGTATCTCCCAGCGGCTAACGAGGCATCTGGCACCGGTGTCCGATCGGTCCGCTGCGTTCGGAAACCCATAGCCGTAAAATATGTTTGTTTCTTTTTTCTCTCGCTCCTCCTCGCTCGTCCATCTCGCTCCTGCCCGTCCGTCCGTCACGATCCTTCTTGTTCGGCCGCAGAAGAGGAAGATCCCTTTCGAACAGGTGGCAGAGCAGGGACCAACAGGTAGGAATCCGGGTCCGACGGTACGGGTCAAGAAATGCATAAATTAAGCTCGGGGCGCGCGCTAAAGGGTCCAGTTCCCGCTTACGAACCTGTAATTTATTCTCGGCTACGACTACGTCGTTCACCCGGTGTGCCGGGGACTATTCATTAAGACGACGGGCTGGATTAAAGCAGACCGCTCTCGCTCGCCTCGCGTTTACCGATCTCCAAACTGCCCCGCTGCGGCCCGTTCCGTTCCTATCGAATCGCTGGAATTATGTATTACGAAATTAGGTCCTTTCGCTTTAGGTCCTACGGCCGTCTTACGACACGACACTCCGAAAACGCGGTTTCGATGTAAGACTTTCCAGCTTGATCCCTCGTAACGGGTCGTTTGGATCCATGTGAGCAGCCCTTTGTTCTATTTGTCCCTCCGAATTTTTACTGTACAGTCGATGGAAACATTTCGTTCGTCTTATTCAATAATGCACGAACGGAAAAAGACAAAGTTATAGTTAAGCGAGTTAAGTTTATCGTAAAAATAATTTTTGTAACATTCTTTGTAAAGGGGTGAGGACTGCTTCATAAAATTTGTTCCGGCTTTTTCAGCAGTTCAGGTTTTGTAAAAAGCCTCGCGGACGTATCCACAGAAATATCGCCTGGAAAGTAAAAGCGGACATTTCTATACACACGAGGTGCGCGATAAGAAACGACACGGCCGGTGGGATGACCTCATACATTTGCCGGCGACAGGTTGCCATTTTCATCGTTAAGGGGCTAATGGATACCCGTCGACGGACTTGGCTCGCGAAAACGCGCGATCGGATTTACATAACAATCTCCGTACGCTCCGTGCGCGACGCCGCGACGAAATAAAAAAAAATTCTAAATTGGTGGTTCAAGGCAATCGAACGGTTCTCATTCGCTGGAGCCGGTATTCGCGAGGCCGTTGGTCCTCGCGCGCGGAAAAATGAAAAACCCGAGAACCCTTGTCAGAGTGGTAAATCAGAACGCGCGCTCGTGGAAAGTGCAAAACACGTCGCGCGAATTGAAAATAGTCGTGATTCCGGCGTCGTCGGCATATTTCCCGGGGAATTCGTACGAAATTACGGCGGGTTCGTCATCGCTTATCGCTAAAACCCCGCGCGAATATGCATGAAGCTGCGCGGCCCGAGCCGAAAGAACGCGAGATTATAAATGCTTCTGCACGGCAATTACCCCAGATATCCCGCGAACAGAGCACTAACAGATTAAACGTTAATATCGCCGGACAGTACACGCGGATGGTGGCATCGGTGGCTCGCAATGCAACACCGGAATCGCCCCGAACGAATCACCGCGATGGAATGCTAATTTCATGTCGCGCGAAGCATGCCGAAAAAGATCGTTAAACGCCCGGCGAGGGTAGATTGCGCTAGAACGTCGGGCTGGGTCGGTTCTGACCCCACCGAAGCGTTTATCTTGACCCATTCGCAAAGAGTACGCAGCAGTCTTGATATTCCCTTTGGGAGTCACGGAACCTCTATCGATTCAATAGTAACCCCACGACAAAACTTTGTTGGTTACAAATATCTTTATAAAACATTCATCGGCACATTCGCGTCATTTTTCCGATTAAAATGAGCCCAAACACGATACAGTTCCGAATATATTTAGTAGAACCTCTATTATCCGAACTGGTGATGTCCGACTTCACCGAAACAGTTCAACCGAGTGCAGAAGCAGTCTAAATCGATACAGATGCAACCAGATTTATTATACAAAGCAGTAAAAATTTGGAATAGTTCCTTCGGTCAGTTCGGATAATAGAGGTTCGACTCAACCGCGGATTACTCGAGCAAACATAATCCAAATGGTATCGTGTTTGGACTCGTTTCAACGGCAAAAGCGTCGGGAATATATCGGTAAAAGTTTTGATCGTAAACGTCCAAGGGGAAACGGGCCGTTTTACAATTAATAACAAACGAACTGCGTCTGCAGCGAAGCGACCGATACGACTTCGGAGTGTAAACCTCGAATTTTCGCGGTTAGCATGTCGGGGTAATTAGGGGCGCGACCGGCGGCGTTAAAACCATAAGTTGGCGAGTTTGAATTTGAATGCGGTTCGGAGTAAATGAATTTTCCATGCGCGGCGCACGGGCAACGGTGCGACAACCCCCCGTCGATGCTTTTTCCCTCGTCAGTTCCGCGGTTTTCAAGTTAGCTGCCCACTTAATGACTTTTCTTTTGATGCGGTAAGAAGGCGGGGCTAGTTGAGGATTATCACCCTCGTGCCACTAAAAATTGCGCTTAATGACTTTCGCCTCTCCAGCAATAACGACGTACGTGTACACGTACGAGCCCCGGCGCCGTTCATTAGCTCGTTTAAAGCGCATTCAATGGCCGCCGCTTCCGCGGCAACCCCCCTCTCCCACTGCCCCCTAAATTGGAGATCTCGAGCGCCGGAAAAGCCCGGGAAATTCTCTTGATTACTTAACGTCAAGGCCAATACGCATTTTCCATAGGAAAACAGCGATCCTCGGAGAAAAAACCGGGGAAATTAGTCGATCGAGATTTTCCGCTCCGAAATGGCGGACGAAGGATGAGCGTCGCGCGGTGGTTACTCAAAAATTGGCCAAATTCAATCTTCAAAGAGTGTACAGCTCTGTACTAATGTCCCAGGTTTGTTGTGTATGTATCAGTGCGTCGAATGCAACTTGATTTTTTCAAATATGTTTATTAGTTACCGAGATACAAGTCGCCAAAGTTGAAATTTCAGAAATGTGACGAAATCGTGTCATACACTATGTAAATTGTATCGAAGAGTTTACGGTTAAAAAATATAGAGAAAGAAAAGGAGTCAGGGAAAATCGGGGACGTATTTCGAAGATTGTTGTTCCATTCCGAGCCATGAAGTAACGTCAATAATTTTCACAAGATTTCAGTTAGCAACAACGTGTGCGCATCAGAGAAACGTACGAATACCAACTTTCCCGGAAATCGCAGAGTGTAGAGAGCCGCGGTGTGGACTTTTGAAAAGTAAATATTACACTTTCGCAAAGTACAAAGAGCAACCTCGCGCACCTTGCAGTATCCACGATTTATGGAAAAAATAGGTAAACCAGGAGATAAAGTTGCGTAACAAGGTGATCGATGTTAACTTCTGGGAAACTTTGCTAGTTTGTAGACACGGCTGCAAAGCCAAGCTGCTTAAGCCGTATTTGCCGGAGATTCGAGTTTGCGATTTAATCTAGGTTATTCTAATGAAATTACGCTAGTTTTTCGATGTACCGGAAACACATTCCTCTTTGACGAACAAGATTTTATTCGAGCAAGCCAGATTAAATTAACGATCAGCTTTAAGCAAGCAGAAAGAAAATGAACAAGATTTTATTCGAACAGTCAGGATTGAATTAAGGATTGTTTATTTTTAAAAAATGTGTTCCAGGAGTTTTGGTGTTTCGAGCATACTAAAAATCGGTGAGATGGAGACTGGGATAGAATGAAAATTGAGAACAGGAGGTATTCGGGTGGTAGGACCCGAATGATTATGGTCGAGGGTGTGGAACAGGCGGATTGGCGTAGAGGGTTGCTTGTATGGTGGTTCGTAGCCATCGCTGGAGGGTGTAGCTCGGCCTGGTCCGCGGTTAGCCAAGTCTGGGTATGAGTTTGGCTCATCTTCAGTTCAGTTTTGGAGCCACCGAGGCTGGAACGAGATGAGTTGGAAACGGAAAGGGGATCCTGTAAATTGAATGACTTGGCCTGTTATATGTTACCCACCGGCTTCTTTGCTTTATGCCCCCCCCGAAATTGGGCGAACTGCGCAGATTCCATTATAGACAAGAAGTCGGCACAGCCTAGCCAGCTCGTTCGACGCCATTTCCGCATGTATTATGCATGCCCGGACAAATTTCATCATACCCGACCGCTGATACGAAAACGTCGCCGTTCGTATTATTTATTTCCCTTTTATCGGCGAACCGGGGAATCTCGGATCGTCGAAATTCTGGCTGAATCATTCACTGAGAGAGTAGAAACGATTTTTCGAAAATAGCATTTCCCGAAATTAATTGAAGATTTTTGTACTGAACTCGTTCACGAAGCAGTCGGCAAATTGTAGAAATACGTTGAACCTTATCGAGCACAGTAACAAGTTCAAAAACTTTGTTATTTTTAACTATTTCTCTAACGTTCCATGAAACAATTGCTGAAATAATAAACTCACATTCTAACCGACTGTCTGCGCCAAGAAGCACTCTCTCCGAGCTTCCTCAATTATTTGCAACATTTTTCGATTCGCCTGGCTCCTCTTCATCCCCTAAACTCTACGACGCGACGCACGGACGCGTACAGCGCGTACGCAATAATGACCCGGGGAAAAGGTTATTTCGAGAGTCCCCGACTTATGCACACGCCCGTTAAAGGTTATAGGTTTCTATTCAATATTAAAGTGGCCCGGTTCCTCGGCAGACGATACACTCGCGTCAAGGGTTGCTCGGGGGACGTGGGGGCTCGAGTTAACAGACCTCGGTTGAAACACAAACGCCGTCGCCGGAGAACGTCTTTATCTCCTGTGGAGAAAAGGCACCGAGGGCTATAGAAAGTTGAGTGGTCGCGTAATTCGAAACTTGACGGAGTCAGGGGTGAGTCGCCGCGGTTTAGGGGTGGCCTCCTGGCATCGGACCAATGACATGTTGTTCGATGCATGCCGCCGAACCGAACAATGCGCGTCCTGTACGTGGACTGTTTCCAATAATCATGACGAACGTTGATATGTTGACAGTGCCCTTCCTCTTCGGCCTTTTCCACGTAAATCTTCGACTTACTCGGAACTTCAACCCTGTGTCTTCTTGCCGGGACTCGGTCGACTATATCCGTCACATTTTTCCGATTGAAACGACCCCAAACACGGAACCATTTGGATGGTGTATACTCGTTTAATCCGCGATACAGTAGAACCTCTATTATCCGAACTAGTCAGTGAAAGAAGAGCGTTCAGACAATAGTTGTCCGGTTACGGTGCTAGAATTTTTACTGATTTGTACAGTAAATCGTGTTTCATGTGGATTGCTGGATTAACGGAGAATTCGGATAACAGAGGTTCTACTGAATCCTGGATTAAACGAGTAAATACGATCGGAATTAGGTCGTGCTTGGTCTCGTTTTAATCAGCAGAATGTCACGAATGTTTTGGGAAAAAGTTCCATAGAGCATTGTTCAACCCTTAATTTCAGCCCCTCGTTGTACAAGTTAAAAAAAAACGAGTAGCTACCGTAGGACTACAGTAGAAAATCTTCTGATCCGCGAAGGGTGAATAATGTCAGGAACGATTGAGCCGAGTATACGGGGCGTCGAAGGGTTGATCATCGGCTCCGAGGGCAACCGAAATAGCCACCGGAGGATGATCGTATTAAAAGTCTGCTAGACGGTGAAACGGGGTGTAATTACGTTGGACGATGCAGGGCAAAGACGAGGCTGATGGCGGGCCTCGGCATGGGGAAACAGAGTCGGCCGAAATAAAAATCGGCCGCGGTTCGGGGAAAACAGGGAACCTTTGTGGGAGAGAGGAAGCCGCGAGAGCGTAACTACCCTTTAGGTGCAACGGTTTGCTGCACAAACTCGATGCAAGTTTATTTACGGACACCTGCACGTTCAATTCGCTCGGATTTTGCACGGCTAGCCGACTGCGCCTCTTCTTCCTCGGGAACCCTCTGGGATCCGTGGCAGTTTGCGTGTCAACTTTTTACTCCCCCCTTGCTCTCCTCTCCTATCTTTCCGCTCTCTCGCTTCTCTCTCTCTCTCTCCCTCTCTCTTCTCTCCGTTTCTCTTTCTCCCGACGTGCCGTTGAATAAATAACATTAGCCCCGCGGCCATGAAAGGAACAATGATAACGCGGAATTGTTTCGGAAAGCGAATCGCGACCGACGCAGCGCGCCGCCACGAAAATTAACAAGCCGATAAAAACTTTATTCGACATCGTTTTTATTATGTCGACGGGCGACCAACACCGCGAAAACCGGTAACGACACAGCCAGTCTATGCTTTCTGCATTATAACGGCCACGGCTCGACCGCGAACGGTCGCTGCAGCTTAAAATCCTGTTAAACTCGCGGCCGGCAATTCGTTGCGCGACAACTCTTCTCGAGTTTGTTGCTACCGGTGTCGTTAAACCCTGCTGAAAAAAAAGCAAACAAAAACACCTTCGACCGCGTTTCATCGCGCACGGCCTGTCCGCCGAATGCGAGAACTGTCAGGCCGCGTTTAATCGCGCGTTTCTATTGTTTCTTTATTTTTCTCGGTCCTCCTGCGCCTCTGAAATTTTAGTATCCATTTTGCCATTTTGGTTCCACGATCCAAAAGTGAAATCTAATAAGCGATCGGTGCATATTGCTCATTTTCCCCGTCATTTAAGACTTCAATGAATAATCTGGTTCCCTAAAGAAAATATTCTCAGGGCCGGCCGATTTCGGAAATGTATGAAGGAGGCCGTCGAAAAGAGATATTCTCTATACTGTTTGGGCCACAGTGCGGCGATTATTTCAATTCCGTAAACTAGTCTCCTGGCAAGTGTTCCGCGGCCGGATGCCCCGTGAAAGCATCGTTTCGGTAAGTGCCGGTCGTGCCAGTAATTTTTCACGTCCCCCTTTTTCTGCGCCCCCCCCCCCCACCCCGCCGGCGCCGTCCCTGCGCCCCGGAATAACGAATGGCGCTGATCTCGCTGTCATGTATAATGCACAGATTTACAGCATTCCGCTATCTGACAGAGCTATATGTCCCGGGTGCCCGCCCTCTCCCACGACCTGACGACCCCGCAAAAAAATACAGCCGGACGTTAACATCCGCGCCGCGTAATATCCCGTATGCCAGCGTTATTTTCTTCCCCGCGTCGAGAAAAAACACAGAGAGAAAGGGGATCCCGGTGCACCCTTCTCACTGTTTCTCTAGGATGACTGCGGGGCCAAACAACTGATTTTCGGGTGGGTAAACGTGGGAGAGATGTTTGATGAGTTTAGGGGATGAAGAGAAAAAAGGAAAATTCTTCGACGTTTAGAATTCACTAGGAAAACAATTAATTTCTGCGGTAAAACGAATTTCCCAATGGCCACGTATCGACCACGATAGAAAAATATAAATAACAATAATCATTTCAATTTGAAGGGAATTAGTATTAACATATTTAGCAGATTCTGTTCGAAGTCTTCGTCATATTGCAGTACAAGGGTTTGGATCTCTGGGCATAGTCTGATTTTAGGGGATGAGAAGCGCAGATCCTTCTTTCCCGTTGGATGCGCCTGGACCAGACAACTGATTCGCGGCGCGGGGGTTGTCGGAGAATTCGTGGGAGGGACGACAAGCCGAGAAGACGAAAGTCGTGAAGAAGAGGGTGGAAAACCGAGGAGAGATCCTCCTCGATCTCGGGATCAAGGGGAGCGTGATTACCTCGAATTTCGGGCTTTCCCGAGCGTCGCTATAAGTGACATGAGCCTGATAAACAACACTTGTACACGGCCGGGGAACGATAAGGGCGAGGGGATATCTCTGTATTAGCTGAAATATCCTCGAGCGAGGAAAATATTTGTGTTGCCCGCTTCCGTGAAATTAGGTCCGAATTAGATGGCTCGGTTTTTTTTTCCTCCGGTCGCCGCCGAACTCGTTTTCTTCGCCCCCGATCCGATTGATCCGAGCCCTAATAACATTGGAACAGGAAAACCGCGTTCATCGAATTGCCTCGGACTCGTTCCACGCGTCGGATGTCTCGCCGGTCGTGCGTGATTGACATAATTCCTCGGCTAGGTTTAAGGGGTCACGTCTAGTCAACCATCACAAAGATGTCGTCACGATTTCTTCACCGAGGAAATCTGTAGGACTGTTTCCATCGAGAATGAGATCGATTTCGAAGTTGCATGATTGCAGTTAATACGAGATCGCTCTTTTTATTTTGAGGAAAAGTTTAACGCGGTCTAAATCCAACAAATTATTTATTAGAACACGTCGCAACGAATATTCGAGGACCGTGCCCAGTGCGCAATCAGAGAAAGAGGATGAAATTCCACGATGTTCTCCATCTCCACGGTAGCATTAACAACGCGGACATTTTGATAAGATTCGCATGCATTTGCAAGCCGCGCGAGATCCGGCGAATTTCGAGGCACGCGATTTAAAAATTTTTCGCGTTTTCCTTAGCCGGGAGGAGTGCTCTCTTTCGGAGTATAGTTTTTTATTTTTCTTTTTTTTTTTGAGAGAGCGCCGTCGTGTGTCCACGTGTTTTTAAACATGCAAATGCGCTCCTCATTTGCATCACTTTATACGAACTCAACAACTGTAATAGCCAAGTCTTTTTACCGGGCGAGTCTGCAGGGAGCAATGGTTTTCTTTTACTGGACTCGCTGCCAGGACCACGGTTCTCAACCGTGGCTGAAACATTTCGACGTCGAACAAAACGTATTCACTCGGATCAACAATCTTTTACGTTAGTTACTCCTGCTCTTGCCATTGTCGATAGAAGGAGAACCTTCCTTCTTGCAAATGACTTTTCTACGAAATTTTTAGCAATTAATCCGTGGCATTTTTCTGATCAAAACGGCGCTGAACATGACATAGTTCCGAGCGTGTTTGTTTGATCCACGATTTAATGAAACCTCGATTTATTGTACGTATCTATAATTTTTCCAACAAATTATAGCTAAATAACTGTTTTATCATCCGAACACTTACACTCCACTGATCGGATAATAGAGGTTCCACTCGATCGTAGTCTAAACGAGAAAACATAATCTAAAGAGTATCGTGCGAACGAAAAATGTGAGAACATTTCAGTAAAAATTTCGCAAAGAAATCATTCGAAACAGAAAAGGTTCTGTCGATGTTTATCCGCGTCCTACGCTCGTTGCCTAACGACGAGAGATCGAGGAGCAGCGTCTGCAGACGACATAACTGACATTTGGGTTCGGCGGTTGTCGCATCCGTCGAGACATTACCGTGTTTCCTTATCGCACGGCGAAAAGCCCTCGACGCGAATCGATCGAAGTTTTTGCGTTGGCCGGGGCAGTTGCGAGCGAAATAAGCAAGATAAGTAAGAGGGCGAGCGATCGTTCGGGGCATGTATGTATGTTATTGAACGAGCGGTGTTATTTGGTTGCAGGGTAGTTCCAGTCGAGGCGGGGTTCATATGGAATGGCATCACGTGGACCGTCGCCGTCGACGCTGCCAATCGCGATAGCGATGGCCGTCGCGTTGTCAGTGGTGGCGAGCGGTCTCTGTCCGACGCAGTGTCGCTGCGACGACGAGAGCCTGCGCGCGTCCTGCGCCTACGCGGGCCTCGAGGTCGTCCCGATCCAGCTGAACCCGGAGATCAAGCATCTGGACCTGTCCAACAACCGTGTCGGAAACATCCACCTCTCGTTCGGGTTCTACGGTAACCTGGAGACGCTGGACCTGACCTCGAACAACATCCACACGCTCGGCTCGGACAACTTCGTCTTTCAGAAGAGCCTGCTCGTGCTGAACGTCTCGAGCAACGCTATCCGAGCGGTCGCGAAGAACTCTTTGCAGGGGATGGACATCCTGAAAGAGTTGAACCTGGCGAGCAACAACATCTCGGACATGGACGAGCAGGCGTTCAAGAGCACCAGCGAGCTGGAGGTGCTGAATCTCAGCGACAACTCGATCACCAGTCTGCCGGAGGGTCTGCTGAAGAACTTGCACAAGATCCGGACGCTGATACTGAACGAGAACTCGCTCCTGGAGGTGCCGACGGACAATCTAGCTCTGGCGCCGAGTCTCGAGAACGTCGACCTGTCCGACAACCTGATCCAGGAGCTGGACAGAGACTCGTTGCCCTCGTTGCCGTCTTTGGTCTCGTTGAACCTGGCGAACAACGTGATCAGGAACATCGCCGACGACGCTTTCGCCCGGCTTCCTGATCTACTTCACCTAGACCTATCGGGCAACAATCTGACCTCTGTACCAACTCCTGCCCTGGCTAGACTGAACGTCTTGTCCAATCTGATCCTCAGCCGGAACCCTCTGGGGGTCCTGGAAGCTGTGGGCTTCCGCAATCTCTTCGAGCTGCAGAGCCTGGAACTGAACGATTGCACCATCGTTAACGTTCACGCTAGAGCGTTCGCGGACAACGTGAACCTCGAACGCATCTCCCTGGACGGTAACCGGGGCCTGAAGGAACTTCCGGCCAGAGTTCTGTACAGCGCAAGGTATCTGAAATGGGTCTCGCTGCGTCGATGCAGCCTCTCGACCCTGCAACCGACGCAGTTCCCTGTCGATGGGCTATCGTTTCTCCGCGTCGGCGGGAATCCACTCGTCTGCAACTGCTCGGTGCACTGGCTGTGGAACGTGATCAGGGCCGAGGAGCGCCGGAACGAGTCCCGTCTGGAGTTGGACACCCGAGATATCATCTGCTCCGACGAGGAGTTCGCGGGGAAACCGTTGATCGGCCTGTCGGAGGGTTCTCTGCGGTGCAGACTCAGCCCCCTCTATTTGTCCTTATCCGCGGCCGGCTGTCTGGCCGCAACCGCTGCTATACTGGTCCTGATAGCTCACCTGACCAGGTCCAAGAGGAAGAAGCGGCTGGCGTACGCTGCACCGAACCGTCCCGAGTTCTTGGTCTACGTCGGGAGGAACAACGACGAGCTGGACAAGAACGCAGAGTCCTACAGCAGACGGTTGCTGGCCAGGAACGAGGACACCACCCCTTACGACACGCCCCGCGGCAAGATCGGCCAGAGAAGCCCCCAGTCTCAGGACACCAACATCTACGAGACCCCCAGGTACACCAGGCCCAATACCCGACGAGACTCGGAACAACCGTACGCCAGGCAAACCGAAGAGGGTGTCTACGCCGTCGCAGACGTGACCAATCTAAGGGACGAGCCACCGGAAGTCCTCTCGCTCTATCGTATGCAGAGCCCGCCTGCCCCGCCGAGATCCAACACCCTGCACCGGGTCGATTATGGTTACGACTACGACTACGATTACGATTACGAACCTCCGCTGCCGGAGAAGCCGCACGTCGTGTTCGTCTGATCCCCCGACCTGTTGTCCGGACCTTCTACCACGGACAAGCCAGCCGTTCAAACGGATCCAGTTCGACGCCATACTCGCCACCGTTGAGGACACCCGGCGATCACGGAGACACGGAACGCCGAGAATGGGGCGTAACGAGCGATCCGCGCACCGCTGCTGCTGACGCTCAAGATTGCAGGAAGTGTAGATCGATATGTAATCCGTGTTTCAGCGGGGATTACCGAAGAAATTCTGAGCGGCGACCACCGTCGGCTGTAAATCTGCCCGCGCGGAGGCCGGCTGGCGAGGGGCTCGAGTCGCGCGCGAGTTCTTGAACAAATTAGAACTTTGGACCTGGGGTTTCGGAGGTAGAGGAACTGGGTGGCGTTGATGTTCGACGTTCTTTCGTTGGAGACGTCTTTAATCCAGGTGAAGTAGACTGTGGATCTTTATGAAAAATCAAAATTTTGTTTGTTTGATAATTTGAGTGGGTTAAAAATGAATGTACTGCTTTCTCGATTGTTCTATGCTCTTTCGATGGAGGCGTCTTTGCCCTGCTCGACCACGGTAATGGATTACGCAAAATAGAAACTGTCCAGCTCAATTGCAAGAAACTGAAATAAAGTATAAATTTTGGGTTGAAAATAATCCGACGACATTGTTATATTCTTGCAATATTTTCACTGTTTCTGCTGCTCGGTTTCGTCATTTTGGGAAATCTACATTTCCAATTTACCCGAATGATCAAACGGGGAGGCGCATTGTCGTCCGTCTTCTGTGTTCTACAACTGACTTAGGAAATTAGTATTTCGCACAAAGATTCACAGTCTAATTATTAGAACGAAGCCGATCCGATCGCAATTCGAACGGGGAGAGATAGCTTGAAGGAACAGGCCATCCGCTTTTCCACGTACTAATCGAATCCAACGAAATGAACCTTGGATATTGAACCAATTGATATTCATGAGTACGTAATGGTCTCGGCCCCATTGCTGCTTGTCGCGATCCCCGGGACAGGAAAGTTGGGATTTAATGAGGATCTGTTCTGACTGATTGCCCGAGATCGACCGTGATAAGGTAATCCCCTGCTCACCGAAAGTATCGATTCCGTCGTCCGTGGAGGAGAGCGAGGGCGTAGGACTCGTATTCCTCTAAGTGCGAATCCCACGATTAGCCGAGGACACGGATAAAAAGTCCGAGAACGCTCGTCGACGCGGTGGCCGCCCCGCTTTAGCGACCGCGCCCCGGATAAGCGAAACCGACGCACTTGCAACGCTGTTCCATCAGTAGAAAGAATCCACCTTCATAAAAAAAATACAACTCACGTAATTTTGACTATTATTACTTGAAAAAAATCACACGTGTGCTTCAAACCTCTATAGATGTGTGTGTAAAATCCCAATGCCGAAGGTTCAATGGTTGTTCTAAAAAAAAATTTCAAACGCTGTTCTATCAGTGGAAAGAATCCAGCTCCATAAAAAAAATATAACTCACGTAATTTTGGCTATCGCTACTCGAAAAAAATCACACGTGTACTTCAAACATCAATACACGTGTGTGTAAAATCCCAATGCCGAAGGTTCAATGGTTGTTCTAAAAAAAATTTCGAAAACGGTCTCGAAAATCGGAACCCTTGGGCCAGCGTACGATTTAACGTTCGGTATTAAAGATCCGCAGTGTACTTGCGAGGAAAACATGATTACCACCTTCTCGCCTGATCATCGTGCAACCAGTGCGCATAGTTGGGAACGCATTTCGACGACAGGTTCCGAAGAGCGTCGCGGCGACCGGGTCGGACGAGTTGAAAATGAAATGTCTTCCGAGATAGTTGGCCCGCTGCAGGACCAGAATGCATTTTCGCCGGTGCGAGTGCAATCCGACGGGGAATGCAAATTGCGCTGGAAGGGGTTTGTGGGTGCCGGTTGCTTCTGGCCGGGAGGGGGGCTGCGAACGTATTTATTCCCGCGGATATCGCGTCGGATTCCGCTCGCTCCGCGCGGAAAACGCGTGTTCCGAGGCGGCCGTTCATTTCGCGTTTAAACGTAGTGACAAATCAAATCAAAGCAGCGTCTCGTTAGTCCGTTTAAAACCTTCTAGACTAGCGTCTCGAGATTACTGTCTCTCCTCGTCCTTGTTCCTTCGTCCTTCTCCCTCGATCCTCCAACCGTTCTCTTATCCGTCTTCGTCCAAAACCGTCTCTTCTCACTTTCCGCCGTCCCCTTTTTTCGCCATCTCCGACTCGAACGCGATTCTCGCGATACGGTTGGCTACCTCAAGCAAGGATTAACGAGAAACCAGTTTAAGGACGCGGACCTCTCGCTGCCGAAGGGCCGAGGCTAAACGCTGTACTCGCTGCTACTTCCTTCGACCCTTCATGCTCGCGAGGATTTTGTAAAATTTGGGTAAAATTGTCCTTGACACGTTCGCGACCATTTGCTTCAGCAAACGCTGCAATACATGAGAATTTAACATACTCGGAGAAATGGTTACGGTGCATCGATCTTACGTTGATTAAACGGTTAAATAATTCGTTTGCAACCTCGGGAATTAGATACACGAGCCTGATGTCGTCAATATGCCGACTCTCGTCCTCAAAGGGTTAAAATCCCGGATTTTAAAGGGTCCTCGCGCCCCCGCCGCTGTAAACCGTTTTAATTGACCGGTCCCACAGGCTTTTAATTGATTACCGGCTGCACCACACGCGAGAGTATTTCAATCGACGCATTACTGCGATTCGTTTAAAAAAGACTGCCCCCAGGGGCCGTCGCGGCCCGGAATTGCAAACTTTCGAAACGCCGCCGGTAAATTTGTGTAATTCCGTGCAAAAATTGCTGACCGATCGGGACCGGGGATGATTCCGGTATTGTACGCGGTGTTTCCGTAATGATTCCGTGCTGTGATTGCGTTTACGTTAACCCCCTTCTGCACATTCCTCGCAATTTTTTATTTCGAAAAAGATGTCCACACTCGAGGCCACGTCGAGCGACTTTCTGTCGCCTTTTGCTTTTTTCGCCGAGCAAAAGACGTTTGCTTCAGTGTGGACATAGCTTAAGGAACGTACGAGGGTTAATCGATGAAAGGTTATGAACGAAAAACTACGAAGGAACAGTCAGCGGCAGCAGTTTAGGCTCGTCGCCCTTTGGTCAACGCGTTCCTCCGTGCAAGACATATTCAAGGGAGCAAAAAGACACGTGTTAAGAGACTGGAGGAGCACCGTTTGGCCCTCCCAGGAGCCATTTTCGGCCATCTTTGTAAATTGAAGCAATAATAGACGCGACCTTTACCTAGTAGACACACCACGACACGTACAGATGACACGCGCGCACGCACACACACCGAATATACATATTTGGACACGAGAACTACACGTTTATACAGACTTAAGCGTATACATGTACAGGGTGGGCAACATAGATTGATCAGCTTCGATATTTCACTTGCTTTTGACGATACGAAAACATGTTTAAGATAAACGTTTAAATATAACGGGCAGATGTTGTGAGCAACACATTTTCCGGAATGTCGTCTCAAACAATTTATACTTTTTGACATATCAAGGTCGTCAATGTTTTTAAAATGATACCCGAGGTCATGTGAATGTCATGTTGTTATTGGGTTGGTTTTGACTTGAGCTATATTGCAGCATGATGGCAAAAATATTGCACTCCCATTTAAAAACATATCTTACTATTTAGTATTTTATATTCTAATATTTTAAAAATGTTTTACGATTTTCCTTACCACAAAAAATAAGTGAGATATTCCAGGTGATCAAGTTAGGTTGTTCACCCCGTATAAATAATATATATATATTATATATATATTTATTTATTAATTTATGATGTTAAGTTTGGGAAAAAGATGTTACGTTTTAAATACGATAAGAGAGCGAGAGAGAAAGAGTGAGAGAGAATGAGAGAGAAGAGAAGCAGATATACTTGAATGCATCAGGATGATAATAAGTGTACCCACGAGTGTACAGGGTGTTCAGAAAATATCTGTCAGCAATCGTCAGAGCAATGGACCGACAGTTCTGGCATTAAATGTTAAAACATAAAGCAAAAATGGGTGAAAAATCGTCCTGTTTATATACTTTGTGAGAATTAGGGTTAACCACGCCCTAGCACAATGGAACGAAACGCCCATTTGTCGGACGAGGGGAGAGCGATACTAAATTTTCAAAAATACGTATGCTCTCAAAACCTCTCGAAAAATAATATAGTAAAAAAATTATCCATAACCTTCGACCCCCCCCCCCAACACTTTCTGGAAGACGTAAGTCTTCTTTCATTTACGAAGCGTTAAAATTAAATATTTTCCCATAAAATCGAAAGGAACGAATGACAGCTGTTTTCGGCAGTACGTTGTGTTTGTTTCGCCGTTTCGGAGAAGCGGATTTTTCTGGACACCCAGTACGAATCGCACCTTCGAATTCGCCTGGTGGAACGTGCATGCGAGGGTGTCGCGGAAACGATGAGAATCATTAGGCGAACTCGCGGGTCGCGACGCCCATCCCGTAATCCGCCTGCGTGTGTCTCGCCGTCGAGCGCCTCCTCAAAACGCATTTCACCCTCCGCCCTCCCTCGTCTACCCCTCTTTCCACTCTCCTCTTTCCAACCTCCCTCCTCTCTCTCTCTGGACTCGTCGGAAATTTCATGGAATATCGAATCCACACTGATTAAAGTCTCTCTCCCGCCGCGGCGCAGTTCCCCGAGGAGAAGTTCGCCCGTTAAATATTCATTTCGACGCGATAAACCTCTGCCCGCAAGAACGTTCGGTGCTCCCGCGACGGATCCTCGATAGGATCAGGAGTTATGACTCGGTCCCTTGGTCAGGAATGATTATCTTCGATTGATAGACCCTCTAACACGCCACGCGAACCACGCCGACCAAGATCGCCAAGATAATCTCACCGGTCCCTGTATTAATATTCATTTTTCTGGGGAGTCGAGTGTCTTCGCTTTGGCCATTCTCGGTCGGTCTTTTTAAATCGTTCTATGGGTCTAGATAAGTTCTTGGTGGATTACCGTTCAAGATAACATTTAACCCTTACGTCAATAACCAAAATTTTCTGCGTTACTCTACATAAAGACTGCCTCGATCGAATTAGTAAACTGCGGGTTCCATGATAAAAATTAATAACGTCAAGTACAAAATTGAAAAGACGAATCCCAAGGATATAATATATCGAATGGTTAAATCATTTTCGACTTTTCAAAGTCATCAGAAGAGAAAATTTGATTTCAGTCTCTTACAAAGGGACCTACATCATTTTCATTCCGAATGAAAACCCCCAGTCTACTTAATTACTATCTTACCCAATGGATCAGTCTCGAAGGTCTTCGCAACAAGGCTGGAAATCGGCCGGGAAACAGCTCCCCGAGCGCGGCGTTCGTTTAATTTACGCCGCTGTTTAACCCGCGGCCGGTGCCCATAAAAAATTGAAGAGGCTAAACGGTGGGATGAATTATTCGTGCCACCTGTAAGAACGTGTATCCACCGGAATCGGCCAGGAGGATACCGGAGAGGGTTGCTACCCTCAGCGAGCCTACTCAGGACCAGACTTGCTCCTGAAAAATTCATTCTGGCCAGGTTCAAGGGGACTCCGGGGGTCGTGAAAACGATCTCACGCAACGGATCCCACTGACCTAGAACTGGCGACATCGACCTGAGGGACCATCCGGCCCGTCCATCGCCGCCGGAAACTTTCCGAGCTCCGATACGAAATTCGCGAGCAATCGGTCGTGACGAGTCGGCCGAAAAGTTCCTCGCAACGACAGCTCCGCCATTAGCCGATCCGGCTAACTCCCGGGATTTTTCATTTCCCATCTCATTTTCTCGTCGAACGCTCTCCGGGCCCTCTCACGCGATCGCCAGCCGATAAAACTATCGCGAGCCCTTCGAATCCGGGGCCGATTTTACGTCTGCCGCGTGCCGGTCTCGAATACCGATCCCCTATGCGACGAATTTGGCCGCGAAAGCTTGATTTCTTCGGGTCGTTCGATTCTTTCAATTTTCCGATTTTTCTATCATTTCTTTTTTTTTTACCATATCCTAATCAAGGTTTCTTGTCTATTAGAGGTGTGAGTGGTAGTTATTTCCTTTAAATCGAACTGCAATTTTATTTTCCTGTTATCAATATTGAAGCAGCAAATTGAAAGTTGAACCGAACGGATAGGACACCGTTCGAAACGCTGCTCGATAGACCAATGATTAAAAGTAAATACAGAGCCATCGTTGTTTCGAACTCCTCGAGTCCCCGTGAAAAACGACACGGCTCGGTGGACGAGTTAATAGTCCGCAGACTATTAGTTTCCCGATGAATAGGTGATCCCCAGTTTGTTGGGTTATCAACGGCGGGGACAAGGATAGATCGTTGGCGAGGAGCGAGCTTAAAGCCGCGGCGGGGCAGCTACGAAAGAAGTAGATTAAGGACCAATTAAAAGAAAAGCGAGACCGACTCGCGACAGGGCGAAATATTAGAGTTGGAAGCGTTTCGTTCCACCTTCCTGGTCGGTTAGCCAAGATTCTTCGGTGGCACTTGGCCCAACTCGTTAGTCATGGCAGTTAGTCATGCTACATGAATCCCGGGGCCGTCTGAAGAACGGCGAAGAGGATGGAAAAGAGAAGGGCGGGTTGCGTGGAGGTGGAGAGGCTTAGGGTTCGATCGGCTCGGCGAGAACGGTTCGATGAGTTCGAGAAAAAAAAAATTTTCTTCGAAACACTAACGACCGGCTAACAGTAAGTTCGTGTAGTATAATTACATGGCACAGAAATGAAATTCTAATGTTTCTTGTCAGTTCTGAACAGGCTCATACCTGTGGGAATACAATTGAACTGTTTCACCTCTAAAGAAAAAGCGGAACACAAAATGGAGTGCAAAATGTTAACAAGACAATTATGTTGCACGAACGTTCCGAAAGTCAGGGTGGAGACGAACAAAAAGAATATGAAACGGCGTCGTTTTCACGCTCGATGACGGTTCGGCGACTTCTCCGTTTCCCGCGTTCCCCTTCCTCCCGACGTCCCTACTTCCGGTTTCGTCCGGGAGGATTTCGATGCGTTTGCGGGGCGGCGTTCCCCATTGACGGCTATTTTTGTATGTACATAGAAGCCGAAGACGCGCGAACGCGTCGAATGCGCGTCACGTCCGTCTCTCTCCGTGTGTGTGTCTCCGTTGTTTTCACCTTTTTCGAAATAAATGTTCGTTTTCCCGTCTCTCTGTCTCTACGATAGTATCTCCGCCGGTTTCATAACAACGATGCGAGAATACCGTAACGATTCTTCGAGGGCCGCCGAGGTCGGCTCTGTATTTCCGCTTGTAAATCGTAGACGGTAGCGCGCGCGCCGCGCCGAGGGCTTTTTCGCTCGCCCTTTCGACGATGCTAATGCCCCTAATTACGAGCATCGATGACGAGGACGGTCGCCCGACCGTTTGAGAACCAATTCTCGGCCGCGCACTCGTTCGGCGAACCCGGAAACTTCGTTTCAACACCCCTCGTCGCCAGACGGCAGATTTTATGCATTCACGATAAAAATGAAAAGTTGCAATTCGATAGAACGGCAAGATTAAACGCGTCTCATCCCTCCGGTGCACGGGGTTGGGTCTGCGAGATACATCAATCGAATTTCTACTGTTTTCATTTTCGAAATGTTTTACTGATTTTCTGTAACACAGCAGCATTGTGAAATGTCAACGAGAAAAATATTTACTCTGGAGGGGTGAGGCTAACAATGCATCATTTCCAGCTTATTGAAGTAATCGAAGAGAGAATTTACTTGATTCTTGTTTCTTCGAGTTGATGTAGACAATTTATATTCTCATTGGCTCTTATCGATTTTTTTAATATGAAAATGCTGTTGACTGTGCATATGAAGAGTGCATATAGTTAAACCGGCACCGTCCTTCGGCTACTTCATGGCCTTAATGACCAACGTATCGATTCTTCCAATTTTGGACTCGCTAAGTTATCTAGAGAATTTGCTGGAAATGTTTTCGACGAAGATGCCGTCAACTCTCGGTTGACAGACAATTTCACAATTGCACGGTTGACATTACTCGAGACATTGCGCCATCATACGGCGTTGTTTTCCTAAGTTTCAGAAGCTGCTGTTCAAGTTGCTTTTATTAGACACGTCAATCTTCCTATCATGTACTTCTAATGACACAGAATGACATTTCAAATTATTCACCGGCAACTGAGCAGCGAGATAACGATTTTTATTTTCTGGGTCAGAGCAGACCCAGACTTCACCGTCTAAGGGTTAAATACGAATATGCAGGTTACACTCGTCGTCCTTTGGTCATTTTGTGACCATAATCGCATATTGATCTTTTCAATTGTAGACTCGCTGAATTGTTTACAGAATTTGCAGCGAAATTTTTAATTGAATTTTTGGATGAATAATGCAGGATGCACGGTGCACATTTTCCAGAATATTTTAGTCCACAGTGGAATGTTATTTGCGACTGTGAATTTTGTTTGATGAACTGATCAATAGCAGAAGGTAAATGAATACATAAATTAATTGTTTAGCATCGAGTGAATTCATTCCCGAATGAGATAGTATAGTCATTTCGTGTAAACTCTTTTTTCTAAATTGCTTTATTAAAACTTGATTAACGAGAAGCACATTTTGAAGCTGCACAATCAAGTTTTAATGGCATTTCGGATGCTTGAACGTTTATTACATTACACGCGAATTTTCCTTTATTATAATTATAGCAACAACTGTAGCACCGATACGGAGGGTGTCCCAGAAATAATGGAACAGTTTTCAAAAGTCATTAATTAGTTGCCGAGATTACGCAACGATGATTTAAATTACATTCTAGCGTTACGGCCAATTATTCGCAAATTAATTTACGGAAGCGTGGAACGATCGCAGCAAGCGATTGCACTTCAATCTATCGCTTCAAAACAACAATTAAAGAACTTTGAATACGTTCGAGTACTTTTTTCATTATAACAAACGTTACAAATAAACGTTCACCAGTTTCCGTGTTGCGAGCGCAGGCACGCTTGAGCACTGTGACAATGTTTACAGTGTGAAAGTATTTTGCAGCGAAAAGGTTAATAAGTGCGCAGAATGATCTGCAGACTGCGGATTTTATGGATTTATTACAAAAATGAATAGAAAAAGAATATTTAGAAAAATATTCAATTTATTCAGATGTTTCACCATTTTTACCTTATATTTGCATTCAGGAACTGATTCAATCGTTTCCCATGAAATGGATCTTCATAATTTCAACAATTTCGAAACATAAAATTTGAGATCGGTCATTCGACCAATGCTAATCGGTTTAATGTTAATGAAACGTCTGTGTAGGTCGTCTATCCTGTAATGAATTCAGACAATTTGTATTTCGCAGGAAGATCCGCAGTCTGGCGATCCGTAAAACGAATTGCGATCGAGGGGTCGTGTCTCAAACGCGAAGGTGTCCGCCTCTGTAGTCACGGGCTCACCTATTTAACATTAATGGAGTACTTTAGAACTGTGTAGAGTAGTTAAGACTAGAATTAAGACAATACAGAAAGCGGTTCTTTTGTTTTCACGTTGACGAGGCTCGTCAGAACGCTTTGTTACAGCTTGCATACTTACGTGCGTTTATGAAACCGGCTTACGAATGCGTCCACTGTTTGTGCCGTTCTTTACCTTTGATCTTTGTCCTTCGTCTGATCGTTTCCTCTGTGATCCCCTGAAAACCGTAACCGCCGCGGATTGTGCGAACTGAAAAGAGAAAAAGAAAAAGAAAAAAAAAAGAAAAGAAAAGAAAAGACCAATGATTGTATCACTTGTTTCCGTTGATCTCTGCGCGAGTCCACACGCCGCACCGTGTCCGTGTCCCAGTCTCTTTCCTGTAAATAGTTTCGTGTGTTTATAGCCGTTTTTGTACAGTCGCTTGTCCTTTTTCTCTTGCGACGCCGCCCACCGGAAGCGTGGGGCGGCTCAGAGACGCCGGAAGCGCTCGGTGACGATTTCTATTTTACTAGCAATCGCAGAACAGTTTTCCGTAGAATCGTTGACTAAAGGAATTGGCAGTTTGTTTCGACGGGGTCGCGACGATAAAAGCGACTCCGAGATCGAAATCTTTCGGAAGCGGTTTCCGGGCCGCGTTCACCGTCGTTGGAACGTTTGATAATAATGTAAACGTAATTCTTTCTCGACTGGAAACATGTTCGTAGATGTCTCAGTCCAATTTTACACTACAAGTTCGAATCCCGAGGAGCAAGCCTCGCGCGTTGCATTTTTTGAATATGCTCCGAAATTATTTCTGAATTCTAGAGAGGAGCTACGAATTTATACTTACCGATTTATATATACAGCAAGAAAAAGTATATATATATATATATATATATAAATATAAATATAAAAACCGCATACTCACGGGTACATATGTATGTACGATTTACTTACATACACGAAATATTTTAAGTAACCATATAGAAATTTCATACATTGCTAATAAAAATGTTTAAGATATCTAATAAAATTATATTGTATATTCAGTATCACACGGTCCATCTGTTGAATCCTCTTCGTTTGTGTTGTGTAGTAGACGTCCTGATTCCTCTGTCTGTCCTATTTGTGCATTTTCGTTTTTAAATGTTTAATTGTTACATGTTTTGTTTGACTGTTACATGTTTCGATTGGTGAATGACTTTTTAGAACTTCCGTTCTCATTTTTCTGTGACGGCGCAGGAAAATGAGTGTCCCGATTGTCCTGGCAAAAATAATTCGATCGAGAAATATTTTCTTTAACGATAAAACAAATTTTATATGTAAAGAAAATATTTACATAAAGTCGAATATGTTTGATTATATTTCCAGCCAGGAGTGGTGTTTAATAACCAACCACTGCCCTATGAAATATGTATATTATTCGTTCCTGTTAAACTGAAATAAAATTCTATATCTCTGTTGTCGATATTAAACCGTTAATGAAAATATAGGAGTGTATATACAATCTACGCAGTCAAAATATGAGTGAAATTAATCATGATTCAAGCAATTGCCGAGAGGTTGATTCTCGAGTTGAACTTGAATAAAATGGCAGACGTTTATGCTTCGCCAATAAGGTAAACACGCATTAAAAAACGTCTAGAATTTATTTGTTGAAAGATCCGAAAGCAGCGAGAGGACACCGGACCGCACTCCGCTGAATAAACAGGGGTGGTCGCAAGGTTTTTATGCCAGGGTACAAATAGATTTACTTTGGGGATAAAATCCAGTGTAAAAATAGCGCGGCGTCGCGAACTATAAATTCCGCCACCCCTATTCCCATCGGGCATATACACAGGAAGTTTCTCAAGTGTGGGTGTTCAGTTTTTTTTCCCTCGAAATTTAAGTGGCGTACCGGATGCCGTTTAGTATAACAGTAAAAAGGCGAAGTACGCTTTTAAAAAGCGTCCTCGAAACTTGTAAAGATGATAAAGAACGTCACGGTGCTTGTCAAACGAACACACATTTATTCGTGCGATATGTATCAAGAAATGGACACGTTTCCCTCTTTCTCTCCCTCGCTCGTGCTCGACTTAAGTGGAATGAATTGTTACTCAGTATTGGTACTGACGATACATTAGTTTAAATAAAGACATGAACAATTTTGTCACTTGTTACATAGTTATCACTCATCGAGCGGTTCTTCATTAAACTTTGTTACAGTATTATACATGTTTGATACTCTCTATTGAATTAGACGGTGCATTCAATCGTATCGAATATCAATTATGCCGAACGAAGCACTATAGCCTATTCAACGGGTCGAGCCGGTGCAGATAAACAAGAGGCATCAACGTGCTAAGCACGTGATCAATGCAGCGACTCCCGTCGCTGGCTTTGTTCGACTAATCCCGATTGTGCGCCACCTAAATGGCCGTCACGTACATTTATTTACAATTAGTGACCCGACCCGTTGAACATCTATAGTTTTACAGTGTTTGATCAAGCTCTACGATATTGTCGAAATATTACTGTGTTAGTTCCCTCTCTCTTCTTTGCTTAATCAAACGGGGCTAACGAAGATATCACAGATAAAGTTCGAAATCCATTCTCGCGGCGTTGTAGAACTGATTGCTCTGTCCCGTTCGCCGCACCCACGCTCCACCTTTGAAATATCCTTCTTTGGCCCACGCGTGCATCTGCTGACTGGTGTGAGGGCCGTGGATCTCTGCGTTCTCATTCTGCGACCATTTTAATTCCCACATCACCTCGACCTCTTCTTCTTCTTCATCTTTTGCGTTGTCTTTTTCAGAATTCGCTGGGTCTCTGACGCTGTCTGAAATTTGCAGGTATTAAACATACTACTCAACTGCGGGTCTTTATGCAAAATAAAAATTGTCTGCATCGATTATAAGACACAAGAACCAAATAAGAGTTCATTCTTCTTTTTTCTAACTTGATTAAATTGTAAGAAAAGTGTGGATATTCTTAAATTCTTTTAATCTATCTGCTGTTTCAAATTGCTCCCACCCACTGTTTTTGATAAATGCATAGAATGCATAAAATCCACAGTCTAATTATCAGTTCTATGAAATGAACAAAGTACGAAATTAAAGATCTCATTGAAACAGAAAAATTTTCAGATGAACAGAGTCGCGCATAAAATATAATTACTTTCACCGTCGTCCAACTTTGCTTTTTCCTTCTCGTCGAAATCATCAGCGTACATGTCTAACTCTGCTTCCTGTTTCGAAGGATGAGCATGTTTCTCAGACCTCTCAACCTGTACAAATGAACAATGAATATAAAAAAGATATTGAAACATTACGGTATACGTTATTATCAATCTATTGACCTTCTTCTTTATTTGTTCATAACTTTCTTGGTATATGTCCATGTTCCCAGTGCGAGTTAACAACTCGTTCGCTAGTTCCGTTAATTTTGTTATGCTCACAGAGTTCTCGTCATCCTCCACCTCCTTCTTTTCTTTTTTCTTTTTCCATCTTTCCGCGGTGGTTAATCGTTTTTTCCCTTTGCCTGAAATGATTCAATGAGTATGCCATATTTTGTGGTTCGATTTCGCACATTGAAACACTTACCGAGCCTACACAAAGCCTTTGACACTGTTTCTCCTGGTTTTAAGTATTCCAATATCAGTTTATAAAGATGAACCGGATTGAACATAATATCCGTGTCATCCTCGCTATCGCTATCAGCCAATCCACTGCTTTTGTTTTCCTTCTTTACACGTATTGTAGAACTCGGTTTGATCTATCAAGATTATGCCTTAGTAATGTTTTGCATCACTGAGTAAACAAGGCGAGTTTACAGATAATTCTATTCACTGCTGCATGAAAACATATTCTGATATTTCAATGTGCAGGAGTCCAAAAACAAGAAGCAACTATAGAAATGATAAATCTACTTTTATACATTATATCGTATCTTAATGATTCGTTTCTTGCCACAATTGATACTGTTCCAAACAATTAGCCTTAGTCGTACATCATTGTCATACAAACCTGCATCCAATCAATGTTGTCTAACCAATTATCTCTTATTTCTTTCTCCTTGTCCCAAAGATAATGACCATCTTTATCAAAGTGGCCTTCCTCTAATTCCTCCTTCATGTTAAATGCTGTGAAACCCACAGTTGTTTCTGGAGCTGTTGGTCCATCCTCTACACCTAAATTCAAAGAATAAGTATTTAATGCTTCGACCGAATACTTCAATTTCTAATCATTAAATGTTCTCATACCTTCGAATTCATCTTCATTCATAATATTATAAGTATCTTCGGCTGCCTCATCTTCTTCATCGGAATCTAATGAATTCTTTGCAGGTCCTCTCTCGTCTTCCAACTCACTAAATTTACGCTTCAGCATTTTCTCCGTTTGTATTCACGCTTTCTCTATTCTTAATTTTCACTTTGATCCGTTTCTTTTAACACTGCAAGCAAAATTGTTTATCGCACGCCATTCCGATAAAGTTAAAAAAATACAATGCTCTCGACGAGCAGATAGATTAACTTGTTTCAATAACTTGTTCAAAAACAGAATTACTATAGAAATGTGTTTAAAATAATACGAACATAACAATTGGTATGTTTAGCTTCGCTTAGGTTAGCTTTAACGAATGAGGCAAATGCCACTGACTAACAATCGAATACTATGACGTAGAAGAACAAACGTATATCCATATGATCATAGTTACACATACTATACCTGCCCGATCAAGTTCACTATCAAGATTTCGATTAACAGGTCGCAGACACATCCACTCAATGATTTTTCTCCCCTTCGTCAAGTACGAGTTTCAAAGATTGATAGACATAAGATGAACCACATACCAATTTCCTGACGTATTGTACAAGAAAATTCTGTCTATCATTGAAACAGTCGCTCGAATTATATGTTTCTTATTTACACATAGATAAGGATTATCCGCTTCGTAAAACTATGTATGTAGTCGTTTGACTAGCCTTTCGACAGGTGAGAAATAGTGACGCTACCACAGGCAAGTTATGGTTCCACCGTAGACCACATAACTTATAGAACCGGCTTCAGGTAACAAACCCTGTTCCAAGATTATACCATCAGCTGGTATATATCTGCACCAGAGAGATAATATATATCTCGTCGGTGCTCAAAGCCTAACTTCAGTTCTCTCACTCTGTATTTGTACATTCGCACTTGCCGGCTGATTTCTGTCATTGACAGGTTTTATAATTATAATCAAAGATTAGCACGTGTATTGTTCGAGTTTAACTTGATTGTAAAACATCGATATTATTCACACAGTTTCACAGAAAAGAAAATCTATATTTACTCTAAAAATGGTAGTCAGGCAGTATAACGAAGAATTGAAGTATTTAGAAAAGATAAATGATAATTGTTGGAGGATCAAGAAAGGTTTTCAACCTAATATGAATGTATGTATCTCATTACACTCTTTGGTTTGCGATTTCTATGAAAGATTCTACATGTTCCTTTTCTTGTCTTTTAGGTGGAAGGTGTTTTTTATGTAAACAATACGCTGGAACGTTTGATGTTGGATGAATTAAGAAATTCCTGCAGACCTGGCGCAGTAGGAGGTTTTCTACCAGGAGTGAAACAAATTGCTAATGTAGCTGCGCTTCCTGGAATCGTCTGGAGATCCATTGGATTGCCAGATGTTCATTCTGGCTATGGTTTTGCCATTGGCAATATGGCAGCATTTGACATGGATGACCCTAAGTCAGTAGTATCTCCTGGTGGAGTGGGATTTGACATTAATTGCGGTGTACGCTTGTTGAGAACTAATCTGTTCGAGCAGGATGTGTTGCCTGTGAAGGTACTGCTTTATCGTCATTTATCCATTTCACTAAACCATATTGTAGGATTAAATATAATTGAATGAAATAAATAGGAGCAACTGGCACAAAGCATGTTCGATCACATCCCTGTTGGTGTTGGTTCTAAAGGAATCATACCAATGAATGCCAGGGACTTGGAGGAAGCTCTGGAAATGGGCATGGACTGGTCTCTGAGAGAAGGTATTTGCTTCGTTCATTAAAACTAGAAACTTTTGTCAACCCTTAACAATCGAATGGCTACTCTGAGGCAACACAATTTGTTTCTTAACTCTACACAGGCTATATTTGGGCAGAAGATAAAGAACATTGCGAAGAGTATGGTAGAATGCTGAACGCAGACTCTTCAAAGGTATCCATGAGGGCTAAAAAGCGAGGACTTCCACAGGTAAGGCTAATAGATTTATTTAATGTGAACAGAAATTGCAACATATGTCTTTCAGCTTGGAACCTTAGGAGCAGGGAATCACTATGCTGAGATTCAAGTAGTAGATGAAATTTACGACAAATGGGCAGCATGTAAAATGGGGATAGAAGAAAAGGGCCAAGTCTGTGTTATGATTCACTCTGGTAGCAGAGGATTTGGCCATCAAGTTGCCACTGGTAATAGATTCATTGAAGAACTAACATCATTTATAATGTTATCAATTTTTAATGCTTCTTGATTTATAGATGCACTTGTTCAAATGGAGAAAGCTATGAAGAGAGATAACATTGAAACGAATGATAGGCAATTAGCTTGTGCTCACATTAAATCTCAAGAAGGTCAAGATTACTTAAAAGCCATGGCAGCAGCTGCCAACTTCGCTTGGGTTAACAGAAGCTCCATGACATTCCTCAGCCGTCAAGCCTTTGCGAAACAGTTCAGAATGTCCCCCGATGATTTAGATATGCATGTTATATACGACGTCTCACATAACATTGCGAAGGTAGAGGAACACATGGTCGACGGTAAACAGAAGACGCTTTTAGTTCATAGGAAGGTAAATTAAAAAATTGTAGTTAACTATGTTATGCTCTAGTCAGAAACACGTTTGATTGACCATCGTAAAAAATTTATATTTTTCAGGGATCCACGAGAGCATTCCCACCCCATCATCCCTTGATTCCAGTGGACTATCAACTTACGGGTCAGCCGGTTTTGATTGGTGGTACCATGGGAACCTGCAGTTATGTTCTAACCGGTACCGAACAGGGTATGAAGGAGACATTTGGCTCGACTTGTCACGGCGCAGTAAGTATCAATAATTCATTTACAAAATGGTATAGAAAATTCTAACGAAAAATTGCTTTCAGGGACGCGCTCTGTCTCGAGCGAAATCGCGGAGAAATTTAGATTACATGCAAGTCCTACAGAAATTAGAACAGCAGGGAATATCTATAAGAGTCGCATCACCGAAACTGGTAATGGAGGAAGCACCGGAATCATATAAAAATGTAACAGACGTTGTAAACACATGTCATGCAGCAGGCATATCTCGGAAGTGCATAAAGTTACGACCAATCGCAGTCATCAAAGGATAACCTTGTTTTTACAGGTATAGTGCAAGTGTTTTATATTGTTAATTCTGATCCAATTATTACATGGAGTGCCAGCAGTGTCGTAATCATTGCCTCGACAGAACTGTAAATGTAAATCATGATTCGAAATATTTAAACAGTAAATAAATACTACTTTTTGTAACATATTTAACTGTAATAAATAATTTAAAACAAACAATCTTAATTCTGCTGAAGATAAAACGAATGGTCTTTCGACCTAATAACGTTTCAAATCTTTAGCAAGTATTTCTAAATTACGTTCACTCTTCCAGAATCAATTAGAGCCCTCAGAAATGATAAAATTTCAATGGGAAAGTATTGACAGAGAGGAAGTGAGAGTGCTCACGCTCGGGGTTTTAGTGTCCCTACTTTTCCTGCATCATCTTTTTAGCCTGGAACAGAACCTGCATCATCTTATTTTGCGTTTGAGCGTTTTGCCACTACGCAAAATGGCTCTGAATGCCGTCTTATGGCGGTGAATTTGAATCGATTTAACATGCAACAAAAGTTCTGTCGCGCTTCTAGTTTATCAGGGAGATTCAGTGAGTAACTGTGCGCCGAATAAATGTCTGTCCTTCTTTATTAACAAGCTGAGTTAACATACCATCTGTAAGTTTGACACTTCGTTACGACATTCGATTGTTTTATTTATACTCCGCATCCACCGCGTTGAACCATAATGGACGACGATTAGATTCATCGGGTTTCGTCCACGGATACTTATACGAGGATATGATACATAAATGTCTAGAGTCTCACGATTCCCATGTACAAATAGTTTGCTCGTCCGCAGCCGGGCTTGCCCAACGAGCTCCTATGCATCACACATGATCATTCACGCATGCGTTCCTCATCCGAACGAAAACAGAAAGACGAGAAAAAAAACGAACAAATTCCCCTAATCTCCCGGTCTTTTTCTAGCTACGGTCACGAGTCCCGGCCGTGACCAAAACACCGATCCGAAATCACGGTGGCCTCTCTCGTTCTTAAGCTAATTAAATTATTATTCAATCGTTCTGGAAGCTGTCGTGTCCATCACATTCTGTACAGATTAACAAACTGTTCATTCGCGAGTAGGCATACTCTGCTTCGCTTCACTCTCAATCTCTTCCAAGTACACCCCGCGGGATTTTCGGGTCACTCGGTACAGTTTCGCGTGGTTCACAAGTTACAATATATTATACATTCGCATCCGCAATAGCAAGACACAGAGTCAAAAAGTTAAAGTGTTTACAAATTCGAGTACCGCTGGAAGAACTTTCGACATGCTCGTTCACGCGTTAGCGAATGTCAGCAATAGAGGAACTTCGGAAATCGAAGACGCAATCTCGAGACGTTCAAATGAAGCTGATCTGGCAGTTTATCGGTTAATATCATAAATTAAGATGGTAGAGGAAAGTGGCCGGATGTGGAAGAGTGCCATCCTTAAGAATCTGGTAGCTGGCTAATTTATAACCAGAGTACCAAAAGTATTTTTGTTTTTGTATCAGTGTTTCATATTTGTATATTTCTTTTTCATAATTTCGTACCATGCATTTTCCACGATAGTTCAATATTTAAAATTATTACCAGAAATATAAAATTGCTCTTAAAATGAATACTCAGTTCTAAAATGGAATTATTACAAGTATTGCATAAAATTAAATTTTAAAGAGAGACAAAAATTAAGGCTGTCTAATTCTTATAATTGCCTATGGGAGTATTTTGTCCGTAGCAATTGATTCGTAAGCATGGCGTTCCGAAAACAAAATGCAATCCATATACAGCTACTTTCCCCCGAAGCTCGGACCAGTGGCGATTCGATGCACTAATCCGAGGCTGGCCAAGTCGGACACAAATCATCCCCTATGACACCTTCACGTTTTTTCCTTAACGTTAACACACGGTGTTTAAATTCTAAAAATGATCCAGTCTGTTCGAGACGTTCGAGATGGAGATGTATCCTGCGGAAAGTGAACGTCGAGTGAAATTGTTCGGGTAAGTCTTTCGTTCTCTCTTCCCGAGGAAAGGAAAAAAAAAATAGTGAAGTATATGCCCTTGTCTTGGAATTTTCGAAACCGGTGCTTCGTTTCGAATATCATAACGATCGAGAGGCAATAGCCTTTGGCAGAAACGAACGTAAGCGTAGTCAATCGACCTCGGTCCCGAGAACGATTCACGGGGACTAGAGTTTCGTCCACGTCAGTCTGTGCAACGGAGAACCGTCGGCTGATCTATGGATCGTCGGTCGTCTTGGATCGACGCCGCGCCGGTTCTCCCACTGTTTCGAGCGACATTCTACCTTTTGCTTCTCCGCATTTCAAACAATTCCGCCCGGAACGAATGGCGCGATCGAATTTAGAAAAACCTCGATTGCAAAGATCGCAAAAGGTCGCACGTTCTATTATTTATAATAGCTATGTTACAAAACGGCCCTTAAAGCTAGGTACCTTGAACACTGTACAACATAGCGGACCACCAACTTTGAACAGGCATTTCCACTTTGTGCGCTGAGAAATCAGTATTTTCATTTATCCCCCTCTTGCAGTGTCGCCAGATCAAGACTTGCATCCCCACTCTAACTTCCCCTTCTTCCCCTTCCCCTGTCATGCATACTCCGCTACTGGTAAAGAGAGGGTAACTTTTTCCCCTCGATTCGTGCTCCCTCCCCTCATCTGGCGACACTGCCCTCTTACATGGTCGTAATTACTTGGTTGTATCTTGCGTGAAATCGTTCTGTAGATTCTCCCGAAGAAGATGACAACGTTTATCTTATAAGTAAGTAAATGTGTTTAAAAAAATGATTATCGTGGAAGGGACGCCGAAAATGCACAATTCAGAGCCGGTAGTCCGAGGTAAAATTAAAGTTTGTTGTACAGCGCGATTGATGATCGAGGTGTCGCTTTATACCGATAATTTATCCATCCTCTAAATATGTTGCTTACATGTATATACACCTTAGTAGCTAGTATCTCTGTCCCGATCACACGCCTCGCCCCAGACCGCAACTGCGCGCGGATCGACGCGCTCAATAAATATTTGATAATCTACGAAACGAGCGATCAACGGAATCACTTTGATCAAAGGAAAGAGATCGAGGCGTACGATTACGCCCCTTTAATGCCGATAACTAGGAATATTGTATACGATGGGCCCTCGGTCTCGAGCTGAGGTCTCGTCGGCCATTTTGTTGGTTTTGCGGCAGTCGAGCTCGAGGGAAAATGGTGGTTCGTCAACGAGCTCGATCGTTGCCGAGGAAAATCAATGATAACTCGATCGACGATTGCTTAAACCGATCGTCTCGCGGTTTGTAACAGCGTGACCGACGTACACACGGGATCTATGCTATACAACGAACGATTATACTCGATTGTAATTCATTAGTCGCGTCGCTAAATTGACTTGTTTCCTAACGTCGGGCCAGCGAACCGATTTTTCTCTTTTGGAATGCTCTGATCGTTTCTGGGGACCTCTTGTGTCTCGTACTTTCGCGCGTCAGCAAACGCAAAATGGTCGTACTTGTTTTTTTTTTTGTTTGGTCGTGGGCAACGCAAAATGGCGTCCAACGTAACGGCAGTATTAGGTGCAGACTTATTTTCTGTTCTCGAACGTTTCTACGATTAAAACGGCCATCTTTTTAGAGATGTCGTCATCTGTTTCCAGCGTGATTGATCCAGCGTTGCCACAGCAGCTCTGCGACCCCCCTTTTTACACGGTGGCACTCGCGGAAAATGGCCGTCGACAGCCACAGTCTCCCATTGACAATCTCAAGCGGGCTTATAGACAGTCTTTTCCATTTACATTCCAAGAATCCTTCCGCTAGAATTCTTTCAGTCCCGATCATACGTGAATCGTGAACTCTTGCCTCTCTTGCTCCTTCCTTTGCTGGTACCTGGAACGAAGTATAAGAGGATCGTTTGTAGCTGCGATTTGTTCCATACATCGATTTCACGATCGTACGCGCTCACTAGCAATTTGAATCTATTGTTCCACATTGGTCAGCAGGTTTTCGATCTCACCAAGTTACTAGCAAGCGCGATACTTTCACTAGGACTCTATTGTCTTTGGACTAAGCAGTATCTTATGGGGTACAGTAGGTGACTAAGAAAATTTGGTGCTACTCGAAAAGACACATACATCCGGCGGTTCAAAAAGCACAGCTGCCATCGAGATTGCTTTCAATGTCCAGAACGATTAACAGTGAACGTCTTCCGGAAGACTAGTATTATTGACAATTTAAGTATCCAACGATTCTCCTTGATCTTGCTCGCGAAGTTCTTAAACTGATTATTGAAATTTGGTGAAGGACAAAATAAAGAGTAAACATGTGAATCAATGGAAAAATTTCTACGTAAAGCGGTGTCGTGTGGTTTTTTAAGGAACATACAAGAGAAACATTTAGATGCATGTTGCAAGTGCAAACCTATGGGATGGATAAAACTAAGACCACGTTATTAAAATGATACAATGTATTAGAAATAAAAAGTCCTAACGTCTATAGACTAATATCTGAAACAATGAATATTTTCTTAATGTTTATTTACGCTGCCACGATGAATCGAAGAGGAACCGTTTGCATATACATCAAATTACATAACAAATTTATAATCCGTAATAGAAAATATTTTTCTAAACAATATCCTTATCGTTATGGTGACTGTATCAAGAGATTAAAAATAGTTTTGGAAATAATAATTGTGCTGGTTCCGGTTAGCTATTTTCTCTAAAAAGATGATGTACCAAAGAGCTAATTGTATGAACTAAATGAAGGGAAAAACATTGGGTCGAATGAAAATTTGTTTGACGTTCTAATGATTACCTTCGCTACAGCAGAGCAGGAGGATTAATTTTGATCGAAACTAAGAGGGAGTTTCGTGTCTTTTGAGTGAACGGCTAGAGGTTTCTGGTTTTTCGATCCCGCCGGGATGCATGCGGCTCCTTAAGTGTTAAAAAAATGAATCTCAACGTGTCAGCTTACTACGATCTACGGAGGTTCGTGTCGATACCTAGCGAGCATAGATTCGACGGCCTCGATCGGCAGTCTACCCAAGCTGCCGCCGTGGCGGGTCCCGGCTGACAGACCTTGCCAATCACGATCACGATCACGGTCACGGTCACGGTCACGATCTCGATCGCGATCACGGTCACATTCTACGTCGCTCAATTCGCGGCTGTCGCTAAACCCGCTTGGCGGCAACAACGTCATGTCCTCCACCGAACTACGCACAAATAGACCAGAGAGAAACGTCTTAGGAAAATAGATGGATTAATTGCGGCAGAGAGACAGAGAGACATAGAGAGAGAGAGAGAGAGAGAGAGAGAGAGAGAGAGAGAGAGAGAGAGAGAGAGAGAGAGAGAGAGAGAGAGAGAGAAAGGGAGAGAAAAAAATAGAAACACGCCAACAAGAAGATTTCATTCGTCACCGGTGTACTCGAATCCGATCGAGCTTGCAAATTAACTTGAACCGATTTCGTCGAGGGTTCGCTCTGTACTCGATAGAATCTTGCTGGTGGAATCGATTCAAATTAATTTCTTTCGTGGAACCCATGGGAAAACAAAACATCGGCCCGGTCGAACTCACGATCGGCTGTTGTTCGTCGATTGACTCGTTCGAAGCACAATTGCCTCGAATAAGCATATCTTGTACACTCATAGTTCTTGTGATAAATTCGGTATTAATGCACTCTAGATTTCTCAGTGCTTGAAAAAACCAGTAAACATTAAAAGGGAAATTTTGCGGCGGAGAATAATGTTTGTTTCTTTAACGTAATTTAAATGCGAGATTAGTCCATTAGTAAATTATTCACTGTTCCAAACCAGCCTAACTACTTTCGTGCGCATCGAAAGTACTACAAAATTCAACCTAAACGAGTCTAACAAGTTTCGGTATAAAATGATCACGAAAGAAACGATTGTGCTTTCCTGAACGCTTTTCTGAGCGTTGATAACGGAAAAAAGTAGTTGCTCACGATCAGGTGGGAGCGAAAGAAAAAAAACATTAAGCACAATAGAAAGGGAAGCTGAAGCTGCAAGAAATTTAGCGTGAATGTTCTTCCAAAATCATTGACAAGAAGGTGTGCAAACGGAGATACAGTTTCATACGGGGGTTCAGCGAAGACATTGGTGTGAATTATGCCGGGGGTCTACGTTTTTCCATTATCTTGTTGTTGCACGCCGACACGAGGCCGATCAGACCGTGATAATACGAATACTGAACAAAATCAGGACTGAGTGCTATGTGGAAACAAACAAACCTTGGCTACCTGCGAGTGGACCGGCTCGGCTGTCGGCTTCGTCGTCTCGCAAGCGAGGGTGAACCTTCGTTGTTTGATTCTGTACTCGACTCCACTCCTCGTGAGAACACATCTGCAAATGTTCGATCACACCAAGAAAATTAGCGAAATTCCTAACGAAGGTTCCTAAAGTCACTGCCAATTCGTGCCTCGAAACTGCGACGCCAATGAAGCAATCGAATAATTCATCAATTACTGAAAGGAGCACTTAAATACAAGCAGACAGGCTTCTCTATGGATAGACTGCGAATATGTTTTACAAATTTTACAAATATCTACAACTATCTCTATTTATAATCAAACGAAAAATCCTTTCGGGACATAGTGCCCCAAAGGCCACGTGTAACATGCGATACCATGATAGAAAACACACTTCTCTGGTTGTTAGTCACTTATTAACCCACATTCATCCCTCACTTTCCTGATTGAATCAGTATGTGTACCTAATATCAAATTGTCACGAGGGTAAAAAATCAATTCGACATTCAAACAATGAAGTTCACAAAAATTCCTTGTTTGAAAACGCAAAAAGTATACAATAACGCAGTACACAAATAGTATACAGACATGCGGGTTCTTTTTGCGAATCGCCAAAAAGTTCATTAAACTGGCACGAGAGATTAATGAGCAAGGTTGCGAAGTCGATGCTTTCTTCAAATTAAGCTACACAGTATGACACGAATGTAAATGGTAAAATACGTTCGATTTACCTCTGCAAGGCTTAACAGGCACCCTGTAGCACGCGCCTTGGAGCTTGCACTCCCCGCAAGGACTTCCGGATGTGTCGCTTCCGGATCCTTGTCGGCTCGATCGCAGATTGCTCTCGGCTTCCGCGATGCTCGGGAAGTATCGTTGCTTGTGCCACCTTGACGTTTTGGACCTGCGCGTGAAAGAACACCAGAAGGAGGAAGAGAAAGGGGTTCGGAGCGGAAGTGAAGCGAGGGGCTCTGCATTCGCCGGACATGATTCATGCGCTTGGAGACGCGGAGGAATCGAAAGAAAACATTGTTACCTCTCGAAGTCGACGCTGGACCGTTCGTAGTCGATCGTGTTGGTGTCCTCGTTCTCGGAATGGCCGAACGTTTTGAAGTGCATCGTGTAATCGAGCGTCGCTGTCGTTACGGAACGATTTTCCCTTCCGGGGACGCTGAACGTCGCGTACGGGCTGATTTCGTACATTTCTGCAAAGAGAAATGACAAATTCTAATCCACTTAACTCTTTGTTCACTGGGTTCCATAGTTACAAGACTGAGGGATTCTAGAAAGAATTTTTTACATAGAAATTTTCGTGTTTCGAACAATTGAGAAGACTAGATATCTACAATTAGTGACGTAACGGGTTCGAAAGTGTCCACATACCCGATCCATGATCATTCGGCTTGTGGTTCTCCTGCTTCACCGGCGAGCTAGTGTAAACCTGATGATTCCTCCTGTTATCGCGTTCGGCTGTGGACTTTAATTGCACAGTGGACATACAGCTGGAAATATTATGGTGTTGCTGATGTGCTGGTGGCTGGACCAGTCCCAATCCCGGTTGTTGGTTCTGCTGTTGTCCGGGCAGGATTTCCCCTAAGTAATTCGCCCTGGGAACACATTCATGTTACCTTTTTAATCCGTATCTCATCCTGTTCAACACTGACGAACGGCGAAAGAACCATTGAAAACAATAAAATTTATACAGCAGACTGAAAATTGTTTTACCAGAAGAAACATTCTTCTCTTTCGCAGAAAACAGTAAACGAATGTTAAATAAAATAGTGTTTTGTTTAAGTACCTTCCGCTGCGCTTCAGCATAACATATCCCAAAATGGCGGCCGAGATGATGAGCACAATGGCGCAGACGAGGGGCACGACCACGTAGAGGACTTTCTGATTGGGTACAGTCTTTTTGACGTCGTCCTCCATGATAAAATCGTTCGGAGGACCTATGCTGACGCCGCTGAGAGTGGTTGTCGCGAATTCCATCTGGGTCTGCGTCGACCCAGCGTCGTTGTGGGCTGTCAGACGCAGGCTGTACCACGAGGCGGTTTTTAGGTCTCTTATGACTAGGTTCTCCGTCGCACGATTCGCCACTAGGATCCATTGCTCGGTGCTGACTCGTCTTCTGTACTCTACGGTGTAATATTGTATGGGGCAGCCGCCATTAGGCCAGGACAGTAAGTTTAGCTTGACGGAGGTGCCGTTGGCGGTGATTATGTCTCTGTCTTTCGGTAGCAGGGGGGCTGTGAATAAAATCAACAAAATTGTCTTGTTACAAAAATAATCATGAAGTAGAAATATTTTTTGAGGAAACACTAGAATGAGTAGCTTTCAGTATTTATGTCTCAGCTCATAATTCTTTAATACAGATGGTTTTCCAGGAATGTCTAAGGAAATTGTTACTAGCAGGATTAATAAAATATTATCTGCATTACCAGTCCCCTTGGTGGTCGCGCTTATGGGAGTACTCGGATTGCCAGTACCCACTCGATTGTGCGCTGTCAAGTGTGCCAAATAGGAGGAACCGCATTTTAACCCTGTCAGGATGAATTCTGATTGTTCTGGCGACAATGCGATTTCTTCCCAGCCACCTTGGTCCCTTTTGTAGCTCAACACGTAGCCTAACGAGGCCCACAAAGACTCTATTAATTGCACTTCCCTAGAAGTTTTACTTTGTTGTCGAATGTGCTACGAATTTCTGTCACGTGCCTTGAATAGTGGCGCCGCCATTATTAGGGTGGCTCCATCGAAGTCTTATGCTATTCGTTGTGGTATACTGCAGTTCCAACGAGGGTGCCCTGGGTGGCATAACTACGACCACCGTGTACGTGATTGAATCATCTCCGAAGAGGTTGGTGGCTGAACAGGTGTAGTTTCCGGCCACCGATTGCTCCAACCCTAAACGATTGATCATTCTCATTCTTATATCATAAGCTTTACAATCTTAGTTTATGTATAGATCGCGGAGTTTAAGCGTCGATAGAACGGTTTTGTGATTGCATACAAATCCACAAGTTAATCATTTTTTGTTGAGGTAAATCAGGAAACTGACCACGAATGTTAAGATGGCCTTCAGCCGTCAGCTCGTAATGGCGGCCAGTGGAGACTGGACCGTTGCGAAATTTCCACATTGGACGAGGCGTGGGATTTCCAACGACGAGACACGATAGTGTGATCGAAGACTTGATCGCTCTTCTCAAAATTTGCGAGAAGGACGCCACCCTAGCTGGAGCTGCACGAACAAACCAATACTGAATTGAAGAGAGCAATGCACTAAACCAATTTTCCACAGAGAGAAAAATTGAAATTTGTTGATTAAATCACATATGAGATTTCGAGGTACATAAACATTCATTTCATCGAACCTCTGGTGTTTGTAGTCTGCGTCACAGTGGTTGTTGGCTCCCCCTCTCCCAGTCCAGTGGTCGCAGACACCCAGAACTCGTACAGTTGCCTGCAAGAACACAAATCTTTATCTGTTCTCTTCAATTTTCCACTGATCCATTTCTCAAAGTTCGATTGCCCTACCTCTCCACCAAGCCCCTAAGCTCCATAGTGAGCGTATCGGTCGGCGAAGAGGGCGGTTCGTGCATGGTGTGCGCATTGTGATTGCTAGAGCCAGCTTCCCTGCTATAAACCGTGTATTTGGAGACGTTCCCATTCGGCTGCAGGGGTGGCAACCACGAAACTAATATGCTCTCCGCAGTTAAAGCCAAAGCTTTGATGCCAGCCGGTGGACCGGGCACTAAAAACACGGAATGATACTTTTGAGACGTCCTCTGGGGGCTTCTAATTAATTGGGTCGATCGATTGATTCGTACCATCCTCCTCCGTGACGCAAAAAATTGGCGGACTCAGGACTCCATCACCCGCGCCGGTGTAAGCCAAGACCCTGATCGAGTAGTTCGTGTACTTGTACAAAGTGTGCAAGTAGGTTTCCACGCTGGAGGTCTTCTTCACTTCGCCGACCGTCGAGATGTCCACTGGAATGTTTAAACAATCGTTGTTCGAAAATATAGTTCGTGCATCTTCAGGACTTTGTTTTATTAATGGGATATTTCATAGAAACAAGTGGTGAGTTTAAATACATTTCCGAGTGGATTCGAGTAGTTTCTCGGATTAAATGTTTACTCACTGTTGTCAGTGATCACTGGTCGGTAGTATACTTTGTAGCCCTGAATGATTCCGCCATGTTGATGTGCTGGAGGAGCGCTCCAAGAAACTTTCACGCTTTGGGAAGAGAGAGGAACACAGGCGACTTGTGTTGGCGGAGTTTCCGGTACTGTAATAATAAATCAAAGATAATTATTGTTATAATATATCGTAACATATATTAACTTATCCTGGATATAATACATTAGGTCGTTCCAGAAGTTGTATCACACTTTGTGTACACAATTATTTGTAATGTTGTTCAGAGGACATTTTACAGAACTAAAATCTGCGCTGGAAAGGATCAATGGAAAATGTTTTCAAATTCGACATATAGTGCATTGTTTCTCGATGAAAAATTCCAAGAATTGTGGGAAGATGAAATCAGAAAGATCGTTGATAGATAATAGGATGCATTTGAAAGCGAAGCTTAATGTACTTCGACGGTTAAACACGAATTTACGATCAACGATTATTTTATACTTGGAGATGGTGCGAAGAAACGACCAGCGGTGTGACCTAATATAATAGCCAATTGTCGAGTGCTGGTACCTCCTTCCTGAGTGGTCCCAACAATGGGAACACTAGCCGGGCCACTGGCGATGCTGTTGAAAGCTCTGATCGATACATCGTACTTGGTGAACTTCCTGAGGCCGGTTAGTTGCACCTTGGTGGCCGTCCATCCGTTCACGGTTAAACTTTTGCTTTGGTTCACACCCGACGTCGAAGACGAATGTTCCGACCACGTCACTATGTAGCCCAATAAATCCCCGTTGCAGGACTCCTTTGGGGGTGGCTGTGAGCCGAACAAATCCTCGTCAGTGATTCCCTACGATTCTTACCAACTCTGATTCGTGATCAGTACTATCCAGATTTTAACGCATTCAATATTACTAGTACATTCAATAATACATATATGTAAATATTACATTCGGAAAATAAATTGTCCGGGAGACATTTCATACCTGCCAGCTAACCATAAGTTCCCCAGGCCCGGCAGATTGCACCTTGATACTTTGCGGCGGCTCGGTCGGCGCTGCGCCATCGAAAGATATCATTTTAAAGCTACTCTTGAAAAGACAGTAAACTTGTTTCAAGGTAGAAACGTATTTTACCTTCTTCCTGGGTCTTCGCCACCACGGCGTCAGTGGGTGCACTCACGTCTATCGAATTTATAGCGAATATGCGAAACGTATAAGTCACAGCGGGATGGAGACCGCCCACAAGAGCCACTTCCTGGTTCTCGTTGGCGGCTTCGAAAGGAGACAAACCTTTGAACAGGAACGGCAACGCGTTAAAACGTCCACGTCCAACCACAACAGAACCGTAAAAACAAGAAACATTACTCTAACCCGCCCACGGACAAAATTTATTCAATCATCCGTCCAACGCTCCACTATTTTGTTAACAGCAAGCATATTTCCCCTGAACGTCAGACAATTTTGCGCTGTAACATCTAGTCAAGAACAGGTTCTAAACTAAATATGCATGTAATCAATAGACTGCGGACTGTTATGCAATTTTCAATTTTTGTAGGCAAATTTTAGGAAAGTGGAAACAAATAAATTCTAATTTCCTGTAGTTGTGACCTTTCTAGATCTGAAATAAATAAAAATCTTACTAAATTCTGTGGAATTTTATATTACAGCATTTTTTGACAATTTTCAGAAGCGATAAATGCATAAAGATCCGCAGTAATCAGTCTTCCATAAACTGAAATAAAATTCTACTTCATTCTCGTCGATATATAATAAATCTAAAATACTTGGCTTCTTTATCGTTTCTCACTTAACACTTTGATCGCCAAACTAGAAACCCCAAAAATTCCATAAAATCAAAGCAAGTTATTTAATGAAATAAAAATTGAAAAAAATTAAATCTACGATACCGAGTAGTCCTCCAACTTTCTTGCATGTTACGGATCCCAATCAAGTTTGGTACAATGAACATATCAACGTAAAAATTCATTTTTAAAACCTGCACAAATGATTCCGTCACCCACATATGGGTGACGTGGCATTCAACGTGTTAACAAATATACAATTTTCCTAAAGGAGCATCGAATGGCGATACTAGCGACGATAATGATTAATGGCACGGTCCCGTAGCCTACGTGTTTCCGCGCGACAATCGTGCTGAATGACCATTGAATCGTCGAATTGGCTGAAAACTTTTGTCTAAACGGCGCACCGAGCCGGGCTGTTCCGAGCGTGTCGATCCATTTTAATAGAATAAACGAAGTAGCATAAAACAGATGTTCCCGGTGAATCCGGAGGAACGCATGAATGTCCGAGCGATCAAAGCCGCTCGGCCCGGGATTAAACGTATGGTTACGCACCGTTCTGCGTCGGATGGATCGCGTTCCCTGTGCCGGAGGATCCCGGTGTGTAGGTGACATTGTGCGTTTTCTCCGGGTTCCAATCGCCCGTCAAACCGTGATTCAGGGACCGATACTGAATAACGTAATTCCGTATCGGGCTGTTTCCGTCAAAGGCCCTTTTCCAGAGCAATCGTATCGATCGCGAGCCGATTTCTATGACTTCCAGCGAGGCCGGTGGATCTGGCCTCTCTGCGGGCACAAAGTGGATATGTATAGGGATATATATAGAGAGAGAAAGAGAGAGAGAGTCAAGTACTTCGATAGCGAGTCGCGTCACGTTCCTGGGAAAATATCAGTTTATCCAGAAAACGTTGAGTAATCTTATTCGAACGGGAACATTGGTGTTCGTTAACGCCCGTTCGGGCCCGCGCTTGTATCGATAGTTTTTGAAAACCGGCACACGGCAGGACGGTTTCAATCGAAGACTCGAGCGGTTCGAAAACACTCGAAACCGTCGGACAAAACGTCACTGCCGGCAAATTGGATTCATGTTTTGTACCGGACGCTGCGAAATCGCTCGGCGAATCGATATTTTACCGCGGATTAATTCCGGGCTTAACCCTCGCGGGCTGCTCGGAATAGTTCAACAAAAGATCTAGAATATTCCATTATCCATTTGTGCTCTAAATATTGACTCAAACAGCGTCGCATTTATAATTTCACCGTTTAAACAGACATGTCGGAAAAGGAGATCAATGATTTTGTATCTGGAAACAGGAAATGAACGTAGAAGTTCTCCGAGGCGGTCCATTTTCACTTAATGATACTTCACCATAAATTTGTTAAATTTCGTTTCGTTGCCAACTCTCACGCGACGATTTGACCCGAACAGATATTACCTTCTGTGGTATTTTTACAGCAAAAATGTGTCAAATTAATGCTGTAAAAATAAGTGATGATAAATACAAGCATGATTTGATTTGTTTAAAAGGACTCGTAGAGTGTCAGGAGGGCTCGAAAACGGAAATGCGTACCTTGAACGGCCAGGTAAATCAGGTGTTCGCTCCTGCCATAAGCGTTCTCGGCCGTGCACCTGTAGACTCCAGAGTCCTGTCGATCGCTGCTGTCTATAGACAATTGGGACTTCAGTCCGCTCTCCGCTTTGATCTGTCTTATGCTCAGCCGATGGTTGTTCGTGTCCAAGCGGTCGCTGTTGTGCATCCACTGCACTTTTATCGGGTTGTCGCCAATAACGGTGCAATTGAGGGTGACGGACTCGCCGCGACGGATCGTTACGTTTTTGCTCTGGAACTCGAATCTCGCCGGCTCTGGAACGGGGAAAAACACACCGGTCGAGGGAGGCCAAAAACCGATCGACTTTTCCAGTGGAAACGCCATAAACGCCGGTCGGCAACAGTTTTTAATTCGGGGGCGGGGGGGATGAAATTGAATTTCGCCGGGCCTCGTCGAGAGAGACCCGTTTGGAGCGGCGACGGCTCTTTTTTTCTCTCCGGTCGAGTACGTTCGAGTTTCTTTGGAAGACAGCGATGCCCGCGGACACTTCAAAACTATTAATAAGGAGGAGCCAATTAGCGACGAGACGAGTGGAGGATTCGGGCAAATATAACGGCGGAGATAAAGTCCTCCAGAACTGGTAAACGAGCAGCAAAGCTGCAAAGTTTTCGGTCGACGCTCTCACAACTTTGCTGTTTGAACTGGCTAATTCGCTGATTGATATAATATCGCAAATAGCCGGTGAATTGCTGCCCGGGTTGTACCGGGATTCTGCAAAAATTTGTTCGACTGAAGATCGTTAGGCTTCCACCTTTTCCAAATGTCTGCATTATTTTTGTTCTCATTTCCACGTTTTTATTTTTCCATTCTTTCCTGGATTTCTTTACCTAGTTTAATTCATCGGTCCGTTACTGCTTCCTTAAATATATTAATATTGTGGGCAAAATTTTTCAAGGCCGTCGCGGATATATTAAATCTGAGCTTTTAGGTAATTTATCATATACATAGTATTTATAATATCAAATTCATTCTGTACATTCCCCTTGTAATAATTTCAGAAAAGTTCAGCCCATTCGAATAAAAATCAAAACTTGCCGAAAATTTCAAAAAGACAGTGGAACGAACCACCTAGACCATCTTTTAATAAAACTAAATTGATAGTGAATTTTTCAATGTACAATTTTCCACTGAACCTACATTTCCCTCAGCTCGTCAGTTTTGTATGCTCGTCAGTTTAAACAGCCAAGAGGGGATCATCACGTACCATGAACAGACACGTAGATCACTTTGCTAAGTCCGGAGCCAATGCCATTGTTTGCTCTGCAGAGGTAATGTCCTTCGTCCTGAGGTCCCGCGGAGGCGGTCCAAAGGGATCCATTCGGCAGTATGGTCAGCCTACCGTCGGATCCGTCGAGCAACGGTTGATAGTCATTGGGAGTTCGACGCCTGGCGCGCAGCCACGTGATCCGCGGTGGTGGAAACCCTTTCGCCTCGCAGTAGACGATCAAAGGGTTGCCTAGAAGGGTGGCCACGTCCTGCGGCTCCGACATCCATTGCGGCGGCACCTTCACCAAAAGTTCGGCGCTGTGGTTCACTTTGGCAGCGCTGTTCGTTGCCACGCACGTGTACTTCCCGCTGTGCCTTGAGGAGAGCTTGTTGAACACTAGCACGCTGAAGAATTCTGCGACGCTTTCCTCGATCTACAAACAAAATCGACTTTCGTTCCCGGTGTCTTCGATTTTGCAAAAGAATCCTCGAAAACTGCGGAAGGAGGAACAAACGCTCGGAAGCGTTTGGCGAGGGGAGATATTCAAGACGGAAATTCAGAAAATTGTGAGACTATAATTCACTAATTAATTTATATAATTTATGTAATTTATGTAATTTACTATAATTAATATTCAGAGAAATGCTGAAGACACAGCAGTCTACGCGAGGTATGGAAATTATTTTCAGTGACTTTTTATTTAAATAATTCATGCAACTGGCATTTAACTTGCCCAATCTTGGGGGTCCCAATTTCACAAAAATTTCCACGGAAAATGATCGAAAACTGAAACCCCATTTACAGGGAAGCGGGAAACAACGTACGCGCAAAGAAGATGGCAGCTTCTCGCCGTCCTTGAGCCAGGAGAATGCAATAGGAAGATCACCGGAAGTGACGCTGCACGTGACCTGTGCTCTGCCCCCTTCCTGCAGTTTCGGTGGGAAATTGAAGGGACTCATAATCGGTGGACCTGGAACGAATTAAAATTGTGCGGGAACATTTAAAAATTGTAGAAACAGTCTAACAGAGTCTTTCTTCGGGAAGTATTGCAACAGTCACCGAGAATCGAAAAACTTCCGGTTAGAATTCACCGTTCTCTACCCGCGCGTTCGTTTCTCGGCTGTTTCCCTCCTCCGAACGTCTTGACAAATGAGAGAAACTTAAAAAGTAACGCTACACGAATACTTCCGGGTGTGCAATTTACTTCCTGACTTGTTCGCAACGCGGTCTGCTGTGAACGGGGAAAAACAAGTTCCTCCTTTCTTATTAACGCGAGCGTGTACGGTTACGACACTGCCTCGACGTCGAAATGCTACATCGAATAAAACGAACGTACCGAATGGCAGAAAATAAAAGCAACGTTTTAACGATACAATTTCATCTGCATCCCAAACAAGGTTCTCGAGCAGATAATGATTTTTCGCCGACTCTAAAACGATTAAACCGATTTCGGCCTTTCGTGAAAAGTGATGACAATCATGTACAAATTCTAGTTTCCTGACATTTTCAAAGAGTCTATGCGATACAACAGCAACAATTAAACCCTTTACGAGATACAAACGATCGTTACAAAGAATTTACACATAATGCAGATTGTTTTACACAGGTCAGCATAGAAAGTTCCTTCAGTGGATCAGAATGTGTCTTTTCGTAAAAATCAAAAGAAAATATGATTAGCTCGCGTTAATAGAAGTTGTACAATATTTTACAAAATTTTGAAGGAAAATTCTAGGTGAACGATACTCACTGCTGACTGTTAATCTGATGTCCCTGCTGGCAGTCTCGCCGGACGGTGCGCGCACCTTGCAGGTGTAGATGCCAGCGTCGTTAGGGTCGACGTTGGCAATGCTAAGGTGACCCTCGCTGTCAACGCGGTGCCTTATGTCAAGGAGAAGCTCAACACCGCCGCGAGCCCACTCGACGGATGTGATGGGGTAGCCGGAGTAAGGACAGGCGATGGTGGTATTGACACCGGCTATCGCGCGGACCGGCCCTATCGATCGGATATACGGTGGACCTGAAATAATTAATCGACGTGAAACGCCTTCTAATACGGCTTCGTCCATATTGAATGATCCACGGAATCCGTCCGCACCATGCTCGCCTCCCCCAGTCATTATTCATCCGATGTACACGCCGATAATTGCGATTGTTCGAAATGCGACTCGCGATCCTTCCGATATTAACATGTTCCCCATAGATAGAAAGACACGGTACAATATAAAATTAAATCGTTGAATACACATTATGCAGACGCTGCCATAAACGTCATGTTTTAGTGAAACACTCCATTCATTATTTTCCTAAACAAATTGCTTCGATTTTGGCCAACTTTTGCGAACCCCCTGTCGCTCCTAAGACCATACTTGCAAAGCTCGAAATGGCTGTTTCAGTTTAAAGATCGGTAAAAAAACTGTGCCATTGCCGAAACGCCAATGTCGACGGGACTATTATAAATGAAATTTGATTACCATAAATGTTCAATCTAGACTTATGCTCGACGGTGGCCAGTGTATTGTGAGCGACGCAGGCGTACAGGCCGCCATCTTCGGCTCCAGCCGATGATATGTTCAAATGACTGATCACGTCGCCGGACTGATCGACGTACTGCCCTATCGCGTACCTGCACGGACATTGTTTCCAGTTAAGAAGCGGAATATTGATCGATGCGATCTAGATGCACACCTGTGTCCAGCTGCGATCTCGCTCAGAGGTTCTCCGTCCAGGAGCCAAGTGAACGACGGCGGCGGTGATCCTGTCGCTGAGCATCGCAAGGACACCGGAGGTCCTGGACGAAGGGCTTGCTCGATGAACGTGTATTGCAGCTCCGGCACGGTATCTGTCACAATTGAACAATTACTCGTAATGACTGTTTCGTTGTTGTTGCACCTAGCTTTTTCTTTCGCGAATACCAATTTTTAAGGTTTGCTCTCACGTTTTTTGGAAATAGTTTCGCACGGGATCCTGGGACGACGATTCGATCAATTTTACTTTACACTTTATATTACTAAATATTGCTTTACTTCAATTTCGCTGTTGGTTCAGATTATTGCTTTGAATTAAAATTATTCTTGCCGAAATGTATGAGCTGATTGTCCGAAAAATTGGAAGAAAGGATGCACTGATCCCTTGCTAGTTAGATGAGTGCTAGAGCTTCAGGGGTTAGACATATGAGCCTAACGTCGTCAATTGGAGACTTTTGCCTCCAATTTTGACGCGTTCTTGGTGGTCTGAAAAATTGGAGAACAGGATGTGCCGATCCATTGCTACTTAAATGCGCGGGGTACTAGCTTGGAACTTGAGGGATTAGACAGGTGGGCCTAATGTAAATCGGCGACTTTTGTCCTCGATGGTTCTTGGGGTAAGGAGGTGATCTGCATGAATACCTCCGAGTTTCAATTCCGCGGTGGCCTGAGCGTTCTCCTTGTCGCTTCTGACGAGGCACTGGTACATCCCCTTGTCCTTCCGGCCGACCGAGCCTATCACGAGGACCAGAGGAGCCAGCAATCTGATCCTCGTGTCCTGCGTGGTCAATACCGGCACACCATCGTGCAACCACTCGACGCTCTCGACCGGATAACCCTCCACTGTGCAATTCATAGTGGCGGACTCGCCGGAATTGATGGTCTGTAAATAACCGGGAAACGGTTAACGATTCGTGCTCGAAAGTTAATGCCCGTGTCACGATTTACGCGGCTCTTCTTCCCCTGATTCTGTCAGCCGCGTCTGTTCCTCCTCGACGTATTCAATCATGCCGGACACGGACACGGACGCGGACGCGGACGCGGACGCGAGCGAGCGAGCGACTCTATTTTCACATTCGAAATTGCAGCGAGATGGAACTGTCTACGGAAAGATCATCACAAAAATCATAACTAGGCATGCGAAGCCTGGAGTCCTGATGACGCAATCAGGATAACGAAGTCTACGACGACGTGATGTCCTGGTGAAACGGAGTGAGCTTGTGCGGATACGGAAGTTTGTTGTACTGCTGTGATATAATTGTATGACAGTATTTAAATGGCGGATGAAATGTTTTGAATTTCCTTGGTTAACACTTTGACTGCCAAACAGGAAACCTCAAAAATTCCCTAAAATCAAAGTACGTTATTTAATGAAATAAAAATTGAAAAATCAAATGTATGATATTGAGTAATCTCACCCAACCTTCTTGCATTTTACAGATCCTAACCAAATTTGGTAGAATGAATATATCAACGTAAAAGTTCATTTTAATTTAATCATTCCGTCACTCACATTTGGGTGACATGGCAGTCAACGTGTTAAACAGAGACAGTGCAAGAAGTATAAATTTTTGACATATCAAACGCTTGATCCTTCTTTCTTTGGGATGTTGAATTTTTCTTGGGAGTTTGTATTAATGGAAAAATCTTAACAATTTCATCTCACCATAAAGAAGATTTTAAAGAGTGAAAGAGATCTTCGGTCCTGACAGGAGGAAACGTATGGAAAACTATGTTACTAAGGTTGCAACAGGAAAGGACTAAAGTTGATAGCAGCCTCGCAGGTGTGGGGCGCTCGATGATGGGTTTCGGCGTGAAAAGGAGTAAACGTTGGTGGTTTCGCACCTGAACACGGGGCTGTATCCGCGCGTTAAGTTTCGACGTGACCGACAGGTGTGTTTCCGCCCGCTGCTCGCCGAACTGATTGCTGGCTCGGCAAATGTATCTTCCTGCGTCCTGGGCGTCCACGCGACGAATTTGCATCAAATCGCCCCAGAGTTGGATCCGCTGGCCGAACGATTCCACTGATATCGGGTGTCCTGCAACAACAGCCGCGCACGTTATACCCGCGACCAATATTCGCTGAAACAGCACGTCAACGGCCAACGTTATATTTTAGTTTTCGATCCCGAGGATAGTAATCTAATAGCTGCGGTAACGGGATCACGGAATCGGATATTACATCTGCGCGCGCGCACGTCGCGCGAATTCACTCGTGCTCTTGAATACTCGATAAAACCGACGGATTATCCCAAAGATTAATAGCGTGACAAAGGCGTCAGTATAAAACGTCCTACGGCTGCGAATCAAAGTTAAACAATCGGTTCTAGATCAAATACAAATATAGAAATAAAATATCAATTACTCGATATTCGCGGACAAAGTAAATACCGAGGACGAATGTAAACGAGTTACTGTTTTGCAAATCAGAATTAACTGGTGATGTGAGCGTTATTTTTGACGATTTCGATGAGAGAAGTTTCATCGGAATGTGTTAATTAAGCAGGCATAGGCCAACTAAAAATATAAGAATAAGATATTAATTTCTCTAATATTAATTTGAAATTTAGAAATACAATATTTTCCAGCACGTTTTTATAGAAAAATAGCTCACGATTGCACAATTTTTTTACATGTAGATTTACACGTAGGACTGACACAATTGATTTGATTGCTAGGAATAATTTATAACAGAAGAAAGAGCGTAAATTTCACGATTCGAGTATGTTTTTCTCCGACACATCCTGAATGATCGCATTATCATAACGTCACGCTATCAAGGTTCGGACGACAACGTGCGGGCGGTGTCGATATCACGCGATCGTGTCAGATAATGGAATCTACAGTGTGCCACGGATTAGACAGTAAACAATCCCCTAGTTAAACCAACCGTTAACATCGCGATACCAGGTAAATTGCGGGGGCGGGTTTCCTTGGGCAGAGCAAGTAAGGTGAACGTCCGAGCCGCTTTCCGCAGAAATGGCGATCTGGGACCTCTGCATCAGTCTCGGTGGCATGGATCCGCTCGGCTCTGCAAATTCCACGGTGAGTATTAAAATTTTACACGCTCTCCGTCTCCCGTACTTGTTAATCCTTGATCATGGTGAACAGCGCGGGATGCTTAAACAAAGGATCTCGTTCGAAATATTACACATCCGAAATTAATCACGAGGCAGCTCCGAAACTTTTCACATTAGCAGCTCTATGGGGGGTCCGACGTCGATTCCACATAATAGTCTTCTCAGGAGTGCAGAATTTTGCGAAGTTTGACACTTTGAGCGTCCGGTGGTGGAGATTTCAATTTTTCTTTTTTTTTTTTTTGGAATGGAAAATTCGAAATGAACAGTGGCAAGTTGCGAGAAGGCAACGAAATTATAAGAAATTGTTACATTAGAATAAATAGATCGTTAGTATAAATAAATCTGGAAGAGTGGAGAGCGGATAAATCTATGGACACATGGCACTCATGTTAACCCCATTGAGGGGATGAAGAGAGCTAAAATTATTTTAAAATGGCAACGAAATAAACAGGTAAGTAAAGTTGATGAAAATGACAAAAAAGAAACGGTACAGGGCAGCTCAGTGTTAGTATGACATCGACTTGTGACTTTGCAGGAAGGACACCGAAAAATCATGAATTTCAGATCATGCCTGTTACTGTCAGCGTTGCAGGCTCGCTCCTCCTCCTCTCGCTGGTTAATGCGTGCAGAGTCAAGCATGAGTACGTGGCCTTGGCATCCTCTTGTCTGGCGGCTCTGATGTGAAGGTCTCCCTGGGACGTGACCACGAATCTTCCACCTGCAATCAGGTCGACGTGGCAAGGTAAAATTAAATGGCCAAGATATTGGGAAAAAAGCACGCAGTATTCTTCATACTGGTGGTCATATGCAGTTATTATCTAATCAGTAGCATTAAGTAATAGTCTTAACCATTCGAGTCGGTTCCACATGTCAGGTCCAAATCATGTTAAGCTTGGAGTTGAAGGAAATTTCTGTTAAGGTTAGGTTAAATCAGGTCTACAATAGCTTTAGCCGAGATTCAGAGTGACACGTTCAGATTCAGCTTGTCAAGAAATCTGCAATTATTCGTTCCAAATCCATAAGACTCTAAAAATAATTTTTCGGGGTCAGAAAAAGTTGCTTGGCTCTATTTAAAACATGTGGAGCCACTCTACGAAAAGCTTCAAAATCTTTTTGCCCACAGTAATCAATAACATCTGGCATTTTAGAAACCGTCCAAAATTATCTGCAGATTTAACGTATTCAGTGTACCAAATTTAGAACGTGCAGGATAGTCAATTTTATTAGGATAGTCTAAATTTTCAATGTTCATTTCCCTGAATAAATGCCATCGACGTAACGAAATGTTAGAAATAGCTGAGCGCTCACTGTGTTAATCAAAATCGAAGACGACGAAATTGTCCAAGGAAGAATTTTAGTTGCACCGCGTCGAGTAAACAATCAACCAACGAAACGAGCGAAACAGTGACAGTTAGAGTAACACAGAGAGGAAAGATGAAGATCCATCGCGGAAAGAAGTGGCGGAGCACAAAGGCCAACAATATCCGAGTCGCTGCGACCTGCAATACGTTAAGTACACGTCTGTCTTTTCAAGCAGGGACGAGGAGCACGATCTGTCGAAAGAATGGCTGTGAAGAGAGAAGAGAGAGTGAGAGAGAGTGTGAGAGAGAGAGCAGGTCGCGTGCCTCGACAAAACCCGCCGTACGCTCGAACGCTTTCATTACGGGGGTGCTTTATGCGTTTCAGTCAGGGTCGCGTCCGATGTCGGTGAACTTCGCACCCTCCGTATGTCCTGGCAGGACCGAGCGAACGCCTCGAAGCTTTTATCGATCCTTCTTCAAGTTTTTCGCCTTCGCCGGGACCAGCCGCCGCGCCGCGTCAAACGTTGCTCGCCCGCGGCTTTGTCGTAGTATTTCTTGCCTCGGCCCTGTCTATCCCGCAAAAGGCACATTTTCATTATCGCGACGCTGACTTCTGTCGCGTCGCGGCATTGTCTGCGGGACCGGCGAAACAACGCGATCCATTTGCTGGCACTTTCCTGATCGAGGATCGCGTTTTTGCGGAGGAAACGCCGCGCCGTTTCCGCGCCGCGGCAAAAAAACGAATCGGCGGCGAATTGTTTGTAAGCCGGAGTTTCCGACATTGTTTTTCTATGGGGCGCAGAACAATCCCTCAATATCTTGACACAATACTGTTACCATAATGTGCAGAGCGGCATCGACGTTTCAGGTTGTTAGCGACTAATCGGCGATTGAATTCTTTACACCACAGAGTGCATCTTTTAACACGTTGACCGCCACCATATGTCGGTGACGGAATTACGTTAATACATTAATTGTACTGATCAGGATCTACAAAATGCAAGAAAATTGGAGGGCTACTCAATATCATATAATTATTTTCAATTTTTATTTTACTAAATAGCTTACTTTGATTTTGTGGAATTCTTGAGGTGCCTAGTTTGGCAGTCGAATTGTTAAACATGGTTTATTGGGTGTATGGAAATTGCAGGATTTTATGCATTCATGCTAGAAACGAGTCGGTACAATTTATGCCACCTCGAGCAAGCGTTGCGACTGCAATTACACAGACTCCTACTTGCATCTATTTCCATAAAACTATTATATTTCAGTGCCGCTGCAAATACCGAGCGTGCTGTTTGTCGCCGATTTCATTTACTATATTAGTTTTCTGACGCATCGACGCAACTCTCGGAAAGAATCGCACCGGATCCATCGGCGGAGCAGCGGAAAAATTGCGGGAGGCTCTCGAAAGCGTTTCAAGCTCGCGGAAACCGGGCAGGAATGGAGTTACGGCTTCGCTAAAAAATATCTGCGGATAAATCGGTCACGTGGGGCCATTCCACGGTCTCGAGATTCGCTCCGCGATGCGAAAGAATCTCCATCGGATGGTCTGGTCTGGTCTGGTCTGGTCGAACGGGGTCGCCGGGACCCGAGGTCCGGCCGTTGGCTCGACTAAATTGAAAATTTCACGCCTGACGGTACGTCCGTCGGTGATTCGACGGGATTTCATCGACAGATGCCGAGGATTTTGCATAACCTTTCGCTGCCGCGGATCGGAGCCAGCCAGAGAAAAATATTGGGAGTATCGTGAACGGCCTCGTCGTCGAACGGCCGTGATATTTTTCTGCTCGGACCCCGGCAAATCCGGTATGCCGGTTTTGTTTTCAATTGGAACGGCCCTCTCTCTCTCTCTCTCTCTCTCTCCCCTTTGCGTCCCCGTTCTCGCGTCGGATCGGGAGGCAAAGCCTCTTTCGCGAGCGTAGACTCGAGGAAACCGAACCGATCCACCTTATATAACGGCGGATGGAACCACTTTATTTTTCCCTCGCGCGACGCGCTTGTTTTTAATACATTCGCCGCGCGAGGCGTATTCGACGGGTAATCCGTACCATCGATTCCTCCGCTTATCCTTCGATCCTCCTCCGGAGACATTCCTTGTTCCGTAATACCTCCGGTAGGTAACGAAAGCTGGAGCAACGCTACCTTCTTCAGGATAATTTTGGGAATTCATTTTTTATTAATGTATACCTAACGTGGAACTCAACTACGTTCAGCCTAGGCCTCATTCAGCCCACGACTGAATGTCCCGGAAGGAACTCTGAGCGAAAACTGTTCTCGATAAAAAAGTGATCGACCGACTTTCATCGGCGTCCCGATATTTATTCTCCTCGGTCCCGTTTCTTATTTCCCCAGCACCGAACTGACCCCGTATATCAGGAACTAGCGCAGGCAAACCCGCGAAATCCTCTCTCACTCTCTTTCTCTCTCTTCCCGGACACGGTCGCCGAAAGAAATAGGAAATAAAGTCGGTAGCGGTGGCGAGGGTGAGAGCTTCCCCGGATGCGAGTGGGTGGGGGAAGGGGCGGACGCCCGCGAAAGCAGCAATTTAATATCGCCTTCCCCGGTGGAATAAAAATACAGAGATAAATAGCCCGTAACTTCGGCACCGTGCAGCACCCGTGTCTTCGGGCACACGTACACCGACCTCACGCCCCCGCCATGGATACGTGAAAGTCGTCGGGAAACAGGTTGCGCACCGGCTAGTCGAAACTGATGCGACAATGTTCCGCAGACTTTCCCGGAGAATGTTTTTACCAAATTCCCGATCGATTACCGCAAATACCGCAAAGAGAGGTGTACACGATTCTGCCTTTTGGAGAGAGTAAAATTTGTTGCCAGGGTGGCAATTTTATTATCATTAGACTGCGGATCTTTATGCAAAATAAAATATTTTTACGTTGCTTGCAAGACACAGGAGCCGAATATTTTCTTTCCTCACTGAACACGTTGAACGCCACGTCAGCCATATGTGGCTGACGGAATTATTTGTGCAGGTTTTAAAATGAATTTTTACGTTGATATATTCATTGCACTAAACTTAATTAGGATCTGTAACACGCAAGAAAGTTGGAGGATTACTCAGTATCGTACATTTAATTTTTTGCAATTTTTATTTCATTAAACAACTTACTTTGATTTTATGGAATTTTTCGGGTTTCTAGTTTGGCGTTCAAAGTGTTAATCGGTTAACCGCGGAGTTTAATTTTAAAAATCCCTCACGGGAATTAAAATCAAAGAACGACGAGTATACACGTCGAACGCAGGCCCGATGCCGCTATTCTAAATTTTACGAAAAAAGTAAAGAAAAATGAAAAAGAATTACATTTTTAATCGATAAGAAACGCGGTTAACTGGTTAATGATCTTATCAAGTCGAAACTAATACACTGATGTCCTGATTAAAATTTGTTTAGTATACAATAAATGCCTTAAATTCGCGATCTGTTTATCGTTCAAGGAAGCGTGTTAACACTAAAGGTCGAATGATCGGATTTTTATTTGTCACTTGTGTGAATCACTCATAAAAACCTGTAAAACGACCGCATAAGGAAATCATTGGTAAATAGTACTTACAGAGATACGTCGAGGTTTCTGATCGCAATCTTCCCGAAGCAGTGATCGTTAACGGTACACTTCGAGCCACTCGTGCCGCGAATCGATTCTCCGTGTAGAACTCTTGGCCAACAAGATATCTCCATTCGAGCGAGAGAGCACGGATCCGGGCATCGCGTTCATTAAAAGTACAAAACTGAGAACTATCGGGTGCAACAACAGCGTTATTCGATTGAAGCCGAAGAACGCGCCGCTGCTGGCCGGATTAGGGCAGCCGTGAAAGCTTGAAAAATAGATTTCCGTCGGGGGAATCGGTTCGGCAGAGATTGTAACACACCCTGGAGTAGTCATCGAAGCGTTTCCGGGTGGTACGGGGTTGCCCGATGAAAAATAAAATTCTGGTCGAAGTTCGGCCGCGGAACGGAAACAACTAAGTGAAAAGTTAATTCGTCGGTGTGCCGGTGGCACGAGATTGAATTATAAATACTTAACGGGGGCTCGTTCGCCTCTCCCTTGCGCCTCCTCCTCCCATATCAGCTGCCGATCGCATTCAAATAAGCTCGCGAGGTTCGGTGCACGTCGACGGATCGAATGGGGATCCCCGTTGATCCAGCCCGTGAAAAATTTAAAGCGCCCACATAATTTCTGCGCTGGGGAAGTAGGCGAACTTTGAATCGATTCGTTATCGTGTTTATTGACGTTGTTTATAAGTTATTTTACGATTTGGCACATTTTTTCTTTTTTCGAAAATCATGTTGAATTTCCCCGGGGACCAAAAATCTCTTACGCGGTGGAACATCGGCAACTTTCGCAGTGATTTCGCGTGATGTACGCGCGCCGGGGGGCCACCCTGAGCGTATCCGCGATTCTTGTCGATCAATAAACGTCGATTGCGGCGCGGGCGAATCTCGCGAGCACAATGACACGATGCTCGCGAAACGGAGCAATAACGAAAACCACGGCTCCCGGGCCGCGGCCGTCCCGTCGCTGCCGCTGGGAAAGCCCGGGAAACACACGCGCTGGGAACGATCTCGAAAATGGCCGATAAATCTTCCTTTTGGAATTTTCGAAAGCGCCTCTCGCCTATGACGGACGCACAGCTCGTTCCGGCCGAGTGATCGTATTTTTCTCTACTGATCGTATTTTGTTCTTCCCCCTCCCACCATCCCTCTCCGGTTAGAGTAAAATAAAATGGACGGTGATAGCACGCTGACACGGTTTTCTTTATTTCGACGCGTCGTCCCTGGTCAACAGTATACATGCGATGGTTTTATATTCGTTCGAAACTGCGTGCACCGGTGATCCAAGTTAATGGACCGCTAAATGTTTAAATGTTTATAACTTCGTAAAGATATTGCTGCTTTAGTCTCTATTTGGACTCTCGTTTTTCAAAATCAAGCCTCTGCTTTCATCGGCTCTAGTGCGTTCTTTGAAAGTAAAACGAAAAAGGTAATTTTCTTTCAACAAATTTTATAGATTAGAATAATTCCACGAAGGTTAAAATGTAGGAGTACGAATCACCGTAAACCACGCAGTTGACACTATCATGAGTCGGCTGTCACGTCACCCAAATTTGAGTGACAGAATTAGTTGTCCACACAGACTTAAAACTCAATTTCAAATTAACTAAAAGGATAATTAATATATACTGGTCCGTAATATATACTTGCTCCGTTAAATGAATTGCTTTGACGGCATCATCTGATTTTTACGGCCACCAAGTTACCGATCAACGTCAGAAGAACTAATTCGCATAATCGGCCGCCCCCTGAAGCACCGCATAATCAGTTGCGATTTCGCCGTCGGAAATAAGCAGATCGTTTATATTCGGCAAATAATTGCTCGCCGTTGAAATAGCGGAGTTCCGTCGTTGCACTGGGGGGTTCTCAGAGCCGCATTTCAGACGAGGAAGAGCGGAAAGTGTCTCCGACAAAGAGTGGATCTCCGAGTAACGGAGAAGACGGCCGGCGTTTACGTAAAAGCTCCCCGACCACCCCCGCTTCGTGAAATCTTCGAGCGCTCGACGGACGCACGTTCGCGACAGATTCTCCAGGCACGTATTTCAATCGAACGGTTCGTTCGGTCTCTCGCGAGAGCATCCATTTACCTCTCCCGCCAGTCCCGACACCGTCGACGAGGATTTTTGGACCGACTTTACCGGCTAATACCGAATTGAGTGTCTGTCGGTTGAAGCTACTTTCCGCGGTGGATCCGAGTATCTTTCATCTACCACGTCTTACTACAGACACCGTTCAGTATTCATACGTCGAACGGCGCTCGTTCAGCGGGGCACACAGTCATAAGGAATACCGAATCAATCTTGCAACACCTTTGTCCAGCCATGCTTCTCTTTTGTTCTTTCTCTGGCTCTTTCAGAAATTATGCAGGCGTCCTTTTCGTTGCTCTTGATAACGTTACGTGTTCTATGCACTATTTCGGAGCAGGAGTAACGATTGTGCCAATTTTCATCGCGATACTTTCGCCAGATATTTTGTAAAAAATTTTCAAGGATGTGGTAGCCTAGAAAATTTTTTAACCCTCAACGGACCAATGCCGCCATATAAGCGGCATGGCACTTTTACTTACTGGGTCAATGCCGCGTATATGGCAGCAAAAATACAAAACAATAAAATATAAATGTATATAAAATAAAATATAAATATTTTCCTTTCTATACTTGATATGAAAATCTGAACAGTTACTCTTCGTATGAAAAATATCTTGGACCTGGCGGGAAGTAAACTTGAAATACTTCCGGACCGTTAATGGTTGAATAATGATTGCTTCCGCCGGACAGAATATACAGTGCCTATCGATACCAAAATAATTAGACGTCAAGCAGAAAGCGCGGGCAACGTTCGTGGCAAATTTGATATTGGTACGTCCGTTAGTTTTCTTGTGTAAAAAATTCCCAGCAGACACCCATTTGCAGCCGTCTAAAAGCTCCCAGAGGTCGGCTCGACACTCAACGGAAATCACATCGCCAGACACGTCGCAGCGTTCGCAGCTGGTCCCAGGCGATCTCCATACGAGGAAGGTGGGAAGAGCGAGTAGGCAGAAAATAACAAGGAAGCCAGCGTCGGCCCGATCAAAGGGTAAAAAGCGTAGGAGGCCTAGCTGTTTATTCAAACAGCAACAAGGTTACCGCGATACGTTTGGTCCTCGGTCTGGCTGGCCCGTAAAAGGGAACGGCCGAAGAGAGAAACAGAGAGAGAGAGAGAGAGAGAGAGGAATATACATGTATATAGAGAGAGGGAGAGAGGATGCGGATCTAGCATCCCCGGTGATCCCCTCCACGGCCTGGGAGTACGTGTGCTAACTCCCTGGTTCGGTTCGTCCTGTACACGCTCAGGCATTCATGTCCCATACATATTTATGCCGGTCGGGTGCACGTAACAGGTACCGCGGTATATACAGTTATACAGGGAGCGGTGCGCGCGGCAGGCAGGATATCATGGAGAACATCACGTCGTGTCGGGGTGTGATACGTTTGTTTCGTAACTAGGCGGGTAATATTGTGCCGTACACGTCGCACGGAAACACCTGCACGTCGCGACGTGGCAGGCCGGCCGCCTCTTCTTCATCTCCGTGTGCGCCACACCGGTTATCGCTGCCCCCCGTTCTCCTCCTCTCTCTCCCTCTCTCCCTCTCTCTCATTCTCTCACGTGTCCCCCTGATGGAGAACACAGAACCCCAGGACGCCATATCGAGGCAACGTGCCAGCGCTCGCTCATTAACACCATCGCCTCTCAAAGGGGTAGCCGACGAGCCCGCGATCTGCGGAAACACCGGGATCGATGCAACCGAGTGACTTTCTTCGAATCAAGGGAACCAGCTGGCCACGGTGCATTGCGGACGCAGCCTGGGGATGCTGGCGAGGTGCACATGTGGCCTGACATCATCACTTTGGGAAGCTGTTCGGGTGGAGACGGGTCCAAGTCCGTATTCAGGGGGTAGGCCGGTTGAACGCCAGAAGTAAGGTGAACTGTGACAATTTCTTTTTTCGAAACTATGAAAGGGATCTTTCTGAAACTTGTAGAATAATTTAACCGATATTTTAGCAGTGGGTATACATTTTTTCGTTGCGACATGTCCGGTAGAAATGGAGATGCATAAACGTTTATGAAACGTAAGGTGATCTCTGAAATTTTTCTCTAAAGGAACTATGAGGTGGATCTTTTTGAAACTCATGGGAAAATTTAAACTAACATTCTGAGAATATGCGTGAATTTTTTCGTTAAAAAATGTTCGATACCAAAGGAGATATATTTATGTGGGTCTTTCAGGTGCAGATCGGTAGGCAGCCACGATATTCCTGATTCTTATGTCCCGTTGATGTATATCGTTATCGATTTATGCGCGAAAGAAGTCTTCATTTTTGCAACCAGTTTCTTAGCGGATTCTCTGCGCTGTTTTTCCGCGTCCCGGCGTTACCATACTTGGCTGCGTAACTTCCGCCGTCTGGAACGTCTCTCGCAGAGCTGGCACAAGCGTCAGCCTAATATTTATCCTCTGGACGGGCACACGGCAGCCCCTTTTTTCCGGGATCGGGGCTTGTAGTTTGAAACAGCGGGGGCTTCCTATCGACCTGGAGTGGGTGAATGATTCAGGAGTTTATCTTCTGCCAGCCAGGTAATTGGTGCCCCCTTCACAAGGCCGGGTAATGTTGACATCTCATTCCCCGGCGGACCTGGCTCCTGGTATCCTGGCTCCGGCACCGGTCTCACCTGAAAATCTTCCCTCTGTTCGGGACCCGGCCCGACGTTCCACGGACACCGGCCGAGCCTCATACGAGTGTCTGCACACACTTCCAAAGCAACTAGCCCTTCCCTTTCTCCTCATCCATTTCTGTTCTCCTCCTCCATCTCCTCGGCCGTCGTTCCTTCGTCTCATCCCTCATTTCCCCGGTCCCTTTGCAGGCGGCGTCATGATTACGATTTTATTCCTTTTTTCCTCCGCGACGTCGCTCAAAGCTGCCTCCTCGGCTCTTCAATTTGTTCGTCACCGTTTACGAGGGCGGATACTTTTCCCCGCGAGCGGAGCCAGCGAACGAGCGACTTTCCTGTTTACTGTTTACTGCCTTCGTTGCTTCGCGCTGGCCCCCGGTAAATATTGAACGAGGCTAACGGACGCGCGTGCGACGACTCGTCAAGAAGTTTTTTCACGTCTTCCGGGAACCGAGTACCTGCGCTAGACGATTACCTGTCCCGGATTTCGTTCCGGCGAGACGGCGGTTCGACCGAGACGCGATCGATATCGACGCTGTCCGTAGAATCGAGAGTCCTGCTGGTCCACCCTGTAGAACACTTTGTTCCGAGCAGGACGATTCAAAGGAGTAACACAAGTATTTTATTGTTTCGCTATGGCTGTAATGAACGCTGGATGGATAAGTCGCGAGCGAGATCGTTAGTAACCGAAATGGTATAGCAACGTTCGAAGCTGTACAATGGCAGCATTTGAAACTAGACAAGTAGAATAACATCGTCTATGGCCAGACAACTAGAATAGTTTGTACTTAGGCAAGCGCGGTAGGATCGTTTGTAGCCAGACGATTAGAATAGTATAATTTGCAGCAAGACATGTAGAACAGTAGACTGACAACTCGACTGGAGAAGTAGAATAAGATCGTTGAGGTACAGACAAGTAGAACGAAAGCGTTAATAGTCAGACTAGTAGAATGAAATCGTTACTGCTCAGGCGAGTGGTCTAGGATTATTAGTAACGCGATGCTAAGTAACCAGAAGAGTATAGAAAGTTTGTAATTAAACAAGTTGGAAGCAGCTGTTATCGGTGTAACTAGTGAGGAGTGTTTAAGAGAAATAATACGGTACCACATGTCAGACATCTGTCTCGGGAACGGGACTAATTCAATGAGAAGAAATATATAGTAAATACACTCGTCTCAAACCGAAGCGTGACATGCTCTCATCAGGCGAGTGCTGCCACATTCGACACGTGGAAATAAAAATAAACCATCCCAACAGTACCAGATAAAACAACTCGCAACGCTAACAGAATCATTTCTTGTTCTGAAGGTGGAAGTTTTATTTGCAATCTCCCTGCAAGGAAAGAAATATCTGCAGCACAGAACACCATGTACCTTGTCCCTTCGGTGCGAAGTAGAATATGAAACATTAAAATACACACCATCTTCCATTCCTCTGAATCAACAATCGGCTCTCTTTCTCTCTCTCTCTCTCTCTCTTCTTGTAGCGCCGAATGTTGCAAAAATATGTAAGAATGTAACATTTGTCTGAGAAAATCCACACAGAGCGCTACGAAATTTTGCCGTATTTTGAAGAACGCCGAAGTTATTTTGCCACTTCCACGGCCGAGTGCACTTTCATTTCGAATAATAAATCAGTCCGTCTCTCTCCGGTCGACGGTCGGTTCCTTTTCCTGTCTCTTTCCATTTTTGTCGCGCCGAACGCGACCCGGCGATTCGGTGTTTGCAGTTGGGAGCCTCGTATCCTGTACGAGCGTATATTACTATCTCCTCGTCGTGTCCATACCGATGCCCGGCCCCAGAATATTTTCCCGTGTTTCCCCGGGATTTCCATATTTCTTCTGGTGTTGCCGTGTTTGTTTTCGCCATTTCCCGATATTAAAACGCTCGAGTGCCGCGGTCCCCGGCTTAGGTCTCTCTCTGTCCCCGTTCCACCCCGGCTGCCGTCCGTTATTGTCGTCACTCCTGCGGGACTCGCGGCGATTTCCTGCGCAGCCGAATGGAAATATCCCGCAGATGTCGCGATTCTTATGCACCCGGGCCTCCCGACGTGCACCGTATCGGCGCCGACTGCTATTTTGGACACCTCGATTGGCCAACGTCTGCCAATATGTTAAATATTAGAACCGACGTGACGCGTATTGCGCCACGGAAAAAGTCCTAACGTAAATCGGCCGCTGTTCGTTCAATGGAAATCCATGCAAATCAGCCGCGGAAGCGTTGCCGCGTATTCTTTCCTTCGAAAAGTTTCGATTAATCTGCGGCGAGGCACTCGAATCGAACTTTTTACACCGTATCGTTGCGTTCTGCGGAAAAACTGGGTAATCGAGTGATGTAGAAATCGCGGGCATGCAACCATTCTATTTTTTTTTTAGGTCTTTCGTATTCTATTTTTTTACTTTCACTCCTCTCCTGCGAATGTTTTTAATTTGTTTAGAAAACAGTAAAAACATTAGAAAAATTTGGAAATGCTGTTACGTTATTTTCAACCTATCAAACATATTAAGACAGAAAATAAATTTCTATTTCACTCCAGTCTGAGAGCCAGAAGATCAACCCCCTTGGAGAGTTTCTATAAGTTTTACTCGACGATGCTTTTTTCAGTATTTCGATGGGATAGCCTGTTACAAATGGTGCAATTTGGAATGGAATCTCGTAATACAAATAAAAGGATTGTTCTCGCGGATATAGTGAGCTCGCAATAGCGGAACGGTCCAATCTTCTCGCGGCGGTTTTAATTTCTATCGGCGCAGAGCCTCGAATTTACGAATGAAACCGGCCGAGGTAGAAGGGATAGCAGTATTTACCCCCGGGAGGGTGCTTCAAGGACTGTTTATGGAAAGGCACCGGCGAAAGTCTCGGCGCCATGGAAAATGAAGTTTGAAGACCGCTTTCTCTCTCTCTCTCTCTCTCTCTCTCTCTCTCTCTCTCTTTCTCCTATCCTTTCCACTCTCTCTCTCTCTCTCTCTCTCTCTCTCTCTCTTTTTTATTCGCCGAGACTGTTTCGGGGATTGTTTACGCGGGGATCCCTCGATGAAAGTTCCACGCGTCGGGAATAAACGTTTAAACTTCTCTCAGACGGTTTGCTCGTGAACTCGCCCTCGAGCCGGGCTTTTTAATTGAAATTAAAGTGTCTCCGGCGCCCGGCTAACCGAGCCATTCGATTGCAATTGATCACGATTATTACGGCAAAACAACCGTTCGAGACCTAACCATTTCCTTAAAGTCTCTGCAATCCCTGCGACGCGACAGTTCAATTCCCCTTCAAGTTTGCGACTGTTAAATTTTCGCGATAACAAACTACAAATCAATCGCGCGTGCTCCTGACATCATACGAAACTGTAACAAAGTGGGTAACAGATTTAAAATACAAAATTTCGGTGCTGATACCGGCACTGCGTTATCAGGTAAAAGTAGTTAATGACACTTTGGATTCTCGTGTTAGCGTAATTAATAGTTGGTTAATATTGCAACGATACAGTGTTGTTGTAGTTCTAGTTCTAGTAAACAATACTGGTGTCTTCTTGAAACGTTAATGGCCTCTGTCAAGACCGTTCGAGATATTTTACATTTCTAATTATTTTGCCATGCATTAGTGAAAATTGGTATGTAGGAGTTTTTTTCTGGAGTCATAGGAGAGGCCAGCATGCCATTGTAGCATTAATGTAGGTCAGAAATAAATTTTCGTTTCAGGAAAATGCGAATGGTGAAAAGCTAGTAGTACGAGTACGGCATAAATCAGACAATGCAGTTTACACGGCATAGAATTCCTAAACCAAAGGGGATAGGATAAAAACGAAATAAAGCTGATAAAAAAACTCTATAAACCTCTATTATGCGCCATAATTTTAAACCTACTATTATCATCGTAACTAAGCCATTATTAACGTTATTATTCATAAAATCGATAGCTTTTTTTGCTGAATTTTCAATAATTCTTTCTTTTCAATTTTAAAGGAACTAAAACCGGTAATAAAATATCTATGAAGCTCCCATTCAGCTTTCAATCGATACTACTAATGTCCATAAACCCAAATCATTATTCTCAGACGTATTACTTCCAGAGAATGCAAATTACGAAGCAGTGGTAATACAAGTACACCATAAATCAAACATTGCAGTTTCCACAACACAGAGCCTTTGAACCAAAGCAAATAAATAACAAGGAATCAGGAACAGAAAAATTGTCAACAAACCACAAGACTTCCACTCAACTTTCTAACATTCGCCAACAATTTCTTCCCTTTCAAGGGCCCAAAACCTCCAGAAAAAAATCAACAAATCTCTCATCCAAGTTCCAATCCATATCACCAATTCCCTCCATCCGAACCAACTATGTTGGCAACGAACCGATCACGGTCCCTCACTATCAACCCCAAAGAATTCTGAACGAGGCACCAAAGATCACACTCGCGCTCAAAGACAGGGAAAGCAGTCGCGGTTTCCGGGGGGCCGGGAACGGGAGAGGGGTATTCTGGGAAGACAATGTTCGATCCGGGAGCCGGATATCAAAGCGGACGGGTGCTCTGCGAATTTTTCGCGTCGTCGCGGGATCCTCGCTCCTCCATTGAAGTTGGGCTGCGGCAACAGCGCGCGGAAGTGGCTTTATGCTTTTAATAATGGCCCCTCCTCCGTTTCCCCGGCCCTTCCCTCGTCCCAGGGCCGCCGGAAATAGGTGCTCGACCCTTTTTCCGGTTTTTCAGGTAGAGCGGAACACGCGCGTGCACACACAGCCGACTGCGGGGACGGGTTTCAGGTATCGCGGGCGCGTTCAGCCCCGCTTCAAGCGCTCCACTCGACGCTTTATGCCTTTGTACAATCTCTCGACTGTTTTCCATCGGCGATGTCGTCGTCGAGGACCGCCGACAAGCGGAACGGGCCTCGTTTCCCGTCGACGACGACGACGACGACGACGACGACGGTCGTTAAGTTCGAATCCGGATAATTGACAAAGCGGCCCGGAGCGGAGGCTTCGCGCGATCATCCTGCCGGCGTTTTCCTCGTGCCGACGTTTTCCCCTCTTCTTTGCTTTCTCCATTCTCTCTCTTTCTCTCTTTACCTTCACTCTTCCCTTCGCGTCCCTACCTGTCTCGCTCTCATCCCATTTGCACAGATTCGCCCAGAGTTTTTTTCGTGACGTCGAGGAGGATCAAAGTTCGTCGCTCGCTTGGCAATAAAACGCCGCTGCCTCGAAGAAGTTCGAGTCTCGCGAGCCCAAGCGACGATGGAGTGGAATCTTTCTGCGGATGATGGAGAGTAGAATGTTTGCTTTCCCTTTTCCCCCTTTCCCCCCTCTTCCCAACAGCCGGCGGAAGAGATTGCGCATGGAGATTACGAGAGGAAGTTACTCCTTTGCGCTCGGGACGCTCGGCGAAGCCTGATTCGGGTACACTTCAGATTGTATTTTAATGAACGTGTTGCTGAATTTATGTATTATTGTCATTATGTGTTTCTGAATAACGGAATTTAGTCGATCATCCCCCACGAATGCGTCTCTGTAATTTCAATAGAAGTAACAAAATCTGAAACCGGTGATTTCACTGACGGTGGTAAGTTTAAAAAAATATATATAAATAATTCAATTACTCGTTTGTAACTCTGAGAATTAGTTCTCAGAGGATCAAATGGCAAAGAATATTTACATCTTACTTTCTTTCCTGAGCGGATTAAATAAGCTGACGCGAAAGTTGGATTTCAGGAAACTCCCACTGACAATGCCCGAGAGTGATGTTCGCGGTAGAATGAATTTTTTCCCGGTCTTTTGTCGCCGGAATCCACGACCAACGCGAGCAGATCACCGCGAGGGTTTATTTCCGCGAAGAAAATGCGAAAGAAGGATTTCCCGTTGCATGGTATCCGCATAAATCCGGGCGATCTAATTATCGACGCTGGGAGCAGCTCATTCAGCATCCAGATGCTCGCGGCTTCCACCATCAATATTGCATCCGCCGCGTGCGCGTGACTTGTTTACGATTATCATTGCAACAAAATGCATCGCCCCGTGCTAAGCAAATATGGGCCGGCACCGCTCCAAGATTATAAATGATCCGGTGCTCGCGACGATACCATTCAAGCCGTTCCGCTGAATTGCCTCGTTCTTGATGGGAACCCGCGTAATTGTTACACAGAACTGAAGAAAATTAATTCGCCCTGCTTGTGACAAATGATTCCCCTGAATCCCTATCCATCCCGTTTCGTTCCTCCGGCCTGATAACGATCCCGTAACGCATATTTAATTCTCTGCGTTTCTGAGAGCTTCGAAATTAATTACAAACACACACAATACGGTTGCGACAGATAAAATTGCACCACTGTTTGAACGCGTACAGATTTGTTTGCAGATTTAAGTACATAGCAGACGCATTCGTTCCAGAATTAACAGGACCGTCTGTTCGAGAGGTGTCAAATTTCTCGTTTCAAAATTATTGAGGACATAGAATTGCTTTTGCGGAAATTTGCGTAAATATACTGGAACGAAAGTGGATTGAAGCCTCAGTAAAATCGTTCCTGCGATTCATATAGTATAGTAAATGTTGCCTGAGCGAAAATCATTATTCGAATTGTGCTGCAGTGATTAAAAATACAGCGAGTCTTCCAAAATATGTGAAAAAATATTATGGAAAATGTAAAAATGTAGCAGAAATTTCCACCATTGTTTCATGTAAATGAGTGGTTGGTAGTTCGTTAATAAAATTATGTTACAGTTTCGTTTGGAGGTTCGTGACTTTAAGGCAGGCTAGGGGATTCACGTTATGAGCGTAATATGAAATCTGGAAGACTCGCCGGGCCTGTCTCGTAAACGATCTCACTAAGATTTCGATATTAATACCGCATTCCGCGTTTACAGTAGTTAGAGTCAACTATTCCTGAGGCGCGCGGCAAGTGCGCTTCAAAGAGCTCCATTTCTTAGGAATACCTCGACAGCGTGTTGTCGTTCGCAAGATGAAATATTTTACGGAAGGCTGGGCATGAATAAACGTAGCCAGCCCTGTCGTACTCACAAATAGTCAGCCAACTGCCTCTGATAACGCGCGAGAGAGAGAGAGAGACAGTGACAGTGACAGTGTCTCTCTTATATCGTACCACCAAAACGTGTTCCAACAAAATAATACCGAATTTCAATCTGCAGTTTTCAGAAATATTTCCACAGTTCAGCTTTAAATAATTAATATTTTTGCGGTAGGACGTCCCATTTTAATTATCCATTAACATTTAAATTAATGTCGAGGCATTTTTGTTCACGTTAAACTATCAGAAATAGCTCAAATCAGGTTGCGAACGATTCGTGGACCATCTTGTAGAATTTAGCCACGTGCAAATTAATATTCACGGAACTCGCGAACAAAATTTAATCTCGAAGTTGGCATAAAAATTAGCGAAAAAGCGTCGGTGAAAAAAGCATGACGTGAACAGGATAAAACAGAGCAGCCAGAAACGACAAAACAAAATTGAACAACCGGCTGTTTGAAAAGCCCGCGATCAATCCCGCGCGCGAGTCGCGGCATTGTGCGAGCTTTTTGTACTTAGCTGGCCGCCGTAAAAATATTTAATTGAGAAACAGGGACGCGTGTACTCACCGGTGTCCGTGCTGCCAGGCAGAAGAATGGCATCGTCGCGGAACCAGGAAGTGACTGTCAGGTGTTCTTTGACGTCTTCCCGGGCGGTGCAAGATAAAACCGCGTTGCAACCCTCCACCACGGGGGATCTATTCACCCTCACGTCGTAGCCGGGCACCGTCAGCACTGGAATCCGAAAAGAAAATCTCGGTTACAACTTCGGCACAACCATTCCAGTAAACTGTAATTGCTAGACGCCAGTCCTTCGTAGAAAATACATATTTTCTTAGTCGATTCCGTCTATTCCTTCTTACAATAATTTTTAATAGGTAACACAACAATTCTTAAATTTCTTCAGTTTTATGATAGAAATTTTAATTCCTACGTGTGTATATTGATATAAGCATTATTCACATCCTCCTCCGCTTGACCAAAGCACCGTTACCAGAACGATTACCAAAACTAAATAAAACGGATGTAAAACATCGTGTAAAAATCAACAGAAGCGACATAAATATCCGCGTGACAGTACACGGAAACGACGCCAAAACCGTATGAAAGTAAACGAAACTAAAAAAACTCGTGTCAAAACAAATAAACGCGTTGAAACACCGTTAAAAATTAAGCTGTGGGAAAATACGTACACCGCGCGAAAGGTGAGCCACGCGTGTTATTTGTAGAAAAATATTAAGCGAGATAAAGTTGCTTGGGGGACACGATGAAAATGATTCCCGCGGATTTTAATTGGCCGGGTTCTTATTTCGTGAATATTTTACGTATCGGTTCCGAACCGGTTAATAAAGCCTTTGTATAAACTGGAAATCGTCGCGTTGCATTTACAATGAAATGTCCCCGTCTCGGAAGCATCGTGTTGCATCCGTAAATACTCTGACGCGGCATTAACCAGCCACTGATTATCATTGTTACGAATCCGGCGCAAAATCAAAGTTATATTCGGGGCGCGTGGAGCGTGCATTACGCCCGTCATGAAAACCGTGATTCGAGAACCTCGTGACGATTTCACCACTATTATCATCTGTCGAACTAATTAATTGAACGAGATTATCATTATTAAATGTAAAGAGAGTTTTATTTATTCATTGGCCGCTACTCTATACACGTAATTAATGGAACAGATAAGCGTGGCATTATTTATTAACGCACTGTCCATTGTCCGGTGTTACAATACTGCATCATTAAAGGGACATACTTGTTCCATTGCGTGACATATTTTAATAATCATCAGTGATTCCGCGAAAATTAGCAACCCCGTTAGCTCCAAAACTTCGCCCCTCCGATTGCCCTTTATTATACTCGTTGTCGTTAACAGTCTATCAGTTTAATTTCGTAATTGCGTACACATTCATAAACAACGTAAGAGGAAAATATTGAAGATAAAAGATACGATTATTTATCTTGAAATAATGCAGACGAAATAAAACGTAGGACATCGTTCATTTAAAAAATCGAATAGTCATTTTGTAAAAAAAGGGCTGATATTATTACGCACATTGAAGCTAGATCTACAGGTTCAAAATTGTCCGATTAACGATTATTGAGATTACAAAACTGAATGGGGAATTATTGAACGAATTTATCTCTTCATATCTACGTGTACTTTTGATATTTTTATAAAGTAATAATGCGGTAAGGCGTTAATGCTGCGCAGACCTGGTGCCAAGATCGCAAACGCGTATCATCTAAACTGCGATCCAATAATGATCATTTATTTACCATTAATGCCCCGGTGACGGGGCAAGGGTGCACGGGGGGTTGCTCTGATCGCCGCGAACGGTAAAGGAGCACGTCAGAAACTGATTAATAGCTGGCCTTTCATAAATCACCGAGAAGAGCCCCTTCCGCGCGAGGATATCTGGCGGAGCGGCATTTGTTTAACGATATCGAATCGAGTCGCGGGTACAGAGGGGGTGCGGGTAGTTCGGGTTCGGTTCGACCGGCCCATCCCCCTCTCATCGTATTTGCATAGAACCAGAGGATCCCGGGGATTTTTCATGGAGTCCGACGTTGTTTACCAACACCTTCTCGAGTGCCCGGGGCGAAAGACACCAACGACGCAGAAGTTATAAATCACGCGGCGCGACGTGGTATCCGGTACCACGGTGAAATTCTCACGGTAAAAATCGACGAGACGACCCCCATGAACGGAAGATGCCACCGCGCCCGTGCCATTACGACCCCACCCCGATTCCCAGGCTAAATCGAGGATGTAATGGCCCCGGGTTTCTGCTTTGCCTCCGAGAACCCATCGAAGAATCGGAATGGCGTTCACGCCGCTCTGTTTCAGATCGAACTACAAACTACCCCCTATCGACGTTTAGAATACAAATCGCTGCGCCGAGGGTTCGGAATGGTTTATCCCCTGGCGCGGTCGACACCCTTTTAATCCCCGTTTTGAGCTGAGTAGCCGGAATGTTTATTCGGCTTGCTGGAATAAATAACAGTGCATCGTGTCATCGAATCAGCACGAGAAACGTATTTTTAACAAGTTTATATATTTTAAATATGGAAAACATCGCGTACCGTGCTGCTAAAGAGAAGCATTCGGTGTAAAATGCGAGTGCAAAGGTGAGTGAATTATTATACTGGAATTTTTTACGCGATTACTTCTAAGGAGCGTATGGGTAAAATAAAAATTGAGAAAATCGGCGAATTGAAAGAACCGGTTCGAAGATCTACAGCAAGCCGAACCGATTCGTATTGTTTGTAGCCGAGGCATCAGATTAACAATGCGTTCGTGTTCCAGTATACCAAGATATTCTTTTTGATGTCGGCCCGGTGGATTTGCTCGGTTTTACGGCGGCAGAGGAGGCGGAGAGAAGGGCAAAGAAAAGCGGACGTTCGTCGACGGTGAATCCTCCGGCGGAGATAAGATTAGCGCCGCATCCGGAAATTCATTTTCAGCTCGAGCAGTTCCGTCGCTGCTCCATTTATTCTCGGAACTGACAGGCCAGGTACGATATTGCTCTTAATAGTACTGTCAGGTCGTCGGTCGTCACGCTGTTACGCTGTCTCATTTCGGCGGCGCAATTTAAATATCGGACGTAACGCGTTTACGAGCCTGCCCTTTTCCTCTGCTGCTCGTGGATGCGAATTCTAAAATCCGCAACGGGATACGACTTTGTACCCTCATCCTTGACTGCAACAACTAACGAAATGCATAACAAGATCGCTGTTCCAGCAGAAATAAGGTATTCCTCCTTTGAATAATTTTAATAGGACGAAAATAATGCAACGACATCCTTAAATACCTAAATTCCCTATTTTACTTACTCTGTGTTCTTATCGCTACACAGCGGATTCCACGGACTTATCATAAAAATGAGTAGAGATGCTAAAAGAATTTTAAAATTCTGTTACATTGTTTTCAACCTCTTAAACACATACACGGCAACTTCGTTACTGTCACCATTTCCTAACAATATTCAGAAAGAAGATAAATTTGTATTTTTATTCTAAATATATATTCGTTTACTTGTCACAAATGCACATAATTCTACAATACTAAAGATCGCCTAATACTGTAAGTTCTTATAGCTACACAGCGGATTTCACGGACTTATCATAAAAATGAGTAGAAATGCTAAAAGAATTTTAAAATTCTGTTACATTATTTTGAACCTCTTAAACACATACACGGCAACTTCGTTACTTTCACAATTTCCTAACAATATTCGGAAAGAAGATTTTGTATTTTTATTTTACATAAAGATCCGTCTACTTGTCACAAATTGTGTGCAAACACAAAGTTGCGTAGCTTCACGACGTAATGCCATTGCCATAGAAGTAATTCCCCGCTTTGAACGCAGCAGTTCGCACAAAGAGCAGCAAAAAGTCGGCCGCTTAAGGGGCTAAGCGTAATTAGTAGCGAAAGGTAGTCGCAGAGAGATCGCGAGCGTCGCGGCGTCGGGCGCCGGATCCGCGGCGTTAATTGAGCCTCGTTACATCGAACCTGAGCGTTCTCATTAACAAACGGGTTCCGAGACCGATAATCGCGACTCCGCTTCCGGCACTCGAGCAACAGCCGGAAGAAGGAGCAGAAGTTTGCGTGCGGCGACTGACCATCGCGTCGCTCGGCCTCCTGGATACAGAAGAAGCGTCTCGTTACCGGCCAATCTATTTCGCCGTTCCGATTCGAAAAGTTTCGCGAGGCTCTGCAAAACTCGCCTCTGAAAAGTCTGGGGGGTTGGTCGACGACTCCCGACACTCTTGACGACGTCTCTCTCTCGGTTCACGGGGATGGGGCACACCGTCGGAGGGGCGGGGGAGAGGCACCGTTCATTAAAATGTGTTCCAGCCGGCGGTAATTACGCGTTTAATTATTTAAACGAGTGACCCGGCATTCACCAAGATTTCATCCCTCCCACGGGAAACGCAGACCCTACCTTTCTCCCGGGCTGCGCACAGTCCGATTCGCTACCCTAGCCGAGTTAAACCCCCTACCAATCTGTCCCTGTTGTCCCTTTTCCTTTCAACCGGTGTGTCTCCACTATTTGCTTCTTATTCCCCCCACTCCCCACGGATTTTTGCTCTTTCCCGTTTGCTCGACCCTTTGTCTTGGAACTGCAACCCTTTTTCTGCGCGGCCACCCCACCTGATACAGTGCTCGGCAGAACGATGAGACGTTTGATACGTTTCAGGATTTTTCGTAATTCACCCCTCGCCTTGCAATTTAATTCCTGGATTTTAGATTGGAACGTTTTGTGTTGCTTCAAAATCGATGTTAAATGGATGCTACCGAGAATTCGTTTTAGATCTTCAGTTCCCCACTCGCTATGCCATGCAACAATATTTTAGAAAAAAAAAATGGTCTTTCAGGTTTGAAACGAGACCAGATTTATCGCCGTACGATTCTTCTTCGCAAAATTACATCAGTTCCAATGTGAAGTTCGGTGTTCAAATACTTTTAGGAGCCACTGTACATCAAACGTTCCATCATTTCGTCGGACACAGTATATCTCCTGCCGGCCATCTTCATCTAATCTCGCGCCCCTCTCGTTCTGGTCTTCTATCTGGCCGGGCTTTCTTTCTCCGGAGTCGGACTCGCAATTTCGTTTCCTTTTTTTCGTTTCCGACCTCTCCCCCTTTTCAGGTGGTCGCGCGCGCGCGCTCTTTGACCAGACGCACCTCTTTTCATCTCTGTCGCATTCGGACTCGGGGACGAGGACGTCCCGGACGTCGCGACTGCCTATCCCCGGATGGATGCACAAGGCACCGTGAATGAGACAGTTAATTGGTCATGAGGATAGGGGTCGCCGGGTTCGCCCCATTCATCGGGCCCGTTTACATTTCGAGTCACGGACCGCGTTGCTTATTCCCGCGTTAATTATCGCTGTTTAAAAGCCACCGGGTCGCTCTCTCGCTCGCGCGCATCCTGAACGGCCAGCTGATAACGGTCTGCGAGAGGAGAGCCCCCATTCTCTCTTTGTGCGACACGCTTGCTCTCAGGATTCCGCTATCTACAGACCGCCGATCTTAATGGAAATTAAAGTTGGCCGGGGCTCTTTCACGGTAATTGGAATCAATTGGCTGCTTGCGTCCCGGCGACCACAAAGTCTTTTCCCTTTCGCCTTTAAAGTAATCGCGTTGTCACGTGGGAACTATGCATTGCGGAATTTTACGGACGATCTGATCCCCTGATACGAGAATCAGATACCATATCTTCTTGAATTTTGGTTGCAGTGGTTTCAAACCAGAATAGAACAAAAATACATTTCACTAAAATTCTGATTTTCAAAAATTTGGAAGATTTTTAGATGCAGTAAATACATGAATTTGTCATTCATATGCAATAAATTCGCCGAGTTTAAATTAATGACTATGTTTAAGGATGTTACACACAATGGCCGTAATGAATACTTATTATCTATCTAATAATCCCGAGTTAATAAAGTAGAAGCATGTAATCTTCTTTAATGAAACAGGAAGATAGATTAACTTCTGGTTGTAGAAACTTTCACTAAAGTTTGTACTGAATTGTAATTCACACGCTCACGCAAACTATGACATCGTAGAATTTACAGTGTAGTCATGTAGTTGAGTAAAACAGGCTTCTGCTTGGTGAGGCAAGTAGCACAGGTCAATGTTTGATCGAGCAGGAAGTAAGAGTACAGTATCATCAAACGAATGATAGCTGCGGTAACAAGCAAGTGATGAAGACAGCTCTTTAGAGAGACGGCTAGAGAATGTTGCGGTCTAATCGAGTGGACACAAGGAGCAGATATTTGATCGAACTAATAGGATACATTCAAGTTTGGACAGACAAGTAGTATCGACGGATATTTACCGAAGCAAGTAGTACGAACCAGAATTTAGTGATACTGGGTGAAACAAATAATGCCTGGTGGTATTTGATCGAAGAAGCCATAAGACTGTTGGGTAGTTAGATAGCATGATGCTGTTATGAGGCTAGTAATACAAATCAGTAGTGTAGATCAATATATCCTCTGGCGTGATGTAAAACTAAAAATTCAGCAAACTAAACGCTATTTTTTAATTACTTGGGATATAGATTACAGAAACAAGCTACACTTTTCACTTTAAATTTACAGAAATGGTCAAAATGCGTACAAGCATAGAACTCAATAATTAGAGGCAACTACTGACTTCTGAAATAGTGTCGCAAATTTACTACCGCTTTCCAGATTTATGCGAGGATACTAGCAGTGTCTCTTCTAATTTTGAAGTTCCGTTTCTCACGGTAACTAAAAGCGGGCGAAGCAAACCAAAGCCGGCCGGTGTTCTGTGCGACCCCGAAGTCGAGAGCCCTTCGGGGTCTGACCAAGTTTTTCCCTCATAGAGGGGGCAACATGGTCACGACGAGCATCGAGCTCAAACTCGACTTTCGAATTCCTCTTTTCGGCTTAAATTGGCCCGGCGCGCGCTTCCCCGCGGCGAAACTTTCGCTCAGAGCGAAACGAAGAATTTCAGTTGCCCTAGACGGCCTCGACTTGCGAACTTTGGCCGCGACGACGGGTAGCAATCGATCGAGTCCATCGCGGGACTCGAGAGCACTCCGAAAATTCTGTCTTCTCAACCCCCGGCAAGATTCGAGCAAACAAAACTACGATCTCGGAGCAGTACCCGTAAAAATCTGGTACCTGCTGAGCTAATTTCATACTCGTACTACTCGCAGGAAATTTATTCGGACAAAAATTCAAAAAAGCTTTTCTTCCGAGCGCCCTGTCGCGATCTACGAAATCCTAATTAGTTGCTCAGGGCTCGAGGGCTAAGCTGCTCGGATTAAAACTTATACCGTCGCGGAAAGAGCGTCCGCAATCGTGACCGTAAAACACATAATAGAAATTAAGCTCGACTTAACGGCTCCAATTAGGCAGCGCCGTTCGCGGCTGCAAAAAGTACAAAGAGATTCACGGACGGGACGTAAGGATGAGATTCTTGATTATTGCAGTCGTTCCGCGGGGAACCGTTAAAAATTAGGATAGCGATGCGGTTCCTGAGAGGGCGCGCGACCCAACGACCGGTTACGAGGTCGGGAAATGCTCGGGCGACGATAAAATTCTGCGGAGAGAGGGAGGAAACGACGGACGAAACGAAACGTGCAAATGAAGCCAATATGCGCAGATCTCCAGCCAACCGGGCAACGATATTTCCGTGGATTCGCAACCATCGCCGGGATTAAGTTTCTTCGGTTTACGTGACGGCGTCGCGTATCCGTTCCCCGTCTATTTCTGTATCGACGCGGCTCGATTCGCTGATTCCTTCGAGCGTGATCGGTTCAATATGTACGGACGAAATTAACCCCTTCAAGGGATCCATTTTTCAAGGCTTTACCAACCATTCGATACGCCATCCAATTTATTTTGCAAATTCATTTCAATCTTGGGAGAATCGGCAATAAAAAGTACATTGGGAAGGCGGAAATTACAGTTCGGCGGCAGTAGTAATAGGCAGTATTGGGTCAGACAAGAGGTTAATTCTTGGGAAGGAAAGCAGTGAAGCGTCTACGTTTGTGTAGACAGACAGTAGAAGGTCGTTTTTAGTCTGACAAGTAGTCATGTCTCGTTCTAAATGGGGTAAGTAGTAGTGGTTCGGCTTTAACCAAACAAATAAGTGCGGCTCGTTGTTCATCGTTTGCACAAGTAGTAGAGGATCGTTTGTAGTCAAGCAAGTACCAGAGACTCGTTCTTAATGCGATCAGTAGTAGAGGTTCGTTTTTGATGATGCCAAAGAAGAGAACTCGGTGATCAGTCACATAAGTAGTAGAGGTTCCTCTATGATTAAGCAAGTAGTAGAGATTCCAGTACAACCACAGAGAAAGCGGAGGTTCGTCACTGAAGAGGAAAATAAAGTAGTAGAGGCCTATTTTTATTCAGACGGGTAACAGACACTGTCTTTGAAGTAGATATGTAGTAGGGGTTCATGATTAGTCAGACATATAATAGATACTTGTATTTTAAATTAGGCAAGAAGCAAAGATTTGTTGTTAATCAGGCAAGTAGTATACACTCGATCTTAATCAGACAGTAGTAGAAATCAATGATAGATAAAGCAAGTAGTATGAACAGTGTGTGGTGAAAAAAAAACAATAATTTCTTTGTTAAACAAACAGAAAAATCTACAATTTTGTTAAACAACAGCAGCAACAGCTCTATTATATAATCGTTTATCAAAAGAGGAGATTGTAAATTTATCTCCGTAAAGTTCTCCGAAATCGTTCAAATTACTCCACGGCGAAACAAGTGGTACAACTCACCTCGTATCAGACCCTTATAGCCCAATCAATATTTCCGACTATCTACCACAATAATGAATCAAATAAATCGCGGCGTACACAATCGCACCGGCGAACGCGTGCAAAGGAAACAACCGGTTCCAATTACCGCGGTGAATGCTTGTGGCTCCCAGCGGTAAAGTATGACCCGAGAATTAATTAATTACCGATCCTTTAAAAAACAATGAATCCCCGATAATCTCGCTCTGTTTCTCTCGATTGGTCTAGTCGACTCGGTTCCAGCCGGGCACCGTCAGAGATCATCATCGAAAGTGGCACGGCTCGATGAATATTCCCAGGGTCCCTTGGCTTCTCGCGGCGCTGGTAGCCCGCCTGGGATACGTGCTCGGGGAAAAAGGGTAGCACGGTTCCCCTTTTAGACAATGCCGCCTTTCCTCCCCTCCACCGCGCCCCTCCCCCCAGCCACCCTCTTCGGGAATAAGTCCTTTGCCGGAGACGAGGGTCGCCCCGATGTCATTTCAGATAAATTCCTCATCGCTTTTCAGCCTTGTCCGGCCCGGCATCGCTCTTTACTATAGCCACGGCCTTTCACTTCGCGATACCGTGCATCCAGATGAGCAAGCCTGCTCGGAGATGGAAAGCGCGCCGGAGATCAGGCGACTTTGCCCTTTCTCTAATCGAGTATTCCTTTTTCGAGTCCCGCAATCCGACCACCGGAATGTTTCTTTCTCTCTCCCTCTCTGAAGACTCCCCTTTCGTTCTTTATACGCGTGCAACCCTAATAGACTGGACAGTATTCAAATGTTCGTATCAGACTTAATCCGCCGAGTGCATAGACCGCTCGCCGGTGAAGTAACGAGTCGCGACATCATGGCAAAAGGTCGGGCGCTTAAAATAAACAGTTTATGCTTCATTGAACGTCCGCATTGTTCCGTTACTGTGAATTTAGACACGAATCGTGGAACGGTGAATAAATTCGCGAAATATATGCAAATGGATGCGTTCTTAGTTGGCTGCGTGCTCTACGGCGAGCACGATCTTTTACGTTTGATTTTATTTTACCGTCGAGTCAAACAAAACGAAAGCCACGGGGGCAATGCGGTCGGAAAGAGAATAGAGAAAGAAACGAGATATTATTCCCCGTGCTGTGATGCCGGCTTACGTGGCTATTGTTTTAGGACGCGTACAAGGGGAACCTATTAAAAGAGGACGGAGGAAAATTCTCGCGTGTATTTTAAGCACGTATTTCCATGTCGTGGATACTTCATAAAAGTAGGATTTTCGGAAAAAGTGGTACTGCAATCCAATACTGTACGCACAATAATCTTGTAATTAACAGGACCACACAGCACGCAGAAATAGTTTCTGTTCTCCGTCGAAAAATATCTAATTAAAGACAACTTAGTGCTTCCAGAATCGAAGGAAAATCGTGTGCGCCGGGAAGATTAGTTTCTCGAGAAGCCAGTTGGACCCGAGTCACGTTAAAAATCGCCAGGCAGGAGCAAACACCGTGAAAGGTTCGAACCCATTGGGCGTCGATGGGGTAGGGTGGCGGATCGAAGTCGGCGGTGGGTAGAACTTAAATAGAAGGATTCCGAATTCCCTTCTAATTTCGGTGGCTCTGTGTATGTACAGGTGCCATTCACGATGGGGGTAGCTTTGTATGCACCGGTGGCGTTGGTCGGCTTAAAATCAGCCATTTAAATGGTGGCTCACGTAAACCCCCTGCCGGACAAAGTTTTGTCCCGTTGCAGCAACATTTCGCTCCTACGGACATGACTCGTTTCTTCTCTTTCTCATTTTCTCTCCCTCTCCCTCCCTCTCTCTCTCTCTCTTCCTCTCTTGGTCCTGGCACTTCTCTTTGGCTGGCATCGAGCACGAATCGAACTTCCTCCGATACAATTTAACGGCTTTCACCGGGCGTTTTCCCTTCGGTATTTACCTGGGGATGTCTCGGTGGGAACGCAGTCCGTTACAACGCTTCCGGCATAATGGGATCTTCGGGAACTTTTAGCCGTCGCCGCGCGACCAGTCACGTTCAACGGCCGACGTTCCACGTCTGTAATTGACATTTATTGTACGCACGTAACCCTCCTCTCCCCAAGGGCCGGCCGACTCCCCGTATCGATGGATAAATAAATTTTCGGGTTCCCATCTTCCGCCGGATCGATTACGTGGTCGAGGAGAGAACGAACGTGACGGGAAAGGGCGAGGACACACCAACGGTCCCATCGGAACCGCATGGAGCCACGTTTATCGACAGAAAGTTACCGGAATTACGGATTCTTCGATTGACACCGCGCAAGAGTTCGGGTGTTTCGTCGAGAAAGTAGTGGAAATCAGCGCCTAGTCAGACGGGTGGTGAGATAAACCCAAGTAACATTGGTCTGGATTGTTCACACTTTGCCAGAAATTTAATAACATTTTCAATAGTATTTTAAGCTAGAAGTAGCACAAATCCTTAGGGGACCAATGGTACAGACCAACGCCTTCAAACAATTAAGTGAAAGTGACACAGATCAATGCTTATAAATAATAAGACAAACTTTGTAACGCGTAAAGCGAGTAATATGATAGCACAGTCTACAAAAGTACTGAAAATCGGTGTTCATTCGATCCAGTACTACGGACCAACCAGAGAAGTAGTACAGATCAACGTCTAATCCGACAAGTGGAAGAGACGAACGACTACAGCAGGAGTTATTACTTCATCGAGCAAGTAGTACAGATCAATGCTTAATCGAACAACCAGTGCAGATCAGTGCTTAATTTATCAAATAGACTACAACCCAATACCTTATCGAACGAGTAGTACAGCTCAATGCCTGCTCGAACAAGTAGTCCAAATCGCTCGTGCAACTGCACTCGGCACTTATCCTGTACTATTCTTCCCTTGTTCCGATCCCGCCAATCGAATTTTGAGATAAATAAATTCTCGAGGTCCCTTTTCCCCGGATCGACCAATGAATATGTAATGATGACGAACGTGACAGGAAAGGACTAAGAGACGCAGTTTCGATGGCTCGGCACAGAGAAGTTTCCCCGATCGAGGCGGAATAGGAGATACACGGCTCGGATCGTGGTAAAGCAACAGCATATCGAGCGAAAGTAACGAAGATCGTTGCTTACACGGATCAATGTCGTAAGACGACGGTGTAAGACGATCGAATCGAGCGGGCGAGTGGCGCACGGACGAGCACCCAGACAAGCAACACGGGAACCGTGGCCCTGTAATCGGGCAGCTGGTTCGGGGAACTATGCCGTTAGCAAGTAGATAAGTTCGGTGTTTGATCAGACAAGTAGCGCGGGGAGTCTGTGTTTGGCCGGGGCAAGAATCGTACACCATTCTATCCGGTAATTTCCCACACCGTTTGGCGAGCCAAAGGAAACTTCTCCCGGGCGGTGGACGCGTAAACACGATCTCACCCTCGCAGACATAACGACTGCACAATGGCCGTGAGAAAAACTGGCTGCTGGAAGAATCTACGGATCTTGGAATATTCGCGGATTATTTACTGTAGGCGGCGGTGGCGGCGACGGAATCAACTTTACCTTGAAACTGCTAAATATTCAGGTGATTATGCTAAGCGGCTTTCACTTATAATCAGCTGGCAAGTTATTCGGGACGGGGAACCAGCCAATACAATACCCGCGATTCTACTTCTCCCCCGGGCGGAAGTGCTTAACGTAACAGCACCGCTACCAGCGCGTGGCTGCAACATTGATCCGCACATCCGCTCGCAAAAACCGTACGGGGAAGCCTCGCCTGCGGCTTGTTTAGCGACAATGCGGTCTGGCAAGTAGGTGCCTTGTTTACCGATCACGCCTCTCGGATAACACTTCCGGAAACGAGCCGGGAATTGCGCACGAAACCTGCGGACCCGGACACTTGCGACCTAATGGTCGTTCTCGCCGGTTCTTCCCATTGTCTCCTATGGGGAAAAGAAATTTAATCCGAAAGTCTGTAGGAGAAGAGCCCGATCAATTTTTATTTTTGACAGAAAATGTTCCTTCAGCGTCCTACAGGAAATTGTTCGAAAAATTGAAGAAAAAAAATATTAATGGAACGATGGATACTCTTGTTTTTATTTTCAAGTAGAAGTACACTGTCTCAGACTGGCTGAGAATTATAAAACAATTTAACACGTTGACTGCCATGTCACCCATATGTGGGTGACGGAATTATTTGTACATGTTTTAAAATGAATTTTTACGTTAGTATATTTATTTTACCAAATTTGATTAGAATCTGTAAAATTCCAGAAAGTTGGAGGACTACTCACTATCATACATTTAATTTTCTTCAATTTTTATTTCATTAAATAACACTGATTTTATGGAATTTTCGAGGTTTCTAGTTGGGCAGCCAAAGTGTTAAACAGCATGGGGAAGTGTTCAAACAACTTTTAGGTAACAAAGAAGTTCATTGAACCCTTCCGCAAATTCGTGGAAAAATTTATAGCCCATGAGAAAATAAACGTATTCACTTTTACGTTAATACTTTCTTCGTGTACATATGAAGAATTTTGTTGATGCATTTTCCTACAATCATGTATTCACAAAATTCTACAAAATGTTCAGTTTTGCTTCGGCCACGATTGGACTGGAATTCGGCGAATATGGAGCACAGTTTAATGAAAAAACAAGAAGCAGACAATCCGTTAACGACCACGGCCAGACGCGTCTTTTTCATTCGACACTAAAAACGTAATTACTTTCGCGATACCGTATATCGTTGGCATAGCGCGTCGCGCGAGTATTTTCATCTCACTGTCGAGCACGACGATGAAGAAAAAAGCATAGTAATTAATGAGTACCGCGCCGGGATACGATAATGAGACTTGTGTCCGCGTACACGGTGAATACGTGACGACCGTGCAACGAGACCGTGTCCGCCTACGCAATATTTTGCACTATTTTCGTGCCATTAACCGGGCCCGTTTCGCTTTCATTCGAGGACTCGGTGATTCGCGTCGAAATCTACCCGAAATTATTTAATTCTTAGGTTTGCCCGATTCCGCGACTATTAAATTTCTCCACATAAAATTAATAACGGGATTCAATTTATTTACCATAGAAATTTTACTTGAAACATTTTGTAGCATAACGAGCAGGCTCCTATGGAGCCTTTAAATGATATAAATTTAAAGTGGCAGGGTTGAGTGACTTCAGCAGCGTACATAAAATTAATTTCATTTAACCATCGCACATGTTTGACAATTGGTGGCGAACACGTTAGGATGGGACACGTTCCAGCGGATTTGGAATATTAATAAAAATTCTCATGAATTCTTGTTGACTTACCAGCACGAAGGGTGACCTCGCGAGACAGCACTGTCCCCACGGAGCTGGTAGCTCGGCATCTGTACCTTGCGTTGTGGACCTCCGCGCGAAAATCCTGCGCGAGGAACGGCGGGAAGTAGAGGGTTCCATTCCCGAGTAATTGCCTGCAAATAACGGAAGAAAAAAATGTTTGTCGTCGGCAAAATGTCCCGCGTACATTTCCATTCCCGACGTTATCACCGGAAATGGAAATTCTACTCCTCCTAGATTTCCTTCGCTCGTGCGAGTAGCGAATATAAAAGGCAAGAGAAGCTTTTCAGATGTTTTAATTAGGAGTGTATACGGTCGCGTAGCGAGTGTGGGTGCGTTTAATGATGTTTAATGATCGCGGTCGCCGTCCGTGCAATTTATTTCGATGAATATTGCATAGTATCCACGCAAATCTTCAGCGTAAATCAATTTTGTAAGGACATCCTTGATCAAGGAAAGAAACAGATGTTTAATCAGGGTTTTTCCTAGTAAGTATTTATTAATGAAAATGTCTAAAGTTAGAAATCCTGTAAATATTTCAGAAAATACAGGACAACGGAAGTAGAGAAGATCAATTATTGATCAGTCGAGTGATGCAGGAAATGCTCGTTCAAACAAGTAGAGTAGCTCAATGGATCGCCGGACAAGGAAGCAGGAGTATATATAGTGAGGCAAGTAGTGGCAACCGGTGTGGCGTCCGACAAGAAATGCATTAGACAACCTAAAGTAAAGCCATTTGAATAAACAAGTAGTGTAAGCACATCCCTAGTCAGACAAGAAACGTTTAACACGTTAGGAGTGTAGTGCAAGTCAAACTTCTGCGAAGTGGCATATAAAAACGTTTTAATTAAACAATTAGATGATCACATTCTCTTGTCAGACAAAAGAATCAACAAAAATATTTAATACAACTGAAGCTACGTTTATAGAATATTTGTAGATAACATCTGATCGCGAGTGATGTAGATCAACCATTCGTGAAACGTCAAACGGTAGCCTATCAATTAGACAAGTGGAGGGTTTCGATGGCTCGTCAAACAAATAGAATAACGTCCGCTGGACAGGTAAATGGCGATAATTAATAACACACGGGGCTTTATAAAATAATTTTTCGATCAGTTATAGAGTTTACGGCAGCCATCGGATATTTCATGCTGACGTGCGCGGACGGTGAAGTTGAACGCATTAAACGTTAATGTAAATCATTTCCCCGGGCAAGCGTCGTGTGCCCGCCTCGTTTAATCCGTGTTCATATTTATCACGTGTACGGGAAAGCTTGCCCGGGACACGTTGTCGATAATCGAAACTGAAAATTCGGTTATTTCCGCGAGCATCGATTTTTTCACGGGACCGTACGGGTCACTGCTCAAAATCGAAATTTCGAGTCGCATTTCCTGAATACGACAACCCCCATTTACCTCGCATTCGTGACACGCACCTGTCCTGCTCGGATAGCCATCTTTAGTGAGGTAAAATGTGTCAAAATTTCAGAACATTAAAAAAAGCAATCGCCTCTTTTCCAAAAAACTGTGAGCTGTGGATTAGACCACTTTGCTGACTTTTTTTTTCACAGAGCTCCATTTTTGAAAATTTTTTTCTGGCTCAACAACCCCTTTCGACAGTATGATATTCAACTATCAATATTCCCAAGTGCACGATTTTTGTATTTTATAAAATATGTAGAAACTGTTGTTCAATGAATTTTCAAAATGCGATCCAAAATCTGAACAGTTCCATCAATATATTTAAATATTCATTTCCGTTGAATTGGTAAGTATAAATCAATTTTGCATTGCAGCATCGGAAATGAAGCGAGCTAATAAATGTCTGTATAAACAGTTACATTAATATACATTACATAATTATCAGAGTAAATTTGAGCAGGGCCGTAACTACTCCAATAATTCGCTTAAGGCTTAACGAAAGAGGTCGCCGAACAAAAAAGCTTTAAATAGAGGGTCGTGACTCGAAAAAAGGTAACCTATGAATTAGACGAACGACTGGTACGTATTACCATGAAATGACCGTAGCGCTGACAATTATCTCGTCCCCCGTGCATTTGCATTCTTTCCACCTCCATCGAACGAAACATGGACCCCCGTCGGAGTCTTCTACGAAAATTGCAACCGCCTCTGGTGCCGTGTAAAGAAAAAAACTTCAATTCTCTGATGGAGAGTTTCAATTGGTCGGAACGTTTTTCCACAAGTTCCAATTTGCGTAAATAGCGAGCGATTAATTCTGTTTAATAATTCTAACCGGCTTTGAATCTGCAATTGAAGCTCGAAATTCCTTCCATCTCGCGAATTACACTTGATCTAATCTGCGTTCGAATTTCGACCTCGCTCCGGAGTCAAATTTATGCGCAATTTTACTCGTGTAACATGTATTGTAACGTCTCGTTCCAGAGCGAGTATGCGAGGGGAGAAGGGAGCTTGGGAATGGTGGCAATATGTTTTTAAAATGCAAACGGGAAATATGGTTTGATGTTGGTGTTGGTGGAAGCAGATGCACTGTCGAATCGGTGTCGCAACAGCGGAATATAATGTCAACACGCGACCGTAATGGTTTAAATACGCCGGCGCGATTTTTTTTCTCTCGCCCGTGCCATGTATGGCATTCCGTGTCGAACACGCAGTGGTAGCGTGTCATGCACGGTTTTTCAGCGCGTCAAGCGTCATCAACAGATTCCCACTCGTGCGTGGGTGGCACCGCCCACGAACCACGCCGTTCCATTTTCGCGGGGGTCGAGGATGCGTTAACCAACTCCCGGTCATGCATCATCCGCTCGATGTCTGGCCGGCCACTGTAAAATATAATAATCTCGTGACACGGATTAAATGGGCGGGTCGTTCCCGTTGGCCGATCGCTCGCGCGGCAAGACAAATTCCAGTATACGAGCCGTGATGCCAGGTGCCTCGTTCGCATAACTAGGAAACGTTTCTGGTTTTCGTGCCGGCTCGTTATTTCTGTTGATCTTCCCTTCGTTTCATCTACCTCGTTTTCAATGCACTCGTACAAACAAGATGCTTCTTTATACACATTATTATGCATCGTATATAGCGTGTGGGAAACCGAAAATATACCTTCCCGAACATGCTACGGTTTGAACCATTTCTGGAAACATTGAAAAATTTTCCTCGGGACTGAATCAACCGCAGATTGGAAGATTGTACGTGATAAGAAGCAGAAACGTGATGTACGATTTTTTTTTTTTGGAGGTTTTATGAAGCTTTAAGGTAAAGGAACTTGATCTTTTTCCAAAAATAGTAGAAATCGATGTTTTCTCAGAAAGACTGCTGTTGATTTAATAATATCACAAAGAAAATAAGTAGTAAAAGTCCATATATGATCCTACAATTGTCCGACGTTGAAAAACTTTCAGAAGGTATGAACAAAAACAGAAATAAGTAGTGCAAGTCAGTGCTATGTGAAACAAGTAATAAGGTATCCGAGACATTTGGAAGGTATGTGCATAAACGAAAAAGAAGTAGTATGAGTCAACGTTCCATCGGACAAGCATCCCAAAGACTCAGATATAACGAGAACGCGTGTATACGTAAAGGAGAATGAGTAGTAGGGATCCGTGGCTCGTCGATGCCATTTCGCCGGGCCATCAGATTTTAGTGGTGCACTGTTTAAAATTCTGAGAAGCACGCCGGAAGGTCTCGTTCGTATCTCGTCGGAGGATCCCGCCTGAATGCGGCCTTAAGACCGCAGGATTCAATCACTGGTAAAGAGTTTCGGAAAATGTTACTTTCACCTGGGAATTCCTCGCTGATCCCAGACATCAACCGCAGGGAAGATTGGATCGTTTCTGTCGAAGTCACGGAACAGTTTGATTCTTGGAGCGGATACGAACAGTACGAGCTTCCCGGCCGCAAAGAACTTCGCGGATAACGCAAGGGGAAGCAACCTTGGATTGGGCTGGCAACCCTTTCAGCATCCCTTCCTCCGCTCCTCGGATCCCAAGGTCCCTTTGAGCCTCCGATCTTCGCTCTCCACGGTCAGCCATTCAACGGTCGCGTTCATTTGCGTCTCGGGCGAAATTGGCTGCCAGTTATCCGTTGCTCGAACACACCGATCGATTAAAGACGTATCGGTGCCCTCGAGGGTTCCCGTTCCGACGAGGAAAAGAAACCTCCGACGAGTTCGAAAGCGTTCGATAAAGGGAACGGTGAAGAGCAGCTTGTAACGGAGAGATACATGTCGGTGAAGGGTCCGCAAAGGAAGATACGCAAGGATAAAGGGTTTCAAGGGGGTGTATCATTGGAAAAAGAGGACAGAATGTAGAAGCGAACGTCAAGCAAGAAAGAAGCGTGTCTGATCAAAGGGGTTCTATACTCCTTGTTTGAGTACAATTCTAGTGACACTTGTTGGATGAGACGTCCATTTTTATTACTCATTTCCATTCAGAGTGGTTCTTGCTGCATCTCCATCTTTGTGACACTTGGCTGATGAAGCATTGATCTTTACTACTTGCTTTCGTTCATGTATACGTCTTCTGAATGTCTGTATACATTTCTCTGGATTTATACGACTCGTGATGAATTAAACGTTGACTTATACTACTTGTTCCTATTCACTTATGCACCTCTTGGTTGTATTTGGATGTTTTTATGTTCTTAACACATTTGTCGTTAAGACGTTCAATATCCTTGGAATTCATCTTGGTAACCGTTTTGGAATTTTCGATATGCAGCCAACGGTTGAGGGTGAACGCTTGCGGCTCCGTTTTTCGCATCGTTCCGCCACAGCATGGCAACGTGATTAACGTGTGATGCCCATCTATCGAAGTCATGGGAACGAGAGTTTACGCTTTCCCCGGGGACATCGAGCTGCGGACAAACTTACGAGAGACGGCCATTGGATAAGGAACATTTCAATTACCAGGAGGAAATGGTTTCCCCAGGTGCCACGGTTACGATATTGCCGAGCGTACAGCATCAAACTTCCAATAATACGAATCTTACACGATCCGGAGGGCTTCGCCTAGCTGTATCCTGAGGATAGATACTGGCAGTCACACCGAGTACGATCGTCAAAGATACTTCCACTTTGGATGACCCACAAAATTTGTCAACTAAACCAGTTCCAGTTACTTACTCGGTCGATTAATATTTTTCAATGCATTTTTAAATACGTTTTTGCTATGACTTTTTAGGATCTTTTCATCACTTCATTTTTGAAAATTCTTTCTACGACACAAGCTTCGAAATGTACATAACATTCCTGTTATGTATTATAGTGGACGTGCACATTGACACATTATGTACTTATTTCTCACAAACGACACGTAACCAACGTGAACGGGTTGAATAAATAATTTTTTTATTCCCTACTCGACACGTAAAGTTTGATGGATCCGTGGGAATTGATGGTCGCCTGGAAAAAGGCATCGCGCCGTGATTGCTAACCGGACCGGTTCGAAATTATTAATTGGTTGCGGCGAAAGTTGCGCGATAATGACGGCTCTGCGAGCGCAATACCGCGGCCGGATTTTTCCGGGCGGGACAATGTAAGTTTGATCGCGGAAGCGCGTTAGGAAACTCCGGCAATTTACAGCGGCTCGAAACTTCTAAATCCCGGACACGCTAATCCGCTTACCCATTTTCTATCTTGTCGTACACTCTTGCGAGTAACGCCGCGAATTTTGCAGCTGAAAAAGCGTATCTTACAAAGGCCGCTCGATAACTGAAACGGAATTACGGGAAACCGTTCCTTTCGTCAACGAAAGCCGGCCCCCGTTGGACGCCTTCCCAGCAGACGGCTCTTTTTCGACAAATATCTTCGTGACGTAGGGACGACAGACTAATCTTGGCCGGCGACAAGTAAATAGAATTATCTCCCCACCCCACCCCCTCCCCTCCCGCGCTTCAATCCGAACGGCGAGATTTCGTTCTGAACGATTGTTCGTTTTGGTCATGCTCCTCCGTTTATTGTAGTTTTCCTTGCTGAACAAACGATTAAATCTTGACGGATGTTTTGGTCACACAGGTGGAGAATGTCGGCGTTTCGTTCGGCAAGTGATATAGGACGTTTATGGTCGGACGAGTAGAGGATGTCTGGCTTTTATCTGGTGATTGATATAGGACGTAGATTCTGAGGCAAAGCATAGGACATTTATGGTCGGACGTGTAGAGAATATCAGTGTTGGATTCGTCGAGTGATATAGGATGTGCATCATCAGACAAGCAGAAAGTGTTATATTGAAAGTGATACACAACGATTCAAATCAGAAAATGTGCTACGTATTTGTTCCAGTAAGTGATAGAGGACGTTCATAATCGGACAACTAGAGAATTCCAATATTTCAATCGGCAAGTAGTATAGCTTGTGTATGGCCAGATAAATAGGGGAGCCAGTGTCCTATCTGGCAAGGAATATAGGACGTTTATGGCCAGGCAAGTATACTGCCTCGATAAGATATAGGACAGTTATAGTCGGCCACGCAGAATATATCACTATTGTATGTAACAAGTGGAATAGAGTATATATAGTCAGACTCAATGCACGCATCATTATTGTACCCGGCAAGTGGTATAGAATATGTCCATTCAGACAAATAAGCAATGTCATTTTTTCCTCCGGCAAGTGATATAGGAAATTTGTAGTCAGGGCAAGAGAGGATATCGGTGCTAGATCTGGCAAGTGATATAAGGTACATATAGTCAGACAGTCGGAAGACGTCGCTGTTCTATTCTGCAAGTGATATAGAACGTGTACGGACCGACAACTATACGAAGTCAGTGTTTCGGTTGGCAAGTGGTGTGGACCGTTTATAACCAGGCCAGTAGAGGGTGTCAAGCTTTACGACGGTTATAGTCAAACAAGTAGGGTAGTGATGCAAGAGGCATAGTCAGATGAACGAGGGGCTCACTGTTCCATGCGACAAGTGATATGGAATGTGCATAGTCAGACAAGTAGCAGAGATTAATGTTCATAATGACGCAACACCGTAATTAATTTGCTACACGTTGCGGCGATGCTCAAGCAAGAATATAGAAGTGGTATGTGTGTGCTACGAAAAGAAGTAGAAGTAAGTGTTTAATCAGACAGGTGGTTCAAACAACGTGTGTAGTGTTGTAATCGAGTGGTTTAATGTAAATGTATATTAGTGTAAGTAAATGTAGAAGAAATAAAATACGTGATGCTCTTGTGAGTGATTCAGAAAGAAATGAATTACGAAAATGTATGAACATGAATAAGTAGTATTGGTCAATGTCATGACAGATCAATAATTAATGAGATTAAGTGTTGTCTTGGGAATGACTTTGAAATTATTTAGAAATAAATTGGCTTTTCTCCCACGTTGAGATAAACGCGGGGAGATATATTGCAGTTAGGAACCAAATGGAAATTTCATTTCGATAGTATCGAAATTATCCGAGAACTGTTCCGGGCACATTGTCCCATATGAAGCTCTTATGTTGATTGCTTACCTAAGCCCGGGAACAGCAGTGACCGGTCTCTGATCTGGGCTAGTTATCCAGGTGACGTGCGGCGTTGGACTCCCATGGGCAGAGCAGCTTAGCTGGGAGCCCGTGGTATTGGAGAAGACCAGGGTACTTGGTGGCTCGAGAACGAACACCGGTCCTTGCTGGCCAAGCACAATTTCCAAAATGTACGCTGAAAAACAAACGGAAAAACCCGTCAGTGATACTAGTATTTACGGAGGCCCCAGATTTTTCCATGGATTTACATAAAATTTTCATTTCGCCCGATCCCCCGTTACTTCATTCACCGTTTTCGTGAAGTTCCAGACTCTCTGTAACCCCCGACTATTTGAATTTCATAATTTTACTACTCCGAAGCGAACGCTATTAATGGAGTTCGTCGAAGAAATTTTCAAAATAAAATTCCAGCTCTCTGGTAATCCTTTAAGCTTCAAATGCGATTTCGCGATTTGAGGTACACTTCTACTACAATTGCTGGATTACCCAAATCCGTGGACGAATTTTGCAAAAATTAATCTTTATGTATACTTGTGATGTTTCTATTCGGTTCCGAGGATAACTTGTTTTCAATTGTAATGTTCACAGATTAATCTTTCAAGTTCAATTATCAGTTTCTTATTTAAATATTTTAAATTTTTATATAAAATCCTAATATTTTTCGTAGATGGGGTATCACATTTCTTTTCCGATATCAGTCGGAAGGTATAAATGGAAAATCAATTATTCATACATGAAATAGAAAATAAATGGAATGTTTTACTGGCTGAACGTGAACAGAAAAATTTAATTTGTAGAAAGTCATATTTGTTTGAAGTGGACATTCAAAATCAGTGAATTCCTACATAAGTATTGAATGTTTGATGTATTCAGCATTTTCGGGGAAAGAAGATGACGTTGCTCGGTTATTTAAACAGTGATTAGCCAGAGAAGGAAACGGACGAATTACTCGATTCGCAGGCAGTATCATTCGAGGCCATTTTCCGAGCGCAAGAGTTCCGTCAAGCGGTTCGACAATGAACGCTTTGATATTGCATGCGGGTATCGCATTTTGCGTTTGGGGCTCGGACAACAGAAGTGCGGGGGTGGGATTCGAAGGTAGCGGGGGGAGAGGAGGCGGCGTTAGCAGGGAGGGATTGTCATACAGTCCAGTGCACGCGCACTACAACAATAATTCAGAAACCGGAGAAATCAATTCCGGTAAGCCGAATTCGACCTACATTCCACATCGATTTGACACTACGGCCAGCCTGAGATTAAACGGCCTGGGAACGAGCGACCGCGTCACCGGCCCGCTGAAATATTTAATTCGAAATCCGGGGATTTAAAAAGCGCTTTCGAAAGTGGCTCTTCGATTTATAGGGAAATCATTCTCTCGTTCCGTTCCCCCGTTAAACTCTGATGCGCGTATATACTCCGCGGGAAAAGCCGCCATTCCATTTTGCGCGACATTTTCACAGCGTAAAATAAAAAGTTTCCACATATATGCTCTGTTATCTACAAAGGCGTCTGTACACAACGCTGCATGTCGTTCAATGTAATATTGTCGTTTTCCAGTAACGTTTTAATCAAACTGAAGTCTTCAAATAATAAATACTTTAACGTACTGCCACTAAAAAGTTAATAATATTAAATTGAACGAATTGTTCCACTGTGCGCGAAGACTTTTGTGAGTGGCTGTATGTAGACGAGCATGCGGATAAAACTGGCATCGAGCCAGAATGAATTTCTACCTAACAAGTGGAACAAGTTTTTTATATCAAGATTAATAGGAGAGACTCCAATATTGTAAGTAGAATAAGACAGTATCCAATCGGACAGTTGATGTAATTGATATTAACTATGATATTATATATTAATAGGTAGTGTCTCTCCTCGAGATTCATGTTTAACAAAACGATATTTGTCTTTCTAAAGTTAACGAACTGTTTTACTAAATTCACATTTTTTATTTAACAGTCTTTTAAAACTATAAAGTGCAACATCATTGGTGGTTACCGACATAAGAGTTACGAATGAAACCACCCCCTTTTCGGGGCGAACGTCCAGCGTTTAGAAACATCTTCTGAAAGGTCACGTTCCACGTGTTCGCGAGAATTATAGTTCGACGGGGGGTTGTATTATAGTAAGACCGAATTTCCAGTCTAGACCATTTTTAGCGAAGCTCGCACGTTTCGCAGGAAATTCAAGCGGGATCGCGAGACAAGGTTAGCGTGAGCCGCCGGTGGAAACAGGGGGAACGCAAAGAGCAGCGGTTTTTCGCTGACACGCAGACAGCCGTGAAAACGTTTCTCCCCGCGGGACCGCGTTGTCGCTGGGGGTAATGGGCGAAGATAAGGATGAGAGGTCGCGTGCGTACCGCGGCTTCCTCGAGGAGGCTTCTTTCTTTATGAAACATCCCCGGTCCGACGAATGGAAATCGTTCACGCTCCAGGTGGCACCGCCGACCATCCCATTTTTACCGTCGTCACAACGGCACGCAAATGAAAATGTTCTTTAACGCGTTCGCCCGCCGCCTCACCTACATTTCGTCATTCGTTCGAATGAATTTTTCTGCTGACGGATCTGCCGAACGCAGGGGAATTGGAAGAGGAGTGGAAGCGGATCTTTAGAGAATTTTCTTATCTGTGTTTTACATTCCGAAATATTCTACAAACCCTTCAACATCTCCAGCCTATTTAGTATCTAAAATTAGACAGTTCACCGCGAAATTGTGGCAACCGTCCGAACCATTATTAAAATTGTAAATGATCGATAAACGTGACGGACCGTTCGGGCACACCGTCCGTCCGACCAGAGGTAGCAGTAATTAATAATCGGTCCGGTTTTAAATAACTTCTCGAGCAACCGAAGGCGGTTTGGACAATTCTGTCCGCCGGTTAAAACCGTCGGGTTCGCTATCGATCGAGTCGGCGCCGTTAGACGGAACAGGATCGATGGGATCGATCCAAGTTAAGAGGCTCCCCGCGAGCGGAAATAATTCACCGGATGAATTATTTAGGCCGGTGTGGGGCCGCGGTGTGGCTTAAAATACGCTTTGACGCGGCCGGGATTTGAACGCTCGCGCGGGTCGCAAGACGCCGCGTCGCGATGAAATTTGCATCCCTCGTTAGGAGCTCCGGAGCCGGGCTTCTCCACGGGCAGGAAATTGAAATTCCATTTCATGACGGGCGTCGAGTTGCCAGACGGAGCTGCGTCGCGCGTTGCTTGATTCCCGTCTTTCGCGAAAGAGTCATGATCTTGGAATGCGACACGCGCACGCTCCGCGCGAGACGTGTGCCAGAGGAGAATCGCCGGGAAATAGTCAGGCTGGTTATTCAACCCGGCACGCGTCCGACTCGGCGATTATAAATATATGCAGTCGACAGAGTAGTCCAGGCCTGTATGCGACCGGACAAGTGGTTCAGACACGTGTGTGGTTGGACAAGTGGTTCAAACACACGCCTGGTCAGACGAGTGGTTTACAAATGTATGTGGCCAGACAAGTAGTTTAGAAATGTATGGGGCCCCGGCGAGTGGTATAGGGATGAATCTGGTCAGACAAGTGGCTTAGGAATGTTTGTTGCCGGTGGTGTGGGTCTGTGTGTAATCAGACGTATGGGACTGGACGTGTTCGGCATAGTAGTTCGGACAGGTAATATTAATTTGCCGGTTGGCTGGTGATTGTTATTAGGCTGCGAAGTTTCATGATCATAGCAAAATGAAAAATTTTATAATGAACGCAGACTTTTAAGGAGATATACACGTTTCAGTAGGAGAAAATTGAAATTCAGTAGGAGATTAAAAAAAGAATTAAATTAATCGGCTAAAATTGAACCGGCGCCTCTACGATATATATACAACATATGTGATAGTAAAACTATTCTGACAATACCGTCTATAATAAAAATAAACCCCATACATAATTTTTCTGGAATACTCTAATAGTCGGATTTTCAGTGTTGAAAATTCGTTTCACATTGTTCTACGAATTTTATCGACACGATGCGTGGAAAAACAATTAGAAATCTGACGAAGGGAACGAACAAAATATTCTGCACGCTGCAGGTTTCAAAGAATGCGTTCGGTAACGAAGCGGTGGCTTTGTCCTCAACAATAAAGGTACAAGGGAATAAGAATAAGGGGCCGACCCACCACAGAGAAAATTTACAATAAGCGGCAAGTATCCGTGAATCACCGTGGAACAGAGGGAATCCGTATTCCGGTTCTTCATTTCGATTATTACTTCGCCGCGTTCGATGAAGACGATGAAGACGATGAATATCTCCGTAGCGCGTCGAGTGACAATTGATTTGTCCTTCGATAATAGACACCAGAATCGAGGAAGTAAAGTAGGGGAAGGGGGAAGGAGACAGAGAAAACGAGAAAGAGAGGGCGCCCTTTTCACAGCATTTTCTCCAACTTTTATCGTAAATTTAATGAAAGCCTCGGACGCTTTTATTTACTCGAATGCCTTCATTCTTCCGAGGAATCGCGGCTCGATGAATATCTGAACGATTGAATTGAATTAATAAACCGGATGTAGGCTGTATCCGTTCCTCCCGTTCGGAAGGACCGCGCCGAATTCGCGATCGTTTCGAACGGAATTGATCGGGGAACGGTACGGAACGTCGCAGCGTTTCGTGCTATTAATTAAACGCCGACCCGTAAGCCGCAATTAACGAATTTACGATTCTATTGTCGGATCTCTTCAGCACCGACTCGTCGGCCGATGATCCTTCGTGCATCCTCGAGGGTTTATCCTTTATGGCCAGACCATCGCAAAAGATAATGCGGGGAATCGGTAATGATCGGTACAGAAGATGCGATTACCGATGAAATTATCGGGAGATTGCAACGCAAAGAAAGCTCTGCATTTACATGCAATTGTACTTTTTTAAATCAAAATTTTCCTATTTACGATCGAGGTACAATAAGATGTTGTTGCGACAAGATTCGATAAATTTCATCCGCAGAATATCGACAGTCTATCGGTAATCGTCGGTCACAACTCTACCCAGAAGTACATTATCATAAAAAGCCGGGAGTAATAAATCTGTTTATGGTTCGATAAGATGGGCCAAGAAGACAACATTTCTGCCGGATCCCTCTGAACAGAAATGTTTTCCTGCGAGTTTCGTCGTGGTTCGAGGCTGCGGTGCCGAGATGGAGATAGATGAGAGGAGTTCGCAGTAGCAGATGTTTCGCATGGCCATGGAACGCCGGCACCCCTCAGATTATAATAATGATCAATCTTCGTGTGTGCGTACCGCCGCACGTATTTCCGTAGTGTACGATAAATCACGGGCGCATTAATCAGAGAAACCAAACCCAGCGAAACTGGCTGTCAATGGGACCGTAAATTGCGTAACGCTGGATTCGACGACTTTGAGCATTAGTCTCCTCTGCGTGTGCGGATACATTCGCGACACTAAAATCGAAATCGAGCAGCCGACAAACCGGTACACTCTCATTTCGACCAGTTGACCCTCAAAGGGCGAGCATTTACGATAATTTCACAGTTGAAAATGCTTCGTTCATAGCTCTACTTTGTAGATTTTTGTTTAACAAATTATTCAAGGTACTTCGTCTAACGATACTTTCTATTATTTCTAAAGGAACAGGTATCGTTTCGATTTTTATGCACTGGGTCATAGTGGACCCAAGTATCGGTGTCTACAGACTAACCAGTGATATTGTTCCAGGTAGGTTCTCATGGAATTCTGAAGGGTTTCAGCTATTATAACTCTAAGAACAACTACTTACATTATATATAATATGGCATAATACATTGATCTATACTACTTGTCTGATCAAAGTCTGATTTAATGCACTGTTCTAATTACACATGTAATTACACTTGTCTCACCATTGATCATTCACAACCTAATGTTCTGATCTCCGACTGATCCTATTTCACTTGTCTGAGAAGTGACAGAGCTATACTACGCGTCTGACAACCAGAACTTGGACTACTTTTCTGTCCAGTACTTTGTTCCGAGCTACCGATTCGTACAACCGGTCTGACCGTTTACTGGCATATTCCACTGCCGAGTGGCTGGTGATACCGACTACTGTTTGTCTTATCGATTGACGTTCCACTTGACTCTCAAATGAAGGCTCTTATCTTCCCTCATCGCGACTTATACGATCTTTATTGGGTGTCCTCCGAATGACAGTTCTACTCCACTTCAGGTATGTATGTAAATCCGCCGGGAAGTTCTTGCAGTTCGTCGATATGCATTCGATACAATCAGTCAAATGTTTCGATATCATATGAATTTATATCTCTCGTACGACACAAGAGCCCAGCATTTACAATGGAAAGCACTCTGATTTGTACCTTCACATCCGTCGGAGCGCCATTCTCCCGCGTCGTCCATCATTTTATGCATTCATGGGACCGGTTGCGTCAAAGAGGAGCCCCGGCAGCCTTGCATTTCAACCGCGAATCTCGACGTGGCGGGATCCTCCAACGTTGCAGCACGATTCTACGCTCGATCGGACAATGCGCCGACACAACCGGTCACCGTTAATTTATATCGCGGCTTTCTCGACAATGACTCGATCAATTTATTCGTTTCCCCGAATTTATCACCGTTGATTTATACACCGCGGTATTATTTTAATTCGACGTGGCCGCTGAAAAGGCCTTGATTCAAATCGTTCCGTTCGTCGAACGATTGTATCGAAACAACGTGAAAACGTGAACCGTTCCGTGGAACAGCGTTCGACGCATTAGCGGTCTATCCCCGTAATTTTATCGTCCGAAAGGGCAAAGGGTATGAATTTCAATCGGCCATCCGAGAATTTCCGCCCTCATCCGCCTCGTCCGCCCTCGAAACCTGTTATCGAAGTTGTCGGGTTCCGCGCGTGTGCGGTGCTATCGGGCCAATACGTGAATAATTTGTGTATCCGATTCGGTCTGCGAACCGAACAGCTGGCTGCGTCTTCCAAATAATCTGATCGATAATCCCCTCGTCCCCACTCCCTCCCGCGTACCCGCTTTCTCGAATTGTCCGTTGAACGAACCTCGTATCTCGGATCACAATTTGGCTTCGAACGAGCTCGAAGATCGTTCTCCGTTCCCGGCCATTCACAGCTGCCGGATCATCGAAAGACCGTTCCCAGCATCAAACATAAACACTTAAACCTCGCACACTTCTCGGATATACGACTTGCTTCAGTAGTAAAGAATAAACCTTTATTGGATCTTTGAAAACATTCGTAGACGTTAAAGTAGAGATTTCATTCTTTAATATAAGCACAGGTAGGGTGTGGTTCATTTTATTCGAATTCTACTTGAACGAAGACATATTGACTAATTTCATTGTTATTACACCGTCGCGTCGTACGCCAATTAATTTCACTTGTACGACCATATATTGGTTCGCACCACTTTTATAGCCACACGTTGACTCGTTTCACTTTTATGAGTACACGTATACTAACATCGCTTGTCTGATCGTACCAAGATTTATATCACTGGTTTAGCTGTCTTCTAGACACACGGTATACTAGTTGACAAACGTGAACAGGTTGTGTTGTAGTTGCATAAAAGATTCTTGGATAATTTCACAAGTTTGAAAAACCCAAACGATAGAAAATCGTGCATTTGGCAGAATCGGAAATGTGAAAATTTGTACTCTGAGGAACGTACGAGAGTTGAAATCGTGTTGCTGAGAGAATTAACAATTCATGTTTCTCTGCTTCACAGAGTAGTTTTTTCAAAATTGCTAAAAAGACTTCCACTGGCTGGCCAACACGTCGCCGAGATTCCTCCGTGTACCAATGGGAAAACCAATAAAGTTCCCGGTGAAACGACATTATATTAAACGCCACTGTTCGATCAATCCTCGGGCCCGTATATCAAAGGTTCCCGCCCCCCGTCGAAATTCATCGATCGATCGACAGGGAAGCCTGACTCGTAAGCTCGCAAAATCTCCCGGCACGGTGGGTCTGTACGTGGCACGTGTGGGCGTGGAACGTGAGATCCGACAGTTGCAATTTTACCGCATCTTGTCACCATCCAATCTACAATGCCCTCCCTCCGATCCTTCCGACCCTCCGACCGATGTACCTTCCACGCTCTTTTTTTTTCATCACGTTATTTCGCCAATTTTCATTGCTCGTCCCCGATTCCATCCCCGCGTGTCACCCCCCTCCCCGATATCGATTTTCATTGAGCTGCTTTATTTGTTTGCGTAATTCTGTTTCAACCGGTCGCTGGTCCCAGTAGAATCGGTCCTCACGCAGTCAGACAACCGAACGAAATTTATTTCGAAAAAACTTGTCGTTGCTGTCTGAACTCAAAATCAACTTTACCTTGCTTGGCTGCCCATAAAGATGATTCACTGTTATTGTCAATTTATTTAGCTCATACTACATTTCTGATCATATACAGGACCTATATTACTCAATGTCAGACTTGTACTACTTGTTTAGTCACTGATTGGGATCATATCATTTGGCTAATAACATATGAGACTTCTGCTGTTGTCAGACCATATTCTGGATTTGTACTACTTATGTAACTGTCTACTTATATACTTTTCTATTTGTCTCTATACTATTCATCTAACCATGTACTAACGACTGGAGTAACATCAGCTGTCTGACCATAGACTAAAGTTACACTACTGATCTGACTATTGAGTGGGCTCATACTACTTGTCTGACTATGAATCAGGTTTATACTGCTTGCTTGGGTATAACAACTAAACTGACATAACTCGGATTAAATGATACTACCTGCCCGACAATAGGCTGATTTATACTACTGATTTGATCGTAGACAATCGGTATATTTTCTTCAGTGCAGACCGAGGTAGAAAATTTTCTGACGCTAGATATACCCTATACTACTTGCAGGACACACTCTTCGTCCTCAATTTTCGTTGCCCACCATAACATTTCGATCCAATTCCGATTTCCACCGGGTTGCTTTATTTGATCGCACAATTCTATTTCGATTTCGATCTTCTCCATATACATGAGTAGAATGGGAAGGTCCGTAGCCAGACGGCCATACAAAATTCGTTTAAAAGCTTCTAAATTCTTCGGACGTTTTCTGCCAGATTTTCGCTGGCGACGCGGTTCCTTCTAAAATATCATTTGCCCGGGTCAACGCGTTAACCAAAAGCAGATAGGAATCAGGACACGGCAAATGTACGCGGCTCGTCTGTGTTCGTCCGGCAGTCAGACGGGGATGCTCAATTTCTGTGAAAACTACGGGTCAAAAGTGGAAAAGGAAGACGCACCACGCTTTTAAAACGGGCTCCGACGGCGCGCGCCGCACGCTTTCTTATTTTTGCATGCTGTTTACGTTGTTTCCCTGGCAAACGTTCGTTAACGTTGTTTCTTAGCTCTGCCTTCTCTCCTCGTTGCGGGCGCCGCTCTTCCACCCTCGTTGCCGTGTCGCCGGCTGTTATACAGGCTCGATAGCGAGTCTTGGCTTTTGCCAGATTTAATTTCGTCTTGCGCTAAACGAGAAGCGTCGACCTTTACTGCCTCGCCGTATCGTTACGAAAGCAACTGTTCCGCGTGGCTCTCTCTCTCTCTCTCTCTCGCCGACCGCTTTTGTAACCGGAAACCAGAGATCGACGTTCAACACTGCAGCACCTCAAGGTAAACAGCCTTTGTCGGCACACCATAAATATAGATTCCACGGCAATTGTTCTTATAACATTGGACACCTAAGGGTTCTCTCTGGTTCGACATTGTGATTGTAAGGCGACATTTCAAACTTCTTTTTTACAGCAGTGCTTTCAGTGAAATAATTCTATATTTTGTACACTTATTAGCCAACATTTAGGCGATGAAAATAATTTTCTTTACGTAATTGTTTTAGTTCAAAGGACGGAAAACGACTTTAGCTTCCCTCCTGGCTTTGTAATAGAAAGGGTCTCTGTAAAAGCGGAGTTTAAGGGCGTGAAAGTTGAGACTTGCCCTTTAAAACGAGCACAGGTAGAATACTGTAAGGAGTTTTTACATGAAGTTACACGAGCCAAAAGATGGGCGATATATCGATTACAACTTCAGCGATCCCTTGACTTTGTTGAGCAATATACACGGAAATAATAATCTCAAATTTCAAGTATCTATTTACTTCATCGGTACAAGCACACCCATTCTCATCGTACACGAAAAACGATGTAACTCAATTTCCAACAAAGTATTGAATTCCAGCAAATATCGATTTCGTCCCGATCCTTATTATCAATCTCGCCGCAATTAGTTGTTCGTTAACTGTCCAACGAAATAAGGATATCATTGCACGTGCCTCTACATCATGAAAGAACTCGAGGAGCAACGTGCCTCAAGAACGCTCGCTATTGAATTCTGCAATTAACTCGGGGCAATAATCGTTCGCGCCGCCAGTAATCGAAAACACGGGGGAGGAGTGTGAGGGGCAGGGGGAGGGTAGTAATTGCTCGACACGTGTGGAAAATTGCCGCGCGAAGGGCTCGTTCAACTTTGTATTTCCAGTGGCGGACTCAGAATAACCGCCCTGGCTGGCAAATAAAAAAAGAAAGAGACCAATAGCAATACCATTTGTCGTTTGGTTCGATTAACGACTCATTGTGTGGCCGGGTTCTGTCGGTCTCATTACATGTTGAAACGTCATGAATTTCAACCGCGACTCGTTTCGCAATCATTCGCTTACACCAGTCATTATTACGCAAATGAAATTGTTCATGGCCGGCGAGAGATCGCCGTAATATTACATTGTCTAATCAGGATTTGACCTGTACGATTTTCCTGACCATCGATTGGCATATACTACTTGTCTGACCATTGATTGGTATATGCTGCATGTCTTACCTTTGGCTTGTGTATACTACTTATCTGACAATTGATTGATATGCTCTACTTGTCGGATCATTGCTTGATATATACTGCTTCTCTGAGCATTTACGGTGCTATGCTACTTGTGTGATCAATTGTTGTCTTATACTACTACAGAAAGAGAATAGATGGAAAATGTTGCCATAGTGAACTGTATTTGTAAATCGATTAAATCGACGTTACATTTAATGGACTTTTATAAGACTAGGGATTTGTGGAACGGAGGTACTCGACGGAAAAGCAGACGAAACGACGGCCATGCTAGTATATCGCGGAATCGCGTATCCTTCGACACACAAACTCTGAATTACGACAACGGAGGCGCAACGTAAAAATAACTCGCCTCTCTAACGTTTCCCCTTTTTCCGTCGGTTTTCTCTCGCATTCGCTGCACTCGGCGGCCTTTGCCGGCTCTATTTACGATATTTTCGCAAATGATCGATGCACCCACCCCCCCTATTACCATACCCCTTCACAGCCGGGCGTCGAGTCACACGACTCGTACTGTTCCCGTTTATTTAGTCCTTTTTCCTTTCAACGCCGTCATATTCAACCGTTACCGGCTCTCGAAATATTCCGCCATAGAACCGAACTAGAAACACCCTTCAACGGTGAATGCACCGACAAACAAGATAATTGTAATAACGTTAAAATAGAACAGAGTGGGAGAGAGACTGCTTCCAGTTCCGCGAACAACAGTTTCGTAGAAATACGCGGATCGCTTCAATCATTCCCGGAGCTGAGTATTTCGAAGCGTTGCTATTACCGCGTTATCGTTCACATCGGTTTTAATGTGAATTAAACAGTCGAAATGTTACCGAGACCCGTTTGTCTGCCGACGTGAATGGAACAGTTTTTACACGTTACCACTATTGTGTATTGTCTGGCCATACAGTGAATTACTGCATTCACAAATTTTCTCCTCTCCGAAATGATAATGACGAGCTCTCTAAATATCCCACGGTGCTCGCTCGCGAGTAAAGAGCGTCGAACACATTCGCCATACATCAAAAACCGAAAAGGTAAATATCTGCCGCTGCGTTTGATGGAGCCGGTGCGCCTGAAAGTTTCGCAGTCGCGAGTGCATTTCGCTTGACGCACGGCAGTCGTTCCGCGAATTCACGAAGATATCCGGGTCTACAACTTTGAAAAAACTCCAATTTTTCTCGCCTCGCTAACAGGCTCGCGGAAACGTGTCTCCGAAGTCGCACCTTCAAATTCCCGAAATTGGCAAAGTTGCAGGAAGTCAAAATTGGGAGAGCGTCTAAAAGCTTCGCGTCCCTCTGAAATATGTTTATCGAATTTGTTAATACTTTCAGCAACCGATTTACTTCGAACTCGTTTCGGCGTGTTCAGGACACGTGTCTCCGGCCGACACAATTTCTTGTTTTCAGAATTCGTGAAAAGTTAAAAAGGGCGATATTTTCAAGAATGTCGCCATTCTCTTTATTCTCGATGCTTAATTATTTTATCGCGGGACGGGTTATAGTTACTCTCATGCTAAACGGGAAATTAATTTTATGTTTAGCAACTTGTTTTTCTTGCGGATGCAGTTAATCGCTCGCAGCAATCTCGACTCCGGTAATTCCTCCGGAAAAAATTCCCGGAGATTACAGGAGGGCAGATAAAAGTGTACACAAGGTCTGGCAATAAACGGTACCGTGATTCAGCGTTAACAAATCTGAAAGTTGGCCTAAAATATCGCGGCAGTTTTTTCCCCTTTTTCGCGTCGGAGCAGGTGCACGGCGGCGAGCCCGTTGTTTCGCGATCTGCGGGGATGTTCGGGCGGTAAGCGGAAAAAGTTAGTCGAGCGTGAAAGTTAAAAGCGCGGAGGCCATTAATTATCAACGATTAATATTTGCGCGAGGCGTTACAGAGACGGGAGGGTGAAGGGGGATAAAGGCGGGACGATTAATAGCCGTTCCTTTCGAGGAATGGGAGCAATCGAGCCGTTTCTCGTTGCCGTAAATAATTTTTCTGAGAGCGAGTCAAGCGAACGGGCCAAACCGGTAAGATAATGGAGCATTGTCGAAAAGCGGCCCTGCCGAAAGTTACCACGAACGAAGGAGACCGCGGCCGGATGATCGATAAATGTTAGCGGTTGCGTTTCACATATTTCACCGGCGTATTATTGGACACGTAGGCGGGCTTGCGTGTACATGTGTGTGCGAAACGCGCGCGCAAAAGCACGCGGGAACGTGACTTAAATATAAATGAAAGTATACGCCGTGCCGATCCCCCCGACAGATCCGCGGAGAAAGCAAAAACATCAATGTGGGATATTTTACTCTCTCTCCCTCTCTCCTCCGCGCCTCCCCCACGCCACCCCCACCTTTGATGAGGCATGCATCCGCGATTTAAGGACTGCATTTTTTATGGCACCGGATGCGCACAGACAGACGGGCTTGAATAATCGAACGCCGGTCGTTATTTCGAGAAATCGATGCCGGCGAGTCGCGAAACGCGACACGAGTCGCAACTATGTTTCAATTAATTCGACGCCGGCGACGACGACGTGATTCCGCGGATTTTGTTGGGAATTCATAAACAGTGCGCTCGCAAACAGTCATAGCGATCGGGCGACTGTTGTTCCATGAATCCGGGGCTAGAAATTTTGTCTAGAGATCTGGTAAAACTTTCATATTCTATTTGTCTGGTAGCGGAAAAGTATGCGACATTGGTATGTAATTAAATAAGCAGCAGCGCAAGTCAGGATGTGGTCAGGAAAGTGTTGTGAACCAATTTGGCACTCTATAAGAATATTTGAAGATGCAGCATCAGATACAGCAAATTTCACGGTTTAATGGCCAGGCACACGTGTATCGCGTTGAAACAGTGTTAAAATATTTATAGGCGTCACGCGGTGCAGGGTGGTACATGTCCGCGCGAGTAGTACAAGGCGCTATCTACGCAGCCTGGTAATATGCGATCATATGTGACCCGACAAGTGGTACGTGAACGTACGCTGTCGGGCAAGTGGTACGTGACCGTATGTGATCAGGCAAGTAGTGTTAGGTCGTACATAATCGGAGAAGTAGTGTTAGACCGTATATAATCCTACACGCTGGCCAACGCCACGTTGTCCTGCAAGTAGCGTGGGTCGTTATATGATCAGACAAGCTGTACAAAATTGGTCTGCCAAGTAGCACAGCTCAATAATTCTTGACAAACCTCTAGAAACGCAATGTGAGCCAATATATGGTCAGACAAATGGTACGATACGGATCTACCAAGTAGTATAACTCAATAATTGTTGACAAACATTTAGAAACACAATGTGCGTCGGTGCATGATCCGACAAATGGTACAATACTGGTCTACCAAGTGGTATAACTCAATAATTCTTGGCGAACTCTAAGAAACGTAATTAAAATCATAATATTCCTTTTCTCATCCTTTTGCTTTGCGTCCGTCCTGATGCGACTCAATCGAGTTCTACAGAATTTCCCAACAGTTTTCCTTGTAGTAAAATCTCCCTGCGGCAAGGATGTACAATTTTCCACGCGATGAGCACTTTTTCCCCATTTACACCGCGCTATCTCCACTGTCTTTCGAGACTAGCAGGATTCAGGTTTCCCTGACACGCGAGCAGTCCTCTCAGCATCATCTCCTCGCCTAACACTCTCCTTCCGGCCGCGACATCTCCTTCTTCCGTTGATCTTTCTATCTCTTCTCTCGGCTTCGTCCGCGCCGACGCGCGCCTCGTTTCTTTGACTTCTTCTTCGCAGGCCAACAGGGTCCGGTCGCCTCGAGAAGACGACCGTCGAGACGGTAATGAGATTTTCGAGATCCGGAGGCGGTGCCATAATCGCCTTAGGCTCGGCCGGGGCACTTGACGCGAGCGCGAGTTGCTACACCGGAAGCCGTCTTCCCAATCAGTCCGCTTGCCAGCCACCCTCTGCACCGGGAATTTAGCTGTTTTGTTCGGAATCTTCGTTTCTCTTCGTGTACAGGAACGCGAATAGCTTTCGAAAAAGTCCGTCTGACAGTCGAGTTAATGCAATGCTTGATGGAAACTGTCCTGTGCTTTTTAAAGATTTTTTATTACGTGACTGATTGTTTCGTTCACAAGTGAAACTGCCACAGCTGCAAAGGAAATTGCAAACAAACATCCTCATAAGGATGCAAATACAAAACATTACATCGCAGGAACTAACTGCATCCCCTAACGAAGATTAAAAACAAAATCGTAGCAACGATTGTTTATTAAATTGGAGCAACCGAAACACGACGGTCTAGAAAAGCAGCACGATCACTTTCTTCGATAAAATTATCCTGAAGCAAAACTCTGCCACAATTTCCGCTGCTACAAGGAGAGTAAACAGATGAATTGATGATGAAATTCTCAGGGGGCCACGAACGAGCGCGGTATGAAGGCTGTTTTCTCGTGTCGACGATTCAAAAAATTGATTTTTTTCTCTCCCGAGAAGCTCACTCGACCGAGCGCCAGCATCGCGAGGGCGCAGGTAAAAAGGTAAGAAGCGAATAAATCGGATGTACGATGGAATCGAAGGATAAGGGAAACCGCGGCCGTGCAAAAAGAGGGTGTGGGGGGGGTGGTTAGGAGAGTTGGAGTCGTGGAAGAAAGCTCTCGGGACGAGTCAACAGCCGAAGGAAAGACGGGAAAAACCAACAAGACCGTGGACGAAGGGTGGGTACGGATGGTGGTCGGGGTTGCAGAGCACGGCGATGAACGCGAGAAAATCGAGGAAAAAAGGCGACGCCGTAGAAAAGGAACGAGGAGGGATAAGAAGAGGTGCGGTAGAAGAAGAAGAAGAAGATGAAGAAGACGAAAAAGTAAGCAGAAGAGGAAGAAGAGCTCGGCCTGCAGAGCCAGCCAGGAATATCGTCCGGGATTCCAAAGTCGACGAGAGAGTAGGTAGTCACGTCGACGTGAAAGATCGTAATTGCGAATTCGTTGACCCGCGAGTCGAGTGAGCTTCTCCACGAAGTCGCAATAGAGGGACGCCGGTTGAAGAGTGCCGGGAAAACGGGGGTTGGTTCGTCGCGAAACGGGGGTGGAGGGCAACCAACGGAGGTCCAGAGGGCGGAAGACACCGCGCGAAAGTGTGCACGGATAAAAAAGGAAAGGTGCACGCGGGGACGTACAAGGGGAACCGAGAAATAGACAGAGAGAGAGAGAGAGAGAGAGAGAGAGAGAGAGAGAGAGAGAGAGAAAAGGAGAGGGGACACGACGGGTGGCAGGTTACACAGAGAAAACGCGCGCGCGCGGAACCGACGAGGGGGCGGGAGAGGCGCGAACAAACAGACTTTGCAATCGTTTATTTTTCTGGCAATTATATTCTTCCGTGAAAAGAACCCGAGCCCTTTTCACTCTGTATTTATTTCTGTCGTGAATGCGTCGCGAAACGTCCGACCTTCAGTGGTGCTCAAGACGAGCGACGACGCGCGACGGACCGACTCGCGAAACCCTCGAATTTCGCGACACCGCGAATTATAAAATTTCAGGATCGCGTTGGTTCCGTGATGGACGCTGTGGACACCTTACCGTGTTTTGAATGATTAGAAAGATTAAAATACACTGCTCCTCGAAATGAATAAAATTCGATTAAAAATTCTGTCAGTCCCGGCATAATTTGGCAAATTAGCAGGCGCCGAGGAAAGCACAAAACCCAGAGTGTGCAGTCGGCTCAGCGCCCGCGACATTTTCTAAGACTCGCTAAGCGCCGAGTACATTAGAGGAGCAACAACGCTGTCAACAAAGAAGAAAGCTCGGCTCGAGGAAAGCTCGAGAAAGTTTCCTGGGAGAATGTCGCGGAACGGCTGTAACAGAATTCTTCGTGGAAAATTTTTCGAGAGAGGATCGCGTGCTGCCGCATATCCTTTAAACCCGTCGATACAGTTGCGCGCGCGCCCGCACACATACACGGGAATACAGGCGCGCAGACAAACGAACGTTCCAACAATGGGACGCGGAACTCGACACGGTCACTTTCGCGAGTGAAAACTACCGACGTCAGAACTCCATTCAGGGTGCGGGTCAATTCTGTCGTAAAGCGGCAACGAGTGATTCTTGAAACGCTCCCTCTGGAGGATTTAAAGAAGCTCTCTATTGGAAATGCCTGCTTTATCCGCTGCCCTCGCCTTCCATCCTCCCTCGGGAATTACGCCTTGGTTTAACCTTAGCGGGCCTAAGCTCGGAGACTAAGCAACTTATGAATCTCCGCGCATATCCCTTTATGCATAATACAAGACCGCTGCGTTTAACTTCGGCGTTCCGAGTATCCCCGTCAATTTTTAATACCATTATTGTTATTTCATAGAATTATTTTCACCTCTAGCATGACCCTCAGGGTGCAAATTCACTCAGTTTCTACTTCCATTCTAATTATTACGTTTTCCTCCATTTTTCAGTGATTGTATTGCCAGATGTATCTCTTTAAAATCTAAATTTGTAAATGAAACAAGCAAACCCAATTTATTGATTTGAAGTTTACCGTATATAGCTGTTAACATACCGGCCATTTAACATGGTCGACTGCATCGTGGACTCTTGTAAAAATATGAAACGCCCGAACGAGTTCCGATCGGCGAACCATCGAGCTTGTTAAAATTACCAGACAAGGCGTCGAACCGGAAGGGAAAGGACAAGAGCACATGGTTTCCCGTTTCCGAAGAGGAACGATACCACACCGTTTCATGGGGAAGTTCTCTCGGAGAGCACGGTGATCGATAGGCAATAATTCTTAATTACCGTCATGCTCCTAATTATTGGTTTTCGAGTTCGCTCGGCCGAGTTTCGCGATTCGAGCTAGCCGATAACGAGTAACTTGGCCTGATCGACACGCAGTTCTCCGCTTCGACGTACAAACAGGATGTTGAACAATCAGGAAAGAAGAACGAGTCCATTAGAATCCTTTGAAACGCTTTTGTGGCCCTCCGATACACGAAGTTCTTCTATCGATGTTTGACTACTTGTTTCGCTACTAGAAACGATCCCTACCAGGTTCGAAACCATGAACAATTTTCTGTTCGTTGTATTCAGACTATTTAACCATTTGTTTTGCTATTAAAGACTCTTCGTATCACGTCGAAAATCATTAACCCCCCCCCCCCCAAAAACATTGACATAAGTACCAGCAACTTTAAGAATTTTTTAAAATAAAACATGTGCAAGGACAATTATTTAAGAAATACAAGCTCCACCTCTAACCTTCACTTAAACAGATAAAAATATTTGGTTATCGAAAATCAAACATTTAGAGAATAAAAAAATTATTAAAAAAGCAGATTAATATTTTTCAGGATGTGCCAACGTCAATCTCCTTGAAAATAAAATCTAAACGGAACCGAGAATTCTGGGTCTCAGCTGACCCGACGCCTAAACCAGAGCTCCCATTAAGCAAAGCAAAATCTGCACAATCGGGAAGTGCAAAACAAAAGGGTTAGAAAACTAAGTGCGCTCAATTTGCCTGACGCAGCTTCCAGAGGACAAAACACACTTTTCAGAAGTCAGGCGGGCACGAAGTGCGCCCGTGGCTATTCGTAGCCCCCGAAAAGGGTCGAGCACTTAATTAATCGAAAGTGAGACGTGGGGTGTCGAAGGGGTGGATGGGGGGTGAGATCCAAACAATGTTCAGGGTGGGGCACGCCATACGCGTCTCCTGCGTCTTGTTCCTTGCCCCTTTTGTCAGTCCCCTGTCTCCTTCTCTGCAGTTTCCCGGCCCCGTAAAATATTCGGGATTATATTGGATTATAATGACCGCGCTGAATATGTATAGCGCGCCCGCGATTCGCGCAGGACAGGATATATTTTCGTCCCGGTAGAGGCTCGCGAATCCTCGGCGTGTTTCTTCGCGCGCGCTCGCATATTTATAGGGGTAATTATTTATTAACGTGGATTCCGTCCGGCGCCTCTGGCCTCCTTATTTTATTTTTTCGTACCTTCCAGGGTAACGAAATTTGATAGTGAACGAGAGATCGATAATCGTGGCTTCGTAATTTGCTAAATGGAATTCTTTCTTTAGCGGCCACTGTGAGGTATTTGAGCAGTGGCCATCCTCTGAATCGTCCCTGTGACCTCCATCTCAATAATTTAATTTAAATCTGTAGGGAAGGGGTTGTCAAAAGTATAAGTAAGAATTAATTTTATTGTATCAATTATCAAGGCTTGATAGCACAGAACTCATATTTTTCTTAATGTTATGAGTGAAATCGGATAGATAGGTAATAATGGATACACGGGCTGGGGTTGCACCGATAGGTACGGGGAACCCCATAAAGTGGCGGCTGACGGCTAATGGCGCGTTAATTAGTCGCACGTGCTGATCGTTATAATTACCGATAACAGCAACATTTTAATCGGACCCGTTTAAATAACCGCGGTGAAATTTGTGGCTGTTGTTTACGATCGTGTACGGGGCTTTTTCCTATTAATTTCTCGTCCCACGAAAATTGCTTCCATAAATTCGGCATCGTCGCGTGGCTCGATACAATTCGCACCGTGACTCCCAATAATTTGCTGAATTAATATCCCGTTGTGATTCCGTTTAACGTTCTGTACGTGGCCCTCTATTCGCGACGAATCCGAGGAAAAACAAACTCATTTCCTTTTATCGCTAATAAAGAATTTGTTGTACAGCAAAAATCTCTATATTTATCTAAAACGTCGAGTCATTTAAAATTCGAGTTTACTCTCACAGTCAAATAAACGGAACTACGAATTGTGTATAAAAATGAAAATTCGTCCGATGTAGGTATTTAAGTATTCAAAAATTATTTGAATAAATTTTTCAAACTAGTAAATTTTTCTTACGTTTCACCAGAGTCTATGAAAGTGCAAACTCGATGTTTGCTAATTGTAATAGTCTGCGGCAAGGAAGATATCGTAATTGGATGACGTAATATTTTCAGGATTTGATTATTGGAAAGCCATTAAGTTCGAAGTAATTTCGAAACGAGTGCGCGTGCAATTCCTGGCGAGTCGTGAAAATCGAATACGAAATCTCCTGGGGTTATAAAATACGCATGCGATGGCCATCGTAATCGTAAAACTTGGATGCGCCACTTTGAGAGCTATACAGCCCGAATATGACACCATTCAAGGCATAGAGCACCGGTTACGAGGATTTCTGATTGGTCGAACACGGCACTGACAGCGTCCGAATTACATGTTCAAATATGGTCGCGGCTTCTCCGTCGTGTAGAATTCCATTGAAATGTATTAGAGGCTACATAATTCGACGGAGGGGCCCGTTGAATAATAAAATCCCAGAGCCGGCTGGACTCGCGGCTCATAAAAAGGAAACACGAATATTCGAATGCTCGCGACTACTGAATAATAGAATTCTGGATACGTGGCAGCTAAACCGTAACGAAAGTGTTGCATGTGTCTCGCAAAGTGCAAAGCAACAGCTTCGAAATTTTATAATTCGAGGCGACTTGTTCCTGCGAATGTGCACACTCTGTGTCCCGAAAATACAAATGACAAATGAACAATAGATATCGAGTCGAGTTACTTCCGATAATGGCTCTCAAGTGGATACGTTGCTTAAGTCAGACATTTTCAATGTCAATACCTCTATGCCCCTAAATCTAGTCGTACGTGACTCTAAATTTTAATATTAATAACTACTGATGGATCTTGGCTTAAATACTTCATTCGTTATAATGCCTCTCAAGTGGATACGTTGCTTAAGTCAAAACCACTAAACACCGTGTTTCCACACACCATAAATTCCAGTTGCAAGCAACTACAAACTAAAAGGTCGAATTGCAGATATTTTAACGTTCCAGAATCCACACGCAAATAATTCAGTGCTAAAAAATTAAAGCTGTGTATCCACTTGACGATTTTCAATAACGACTCTGAACACCACGACTTGAGCCAGTGTCTTACAATATAAGATCCTCCCAGTTCGATAACACAAACACAACAGTCTCCACCACTACATTTGTTCTCGGGTCCCCCACTGCCGGTAACGACCCTCACGTGTATACTTGGCATAAGCCCCGCCATTCGACTCCATCGACTTCGAGATTACACGGCTGAACTGTTCGATATCTCCCACACCACGAGCCTCGTCCTTGCAACGACCCTAACACCAAAACCTGTTCGAGGTTCCTCACACCACCCGACTTCCATTCTCCCTCACGATCCCCCCCACCTCTGTTTAACAAACGCGTCACCGGAAGGCAGAAACAAATAATGTCTCGCGAAAGGAGAACTACTTTGCATAGTGACGTCAGGAAAAAATAGGAACCACGTGTAGTTGGCCCTGTACCAAGTACCTGTGACCACAATGGGCATCCCCCTTGCTACCAGCCAGACAATTTCCAACCCCCGTCCCATCTATACAAGATGGAGCATGTCATTAGAAAGAAGTAATGATTTTGCTACCAAATTAAATCTTTAGGAATTTATACAATGAATAATGTTTCATATAAATCGGTTCGGATAATGGAGGTTCTACTGTAATCTTCAATAGAAGAAGCAGTCCGAACGGTGTCATGTTTGGACTCGTTTTAATCAGAAAAATGTCACAGATGTAAACCTTCCGTAAAAAACAATAAAATAACAAATCAGTTAATACTTTCCCATGCAGAGATCGCAAGCCGACTCGATCAACGCAACAAAACACATACAATCCTCTATAAAAACACAGACTTCATACGACCTCCGCAAACCTCCACCAACATCAAAGCTAATGACGTTAAATTACGTCGAAACGATTCAACCGGCCGAACTATTTTTCCCTAAAATCATTGCCGGCAGTAATTGAAGTGGTTGCAGTTACATGCGTCGCTTCGTGTGCGTCGGCAGAGAGGTGCACGTACACCGACGTACACCGCGACGCACACACGTCGTCTCAGTTACACGATGCATAGGAAGGATCGTCGTCCAGTGGAGAGACATCGATGACACTATACATATTGACAAGACACTCGAGACCGCCCGGCTGGGTCCTCGCCCTCCAGGTCCTCATCGCCCTTCAATGAACCTTTCCACTCCCGGTTTTCTCCGCCCCACCATTGCACCCAGCCCCTACTCTCTCCCACCATCCTCGTCATCAACCGGCATTTCCGCGCGACCAGTCGCGTACCAGAGGAACCGCGTGCCCTGGACAGATCGTTACTTTTTCGATAGAACCGGGGAATCCCTCGCCGTCGTCGTCGGCGGCGGCGGCGGCGGCGGCGGCGGCTGCGTCGATCTACAAACGCACCCGGGAGAGCCCGGGCTTAAACTGTCAATGGCTGTCGATACCGTATTGGAGATCCGAGTGCCGCGATGTCTGCGAATGTTTGAACACCGTGTTCCGAGCGCGCGGTAGAGAGGGGTGGGAGTGGAGGGACGTTTTTATTCGGTTCTTTGCTCTCTGCAGCATCCGGGAACGGTGCCCGTTCCTCTCGCTCTGCTTGACATTGTTTCCGACCGTGGATACCTGCCCGATCCCCTTTGATGTCTGCCGACGGGCTCCTTCGCAGACTGACAGCGCTCCGAACGATGCATTTATCTTGCAAGGCGCTCGGTTGTTTTTCCCAAAATGCGTGAAATATAAATCTTGCATCTGACGACATATTTAATGGGCGAGTATTCGAGTACATTTATCCTGTTATCCAATTTCAGATCGCCACGCGTACACATAAAATTGTCAGCCTGGTTAACTCGCGATCAACAAAACGTCGAAACACAGTCATTCTTTGAGAACTAACGCAATCGTCGCGACAATGGGCCGCAATCTTGGCCCCTTCATTTTTGCGCCGATTAATCCAGCACACCTGTTCCATACATTTGCATAATGCAACAGGCCCGCGCTAAATAAATAACCGCGGCGCGGCGCGGCGGTCGGAATGCGCTCATGAACTTTTCAAAACGGTGAAACACAAATAGTACACAATGAGCGGCCTCAAAAGCCACTTCAGCTCTTTCTTTCACGGTTCTTAGCCGCCGTTGCAACTGTTTTCACCGTTTCTCACCCCCGTTGATTAAATAACCAACGCCGCGAACGCGACGGCTAAACAGTCGCGACGGCTCTTAATCCCACAATAGAAAACACGGAAACGAATTAACAGTCTCATTGTCGCCGCGACAAAAGAAATCCACCGAGGCTTTCTCCGTTCGCCGTGCCACTCGTTGTCGTTCGAAATCACGTTGGTAGGATCGCGAGCGATCGATGTTTCCGCGGCGTTTGCTTTATCGTCGGGTAAACGGGGAATCCCGGGATGCTTTCGCAGGCAATCAACGTCGATTCGCATTCCTGATCGTGGAGGGAAGCTCTCTCTCTCTCTCGCGTGTGCGCTCTCTCTCTCTCTCTCTCCTTACGTGGATCGTCTCGAAAGCGATCCACCACCGCAAGTTCATTGTCAGCGCGTGGGCGGGAGAGAAACCGCGCGAGAACCGACGACGAGGTGCTCGACAGGGAAATTCGCGGGATTCTGCAATAAAAAATCTTATCAAAGGGGTCTTCGCCCAGTAAATATTTGACCGGTCTTTGAGCTCGACTCGTTATGAGCATACTAATCGCGTCTCTCCACTCCACAGGCCCCCATTTTGCGACTTTTTTTACCCTCTTTATTCTGTTCGCTGAGCGGATCGATTTATATGGATCGTCATTATATACGAACAATTAATAATTTTCTTTTGTTCATTCAAAAGTTTCCTGTAGTTGAATCAAATTGAACTGTAACTCTGTTTTGTCAGATTAAAATGTCAAGCGAGAGTTTTTGAGGACCACACAAAGATCAAACGAGAAACAAAGATCGTGCATCTACTAAAAAATAATGTAGTTTGTTAGCCAATATCTCGCCAATTAATCCCAAGGAAATTCGCGTACCCATTCACGAATGTTTGATTTTCGTCATCCATCAACGCCTCAACACAATCGCTATTCCACCATCGGTTTCGGATCGGAATCGATAGAAAGATATCGGGTATTGTTTACAGACGTATTGTGCCGAACCGGCTCCCCATCGTGCTCGTAGTTTTCGAGTGGCATTGTGGAATAAACGCGTGCCATTGTTCCGCGGTTTTTATCGCTCGCGCAGAGGTTAGTGCATATTAATCCGAGCGATTCGTAATTGCGCGCGCTGCGTTCGCCGGCCAATGGTGTCCAGCCGCGTGGGGAAGCGCGGGCTCTTAAATCGATTGAACGAATTTTGTGGATGGAACGAATTTTCGTAGCTACTTATTGTGCCGAAAATTTTACATACAAGACGACTTTTTATAAGATTTATAACAATTGTTCTTTCTAAGACTCTATGTTACTTAAATTAAACGTTTTTCGTTTTTCAGGAGTCGCGGGTCGAGAGGGGTTGAAATCGCCATTCGGCGATATAAATAACGTTAGATGCGTCACCGTCTATTCGCCGAGGATCCACGTGGAACAATGCAAACAGGATGAAACAATGGCAACGACAGTCCCCCTTTCTTCTGCGCTCTTTCCCCATACGACTAGCGCGAAGTCAGAGACGTCGGGTGACGGCCGCCCGCGGGCCGACACACGGAAGAATAGCCGGAGCCAACGGCCAGAAAGAAAGAGAGAGAGAGAGAGAGAGAGAGTGAGAGAGAGAGAGAGAGTGTGTGTAGGAAACGAAGAAAGGGGATTTTTTTTATTTAATTAGCGAGATGTACGAGCTACAAAGAGCTCCCTCTTCGGGCCATCTGCGCCCACCAAGAGTCTTGCTTCAAAAGACACGGCCGCGCAGCCTCCGCTCTTACCACACCATCCCCTGCCCCAGGTTTCCTCTTCGACCCTCTCTCGCAAGCTTTGCTGTCTCTCCGAGCGGGATTAATATCACTCCGGGCTGCGCGAGGATCATTCCCGCTTGCTCGACCGATATCGTCGCGATTTTTCACCGTGGAGAGCTCGGTTAATGCGTTTGTCGACGCGCTTTGATCTGCCGAGGTTGTCCTTCTTTGCCTTTCTCTTTTTTCACCCCCTGTTGATCGGATGATAGCGTTGGCAATGCCAAATGATGGGGTTCGAAAAATGGCTGTGGTTTGGAATCATTCTGTGGGATCATTGGAGAAAGCATCGCTCGGAATGGCTTGGGCTTCGTTTTTGGATTAAGCCTCGTTCCTCCCCTGTGACAATCTACCACTCTCCTCCCTTGCTTTTGAAAATGTAAACCTATCCTATTACAATATTGAATTTTCAAATTTGCTAATTTAATAATTGGTCATTTTGCATATTGACTTTTCACTGCTATGTCAATTTTATAATAAAGGGCAAATTAAGGTGAATACTGTAGGTCTTAAGGGTTGTAAAAGCACGCGCCTTTGTTCAAATTACAATGCTTTCTTCAAGAAAATTTATCCATAGAATAAAAACAGTATTTCATATAAAATACATCGAGGATGCACTTGTTCATTTTCCTTGTGAAAATAGATTACTTTTAAAGCGGTGGAAAACTATTATATTATAACACAGAAAATGGTTATTTGACAGTGTCTAATTACCTTTCGAAAAATCATACGTTTATAGGAAACTTGAGGGTGCAAAACGCAATGTGCAAAACACTCCAAGGATAATAACTAAAAATCGTCCTACCCTTTCGATTCTACAGAAACAGCCCCTGCTGAACAATTGAAAAATCGTCGAAATAAATCAGCCTCTGCACAAACATCCCCTACACCTTTCCACCGCTAAACAGCGACGAACCTTTTAAGATCTACTCAAGCCCACACATCCTTCCAGTGCCGATCTCGCGGTAAAAGCGAAGGGGTTCAAAATAACTCGACGAATCCTCGCGAGTCCAATCGCGGGTGTTCAAACTCTCCTCAGCCTAACCGGCCGTGTCCCTTATCCGCCTTTAGGGTAGGTCCTTCAGTAGGGAAAATCGTATATTTCCAGGCCGGGTTGAAGTACGCACGCAATTTTTCAAGCGAACAGACACTTGCGACCGGTAGGATAGCGAGGCGGAATCAAGAGCGGGTATCACGGCGAGGAACAAAGGAGAAAGCGGACAGCCGGAGATAAGAGGCGAGAGAGAACCCGCGAAAGAGTGGGGTTTGAAGAGAGAGAGAGAGAGAGAGAGAGAGAGAGGGAGGAATAGGGAGAGGAGAACATCCAGGCTTTTTGCCGGAGAATGTCCGCCGGGATCGACGGGGAAACAGAAGACCGCACGCCTCTCGCTTTGATCGGCGACGACGATAGGGGCGTCGAGGAGATCGGGAAAATATCGGATGGTTCGACGCGGACCCACGCGGACCCGCGTTGCCGTCGGCGACAACCCGCGCCGCGAGATTGGCCGTGGATTACACTCTCCCATTGTCTACCGGCACACGTGAAAGCGCGAGTATCACTCGCGCGTGTTCGAACGTATGATCTTCCCCCCTTTTCTCTCTTTCTACCGTTCTCCTGCTATTCTTCCGGCGATTGATTACCGACCGGTCGGGTTTAACTAGGTTTCAACCCCTTTTTCGCGGCTCCCTTTTCACGATACTATTGTTTTATTCCTCGGTGGGAGGGTGACTTCGTCCTCTATAGGGTTACTGTGTTCTTATTATTTACTCTTTGTGGGGTAATATGTGGTACGATCATTCACGATTTGTGATTTTTTTACATCTTCTGTCGCTGATCTCGAAATGTTGACAATCGAGTAACGCGATATCGCGCTTGATAAAACCGCATACATATATTTCATTATTTTTCAGTACATTCATAGTTCAATGTGTTCGCGCAATGTGTATTTCCACTTTGTCACTACGTAACATTTATGGCTCCCGTTGCGAGTTCGATATTGCCGATCGAAGGATAATCCGCTTCAGTTTCCAACACCGTCTTCAACCGTATTGTTTTTAAATAAAATACCAAAGGTTTCCTAGGCGCGGTTTACGTTTATCGTGCCCCTCCCAGCAAACCGTAAACGTCTGACGTTATTTCGGCAACGGTTTTGGCCCGTCCGTCCAATTTTTCATTACGACACGAAATTTCACGGCGCTCTGCGCCCGGGCTATCTGGCTCCCGGATAACTCCACCGGAAGCGGCGGTGTTACCAGAGATTTCTCTACGAGGCCGTATATTCTGCCTGTCGTGTTAATAACTATCTTACGACTTTCATTACACTGTCCAACGAACTTTAACCCTTTTTTAACGTTCCTACAACCGGCAGGCAATTCTTGTATATTTTTAAGCACCGTATACAAATCCGAAAGTTTTCGTCACCCCCAGATTTTGAGAAATGCAATACGACAGGATCCAGGCAACAAAGGATTAAATAACCGTGCATAAAGAGTACAAACGATACTAGGGCATTAGATACTAGGGGAAATATTTATTTTTCTTAAACCCAAAAAGAACAGTGTTTGAAAGAACAAAAATTTGTGTACATTACAGAAATCTTTAAAAAGTTAACCCTATGATGAACAAAGGGTGCACAGTTTCCTACTAATGCATAACACAGTCAGTACACTGGTCCACTTTTTACCCAGTGCTGCACACGTTCCATCTGAATCTGATCTCTACATTGGCTAGTCCAAATAATTAGCTGTTCATGTTACGAGATACATATAGTTTCAAATATATCGATTTGCGCGCTCTATTAAATGGCGTGGTAATATGGAATATCCAGTCGAGTGATGTACAGGGTGTATAAAAAGTAACGGTCATCCGTCCTAGGGGTGAATCTACACCTCTGGATCGGTGGATGTATGTCAAAGAAATTGCCGCAAAATTGTTTATAACAAAGAAAATCGTTGTTAAAGTTCTTCTTTACATCAACACCTTCGAGAAATGAAAAAGTTTGAAAGGAACCATACGTCGCGCGCAGACAAATAGTAATCGAGATAGAAGCTGTTAAAGTTTCCGCAAAATTTGATTCTGTGGAGTTATAAGTATAGCGAAAACCCTACTAGTACAGTCCAGCTGACCGTATCGATGAGACGGAGCGTAATCGTGTGCGTGCCTCGAGACAAACGAAATTTAAAGGGACATTCGTCGCTAGGCTCGTACCAAATCATTACCACCCTGCCCAATCGGATCATAACTTTAAAGTTACAAAATGTGAAAGAAATCCTTGTATCCAATGTTATACATGCGAATACTAATCCTACATTATAAGATATTAACGTAAAGCACACTTACAAATTTTTCAGAATCATCTGTTCCTCCGTCGAATCCACAGAACACTATTATCGACTCAGGCGAATACGTTCGAATAATTGCGCCTGTCTTTCGGGGCCTATTTTCAAAGTACGAAACACCATACTTTTACACAATCACTGAACACTACACAACGCACTTTACGAAATCGTGACAGGGAACGAGAAGAAGTTGCTCCGACCACGATCAAAATAATACTGCGATTTTAATCGCTTCGCTACCAGGGTCTACTTTGGGTCAGATTATACTAGTCAGGTCAGACGCTGAGGGTAATAAATTCTGAAAATTTGTGTACCCTGTTTTTGCATCTAGCGTTTACAGGCCCTCAGAGTCTGACCCGCCTAGTATAATCTGACTCTTACGTCGCATCGCCGGTACTGTTTGCGTAAGGTCACAGACGTGTCGTCACGCGACGCAATAAAGTTTGTGTTATTCGTTCACATCTCTTTCAATCAATCCACCAAATTCGGACGCGTTACATACGTTAAGAAGTCTCATTTCTCTGAAAGCGTTTACGTAAAATCAGCAAACTCAATTGAACGGGTGATTAAACGACAGGGAGGCCACGATGACTTGGAAGGATCCCGTCGACAGGATGTTCCACCTATCGCAGGCTGTGTCTCGCGGATCCAGGAAAGGGGGACAGATTGATCGCGCTTAATTCCGTCGAATCATCATTAATTTCTGCGTTGAGTGGCGTGGGGCCAGGCCTCGGGTGCATCGAACCCGTTCCGCGGGAAATACGAACGGATCAACCCCCCGTACCCCCATCCCCCGTACATTCCATTCTGTTCGACGGGGACTCGCGGAAGGGGCTCCGGCTTCGTCATTCTACCGCGGGGGAGGGGAGGCTCCGGGGGTTGAGGGGGGTGGCAGGGTGGGTGGCGGCGGAGTTATATCGGGGCTTTGGAGGTATCGAGGCTTTTGGGATCAAGTCTGCCCGTCCGTTCACGGGCTCGTCAGGCTGCGTTGGTGTAAGCCGATTATACTCGTGTAGCCTGGCGTCCTTGTTCCGCCGACAGACTCCGACAGCTCCTACGCCCCGGGACGGTCGCGCCGAGTCGGCGAGACCGCCGCCTGCTCGCCCGATAGGCTCTCTCAAGTTTTCGGCGAAACCCGAAAACCCGGAATTTCGGGGACCGATGCTACCCGTCGCGTCGTTCTTTCCGCGGATTTCCGCGCGCAATGTCTCTGGACGAAATCCAAAATCGAAGTTGCGGAACGACAGCCCGACAGCCGTTTCCACGAAGCTTCCGTTTTTCAGCTGTTGTTTCGAGCTTCGAATTACTATTAGCGGAATTTTTATTCCGCGATACAGCAGACAGTAGGCGGTACATGATACACGTGCAACCGTTCGTGATGGATCGTGCGTTTTCTGTTTCGTGTTTGGACCGCGGAATTTATGCGTTTGTCACAAAAACGGGCGAATGAAACGGAACTTGAAAAAGAAAGATTAATCGGTAACAGACTTGTAATATATATATAACCTGAGATTACAGGGTTGTTTTCTTCCCATGTCGTGCAATGTACTACTCCACAGACCTACAAACACTCTATGCAAGATCTTATGTTCCTTCCTGAAAGATTGTGGATTGTGTATATAATGCCACCATAACGTCCATTACCAATTAAGCGACTTCAACGGATATGTATCTATTGCGTTACCTTCACATTAGTATAAGGTTGTTATTGTAATATTATGTATGTAACACAGACTGCAGAATAACCTCTCATCGGAAGTTACAACTGTACAATAAAAAAAGAAACAGACTTGTAACTTATTTCGCTGAATCTTGTTCGTGAGTTTGTACGTTTAGAAACTAAACTTAGGGAACCACAATAGTCATGTTTTGCGGAGACCGTCTCGAGAGGCGAATAAAAAAGAGTTATTTGTTTAATTTCCTTGGAGTTGCGCATTCGGTTGAAATCGTTTTCGGAGAAAGGCGAAAGAGACGAGGAGCAAAGACGGAGCAGGCTGGACGGATTTATTACACAATTATTATGGTTAGGTTCGCCGCGGTGCGGGTTGCGTTATTCACATTAATGAATTAACTATTTACCGTGCGGCCCGTAATAAACGCCAGTAACGTGAGAAAGTGCCGCTGGCGAACCACAATCTCGACTAATCTCCGCCGTTGCTGTTGCCACCGTCTACCAGCATTCTGTCGGCTATATACGTAGAAATGAAGCCGCGGGAGAAAACGCAACCGCCGCGCCACGCGAGAATCGCTAAAAATTCCCCGACTGTTGTCGTTTATTATTCTAAAAACTTTTTAACGAACCTCTCTCACCGAATGACATTCAGTTACCCGTTAACAATTCATTTGCGTCCTCTCGTCCGACCAAAACATAACTGCCAGAGAAATCTGTCATATTTCTTCTTTAATGTTATTATCAATTCCATCAATATCCACGATCGCTACTATTCACTACATATAAAAATTGAGAAAGTTTGAATTACCTTCCAAAGAAAAAACTGAACGCGTTATAATTATAACTTTTAATTTTATATACCATCTGCGAGTCATTAGCAGCGTATCATTAACGAAATAATATCCCCAAAGGGGTTTTCTTCTATATTAAAATATCCCGCAAAAATCACGATGCACCGAAAAAAAAGCTCGTTCCAGCTCTCCGCTTTCGAGTCGTTAAGAAAATTAATATAATTAATATATCCTCCAAAATCTGCTTCCACCGCAAACACGAAGATATCTCGTGGAAGTTCGTTAATTCCTCCGTTGATGGCAATCGAACGACAACTTGGCAAGCCTGCACACTCGTCGGGTCAACCCAATATTATTTAACCGATGAACGGTGTCAATTGTACCCGAATTCAATCGAGGATCCTTTATCGTACAATGGATCCCATATGGTCGCCGTGCCGGGTCAACTGGAGGGGTCAGGAATCGAGAAGAGAGGCGGAGGGGAGGTCGGGAATGAAGGGGGTGAGAATGAAGTGGGGACGAAAGGGGTGGATGTTAAATCCGAGGGAAACGCAGGTATCTACCGTAGGGCCGGCTTCTCGTGTTTTCAAAGGGCTTTCGAGAAAAGCGCGATGCAACGTTCGACAGGCTAACCGAACCGTTTTTGACCTGGTTTCCGGTGTGCACCGGTATCTCCTAACCCCTGTGCAATCGATGCGCCCCGTGTGCGCTTTGCGTCGAAACGCCTCGTGCAACGGTATTCGATATACGTTTCGACACTCATGCTGGATACCCTCGCCGGGGATATCCGATCGAACGAAATGCCACTTTTGCTTGGACATTGTTTTAATACCTTCGTAGCCTCAATACTTCTCCCGTGCCTCCCGTTGGGCTCGAGCGGGCTCCTTTATTATCTCCAACTTTATCGCTGTTATTTTTCACTATTTTTATATGTTCTTCATGCTTTTTTTTTTTTAAAGGATTCGCAAGAAAATTATTTCCTACGATTTATGCGAATCGTTGACTATTTCATGTTTGAAACGAAGAATAAAGACAAAAATCGAAAAGAAATTTTTCAGTGAATTCTAATAATTAAAGGACATTCTTCAAGTATCCGGGGATAACAAAATATTGATAATTTTATTCTTTTATGACTCACATTGAATGTACACGTTTTTTCCAAATGGTATTAAATTAACAGTCTCGAGTTTTTTAGAAAGTACTGACGCTACTTCCATGTATTGTGCTTTATTTAATATCTCCCTCACTAGAAGTAAAAATATTTCGTTCAATTAATATAATAAAGCAATCTACAATTCATATGTGAATAAACGTTCTGTATAAATGTTTACAGATAAATTCTACTTCGTTAGATTGGAATGAATGGAATATACACGAAGTATGCACGTTGTTTGCTCTATTCGAAAACGTTCTGGTATTTTCCAGTGTCTTTATTTTGTTTCATTATTTATTCCTGGATGCTGTGCCATCAATGAAAGAAGAACCGAGAGACTGCGAAAAACAAATAAATACAGGTAGGTAAATAGTGAAACCTTTGAACAACGGGAACGGGAATAATAAAAATTGTTATTTTCAGCGTAAGTATCGCGATTATCGGCGTTATTTTCTTTAAGCGACGCGGTCGAGGTACGCAAGCGACGGCAAACAATCCCGTACTCGATCGAGCAAGCTTTGTGTTTCGAAAACGCTTTCCGGGCAGGTTGCAGGGTGGTCCAAGAGGGTAACTGAACTGCACTTGACCCAGTTCCCGACATATTGCTATCAGCCTCGCCTATCGCGGCAAACCGGTGCTTCTGATCAAAGGTTCGCGCGCGTGGCCGTAGTGTCTTTCACGCGTGTATTTTAATTGTTTAGTCGCCGCCCGCGCTTTGCAAATTGCCACTCGTCCCCTCTGTCCGCGACGCCGGAATTATTCGTTTGCGTTCTCGCCTAGCACCCTCTGCGAACACTTTTTCGATACAGTGAACATGATACAAATAAACAATTTTTCATTCGCACTTTCCGTTTAATCCTTCCGCTCGGTGCCGAGTGGAAATGTTCAGCAGCTTCGAATACTCGCGCGAGTATTTCTCTCTTCGTTTTAGGGGAACGATGTTGTTAAATGCGGATTTTTAACGTGTTGTTGATCAAACTTGTTTTGCATAAACGTTGATTAAAACTGAATGTTCCGACGAGCCGAGAGTTGTAATAAAATTTGTTGCACCGATGTCACGGATTCGATTCTTTCTTTCTATAGTAAAATTCACAATTTAATACAGTTTACATAGCTGTTCGCGAAAAATTCATTCCAAAAACGTATTAATGAAATTCACTCGAAAAGCACATTGGTCGAATTCATTCTGTACACTCATTAATAAAATTCACTTTATTCGTATCAAGCAATTTCATTCTAAAAATATATATTTAAGAGAAACAGTGAAACGCAGTCGAATGATGGCGGCTCTGCAGTATTTCGATTCGATCGATATCAGAAATAAATACGTGCAGTAATAAAATTCCTGCACGGGCGTTCAATCCTGGAAATTCGTTCGGGCGTTTCGTAATAAAATTGCTGAAATAGTAAATGTAATAACAATAACTAGTTCATTCAAATCTGAATAAACAAATAGTTAGTGTAGCTGGCGTTCGTCGAGTTTGAAAAACTCCGACGGGTAGCTTCCGGAATTTTCACGAAGGAGGAAAGCCGAGAAGCGTTTAAGTTTAATCCCCGCCCACGCCTCCCCTCCCCGCCCATCGCAATCCGACGGAGCTCATTAACGCCGTATGTCTGCAAATAAAAGTTCGCCATAATAGTCGGTAATTGGGCTGCGTACCGTGCGCACACGTGGCGCTAACAAATATGGCGGCGAGGATGTTCGAAGGGAGAAGCGACGCTAGTTAACGCTTAATGCGTTTTGGCTCGAACACAGCAGCCGAGGCTCTCCCTTCTCGAAGGTAGAGGTTATTGGTGTACACGGGGTGGAAAATGGGTCAGAAACGATTCGATGAACACCCCCTGATTCCGTGGCGGGGGTCGCAGCTGTTAAGCGAAAGGAAAGTTGCCCGATCTTCGAGGGCGTGTCGAACTCGCATGTATTTTTCAAGGGAAGAAAAATGTTCCCTCGAGAGTTCAATCCTCCCCTGTATTGTTGTCGGCGGGGTCGAATTAACCCTCTGAAATAGTTGTACAAAAGGTACGGATCCTTTTCTCTTGTTTCGCGGTTTAGGGAAGTTTATTTCCTACAGCACGCACAACAAGGAGTTAAAACTATTGTGTAAACGTCAATAGAAATAAAATTCAAATGTGAAAATTAATGAAAATAAAATTCACGAGCTGCAGAAAACGGACCGAGTCTCTAGCAAATTTGGCTATAATCGCATCAAAGCCGTCGGATTGCGAGAACGCTCGTCGTAGGACGTCCGAAAAATGATTTTCTCGTAAAATGAGCAGGATGGAAAGTTTCTAGCCGATCACAGTTTGCGCTCGTCGGATTCCCGGTTCACCGATCTCGCTAATTTCGCGGAAGATCCGATTTAGGAGGAGGATCGCATGATCGCGAGCCCGGGGATTACGTCATTCAGTTTTAAATGCGCGTGTGCGCGCAACAGGAGGAAGAAATTTAAAATCAAGTAGCCGGATATTGCAGCTGGAGCGCGATCCAGCGCGTAATTCCTGATATATTCCGGAAACAAGGAGTTCGGATAAGCCGGTGCGCTGGGAAACGCTATTCCGAACAGTTGTCAGCTCAGAGTTCTCCGGGAAATTGCGTGGCGGCTTGTCTCGCAAAAATTGGAGTTTCCGCATTGGTGGCATAATAACGGTGCGCCCTTTGTACGCGACTGTTCGCTCGACGTTGCCACCGTCTTGTAAGTCGCATAAGAGGATGCTTTATGCCATGACAGGATACGATTTTGTTTTTTCTTTTTTGAGACACCTTCTCGCACAGGAGGGCGCTGAAAAGCTTTCAAACATTTTGTCTCGTTCGAGTGACGAGTTAACAATTGGTGGAAGCGTATAAAGAATTTAATAATGCCGAGGGAGTAATCAGAGGAGCACCGTGGCATATTTTTTTCGAAACGTCGTCGTCGTCGCCTAATTGCATGAAAGTTCGGCCTGAATCTCATTAATGGCCGGACAATTAATTAAATCTCTTCTTATATTAGGATCCGCGTGAAATGGAGTCGGCCGCTGCTGGCAGAGACTGGCGACGCCGGGGCTTACATCCTCGAGCGTTGACATCTAATGTAATTTACTTCCCGTTTAACGTAATTAAAGTGTACTTTGAGGTGTGGCGGGACGAGAAATTAGCAGTGAACTTCGGTTTACCGGGAAACTTCCCCGGCGGAATCGACACCGTCGCGATCCCGCTTATCTTCCGTAAATTTCGCGCAGAATTTCCACGTTAACGATGATTCGCGATACGCTTCCGCCATCGCGTCGCTCCATCGTCATTAACAGCTACTGTTGCCGATGAGTTACGATAGAGCTCTCAGCCAATTTTGATGGACAGTCCTCCCAGAACCAGGACAAACTTCTTTCTCGAGATTAAACTATGATGGGACGACGTTTACTGTTGCTAATCGAATCTTTTCGCAGGACATGAATTCTCGAAATTTTTCTACACAAAAAGAAATTATACTAGTACGTACTTTTGGGTCCATATATTCATATGCAAAATTTAGTAATTAACTCTTGGCTATTTTTCATGAAACTCTTGTGATACCATAGCAAATAAAAATAATATATACTTGTTTAAAACTTGGTTTAATAATTTTTATTTCTCATCTCGTCCCGCAAAATTAAGATTTCTTAATTCCAGTCAATATTTAAAGGGAATAATGTACAGTCCGAAGTTCAAAGCAAAACGTAATTCTCTTTTGCAGCAAAATTTCGTTCCCTTCAAAGAACATTCATGTTAATGTTACATAATCTTGATGCAGAGGTAACATATGCAATTCTACTAGTTAATCGATAGCAAGGAGTAATACCGCTGTAATATGGAACGTGCCTGATAAAATATTCTGTTCAATAACGGTCATTACTATATCTAATGGAATGCATTAACGCGTCTCATAAATGTTACAGGAATACCTCTCGAATTAAATTCGACTGAAATCGAAATTTAATAAAAGGAAGAAACCAAACTGGTTCGTCGTATGCATAAACTATTCACGTTTAATTAATGCACGGATTTCTCTCGAACGGAAGTCTCTCTGATAATTCGTGTGACCAATTTCACATAACGTGTATTCAAACCAAAAGAAAAGAACCATTTTTAATAAAATATCAATAGAAATACCAATCTTGTTTCACAGAAATGCAACAAAATGCAATCGTGGAGAAATTTTACAAAATGTAAAACAGAAAAATTGGCGAACTTTCACCGAAAGTGAAATTTACTTCCACCTACCGGATGGTCTTTTTGAAAAAGCGGAAATGTGTGACATAACATTTTTAGCATAACAAACCTGTCACGCTATACAAATAACACAACAGGCAATACACCGGCACACTACCCTTTAATTGAACAATGTCGAAAATGAGATAAACTCGAAACAATTTCCCCAATGAACGAAAACCTGAAAAGTTTAAATTTCCGGTACTAATTACTCTGTCAATTCCCTCGTGATTCATAGATGACAGGCGTTTCGCTCAATCGCCGATCGCAAAAGTAACTTTCTCATCGTACCAGGTACTTCCATGATGCGAACACGAATGCGTCACACGCGCGGCATTAAAACCTAAAACCAGGTCGCACAGAATCAGATGATCGCCCGTGGACCGCAACGAGCGCGAAAACCACGGGATCGATTCAGGAGCGGTGCATTAAATCCCGAGCCCCGTTCATTAGTCCGGAAACCACGTGGCTCAAAGCAAGACCGAAAGGCAAACGTCACGTGACCAATTATCATCGCAGCGGCGCCGGACCGCAGCGGTACAATCAAATGATCGTAGAGGGCATGGATCGGGGGATGCGAACCGGGTCCCCGGTGATGCGAAATTTCGCGTTCCGGATTTTTTGCTGCGTCTCTGTGCAACAGCCGTTCTCCGTTCTTCGTTTCCGGTGTGCAGGTGTTACGACCGCCGCGCCGGGCTGCGTTGGCCGGTCTCAGCATCCGGTAACGCAATAACGTTCGATTATTGGTAGTCACCGGGCTGCAGAAGGGTACAGGGAGATTGCCAGAGTGAGAGAGACAGAGAGAAAGAGAGAGAGAGAGAGATAGGGAGAGAAACCGGTCGTATATCAAAGCTCCCGCCGCTTTCCCGAAGCTTTGCCCGCCGGCGCGGCGTCAAAAGCCCGCTCAGCGTTTCTATCCGTCCCATCGCGCCAGAGATCCCCGACGCCCCCGTACCCGCACACACCCGCCCACCTACCCGATAATGTACAAATATGAGCGACGAAATGGAGACCCTTGGATAAACCGAGACCTCCCGCGATGCGACGCGCAGCTCGCGAGGGCTGAATTCAATCGCAACCCCCCTTTTTCCAACGACGCGATGCAGAAAAGCGTCCCTCTTCGACGACGAACTACGGGTCCCAGTCTTATTGTTCCACTGAAAGCGATTCGGCTCGATCGGCGTGGAGGACGAACATGATTCTCCACGTTTCGACCGGCATGCTATTCCACTTCCTGCCATGCGACGATATTGGCTGGCAATATCGACGAGGGTGAGAGGGGTTGCGGAGCGTGGCGGTCATCGATGCATCGATTGTTTGAAATTAGTATTTTTGATACAGGGGGATTTAGAGGGAGGATTTGGGAAGTTTGGATTTGATTCTACGGTTCAGGGATTATTGATACTGTTTAGTTTATATAGGGCTGATGAAAGGGGTGTGGAGTGACCCCTGGTGAGAATGGAGTATAGAGAATAACGTGTTTCTTCGTTCGATTTTTTTCATGTGTCATTTCCAACAGAATTTCACTAAAGCACCATCTTTGACCTTCAATTTGAGATATTGAATGTTAAGAAGTTCCCGTTAGTGTACATTTCAAAATCGACATTGAGAACCCCACTAAAATCGAATGAATTTTATTATTCAAATTATTGAATGTATATGAACTTGCAGTACCAGCGAAGATTGTTAAATGAAAGAGAAATTATTAAGACAAGTGATAATTTGATTCTTAAGAAGAAGAATAGAATAAGAGTAGAAAGAGTAGAATTCTCAAGAATAAGTGAGTTGGTCGAGTGTGCATTATTGAATGTCTCATACTAATTTAAATATGAAAGCTGATGGGTACAAATTCAGGTCAGTAATCATCGACTCCTCAAAGAAATTAAATTCTTAAGAATAAGTGAATTTGTCGAGTGTGAGTTACTAAATAACCCCTACCAGAAAGAAATACGAAATCTGAACAATCTAGATTTCATAGAACCAGCCAGAAAATTGAAAATATATTTATATTACATTTAAATACAGTCAGACGCCCGATCGACGTATATGTGGAGCACGCGGATCAATGATGTTTGTACGAGGACTGACGTCATTCTGGCGGCAACGTTTACGTTGTTCTTCGTGCGCGCCCGATGTAAATTTCATTTCGAACTTTTTTCCATCGGGCAAAAATTAATCGAGGAACGCCGGTAACAAATCGCAAACAATGGAGGAATTCGAAACGAGGAGAAGGAACCTCGGGAAATGATCGGGACCGGACTACGGACTCTGTTTGAATAAATAAATTGTTTGCGTCGAACATGGAGCACGCGGCTCCGGCCCGCCTGTGTTGTCGCGATATCGATCGGCTCCGCGTACAATCACCGCGGACAAATGAAAAACAAATTCGCCCAAAAAATCCGGGGAACTGTGCGACGCGCGACGCGACGCGTCCTACGATGTAACGCGGCTACGGTCCTCGACGAACGGAGATTGATTCTGTATGCGTTACAATTGGGTTTCGGAAAATAGATCATCCGCGCGACCATTGTCGTTCGGCGCCTCCCGTTAAAAAAAGATCAAAAAGATTACGGAACGCTCTATTGATCTGATAACTTGTTGATGACTTGCTTTTCACTAGCGATCGTGAACTCTCGTCGCAGCCATCCAATGTTTACGGGAAATTAATATTTCTGAATTTAACATGCCTATAATTATTGCAGAAATAAATACACAAAAATCACCCAAAAAAGAGTTCATACGAGAGATGAAAATGATCCTGGCTAACCAATCACCGACAAATTTCTCCCGAGCAAATGCTAATGGTGCAAAATCGACGCAGTGATAGTCATCTCCCGCGCCACGTATCTCGAAAACGTTTCCGGGACACTTCAACGAATCGTGTTCGTCGCGCGCCAGTCTATCGATTGTCAATTTCTTGATAGGTCCGAGAATACGAATCGTTCTCCCACCCCCATCGGTCGATCCCATATAATCGGCCGTATCCCCGTGAAATTTTACGACAGCTCGAAATCGAGGTAGACGACGACGACGACGTTCGGTTGGAGGGAAAAAAGCGGAAACGTGAACAGGAAAAAGTCCCGGTCCTCGGTGCAGGAAATATGGTCGAGTGGCTCTCGAGATCTCCTTTAGCTCTCGCCGTTCTTGCACTCATGAACGTTAATAATAGTGGAACGTTATTGCATTATTCTGTACGTTAACCGACTATCTGCTCTCTCACCCCTACCCCCCTCTCCTGCAGCTCTTTAGGAAAGATATTACTGTGTGCACACTTCACGTCCGCGGTTCCATTATGCGATCGCGTCGAGTATCGCGAACGAAGGTCCGCTTTTAAACGAAGAATCGGCTCGCAACCGAGCACCAGCCACTCGAGGGACGGTGTTTCCTTCTGCTCTACCGATTTGCCGGAGAGACAATGCTCTCGAGGAACACCGGGACACGACGATAATTCGACGAAACACGCCAGCCAGAGATTACTTAACGTCGCGGCCGTGACGGGGGGCCGGAGATTGCACCGGCATCGATCGTAGCGACTAATAACCAATAATGGCCGGAATTATCGATCCCTGGTACCGCCACTACCCGACGCACCGCGCCGCGACGACTCACTTTTATACTCCCGGCTGTATGTACCAACCAAGTCGACGAATCCGCCGGGAATTGTATTTGTTTAATTACCGGTGGCTCCTGCTCTAATGCTTCTTGTTTGTCGCTGTTTGATTGCCTGTCGGCGGGCAATCACGGTTTTTGGAATTGTGGGAAGATATGCTTGCTCCGGAAGTATAACAGTGGATTGTCGTTTGTCGGGTTTGATACGATGTTTTAGTGCAATTTTGTAAGAAACGCCTCCACGAAAATAAAACTGGGTTAGATAAAGACGTGTGCTGGAAGTTTCGTCCACCTCTGGAATTTTGTTAACACCGTCACGGCCGATGACGCCGGTGTGGCGTCACATGTATCGTTTCTCACACTTTGGGTACTCAGCGCTATCAGATTTTTTTCTTATCTTATCACTGCCTTAAGAAGGCAGTACACTATTGATGGAAGTTACTTGGGAATGTACAGGATCACCATAATATTGGTAATGAACTGAATGAGTGTGATCATCTTCTAAAGATTTGTAAGGGACTTCGTACCTAGATGACTCATTTATAAACCAACAAGAGTTACTTTATTATTTGTAGTTTGCGAAGAAAGCTCTTCGCTTTGATTTAATTTGTGCACAGAAATGTGTGCCGAAGGATACAAGGTGCGTCTTGTTCCGTTCTTCGTGTTTGGAAGAAATGATATAAAAATTGTTTTGAACCTGTATTGAGACAATTGTTTGTATGCTCATTGCCGGATAGGTTCGACAAGCGTGGAGATTGTAGTGTAGATGTTAGAACACGATCGATTCGTTGGCCGGATCCGGTCCCCCGCCTCCGACAATCATCAGAATAGCACAATGCAGCCGTAGACGCTCCAGATACTTCGGAATTAGCCCCGGAGTCAATCGAACCAAGCGAAAAGAGAGTCAAGTGGCCCGGTTCTCTCTCGCGCCACCTAAGCGCTGAATTAAATATAGCCATCGTGGTCGAGTGGTTCGCCGATAAGTGGACTAAAAAAGGCACCCCCGGTGGTGCACGCCCCTCGTTCGCGCGCCCCGCGATCCCTTCTTTCACCCTCCACCCGAAGAATCCACCCTCTCGAAATCCTGACCGAGTACCTTTCGTTCCGGTACACCACCGTTGCTTAGATAAAATCACGCTTTTACCCGCGAAATTTTCGCAGTCGGCAAAAAACCGGACCAACGTCCATCCTCTCCAAAAACTTCTTGAAATGCAACCCACAAATGTTATACACCTGAAGGAACGTTTACACTCGAAGATTATCCCCGACAACCTGAACACAAGTATTCAACACAAGGATTTTACTACTTTTCAATTGCACGAAATACCTAAGCACATTAGACGTTCAATCATCATGTCCAATACAGTGTATACGTGGAATGACTGACACGATTTACCAATTTAATCGGATCCCGACGATTATTATGTAGATAACCCGAGCTCGTGAATAATCGAATTCGGCCGCGATCAGCGTTACCGAGGCACCCGACGAATTTGCCAACCCGCCGCTGCCAAAACGGGATTTTCGAAAGTTCACGAGGGTTTTCGACGTTGTTGGATCAGGCCGCTGCGAACCGGTCCCGAATCCTGCAACGTTAATATTCACCGATCGATGAATACACGTGGCTGCCTTCGTGATTCTATTTTTGAGGGCCCCGAATACTCGGGCAAATGGAATCCGGAGTCTGGCTGAAAGAGGTAAGAACTGCCTGAATAATTTAACCATCCCTAGTGATCGCTGCTTTCGGGAACCGTTTTTGGAATCGAACTGCACCGTGTTGCGACTTCGGAACGGACTCGGCTCATCGAGTATGCTTAATTTCGTTGGAATCGTTGCTTGAAATGTTACTAGTTATCAATAGCTAATGTCCTTCCAAGTTGGAACGAATTCTATTCTGAATATATAGTCTCTAGAGCGAGGGGTTTCGCTCAGTACAGTAATTTCTTTGAATTTCTTAAATTTGCGCGCGTCATGCATGAGTAAAGAACTGAAGTCTAGCGAAGCATTGATTTCGGTAAAACGGGCCGCGTAAATTTAATTAACGAACCGAGACAATTAAGTTGAACGGTTTGACGGATAGTTTTCACGAGCAGGAAATCATTGAAATCATGGGGACAGCGGAATCGGAAGCAGCGGAATTCCAAGCACAAACATTTGTATCTGTGTGTAAGCTCTCGATATTCGGTCGGATCGAGTGACCGTGATGGATTGGAGTCGAAAGCGACACGTGACGGATATCACCTGACGAAAACGCGTTTCGAAACTCGGGACACGTTCTACTCCGATTGAAACGACAGGGGCTGCCGGTTGAGGACGGTCGTCAAACTTCTGCATAACCTCGCTGACCGACTTTCTGAGGTTACCGACTGTGTCGAACAGCTTCGGTCTGTATAAACCACAATTTTCAAGGCTGCCCAGCGATATTCAAAATTGTTATACCACAATATTTGTGCTCCTCGAGTCTCCGAACATCTCTTCGCAATTTCACCGCGGATTTCATGCGTTTCTGTCTGAAACGAGTACATTCAACGCAACCCGGTAAAAACATTTAAAGCATTTGAACATAATCTTGCCATACAGACAATTTTGTATAAAAAACCGCAGTTTGTAACCAATTCAGACTTTTGGTCGAATTTTCCTCCTTATGTACTAATAAATAATTCTCGATTTTTCACTTCAAACTAAAATAAAAGCAGAATCACGCCTTTCGCAATATAAAGCAAAATTTCAGTTCAACTCCACTTCATGTGAAAACTCCATAAAAAATTCAAGTGGAACAGATTTTCTTTTTCAGTTAGAAATAAAAGATCGATGACAAAGGACGTATTCTCAAGAGAGGAAGAAAGGCTAAGATGGAGGGTCGTTCGAGGAAAGATTCAGTCGATATTGCACACAGCGTGCGGCTCAGGAATCGCACCGATTCGGCGGGAAAATCGAATGGTGCGAGCTTTCGGAACCGATTTTGCGGGAGCATTTCGAGGCCGGTCGGAGGGGTATCGATCGATTGATACGCGGGTTTCGAATCAGATTTTCATTTCGTATCCGTCATGTGTCGTTTTCGCGTCTAATCCATCACGGGCCGTCGGCGACGGAGTTAGGGATCGCGACGCCTCGTCGACGCGTACGCTCGTTATTGCGTGTTAAAGTTCGTCTCGGCTGTCAGGTTGGCACAACAAATCGGGTTTGCGCGCCGCCAGCCCAACAACCCCGTAATCGGCAAGATATTAGAGCCGGGAAATTGGCGGACTCTCTCTCCCGCACCGCGATTCGCCGTTTTCAACTGCAACGCGAGCACTCGCGAAACCATCGTCGTCTCGAGGAACTATTTTCTGAACAAATTGCTGTCCTTCTGTCGTAAACGCTTCAAGTAGTTCTTTCATGAACATTTCAAATTGATGTGATTCTTTCAATTTTCCAATTTTTCACAGAATTTTATAGTACAGGTAACCTTCCTATAACGCGGTAGATAGGTTCCTAGAAAATGCCGTGTTGCATGAGACCCAGAGCCAGTACAAAAAGGGGGGCTACGATTTTTTTTTAATTCTACATAAACAACTTAATTTTTATTAAAACTATAAATGTATGTACAATACAAAACAAAAAATATTATTTTAATTTAACGCAACTTTAATTTAATTGTAGCCGTGTTGTAGGAGGGTTCCCGCAATTTATGAATCGTGTTATGGCGAAACCGTGTTATAAGATGCCGTGTTCTAGGAGGGCTACCTGTAAATGTCTAGTGTATTTGCACAAAAATCATACGTCGTAGGATCTTCTCATTGCCACAGATGGTCCCAACACGCGACAAAGTGGCGTTCCATACATAAATAAATGAAATATCGGACGAGCGGCGAGACGGAAAGTGTCAATTTCCAGCGAGAATGGCTGATAATAGAAACTTGCGAAAACTTTTTCCCCGTATAACGAAGCTAATTGATCTTTATGGAAAAATTGCGACAGGAGGAAGGGGAGCGTGCGCGCGATACCTGTGCACACACTTTTCCCGGGGATAATCCGTGAAAATTCGTTCGTCGGTTCTCGGCGAAATGGGAAAAAATCCAACAACCTCGATCCATCGTTTTTCCGGCGCTTTGAAGTGCACGCCTCGGAACCGTGGCGCGGGACGCGATTCAATCCAGAGAACGGGGTAGAGAGAGAGAGAGAGAGAGAGAGAGAGAGAGAGAGAAAGAGGGGTGAGTAGGGATTGGGAAGAAGCGAAAAGTACATAATAACGCCAGATCAAAATCGGATTCGGCGTGGAATCACGCGACGCGTGAAATTAGTTTTCGCTGTGTTGTGCCCTAATGGAATAAATATTAATCGATCGATCGCGAAACAGAGTGGGGGGTTTCGGCGTTGTTGTAGTCGCTTGCTCATCGATTTTGAACTACCCTGTATGTTCGAAATCGTTGCAGGCGTTACCGGGAATTTCGGTAACGCAAACACCATTTCTTTTATTATATAGGCCACAAAGTTTTTGCTCGCTAATCCGCAGACGAGCGGCCTCGGTGCGACCATGTCTCGGTGTTAACAATAGCCCAGCTGATCGAGCTCGAGGCCGGCCCTGGGTGAACGTACGTAAACTTTATGTTTACGTCTAAAGGATTATTTGTCGCGGGAGTCGTCGTACCCACCGTCCTAGTCTCCTGTGCAGCAGCGACCGTTAGGGCATTGCCCTCGTGCGCTAGCTAAGGTTCGACACTGCCAATTCCTTTGTCATTTTCAAAAATCCCACTCCTTATTCCTTCCGCTGTCGGTGGCCCCGCCACAGTATAAATAACCCGCGATAACCGCTGCGCGGGGTCCTTTGACACGCTCGATCGCTCGATCATAGTCGCTTTTCTCTATCGTTTACCCGTGCGCTTCACGACTCTTTTTCCTCCCAAATCGTGCGCTTCACGATTTGCGCGTCACATAATCGCTTCCGTATATTCGCCGCTGTTTTCTACCTGTTCCATTCACCGCTTTCTTGTACACTTTCCACTTTATTTTAATATACTATCTTATTATATCATACAGTCCACTATTGTTCTCTACCCGTCTCTCTCACAACTTCTATACCTCATTCCTCTCGCTATAGTTCCAAACACTGTAGGCTAACATTTCCACCATGTCGAAAATATTGTTTATACTATTTCTCAACCCTTTTGACATTTGGATAGTACGTGCTATACACGTTCTATTCAAATTCTAATTTTCTAATTGCCTAATTCTAATTTTCTAATTGACCCCTGACTCCTGCAATTGAGTCGGAAAATTTTGATTTCGGTCGAAAAATCCGCAGTCCAATGACACGCGTCGGTGTCAATTTTCAGAACGGAAACCGCGTTTCGCGAGACGCGATCCGCTTTAAAAACAGGTTTTATAGATTTATGCGAGCGAGGGACGGTCGCGTAATCGGAGCGAAAACGATCGCGGGTCGAGGGTGGAGCGAGAGCGATATTTGATCGGCGATATTGTTAATGAAATTCGCGATGCCTGGCAACGATGCGTTCCGCTTTGCGGTCGGGAGTAAATATTAAGCGCGCATTTTAGCGCCTCTGGCAACACGCCCTCTGCGGTCACGCAAAACGCCGTGGACGCGTATCCGGCGTGCGCGGGAGAGAGGGACCATAATGCCGTGGGATAAAATCGATCCTGACAGAAATCGAACGACCGGTCGGGGCGCGACAACCGGCACATGCTATCGCGAGGCCGTACGCGTTGATACGCTTTAATCAACTAGCCCGGCTCGGCGCGCGGCGTGTCGGGAAACGAGAAACGGCGCCGACGGGGAACGATTTTTGCATTGCCAACCGGGAAACCATTTTTGTTCCCTCCCCCCTGCAACCCCCTTCGATTCCCATCGTATCCCGAAAGAACAATGTATACTGTCGACCGCCGCGCTGCCAACGTTGCGTTGCACTTTCGCGCAGAGAACGCTCGGTTTCGTTTCAACGCGGTTTTGTCGGCAAACGTTGTCCTCCGGCTGCGCGGAAAATCATACTGCTCCTGTTTGGAATGTCCTCGAACACTGTCCTGCCACTTGAGCTTTTTTGTTTTCAGGCGGAATTGGCTGCAGTGCGGACGTTTCCTCCGCGAAAGAGCCACTCCGATCGATCGATCGAAAATGTATTTGAGGTGGAACTTTGCTGTGTCAATTGGATATACAATGCACATTGGTGATTATTACTTTTTTTTTCTTGTTTTCAGATCAACGTATAATCGAAAATTGTCTCCACGAAAGTGCAACAGGATGCTCACGACTAGATCAGTTTACAACTATCATTGTTTATTACGCTGTAAAGATACTAAAAGCATTTCTACTTTCAACCCTAAAGCAGAAGATATTATTTTTGTTTCGAACCCTGTAGCAAAAGGTTCAAAAAATATTTTCCTTCTAAATACAATGCGTATGTGCAGAAACAATATACAGGAAATATTTTTATTTTCAACACCGATGAAATCAGTTGATCAAGTATTACAGGAAATATTTTCGTCCGCAGCCCTAGGGCAATGGACACAAAAAGCCTGTTCCTTGTCACCCCCAAAGCGGAAGGTATACAAGAATAATTGTTGTTACCCTTCCTGTTTATTTTTCCATCGGTTTCGGACGCGATTGAACCACTGAGAGAACGCCGTCTCCCAGGAGATATTTACGAAGTTTCCTCCGGTCGACTGAGGATCTTGGGAGCCGGTTATCGGCCGGTGATTCCTGGGACCTGTAAACAGGCCGAGTTACCGATTTCGCGCGGGTAATCCGAATCGACTAATCGACGGCTCCTCGACCGAAAATGATAATGGGATTACACACGCCGTTCCGGCGTGGATTGGCTCGTGTTACCAGATATACCGCGCGCTATCTCGTAAACTAAATGGTTCGATCTGGGAACACGGTCACGTTTCGGCAGTTCAGAATGGCCACGGTGCGGTCGGAGGCCTCGAGTTATGGCAACGTAAGCATTGTCAGCGAATGAAGTTGCGACAACGTCTCCCCGCCGTCTGCACGGTCTTCGGGAACCCCCCACCCCCCTACTCGTGAAAAAGAATATCCGCGTCAGGAAATTGCCCCCCGTCCTCTCGTTCTCTCCCTCTTTGTTTCTTTCTCTCGAGAGAGAGAGAGAAAGAGAGAGAGAAAACGCTTATCGACCGACACGAAAAGGAGATAAAGCGAATTCGATGCCCGAATCGGCACTCCCCTCGACGTATCTCCTTTATGGCTGTGCGAAAGTAAATTTTTGCACGTCGGCAGGTGGAACGTTTCCTGGTACTCCAAAAGTACACATTTTTACCATTTTCTTTTAAATCGCATAGATAAATGTGCCGATCAGGTTCAATTTTCACTTGTTACGTTCAACTTTACAGATTCTCTCGTGTTGCAAATTATGAAGAATATGAAGCTGTAATTAGTTAAATGTATAACTGAATTCGTCGACAAATTAGCCGAATGGTACTGCCAATGTGATTTGGAACACCCACGAATCTGTGTAGTTGAAAATAACAAATGGTACAATGAAATATGTGGGGACATTAACAATTTAGTTCTTGTTAATCTTTCTTGCGTAGTATCGACGCAGACCCGCAGCGGAGATTTCAAATACAATTTAATAAATCTGAATATTTTTCATTCTATTCAAATAGAAATGAAATATTGCTTTCCCGCTATGAATATTTCATCTTTAAAGCAGGGATTCCCAACTTGTCTTCCCCAGAGTCCCAGAATCGCACTAATAAAACATTTACGATCGAGTGAGAGTTCCAAATATATTTAAAAAATTGTGCAACTACAATTTACACCCGTACGTATTGTACATCCCGCAAGAAAAATTCCAAAATTTGTAAAAACAATGCAGGCGGTAAAAAAAATTCAGTAATTGCTTCGTCCTCCGTTCAAATAGTTAAAATGTGTTCGCTTGAAATAAATTCTTGGCTGAATACTTTATACGCGCGAAGGTTTATCCTAGTTTTGTACCGGGAACAGTGGAATGTTTTTTTCTACAAATGAAAGTTAGAAAAAACGTAGATTATTTTTGACGCCGCGAGGTTCCCGTGCCCATTCAACCCGTTCATCTCATCGCCGATCGCGCCTCGCGAAGAATACGTTTTTAATGAGGCACGACACCCGGACAAGCTCGGGAAAAAAAGGGGTGCTGTCCCTTTTTCGGCTCTCCATTCTTTTTAATCGTCGTTTGATTGTTGCATTTCGCGGCTGAACGACCGGGAACCGTCGATTCATCGTCGCCCCGGTATTTTCGCGGGCGAAAATGAAAGTAATTTCCGCCGAGGATTGAATACAGAATATTCGGGTCACCCTTGTCTCCGCTGTCATTACTCTTTCCATTCCCACGGCGGTGGTGGAAAGATTCCAATGATTTGTAAAATCTCCGAGAGCTCCGTGGTTCGTATGTAAAATACAGGCATGTCCGACGGAATCGGCAGATCTCTATAACGAACCGATAGACGACGAGCGACGATCGGAAACTGTCGAACATCCCGCCGAAAACTATCGAGAACTTCGCCCGCGATATTTCACGCGTCTTGAAAAATCGAGAAAAGAAATGTCCCTGGTAGACATTAAAAACAATTGTTTTATGACGGAGTTTCGATAAATCTCGGGAAAATTAAACGGAGATAAGTAATTATGTTTGCATCATTTTACAAAGGAATACTGAGCACAGTTTTCTGTAAAGTGTGGCGTTCGATGAACATTTTAAAGCTGCTCTTTGTAATAAACGACGAAACTGTTTTAAAGGCTGTTTGCAGGGGTTGCTCTCCGACAACGAGTACCTTTGTACGTAAACGTAGACATTCTCTTGAGCAATAAGTATGACTGCAAAGCAAGAGGTAATTATAAACAAAGACTATCTGCTGGATCAGGAAAAGCTGCCTTTAATTGCTTTCTACCCGTTAAAAAGCGTTAATTATTTCATCGCCCTCATATTTCCTCGATGCTTCCATTTTATAATGTTGACAATAAAGTATTCCTTTTTATTAAAATAGAGAATGTTGGGTCAATGATTCCTTAGTAAACAGGTTCTTTAAACTTAAAATGCAACTATACTAAAGCACTGCTAAATATTTTCTAATTCGGAACCTGGAGCCACGGGTCAAAAAGGACCCGCCACGGTCTTCCTCAGACCCGTGACGATTCCTAGGGTTACTCTAGGGTTAGCAAGGAAGTGATCGAATCGGCCGGAACCCTAATCACCCCGAAATCGCGCGAAAGAAGCAAAGTCGGACCGTCGAGGGTGAGACCGTCCATTTTCGAGTGGACACGTACCTTCGCTTAGTGTCGGGTACCGTCGGGGGCGGGTGATGCGGGTACACGCGTGTATCTGTAGGCAGAGGGGAGGAAAAAAGGTGGAGGAGACAGGAGGCAGCGCAGCCAGCATCACAAGGAATGGCGATCGACTGCGAGAGCTCGAGGGGTGAGGGACGGGAGCGAGTATCGCGATACTCCATCGGCCAGAAATCGATACCGGGGATGGCCACGGGTGCGGGGGTGGCTGCCTCGCTGTCTGTATTTTTCGTGAAAGCATTACGGACACGGATATTCGCGTTACACGTGGCTCTCAGCTGTGCCTGCGATATTTCCTCGCGAAATCTCCTCGGTATCGCAACCCTTTCCGGTGGAGATTTCCAACATTCACACGGCCGAATGTGAACATCAAATGCTAAACAATTAATTTGCATCAGACCGAAAATGAATCATTATGTCGGCATATTCCGACCTCTTGACACCTAGAGAGAGACTAGCGAGGATATCAACGTTTCACTGATAAAACAAATGTTTAAAAACTCTTTATTTGTAGACAGTGAGCGGAACACGTTTAGAAAAACCGAGGTCAAAAGAGTGTTCCTCGAAAAGAAGAGCATTATACTCTGCCGGGGGGAAAAATGATAGAAAAAGAGAGGCACCGGTGACATCAAGAATCAAGATTTTCACAATGGAACTTTTGGATCATTGTACCCCCGAAAAATGAAAGCACGAGAGTACACGCGCGCGTCCATTACGCGATAGTGAAATAAGTCACGTTATCGAATGAATCGAGTTTACGTCTTAATTGAGATCCGGAAGTTAGGATTTGCCTCGGAAATTAAAACTTTCCATTATCTGTTTTAGTTATCTCTGACTCGGTAATTCTATAGCGAAAATTGCGCGAAGCGGAATGGCAAATTGAATTTTAATTTGCATTCTTCGCTGTGGGAAATTACCGGCGAAATCTGGTTTGAAAAACGCGACAAAAGTGAAGCTGAATCAGCGGAGTATTAAGCCGCGACAAAGTTGTTATTCTCTTTGTACGGCGAGCCCGGAGAACAAGTCGCATGAAAAATAAATTGCCGCGGAATGAGGCTCAAACGAAAAATTAAAAGACCCGCGGTTTTCAGAATTTAAGATGTTTATCAGATTTGTGCGACAGCACAAATTGGTGGTCAAGCTGAATATTTCTTAATTTGGTTAATTTTCAACTGTACGAAACCGGGAGAAAATTTGTGATTGATACTAACATTTACAATTATGACAAATTCAATTTTAAGACTATTTTGTGGAAACATTGAAATAATTGACGGACAATGAAGAATCGTGCTAGGAATGTCGGTAAAAAATTGTAAATAAAAAAAAAAATGTGCAGAGTTTTCTTAATTTATCGTTAAGTGGATTTTTATATGTGAAAACTGTGCTTTGACGCGGCGAAGAAAGCAGCGCTCGTATTCAGCCGACTCCGCTCGGAGAAGCGGTTAATTGCTATCGTTCCGCGGTCATTCGGCTTAATCGCTCGTTAATTAACCACGCGGTATTAATTAATACTTCATTGTGCTCGTTACGAAGTTGTTAATCCGCGGAAACTTGTTCGAACCGCGTTCTAGTTAGCGGGAAGCGTGGGCGTTGCACCAGGCATTAATCGAACCTCGAAATTCTGATTCTTAGGCGTGCCGAAACTTTCACTGAACGACGGAGCGCAACCCCTTCGAAATAATCTCAACCGGTCGTCAAAACGACGAAGAAGCGTTCGAATGCGTCTAAACCGACGACGATGTAATAATCATCTCGAGATTGAATCGCGAAAAATTTGCATGATCGCATCGCGATAATTGGCCGGCGAATTACCCCAGCAAACTTTTATTCCGCCTGCTGGAAAAAACTAAATAAAACAAGTTTTCGAATCGCGAGCCCGAAGTCCCGGTACCTTGTAAACCGTCATAATTAGCGAACAGCCCGATTCTCTCTCTCTCTCTCTCTCTCTCTCTCTCTCTCTCTCTCTTTGCCGTCAGCGTTTTCTGCGCCGATGATTCGCTGACTTTCGTTCATCGAAATTAACGATAAAGGCAACTCATCGTTCCCGGTAGGTCTGCTTAAATATTTGAAGAAGTGCTTGGCGAAATTCTTCCTACCATCGAGAGCTGCTCGAATCGAGGTTCGAGCAACTTATCATCCCCCCGCCATCCCCTTCTTCGACCGCGATACTCAAGCCGACGAACCAGCCCCTTTCCCGTCGACGACTCGTCAATGAGTCGTACGCACGAAAATAATGCTTCTCACGAGTGAAAGCAAACACTGGATTTCTCGAGCATAATCTTCTATTACTACTACGTAGTACAATTCAGTTGATACTTCGTCTTTCACACAAACGAAGTATGCAAACAGTATCTACTTGGAAATTCGCCGGTAAAAGTTTTTATTAGGTTGGTGCAAAGAAATCGCGGTTCCGCAGCATCTTAAAATAATATTTACCTTCCACCTTGAAATATATTTTATTCAATTGAGTCTATCTATTCTGTTGACACAGCACTTTGGAAATTTCTTCAAGCACTCTGACGTCATGAGCACTCACAGGCAGATTCAGGTACTCGTGGTGATTCGGACGGAATCGTGCGGAATCGGGCAGAATAGCCTCAGTGCTAGCGACTAGATTCCAGCACTCGGGCAGACTCGGACAGAATCGGGCATCTCGAGCGCCAGCGGGTAGATTCAGGCACTCGGTCATTCGGACCAGATCGGGCCTGATCGGGCAGATTCGGACACTCAGGCATCTCGAGCTCCCGCAGCCAGATTCGTGCACTCGGTTGGATTCGGACAGGCTCGGACAGAATCGGGCATCTCGAGCGCGAGCGGCTAGACTCAGGCACTCGGTCACTCGGACCAGCTCGGGCCTGATCGGGCAGAGTCGGACACTCAGGCATCTCGAGCTCCCGCAGCCAGATTCGTGCACTCGGTTGGACTCGGGCAGATTCGGTCAGAATCGTGCGCTAAACGTCAGCGGACGAATTCAGGCGCCTCGGATAGATTCGGGTAGTCGGCCAGTCGGGCATAATCGGTGAAAATTGGCCAGCAGAGTAGCCCACAGACAGATTCGGGCATCCAGGCTACCCGCAGGCAGTTCGGAACGTTCGGCAAGCCTGTCCGATATGGTCGTTGGCATCGGCGATTGCCTCAATCAGAAATCAATAGGACTGTCTAGCGGGACGAATACCCCGGGACCCGTGTACATGTCAGCGTACTTTACGTCTGTTCACTGTCGCGGCTGTCGACCGTGCTGTACACTTTGTAGATCTCGATTTTATCATTCGCTCGTCGAACAACAGGGGGCTGCGACGGGGTACGAACGACAGACAGGCATTGCGATCATTGACAACTACCGTAAACGCGAACGCGTGAAACGAAATGGGGCGAGTAGCTCGAAGGGAAGACAATGATTTTCACCGACGACTCTGTTGGGGATCGATAAATAATTTTATCCCCGTTGCTGGGCAGTTTAGTCGGTGGTTAATATAAGTCGTTTCGTTAAAAAATTCGTTTCTGCAATTGACTTGGTTTTAGTCAAATATTATTCAGATAGCACCTTCGGCTGAACCACCCTGTACAGCCACCAGCGATTCAAATACGCGACAAAATAAATTCAAACCGCCATAATCGCAAACCTAACGGAAAGTTTCCTCCAAAACAACCTTCCCAGTACACGGCCAAGTAAAAACCCACAAAGAAAAAGGCCGAGTCTCCCGAAAACAGAAGACGCTCAGCGCACAGACGCCGAGAATCACGTTCGGTCCCAGCAAGACCGAGCAAAGAAATACAACCGAGGTACGTCCATAAAGCTCGATCCAGTCTTCCTTGAGGGAAATACGCGAATATCATAGATCAAGCTGTCGGGTCCTCGGGTCTTTTTCGAAAGTTCACCGCCAGTCGAACTTCTCCGAGTCATGTGGCAGGGGTTGGAGAGGGGGGAATACTCGTCCTTCGACCCTCTACCGGTCTCGCAGTAAATCATCGCGATTTCGGGGATCGTTCGGAGCCGGAACATCGATAAACCAGAAAATGAGAATCACTGGACCCTCCTCGGGATACGGAGTGTTGGCACAGTGCTCGTGATCGATTACTCGTCATCCGCGCGCGATGTCCCGAGTTCGACGCCCACCGCCCGCTGCCAAACCAAACGTACTTCTTCCTCTTTTTTTTCCCGCTCCCTTCTCTCCCTCTCCTCCCTCCCCCTGACCCTCCTGTCACAGCCCTCTCATCCTCTCGTTCCCTCCGCCGTCTATATCGGTCTTTCCCTTCGGCTCCTCTATCCGGTCCGTTCGTTCCCCTCTTTCGTTGCATCGACCGTAGGCTCTGCAACGTAGATAGCCACCGATGGACGTGTACGAGAGAGTACGATCCTCCTTTTTCCACCGTGTCTGGCTTTGTGAGAGGCGCGAGTCGGAGAGCACGGCCTATTCCAGCGAACCAAAGAAACGAGAGAGTGAGAGAGAGAGAGAGAGACGAGAGGAGAGGGCCGGGGACGCTGCGAGCCACCAGTCGATCTCTGCCAAATCAAACTTAGGTCACTCTTTCGTTTTACTGGGTCGTTTCCGTTTCGAGGGGCTCCTTCGTTCCGGCTATCGATTTTATCCACCTTGGTCACCACCTTCTGCACGTTTCGCCTTTGCACCGGACCCTTTTTGGCCCCCGTGATGGAAAGGAGTCGTTCGATTTCGTGAAAATGCACGCCGGGATGGAGCACCCATTGTTCTCTTCCAAATCATTCTCTTGGGATCTGGAACCATTTCTCTAGCGTTCTTTGTATTTTTCCAAAGAATTTTCGAAAGCCTTCGAAAACTGTTAGCTCTCCCTTATTCTCTTCGCGTGTCAATTTTTACGATTTTATTTTAAATCGTTTTTCACTTAATTACAAGAAATACTGTACAGTCATATTGGAGGGATAAAAACAACCCTCGACGTTCACTCCTGCAACGTGAACAATAAGAGCTGAAAAAGGATGCATGTAAAATATTTTTATACTAACTACATATTAACTTCCTCGCTTATAATACCAACTGAAAGCATGCACGTTATAGGATAGTTCCACCGCTGGAAACTGATTCGAATAATTTTCCATTTAGTCGCAAGAAATGTTGTACATAATATTAAAATCAATGTATTCATTAGGTACAGTATTTAGACGATTAAATACTCATTGGTAGAAGTAACAGCAGTCGTCGAAACAATTCAATGCAGCTATTAAACCTCTCCCAATCATGCCCCGTGTCCCACCCTCATTAGCGTTCAATATTCCTTCGCTTCAGAAGTCAATTCCAGCCCTCGGCAACCCTTCCATTACCATAAAATCGTAAGACTCGACCCTCAAGATCCGTCGCGGCAATCAAAAAGCCCCAGAGAGGTCCAGGCTGTCGAGGAAATTCAACTTTCCCGAAACGAATGAATTTCTTCAACCCCTTCTCACGCATTAGGGACGTCGACCGGGGTGGTGGGCAGGTGCGAGGGGTAGAAATGGACGACTGCCAACGACGATAGAGAATTGGCAGCAATTGGGGTGTGACTTGTGTCCGGGACACCTCTGTGTTCTGGAAACGTCCCCCGTGACTTGGCCACCCCTATTTCCACCTGGCATAACGCTTCTTTAATAATAATGACGCTAATAACGATTCCGTTTGATGCTAAACTGACCGTAATAGTGGCAAATAGAATGTTTACAAGTTTTATATGACTACGTGCTTGTATTAAAAATTGTTACAATTTGTACGTGACTTTCTACATGCCACAAAATTTGTTACAATGTGTGACTTTGTATATTCTTTAAAATTGTTATATGGCTTTGTATATGCACTAAAATTTCCTATAATTATATACAGACACTAATTTATAAAATTGGTATTTGACAATCACGAGTTTCAATTTTCAAGCCATCCAATTTTTGTTTGAACGACAATCGTTTATCAACGTCATCAGAGACGTTTAATAAAATTGTTTCCGCGAAATAACGACGGTCTATTAAAAGTCTGCTGAAGTTTTGGTACCGATCCAATGGAATAACAAATGGGATCAAGTTCAGCAACGGAAGTGGCAGTATCCGAGGTGAATATGAACTTTGTGTCGAAGCCACCCCTATTCACGTGCCCCCATATGACCCGGCCACGCCTGTCCCCGTCTCACCTTGATAATAGCCGACACAAGGGGTGGAAAGGGATTTCTGTTCCCAGGGGGCGTGTTCGCGGGGGGTCAACTGTGTATAGATTAATGGACAGATAGGGCTGTTATTATATGGGTCCTCCTTAAGACAATGGACTCCCGGCAATCTGCGATCTTTTTCGAGGCTTGAACGGAGGGTAATTTGGATTCCGTTTCTCGTCGAGACCCCCCGAGGGTCGCGATAAGCGAAGTTGTCGAGCTACTCGGTGATTGGTTTATTGAAAGACTGACGAGAGAAACGAGTCTTGCTTTTTTTGGGCGAAGAGAGGGGGAAGACGATGCTTTGTCTTGGGCGATCTATAGTTGGTTCCCTTGAACTGAACTAACTAACTAAGGGAATCCATTTTTTGTGTTAATAGTCCTTTTCGTAGGACAATAGTGACTTAGATTGATTGTAATTTTATGTTTTTAATAAGATTTTATGTGTTTTATGTTTTCTCGTTTTGGCAGTCCTCTTTTACAAAAATAGTGATAAATTGTTTTTATTTTCGGATCGTTGGATTTGTTCAGTTTTTTTTTTTTACAAGTGACATTTGAGCAAAAACTATTAACAAATTTCGGGGAATCCAGTACTCACCAGTCAGAAGGAAGAGCAGCACGGTCGAATTCATTCCCGAAGCCAAAATTCGTCGAAGTGGAATCAATTCAACGCATTCTCGGCGCATTCCTGCAACAAAGAGCGAATTGTTTAGCGATTGAGGCAAGAAGCCTGAATGCGCACCTTATCATTTCTCGAAACGTGGAACATTAGTAACGTTAATGTAATTTAATTCTCACTCAAACTTATAGCAGCCAGTATTATGTACATTATTTTCCACAAGCTAATACAATTTCTTTCGATTACAGCGAAACCCATCAAAACTTTCGCACTCCAATATTAGTCCTGTAAAAATTCTGTAACGTTGGAAAACCGAAAACACGGAATTTTTGTTGCGAATCATGATGCGAAAAGGGTTCGGTCGCTTCGTTAATGATAAGCACACCATTCGCCGATCTCGTTGAAAGCACCCTGCACAAAATTGTTGCCGCGAAAGTTGGAAAGCGGGTCGGGCGATTCGTTAACGTGTTGACTACCGAACCACCACTCCGAAAAGTACCGCAAAATCAAAGTTATTTATTGAAGAAAATCTCTACCGCAAAGTTAAAGTTCGTCACAAGTCTCCAGACTTAATGGGTTCACAACATAATTAAGCAGGTGAAATGTAAGGAAGCAGGAAGATTCAAACAATTTAAGTACGTCGATGTGTTGTTTCAAGTCTATTAAAATTAATAAAGCAAGAAACAATTTTCTATTTCATTTTGCAATTAATGCAGAGAATATGTATTTTACCCAATTTTATGCATTTGTGATCGAGTAAAATTAAAAAAAGCAGGGACATTAAAACAACTAAAAAATATATTATTTTAAATGGTATATTAAAATTAATAAAGATTGTATGATATCTTTTTCTTTGATTTTTTGTCTTGCAATTGATGTACTGATCTACTGATTTGTGTACAGTAAAGATTAATTTCTGGCGGTAAGTATATTGTGTTTACGATCGCGAAGAGACGCAGCCATAAGTATCTCATTGACGAGGGTGAAATAATTCACGGACTGGCACCATGGACGAATTCAATAAATTCAAGTGAATGGGCCCGGAGAAGCGTGACGCTTATTACGGCGTCGCGTTTAACAGATTTTACGGGAGTGTTAACAGGCACGGGGCAAATTAGCATGGTGCCCCTACATCTGCCGACCATTAATCAATTAGTACGTTTCCGCGTGTGCGCGGGCCACCGTGTATAACCGCTGTGTCGACCGAGTTATCCTCCCGCTCTCTCGCTCCCTCTGTGTTCCTCTTCGCCAGCGGAAAATTTCGATCGAATGGTCCCGTTAAATGATTGCGACCGAAAAACCGCGGACCGACGACCGAACTGACGTTTCATAACGTTAATAACACACGGAATCGGTGAAATCCGAGTGGCTGGGTACCCCAAACCCCCGCGAAACTGTTCCATTTTCGGTTCATTAAACCCGAACGCTGAAAGACGCTCAAAATTCATCTTCCGCCACTCTATTGTAACTTTTAACGTCGCTCTGCATACGCTACACCAGATGCAAAATTTATTTTGGATTAAAGATATTTTTGTCGTATCATTTTCAATCTCCTATAAAGTTTATTTGAATCTTTAATATCGTTCTATACATAGAACACCAAATTAGGACACTTTTTGACTTTGATTTTTGTATTTTTGTTCCACTCAAATCAAGATATAAATTGCATCTTTTGTCTGCAAGTTAAAAAATTCGACTGCCCGACGCCTTATTTTTCTGTTGCAATGAAGATTGACAAAAGACATTGATTCTCTCGTTTACCGCGTTTGAAAAAATGATTAACCGTCGCGATGTGTCAGGAACAGTAAAAAGCAGAGGAATCACTCGACAAGATAACAATCGAACAGAACGAGCGAATTACGCGATGAATTTAAACCGCGGTCCCTTGGAACCTGCTCTTAACCGGCCGGCACATAATGTAAAAGTTTATACAGTCAAAGTGGAGCACTTTCGAAGAAATGAAATTGCGTTAGGGGAGAGCGATTCAGCGTTTTCATTGGCCGTTCCGGGAGCTTACTTTCGAGTGCGCCGGAGAATAAAAATGGAAGCCGCACACTCCCCGGCCATCGAATTGAAACGTATTAGCCTCGGTGTAGGTACACGTATCAGCCGGTCGATAAGCAATAAGATTGATGGTGCCGCGGCTAAGATATTCATTTATTTCTGAAGAGTGACGTGCTATTTTTCAGGGCGTCATTCGACGACCGTATAATACATTTATCTTAATATTTCATACTGTCGGGGAGGGAGAAACGAAAGTAAGAAGAAGAAGAAGAAAAAAAAAAGGTCAAAGACTGTTCGAAGCAACGAGAACTCTATTTGTTTTATTAAAATCAAACAGAATTCGTCGGTGAAACGCAACTTAAATCAAATATTTGTATTTACACCAACCTACAGTACGTATTTGTGTAACTCGTTATCTTCAGATCTAATCTAGTACTCTGACACCTTGTCCTGGCTTAGGTTGACTTTAGCCAAACATAGTACAGATATAATGAAAGCTTAGCCTGCACGCGGCGCGGATCTAATTTAGGATTAACTTAAGGATCCAGGCTTAAGTGGCGACAATCAAATTTGATTCAGGCCTAACCTCGGACTAACTCGGATCGCACCGGGCCTGACCCTCATTGGGCCAATATTCAGTATTGATTCGGACCTAGCAATACCTTAATTGACTATCTTTTAGGTTGTGTGTACCAAAACTAGAGCTCTATCATTTACTTAGATCCAGCTGGAGATTGGATCAGGTTTGATCGTTAGTCCACATATAGTTCCATTTTAATAGTTCAAAATTAACCCTGATGCATTCGATATCTGGAGCACACCTAATCGTCTATTCATCCTGCTCCTACGTGGATCTTGCTCAAAGATATTCGTTATTTATTCCGGCAGAAGATGGAGGACCTAATGGTATATTTAATTTAAATCTTCTAGTCCTTATTTTCGTATTCCTTTGAAAGACGATTGGTTAAATTGACGTGTAAAACAGAAACTACTGTATCAATTCCGAAGAGTTTTCACAGAGGCGCGTACGAGGGTTGAAAGAGTCGTATTACAAGCCGATTGCAGCCGGCATAGATCACGATCCCCGAAATATTTCTTCCCGCGGTTCAACGTTAGCGAGCATTCCGCAGTCCCGCGACAGACGATACATTACAATCACGTTTCCCCGGACGATAAACCGATTTTCCTAAGAGAGGAAAAATTCGAGGCGAGACCGTGGTCAGCCCATAAATCATCCTTTCGAAGCTAGTTTCTTGTTCGTGGCCGACGCCCGACGCATCGTCAGGCCGTGTGCCCGAGGATAAGATGCGGTGCCGACGGTAAATCCTTGTACACGCACCATAAACCGGGACAAAATACGATCGGCTAGGGAGAGCACACGAGGGGGAGGGGGAAGCAATATTTGTCATCGGGCGGACGGTGTCGCCTCTCGGAAAATAAGTATGAAGGGGTTATGGTTGTCTGAACTTCGCCCCCGCCACCGCTACACCGTCGATCCGTGTTACGGCCGTTACCGCGATCGTTTCTTATTGTTTTATTCAATATCAACGTACGCGACCACCGGCGAATTCACACTGAATTCCCGTGAAGCACCGCGCAGCTGGTTTATCGTTCTCTCCAACTTCCGTCGCGAACTATATGCATCCATAAACGTTCAACGCCCGACAATGAATTTTGAAAGGTCTCGCTTGAAACCGTACATCGGCTCCGTCATTTGTTCTTTTCTGCTGTACGGTAATTCTTTTCTACGAGTTGGAAATTTTTTGAAGATTTTGATCTTTCTGGAATTAGGTTTTTGACCGTTCGTGGTTTTTGTTAAGGGAACGGATTCATTCTGAATCATCCTGTACAATGTACCTTTAATTTTGCGTTTTTCTCAAACAATTTGGAAATGAACTAAAATCGTTTTTGAACGTGAAACAGCTGTCTCTTTCTTATCGGTTGCGATTGATAGGACCACCACATTTTAACGAACCTGTACTCCCCGACAAATTAAAAATCCTTAACACAGATTATCAGCAAGCTCGCCGCCGCACGTCGCAAGGGGAAGAACACTGGGGAAATTTCGCGAATCCCTGGGCACGGTGAAGTTTTGGATCACCATGTAGACACCATGGATCGTCAATCTTCCGGGAGACGGAACCGCAACGGTTTTTCTCTCATTTACCATGCACACCCGAACTTCTCGTGCGATACCTCAGCAAAGGAAAGAAGACCGAACCAGTGAGAGGACATCGTCGAGGTCGTTGTCCTTTTTTCCTCCCCCTTGCTCTGCTCCCCCGTCGGTTCAGTTCCGTCCCCAGACAGGGTAGCCTTGCCCACATATTTCCAGCGCCATTCGTGTTTGTATTTCGCGGTGATCGTGGACCGGAAACGGAGGTCCGCGCCGTGAAAAATGACCGCCGTCGCGCATCCGGTCTCCGGCATCGTCCGCCATCCCTGCGAGCCATCCCCAAGCTTCCCTGCTCGGCCAACGGAATGTGTTTTTAGGGGTGGCCCACCCTCCCCTGCGTGTCCAACCCCCTGCCGCCCTTGTTTGCCGGCAACCCCGGAAAAACGTGCAGCCATAATCCAATTGGATCGATCCGATGCGCGCGTGATTGTCACGCGATTGTACCGCCATTTGCTTCGTCGGACCTCGGGGTTATTAGGTTGAATAGATGATGATTGTATCAGGTCGCGCGCAAAGGCTCGTTTCGCTTTCAATTATTGTGCAGAATGTAAATTCGATGGTTGAACCGTCATCGAATAAAATAATTGTAATACAATTTTAGCGTGGATTGCATAATACAAATGCAACATCCTCTGGTATTTACGTGTTCTATAGAACCATTGCTAAACATTAATCAACGGCTCGTATAAATCGCTGCCGACGCAAACTGCAATAAAGAACTCGTGTAGCGGCTAACGACGACGTTCAGCAACATTGAACGCACAAAAAGGAAGAGAGCTCGCATCGCAAGCTCGCGAATCGACGAACATAAGCAAATAGCAGGCGCGTGGAGAACCATGTTCGAACCTAAATGCGCGAGCAGCGGCGAGAGCGAAAAAGGAGTCGGAAAGGCTCCATTACATCGCATTCGCGATAAGAATCGAATCCGAGCGTAGAGAAATTCACGTTTCCCCCGCGGGTGCTCCATCGCGGAGCTAAAGGGCGAGTAACGAACGTATAGCCATTCGCGGGTTCATGTTTGCGCAAACGAACGTGTGTGCCGGCGAAGAGACGCGTAGGAGCCGGTCCTCGAGCCGCGAACTTTGAAAACCAACCCTGAGAACCGCGGCATGACATGATTCCTGACGGTCGGTGACTTCTTTTCAACGGTAACCTCCGCAAAAAGCTTTGAGAGCAGTCGAGTCGCGGCCATAACGCGGGTAAAAGCGTCGAACCGGGGGTGGCGCGCGGTTTTGCGGGGATTTCCCGGTGTTTCAAGGGGTTCGAGGGGGTTCGCAGGGGTGGACTCGCCGCAAAGGGACACGCGCCGCCATGATCGAACGAAATCCGTTCGTCTATGGTTACTCACCGCGCGTTCGTCGCATCGCGAAGCGACGAATAATGCATTCATATCGTTCCTCTTTCCAATCCCCCCTCGCCGAGACCTTTAATAATTCTTCCCGTCTAGCCTCGGCTTGATGGAAGATATTTCTTTTTTTTTCGAAACGCAAGATAGAGTACAGGGGCGGGATTTTCGAAGAGGGTGCGCCGCGCGTTTGATCCCGGCTGAATTACTCTCTTCGCTTCTTATGCGACGTTAGGCCGCGGTTATTCGAAAATATGATGCGCGGTTTAACAGGGGTGGTTTTGATTTAAAGGGGTTGAACGTCGAGGAAATGTGCTTCTGTATTTCAATTTTTGCGAGGACGCTGTCTGAACGTGGGAATGCCACTGTCGATTTTAATATGCAAGTTCTGCTTAGAATATAAATTCAGTCGAGTTTATTATTTTTCTTTGCCACTTTTCTCTCGATTATTATGTTATGGAAATTTTAAACAATTTTCTAAAATATTATTGATGTAAGATAGAATTGATTTGTCTCCACTTGTGTCAACACTAGATTTACGGGACCTGTCAAAATGACGAATTCTAATATTTTTAAATTGCGAATATTGAGATTGTAAAAATGCATCCGTGAGCAATTATTTAACAAATTGATTTCTTTGGGTATATATTATTTAAAAAATGGCTACAAATTTTGATCAATACATTCATGTTATTTTTATACGGTAATGTAAAATAGTCATGTTTAGTGCTCCGTAAACCTAGTGTTAAAGATGTGTTTCTTCGAAACGGTGACATTACGGTGTTGTCTTAAAGTATAAATGAAGAATAGGTTAACGTATATCCTAGAATCTTTTACACACCTATTCGTACGGATCATGGGAGGGTTAATCTTCCCCGAGCCGACACGAGCATGAAATCAAATCTTCCGATGCGTTCGCGTGTTTCGTGGTACGTTTCCGAGTGAAGTAACGGAACCCATTATTGCCGCGGGTATCAAAAGGATCCCGCGAGCAGCGGGGGGAGATATCAGAATGGGACGCGAGTTAATCGGTGGAAAATCTGCTTCGCCAGAAAATTACGATATTGAATTCGTTGGCACTTTAACAAGCCCCCTTCTACCGGCAAGTGGTTATAGGATCGATCGGCAGGAACCTCTGGCTCCGCCTTTTGTCCGCCGAAGGATACGTCTAAATCGCTTATCCCGAGAGCCCGTGTCTGAGCTCACCTGTTGAATACGAAAGAAAATTTCACCGTGGATCCCCGGGGCTGGCCGCGATAGGGCCGGGCTGAAATAATGAAAAAGGGTCTCGCGGCTCGCTGCGCGTGAATAATGGATCAAACCGGTCACCATCGAGTGCCCTCCTGAACGTTTCGCCCTCCTACTCGCGTCTCGATACCTTCCATCTACCCTTTCCCGTACCGCAATTTTCCTTCCATTTCTAACTACAATCGATTACCTCAATTTTACCCTAAACGATTCCTACCGATTCCTTCCTATATATTTCAGAGTTTACTACTTTGATTTTGTTATCCTTAAGCTTGGATCAGAAAATGTTCACATTTTGTCAAATACTCTCCAAGTAATCGATGAACGAAGCTCAGAAATTCTTGAGAGTAGTCTACAAGCACCTCAGAAATTTTTAACGTGGCTTAGGAGCCCGAGTTTCGCAGCTCCTCAAATTTCTCTGATTCTCCAGCGAAAAAGGACCTTTGATAAGTCCTCGAGAATCCTCAGGAGCCATTCACGTAGCTTTACAAGTCCCAAAAACCTTGGAAGTTCTTCGAAATACCGCTGGAAGCTCCTCCGTGTCTTCAGGTGTACGTACCTCCGAATTTTCGCAAGAAATCGTTTCCAAGACGTTCGGAAGACGATCGATTCATTTGCCTCTTCATTGACCTTCGAAGCGGTGACTATGTAAACCGTTGCGCGCACGGTTTACACGGGGCCGTGTAACGACGTCTTAAGTTGCGTTATTGGATTCCATAATGGCCCGGCCCGGCCCGGCGGCGTTACAGGTTGTTTACGCGGGCGTTACGCGACGCAGATTCCCGCCGCGCCGGCAGCTTATTGTGTTTACATCCAGACAAGTTTGCTTACCGTGGCCCACGAACGTTTCTACCTGTTTCTTCGTACCTAATTGCGCCGTATGATGGGACGCCCTCACCTGTTCCGAACAGTATCTAAACTGTACATTCCCGATTTTTGAAAATTCGTCGATATTAACCCTTTGCACTCGGCGCTATTTTCATTCTAAAACTAAAATTTTCTTCCGTCTTAGAATATTTTCATTTTATTCATACGAAACTGATTCGATTTCCACATATAATATTTAAATGTTTAGTAATCTATTGAATACAAATTTTGTAATGTAACAAATATTTTGTAATATGTTTCGTAATTTCCTTGAAATATTGCCACAACAATTTCTAGTGGTGCTTCAGAGTCACCACTCGAGGGCTAAGGGTTAAAATTGTTCCACAATGCTAAAACTTTCTTCAAAAAACTTTGGGAAATTATTTCAGGGTTGACTCCACCATAGACTTGAAGATCGGAGCTTCCCCTTTGGAATGAGTCCTTAAAATTTGAAATACGATCTTTTTTAGGTGTTTTATCGAAGTGACATTATTAAGAGTTTATACTCCTCGTTTTGGGAAGGGAAGGAGATTATTTCTAACGACGTACGGTGGCCAATAAATTTTCTTTATACCTCGAGAAAGATCGTAAAAGCTATAATAAATTTTCCACGCGACAAGAATGATTTTTGCGTCTCCTACAAGCGTAGACCGATGCGGAATTGCAGATTGTCGGTGGGCACAGTATCGCCGCGTCGCAATTTGCAGTAACAGCGAAGGGAAATCAAACTTTCCGCTCCGAGTAGAATGTTAAGGACCCGGGGAGGAATTTGGTAAGTCGTTTCTGATTGATTAAACTCGCCGGTCGCGCGACGTGTCTCCGCTCGGCGTCAGCCAGAAATTACGGAACGCAATTTACGCCCGGAACGTTTTTCACGAGTTTACAGGCAAACACCTGCACGTAGGTGTACGTGTGTACACTGTGCCGAAGGATACAAACAGGGACCGATTTTTAAGAGGAGCGTAAACTCCCGACGAGAGAGGGAACCTTATCTGGATTCCACGCCCACTTTATCGGCGAGGAAAACGATTACAGCTGTCAGAGCGCGGTCGCTTTTTCTTCGGAAGCCGGCTCTCTCGAACCACCACCGGAGAAATTTCCGGACCTCTCTACCGGTTAGGCGAACGGGGAGAAGGGCGTCGACTTTGAAGCAGGTCGGACTTCACGAGGTACGTGCGAAAATTTGCGGAGAAGTCAGGTCAACCGAACGGGAAAGAGCCTCGGATGGGAGGAAGAAGATCAAACGAGGATACAGTCTCCGGTAAATTCCGATTCGAACCTCTAGCGGAACGCTCGACGCCGATTTGCACCCTCTATGCGATTGCTATGCAGCTGATGAAGAAAATGTGCATGTAAGAATAAACGAAAATTGCGTGCTCGAGTTGCGAAATTCATAAAAATTCAATTCCTGAGCAGACGGACTCAAAAGTCTACTCACAATTGCCAAGCAGAGTAAATTTTCAAGTAAATTTGTCAATTTTTCTAAAAACAACAACACCAGATGCACATTGTAACCAAACAAAAACTTCGCCGCGGAAAATATTTGTGTCACTAGGTCACTCTTTTCTATTTCGAATAAACAAGCCGTCGAAAAATGTTATCTGCTAACATACTCCCTGGTTTAAATTGGAAAAATTCTGTATATTCATTTGGTGAAAATTTTTATCGAATATTTTATATCAATTTATTGTTAAATAACGTTATTTTTATACGAGAAATTTCACGGTTCGAGCTCGAACAGTTTTTTTTTTTAATATTTTCCACGCGCCCTCTGGTTCCAGAGATATTTAGAAAAATGTATTTCAACCCTCAACTTTGAGGGCTGCTCTCGCCCCTACAGCCTGGATAGTCGATAAAAAAATACGTGCCAAATATTTCTCCGTGAATATGTGTGCCTTTTGAATTCCAGCGAAACGAACTTGTTCCTGGTTGGTCTGTTTTTAGCGCTGAAACACAGTATACACAGTTTCCATTTAGAACCTCATTATTTCTCATATATTCTAGCTTTTCGTGTGTTTCACTTCGTTTTTTAACGCTGTTTTATTACCTGCAAAAATCTCTCTCGTTACATCTGTTTACTCGATCGCGTTTTGCAAACATGGTAGAGGCCGGTTCTTGTAATTGGTAGTTAATTGACTATGAAATTTCGATTTCTTCCGAAAAAAGGGCGATGGCGGTGAAGATTACATCGGAACCTCGTGTACCGCGGGCAAACGTAACTCGATAATAAACCGGCGTTCTGTCCATGCGAACGTTAACATAATTCCCGGGCAGTGTATTACCGGCTCGTTTAAATGACAATGAGGGCAATTTATGGGCCGGCGAATCCAATTCACGTCGCGGTTTCTAATATCCGTGGAACGTGCCGCGACCGTGGTGGAATTAAATAACAGTGGGTTAGGACGAAACGGATAAAAGCGGGAAGAAGAGACACGCTGTAAGAGGAGGAAAGGGGATGAAGAAGAGGAGCGGGTGGGGCTGAAGAGGACCTCGTTAAAGTGGTCGAAGCGACACTCTGTCCCGAAGCCCCCGGGCTCTCTTCAGCTCTGTCGCCTGTCACGATATACGGAATCGCCGGTCGCTAAATTGGAAACGGGCGACGGGGAAAAAAAGCTTGATCTGCCCCCGTCGAGGGCACTCGTAGCATCTGATAAATCGGAGGTATTCAATTAGCGTGCTGCGGGGCTCTCTGTCTATCGATCGAGCGCCGTCGTAAACACTTACGGGAACCAGGGGACGGGAAAGAAGACCAGGTGATCCTAAATTATATTTCTACGGATGCCCGACCATTAATTCCCTGGTAAAAGAAGCCGTGTACAGAACGCTGGTCGAAAGTTTTCCCCCTCCGCGTGCTCTGAGTCGCGATGGAAGGAGAAGTGGGTGTGGTTTAATTGAAGGGGCGTGTCTCAGAACCCTCTAAGTGGGAGAACAATGACACCGAAATATCTATACTTTTCTTCTAAGAGAATACTGTGAAGAACACTGTTCAGAAGTTCACGCCTTTATGTGCTCTGTAAGTCCGAACGGGGGGAAGAGTAGGCGTGGTTTAATTAAAGAGGCGGGTCCTAAAGTGTTCAAGAAAAGGAAATTGAATTCTTCCTTAAATAGTTCTTTCTTGAACCACGATAATATTGAGTCCTGAGCATGGTTACAATTAATATCAACAACTTTGACACTTGTTATAAAAAGAGAACATTTTATTTATGCAATAATGTTTTTCGTATTTTTAATTGAGCCAAGAGCGATGGATGATTCAATAAATCTATTGGGAATGAAATACTATTAAATGCTACCCAGGAGGTGTGACTCAAGACGAGTGGGCGTGGCTTAACGAAGAGGGCGTATCACAAGCACATGTATCTTGACTGTAGAACATTCTTGTTTACCATCTATTTAATTCTCCTGATCTTAAGAATAGATTCCGTCGATTGATCATTATTTCCAAGATACAATGTGACTATTGGCAAAAAAAGACGTTATGTCCAACATCTTGTCGCCCATCTCAGCAACTATAATTCCAGACGAGACCGAACCGAAAGAGAACAGCGTAAGACGTCACATAACTAAATCCACGGAGCGCCGTTCATCTCAATTCACGTCGAGAGTATTTTCATCCGCTCGCAGCGTGGCCAGTCGCGTGAAAATCTTGACTTCCGAGGCGGTTGGGAGGAACGCAACGCAACGGTCGGGAACGTGCTCTTACATTATTACAAATCGACGCGGAAATCGTCGGTTGTCCTCATAAAGACGCCGCGAGATAAAACAGCGACCGTAAGGCGTGATAAATTACGGTCTGCGGATATAAGGTCGCCGGCTATCCCGGGCCCAGGAAGAGCTGGCATTGCCGCCAATCTCCGGCTCCCTTCGTTCTCAATTTCCACCGTTCTTCGCGCATAATAAAGCCTCTTTGTCTTCGACGACGGAAGAAGAGGGGAGAGGACCAAGCTCTCCGGGCTCCGGGGGCCGGCCGAGTCGGAAGAAGAATTTATTTTCCTCGGCGACTCATCTTCGATTCAGCCGATTATCATACCGGCCTCGAGGACACTCCGGGACGAGCCCCGCCTTAATGAGAAAACCCGACCTACGGTGTAAATGTTCCTCACCGGTGGGCGGCTTGGGAAACTCGCCTGGACCGCTGGAAAAATCGCAGCTACCACAGAACTTCTGTTAGGATCACTACTTCCTACCGGATGCCAGTCACTCCTACGACCGAGTTAATTGAGATCGAGGAATACTGATGGGGCTGACAGACCTCTGTTTACTGGGAAACCCTCTCGAGCTGAAAGCCTGACTTTGATCCCGCGTTACTCGGATCAGCAAAAATTAAGAAAAATTTCTCAATCAAATATTTCCATAACTTCACGAATTCTAAAAGAAAAATTCTTTTCAACAGTGTTGATCCATGAGAAGATGATACACCTATTTGAATTTCATTCTACTTATTCCTTAAGTTAAAATGTCTGCGTACTTTTCGCTTCAATTTTTTAAAACTGGAACTGAAACGGAGCTCGAAAAATTTGTGAAACAAAATTGCCTGCTTTATTCCGCAATAATCCGGCCGTTGTTTGCCACAAATTCGCGTCGCCGATTGTTGCGTCGCGGTACGCGATCGTTTCGAGAAACACTAAATAAAAACTTTACACTTTCCGCGATTGTTCCCCGGCTATTTCCAGTCGATGTCAAAACAGACTTCGATCCCCGCGTTTTGTATTCTTTTCATGCTGGTATAACGCCACGGAAAGCGCGTGTTTCAAACAGAAACGAACGCAACGATGTCCGACTGGACAACTGAAACAACATAGACGGAGAATAACACGGTCGGTCGATTTAATTTTCATTCCGTATTGTTTACTGGAAATCGTTGGGAAAGTGAGCGGAACTGATTTCTATTCTTAATCGCTTGAGCACACAGGCCTTTGTCAATGTGCATCGGCCCGGGGTTGGGAAACAGTGGCTGGCGGGTAGGATTGAGAAACATATAATTAAAATTCGCAGGAGAGAATCGATTATTTGCCGTTCAATGGGAGCGGATTCTTTTGTTGGACCTCGTCTGCTATTTTTTGCTTGGGAATCGGCTTGGGATTTTGCTGCCCTGAGTCAAAATTTTGCAAATTGTTCTCAATCGTTTGGGCAAAATGGATTCGAGATATTTCTACGTAGAAATTGTTACTTATTTTCATTTCTAGTTTGAAAATTCGTCGGCGAATCTAGCAACAAATTCTCGTTCGACTCGGTGAAGAACGGAGATAAATAGTCGCCGATCGACGAGCATCTCGAATCCGTCGAAGATTGCGGTTCCATTCGGTGTCGACATTCCGGAGGCGTCGAGACGCCGTGGCGGCGGCGGCGTCGCGTGCGAGATGCTCCGGCTGAGATAAATGAAATTCATAAGACGGCGGGGGCGGGTATCCTCGAGACGGGACTTTCCCCGTCTTCGGGGGTGGTGGGGATCGGGGCAATAGTTTTGCGCGAGGTCGGGGGGGTTGGAGCACCCCCGATGAAAGGGTCGCGTCGGGGCAGAGGGGGTGGCGGCGGGGTCACGGGGGCTCGGCCTGTGCAACAAGTGATGTTATTAGGTTGGCGGCGGAGGGTGAAACCCGGGGGTTTGCGAACGCCGGATCATAATGCATAACTCTTGCCCGTCCTTGTCTTGCCCCTGCGGCACGGCTATTCAACTTCCACCGCGAGTTACTCGACGCCGAGATTTCCAGGGGACCGGAAGCCAGCGATCGATTCCTCGCGACTCCGCGAGTCTTCCTTCGCATACTACAGTGTGGACGACACACAATCCACATAAAAATCCTACCTGCTATTCGGTTATTCGGAAAATATATTAAATCAAAATATTAATTTTGAAAATACCTATCTAATAATGAAAACTTTCTTTTCTAACGGAAATAATTACGCCGTTTTTATAACCGAATAACAATTATGTCCGAGTTTGCAACAACATGCCAACAGCATGCCTTCAATTCGTAACAAAGCGTTCGAAAACTGCCGATTGCATCCAGTTGTTTCTGTCATCATACGCCGGCGGCAAGAGTCAACCATTTTCTTAAAAATGTGGCCGTCAAAATCGGACATTTCATACGCAATAATCTGATATTAAATCGTATCATAGCTTTGCTCGGTTATCATCAATCTCTTCATGTCGTTTATTAATACAGCAGAGAATTACGATCAACAAATTATATTAGATTGCAAGAGTACCGAAAAGTAGCTTAAAAATCCTCTTTCACACAGTAATCCCAAGCGAAATTATTGGATCACGTTATCCAGGGTGAGTCTGTATCATCTTTGACAAGCATGCCCTCTACTCATTCCAGGAGACACGGAAACAGCCAGAATATCTCTCGATCACGATCAATCGATCGTCCAGCCGATTTCCAGGGTGGGTACCGCGGAGGATGCTCGCTTATCGAGAATTTTTCGCATCGATTGTCGAGGCACAATTGAAAATTCGGTAACTCTCGAACAAACGGCCGCTCGGTTGCCGATTACCGGGTACCGGGGAAATGTCAGACCGACTGGGAATAATCGACGTCGGTCCCCTGTCGTCGGGACGCAGCCAGCAACGGCCCGGCGTCGGAGGAATTAAAAGCGCGATCCCGTCGCGTCGATCGAACGCGTTCCTCTCTCGGTTCCCTCGATCCCCCCGTTCCCGAATGCTGCGGAACGTTATCGATCCTCTGGCAAACAACGACTACGTCGGATCGCGGACGCGGGAGCTTGTAATTCGAATACAACTTTGTACGTAATATAAAAGTGCTCTCGGGAGCGACGAGGGCCGATCCTATCCGGACGTCGATGGCACTCGAGCGGTGCTTGTTTCGCTTCTGTCTGTGCCGTGTCGATTGCTTCGAATATTTGCGATCGATCGACGGAAATCCGAGCCTGGATCCGACTGATTTCGCCCGTTCCCCCATCAGCCTCGTTCCAGACCGTAAACGACACGGGGATCTAAGACACCGCCTCTGGCGGAAAACGATTGGAAATCGGTAATGGGCTATTCTAGTCTCGAGCATGGTGGCTTCTAGGATAACTCGACGACTTTCTTTTTTTTTTTACTGCGAAACTGCGGAAGCTTTCATGTATGTTTCCATCGATGTCTTGGTAGTGTTCGCAAATTTTTAAATATAGGAAGAATGAAAATTGAGCTCTCTGCAAGTGATTAAACACGAACAATGAAAACGCTGTAATATAATTTAACTTCCTGCATTATGGATCGACGTTCCCTGCGAGCTTAAACGTCCAAGCTAACTATAATGAAATAAGTAATGCGAGTATAATCTCGTTCGTGATAAATATAGCTGGATTATCGTTCTTTTTAAAGTTTCGTGGGGAGTGAGGGACTCTGCCAGTTGAGGATTAATAATGTTTTTAGCGGATTAAGCCAGGCGTCGGTTGATTGTGGTTTCTAGCAGAGTGCACATAAACGTTTCTTATTGGAGCAAGAAGTTTTTTCAATGCAATCGTATTTGATCCTGGTAGTTGTGCTCCCTTTTTCTGACGAAGAGTTCTTTTAATAAATCGATTTTTCTGAAAGTTTAAGATGTTTTACTAACAGGCGATAGAATTTCGTTGTCTACCCTTTAAGAAACTTTCCAAGGCTTCGATACTATCAGACCTTTATTCAACTTTGTATTATATGATAGATATATTATATTACTTCATTAGGGACAGTGTCATTGTGACATTTAATCTCAATCTGAAGCAAGCTGTCGCCGTTAATTTCGGGATCGAATGACGCACTGTTACTATGTCCCCTCATGAAACTAGGATGTTAGCGAAACTTTAGGATTATATTTCCAAAGGGACACCACTCTCAGCCGAAAGCCTCAAGAGACGAAGTCGCCAATCTCGGTCTACCAATTTTCCCCATAATACCGTAAAAGAAAATTAATTTGGAAAACAGAAATAGAAATTTCAATCTCGTAGCAGTTCATCTTAAAAATGTCAGAGGAATCATAAGAATGGAATATTTTGAACAGAATAATTAGAAAATGGAACAATGATCCTTATACGTTAAAATTTGGTGAGTATATCGCAGAAGGTTTGTAGCAGGTAACGTGACAACATGATGTTCGCGAATACAAATGATGTACACACAGCTTTCGCTGTGAAAGAACAAAGGCTGATCTTACTTTTCCCTTTTGTCGTCAGATACGCGTTATTCGAAACATTTTTCTATTCTTATGCAGGTAATGGATGTTACATAGTACTCATCCTGGGAGAAATATCTCAGAGAAGTTCTCGAAAGAAAGTTTCTTTGACAGCGCACCAGGTCTTCCTGGCTGGGAATTGGAGAACTCGGATTGCTAAGTTCCAATGGAAGTATTTATATTTTTGTTTGACCTCCTTATAAATTCTTGGATACACGATCTCGTCGAAGGGAACTATCCATTATTATAGCAGAAAGTCTTCGCAGGTGTCCATATTGTTTTCATCTCCAGCGAGAAATTCATCATTCCTCTGATGAAAATATTTTCTTGGTCACACTTCAAACATTTTTTCTTCTGATTAAAACGAGATAATACACGAGCTATGTTAAAATTGTCACCTGATATTTAAACAGTAAAACATAATTATTGTTCATCACTCAAAAAATCATTTGTCATGCGTCGATTATTTAATGCAAGATTCCAGGCTTTACCTAATGAATAACACAAAAGGGAAAAAAGATTTTTTTCCACTTTTAACTGTACACACAATTCTGTACAGATAAAGTTAAATTTTAATAAAACAGTAGATTAATTGAGGACATAATAAACGATCCACCACACTCTGGAAAATTAATTATTCATTCTTCTTAAGGATCAAACTCTAAGAGAGTTTCAAAAGAAAACACTCGGCCATCTTCGCGCAAAAAGCGCGGGAACGTGTGCTGAATTCGAACTCCGATTCTACTACACCAGAAATATTATAGCTCACTTCACTTAATGCGTCACAAGCTACTGAATTTCTTCTTCTGCTAAGTATGGAACCCGTGAAACTCAATTTTATCCGTCTCTTGATCGCACTTTTCACTCTAAGAAGCTCGTATGTCGGTATTACGTGACCGTTGCCTTTTATGTACAAGGAGAATCTACGTACACCGCAATGGAAGTGTTCTATTGCGGCCTATGAAACGCAGAAACCTTTTTCAAGCTAATTCTCTGATCCGTTGAATTATCGCGGTGCATTGCACGAAGAAAAATGGCCGCGACGCTTTCCGCTCCGCCATTACGGTCTTATAGACCGAAGAATCATACTTCAAGCCTGGCTTAACCACGTGCGTACATGTATTTTAGAAATTGAAAAATATTTACAGAGTTATTAAAATCTGGTGGAACAAAATCGTATATCGATAAAATTCCAATTGTGTGTATAAAACCACATTATAAATCAATAGTATATTTTACATAACGATCCACAGTCCAGTAATAATAATTTCCATGATGAACTACCAAATTATCCTGGTTACCTTCTTACGAAGCTTCCACTTAATGACCTACTAAAAAAAAAAAGTAACAGGACAAAAAAACGCAAATGGCAATAATTACCCTACAAAATGCTGTGAATTATTTCGTATAGTTCTAATCTAACCGAAGACCCAAAATAATTTTATCCTGAACCCTATGTAGTGTCCACAGTCAGTCGCTACACTGCTCATTAGGTATGTTACCAGTCGACGGTGACGTTAATTGCTTAGACCTATCGATAGCAAACAAACGAGCATGAAGACTGAAGATTCTTTGCAGAGGATAAATAATTGTGATGCTTGAACGGTCGAAGAAGCCTGAAACTTTTGCATACAGCTAACAAGAAAGGATTTTCAAGAAGAAGAAGAAGTCTTGCAGAGTCTTTCGCCGCCGAGGAGGACTCGGCCATCGTTTCCAGGATTCCTGGAGGATCTCGAGGCCGGAAACAATCTCATCGGCGCCGCTAATCAGCACTTCGGCTGAGCAAACGTTGATGAAAAATCCTCGGCGGCAGCGCGACGCTGCGCGGCGGCTCGCAGCGCGTCGCGGCGCGTCGTCTCGTTCTTCCGACGCGCCGCCGTCTGTCTCCCGGTTGCTCTTGCCGGAGCTGAACAATATCCTTTCTTCGCGACGACGTAGAAAATCGAAAAGTCGGCTGGGAGACGAGCGAAAGAAAAGAGCCGAACGAGAGGTAAAAAGGAGACGTTCCCATTCAGCCGTAGCTTAACAATCTATCCTTTCAGAACGACAGCACATCCTCCTTCTTCCCCGCGTCCCTCGTCCCCGCAACCCGTTCGAGTCCTTCTTCGAGAACCCCTGTCGTTTCTTACCCCCCCCCCCCGCTCGCCTATCCCCCAATTCCCCTCAAACCTCCGCCGGTTCCTGTTCGACCCCCTCGCTTCCACTTTTATCTCATTTTTAGCCGTTCCCGGCAACCGGTGCCCGATCGATCGGTGAAGGGTTAAGCGTCCGGGGAATAAAGTTGCGCAGGATGCCCGAGAATTAGGCAATCGGCGATCGGTTAACGAACAACCACCCGAGGGACCGTCAGATTCGATCTCTCGAGGAATTGTCCGGAATCGCGGGGCAATCGATCGAAAAAGCGATCGAAAGCGGCTGAAATCATATAAATGGAAATGTTCGCACAGAAGAATGTGTAGAGTGTCATTGCAAAATTTTGTTCTGATTGAAACTTCCTCTTTACAAAACCGTCTTGAAAGTTTTATTGAACTTTGAATGAAAAGCGAAACGAGACAGTTAAATTAGAGGAAAACGCCTGCACATCAAGTAGGCAAAATGAGAACAAGAGGAAACGTGTGGTAGACAGAGAGCATTACCAAACATTAGAGATGTTACCAAGATAAACCAAAGATGGTTCCCCTTGCAGAACGATGTCGGCCATTGCACCGGAAAATGTGGATACAAGCTTGCCGAAAACTTTCGACTCGCGCATGCAGTTCGCGAAACTTTCCTCCTGCAAACAATTCGCGTCGATAATAATGGGAAATTCTTGGGCGGCGCGAGCGCCGACAGCAGCAGCCCCGTCGACAAAGGTTTCGTCGTCGTCGTAGCGGGGGCGGATGATATAAAAACATTTATTACAATGCACCGGAGTCGGAGAGCCATCGATAGATCAAAGGAATCCTTCCAGAGGCTCTTTGTCCCCGAGTCCTGCTTGTTTCCTTGTTCCCCGGCCCGTCCGTCCGTCTCTCCTTTTTCATTTCGTTATCGATGCGAGCGTATAAACAATGCGCAGTCTGAGGAGGCTTTTGTGCGACGCGCTGTTTCACAGAGACACCGGATCGTTAATTTTCACTTGGCCGAAGGGCTCGAAGCATAAACATCTTCTTCACACCGTTTCCTACCACTCCGTTCCGTCCCGTTCCGTACCGTACCGTTCCGTCGTCGATTGGAAAACGAGAACGCTATACCGGCAATCAATTCGCCCGACGAACGAACCAACCTCGTTTTCGTTGTTCTCCTCTTTTCAATGTATCCTGCGCGTACGCCCGCGATTGATCTACGTCGCTCGCGATACACCCGAGCATCATCTTTCTCAGTTCGTTATTTCTTTGCTTGCACGACCTCGGAGAACGCGAACGATATTTTAATAGGCCACGCGACACGTGGGAACGCTGAGAGAAAATTGATTTGAAGTGATAGAAACGGGATAATTAGATCACGTTACTTGGAACGACTTTCGACATTTCGAATCGTTAACAATAAATGGATAACTGCGGATTCTACAGCAAGCACGATCAGGCGAAACATAATACGGTAAAAGGAATGTAAGAGTCGCGATATACTTATCGTATTCGAATGATTAAAGGAAGAAATAAATTTTCATTCGGTCCCAGTGAATTGTAATTGATGCAGGCAATTTTTACTTTGCGTAAGGGTCCATAGCAACAATATCTACGGTGGAAAATGCTTGGAATAATGTCGTGTAGTTCCACGCAACGACGGGCCCGGCAAAACCCGAGTTTCAACTCGAGAGAGTTCGCGTTCGTCGCGGAAAATAATTGTATCCCGAACCCGCTGCAGCGTCCGCAGTCAGACAGTGCGCTCGGTGCTTATTAATATCCACATTCGAGTCGAATCGATACCGGGTTTTGCGGAGCACAGCTAAATATCTCAGGTCACCGGGAAACCGCCCGGCGGACGGGAAAGAATCGAACTCGAATCGTGTCGCGTTCACAGTCGCGAGAATACAAATCCTCGTTGACGAGTGGGATCGACGCGACGTCTTGATCGTGCAAATCGTCAGCCGGTTTTATCGCCGAAGATGAGAAACCAGAGAGATCAGAGCGAGCCAAGCCGAGAAACGGGACGCGATTTGCTGGCAGATAGACAGGTCGCTGGACCAGCACGGTTTAATTTCCGGTTGGATAAATTTTCAACCGAAGAGACGCCCGTTGGATCGTAAGGAAGGTGGTAGACGGTGGGGAGGGGCTGGTGACTCCACGGGGGTGGAAAAGCAAACCGTGCACCCCTTTTACCTTCCTCTTGCACCCCCCCTCTCTCTCTCTTGCTCTCCTCTTTTGCGAATAGGATCTTTTATGCGGTCGGAATGCAATCAACTTGTATCGCACACGAGAATACGCTGGAATACCTCCACGAGATATATAACACTGTCGAGGACTGTATAATGTTTGCCTATCCACAATTCACCGTCGATTCGAGCGAAATCATTAGAAGCGAAACTATGGTTGTTCGGGGCGGGGGACGGTCCTATCGCCCGTCGACAATCAAAGTGCGACGATCGACGAGTGTGAACGGAGTTTAAACAGGCATCGCGGATCGAAATTATGTTCCCTGCGCTGACAGCGAAATACTAATTAACGCTACAGTGACGGTTGGAGTTCATTTTTAGCACTTTTATCGATCAATGAGAAGCAATAAAAGTGCATTTGCTGCCCCCTAAAAATGACACTAAATCTTGTTCAGATTTTCCACCATTTCTGTTACAGCACGAGCTTAAATACAAAAATTGAATCAATCGTTTGGTTTCTATTTATTGCTCTGTTACTTTAATTGACGGTCGTTCTTCTCTTCCAGGTAATTTTTCCCACCAGTGTTTATTATCTCCATATTTGAATCGATCATATTATATCTCCGGGGACTCGGGGAATTTTTAGGTTCCTCCGTCGAATGAATTATTACGATTAGAACGGTTTAGCGGATTATGAATTAGTCCGCTGTCTGGCGATCTGACAGCGGATTATGCAGATTTCGAGTTTGATGGCGCGATAATTTAATATTTAATTCTGTGCGAATTGCGGCGAGATATTATCGATAAGAACAGACATTGACGGGTTCGCTGGATTGTCGATAATGGTTGTCTTGTGTTGCGTTTGCTGCTCCCTGCTAAAAATACGTGAAATCAGAAATGTGTCTGCTAAATCGAACAACCAATTAAATTATTTCGGTTCACGAAAATGAATACAAAGGTTCGTAGTATCAGAATTTTGTGATATTTTTTACACTTAAAAACTGAACTGTACTCCATCGAACAAACGCATAGAAAACAGTGGTATTTCATATAAAAGTTGTCGACTCAATTTCATCGGTTTCATCGGTGCACGAACAGTGCTTTCGATGGAACAGAAATTCGAGGAAAACTCGCAACAACAGAAGTACTCGCTGTCACTCGAATCCGGTTTAATTAATTATAAACTGCAGGATAGACGAGTGCCAGAGAATATATTCTTTTCAGCGGGCGGTGGTTGCAAGCTAAACAAAATAAATCCAGGGGCGAATTTACGGCCGGCCACAGTAACAAAAATTAATCGCGCCGTGTTTGCGAGGACACGCCGCCGAACAATAAACAATGTCAACGGAACTCCGTGTAAAAGTGGACCGCGTGAATTTTACAAACCGGGATGCTAGTCGTGGAAACGACCGGCGCAGCAACGGCGACTCGTAAATCAAGGAAAAAATCAGCCGGGACACGCGCAGAGACAAAAAAAAAACGCGATACGTCAAAAATCGAGAAACTCGCGGCGGAAAAACGGGTCGATCTAATTTCACAGGAATTAAAACACCTGAGACATTGGTCAATCACCGGCGACGGGAATTCTCGTTCCGGGTGCGGAGATTTTGCCAAAAAATGCGAAAAAACACACCCCCGCGCCGCGAAACTAAATAAATCACACGAGCACGATACGTCTAATAAATACTTAGTTTGATAATGCATTCTCCGTTTTGTTAAAAATTACCCCAAGAGGTCCTCGAAGTATTTGATTGTGAATTTTGAGTATTCGTGACAAAAATGAATATAACAATTATTAAAAGAATACATTGTTATCTACGCCCGCAGAATGTAATATGAAATTAGAAACAATAGCTCAGGGGACAGCTCTAGAATTCGCGGTCTCGATGCTTCGCTTCTGAAATCGTCCATTCACCGTTTTGTCGCATTTCCACCGGCCTTCCCGGTATTGTTCGCGGCAAGCAGGCTAAGATTCCGCAATTATAACCCGGGCATCTCGTTTCCCCATTACTCGGCTCTTAATTATACAGAAATCATATTGTTCGGCGATGAATGGCCGAGGATTTCGCGCGTTTACTCGCTTTGATGGCGCGCGCGCCAGAGAAATAGTGAAAACACGTTCGGCGCGCGTCGAACAGCGTCGATGCACGAGGAACGGCCTCCTTTGTCCCGGGTAATTATCGCGCGTTAATCTTTTGAGTCGCGAGCTTTTCCTTCGAGCACGACTCACCTTTGTGTCGCGGCAGAAACGTCTGCGGAGAAAAGCGTCGCATCGGCCGCATGAAAACGGCCAGCGGACCGTGTTTTCGCGAGGAACGACAGAGATCGCGCGAATTCACCCCTTGGCGGGGATAAAGGAGATTGTTTCGAGGGCTTGAACTCGCCGGGGAGAGCTCGCGAAACAGACTGAGGATCGAAGAAACGAAGTATGCAAATTCACACTCTCGCAACGTTTCCTGGGGAAAGGAATCAGCAATGAAATCATTTCGCTCGAACACCTTTCCGTTTCTCGTGGAAAAATTTGATCTTGGGCGGGGCTTTGATTAAAGTTTTCGCTGGATGCTGTACAGGTGAAGGAACTCTGTTTGATAGTTTAATTCTGTTACACGGTCCCATTTAATGATATTTTTCAACCGACAAAATCTATTGGATCAAAGCCGCTGAGCTTTTTCTGCTACCACAGTTGGTAAATATTTGCACACAATGGTAAATATTTTTATGACGATTGAGATTGTTTTTAAGAAAATTCTCCTCGAAAATAAGAAAGAAAAATGAGGACAAGCAACAGAAAACAGTAAAAAGAAAAATTTAAAGGTACAGTGTTTACTCTATATATGTCCCAAATACCCCGTGAGAAGCCATGATCCGTGACCTCTAAAGCTGTCCTTTTCTACACTCTTAAAGAATAGTATCTCCTGCCCGATACAAGTCCCCGGCTAGACCCGTATTTTGGACATGTATCGTGTAAACACTGTGCATGGTTTTAACCCACTGGACCTGTTACGATCTGTTAAGGACCTATTATAAAGTTATGCTTCACTCCAGTTCGTTGCAATCGCCGTAGAAAATTTGTGTTTTGCATAAAAATCGTCGAACCGTCTGTCTGCGGCGTCGGGCCCGCGATAGCGATTCGCGGAGGCAATTCCGCGTTATGCGGGATGCGTCTCGAAGTTCGGGCAACTTTCGCCAGGATGGTTTTCTGCTCGAGATGCGAGACACACGCCTCTTGGTTGGGGGATTCCCGCGGTCTCGGCCGGCATATTTCAGGATCGTCGAATCCCGCCAAGGATCCGGGATCGTTCCATTAGCCAAGAAATTCAATTACCTCGCCCGGGATATCCCCCGATAATCGAAGTTTCGCCGTCGGTTTTATTAGCGGGCTCCGAGGAGCATCGACGATTACGAATATGCTCGAGACACCGCCAGGACCCTGATAAGATAAGAGCCTAAGCGTAACTCGCGTTGCGTCCCCCACTCCCGCTTCAACGTATTTGAACGTTACAATTAAGACAAGTTTATTCCGTACTTAAACAGAAAGTTCCCGGTTGGATCCGCTGAACGTTCGAGCTGCTGTCTCCATCTCTCTTCGTCTTTCTCTGCAGCTGTCTCTCTCTATCTCTGTCTCTCCATCTCTCACTTTCTATGCACCTCTTTCTCTCTGTCTCTGGAGCTTGCTCTTTGTCTTCCTCTTTCCATTCTGGAGCTCATCTTCGCCAAGTTTGCGGGTCGTTCGCATTCTGTCCTCCGGGATCGGCCGACAATCTTTCAGACTGATTCGCCCATTAACCCCGGACGCGGCAATAATGGGAACAGCTGTCGGGGAACTTTGTTTTTCGCCTGTTCCCGATCTCGGACCGACTCGATACTGGGAAGCGAAGCGATACGTCACGACGCTAGCCACTCTTTGTCTTCGAGCGTTGCCGAATCGTTGAAAGATCCGGTTTGCTTTGAGCGAAAATATACTACAGTCCTTATTCCAATCCTGATATTAACAGTTGTTTTATAGAAACTTTGAGAATTTTCCGATTTTTTACCATTTCAAATTCTCCTACAAACTTGAAGTTCAATCGAGTCCTCGAAACGAAGTCTATAAATTCCATCTGGAAAGCATTTTAAATTCGACTTGAAAAATATTTGGATTGGAGATATTCGACCCCTAAAATCCAAGCCATGTTACTCTGAGTTATCAACGCGAGCAACAATTCTGCCTAAAAATTGTTATCAGGAAGCACGATCTTCCAACCTCGATTTAATCCCGCGAAACTCCATAAATTCCCTCGGGAAAGCATATTAAATTCGATCTGAAAAATATTTGGATTGGACATTTTCGATCTCTAAAATCCAAGCCATGTTACTCTGAGTTATCAACGCGAGCAACAATTCTGCCTAAAAATTGTTATCAGGAAGCACGATCTTCCAGCCTCGATTTAATCCCGCGAAACTCCATAAATTGCCTCGGGAAAGCATATTAAAATCGATTAGAAGTAGTCCCTTAAAATAAAAGCAGGGAAAGCGGACGGGCTGGGAGCGCGAGCCAATAAAACTGAAAGAAACAAAGAGTAAATCGCAGGTTCGAATAAGTTTACCCGCGGAATACGTGCAGGCGCATGTCACGAGGGGATGAGACACGAGCAAACGGAATCGATCCGCGGGTTCCGCCATTGTCCGGCCAATAATTGACGGGAGAACTTTCACCCTCGACAACCGCGGAGATTATCGGGGCATTGTGCGAGGCTACGCGTCCGTATTAGCTGAGAACGCGGAAAAAAAGCCCGCCGGAGAAAAGAGGATTCGCTATCGCAGGATTCGCTATAGCTATCGCGAAAGAAGGGGCTGGATGGGACGAGAGGCGGTAAGAGGGGGTAGAACTTGGGGGAGGGGGGCGAAAGATGCGAACAGCGTATCGGTGATTGGAAATGGCCTTTGTTGTTTTGGTTTCCAGGGTTCCGATGATGGAATCGCAAGCTACGGAATGGATGATGACGGAGGAAACAATACGCCCATTGTTGATCATATACCCCATTGTTGTGTTTAGATGTGATTCGCCGCAAACGATTTTCCGGTATCGCGGGCCCGTGAAAATCAATGATTAGGATCGCCTTTGTTCCCGGTCTCGCCACCCCTCTGGTTAAAAATTATGGAATTAAGAAACGGCGGGTCGGGTGCCATGCAAATGAAAAACCGTAATGCGGAACGCTGTCGTTCCCGTCGAAACTGGTTGCGGGGGACGGGGAGAGGGGAGACGATCTCGAAAATCGAAAACATTTTTGGACGGCCACCGTTGATTACGGGATTCCCTTTGATCAGGCTGCCATTCGGCCGAATCCGAGTTGAAACGACTGTAATCCGAAAGGCAGAGAGTTCGATCGGTCGGAAAGGGTATGCTGGGAATTTTTACGCGTATGGGAAACGGGAAATTTGATTTTTTCTAAGTATTAGAGGAGCCTCTGTGGTACACTGTATCGGTGTCGCGTCGCTTGATTAAACCGGGGATGCTCGTGCAGGTATTAATCTCTCTTTGAATTTTATACATGGAGTCGGTGATTAGTTTGGCTTATTGAGTATTCTGTTCGGTTCGAAATAAAATGAAAATCTGGAGCACTGAAATATAAATGATCATATAAGCTGTACATAAATGCTCCATGGGATAGTATTATGAGCTTAGTGTTATTTAAGATTCGGTGCTTTAATATTCTCTATCGACCAGAGGTATAGCGTAAATTGATGGAAGCTTAAATAACTAACAAGAACAAATGCATTAATCCCTAACAGTTATCGATATAAAAGTCGCGATAATTTCAACAAGTTATGAACAAACAGCTTCCATTGCTCTTTAAAAAAATATTAACAAGTACGAAAGTCTCGCGGCTTCAATTAAAATGAATGAGTGGTCCTTAATGTTTTGAAAAGCACGAGCATAAATTTCGAACGGGCCCCGCGTAAGTGAACCGCAAGAAGGAGGAGTAATTAAATCACAAAAAAAAAAGATCATTTGCGAGTGCACGGTTTTCTTTTTCTCGCAACGGTATTCGATCGCAGCATCCGATCCGCGTATTCGTTGTAACGTTAATTAAAAGTTGTTTAAATTGGACCTGTTCTGAATTGAACAGCGCACTGTTACCAAACAGTCTCTCGCAAACAGTATTTTTTTTTATTAAATTCGCGTTATGCTAGCCATATTATCGATCAACGGGGTGCGAGTCAACACCGATCGGACGCTCTCTTGGAAAACAGCCTAGAATGCTGCTTCGATTGAGAAACTTTGTTTAATTACTCGATAATAACAGGACGTGCATGCGCCCGCGTTCCCGTTTACACGCAATAATTCGCGCTGCACTAGAGAACAGACAAAAAAAAAAAAGAAGAAAGAAATGGAAACATTCGATGCGCAAAGCGGCAAGTGCTGTTTGTTCAATTAACAGCAGCGAGGTTAACAAAACATAGCCTATACTTTTAATATCAATTCGTTGCCAACAATCGCCGGAGTAATAAATGCGCAAAATCCACACAGTCGAATAAAAACAATATGAAATTATTCCCGGTGTCCGGCAGCGTCGAGCAATCGCGAACGCACTTCCGGTACCCTTAAAAAAGCACAGGAAGCCCCGGGAACAATTGTTGTTTCGGCGGAACCGCGAAAATCCTCGTCGATTGGGCTTCGCTTCTTTTTGAAAGCGAGTCGCACAAAGCGGTCTCGCGCTACCGTTTCGCTAATAATGAGATCAACATTTTTTTTTTTTTTTGAAGACATTCCGCCGCATAAATTCCCCGCGACATTTTTCCGTTAACGGCGGAGGAAACGTCGGGGGTTGACGGGGGTGGAGAGCGCAGAATTCACGTTCTTCCGGTTCCGCGAAGGTGTAATGCTCGTCGCGAATTCTTTTTTTCGCATTCGATAAATCGCGGTGCCCGACTCGCTGATATGTACGTACAGTGCACTGCGAAACGCGACACTAACATATATTCGCGCTCATCTTCCGGAAACATCCGAAAACACACAAAATTCTCCGCTGGAACAACGTTTTGTGCTCTGAAAAAGCGAGATTCGTAACCCTTCTAACAATTTTGTTCTTTCGGTGTTGCTCATTCTTTTCTTTCTTTTTTATAAATTCAGCATTTAATCAACTTCATTCACTTCACTCGTCAGAAAAAATTAAATTCCTCTGCATAAATTATGACTTCATTGTTTGTTCGTATAGTGAAGTCTGTATATTAATTGCATTGCTTTTTGTTAAAATCTTTTCATGCACGTACCCCGTTTTCTATTCAGAACATCAATTAGAAATTTTCATAACGGTTAGACAGTGCTTCACATTATTTTTTAAAATGACTTCGAGCCATATAAATTGTTCTTACGGTTACCAATAAAACAAATAAGTAATATAATTGCATTGCTTTTTAATAAAATCGCACTTTGGTGCGCGCACCTCTTGTTTCTACCAAAAGACTCAATTATAAAATTGTGCAACAGTTCAACTGTGTTTTAAAATGGTTTTCTCGCAATTTGCAATCAGTTGGATTAATGTAATATTTTGATTTATGCGAGACAGGTTATGTGGGAGGTTCAGCATCCACGCACACATTTCGAGAGATCAACAAAACCGAAGTGTGCAGTCTATTGACGGCGACGCGCCATTTATTGGAACAATGAAATTAGTCGAAAGTTCAATGGAATGAATTAACCCCCTTTTGTTTCAATGTAACTGACGATGGACTTTGGAACAATGAACACTCGACATCGATCAGGATGTGTATGATACAGCTTTGTTATACATGGGGGCATAAATCGTCAAAATATTTCATATAAAATAAAATTCCATTCTAATAAAATTATTATTACAAAAGCTACTTTTAGACAAAGAAGAACACAATTAATTCGACTAATAATCTACAGTACAAGTCTGCCCCAGTATTCCGAAAATTGCTCAACAACATCATTATATTAACTATGACATGTTATGGCACGTCTACGTGACAAGAAAGACTTGAAAATGCTGTTACATTATTTTCACCGTGCCAGAATAATTACCACAGAGGTTTTCTGCTTTACAGAGAACCCCACAGCGTAATTATAAAACAAAGGGTAAGAATCGTCGAGTAAAACATCGCAACACACATTTGAGTAACAATGTAAATATTCATTTTCTCTCACAAAGAGTCTTCTTCATCAGACAAATCATTTCGAAGCGATCACACATCCTCTTTTCTTTTTTATTAAATTCGATTATTGCAACAAATTCTGTTTGGATTCAGGGCAAACCAGCCGCGGGCGAGCGGTGTATACACCTCGGGGATGAAATTTCCCGTCCACTTTGGCCGGGCGCATTATTTTTCTCCATTTTCAGCTGTTGTCAGGGAGGACAGAGCTTTTTCCATTCGCAGTCGCAACCCCCGTGCCCTCGAACGCGGGGGTGGTGGAACGCGGCCGCGGAAACCCGGATGCAAGAGATGACCATTAACAGAATCTTCCGGGCCATCTAAAATTCATGTTTCCATTACCAGTTTCGAGCGGGTATCGACGTTCGACGAGAAAGAGAGGAAAAAAAAGAGATGACCGAAATCCCAACAGAATCGTAGACGGGAACGACGACGAGGGGGTTGAACCAGGGAGTGGGGGAAGGCGGAGGGGATGGTCGAGGAAGCGGCGGATCGCACATTTCATCTGGTCGGTGTAGTAAAATTTATGTGCACAGTAGTAACCCGTTTTATCAGGAACGAGAAAAACCACGCGATATTTTATATCTTTTTATGGGGGGTACGCGGTGGCCGCGGGGGGTGGGAGGCGCGTGTTCCGTCTAGCGTCGTTAACACAGCGGGGTGTCTCCTATCGCGTCGGGCAAACGAGACTTTTCAACTAGAAATAAAAAATTACGATCAGTTTGAAGCATCTCACGGTGTAGAGTCCCTCCACTACAGTTTGTTAGGTGCTCACCGGCGCTGGTAATGCGACCAGGTTCACGTGAACACCGGGTCACCGCGACACAATCACTCCCACGCACTCTATGCTACCGCGAGAAGTCCTCCGCGAATTGAAATTTTCCGACCCTCGCGCATTTCTCTGAAACAGTTACACTCTAAATCCTCTCATTCCTTCGCTTCTCGCTGACACTTTAATTCAACAATAGTGTATCATTCGTAGCATTTTATTTACCCCAAGACATTTCAAGGGATGAACACGAAGATTTTTCTAAAAATTTTAAGGTAACTTGTCTCGTATTTAAGGAATACGCAATAATTTATTCGTTGACAAATGTCCAACAGCAATATTTTTACCAGAAACGAGGAAAATAAATGGTACGTTCTTGACATTTATATCATTACATTGTTGATGATCCTGAAAATCTCGTAAAAAGCATAAAAAGTGTCAAATTGGTGCGGCACTGAATGAGAATTTACGATGTCGGACAGTTCGTGTTGTTTGTGGAGAAAAATGTCCGCCGCCGGACATTTTATTTCAAATGTAGCAGATTTTCATTTATGTTCTTTGAAAGCGTTTTAATTAACAGGACATTTGGTAGAAATTTTTCAGTATGTATGCTACATTCTCTATATTGTTACACATTTTTCGCCCCCTCTAAAGAGCCGCGATCGACCCGAAATCTAATCAACGCAGACCTCGTTGTCAGAATGTTACGATCGCTCCAATAAAGTGTTAACTGTTTGACACGAATCGGTGCCGGTAGATTCACGAGTGAGGACGGGCACGAAAATCTTAACAAACCTCGCTCGAAGGGCTTCTTTCCCTCGGAGGGCGAGAGAAGCCGGTAATGCGGTTCTCCGAAAACCTGGGCGCGCGGGGGTGTAGGGAGAACGGGTGGAGGACAATGCTATCGATTTCTCGCTATCGAGTGATCCGATATCCCGATAACACACGCCCGGCTCCTGTCGTTCGTCGTGGAAGGAGGGTGAATTTTCTGACGCGCGATAAAAGTTCTTCAGGTGCCGGTTACCTTGCCGGAAGTGACGAACGGCGGGGGTGGGAGACGCGGGAATCCTTCGCTCGGGATGTTCATCCGAGAGGAAAATCCGTTTTCTGGCTTGTATTCGACTGAAGACACTAATTTACCAATTTGCGGCTCCGATATTCGGTGCTGGAAACGGGGCTCGTTGATGTTTCTCGTCGAAAACGGTACTTGGTACAGAAACTGCAGACACATTCCGCATTTTATTAACACTTTGCACTCGAAGCTATTTTAACTCCAAAATTGAATATATTTTTATTTTAATTTAACAAAAAAATTCTATATATTTGTTTTCATGTTGTACATACGAAAATGGTGCAATTTACTCGTACAATACCGAAGGGTTTAGTAATTTATGAAAGACAAACAAATTTGATAATGTAAAAAATATTTTGAATAATGATACTACAATTTTTAGTGGCGCCTAAGAAAAGAAAAAGTACTACACTTTGCCTGAGCTTGGTGAGGCTTCTTTAAAGCAATGTAAAGGCGTTCGTAATATCTACAAATATTTTTTTACGGTCTTTGTCCAACTCATTAATTTTATGCATTTATGACAAAATTGAATATCCGAAACACAATACAGAGAGATATTGCTTTCAAAATTCACCCTTTTTCTGTTTTTAGTACTTGTTTGGTAACTGTTTGCTATTTTCCTGTTTGTTTAGTGACACGAATTTCTTTTATCTGCGACTATATAAACGAAGTATAATTCGTTCGTTTAAAGTGTAAAGCAAAAATGGGTGAAGCATTATCCCAGGATTTTCTAGGCAACCATTTCCGAGGATCATACGAGGATTAAAAGCTTGAGGGATTCTTGTGTGCTCCATATAGATAAACAAGATTACTTTTAGTAAGGCCAATTCGACTATATTATTGATACAAGCAATTCTAGCATGCTGAGAGACTTGTTTAGCTGTCAGGCTTCACTTAGACGCGGTGTCTGCAACATTATGTTTACCGACGCTATGCAACCACCCTAGCTGCCTATTACCACGTGTACACGGAAGTGTTTATTTACCTGTGAATAAATAAACAAATGAAATCACTGTGTCATGATTCAGAACTTGTTGGTAGCTGTACCGAGAGCATGTCGTCAGCACCTGTCCAATTCGATGCTCCAGAACACAGTCTCCAACCTTTCCTGATCCACTACACTCTTATCAAACTGAACCGTCTCTGGAAAAGATTACAAAATTATTTTTCGTGATAAAATCCGCCACAGATCTGAATCGGAGCTTCCTCTTCAGAACGGCAGGTAAAACTCGACGTAAAGAGAAAGCTTGAATTTTCAATTTCGTTTGAATTTTGGGAAACGCAGCTCTAGACGTTGCTGAACGCAATCCCCCAGCGATCGCGTGACCTCTATGCTGCGAGCAACTATCTCGACGAAATTCTGTCCTCGAGGTCGCGGAGTGGTGACAATTTTACGCGTGGGTTGCCCCGAAATCGCGTCGGCATTCTCGCCCACAGGACTCAATCCCCTGGAGCGGGTTTCCTCGCGACAGCTCTATCCCGCCGGAATTCCTAGCACGCAACAAAGACTATAACGTCGAACGGCAATCGCCGCGGTTGGAGAGGTGTGCACGGGCAAACGGCCCGAACACAAGACGAATCGGTAGAGGTGAAATTTTTCGGGGATCGAGCTGGGTCAAGATAGAGCGGACCACTTCACAGGCGCAGCCGTTTTCGGGCGGAGGCGAGCAACGTGTCCAGGGATCTGTTGGTTCAGCCACCGGGACCGGTACGGTATCGTCGCGTTTGATGGCCCGACCATTCCCGCTGAATTACGACAGGAGCGTGCATCAAGCCGGTCGCCGAGTATTCCGCTCCGGCGATTTCACGTTGGCGTACGGGTGCAGGCAACTGCCTCTGCGGGCAATCCTCTTTGTGGGCGTAGCAGCGCGCGTTGCGGCGCCATTGTGCGCCGCGCGTGTGATGACCCGGCGTACACGGGAGCCGGCATCGCGAAAACACGGGCGAGAATTTTCGGACGCCCTGCGTTTGGGATCAACAGAACACCCCTTTCATATTGAGGGACGATAGAGGAGTGTGCTCAAAAATACTGAGAAATGTTCATGCGAACGTTCCATTTGGTCTTGTAGGAAAGAGGAATCGTGGTACGCGATCGTCAATTAATGTCTATTCTCCATTTTCAGACTACGTATGGCCTGGATGATAAACGCATACCCCGTGAGGGGCCTCGAAGCTCGAGAGACCTCGGACCCCGAGGAGTGTAAACATGACAGGGCTCCTGGACGATACAAGACACTGGCTAGTGTTGTTGACATACAGGGCGAGTCACCTAACGTTTGCACTTCAAATATCTTTGTTGTTTCTAAAGATACGTAAAATATGGTAAGCACAAAGTTGAATGGTACAATGGGGCTGACACGATGCCAAAAAAAAATGTTGTTTTTATGTCATTTTTGTAGAGATATCAAGGTCGCCTTGACTTTTTTAAATGGAACCACCCTTTTTTAAACACCTACAATGATAGTCCCTTTCATTAGGAGTTCAGTGACAACAATTATTCCAAAGTCATTCAAGGTCAAGGACAGAAAAAACGTATAAAACTGAAATATGGAAGCAAACGTTAGGTGACTCACCCTGTATATCGAGAATTCACTGTACCAAGACCCTGAGGTATCAGACTTTGTACCAAGCAATTTTCCTCGTCGGAGGATTGAACTTTCCGGTTCCGCCGGGCTAATGACGTCGATTGGCACGGTCGAAACACTACGAATTTTCTAATCGACTCTCGATTACCATTGAGCGGGAATCGGCCGTCGGCGAGACAATGCTCTGGTTTGCGGCCGGCTCGACCGTGCAGCGCGTACAATGGGCGTGTTCGTACGTCACGATTTTCGAACAAAGTGTCGCCACAGTCGATAGCGCCGGTGAAAAGCGTGTGCAGCCGTATCAAACGCGTTCACCGCGGTGCGGCCGCCGCGCCGTGCACCGGATACCCGGTTAAATAGTCGTGCGGATGGCCGCGATGCCGTTGACGGCCGCACCGCTCTTGCTCTAGCTCTCATGCTACCTCGCGTTCATTTACCGGAGAGAGTCTGCGCGAAACTCGCGCAGGACCCGGAATCGTAAATCCCTTGAAAAACATTCATACAACTGTTAATTATACTGGCATCTCTTATAGAACCATTTTTTACTAAGCGTTCTAAGTAAGTTGTTTTCGTGAAACTTGTATCACGCAGATTCGAAAATACCTGTTCCACGAGAACGCTTTTCGGAGAAGTTCCTAGAATTTGTTTTCGAAACAGGATATAACTGTTTGCCTCGATCTCTGGATTACAGTAAATTTTGTATATGTATATTCTAGCCATGGCTGCAGCGAATTCGCGTTAACCTTGAGGGTTAGCCCACTATGTAGATCCCTATTGATCCGTGCCCCGAGGAAACTCAGCCGCCGAACTGCTCGTTCGAGCAAACTCTCATGGCTCGAATCGATTTCCCAGCGGGATCCATCGGCACACGCGTCCTTATCCGGCTAAGCGATTGTTCGACGACCCCGTGCACAGCGTCAGCAGGCAAAGGGTTAAGAAAACAAGGGACGCGCAGATAGAGCGCGTGCGCGGGCGCGCTCGCTTGCGGATGTACCCCTGGTGACATCCGGCGCGGCCGTTATCCGCGCGCAGTACCGACGCGACGTCCGGCTGTCATTAATGTATCGCCACGTAACGGTGAACCGTGACTGCGTGCCGTCCCACCGAACAAACAGCAGCTCGTCGCACGGTAAACACACCGGTACCAGCAAACGCGGGATCGATGGCACGCGGTGCGATGCAGCGCGATGCAGCGGGATGCAGCGCGACGCGGAGCGGTGAAGAGCGCGGTGCACTCTGCCGCACCGGCCTCTCCGCCTCTGCCCCGTGCATTTGCGGCCTCTGACACCGCGTCCCTGTGTCGCTACGTAATGAATAGGACATAAATCCAACGTCCTTCTGCCGAGAGAGCCGGCCAGAAGCCGCTATCTCTATATCCGCTCGCTGCGACGCGCCGCGCTGCGCCGTTCTCGCGCGTGTTGATGCGCGCCATATCTGCCGGAAGAACACCGTGTGCTTCCCTTGTGTCAGGACTTTGTGGCTTTGCAAGGGAGCTCGAAGAAAAATATAATCGCAGGGAATTAACCGAACACAAACTCTACATTTAATGAAACTAACTGGAACGCACGCTTCGGAAATTGCAATTGCAAAATGTATCAATATTTGTATGTGCATCGTATAAAATTTCGCCTAACAATTAAGCAAAGTGCACAATTATTCTACTCCAAAATATTCATTTGTTGCATAGCCAACATGATACTGTAGGTTTAAGTGGCTTGTACGTGTCAAACAGAGGAAAATAACTCCAACCGAAATTAATATAATGAATCCAAGTAAAGCTGTTGACAGAACTCGTGGTTTTCCGTATAAATAGTATTTGCGAAACGCTCGAAAATCAATTTGTCGAGGCAATCCATCCACTTACCCCAGTCCAACTGTTTCGAGAATCGCGAAAATATCATCGACAATTAATCGAACATCGATGGCGGAATGGTTCCGGCTCATTAGAGGCGAAGACGAATCGATCGGCCAGCAGATAAAGAGCACGTCCGTTCAATCGACCAGGGAAATGCGTTCGAACTTCGCCCCGTGCTCAATGTTCCGGGGAAGAAAAAGTGAACTCATTAAATCGTAACGAACCCCGGCGATGTCCCCTCGGAGGGGACAATTACGCGGTTTACCGACGGCAATCTTGTCAAAGCTGACGTTTCCCAGACGCTGCCGGTTGTGTCTTACGAGCGGAGGACGCGATTGGTCGATCGAGCACGGCGATACGTCGAAACGGTCGATTCCACGGCCACCCAAATAGAAATAAATAAATTTCTTGCGCTAAAGCTCTTTGCTCACTTCCTTGAGCAACACAGCCGATTACACTGGATCGTAAATTTTCCAGAACTAATTTTTCTTTCTACCTTCTCGCGAACCGACCTACCGTCCTTAACTATTACTGAAACTTTCATTAGTATGATATTAAGCTTCCACAGAGGTCAGAAATTAATGTTGATTGCGATATACTCCACCAAATCACACTTTATTGGGATTCATTATTAGACAGCTTCTCTCACTGTCTCGAATAAAGTATTTCTTCGATTATCGTTTACTTTAATCCATCGTGGTTGTTACTCCAAGGTACATTCATTGCAGTCTTCTCGAATGATGTATCTGTTCAATCACCGTCCATTGTGGTTGTTACTCCAAGGTACATTCATTGTAGTCATCTCAAATAATCTGTTCAATTATCGCCTTTGTGTTCAGGTTGTTATCACGACGTACATTGATTGTACATATCTCAAACAATATATCTGTTCAATCGTCGCCATTTTAAATCTATTCCGGTTGTTACCGCAAGGTACATTGATTGTAATTGTTTCCAAAAATTGTGTCTGTTCAATCAACGTCTACTTTATAGAGAGAACAACCACGTCAAAAGAAACAAAACGCAACACAAACAATACACCCTGAAAAGAGACTCCAGAGATAATACCTGCATCGGTAAAATCGCAGATTAAATAACGCATTCGCCGAACACAACGGCCACACAATGGTCCACGGAGGTTCTGCACTCTGCTGAACGGAGTCCGATAAAATCGCTCATGGGGTGGCTATTATAAGTTCGAGGAGCGAACGGTGCTCGACAAGCTTGCGGAACAACGGTGCAGAAAGCGGCGCGGCGCGGCGCGACGTCCCTTTTGTATCTTTTTCTCGCTCGGTATCGGAATGATCTTTTATCGAGCAGGATGTCGAGCATTAGAAGCAACACGGGGGGGGGGGGTAACAGGCTCTTCTTTTCGATGCGTCACCGAGCCGCTGGCAGGCGGCGTACGATGAATAATTTACAGGCTGAAAGCTTTTCGGGCAAACATCCGAGGCTGCGTGTCGATTTAAAATTCCGATTGACCTGTCCGGCCCGCACGGAAAATCGCCCGGCGAGGCTTCCACGGTCTCTGGATCGGGCATATCTGACCGATCTGATCATCTACTTCTTGCGAACCGGTCCGGTACTCGTGCGGAATTTAAATCGCCCGACTGTCCGCCGGACTTCGAGCCTGGAATCGTGGAAAATCCAGCTCGCGCCGGAGAATATCTCGCTCGTCGTCAAATTTTAGAACCGGGGCCGCTGGGGATCTTTCAACGCGAAAACGACGCGAATTCTTCGACCCTCGTGTCATCTTCCGATTTGCAATCGTCGCGCAAAGGATAATAGGATAATGCTAGGATAATGCTTTGCCTATTTTTGCTCTGTATTTTAAGTCGACTGACTGTGTTTCACTTAAAACGTCACAATCTAATCTGACAACACCGACAGACAGAAAATCAATCGTACGAAAAGCGGAGAGAAATTAAACGTCTTCGAAAATAGCTGAATTTTTACAAGCAGTCTTTTGATACATTTCTTTTGACTGATTATTACGGATGAAAGATTTATTAAACTGCTCTGAAGTTGTTCTTGCTTTCAGAGAATTGATTAAAAAAGTCAGCGAGTTAGTTGTTAATCACGAATTTTTAACAGTAGCGGCATCGAGCGGTTGCGTAGCTTGACTTTGTTGCGAATATTACAAAAATGCATTTATCGGGATTCTGATTGACTTTTCATTACAGAATAGGTGAAAATTAATCAGTCTACAGAATGAATTCCCGAACATGCACTTTTATGGCTTCGTTATCAATGAAATCTGCTTCAACGTTGAAAAGTATAAGTTTCAGAGAGCTATCGAATATTGTTTTAATTAGAGCGTATTTCCAATCTTCAATTTAAAAAAAAAAAATATGTACATGTATCATTTACATGCATTTAGGAGTGTATGTTTCATTAAATTTTACGGTATATGAATAATGTTTCAATGTCTGGATTAATAAATTTTATCATGAAATAGTATTAAATTCTGTTGAGCGTCCTGTATTATTATTCTTGAATTGTTACTTCGAGCTACATGTAGATAGCGCTATGTAACATGCATAATGTGATATCTGTCAAATTAATACGGAAACGCAAATTCACTGCTCAAATTTCTATTTGAGCTGCGTGGCCGATCAACATCGTTAATTAGTACCACAGTAATCTACAACAAATTTACTAGTGACAAAGATCAATATTCGCGGGTATTTGTGAACTATCATCGAACGACAAAATCGGAACCATTTTTCAATTTTCTTTTCATTACACTGTTCTCTTGCTATCGATATTTGAAAATTTAATCGTGAAACCTAATCGACTCTCGATAGAAATTGCCTCAGAGGAATTTGAGACAGAGATGAGAGGAGAATCTGGGAATAGAAGTAGACGCGTTTCCGAGATACTTGGGTAGAATTTCGAGTTGGGAGAGCCGCGTTCCACGGAGAAACAAGTGCTTACGTAGCATTAAAAATAATTGTCTCATACATGACTAAAGCCGTTTCTTTTTCTTTCCTCCAATTACACGGAATGTCACGATGCCGGTAACGTCGACAACGTCTTCCTTACCAAGAAGAATGAAAGTAATTTTTGAAGCACCGACGCCTCTCGTTTTATTTATTCAAAAAGCAGCGAAAAATAATCGAAGCGAGAACAAATTTTTGTAAGAACCTATAACATTTATTCACAGAACTAGGTGAAAATAAACAAATTCGTGTTTTTCCACGACCAAGAAATAAAACCGAGCTGGTTCCACGTTGGATTGACAATTTGATGCTCTCCGCAGTGAATCAAGTCGGCAAAAAAGAGCCCGAGGCGATGGAAGAAGCGAGTTCACGCTCGCCGCGCAATTCCGTGTCGAGATAATCGATCGGAATCGAATTTTCGACGGCGAGATTAAAGATTCCCGGCCGCCTCACATTTCCTTTGGGATAATTTATATTTATGAAGCTTAGTTTCGTATTTATGATCAGGACTCATGGGCCCAGGGAAATTACATTCCCCCGGCCCGGGTACATTGAAACTTTCAGCAAAAAAGTGCTTACCATGCAAATGCCGCGCTAGTGTTTTAAATTGTTCCTTTGAAAGATACAATCTTCCGGAAAAAGGGATGTTACCGGCTTTGCAGTTACTTGCCAGATATAAATCTCCTCTGCGAATTCCCCGCAGCAGTAGCCGAGTGGAAACGTCGCGCGAGCAGGTTAAATAAAAGATCGACAATCGAGAGCGCGAAACGAACTTCGCGATGTGCCAGTTTATTGTATTTGTCGACGAACGGAGCCGTGCTCCTTGCGAACACGAACATTCCCACCGAGGAGAATCCATTTCAACTATTGAGCTCCAGTTAAAAATAATAGTCTCTTTTGCCTTGTTGAAGTTGCACGGCCTGTCAGTTCTACTGGTAGCCGCGAATTATTTTTGCGACGCGAATATCAAATCAAGTGGACGCCGGTCACTCGTACAATCAGCTTTATAATGTATTCAAAACGATGGAAATCTAATTAAAACTTATTCGCTAGACAGAATTGGCAATTTCAGACGTAGAAACGACGTTAAAATATTTCAGACGGTAACCCGTCTAGTTCCCACCTTCAATTTTGAGGGCTGTTTGCCTTCAGTTTTGAAGATACGTTTTTCCCCCAAAACACTACCGACTCACACGCATGTAGAAACGTTGGAAAATTTTTTCGTGAAAAAATCTACCAGAGATAAGAAGATTTAAGCTTCCCTTTTACAATGGCCCCCTAAAACTTAATGTACGATTTTTTTAGCCACCGAGCTTGGGGTACTGCCAAGTTTGCAGTAGATAGGACCTTTACACAACCAAACTTCTTCCTTGTTCTTTTTGTATAAAACCGTTTTAAAAAATCGTACATCAAGGTAGTTATGTGGAGGGAGCTTCAATCTTCAAATCTACGAAGCGCATCTTCAATTTCTCACCCTCTGCATCATGCAAAACTTTCCTAGAACAAAATGAACGTAATGAACGTAAATGAAGTCGATGTATTTTTTGTATAAGAACAGTGTTCCTGGTCTTTCCGAAGCAGATCAGAATCGCCCCGCAGGGTCTGGGGGCCGAACGACCACGGACAAGACAGTTTAATGGTCCAAACAGAAACTTGAGTAAAGGGTGAGAGCGCCGGGGTACCCGCAGAACGGTTAATCGACAACACGCGATTACAGGTATCCATTGTCGGCGGCTTTCAGATATTCTGATACCGCGGCCCGCGAAGGACCCTAATCCATAGAATTGCTATTCACCGAGGATAAATAGCCGTTCGGAAGGGGTGTGCGCGGGGGTTTAACCGTGGATAACCATCTAAATACCCCGTGTCCCGTGCAAGCTCGATCGGCCAGCTCTCAATGCCGCCGACGACGATTAGCTACCCGTAGCCAGGGGGGTGGTTGGTCCGCGTTGCGTTGCGTTGCGTTGCGTTGCGTCACGCAATATAAACACCTTATGATTGCCCTTAGGGGATTTCGTGCCCTGGCAAACGATAAAACCCTGGTCTATTTATGGGACTCGTGGTTCGGAGGGTTGAAACGCGACATGGGTCGCTGCGCCGAGATTCGTGGCCAAACGAATCCGACGATTAAGGGGGTGCTCCGATTTCCGAGGCTTTTCCTCCAATTTTTAGGAATTTTTTTCAGAACAACTATCCTACTTTTTGTGTTGGGCTTCTGCACACATATTCATGTCTATTCGGAGTAGACACATCATTTTTTTTTTTCAAGTAAAAATAATCAAACTTAGATGAGTTGCGTATTTTTATATAGAGTTTGTTTTGGAAAAAATGTGTTGACGGTTCTCATGATTCCGGTCCTTCTGCTAATGGAAAATAAAAAAGTGAGGCTATGGTCTGAACCAAAATGAATGAAAAATTTGGATTCTTCACAAAATCAGCGGATCAAAAAAATTTGCATTCGTGCGATGATAAAATTTCTGAGTAAAAATTATTCCAGTTTCCTCCTATTATTCACATTTCGTCAGGAAGCCTCGCAAAATTGTCTAATTAATTTTCAATTATTCGATCCTCTATGCCAAAAGAATTTTCTGTATTTTATTAACCGAGAGACCGTCCAAAAATGATTCCAATCCCCTCGAATTAATGAGCCGCCTATTCAGATTTCGTGACGAACAATTTTTCCAACACTCGTCGAAAAGCGAGAACGCGGGCAACAATTATTCCAAGTGCAAAGGAATTAAGAAATAATACGGTGTATTACTGCGGAATGCGACTAATTAGCAATTCAGAGTTGACGTTATGAAAGTCGACGACCAGCGAACCGAACATTTTTACGACGGCACAATTCGCGGCCGCGCACGTCTCGCTATTACGAAGCGCCGGATATGACGAGTTAAAATTTCACGGTTCCGTCCAGAACGCCCGAAATAAAATGTTTCGGTTTGTTAAGTCGAGAAACTACCATTGTACGTTTGCACGATTACGAACGGCACACCGTCGCACGCTTGTCTACGTATACATATCCTACGTACTGGTGCCTTATTTTCGACGAACCTAATTACGTGGACGAAAATTCAAGTCCCCCGGATCCTTGGGATTTATGGGCGAAACTTAAAACTGGTTGTCGCGTTTTATTCTCGAGTTTTCGTTCCCGTAAATCACTCTGCTCATTCTTCTCGACCGCTCATTTAACATGTATGTATCTAATTCATTGCGTGAAATTTAAAATAATACCAAGCGTCCGAAGAACACTAAATCAATCAAACTTTTATTCTATTTTGCGAACAGCAATTCTGATTAAATTAATTCTTCCTTTAATCCGGACAATGGTTCGGGAGAAATGAAAGAGGAGGGGACAATGGGGTTGAGGGATACTTTGAAAAAAAATGTTGTCAACTTCCGGTTATTCGAATAATGGCGGTCGGAGGGTAAAAAAAATCAAAGAAAACGAAAACGGGGAGGCCGTGGAGCATCGGTATTCGGATTATCAAGCAAGGCGCTCGACAAACCGCGCCAAGAGTCTTTCAAACACGAGCATCCGCTTGAAAAGCGACGAAGGCCACTTTGAAGATACTATGCCGAAAAAAAGGCCGCTCAAGGTTCGCCTGAAACGTGGCCCGGCTCTCGTCGGCCTCGTCCGCTCCCTCTCAGGGTGCTTTTCGTAAATGAGAGTACCGGCCCATTGTCTTCTCGTTGCCGTTCCGAACTGTGTCACGGCATTACCGGGTCGCAATCGCGGATTTCACCGTAATTGTCGCGCGGAATTGCCCGAGAACGCGAATTTCACGGATCTGCGCGCGATCTAAAACCGCTTACCGTTCAAAAGAACAGCCCGAACAGCTGTCACCTGATTCCGATCGACATTAAAGAGTCAACGTCAGCTCATCACTCCAATGAAAACTTTTCAGAATTTCTCCTGAAAAAATTAATGAACCCTTCCTTTAAACGAGTACCTCGTTTTGTTATATGTTATAGAATTTTTAATCATTTTTTTGGTAGCAAAACAGTGAAAAATGACTGAGCGACAGCCTCCTTCATTTTTTCTAGTAGATAAATGAATGGTTACTGGAAACATTTGTTTCTTACGAATTGACAGTTGTTTAATGTAAAAATACGATTTTTCGACGTTAAAATTGTTCCTTTCTCGTGAATTAAAAAATAAGCTCGTACCGTAAACGCAATCGTACATAAAGCAGAATTGCAACAAAATTGCTGTTATCGACGTTAAAGTACACCTGTCTTTTACAATTAATTAAATTAGGGTTTGACCGAACACTTTTAATAGATGTTCGGAGAATGAACTGACTTCTAATACAATGCTCGGAGCATGAAAGCGTAGTTTTGCGAAGTGGAGCCCGGCTGCAGAGTCTCGATCGCTATTGTCAACGTTTAATGAGGCCGTGCGTTTTACAGTTAATTAAATGGAGCCAACGTTGCAATCAAATAAATTCTGCTTATCTCACGTTTTCAATAACAACTCGATGGTAATTTTGAATGTACCGCAAGCATCCGCGGCACCGGTCGACCTATATTAATAAATAAAATTGACTGGCTGTTTCTCGTTCGATATTAAGTTACATATATGAATATATATGTGTTGTTGTTAAGTCGTTTTGTAAAACGTGCACTAGCAAAAAGTGTAATACGACTGCTGGCAGAAATTCATAAAAAAATCGTGTTAAATGATTTCCGGGGAAAAATTCATTTCTCTTATCGCTAACTGTGTTCCATTTTCGAAAAAGCGATGAAAGTGCTGTTACATATTCGTTTTCAATGCTTCGAACGTTTTGGTGGAAATATTTATTGGAAACTGTTGCCGGAAATGGCTCGCGAGCCAGCGCTATTTTGGAGCGGACTTGTGCGAATTTATTCCAACAATGAAAACACGAACCGTTATGCTGCGCCTCCACGAAAGAACAAGTATCGAGGGCAATTTTTAAGTGCGTTTTTACTTGAGAATAGACTGTTGTGAATTGCACTAACAAGCTTAGAAAAAATATTTACATGAAGTCGTGTTGAGCGGGGTTCACATAGAACATTAAGCTACGTCTCCACAGAGGAACAAATATCGAGGTTGGTTCTCAAGTGTGTATTTACTCAGGAATAAACTGCAACGAGTTACGGCTTCAATATTAAATTGATTCTGGTTTATATAGAACATTAAGCTACGTCTCCACAGAGGAACAACTATCGAGGTTGGTCCTCAAGTGTGTATTTACTCAAGACTAAACTGCAACCAGTTACGGCTCCAATATTAAATTGATTCTGGTTCATATAGAACATTAAGCTACGTCTCCACAGAGGAACAACTATCGAGGTTGGTCCCCAAGTGTGTCTTTCCTCAAGAATAAACTGCAACGAGTTACGGCTCCAATATTAATCAATATTATATCAATATCATATAGCTCCAATATTGATTCGGATTCATGTAGAACATTAAGCTGTATCTCCACAGAGGAACAACTATCGAGGCTAGTTCTCAAGAATGCATTTCCTTAATTAATTCAACAAGTTTCACTTTGAAGGTCAGAAGCGACAAAATGCAACGAAATAAACTGCTATAGAATAAGCTATTAACGAATAACATGAAGGCACGTATCCACTTAAAAACAGCTCTCCACAGCGAAACTCTGATCTCGCAGTAACTTTGTCTCGTCTCTCGCCAGCGGTTAACCAAAATCGCGTGCAAGCAGGAAATAAAGAAACGCAAATGGGAAATTTCGTCGTGTTTCGAGCGGCCGCAAGGGGCGCGTTTAAAGAATTCAGTTTAATAGAAGAGGTAGCGGGCCGAACCGCGCTTAAGAAATATTTTCATCGTGCTGGGAATTTTAATGGCGCGCCACGGAAAAAAAGATTCCTCTAAGCACCGTCGTGTCTCCAACCCCGTGAACGTTCTGAATGCATAACGAGGGAAACACTAATAAATTGTCGCGGTGGACACTGCGCGACGGCCGGCACATTATTTCGCGCTGTTCCGACCGAGCAATATTTAATCGAACACAGTTTCTATTAAAACGACGATCCCACGTTCTCGTATTTTAACAATGACTATGGCAGAGCGTGTCGGGTGATTTTAACTGGAAAAATGTATCACGTATCTGCACCGAAAACAGTGAGGTCCACAAGTCGTCCAAAATTAAGAACGTTCAGAATTAACAGAAAGAATGTACGGATAAAAGATAGTTAACATCACAGCATAACAATAATACTACTTTTTAATGAATAATATGGTTTACATTTTTCTGCCAGCGTTTTATCGAACACTTCGTACAGCGAGCGTTCGATTACTTATAAACGATAGTGTATGCCGCGCAATAAAAAAAAGCGCTTCAAAGAATTCAATAATGTTGAAGAGACCCTTTGATGAAAACTCTAAATTCGTCTGTAGAAAAATTTGTAATATTGGGTTGCGTTATGTGTTTGTAGCTGGATTTTCGATTTAACATTTTATCACAGTGCCATTCCTCCTCCTACAACGTAACTCTTCGTGCCAATATTGAAGTGTTATATTGGAAAAATTGCATGTAGTCGGAACCGTGAAGAAAATAGCAAATATTGCTTTTTGCAACCTTTCTACCAGTAACGAAAATTTTATCAGTGCATCGTTAACAAACAAACCGGAACGCAGAATCTTTAGAGACTTTGGTCCATCGCTCCGTCTATAAAAATCGGGCTATTGTTCGCGCGATAATCCATCCGCGATGGAGCAGTATATTCGCAGAGGAGGCTGCATCGAAGTTAAAAAGAGGCGATTCACGACGCGCCTAATAGAACACGCCGAATGGGACGCAGAAGCCGAACGAGCGATGGAGTCAGGAGCAACAGAAACGGACCCCCTGGATCCTTCGATCCGCTCATCTTCCGGTCGACTCGGCTCGAATGTGATCCTTTGCCAGCCTCGGTCGGGATCTCCTCGCGCCGCTCTGCACCGCGCTGAATCGCGCCGCATCGGCGCGGCGTCGCGTCGGTGTTCTCAGCCCGTCGCGACGCTCCGATTCGAGAACGGCTTCTCGAATTAGTCCGCTCACAGGTTCCATCTGTCCCTTCGTAGGCGCGGATCGATCGCACGGCCGGGAAGCCCGGCGGCGCTTTTGTCTCAGGCTGAAAGGGCCTTTCATCAGGGCAAATACCTCTCCACGGTCGTCCTACGCCCCCGCACCATAGCAAATACGACCGATCGAAGAATTCGAGGGAGGATCCACTGGATCCTCGATTGCGCGCTTCCTGCTACCCCTCTCTTCCTTCTCTCCTTTTCTCACCTTTCCAGCTTTTCTCGTTCGCGCCGCCAGCCTAGTGTTATAGCGATCGCGCGGACGCACTACAGGGGAAATCAGGGATTCGCTTGTTGAAAGATCGTCGAGTGTAGCGCTCGCTCCCTTTCGTAGATCTTACTTATTGTTCGAGTAGGGTGGTTATGGGGAATTTTCGGGACTCGAGAGGACGGGCTGGATACTGTCGAGCAGGATGAACTGTCCAGCAGTTTCCGACGAGCGAAAGGGTGCATGGAGGTTGCAAGGATGGAGACGATGGAGCTTTCAGCACCTGAACGTACAGCTGCTCGGAGACTTGTTGAGATTTTCGAGAATTGATGATGGTTGGAAGATCCTCGATTGCGGGTTTCCTCATACCACTCTCCCCCATTCGCACCTTTGTAACTTTTCTCTTTCGCACCGCTAGTCTAGTGTTATAGTGATTGTACGGCCGCACTATAGGGGAAATCAGAGTCGAGTGTGTCGTTTGCACCCTTTGAACGATCTCAGAGCAGCCGGGCTATAGGGAAGATTGCGGAATTTTGTAGACTCGAGGAGATGGGGTACTGTTGAGCAGGATGAACTGTCCAGCAGTTTCCGACAAGCGAAGGGTTTGATGGGGGTTCTTATGGTGGAGGTGACGGAGCTTTGAGCAACTGAGGAAATGTCGCTGCCTGGAAACTTGTTCAGATTTGGAGAATTGAAAGTCGGGATGGAGAGGAAAATGTGGAGAGACGAAGCTTGCAGTCGAGAAGATTTAGAGAGTCGGAGAAATGAAAGCTTGAAGAAAGAGATTTAGGAATCTGAAAATTTCGAACTCCGAGAGCTTGGAAACTGAATTAGAATTGCGGATCTTTGGAAGTTGGAAATTTTAAATTTTAAACGTCGAGAATTCGCAAGCTCGAAAGTTTAGAACCTTCCGCTTGGAAATTTGAAAATTTTAATCTTGCGAAAATTTAAAAATTTAAGTCGTGCAAAAATTTGAAAACTTGAAAATTGGAATCGCGCGAAAATTTCAAAGTTCGAAACTTTCAAACTTTGGAGTTTCAAAAGCTGGAGCACAGAAGTTTGAGAATCGGAAAATTTGCGTCCGTCGTGCAAAGTTGAAGTTCTACGTCACTTGCGTAGTAGACTCTGTGTTTCTACCATTCGCGAACGTAATAAGGAAGCTCGTAAATACAAAGTGGAGACGTAACGTTCCCGGTTTTTAAGTTGCAGAACGATCGACGGTGCGCTATAAAGCGTCTAAAGCAGCGGGTTAAAACGCCCCAAGCTCACTGTCAATTTTTAAATTGAAACTTCGCCTTTACGACATCGTGGAATACTTACATCGGAACCGTAAAAATATTTAAAGTCACTTTTAACCTACTCCACTGCACGTTCCGCATATTCTTTTCGGTGTTCTTGGCGAACCTTTTTTCGTTAACGCACTTAAGTTATTTCTGTTCTGAAACTTCTTGCCGGGACCGAATTCTATGATATATTCTTGTTCCGTGCACCGTGTGTCTTGCCAGAAAAATTCCGCTTTATCCGACGTTCTGCCGTATAATACTTAAAATTAATGCGCATCTGCTGAAGGATGTACGCGATAATGTCATTTTTAGCTGAATTATTACTTCGCCGCATACTTGCAGCGCAGTTCAACAGACACTTTTGCGAATACAATGACAGCAATTTTTTATCATCATTTATTTCATTGTGAAACTTTTTCCAACATATTTCTGACATTTCTCTGGTTAAAACGAGACCAAACACGACCCCATTCGGAGCCTATTTGCGTGGTGAATTCACGATTTAATAGAACCTCGATTATCCGAACCCCCCGAGTTCTTCATTGGTGACTCATTTTAATCAGAAAAATGCCGCGAATCCGTCGGTAAAAGTTTCACAAGACAAAACAATTGTTGTCATTTTCCAGGTTGCCGTACTGTGTGCACCGTATCGCATAATTTTCACTTATGATCTTTTCATTCGTCAACTATCAACGGCGAGCTCGTCGACGACAGTCCTCGATCGAACGAGCAGCATGACGGCCATCGACCGGTAATTTCTGCGACACGACAAAGGGATCCGGTTCGCACGGCGAATTTTTCTTGGCGGAATCGCGAGGCGACTGTTTCCCCGCTAATTACGTACGCAGCGACAGGTGGATGGCTCGCGTAGATCAAAGGTTGTCCTAACAATGTCGAGCGAGCTGAACCCTTGTCCCGTTGCCCTTTACCCGGGCTTCCGACCTCGCTACCCGCTGAATACGACGACCCGTCGTTATCGGTCCCGTGTGACCCGGTGTACTCGATGTCGCCGGAATAATTATGCAAAAATTCGAAGACAAATTGGATATTAATATCCCGCCGGTCCACGGTGTCCTAGTGATTTCGGGAACACCGTGAGGTCGCGCGCAACGCTCCGTGCTGCGTGAAAGGAGCGCAAAATGTCACGTAAAACACACCTGCACCCTCTCGAACACTGAAATACAAGCTCATAATACGTTATGGCCGCTGCTTTCTGAAAGGATACGGGTTATACCGCGACAGTAATGGCCGTGAGCTTCCCTCTAATTATTCCGAGATCGTAACTTGTCGGCGACACGAGTGGGAAAACTTTTTGTGAGATGTTTTCGGAAAAGTGATTACGGCGGACGTTCATGTTAGAATATTGATATTTACATCGTTCCTTGCGAAGAGGGGAGAATAGACTTACATTTCTGCGATAGGAATATTGACACTGCTGACAGTAACAAGAACTGATTCCTAAAAGTGCAAATGTAAAATAAAAATTTCTTACTTTTATAAAGTAATGTAAAATAGTCAGTTTCAGCGCTTCAGTCCCCACAAAACACTGTTTAAAGCGGCCATTAGGTCCCTAAGGCCGCCATTTCCTCTCAGAAAAATTCGTGCAAGTATAGATTTCTTTTTAACCAGTTAACTGTGTTTGACGAGTATACTCGTCATGAAGAAATGGCAATATTATATGTCATGACGAGTATACTCGTCAAAACAGCTGCAATTCAAACAGCGGTTAATGTTTGCGACGCAACTTAGGTACACATTTTTCAAAGAGGTCGCAACAGCCAACTGGTTCAGCTAGATATACAAGTTCGTGGAGAATTTTAAAAAGCATCGAGAGACGGCTGTTTACTTTCCGAGAAATATGATCAATTTAGCAAATCCTCGGTGCAATTTCGACTCGTCATTGTAACCGGCAGCGCAGAGGGTTGATTGTCGGATCGATGCGCCGTTACAACGCGGCCGGGAATAAATATCGAGCAGGATGAATCAAGGAAATTTTATTAGCGTCGGCGGTGGCGCGGGGGTGCGGGGAGGAGGGGGCAGTTCTCTAATAACGGGCGGCAGGCACGCCGGAAGTTCGTTATCGAAAACACGTGTATCGGTCTGCCATTGACCGGATGGCATTAAAATCGATGCCGATACCACCACCACGCCCTTCGATAACGACGAACGGATGCCGTCCACGATCCTCGGCCCGTGCTCTCCGTTCAACGTCCGAGTCGCAACAGAGTAATGACACGACAGTTTCTGATGCGTTCGTGCTCGACCTAGCGTGTATTTGCCCATTGGACATCCATACACCGTACGATACACGACCGTGGAACCCTCTTCTCCCCCGCCCCGCCGTCCCTTTCACACGGACGCAGATCGACCGTGTATGCACGAGCCACATGCGCCACGTTGCAACGGTGCAACCGCGCGCATCGTTGTGCCGGACGTTTCTAAAGTCAGCCACGATTGTCAGTCATGGCGAGTGGAACCGTGTAATTTACCGTTTCGGCCCCCGAGGATAAGTGATTCCGTCGACGAGAATTTATGACCCCGCTGAAGGATTTTACGCATTCATGCCGCACGCCACCATGCGCCGAATAAGAATACTCAGAAACGTCCGAATACCTGCCTGCAATTTGCGAAACCGACCGGACAACATCATTTTCCGCAGGTTCGATCGATTTCCACAAATTTCGTTTCTCCCTTGCCTTACGATTTCTCAACCACCGTCACTGGTTTGTTATTAACAATTTTCTGTGGGAAAAGGAACATATCATGTATCCACTATACGCAGGAAATGTGTTAACAAAATTGTGTAAATTTTGTCTCCCGCTTATACGAAACAGTAGCTCGACCGAAAAAGTCGTATCAATTTCACAGCATGACGATTAAGGATGAGGGATGTTAATGACGCGAGAGGCTTTTAATATGATAAGAACGCCAGCGAGAAAGTCATGGTGATCCGAGCGGTTAATACCAAACTCACGGTCTAACCGTGAAATCGTAGTAATTTAATGGCGAACGGGGTTTAATTGATGAATCGTCGACCGGTAATAACTTAAAAGCGTTCGCCGACGTCATGAACGTCGTCCGGTATCGGTAACGAATTAACCTTAAACACGCAACTAATTTCCGGCCGGCCATTACATAGATTCGTTAACCGGCGACACGATCGTACCAAATCTCGAAAATCGAGACCGAAATAATTTACAACTCTCCAATTTCCCGGCGATAAATACGCCGTGTTGATTATACCGAGATTTCAGTTGCTTTAGCATCACATGTCGGAATAAAATGATTAAAACGGTTGCATTAAAATATTAGAATACCAAACAGGATGCAACGTACACCGAACTTTGTTATGTGCATAGAGCTCTCTATACTGGCAGGAACAATTTAATTAATTATTATTTGGTTTTAACGAGGGAAGTCTCGTTTCGGGGAAATAGATACGGCGAAAGCATGAGCGATAATTAACGAAGTTCGCCTTCTATTTTTAACTAGATGGAATTGCTGAATATTTTTGTGGAATTTTTTGTTTGTGCGATGGACTGCTGATTTTTGTAGGCGTCTGTTTGGAGCTTTGGAGTGTGTTTACGAACATGATGTATATAGTATCAGTACACGATGAGATTGATGATACTCACGTCAGAATACTTGGACCATTCAAATCTGACCTCCAGGTGGACCTCCGAACTGCAGCTCCCACGCTGAAAAAAAAATGGGAATAGCAATTTGTTATTCCGTCGGAAAAATCGATCACTCAAGTTAAAAGTCAAATAGAAAAATTGATTGCTACAGTTAGAAAGGCGATTTCGTGCATGATGTCAAAATTAGAAATGAAAAAGTCCTCGTAAAAATTTTTAAAAGTCCACCGAAGTTGCAACATTACTAAAAAATCTGTTTAAAAATTCCGCAGTATGATCGCGGCAATATTTCCGAAAAGAATTTCGAGGCAGGCTAAGGACGGTTTCATGCGTCACGCGGGTCGCAATATTTCAATCTAATAAAAAAAGGAATCCTTTTATCGGTCGGAAAAAGGTCGATTTGCTTTGGAATTGGCCATCACCGAAAAATTTACGGGCCAGCTCGGCTTCCCGCCGGTATCACCGGAAAGGCCTCCATCTTGCAGGGACCGGCGGCGCCATTTAAAATTTAAATTCGACCCGGTCAAGGTGCTGAAGGCGGTTTCGCTTAATAGAGCAACAGTCGTACGGTAATATAACGCGCGGGTCGAGGGTCGTATATTAATTAGAATAATAATTCCGGGCGTGTTGCGTTTAATAGAATGCAGCCGCGGAATGGAATTAATTACATCGGACAAGAATCGGAATGCCCGCACGCTCGTGTAAATGGGTTACACGGGGCGTCGACGCGTGTGAAACACTTTCGTGAATGATTGTGTCGATGATTTGTCGAGTATCTGCAATTTTTCAATATTTCATTCGTATCGTCTCGTACCACTTTATTTTCACGGTTCTTTCTCTGGTGCTTTTACATGTATACGGTAAAGAAGACAATTCTTGTTGATCTTCTTTGAACGAAATTATACCCGAATTATATATATTGAAAGGATCAAACAATAAAAACACGAAATATTATACCTTGAAGAAACGCACGGTGGGTAATTCGATACCATTTACAGACACTCAGACGTCTCGTCGATCGTAACGAAAAGGGAAGGAAGAAAGTCACAAGCGTGTCTCAGATGCACTTGTTACTTACGCATCCTATTGGCTAGCGTACCGGAGGCTAAATTGGCATGTCAAACGGTCCGCTATATTATTCATACAATTATATCCGCAATGTAATGACGGGGACAACGTACACCGCATATGAAAAGAATGGATCGCTGGTTCGGCCAGCAATTCTATTATATTCTGCATAATAGGATATGAATCCTATCGGTGAAATGCGACATTGCCAACGATATCAGTTCATATTTTAACGTTCATTTCTTCTCATAGAAATATCGTCCAGCACGATAACGCGGCACTAGGTCGCCGTAAACAATGAAATTCCCGTTTGAAAGCCGTCGGAGAGTGGAATTACGCGTCGGGGGTAGCCAAAATCGCGGGACTACGCCGATCTTTTTCCTAATTCCTCTCAGAAACCAACAGAAATCCTCTCCTGGTCCAACGTTTGCTGGTCTATGGCCCGGTAACTTCCTAGTTTTCCCACCTCTCCGCCTCGTTCCGCGTTTGAGAGCTTCCCTGCCGGCGAACCGTAGAACGGAAATCGTAAGCCGCTTACCGACTTAACGGACCCGACGAAAATTCTACCCGTTCGCGGCGGGTACCGGGCGCCAACCCGCTCTTCGCCTACGCCCTGATACTCTCCCCTCGATTATAAACAGAAAAACAACGGGTCTGCTTCTGCCGGGATGGCCGGTGGCAATTTTTATCGCCAACGGAGAAATTTTAGTGAGAATCTAGTTTCTAACTTTCCTCAATCCCTCAGGCTGTTTATACCGCTTATTCCAACGTAAATCAGTGATGTAGGTCAATAATTTACGGCGCGAATTTTTCTCGCGAGAAACGATGCTGCTGGTAGAGTTACAGTTTTGTCGGATGAAAAATATCGATAGTTCTTGGAGATAGAAAGTAACTGAAAACCCTGATTGTTGCCCCTTTGAAATGGGGTTTGTGTTTCTTTGCTCGCAGCAACCTAACAATTCCTCGAAATTCGACAGGTGTGTAGTATGCGCATCGGACCGGAGGTAGACCGAACTGACGCGTAAAACGAACGCGTTTCCGCGCGGTTTGCCGTCGGAAGTCCCGAAAACGGGAGACAGAGCCGGACACGTCGAACATCACCGGCGACCGTAATAAACCCGGGGAATTGTCAAGTACAAACGCGGTGCTTGAGGCCGCTTTGAAAATTCCCATTGTCGTGAAATGGAGGGGCTAAAATCGTTAGCGGTCGCGCGCGGCGCGTGCACAGGCCACAGGGCGAACCCGTTCCCGAAAAGGGGGGAAATAACATGGACGGGAAAACTTTCCCATTGCCGCGCGCCGTGCCGGGGCCCGGGGTAAACGCGCTCGAGGAAAAGAAAATATCTAATTAACCGGCGCGTTTGAAACGCGGCAATTTGCGTCAAGGGGCGAACGCGAGGAAAAAAGGAGACAGCGAAAAGGGGGCGGAAAACGGTTCTCTGTTCGACGGGGAAACCACGATGAGAGACCTCGAAACGGAACGAAAGCCTGCGACCGCGAAGCCTCTCGACTCGATACGCCGACCGTTATTTCTCGCAAAATGACCGTGGCGTATCGAAATAGAGGTCTTGGAAGAATGCCCGCAGTTTTCCCCCGCTGGGAAATTTGTATTTTCTTCGCGCGGGTCGGGCATCGCGAGCGCTACCAGCTCGTGGATATCGATCAGCAGAGTGTTTAATAAATGGGCTATTTTTGCGAATTTATTTTGGGAAAGCTGAGCGATGTAGAAGCGACAGATTTTTCACAGTGCGATCGGACATGCTGTATTGTAGTCAAATTTTGCTTGTGCGCTATGTTGTTGAAAGTTCTGACAATTCTACACGCAAAATTGAAGTTCGACGTTTAAATTGTTTACAATATTCAGATATCTGCTTATCATATTGAGTCATGTACGAATACAGTGCAGAAAGTTTTGTAGCTCTAGTGGTCCTGCAATAAATTTTAAAAGTTGCGTACGAATATAAAACGTGTAAATGTTCATCTGCATTCTCATGGGACAGAGGAATCTCCAGACAGAGTCACCTAAACTTTCTTCGGCGTGTTTTCCTTCCTTTTGGCACCGTTTCTGAAAATTAGCAAAGTTCCTGTACTTCTTAAGAGAAGAATCAGACTTGAAACAACTGTACTTTCGCAAATTAGTAGTTTTTCTGAAAAAATGTCCTCGTTAAACTATCGTTTAAAAAATCCATATCAACAATTATTTAGGCACAGACGTTCCGGACGCCTCTCGAAGCACGCAAGATATCAAGCAACAAGCTTTCTTCTCGCAATCTTCGCACACGACAAATTCAAACGACACTCGTCCGAAGAAAAAGAAACGTTGCCAAGATGTTTACTCTCGGGTACGAGTTTCCTCGGTGCGCGGCTGAATTGGTTAGAGGAACTAAAAGAAATCTGTCTACACGGGCCCCCGGTATAAATCTAGCGACAGAAACGAACGAGCAGAAGGTACGAACAAGGAGCGATCGAACTATGTTTCACGGACAAGAGTTTACGGGACTTGCACGCCTTTCCCGATCGTTCTCCAATCAAATTCGAACTTGGCGATCGAAGATCGTGACGCGCACGACGGAGACACGTCGCAGAGTATGCGGTCTGTTCATTGCTCGCAAAATTCTGACGTGTCCCGTTGAAAGAGCATCGCGAACTCGTCGCGAAAGAATACCAGGAACCTCCCCTGGCCGGGGGGAAGTTTCCGGCTACGATACAACCGGGACAACGTTATTCTTCGGCGAAACTTTGCCGTATTTGAATTTCAAAACTTCCGGGCGCGGGGGAGGGGGCTGGGACACCTCCGCGGGAAAAAGTTCCTTCGGAACGAGCTGCGTCGGATGGTTCGAATTGAAACACGGCCCCGGATGCGGGGCCGGGAATACTTTCCTGGGATTCAGGCGACTTCTGCCGGGATCCCCTTCTCCACTCACGCATCCACCAACTTTCAATGAAATTTGTCTCATATTTCCCCGATAGACATGTTGTGCGAAAGTCTTCGGGGAGAACCGCGGCCGATTCTTCGACGTTCCTTTCAACGCTGCCAAACTTTGCGTTAACCTCGTGTCCAGAACCATCAGCCCTTTTTTATCATCTTTCTAGGAAGTATTGATGTAATATTGTCGCTAACATTATCGCATACACGACCAATATTCCTCGCATCGTGCCTCTAATAATTTAATTTTAATAAAACCTCCACTTTCTGAGCTCGCAATTAGAAAGAATTCCCTAACGAACCAGCAAGCTCCCTAATTAAAAATCACCTAACCCTCCGGTCTCCGACTCGACTAACACAGCAAAATTGTGCTCCGCGAACTATTTTCTAATGGGCTCGAGGAACAGAAAAGGCGTCCCGAGAGCAGGCCAGCGTTAAGAAGCTTCGGTTTGCGAAACGCATCGAAAATGCAATAACCCCGAACGCGTTACTGCACGGCGAAAATTACAAAAGGGCGCGCACGCGCTCGCGATCGCACGCGGACACAGGCGAGCTGACGGTAGAGAGGACCTAGACAGTGGAAAAGTGCTTTATGGAATACGAGACTCGATAGGGAGCGCGACGTGTTCCGCGCGTTTTCAGGGCGCAAATAACGCGTGGAAACGCGAGACTCTCGAATGTCACGGAACGTTTCCCATGCCGGCTTTATTATGCGAGAACGCGGCCGCCGGACTGGGTTTGATGCGAATAAAGAGAATTTCCATTCTTCCGCAAGCGGAACTCGATAGTAGACGCTCGTCGCCCGCTCTCGTCCCGACGCCTCAAATTCACCGGAGTAGGCGTCGCTGTTTCAGAATAGCCCGACGACGATCCGCCACCTCGAGCTAAATTCCCCGATACCGCGATATTTTTTCGCGGAACCGGACTTTTTCCACAGCGAGAAAGTTCTTCTGTTCCTGTCGAAGGAAGCCTCAAAGCGGCTTTCAGACGCGGAAAGCGTTCCCAGGATCCCGTGGTTATTACGCAGTCTTCGCTGCGCCACGTGGAACATATTAGCACTCGTTTTGCATCTGGCTTCCTGCAATTCTGCCAATAAATTCAGACACGACTGGGGTCTTACTGGAATTTTGTGTTTGAGAATTTGCTGATATTAATATCAGAAAAAGTCTGATAAAATCTATATCAGAATCTATCTATCTATTTTTGTACTATACAGGTTCTGGTGTATCAGATTCCAAAAATGACAGATTTCAAAGTCCCAATAAACGCTTAAACTCCGCAAAGCACTCGCGGCTCCATGAATGCACCAATTCACACGGTGCACCGAAGATCGAAATTCAAATATTTTAATCGTCGCTGGCGCGGCGTCGATAAACGTCCAATTCGGCCGGACGTCGGGGTCGGATATCTTGCGTGACGCGTCGACGAAGGACGCTCGTCGAAAATTGGGGGCATTATGAACAGTTAACGACAATTACTCGGTGGCACGGTGTTTTGCGCGGGCCTCTCCCGGCGTATCGCGGCGGTGTGCAAAATCCGTTATCCGGCTCCGCGGGCTGATAACAGACGGGCGCGCGACGTCCGGTTATCCGGGGCCAAATTTATCGTCAATAATTGTCACCGCCTACTCATCTGTTTGCGTGTTCACCCCGGTAATGCCACGTCCGGATTTCCGGCATGGTTTACTTAATAATTTGTAATCAGCGAATTACGATCGCGAGCCGGCCTCGTTACGCCGACTATCTTCGACAGTTTGCGAACCGTTTCCCACGGGCGATTGACTTTTTTCCTGTTGACGCGCGGTCACTGGAGATCGTTGTGTATGTGCCGAAAATTTCTGGACGTTGGCTAAATGAAATTTAATACTAGTCTCGCAAAATTAAAAAATACAATTACTGTATTTCGCGAAATAAACGCACCCTAGCATTTTCTATCTTATATTTCAAGGGCAATTTATTGATCTTTGCGCGCACAATGCAATCAAATCAGACGAGGAACGTTTCGCGTGACATACGTTAGCGTTGCACACGTTGCACCGGCGAATTCGGAGACACGGAACGAGACGCGCGCTCGCTCGTAGCGAAGTCACGGTCTGGTGTACAGAGAAAATGCATTTTTTAAAGTGAATCCGACTTTTTGATGCACCGGCGGAATCTCTGCGGATCTTGTTTAGCACTTGCGCTTTTCCCGTTGAAATATTTCAAAGTTTCACCGGTGGTCCCTGCCCGTGCGCCTCCTCTCGCCTATCCCCGTCTACTTTCGCAGACGTGGCCGGAATTCAGGTTGCATTTCGCCCGCGCGAATCTTTCAGTGCAACCCAGGCCGAATGCAATGACAATGCAACGCTATCGGTCCCGAAATTCTCTGGAGATCGGGCGTTTCAGTGTCGGCCGAGTAAATTTCGTTGCGAACACTGACGATTAACGCGTGATCGTTGCACGTTCGTAATTACCCGGTCGAACATAATTCCTGAATTTTAACGCGGCTAATTGCCACCGTCTATTTGCTCCCAAGATATTTATTAAGCTGCTGATCGCGTTTTCGGTTCGGATATTTCGCTGTTGATGCAGCGTTTGGGCTACGAAAATGGTGAAATTGTTATCCGAAATTTCGGCCGGAAAGGACACGGTCTCGTATGTTTATTGCTTATCTTTTTATTTAATTCGACAAGAAATTTGAATTTTCACGAAGCGTATCGATTTCGAGTAAAAACGAAGCGTTCGCGAAAGAAATACTGCGAAATGGGTTTGCAAACCGTTAATTATCTTGACGGAATAATGTTGCTGTTTCCGTGGCGCACGTGTCCGGTGCGGTTTTATTTCCTAACGGTTGATTCCGGTCGAAACAACCGCGACACGCATACCTTGAATAATTTGAAGCGCCGCGGAAACTAATCGCAGAGCTCACGGTTTGCCGAGCAGAACTAACAGGACATTATTCGGCAACTGTGCAAACAGGTTACCGTTTTCGACAAACAGGACCAAACAGATTATATTTCTCTTTCGGTCATCATTGATCAGTTTCCCCCGTTGAATCCGTAACGATTAAACGCGGGCCGCGCATCGATTTCGTTATCGAAAACCGTGCAAACGTTGCCCCGTTGCAAAATCAAATACAAATTACCGGATGGTGTATCTTTCCGCGTTTTTATTACAGCCCGTGAAAATTTCATTTGTTTCGGATCCGCCGCGCCGACAATTTCCCGTTGAAATTTTTAACAAGCAAACGCCGCGCCGGCCGCAGAAACGATCGCCAAAACCGTTCCGGTCAAACAATGCGTTTCGCTTGCGTCCTGCAATTCCTCTTTTTTTATTTTTTTTTTGTTTTCAAGTGGTTCCTTATGAGCGAAAAATAAACAGTACCCTGTAATATCGCTTGTTCCGTCTCGCGATATTAAACGAAATTTTTCAACTTCGAAATTAATAAAGAAATATCGAGAGGCTCAATATTAGGTTAAAATTCATGCTTTGAAAATGTTTTCGTCAGAAATTTTTCATTGAACTTTTTTTATTCGAGCGTGTATTATTACAGAAGTTGTACGAAGTCTGAATTTTGCTATTATTGTTAAACAGTACGCACGGTAAAATCACCTACCAATTAAAGGTCTCTGTTGTGTTTATTGATAGAATCACGTTATCGGAACAGGTGGGCAATTAATCTTGGTGTCGAATTAAGAAAATTTGTGGCAGGAATACAGCGAAAATATCCGCAAAATTGTTGTGGCGCTCGTCGATTCGCAAAAATTTGGTGACCATGCTCGAAACTCTCCGCAGTACATTCTCGGGACATCAATAAACGAATAAGGAATCGCAATATTTCAAGAGATCGCGACCGAGCGTGTCGAATAAAGTCGTTCCGGAATCGAGCCAGCCATTTCTTTCGTTCTTAGTGAATATTAGATCCGGGGAAAGCCGTACATTCGCCGAGTGAGACCGGCTCTTCGATTTTCGTATAAAGTGAAACAAGACCGGGCTCCACCTGTGTGTTTCCATCAAATGGCACGGTGGTCCAGAAACGCCGGGGAAAAAAGACCAGACGAAATGCACCCGGGTTCGATCAATACTCAAAAAAGAAATTTATATTTACTAGTGCGGCCTCTTTGAATATTGACGACAGAGAAGAGTGGAATTTTCATTTCAGCTCAACAGAAATAATCCATCTCATTCAATATTTACTAAACCGTATTACCTATCGATGAATATTTAGTTCTTCCATTGAACAACTTAAAAAATTCAGAATCGTTAATATTATATGAAACACTGCATATTTTGTGCCCGCATTTATGACAAAAATTGGGGAGCGTAACTTGAAACAGTAAATAGACCAAAAAAAAAAAAAATATTAGAGAATATCAACACATTTTTAACAACCCAGTAAAACAACAAAAGAGAGAAATAAACTCCTGGTTCCCGGTGTCCTGTAATAAATTGCAAACAGTTTTTACTCTGCGTAAAAATCCACAGTCTCTACACGTATGAGGACAGAAATGTTGAACAAATTGTTGGATACGTAGATCCCAGCAACAGTGAAAATATTCATAAATAAATAATCTGCGGGAGAGCGAAGGAAAATAGACCGAACACATTTGATCGAACTCGCAATAAATCAATATAACAATTACCAGAGATATAGAAGCACGAGGCTCCTTTGCTGCACGATATTACACGTATTCGATTCCGCCACGTGTATACGTACACATAGAACAATTGCTGGATCAGACAGAGTATATTTCGCGTAATATCAATAGAACCTGCCGAAACCGAATTTTCCCGGGGAATCGGGAGACGAGGCGCGTATAGACTGCGACGATCTCTTCCAGACAGATGGAAAATCCTCGATCCCTGCTAGCAACGGGGAAAGAGGAGGAAATGATGGGGGAAAAGTCTCCGGGGTACAAGACCGTGTTTTCACGGCCGACGAAAAGCAATAGTCGGCCGGTGACGTTCGCCTCATTCGCCGGGAACAAGCTAGCGAACACCTGGAAATCTGTCTGCTCGTCATCTTCGCGCGGCGGCGCGGAAATATGCAGGGATCGAACGCGCGTCGCCGATAAGGATGATAAGAAACGAGCCTGTCGACGAACATGGAGGGAAAAAGAAGGCGCTGTAATGCGCTCCGACGAATCACGACCGTCCCTTTTCATTCCTTTTGCTCGCAGATTTACAAGGAACAATAAAATATTTCGTATTGCGAGCAGCGAACACGGGAAATGCAGGTCTCGGAAATCGAAGAGAAGTCTCTCGAAGATGGGACCATGGCTTCGGAAGAATTGTATTTGTTGCCTCGTGATCGAAAGTCGGGAACTTTGCGTAATTAAGTTAGGTTCGACGGAGCTTGTTAAATCCTCGTTAAAACTCGAGGGCGCTCACACCATCATTTTAATAATAAATAAGATGTTTGTAATTCCCTCTTCCTGGGATAAAATTGTTAATTTTCGGAGGCTTTCGAAGGCTCGGAAAATGACTTCATTACCGAGATTAATGATTACCAGAATTATTGATTTTCGGAATCGTCAAAAACCACCAGGGATAAGCGACCGGTGAAAAAGGCGGATTTCGCGAGAGCCGAGTTTAAACGTCGAGTTTCATTGTGCGTTTCGGCGCAGCCTCCTACGGTAATCATCATAATACGCTCCCGAGCTGTTTATCTTGCCCGGTGCGTTATGGCGTTGTTTATGAAATTTATTATTCAGTGCACACTGAATATTCGGTGTTGAAGAAGTGGATCAGTAAACAGGCGGACCGTGATCGGCCATTGTGTCGGCGTCGAAGCTTCGACAACCAGGATCCTGTTTCAGTGACGGTGATGCGTTTGTGAGAACAGTGTTCGGCTACAATTTCACTCCGTTTGTTATACAATAACGAAGATATCCTCGTGCATGGCGAAACGTATCGTTGCAATGCAGTCATCTTGTACATCATCGATTCGCACAATCGTAACATTAACACAATTATCACTCCACTCAGTTCCTAATGCTTCTTTATTTTTGGTGATCAAATATTTTTGAATTTCTTTCAAATGATTTTTTTATTCGCAATATCACGTACGGTGTTTCGCATTCTTAATACCATTTGGTGTTTGCTATTTTGACTGTTGCGCTTATAATATTTAATATTTTTAATATTATTCATTGTCGTTTCAATTTGTTCATTTCAGCATCAATTCTACTTCCAGAGCTTCAACTAGGTTTATTTAAATAAATCCAGTATTTTCAATATTGTTTACAATGTTTAATATATTTTATATGGTTTGTTGCCTTTTCAGTTTGTTGATTGGAGCTCCCCTTTTGAATTTCTCATTTTAACTACTAAAAAATGATGCAAGATATTAAAAAACGGTGACGAGCATCAATAGTAGACAATTCTGGAACAGAAATATCCGTAAGAATAAAGATTATAATCAGTGAGTTTCTCATTAGTTTACTTTTCATGTCGTCGAAGAAGGAAACCGTAACAATGGAACACGGCAAAACATTTAGCACAATTTCGGAAACACTGTGAATTTAACTCGGAAAACCACCATCACTTTGAGCATCATGGACGGCAGAATGTTCGCAGCGAATCACGGGGTAATTATTGTCAAAAAGATTGCCTCGCGAAAAAAATCCTGACTAAGGCTGATCAAAATTAACTCGAGAGCGAGAAAGAGGAAGAGAGAAGAAAAAGAAGAAGAGGGAGAGAGAGAGAGAGAGAGAGAGAGAGAGAGAGAGAAAGCGCGAGGTAGGAACGGGATAAAAGGTGAAATTAAAATTCACTGCGGGAGCAGTGCTTATCGCGTCGTATTTTCTTTCGTTACCCGCTTCGAGATTGTGCTTTATTTAGAAAAATAAAAAGGTGTAAAAATAGCGCACCCGTTTATAATTCACTTGCACGGTCGTTTATCGTTCGCAGCCGTGTTTCGTTGTGCAGTTTTAAAACGAGATACACGTTCCCCCTGAATTAAATGAGAGATTTTAATTTCGTAAGAAATTAGAACAACGTTGATATCCATTATTAATTCTTTTAAAAAGCGAAATTTAATCTCGGAATTTAACGTAGGCGCGCCCGTTCCGCGGACAAACCGTCTGTCCCGTTACCATTGCAACGCCACGTTGCATTTTCAATGACGCGGCATACTTTCATAATTTTTCAATTATAACATGCCGCTTCTCTTTACTTTTCCGTTCGAATACACCTGCGATTGTAATTTCAACGCTTTGTTTGAATGACTTCAAGCTGTTGCCATTTACGTCCTCTAGTACCTTTTGTCCTTACAATTATATTCTTATTTAAAAGTTTTTAATCCTTGTCGGCCAGCAGACCGAACATAACCTCTTTAAAAAAATATGTTACTTTCTAAGACATGGATTTATGCCCTAAAATTTTCAAAATAATTTGCCGTCTTTCCAGAAAAAATTCCTGAAGCTCCATTTTCAGTGTCAACGTGTCACGTGAGTCGCTTTCCTGAAGAAGAAAGGCGCTGGAAGCTTCGTTCCAAATTCAGACATGTCCGACAGAGATTTCGGGCAGGCAACATTTATAGACGGACAAAATTTGCGGATTATTTCTCACCATCATTGCGAAGCAACGTCCGGGATATCGGGAATTACCTGGACCCAGTTTTCCCGTTGCTTCCACGACAGCGAAGAAACGCGGTGGACTTTTTGCGGCCGCGGCCGGAAGTTCCGCGCGGAAAGATTAATTAAACGGGGAGAGCGACGTGAAAGCAGTTTACCCCCGGCGAAAGCGACATCCGAAGTTTTTAACCGCATCACGATTCACGTATTCTTCCCGCGCCGCGCGTTTCTCCGCGGCCACCCCGCGATCCGGTTTTTCCGGCTTGCGCCGCGAACTTTGTCCCACGGATACTCGCCCTCTGGCTTTTCAACTAAATACGAAACCACCCCCGCGAACAGCCCTTCGTCTCGTCTCGGGAACTTTGCCCCCTGCGACTTTCTAATCTTTTCCACGCCCCGATCAACCCCTCTTTCACTCACCCCCATCGCAATTTTCACCCCATCGACGCGTTTGCTCCGAAAATTGAAATTTTGAATGTTCAACTCGAAAGACACAGGCAACCGTAGGTATTGTTTAACCCTCGTGAGGAAGCGAGCTAATTTTACGACTACCCCGAAAATAAAATATTCAAATGATTCAGTCGACTACGGATTACATGCATTTATTACATTATTTTTCGACTGTGAAAATTGTTAAAATGTTATTAAAAGGAACATGTGATTTCTCGGCTAGCTTCTTCAAATGCTTCTTCTTCATCTCTCTCCTTGCTGGTCTTTCCTCGCGCTTTCTTTCTCTCACAGCGAAAACTTTTAACGATGGAAGTTAAAGCCCACTAACTGTTAACAATTTGTAGTCGATCCGTGAAACGCTATACTGGGACGTGAACAGTGCCATCACTTATAGCACTGTGTGAAATAGTCTAATCATCTGCTTAACGAATAATAGCCTTCGTCTTCCTTAAAAAAGATGGTAATAGACGAACTTTCTGAAAGTTAATGTTGAAATATGAAACAGAGTGAAATTATTGGTACTATATTATACTAGATTATTGGTAATATATTATACTAGATTATCAACAAATACGGCTACCTTCCGAGCTGCAATATATAATTTGTTTATAGAATTCACGCGGTACTCCAATAAAGTGACTCCCATCTGCACCGACTTAGGATCGCATCAACTTGCAATAACAATGACGGCTCGTTTCGCTAGAATGAACCTTTCATTGGGCCATTGCGATCATGGTAGCTTGCTATAACTCTACCGAGAGCCTGGCGACCGTTGTTGGTGAAATGTCTCTCTAGACAGCCATAACTTCGACCGAACAAATAATTTCACACTCTTTCACCTTCCGCGTGCATAAAACAACTGATCGGAACACCCAATAGTTTCATCTATAAACCTCGTTGCAAGTTTTTTCTAATAAAACGTAACCACTTTTATTAGCAATGAACGTCTCTCTTTTCATTCGTCTTTCGTACCACCGCAATTCCCGGAGGACAGCCGAACAAAAAAAAAACCCGGCACAATCGTTTCATTCGTAAAACTCATTACATTTCTTACAACTTCCGTCTTCATTACATCTTCCGCAGCGTCTGAAAGATCTCTTGAAAAGTAATTTCTCTCACGACAAACAAGCCCCGCGGATAAACAGCGGATCGTTCAAATCGAATTTACATTCTGGCCAATGAAGTTCCATTTCAACTTTCCCCGGGATTCTGTAATCCCACTAATGCCTACCATCCCCTGTTCGCCGATTCCATTTACAGGGAACGCGGATGCGAGACACCTCTGGCGGACCATTGTTCGCCGACAGAGGCGTATAAACAGGAATTTTTTTTTCCATCGTTTAAATGTCTCGAAATATAGAAAACCGGGGATACGTGCTCGGTGAATGCGTGCGAGCCACGCAAGCTCGACTAAATAGAGTTTCGCTGCGCGACAGATGAAAAGCTCTTCTTCCACCCACGCTCGCGTCTGCCCCTATCCCCGTACATCAAAGCGCGACATTCAGCAATTTGCAAAAAATATGTATCCTTCTATTTGCGATTTTTCAATTTTTGTCCTCGGAAGCATTGCATCGCTGAATCCTCGATCGTTCGATTCCCTAGAGCAGGTAAAAACTGTGCCTTTGCCTCCATGAAAAGCTCGGAGCAAATAAACCACGCCCACATAAAATATTTCATGTAGAGCGAGTAGGGTGAATAATTTTTTGTATTCTTTGTGGTATATTTGACTTGAAATGCCATTCTTGAGCAAACATGGGCACAGGTTGTCTTGGGGAGGTACTATGTTGACTCTGCTCCAATAAAATGGAGGGCAACTAAACCACGCCCACTCGGAGCAATTTAGATAGAGCAGCAAACTACAGTCTTCTATCTCCACCTGGGATTTTTAGTCCTTCTCGAAGCATCAATCTAGAGTACACATGATCATAAATTACTTCATAAGGCATCACCTCTGCTCCAATAAAATGGAGGGCAACTAAACCACGCCCACTCGGAGCAATTTAGATAGAGCAGCAAACTACAGTCTTTCATCTCCTCCTGGGACTTTTATTGCCTCTCGAAGCATCATTCTAGAGTACACAAGATCATAAATTACTTCCTAAGGCATCACCTCTGCTCCACTAAAATCGAGGGCAACGAAACCACGCCCACTCACCTTACTCCATACAACTTGTTTGTCTAGAAGTGTCTCCCTAGAGCAAACGCGAGCACAGATTGCCCCACGGGGCACTGAGCTCGATGTATCAATATCAAAACCTATCTTCCGTGGTCATGGGAGCTGAACTCGCTGGAAGGTCACTGTTTCTCTAATCTTATTTGCCCCGAGGGGCAATCTAAAATACGCCCGGAGCAAAGAGCACTCGAGCCTCGGTGCTCACTCTAGAAAATTGACGTCGTCTATCTATTCAGCGGTGGCATCACCGTCAAATAACTTAGCACTCACGACAGGGAAAAAATAATATGCTAATATCTCCGCTTTGCCGTCCACTGACAGGCTTATTATCCAGCTGTCATCCGCATCAGCCACAACATTTCCGAATCAATCAATCGCAGCTCCGCGTGCAACTTTATGGAATACCACGAGACGATTATGAGCGGCTCGCTCGTTCATTCGAATTCTGAAATTCGTCTGTGCGTCCACCGGAGGATCGGTGCTGAATACAGGAGCGCAATTTCACGGTAATTATGATAAATCCGATCGATCGTCATTCTTTCTCCTGGAAATTGAAATTGCGAATTTTCGGTGGTCATGCACACGGTGTTCCCAATTAAAAAGAACTACCGAAAACCTTTTTTACACGACGCAAATAAAAAATGAATCCTCCAGTCTTTGTCCTTTTGCCAGTAAAATATAATGCCCCGTTGCCTTTATTTTTGTGGAGTATTTTAATCGAACAAATTGCTTTCAAAATATGTATAGAATTCTGTAAAATTCTGAATGGTATCATTTTTGGAATCCCTGTAGGTTAAAGGGGCTCGCCTAAATTGGTTCGAGAGTCTGCGTTCACGAGTTTTGAGGAAAGGTCAAACTAGCCAGACGAACAATAGGCAGAAAGATTAGCAGAGGGGGCGGATTATTTCCGAGTAGAGACATTCCCAGAATGCAACGTCGATGTGCGGTATCCAGCAATAAACTGTGAAGCAGCCCGCTGGAAACGATTCGATTTTGCGCTCGTACGAGCATGCTCTCGCCGCCGCTATAGGGACGTCACCATAACACGCGTCAATTACGTCTGCAAGATACTCTCTCTAAACGAGGGACCGTGCAGGTTCCGTGAACTTTCGTAACCAGACCGTCGCGTCGACGACGACGGCAAACGTTTGTCCGTAGGATAATCGCCGGTTTCTCGATCCGTTGTGAAAGAATGGAACGCGGCAGAATGAAATTGTCGCTGTCCGAAAGTTTCGGGATTATGCCACGGTATCTACGTTAGAGCGTCGGTCCCTTTGTTTTCATAAAACGTCCTCTGTTTGGTGAACGAACCCTGTTATCTACTTTGAATGAATGGAACTTCTTATCTCTACGTACATCATCCTTCTACAAGTTGTCAAAACGAGCAGAACACTATTTTTATACTGAATTTCTATGTCAAAGTTTCTTCAAATTGTTATATCAATTGCGACATTAATTAACCAGATTCAGCTTTGCTCATAATTGTTTTGTTCAGTTTCGTTCGCAGTTACTTTGTCTAGCGGATTAACAGTGATAGATTTTCACTGTTAGAGAAATTTTAACGAAAAAGAGCCAGTTTTGTGTTCTACACAATGAAACGTGCACAAAATTAATTTGACGTCGAGAGCGACTGTTAACAAGCATTCTTGAATTCCGATGGTAACGGGATTATTTTTAACGGAATCCAATTTCGTTTGAGCTGGAAAAGCTGAGAATTGTAAGATGTCCTTTCAATTCCCGTGGCCGAGTATAATGGCGATTCATTATCCTCTGATTATCGCAGGGAACATGATTATTCCGACGTACGTGTGGCGTTGAAATTAAATCTATTACCGGGGACACGGATCCTTTTGAGTTAACGCGTTTTTCAACGCATTGTAAAGCGTGTTTCAAGTAATTATGCGTTGCCGATAAATCCGCGTGCGAACCCGTCGAACAACGAGCGAGACCCGGCTCGTCGACGAAAACGTGTGAGCGAAAAAATTCAAAAGTCTCATTTTCGACGGAAAATTGCCAGGACGAGATTTAATCCTCCTCGGACGCGAAAGCGCAGAGAAATCCTTTTCGAAAAGGGTTCGCTGGCTTTCGTCTTGTTCGTTTCTGGTTTAATCATTTCCGCAAACGAACCCGGTTTCGCAAAAAAAGTAATTCGCGTGGAAGATTGTAATGCATGGAATAAACATTGCTAATTCAGACCTCTAATTGCAGTTTCGTCTTGTGAAGGCCTTCTTTATTCATCGATCATTACTTTACGAAATATATCCTGCACTAAGAACAAGTCGTCAGAGCTTTTATCCGAATAGAAAAATTTAAAATGTGAGAAATAATGTCAATGTATAGAATAAATAATGTTTGATGATTGTACTCGGATAATTTCTAAACCAGTCAATTCCTAAGATTAAAACTTTGATTTTCGGCATTTCCTCGCCAAAATCTACAGGATTACAAGAAGACGGTTAAAAATTTCTGGTTTCTTGAGGTAGGAAGTTTAACCGAATACTTTCATTGAAGTTCTACGAATTTGTGAACTTGTGGCAGCGTATTTTTCGAATAGGAAATTGTGAAAGTGTCGCATGCCGGATCACGCGAAGTTCAACAAAAGTAGCGGCGCATCCGGTATAATTGGAGGGCGAAGGGAATTAAAGTTCGCCGAGTGTGGAGCCGCGGCGGCTCGCCGGGAATCGATTTAAGTTACATACATGAGGATACTCATTTATGAGGGACGGTAGCAGGTTGAGCTGCTTCCGCTTTAATGAAACTTTGTTGACTCCCGCGGGGTTCGGCGGTACTTCATTACCCGCCTTGGCGGTCGAGTTCCACGAGGTGAAATACTTTTCAAGTTTTCATGCGGCGCGGCCCGGCCCGGCCCGGCCCGGCGCCTTGTTTGCACCGAGGCTCTGGGAAATCTTGATGTAATTGATTCGAAAGCGATCCATCGGCGAGCTGGCCCGCCAGGGACTCCATCCTCCGGCTAACAGTTACCCCCCGTGTACAAAATCATCGGGCATTAAGGAGAATGGAACCAAGTCCCGCAACTTTTCTATGCAAACTTCAACTTAACGAAGATCGATACGGAATTCACGACTGCCTGAAAGCTCTCGGGCAATGATTAACTTTCACGATCGAGCTGCGACTGCGTTCTTGCTCGGAAACCTTTTTTCTTGTTCCAGTTGTTTGCCGATGCTCAGACATTGTTGGCACAAAAGATCCTCTCGGTGTTTTGTTGCACCCTCTAATTCGAACGATTGTCCGAACTTACTTGCAAGCTTCTGTTTTCATCGGTGAACCAGGTTCAGCTTTTTATTGTGGACTGGCACAATCATTTTTCTGCCATCGACGTGAATGTAAAATCCTTTACAGAAGGGAGATCAATTTTTCAACCGAGAAGCACATGAAGCTTAAATTTCGATAATGTTACAATATTAAGTCCTTGTCCTTGCATACAATTGCACCGGAGAATGTAGGAAAATGAAAAGAATTTTTTATGAAGAGTTCAGAAATGTTTGGAAACTATGACTATGCTGGAGGTAGATGAAGACATCTGCATTCAGTGTGGAATTCCACGGAGAAGAATTGTAGAAGCTCGTACAGAGCTAGTTACAATGGCAGCGTAAGTCTATTTGTCTGTAGAAATAGGTTCCCCGGCGATACAAAATTATATACCGTCAGACAGAAGCACTTAGGCAAGACGCAAGTGGTATGAACCTGCATTTGCTCGGACAAGTGGAAACGGATGTCTGTTTGTCTCTGGAAATTGGTTCTCGAGTGATACAAAATTACATGCTGTCAGACGGGAATTACTTATTCGCGATGCAAGTGTAAGTGTGAATCCACGGTAAATCGGACGTATCACGAATGTTCACCTAATTCGAATAATTATGAACTAGTGATCTTGTAAATAAGCTAAAACTCTATTGAGTGTACGTAGTCGTAGAAGAAATTCAATCGTGAATTAATTGAACAATAAGTTCCAGAAGTAAAAAAACAATTGATTAAGAACTTCTCGAGGAACCATTCGATAGCGATAACAATTTATCAATTATCTCGAGCAACTATAATATAATCTTCCATAGTATAATCTTCTTCAGAGATTACAATTTAAAAGTTATTAAGCTCGGTTAATAATCTACCTAAAGTGTTAAGTAGTATAATACCGCACTGATTAGACGCAGCAAAGTCAACCAAACTCCCTCATCATGCCTGACCAATTACTACAACCCCATCTTACATAGTGCAAACCTCAGATCAAGACAAAAATAAACCAGCAAGTAGTACAAGTCAGCGTCCGATAAAACGCTCGATGTTCCATCGTCCAAAGAAGGATTGACATAAAATAATGCCAAACTCACAGGGTAATGCAACACTGCACTAAAGCCACGTTATTAACATGAAAGTTAACAAATAAATCAGCAAGTAATGTGAGTCGGCGTCCGGTCGGACACGCGGAGTGTTCCATCGATTAAAAGAGGGTAGACGTAAAATAATATTAAAGCCAATGTCAAATATTTAACAGGAGCAAGGTAAAACATCACCGTGCCGTTCTTCAGGCTCTCCCGGGGTTTCTAGCAGACTAATCCAACCCTGTGCTTAGCAAGGGGGAGGGTAACGAGTAAAGACGAGGGTAAACCCTTCGATTTTTCCGGTTCTACGGGCGCGACGGTGCCCGGATAATTGTGATTACGGTCTGGCTCGATGAAGAGACGGTGGTCGGGGCTGGGGGGAAAAAAAGGACACCGGTGTCGTGCTCCTCGTTTTTCGGTCGTTACGAAATCGGTAATAGGAGCGCGGCCGAATGCAAATGAAATCGTAACAGGCCGGGAATGTAAATCCGGCTTGCTGCCCGCGGAGCTCGGTGGCGTCTCGTTACTTATAAGCACTCGTTACCCCCCCCCCCCTGGTTACCACCTAATGAAATTAACGGCAGCCGTCGCGGAACGATGCTCCAAAACCATCCCACTGACGAACGACACGATGCTTCATCTGCCAATGTGTTAATCCCTGCTTCTTCGTTCACGATCGCTGGATGCTTTTGTTACGATCGATTTAAATGTTGTACTTCAAGAAGTCCTTTATTATTCTTGTCTTGAAACTTTCCTGCAAGTCGACGCCGTGGTCCTTGCTTCCTTTCGCTTTCTCCTCTTACTCTTATTATGTCTGAGCTTTTTTCTGTATCGAGCGGTGCAAGAACATGTTAAAGGGAAACACAATGTGAGTGGGTACAATTTTTCAAAATGCCTTGATTAACACGTTTTTATCATCGTTGAGTAACAATTTAAATCCTCTCTGCAATCAAAATCGTATAATCCAACGACTGCAATGAAAGGAAGATTAACACATCAACCCAATCGCCGACTGTCGTAAGCAAAATATTAAAAAATGAAGAAAGGTCGGGTCATGAAATATTTCTGTCCGATAGAATACATTCTGTGACAATAAACCACAATGCTTAAAATCCTCAACCGCTCAATGAAATTGTCTTTAATTTTCCTACACAGACTCCGACTACAGAATATTTTTCTGTTTAATTTTTCGAGCACGTTGATTACTAGTCCAGCTACCTAACCAATAAGAAACGGGACGTACGCGATCTCCAAATTTGACGGACCGTAAAACAGGATTGCGGAGGAGGGCCGGCAATCTCCGAAAAAGTTAGAAGACTCGAGAACGCAACCGACCCCTGCCCAGATCGTCAGCACTATTCCACCCTTCACGGGTGAAATTATACGATTACCTAAAATAGTAGGGGATCGAGAGAGGTCAACGTTACCGGGAAGGAAAGTTTCGAAAAAGCGATCGAAGTCAGCAGTTCGAAAGTTCGCGGAACTATATGAACAGGGGGAAACTGCGATCGAAGAATGCAATATTACATTCTTAGGTACGAGTTTAACCCCTAACTTCCGTCCCACGATAATGTCGATCTGAGAAGCGGCACTGAACGTTGTTTGCGAAAAGTTTGCACGCGTGCTCCGTGCGCGGAAACTCGGGAAATAAAATGGAGCCGAGGCTTCAGTGAGCAATGTATTAAACGTATAACAACGCTGCAGAATCGCGCAATAAAGCAATATTACTGTCTCCGACAGGAGCTCCTTGCGATCCTATAGTAATTTCTTTAAGATTTGTAGAATCATATTATATAATGTCCATCGGCACATCTTCCACATTTAAAGCACAAAAGAATCGAAAAAATGTCATCCAAACTTCTCAAAAATCGAGCGAACATAATTCCATAAAAATGGCCAGTTGGACCAATAAAAAAGCAAGAATTTACTGGCAACTCGAGTTTGCAGGAATGTACGAACGTGTTCGAGGATTGAAAAGAGCGGAAGAAGAAAATGTGGGAGAAGTTTTCGATCGATGGAAGGGTCGCAAATCGGCACCGACGTTAAATAAATTCCGTCCGGCCGGTACACGTCTTGGATGACCTTTGCCAGAGGAGGAAAGGCTTTCGCCCAACCCCGTCCTCGTGGAAAATTAAATTTTTAACGAGCTCCGTCGCCGACGCCTGCTCCTCCTTCCACCTCGGCGTCGCGACGCTCGCGGCCGCGGGCGCACGAAGTAAATATCTACACATCGGTAATTAAATTCGATTCGGCCGTCTCAGGATTCCGTTGCTACGGCTCGCGGCGGAGACAAGCACCGACTTCGCCCTATGTACCTCGTACATTATATACCGCCGGCACCCAACAAACGAAGAAGACGCCTTCCCGCCCGCCACCTACTCCGGATAAACTTTCCGCTCGTTATTTACCACGAAACTATTTTGCAATTTAATTCCAGCGCGGCGGCCGCGTCACGGCGACGCTCCCGCCGCTTTCCACAGCGATTCGGCAGACCTCTGGCAAGTTTGATCACGCGTCCTTTGAACGATAAGCCGCCCGAGTCGATTGGTTTGCCGATATCCACCGGAAAGTTTAGATTTCACCGGGGTTTGTCTGTTAGACTGCGTTGATTTGAATTTTGAACTTTCGGAAGAATGGAGCCTGAGAATTTTGAGAAAAACAAGATAATGTGGATGGTGTTGAACTGCCTGTAGCTGGTCCCCAGTTCTGTATTTTATCTATTCATTCTTATTATGAAGACATAAAATCCGCAGTGAGTAATTATTATATTCGTCGTAACTTTGGGTCAGAATTTGTTTATGAAAAGATTTTCTTTAGTCACTCTAAAGATCAACGAATGTAGCCAGAAAGTTTGAAATTGATCAGTCTATCAGTACCGCTCCAAAGAATTCTGGAAGATTGCATGGTTTTCTAGAAATGTAGGAGGTCGTAAGTAGTACAAACTATATATGGTCAGACTCGTATGTACCAGTTATTATTTGAACGGTTGTTTCGGCAAATTTGTAAAGCAAACTACATTTATTCACACGCAATTTTTTAACAATCCACAAACAGAAACGCGACAACGCAAAATCGAGAAACAAGTAGTTCAAATAAACGTAAACTCAGACAAGAATTCCACCCGACGCATGCTTCGCTTAAGATTATTAACAAATTCTAATCGTTCCAGTTGGGAACACAAGCAAGGGCGGTATAGTACGTTCATTGAAACTCGGCACACAAAACACGAAATATTTCAACCGGAAGGCAAACACAGTGTACGAAAACAAGCACAGTGCTCGAACAAAAGCGACAAACAAATTCGAAAAAAAAAAGCGGTGGCCATGTTCCGTACGAAAAACCCGTAGAACCCCCATACACGTTCGTTACAAACTTCTGGCAAACAGGAGGGTGCGCGCGTTGCAGCTGAATGCGCCGAGAACCCTTCGGGTACCTAAACAATTAAAAAATCGAAGCGCAACTGCATCCCCGATCGGCGGGCATTTCAGAATCGTTCGCTACTCGAATTCCATCGCGATTATAAGTCCGACACAATGGCCGATGTATCGCGGTAGCCCTCAACGAGGTTCCGTCATGGTGGCCGTTCGGAAGCCGTCGTCGACGAGTTTCCGCGAGAGCGGGAGACAATGGTCGCCGGCCAACAAAGGGAAAACGAAAAAAACCGGGGGAGCGACTCGCACGTTCGCGAAAATAGCAAAAAGTGGAAGAAAGGGGTACACAGTTCTGTCCTACCCGCAATCGCGGAGGAATCAAACGCGAGGGAAAAAACGGCGGGCTGACAGCGCGTGGGGGGGGGGGGGGCGCGGCCGGTTTCTTTCGGCGCGGAGCGGAGCGGCGACGCTAAAAACTGGCGTTATTATTAAAAAAGTTGAGGTTGTTATCTCGCTGGTATTCATCCGTTAATTGCGCCGGGGCTCTCGCGGGGCTTGTCCGCTTGTGCTACCGCGAAATGCACCGGGCCGAAGGGCTGCTGCGGGTGCAGCGGCCTCGGCGAAGGCGGAACGTGCGACGACCTGGATCCTCGTCTGCTGCCGCGAGCGGATTAATAATTTCGAGAATATTACGATATCGCACCGGCACGACCCTGGTCCCTCAAGTGACAGCTGTGCCGAAGGAGTAGGTCGACGGATGACCCGGGAGCCCGGTGCATACTGTCCGCCGAGACTCGTCGCGTAGCACCGGTGCAGCGGGGATGCACCATTAGCTCAATGCTCCCGCAGAATTGGTGAATAGCAACGCTATAACCTGTTCCCTGCGACCTACAGTGCACCGTGATCCCTTTTACGGATTGCTCAATCGAAGGACTTCTAAAATAATATTCCATCGCATTTTTTGTTTGTTTATTATCGTTTGGAGCTAGGAAAACAACAGCCTCAAGTGGAAAACATGTTTTGTTCGATATTTACTAAGTCTCAAAAGTTTTGTCCATTCAATTATGTTTAGCATTTCGTTACTATATAACACTATTTTCTTTGCTGTCTTCAGTGTTCGTAAGGTGCCTCTAGTATCAATTTTCATTCGTATACATACATCTTTTCATCTTCTACTTCTAAATTTTACTTCTTCTCGTTATCTGTAATTTTTTAATGGGGTCTCATTCTTCCCAAGAGTGCCTTGTCCTTCAACATTAAATTTATTAAAAATTGAGAATCGTTGATTGGCTATTAGAAAATATAATGGATGAAATAGTGGTGCACAAAGGGATGGCAAGTGTCATTTCTGGTCCTGTCGAAGCGAGCATTACAGATTATTGCTTGTTGTATGCCGTCTGTTTGCGGCCGTTCCATCAATGGATTTCGGGGTACGAGTACCTGGCCTGCCATATTCAGGTCTCCATTGCCTTTGAGTGTGGACAACCGAATGCCTCCAGCCCACTTGGCCCACAATGTGGCTTTGCTGTTCTATGAAGATGATCCTGCCCGTCGAGAGCGGCAATGCTTGCTCTGTATCCCTAATGACCTCCTTGTACAACGTTGATCGTCGAGTGTGAACCGTGACGATCGATTTCTCGATGAAAAGCCAAAGCCTAATCATAATCTCGTATTTTTTAACAGATTTAGTACCCCTCGAAAAGTCACTTTTGGCGAGTCTTATTCATTGTGAAAGTGAACCTAACAGATTCCAGAGATTGCACGTTTAGTAATTTATATCCGGTGAAATTAAATGATATAGCAAAGTACAGTAGTGCTTCTTTCGGTGATCGTTGCTTTAAATAAACTATAATCTTCGAACTTGCTTGATGGAACAAAACTTACGCTTGTAAGTGTAACTACCTTACGAGAACTGCATTATTTATGAAACTGTAAACTAGTTGCGAAGCATTACTGTACTTTCATGTTGGCCCAACACTCAAAGGCACTTCCGGGTGACATCTCAACCTGATATTTACTGTTTTTGCACCGTGTTCCTCGTTCCAAGGACCTCAAAAGAGAAAATTCCCGACAGGTAACTAGCCATTACTGTACTTTTCAGCCACCCTCCTTCTCCCGGCCCACTTCCGGTACTTCGAAATCACATTCATGACATTCCAACCTTACTCTGGAGTCCAGAATTCCTCGTTCCGTTCGCTGTTAGCCACTCTCGCCTGTGTTACCAATCTGGTTGCTTCCGACCACGCATTATTAAGCCTGTGATATTCATATCAAAATTTGTAGCTTCAGCTGAAAAATAGTAATAAATGAAACGAGAAGATATTGACAATTTCCATCGCTGTGACTTATCAATATACTCATATGACAGGTTCTTTACTTATTTTCTTCAAATTCGGTAACTTTTAGAGAAGATCTATTTAGATAGAAAAAATTTAACAAAAGAACAACGTCGAAACTTAACATTAATATTTTCCGAGCACAGATTTATACTTTGCTTCGAAATAGCAACGATGCTCGCCGAACAGAACGCTAATGCGGCAGTCGGCCAACAGGTGTAATCTCCGAAATCAAAACGTACGATGGCGTAGTAACGATTCGAAAGAAAAAAGGAGGATCACGAAGTGGGGGGGGGGGCTCGAAGCTTTAATAAAAGCTGACCCAGATCGGAGTCGTTAGGGGGAACGGCATCGCGTGAAAAATTTGAATCAGGAAATACCTGATATCGGTTGAAAGGAGCGAGCCTGATGAGCGGTAGCAAAGGGACCGTAAAGAACGCGTTCCTTTATGCTTTTACTATGCTTTTGCCTTCTCCTTTCAACGGGTCCCTCTCGCAACACACTCCACCCACGCGTGTCAGTGTCAATGCGTTTCCCTTCTCTGCTCGAATCTCTGAAACGCAAAAGTATCCAGGACGAGCTTCTTATTACGGGCACGTACGGTAAAGTGGTTTTCTCCGATGAACGGCTCGGCCCGATCCCGATTTTATCATCGCGGTTACGGAGAAGTTATTTAAATGTCGGCAGGTGCGAACCGTCGCACGGGGCCGCTGATATTTCCACCAGTTTTAATTAAGGCCGGAAATGAAACGTTATCTGCGCCGACAGTTTTATCAGCAGTTCCGATAACGCACTTCCGCCGTTTATTTTACATCCGAACGACCGCTGACGCCACTGTGACGTCGCGCGACTTTCTGCAGTTTGGATGTCGATAGACTTCTCTAGATTATTTTGTCTATTTATTTATTTTTCCATTGGGTTCCTTTTCAGTATATTTTTTACTGTTTTCTTATTTTTTGTAATTTAGCTTGTGCATATTAACGTGTTCTGATATTGTTGTCGCTTTCTTCCGCGTATATCTTTGCTTATGCAAACGAAGTATGGGTGCACTCTGCTGTTCATACTATGTTAATTTTTTTAATATGTAATTTATGTGTCCTTTTATAATAATTTTGCAGTTTTTGTACGCGTTATACGTGCTCCTTGATATAAAGTATTTAAGAAATATTATCCGCCATCTTTCATAGAATAGAAATAATTGGAAACTATAATTATTAATAATTACTTAATTATTAATAATTAACTAAAATAATTTTCCTTTCGTCGAAGAAAACGAGTTAACTCGTCTACCCTGTTCCTTCTCCGTTGTCTTTAAATTTTCTTTTTAAATAAACTTTTCTCTCGTTCTATAACATCACCGCATTCATATTTGTATAAAATATGAAACATTTTGTTGCGTTCGTATTAATTGTCTCGTGTTACACAACTGTTCAAACTTGAAAACCGGCTCGATCGACAAGCCAAATTGCGAATAAAAGGTGCCGTATTGAATTGTACAAAATTCAGTGTTCGATAGCTGCACAAAAATGTTCCCAAACGCACGAAATTCCCCGGTCGAACGAAACAACAGATTAACAGCATTTCCGTTTCGCCGTACAATAAATCCGTTATTAGATTAATTCCAGCTATTTATGTCGTCGACTGATTATACCCCATCGAGAGCCACGTAATAATCGGGGGAGTGCTTGCTGAAAACTATTTTATAGAAGCTACAATTGAATGGGGCGTTTAATTAGCCAATTAAGGGAGCACGGGTCGAAAATAACGTAAAACATCGTTAATTCTTGTGCTAAGCTGTGCTTCGACGCGTATTACGCCCCGTCGGAAAAACTCGGCGATCTGCTCGCCGTTCCAGTTGGCCGGTTTAAAAAAAACAGGATAAAAGGCTGGTTTATTGAAATTTTTATTCCATTCCCTTGGGATTTTCATATCCTTTGAATTAGCGATCGCGCAGGCGGTTTCTGCTCCGAGAGGAGGAACCAGGTGGAACGGGTGAACAATCGCATAGAAATCGAGGATTCATTTATCAGCAGAGCCATCGTGTTCGAATGTTGTAATCCTTTCACCGGCGTTAATCGATATAGGTCGAATTCCCGGCGTCGAACGTGGCCGTATCGCGAACAGTCGCAAACCGGCCGTTCGCCGGCGCGGCGCGGCGTTCTGTTAAGTAGGCCGAATCGCTAATTCAACGCGATTGGTAGCCGGGTGGCTCGGTTGCTTTGCCGGTATGTAGGTCGAACAGCGAGCCGACCGGCCGCCGACGCGACCATTGAAATAATTACGCTCACTGTCCGTTAATTTCGAAGCCCCGCCGCGGTCGACGTGCACGTCAGTTGCGCCGGTCTCACGCCTAATACGCAGAACGAATAATCCGCGTATGCATAATGCGACCAGTCCGACGTCGATCCGGACACTTCCGAAAATTTCTGCAACCAATGTCACACCACCCTCCTGTCCAATCGATTTTTAATCTCCCCATTGTGGAACAGTTCCTCAAAAATCGATCGCACCATCTGCAAATTAATATTTCACTACTTCTGATCCATTTTGCGACCAATAACACCATTCTCCTCTCCAATCGATTTTTAACTCTTCCATTATGCGACTGTTTATTAAGAATGGAGCATCTGTAGCTTTTTTGTGTCCCAATTTAATATTCCACCTGCCAGCGACGATTTAAACCTCTGCGATTCGTATACTGCTCGTCTGACTAGCGGTTGCGTTGTTCTACTTGTTTCGTTTGCAGACTACAATGATTGAAATTTGCAATTTATAAATTCCAGATAATTTTAAAGATATAAAGTTGGAACGACAAACTTCACGTTTCACGACAGAGACTCTAAAGGATTCATTTCGTGGACTAAATAACAAAGCATAGAAAGGTCTCATCGAGGCCTACCGCAACACTCGCCAGCCGCAAGTTAAATAATAGTTCCCGGGGGTCCATAAAGCCGAGGGAACATCCGATACTCGTTTCTCCCTGAAAACCTCTCGATCCTGACACTCAGTCGACCACGGAATTGGAATTTCTTCGAAAGTAGTTCACGTCACCGCGGTCCCTGTTTGTTCGTTCCTTAAGGGGATGACGGAAGAGGGTGAAACACGGAGGGCGAGGAGAGAGGAGGGCAGGCAGCACGAAAGAAACGCGGAAACGGAATCGAATCTGGCCGGGGCCCTACGTCTAGATAGTGTCGGAAGAAGATAGGCAGAGAGAGAGAGAGAGAGAGAGAGAGAGAGAGAGAGAGTGACAAAGAGAGGGAGAGGGAGGGAGAGGGTAGACACCCGATCCCTCGAGGCGACGCCTAATTGGATCGAATCGGGTCGAAGCGACGACGGGATTTGGGCAGAGTGGTCGTCGATGCGCTCGTTTCGCGTCTTAAATTTCAATTACTTCAAGGCATCGGCCGGCCCTTCGGCGAAGGGTCAAAGCCGTCGAGTAATTTACCGGGTGATAGGACCGCGACGTCGTTTCCGCTGACTGACCGCAATTAATTAATGTCGCCCCGTCAGTGAAACCCGCGTGTACAGTGGACGGACCCGTTTATTGGCTGACCCTGTTCTGTTTGCTGCACTCGGCGTTGCTTGATGCGCGGAAAACGAGTTTCTCGTTGTGGCGTTTGGTGTTCGGTATTGTAACGTACAGCTGACCCGTCGGACGGGTAAGACACGGGCAGTAGCCCATTGTTTGCAGTTCAATTTTTCAGTGCATCGTTCGTTCAGCCGACTTCACACCTGCACTCCGATGAACCACATCTTGCGCGGCACGTGGCGAGAATCGTACTCGAATCGTCTCTGTTCTTCCTCTTTGATTGACCACTTGTCTTGGTCCTAGTGCCGGTTCACGTACTGACCTGTACTACTTGTCTTATACCGGATAACTTCTACGATATTGGTTCAATCTGAAAGTTTCTTGTGGTACATCAATTAGGCTTTTTGTTGTATTAGATGAGATTTACTTGTCTGACTCGTTATTGAGTTGTACTACCTTCTTGGTTAATGATTGTCCTATTCTACTCAGCGGAGCTGTGTTTTATTTACTTGATTAGTGGTTGGATTATACTTCCTGTTTGATTAGTAACTGGACCTGCTCTACTTGTCTGACCATATATTAACTTATACTACTTGTCAGGTGGATCACCATCCTATTTATTTGTACATCAATTTTCCTCGTTCTTTATGTGTGGCCAGTGATTGACCTATACTACTTGGTATTATATATTGGAGCCTATACTACTTATTTTACTTGTCTGACCACGGACCTGGCTGTTCTAGGTGGCATTCAGGACATGCTATACGTAGACTATTATACGTTTATTATTTAGTATCATAGTATATTGTTACGAACATGTAAATTCGAATAAAAGTTTGCAGGGTTCCCCGGTATGTTGCACGGGCAGCTCGATAAGCAGTAGGCTCCCTTCGGTTTCTAATCAAGAAATTACATCGTCTTCAACGATCGTTCCGTTCGGGTATGGCTGTAGAACGCCACCGAACATTCCATTGGTTTAATTCCACCTCGTTCCAGAGGAGCTCCGGGTACAATCTTGTTCCTTTAAGGAACGAACACGGGACCGTGAATTACATAAACGTCTCTTACAGTAATCTCCTACGCCAATCGAATCAGAGTAAGTCCGTGCGATCCGGAATCCGCAGTCATTTGAATTGAACGAAGGTCTAATTGTTTGTCGGAAGACGATCCCGATTCACTTGGAAACGGAATCGTTTAACGTCAACAACGGGAACAATTCGAGCATTTACAATCTGCTGCCACTCTACCCCTACACATTCTTGGAAATATTTGCCGAAAGGCCGTTCTATCATAAGAGGCGTCGAGTGACCAAAACGCAAAGCGAGCTTTCGAAAATTAAAGCTCCCCCTTCGAGACGGCAATGAATTATCAAAATTCCAAATTCCTCGGTATAAATTCAGCATTAGCATCACAGTGGTCGCGGGCGCATGCTCACACGGCGCGGCGGCTCGGCTAAAAACCGGAAGCCCGGTCGGGCCTTTGCAGGACCGAAAATAGAAGAAAAAGGGTATGGTTCGCATCGGCCGAAGTCGGCGGAATAATTCATTTCCGAACGAAATCCCTTTAAAACTCGGCGAAGACCGGATCCCTCCAAGAAGTCCTGGATTACCGGCATTAACGTGAAAGCTTATCGCGGACGGGGTGTCCGGGGTCGGTCGATATTTTTCTCGTTTCTTTTTTTCGAGCAGCTCTATGGTGTAAAGAGCGAGAACTAGGGGTGGCGGGTGGTGGGGATGGACGGAAGACAACGAGCTTAAACCGTCGATAGGCTCCGGGGAAAACGGCGTCGTTCCGACGCGCGTTCCAGGTGCTGGTCTGGGTCGCGTCGATGCGTCTAGTCGGTCGTTACTTTTTCGCCTCTTTGCATAGGTAATTGCCTCCGGCGGAGGATCAAGGTGGCAAGAGGCGGGGATGAAAAGGGCGGCGGGACGCATTACCGCGGCCCTTCGGGGCAAGGGGGACGGGAGAACGGAAAAATTGGATTGTGTGCCCCAGCCGGCTAACGGTGGCGCGATATAAACGGGGGTCGTTAAATCCTCTCGCCCAGTCACGCAGGATTTTCTTCGATCACGTGGCCCGCGAGAGCGTGACCGGCCGCCCTGTTGTGCGCCTCGAGAGCAATCGATGCTGCACCCCAGACGGCTCGGTCGAACTCGGAATCGACTACTCTCGCCAATTGTACCACGGATAATGAGGGAACTGTGATTAGCATGCTCCAGCACTCATCCCGCTTTCATGACAAAAAACGATTCCACTTCTGCATTTTCTTCTACCTTCGCATTTTTTAAATGCGATCTTAAAATGCTGGTGATACGTTCCACGTGACTGTCCGACTTGTAAGTCACCTATACTCCTTGCCAACATTCTTCCTTCATAATTGACAACTATGAAACTGCAGAATTTGTGGTTGTTAAATTTCACGTTGTTAGACGCTTCAATTTGAAAAAGTTACAAAGGAAATTAAGCGGGTCCTTTTATCCCTGTATGTTTTCCCCTGCGCCTTTGTGTTCCTTCCTCCGTGCTCGCTCATTGTCCGTACAACTCCGTCGCAACCGTAAAACTTTATAAACCACTCGTTAAGGACATTCCGTGGACGATAAACATCAAGAGCAAGATTGACTTGCTTTAGTCACGGAACGAATCAAGCTCGGGGATCGATCGGAAAGTTGTTCCCAACGGTGATTGTGGCGGCCACAATGATTCGATCGCGCAATACTCTCGATGGCCCGATATAGGACTCCGCCGCTCTCCGGTGGCTAAAGTTCCTCGCAAAATAGACGCATTAAGAAGTTCCAGACCGGGGAGCCATTAAAGTTCGCCGAGCGAACGAAGGGAACGAGGTACCCTTAAGGTTTTCTTCCTACTTTTCTATTGCACACAAGGGTGGGATAAGCTAACGGCCATTGTAATCCGTGTTTGCCCGTACATCGCTTCGTGGCTCGAATGTCTTGCCGTGGCTCCCGTAGCCGCCAGGGTGAAGCTTAAAGGACCGGCGGGAACGAGCAGGCCGGGATGTTTCTTCGACTTGGAAGAATCGGACGCGGTCCCCGGCTTACGATACGCGCCGTAATCCTAATGGCTGATTTTCGAATCCCTTCCCCCGTGATACACGAATCGGATATCGACGCTGGCCCCGGCTTTAAAAACCGGATAAACGACCATGGGAACGGGACCGACGAGAATCGTCTTACCACGGATCCAATCCCCTACCACGCTCCCTCTTCCGCTTCGGTTTTTAATCCCCCCCGCAATCTCCGGTGACTCCATTCGCCGCGCTGTTTCAAAACGAGTCGCCCCGTGGATTTGCATTTCGGCTGTTTGTGTCGAGGCGGATGCGACGTTTTCGTGTCAAGATGAATGTTCAGGAAACGGCCGAGCGATTTTTATCATCCCTCAGAGGATGGGATTTCACGCAGCTACGTGCCTCAGGAGCTGAATCGATTTTGCTGTGCGCTTTAAGCACACGAACAAGTATATTTAGCTCAACAGGTAGAACATTACTGTGGCTATACTACTTGTTTGATTAGCGACAGGCTGTGTACCGTTTGATTGACCGAAGTTGTTTTCCTATTCTGGTTGTCTGATCAATATTTTTATGTTATACTTGTCTGACTAGTGACCGACCCTGTACTCCTTACCCGGCTAAATTCTACTGGCTACACTGCTTATTTGATTAGTGACTGGCTCGTAATAGTACTGGCTGGATAAAATATAAATGGATAAAAGAGAAGTTCAAACTCTAAAATAAAAGAGGATTTTTTATCCAGTGACGTGGGGCATCGTAAATTTAACAACTGCAACCGGATTCCTATTTTTAAACGTTTCAGTTTACACGAAGTCGCAACGCCCGTATTAGATTCGCTTGTAAATTCATCTGATACCCGGCGCTGTTTGCGCAGCAACATTTTTCTCGTTGGTGGCCACAAGTATACGGGAGAAAAATTCCGCCGGCGCAAAACAGAAAGATGAGACAACCGCGGGACAACGTCGGCCGCGGTAGGAACCACAAAAACCGAGTCATTAGGAGAACAATGTCCACCCGCGCGTTTCTTTTTCCTCCCGCCGCCTATTGTCCGGTCTAGGCAAACGGTTTTTTCCCCAGCCCCCGCGACCACGCTTAAATTTCCATTCACTGAAGTAACCCGTTTAGCGTGGAAAACACGGGCGGAGTACTCGCGAGGACGCGTCGATGGCCCGCGAAATAGATCGCCGATGGTTTCAAACGCGAAATCACCAACGACGAACGTCGTCGCGAGAAGGACATTTCCCGGCGCGGGTGATCGAAACAAGATGGCCGATCGATACACCGAACGAAGATGGAAAAGGCGAAAAAGAGAACTGAATTAGGAATGAGCGGCGACGAAAGGAAGTCGCCCGGGCTTCACTTCCGGCGAATGGAACATAATCGAATTACCGCGCCGCTGGAACTACGTCCCGGAGAATCGAGTTTGCCGGCAGAACGAATCGACCAAACCGTCGATGCACGATACCAATGGGGGCGAAACATTTGCATCTCGATCATTTACCTTCCCTTGGATTCACTTTTTTCTAAGACTTGAGTATTCTACAACGTTTTTACCAGTGCTCGCTAATTCGTGTACACGGGATAAATAATTTACGAATCCTCGATTATTTTTACTGGATACATTTATGCACTTTTCTTGTTTCAGTTGCAATTGTGTTAATCCTGGAGCAACACTTTTATTACTCGTTTGATTTTACGTAGGTTACCATCCATTCTATACTACTTCTAATTTCTCGTTAATGGCTGTTTTATAAACATTAATGAATTCGTCTCCCGCATTAACATCTACTTCGTTCTTTAGTAGAGTCTCTATAATTTCCATTTTCTCATTCTATACTACTTATCTGATTATAAATTTCGCTGCACTAGTCTCCTGATCAAAGCCCGACCTATACCACTCGCCTGACCATAAATTCCGCATCACTTGTTTGATCAATAAGGTTTATATACTACTTAACTGATTATAGGTATTTCTGCAACATCTGTCTGACTAAAATCATCCTATACCACTTAATCGACCGTGGAATATTTAAATCGTGTTTTATGCTACTTGTCTGACAAAAAACTGACTCTATTCTACTTGTCTACCAATGGTTATTACCTTGCACAAAGCAAATGACTGGTTCAGTTCCATTTTTCGTATAAATTGTTGTTTTCAAGTCACTGTTCCAGCCACAAATAGTCAAAGTTACCCCAAGGGTTTGTTTGTCGAGGATAACAAATCCGCGACGTTTCCCGTCACAAAAATAGACAGACATAATTCCCTTCGTTACGGTATCAAGGGAAAGGGAGAGTTCAGGGGGGACGACTCGTCATCCCCGCGAATATGCGAGCATATTCAGCGTCGCATGTAACCACGAACGAAATCAATTCGCCGGTTCATCGAACCACGAACGCCGACTGAATTTCCAACGAATCATCGCATTGCATCGCATCGCATCGCATCGCATCGGCCGGATCCCGCGAAACTGCCGCTGCCAAACACCGTTGGTCTCGTTCCCGGTCGGTGTAGCGATCCTTCTCGACGTGTCAGCGTGTAGAGGGAACGCTCGGAACGCACACGAACCCAGTGTAACTCGGTGTCCCGTGTATGTATTATGCAATGAAGCTGGAGTGCTCTCCTCGACTTGGTCCCTCGTACTCGCGCGCCACGCAAAGAGGACGAAAAGACGAGGCGAGAGGGGACGAGCGTGTTTGAACAGACACGCGACACTCTTGCTCTCTCTCCCTATTCTCTCTTCTCTCTCTCTCTCTCTTTCTCTCTGTCTGCGCTCTTTCTCGCTCTCGCCGTGTTCTTCACCGACACACTACGGCTATCCGACCTGTCTTTCCACTTCTCCTTCTCTGTCCGTTTCGACACGGCAGAATCTCTGCTCCGTTCTTCCGCTTTGTCCTTCTTCTTTGTATCATTTTACAATGGAGCCGAGGCACAGGCGGCGGAGATTTTCCGCCCCTGACCCCTCGTCCTGCCCCCGAGGATTGAAGTGCCATTCATTTTCGAGTTGCGCGAGATTCCGCGCGCCAAAAGAGTGGAGCGTCCCTTTTTTCCTCCCCTCCACTCTCTTGCTTGTTCTATCTAACCTATCTCTCTCTTGTCTCTCCTCGTTTTTTTTTCACCCCCACGTCGAGTAACCCCTGCTCCGTCACCGAGAGAGAGAGAGACCAGCGCGCACGCAGCGCGGGACGACGCCGGCGAAAACGCTCGCGCGATTTAGCAACGAACTGTGAAACCGCGATCTATTTTCCCGCGATAATGATGTCATCGAGGAGACGATGTGGGACAACGAGACCTTTCAAGGGAAATAGAGTGGCCCTTCAACGCCGTGTTTATTTCGACAGACCGGAAAACGCAAGAGGTCCCTCCGAAACCATCGACAGCGACGACAAACGATACCGCCGTGACTTTGTAAACCGCGAAACGCGTACCCGGAGATATTTTTTTAAAATGTTCAAACACAACGTATACGACAAATGTACACTCACGGTTGACGGTACTCGCTTCCAGATTTACGCGAACATCGCATGCGCGTACTTTCCGGGAAAATAAAGTATACAGTTAAAAGAGAAGCTGGAAATTCGCAAATTCTCTAAAATCGTATTTTTTAATAAACGTACGCTGAACATACATTCTTTCCAGTACACGTAACAACATTTTTCAGTAAAATAAACACGTCAGGTTCCATTACGCTTCGTAAAATGATTAGTTAACTTTCGTCTACTACTTTAATTTGTTCTCTGCTTTCAAATTAACACGATCGTAAATTGAAACGATATCATGGAAAGAGAGACATAGTTAACGAATTGTTTCAACGAAGGTGAAAAATGGAACGACGCGAGAGACGTTAATAAATTAAGCTCTCGTTGAATGACTAGCATTCCATTTAAATTCAGAGTTTCAATTCTGCATTAGAGGGCTTTTAATTGTTCTGCTCGAGTTGGTGTATCCTTTCGAGAAACGATCGATATGAGACGCGGCGGGTTCCGTGGTTTCCGCTAAACCCGTGTTCCACGGAGATCGTTCGGAGGATCGTTCGGATAGTTTATTAATTATGACGGCTTTTACGAGTACAACATAACGAATTAATTGACGTCGAAGAGACGCTCGTAACACGTTTTACGGGGCATAATTGTGTGCGAAGCATAGTATAAAGATTCCAAGGCGGCGGAACAGCCGAGAAATTGTCGGCGAAATTGTCAAGGTTTCGTTCTATTAACATTAACAAGCGTTTGCGTCTTTCATGGGAATGTAATTGCGAGGCGTCTCTCGGCGCGCCGGTTTGATAACACTCCGCGGCGTGTTAATGTCCGTGTGACCCTGTTACGAAGCGAAATGTCATTCTTAAAGGGCCGCCCGGCGAATTGTGTCGCCAGCTGTCCTAAGGGCTGACCTTTCCAGAGGCATTTCGCACTTGAAATTCGTAGAAATCCGTTCAACGAAAAGGAACGGGCTGCTTTTGCCCGGAAATGCACGAAATCGTCAACCCGACGGACATTTTAACTTTTTACTTATTTTCCTCCGTTCTTCTTCGACGCGGGAATGATTTCAATACGTCACGTCGCGGCAATGAGAAAGTGGAGCATCATATTAAACTTTTTAGTCGCCCCCGATCGAAATTTAAAAGACGATCCGGTTCGTAGTCCGATAAAATGGGAAATTACTTTCGCGACCGCGGCGGTATTTGTTGCGTTCGGATCTAAAAGGGACAAATAAACCCGGCCGGATGGTGAAACGTCCACCATATAACCGGGAACGCCTTATACCTCTCATAAAGCTGCGAACGGAACGATGGTTACCGGTAACTCGAGGCAACGTTAGCGAAACATCGGGCCGCACCAAGTACAACAATAAGGAACTGGAAGGAAAGTGTCGGTGGAAGGACGAGAAATTACAGGGGCGGCATAAAAATGCACCGCTGGACGATTTTACGCTTCGAATAGAGACGCCAAATCCCCCTACAGCTCTACATATATCTACTCCCAGCGGCGTAGTTTCGCTACCGGGTCTTCACGAGGACTCCTACCTTCGACAAAATTAACGACCGAAAATTCTTTCACCCTTCCGACCGTATCAAAAATAATTCCGCCGTATCTCGATCAAACAACTTTACCCTTAAGATACGCCCGAGACATCAATGTTTATGTCGACGGGAACACTGTAAAATCCAGTACACGTCTGTACATAAACGGATCCCATTCCACTTCCCATAAAAGGGACCGTTATTCCACGTGTTTGACCATTTATGGCATTTATTCTATCTATCTCGTCACGTACGATCTTTCAGCTGGCCTGACCACCAACAGCATTTTCTACTGGTTTGAACATGTCTGGTATTTTCAACTTGCCTGGCCACAAACAAGATTTTTCCACTAGCTTAACCACTCGAATTGACCACATAGAAATCATAGTTTTCCATTAGTTTGTCCATTGACATTTTCTACTTGACCATAGATGTGGATTTCTACTTGTCTGACGATGCATGAGAATTTCTACTTGTCTGACCATACATGAGAATTTCTACTGGCCTCATCGCGCAGGATATTTTTTTACTAGTCTGATCAAACGTTGAGTTCCTCCACTAGTTTCTCCTGTCATGTTCATAACAAAGCAATACATTCTACCTGCCTGACCATACACGATGCTTAAACTACTTCTACTTTAATCAGAATTCCGACACTAGAACGCAGCACTAACTGAATTTCTAAATAAATACAAGATTTCCTCGCGCTCTAATGTAGAATTTAGTGCAGTCTGAACTCCGGGAACACCTGCCCTAATTATCTCGGTCCGTAAACGTTTTCCAAAGCGCAACATCGGTCACCGAGCTCCGAGGAGCGTTCGCCAATTGCTGGGGCGGCAAGAATTAAGCAACGTCCAAGAAATTCCTGGGAACCGTAAAAATGCTCTGCACTGCTCGCTGGCGGATCCGCTCGAGCAGCGCACGGTGCCGCTGCTCGGCCTTTTCCACGAATATACTCTCGCACACCACTCGCGGAACGAGCTCCGGAAACGAACTGCTTCGCGGTGGGAACATTTTTAACCGGCGCGCTCGTTTCTCTCTCTAAATCGCTCGATGCCGCCACGATACGTTACGGAGATCCATGGCACCGGGATCGGGCCCCGTTCCTTTTTCCCGCCGCGCGCCACACCGCGCCGGCGAGGATCAGTTCACGTCGCGGTCACCCTTATCCCTTACGGATAATCGCGTCGCGATCTTCGTTCATCCGTCTTCCTCTGGTTTTTCCTTTTTCGCCACCAACCAACGTCTTACCCACCCGCGTAATCGTGTTTAACGATGGGAACGGTTTCAGACCCGCCGACGGTGAGTGAAGGATTTTTTCGAGGCCCGGTTCTTACAACGAAACTTCGACGATTGAGCTGGATTTCGAATTCTTATCCTCTTCAACGGAAAGGAAGGAACGTTCCTGGATCGAGTTCGAGAAATTAGATCCTGGCCCGACACTTGAAAGGAATTGGATCTAGTTAGAGTCTCCTCGAAATTGATTTTGTTTCATTGGCCTCCTGCAAATTAGGTTTAATTAATTGATACTGAAATTACTTATTTCTGTTCTCTCCTTGGCTAGGTGCTGGCTGTGTATCTGGATACTACCATTTACTACCGAAAATTAGCTTCCGGAATTCGAGGACGGGCATGCAAATTTTACTCGTTAGCTATTGTTTCGAATTCTTCCCACATTCTTCCTTCAAATTGTGTTAACCTAGTGTTTAGTTTTTCGGGAATCTAATGAAATAAAATCAATTGGTAAGAAACTCTATTTATTGTAAATTCAATTCCTTCGAATGTATGTCTATGATTCAGTCTAGTCAGTCAGTGTAGAGTAATTCTAATTCATCTTATAAGATACAGAGTCGATGTCTCCGTCTCCATTCATTCTCCCCGAGTTTTCTTTCGAACCCCAACGCTAATCGAATTAGTCCCACTGGCAATCGCATTACGTCGCTTTCCGCTGCGATAGCTTCGAGGTAAAGTAGCAACCGTAAATAATAGGATATTTTTAAGGAGCGTACTGCAGACTGCGGCATCGACATCGTCCTCTCGGGTCACCCGCATTAAATCTGAACTGTCTTGATCATTGTGCCTCGGACGATAGGAACAATCGGATTTATTACGGTCCTATTTACTTAGTTGCTTCTTCCCGACTGAGGGAAGAGCGCTCGAGAAGTGCTTACGCTGCGGATTCATCGATGGAAACTGTTCAACGAAGAAAAGAGGATTCTGGTAGACATGTCGGACACGAACAGATTATCTTCGGACAAGGAAACCGGCAGGAAACGTTATTAAAACCAGCTTCCTTTGACCCTCCTCGTATTTCCAGAAGAGTATCGTTCTTTTACGTTCATGGCAAAGAATGCGAAAGAAAGCGAATCCATTTTATGGTAATCGTATCTCTAGCGATTATTTCAGTGCCACAAAAAAAAACGGCATTACCACTTGTCACGTGATGTAACATTAGTAGCATTCCCAGTGACTTGTGTTAAAGGACACATTATTAATAAATCCTCGAGTATGAACCATGACTATAAGTCAGAGTTTCAAAAGCTACTAGGTACTAATAGACAGGCAACACTTTGGGAGTTAATTAGCGAATATTACATTACATTTTTTGATGTTAGGCCAGGCTAATTAATTTTAATTTATACACGGCTCTGTCTTTCGAGATCCGCGTCGACAGTGCCGACACGTTTGATGTGAATCGACCATAACCCTCCGAACCAATGAAAACCCCCGCACCCGATTATATTCCTGTTTATCGTCGAGGTTTTTGCGTTCGCGCGTTAATTATCCCGATGAAATTCCACGCGAGGCCGGCCGCGCTTTCCAATTAGCGTGATCAAGACGCCCGGCGCTCTTCATTACGACGGGTCTGATCAAAATCATCTCTACCCGGTGAACGGGCGTGTCCCCGTTGCACGTGGCGGTTGATTAAAACCCCGCGGTATCCGCCGCGGCGGTGCACGAAGAGCGCGTGACGTTTACTACTTTACTGATGCGTGACGTACGGCTGCGTGGACACGCATTCGCGTGGACGCCGGTCCATTCAATGACGGACACGCGACAACGACGACACCGTCCGAGAAATTTTTCAGTCCAGTAATCAAACCGTGGCTTTCAATTCGACGGTGAATGCGGACCGCGCGACTTTGAAACTGTTTGAAAAGCTCCGACCGGAAACCATAGCAACTTTCAACACGAATAGAGAATTCGCGCATTTCATAATTTTTTCATGTTCATTAGACAATTAAAATATTCTCTGGCCAATAGTCAGTCAATCGAACGAGTTTGTTCGATCATTCTTGGACTCGTTCTACTTTTAAACTACTTGTTTGACTTGTTACGGATTATTCCACTTGTTAGTACAAAGTAGGACACATTCTTCTGAATAGTTTGGAATAAACGTTTCATTATTTTAATATTCATCCAGATAATCTACTTTTACTTGTATTGCACAAATAATTGAGGTGGAAAGCAAAATTAGCTTTCACTCGAGTTTAAAAAGCTTTGAGTGAGTCAGGACAAGTCTTGTCTGATCGATGTGGGGCTTGTTCTACTTGTTGTCGCAGAAATAGATCTCTCGTAGATATACTGAAGCAGCTGTTTTGGTAATATTCCGTTTTATTTGACCCTATTCTATTGGACTGGTTATACATAAACCTGAGCTGCACGTCTGATTTATTACATCCTATTCTACTTGTCTAGCACAACATGGGACACATTCTATTAACCTATTTAGCTCGGAATAATCGTTATACCAGTTGGCTAAGTATTCAACATCTAATTTCCTTGTATCCGCAATATAAAAATAGCTAGAGTACGAATACGTTTAAATTATGTATATTTTCCATCAGCTTTTAGAAACATTTTATTGCCTTCTTAAATCAACCAACAAATCTTCCACCATTTAAGTGCTGTAGCGTCCATCCGGCGTATTCGCGTAAATCTTGTTTAAAATTAAAAGATCGCCGAGTTAACAGGTTAAAGCGCGGAAATATGGCCGCTGATCATTTTCAAAAGTTAGTAAGGATATTACTTATTCCGTGGCAGCTCGTGTCATGAAATCTTCATTTTTCACGCCCACCGTGCGCGAAGCGTCGGCTACATAGTTACAGTTTAGCAACTCGATTACCGTTTAATTAATACACACTCGGACGATCGTAAAATCCGCGCTTCTCCCCCGGGGTGAGACGAGGGGCGTGCGCTAACTTCCCTCGTAAACCGATCTTTCCTTCGTCCATCCGCGCAACCCTCTTTTAAGGCAATTTAGAGGTGCAACTTTCTCGAATCCGCTTCGCGAGGAAGCGTACGGCGGCGGCGGGTGAAAGATTGCGAAACAAGGTGGACGGTCGTAAACGCGCGCCGGGTCGCGTTATAAAATCCCCTGGAAGATCCATAATTCCGTTTTGTTCCTCGTAAATGCTCGCCGAGCAAGCTTCGGTGAATATCGAACGAGCAACGATAAAAAACAGAATGCGAATCTCTGGGAAACGTCTACGCGCTTTACGAATATCATCGTCGGATCAACAGTTAGTTCTCGTTCGGGAAACGTAGAAAGGCGTCGGTCTGGACGGTCAATTTTCTAGCCTAATAGAAACTGCATAGTCGTTGCCGCTGCTGCCGTAGCTGCCGCTGCTGTTTGCCGTTCGAGGCAAGAAAACGAACAAAAACACGGAAATTCCGAGCGAACAGGATCGATGCTCTCGCGCAAACAAGAACGTCACCCCGGCGAAAAGAACGTATCACGGAAAGCCCCCGTTAATTTCCACGGCGGCGCGTTAAGTGCTGGTGTAATTAACGCGATCCTGTAATGGCCGCTTCAGAGCGCTGACGTCCCGGGGTCTATTTCGCGCGGTGTAACCCGCCGGCTACCTTAAAGCCGGCCGAGTTCGACTGCCAACTACTTCGCGAAACCGCGGCTCGAGCTCGGAACCCGCAGAAACTTCGTCGCCTTGTGTACCGCTCGCAGGTTATACGAGTACGTATACGCCACGGCGATAACATTACGGGGATAAATGAACTTGACGGCCGCTAAACTGTCCTTGAACAACGCGAGAACCGGAGCCCTTATTCCGCTCGCACGAATAGTTCCAACAAGTAATCCCATTTCGGTGGTCCGATCAATTTCTCTGCTCTACTACTTGCCTCATACAGTGGCTCGTCTAGCTTAAACCTCATGCGCTCGCTTTCTGTCTTTTGGTAATTTCTGACCAGTTAAGCTCTCCAGAACGCGTACAGTTTTCACGAACCAGGAATCGTTACGGTAAAGATCTTCGAGGTCAGGAATGACCATTAAATAAATCTCAAATTATGATTATCTGATTGCATTAAAACTAGGAAATAAAAACTAAAATATTGCAACATTTTCACTTGAGGGTATCGGATTACTAAAATATAGAAGATCAGTATTGTGTCTGATCAAACACGATCCTATTCCACTTGTTCGACTAACCCTTGAGTGCACACAACAGAAATGAATGAAACGAATAAGACAAAAGCACATATGCCAAACGCGGATCTATAAAATTGAGAAGGCAGTTGCAACGACGCCGCACACCTAACTTTTCCATACTTTGTTCCCAATAGTCAACGTAACAAGTCCAACCGATTTAACCGACTAATCGTCAATGGCGCGTTTCCGCTGGCGCAAAAGAGACCGCGATTCCAAATTGCCTCTGAAATTCCGCTCGTCATGCTTAAATTTAATTCCCATAGATTTACATACTGAGAGCCAGGACCGCAAAGGAAGACTGTTCCGCGGAAATGGGAAGACTGCAACGGCCCTTTTTCGCGAAACTTTCTTGCGAGGACGCGCGCGGCCGACGCGGTAAGATCGATGCGCTTATGCTAATTCCCGGAGCATTGTTCACATTTAAATTTCCTCGCCACGGTGTTATCTTTCGACTGACTGTGCGCGAGAACAGAGAGAGAGAGAGAGAGAGAGAGAGAGAGGGAGAGAGAGATAGAGCGCTCGCAGGAAAAAAAACGAAAGCTTTCCATGCGAGCATGTACGCGATACGTCTTTCGGGGAGCTTGAAAAGTTCCGTCGTAGGAGCGGCGAAACTACGTGCGAGGAAAGTTCGAAGTTGCCCCGGCCGTGCACCGTGGAAAATTTATGTTTCTTGGTATGGATATCGTAGTTTATTCTGTCCTTACGGTCCGCGTGGAAATTTGAAGATATTGTGATACGCTGGGATCGTTTCACGGCAGTTCGATTGACGTCGGGAGTATCTGGAACTGCGGGCACTCACCCGCTTTCAGTCTTCGATAACTGCTGTGAAATGGGACACTTAAATTCGAACGTGAGTGTGGAAATATTTCACTTAAATCTCTGCGAGATCGATTCTGTTGATACCGCGAAATGCATTATAGTCGGAGAATTCTATTAAGGGAGGTGATACATTTTTGCTGAATATAAACGTCGACGTAGACCGTATCTATCCCATTCGTCTGATACCGACGTTGTATTCCACTTGTCTGGCCAGAAACCGAGCTATACTACTCGCCCGACCTGTGGATATCTTTACCCTACTTCTTTGATCTTGGAAATGTCTCTATTCTGCCTCGCTGACCCCGGTTCTGTTGATATTCTACTTGTCTGACACAGACGATCCTATTCCACTAGTCCGACCACGCCTCACATGTATTATTAGCCTGACCATATACGATTGATACTATCTATACTAATTTATTGTTCATCTATGTGCCAGTCCAATACCATTTTATCTTATCAAAAATTAAACCTATTCTGTACAATTTATCTGATCAAACATTGTTCTATACTACTTGCTCGAGAAATAGTGGCGCAATATCAATGGTTTAAATCTATATTAATCGGACCACAATCGTTCCGAGAGGTATGTTTGCAATTCTACAAACCTTATAATCATAGGTGAAAAATTTTGAATTTTCATTTGCTGTTGAACATAGTAAGTTTTCAGTTTTCTATCAATTTGTTTACGCGTTGTATCGAAGAACTTCCACGTTTATGTTAATTTTTAGGAACTCGACAGAAATCTGGTAATTTTACCTGTTTATCTCTCTGTTCAGAGTCAAATATAGTTTAACGGCCTCAAACATTTTGACACTGCTGTGCACCATGCATGATTACTATTTTAATAATAAAGCGAGGTACTAATTTCGCGGTTCACGTCGACCTGACCGAGAACTTGCCGAACCGGAACCGATCATTGTTAATAAACAGCGGGGCCGAGTCCACACGGCGAACGGTCCTGTTCGCGATGACCGGAAGCGATCTTAAGTGTTTAATAATATGTCAACGGACCACTCGGCGTGCTTGTTACCTGTTTGATTATGCGCCGGTTTGCGTTGTAATTAGCGCGGCCGGTTTGGCCACACCGACCAGATACTCATGGAACAGTAACTCATGTGACCCGGTTGCGAGCACTGAATTACATAATACACCGGCCGACGCACGTACTACGCGAACGCTGCAAATGACATTTCCATGACGTATGCACGTGCAAAATGAACGGGGGACCATTGTCGTGGTCAGCCACCGCTCCGCGGAAAACAGCTTTCCATGTGAACACTCTTCAGACCCGCGGAATTATCGTCACCGGACTCTTGAGCAATTTTAACGAGCATTGTTGCCCGACGGGCGCGGACAAAAACTTCAAATCGCGTTCCTTTAATCACTTAGCACTGAATTGCGGCTTAATTCACTTGGCGCAAGGACAATAAAGTCTCGACCGGCTGGACTTCTTTGCGAAAATTCTGAAAAGGAAACATAATTCTCTCCCTTTGAATTATTTAGTAAATTAAAAAAAAAAAACAAATTCAACCGAGAGTTTATTCATTCTTCTGTGAGTCCTTTCTGCGGACGTAAGCTTCCAATTTTCATTTTTGTTGTCGCTGGATTGATTTGAATCTAGTGGTTTGTAACATAATGCAAACACGTTCCTAAGATTTCAAATAGAGTAATTTATGTACTTAAAGAATATTAACCCTTAGCACTCGAATGGTGACTGTAAGGCACCATTAAAAATTGCTGTATTATTATTCAAAATATGTTTCGCATTATTAAATTTGGTTGTATTTAATAAATTACTAAACATTTCAATACTGTACGTGTAAATCGCACCATTTTCGTCTGTATAATATGAAAACAAATATATAGAAGGGAAATATTCTAGGTCGGAAGAAATGTTTCCTTTTGGAGTTAAAATAGCTTCGAGTGCAAAGGGTTAAGATAAAATGATTAATTTGTTGGAGATTCGTCTACCGTCAGCGTTTAAAGTCTGATGAGAAATTGTAATAATTATGCAAAAGCTGTTCGAAATGCTTCCATCGGATCAAATGTCCAAATTGGAGTGAAACGCATCGGAATTCAGTGCAGGTGCACGGGGAATCGAAAGAGCATCCCCAGTATTCGATGTTTCTCAGTCGCGCAAGCCCAGCCACCCTTTCGAACGAACGACCGGAGAGAAATTCGGGGGGCGTGAACGGTCGTAAATTTTTACACTGCAGATTACTCGGTGCCGAGGCAGCGAATACCGCGTTTTAACAGATCGTAAACTTTTTTTACGCTGCTCAAATACACACGATACGCGTGTACGCATTGCCTTGCGTTTGTGTGTATCAATTTTTCAAAAGAATCCGATAAATCGCTCGTAAAAAAGTACGCTTCAATCTTCCCAAGCAAGTTACATATCAAATTCTCTTGAAGCATCTGCTTCGTTGTTAACCCTCGCACAGCAGCACTTGGAATCAATTTGAGCCAGAATTGCAAACGTTCTCTAAGAATTCTAATTTTCTACGAGCCCATTTAAATCCTTATTTTATTGGGTTCGGCAAGAAAGGCAACATTCATTTCAGCGGAGTAGGTTGAAAAATGTGCAATAAAAAATTTATGTGCAATACTTGAACGGATCTAGAAAGTATCCATCTTGCAAGAGTTAAAAATGTTTATGAACTTCAGTAGCTCGAAATTACGTGCCGGTAGACTCGATACTGTTGCAACGAGATTAGAAAGTCGCGCAACAGTGACGAAACCGACGCGCAACCCCATAAATTTCGGAAATAATTCGAGATTTCTGAAAGGCCGCTGTTTTCCAAGCACAAAGTGGCCTAACCGCCTGTCGCTCAATTTATCCCAGGCTTTTGGGATAAACCCGCGACCAGAATCGTACGGTCGATTTTTTCGTGTTTGTTTTTCGCATATTCTCGCGAGACCGCGTATCCGCGAAAAATATTCCCGTCGATGACCCGTGAAATACACGCGGCCGCCGCGCCGCCCGCCATCGCCATGAATTTTTAATGTCGAGCCCGATCCCGGATTACCGGTTAATATTTACGTCGATCGCGGACCGCGTTCGGTGAGAACCGCCATTTGCATCGACAGGAGAAACCGAAAAAAATGGAACGAATAAAATGATAGTGCGAACCGTGAAAAACGGGACTGCGAACGATTATGCGAGTGCCTGGTGAAACCGGTTGTTCCGGCGCGGCACACCGGGATGCTGTGGGAAACATATTCTCCGCGTGTCCGCGAGGTATAGTGATTCTCTGTCGAACAGCGCGCCATTTTGCGTGCAAAAATCAAAGTTAATGGATTCCTAGGGAAAGAGACAATGTGTCGGTGCCTGGCAAACAAGAATAGATTCACGGTAAAAAAAAAACTGTGACTTAAAATAAGCGGAGTCAGGATAATAATTATTTTATATCGGACACGTTCCTAACAGCCTAGAAACTTTTCTTGAAAGAATATTACTTTCTCCGTTTCTCAGCGAAACTGATCTATCGATAAGTTAATCTTTAAAATTCTAAGAATTCTGTTAAATGTCGAAGAGTCTGTAGTAAAAGAATAAAAGGTGTCATGGGAGATAATCAAATTTAGAATACTACGAAATGTAGCAGTACCGCTGTTTTAACTTTTACAGGACAAATCTTTTGGAAAAATAAGGTTTCCACTCTTCTTCTGATTTCCATAAAATAACCCCTCGAAATGCCAATTTGCATGTACATTCGCAGTCTAGTAATTAGAACGGATGTTTATGCAGATTCGTATTTTCGTAGACAACTGTCTCGACAGTTGAGACAATTAAATTTCCCGGCCAGCAATTTCATCGGATAAAAAACAACCGAAAAATCCGATTGAATTTCATTGAAATTTGCAGCGAGTGAAAAATGAATTTCAAAAAGAAAAAAACACGCTCAGTGATAACAATTACGGTGCTCGGGGGCTGAATGAACACGGACACTAAAACAACTCATAAAAAATTGTTGACACACGGGGAATTAGTTATTAGGTGGGAGAAGGGGTGGAAAAAACAGAGAACGAAAAAAAAAACAGCAACGGGAATAATTCAATTCGGGCCGGGCGAGCCACCGAGCCGGAATAGTTGATTGTTATAAAAGGGCTATTAAAATCCAGATCGACAAATAAATCAGAATTTTCACGGAGAATAATAACACCAAGTCAGCAGGGTGGGCGGCGAGCGCCCAGTCAGCGGAAACGCGAAAACGTTCGGCCACCGGCAACAACGCGAAACGATTATTAACGAAAAACGCCCACGATGGACCGGGACCGGTGACTTAAATTTTTTAGCCGTCAATTCGCTCGACCGCACGCCCGTCCAATAAACCAACTATACTCCGTTAGCTTTTAATTCGACTCCCCGCGGAAAATCGACGCGCATTGCAAATAGGAGCGCTCGTTGCACATCAAAGGAAAACATTGTAATCTCTCCCGCAGATTTCTGATCTCCGGGGATAATTAATTTAATTGAGACACTAGCCCTGTTGTTCCGCAAAAGAGAGAAATATCCAATCAGAAAAAGAGCGAAATTTTCCATTTTTAAACTGGAACCGCGTTTTGTTATTTCACTTAATCGATTACACTATTTTATCACTTCATACTCCATCAATCTGCGAAAATCTTAATCTTCATTCATCAACGAATGAGCAGAGGATTAAGATTCTACATTCATTGCATGCGCTTATTTTTAAAATAGGATCAAACGTGCGTGTGCTTGATAATCAATCATATTTTATGTACACTTTTAAAAGCTGCAACCTCATCGAGGAACATTGTTGCACCGTATAATGTAGGATTTGTAAAAGCTCGCACTAAAACAGCTCTTGATCATACATGCACACGAGATGAAAATATTAAAGGATTGCGGTCTTAAGGAGCGCTGGAATTTTCTTTCGGAGTAATGAGTAGGGTGCTTTAAGGAATTCTCTGCTCGCGAATGGCAGCGAGCGCAAAGGGCCGCGCGGCCACTTTGGAGGACGAAAATTTGTCAGCGTTTCTTCGAACGGGTTCGATCAATTCCGCGAGAAAACTCAATTGTTCGAGCATTCGATATAAGTTCGACCGATCGCTCAGGAAGAAGGATTATCTTGAAACAGGCACCGCGACCCATTGTTCCCCGCGATTAACGAGGGAACCGACACACCGATCCGGTTCTCCGAACGTTCCCGATCTATCGATCGCGGCGGCGCTCTCGGCGCGGAAGATTAATCAGCCGTCAGAACGTCGCGGATTAATTTATCAAACGAATTAATGAATGAGAGTTATGTGCCGGGCTTACACTCGGCGGAACGTTAATCGCCGTAAAACATGTGTTCGCTGACTGGCGAGGAAAGGAGAAACGTTCGAGAGAATGGATGAGAGACACAGGAGAGCGAGCGAGTGAAAGTGCAAGGGAGAGAGAGAGAGAGAGAGAGTGAGGTAGGAGTGCGAAGCTTCTGCGCGCGGAACAACAATGCGCCAGGCAATAAAAACGGGAGGATGACTAGCGTAAAACGAGATGGAATGAAACGGGCCGCATTCAAGACTCGCCCCGGAAATCCAAGACTTTTCGAAACGAGGGTTTCGCGCGGCCGAACAACCCTTTCCCGGTGATAAACCCGCCTTGAAAGGAATTCAGGCTTCCGGCACGCGTTACCCGGGGCCCCCGTTGATTACGGTAATGGAGCCTCGCGGCCTGCTAAATTGAACATTCAGTGGACGATGAAAAACTCTGACGGAACGGTTCATATGATTAATTCCGACCGAGGATGAATTCGCTGTTTCAGCTACAGAAATCTTCGCCGGCAAGAATACCTGCCGGTTCTCCTATGCTCGAGACGCTCGTTATGCTCCCTTCACTTTCTACAGACCCCCGAACGCAACGCCGAAGATTTTATAACTCCGCTTTGCAAAACGAGCAAATCATTTGTTTGCGAATACTTGTACTGCAATGCGTGTTTAACGTTGTAAAATTTTCATCGAGTACACAATTTCTCGACGAGAGCATAGCTTTGCATCGTTTATTCGGAGGCTGTTGGTGAAAGTCGTTCGAAAACGATCCTCGAACCGAACGAACCATAGACAGCAACTTATCTATTTGTAATAAAAGTTAAACAGTAATTGCTGGCACCGTGTCAATTTTCATCGGCTTATTATGTAGTTCAGAAACGCGTCACAGAGCGCCACGCGCCATTTTCAAGTTATGTTTATATAATTTCTTTAAATTTTTGACTTAGACCACTTTCATAATTAACACTAAATGAATTCCACATAATGTTGAAATTACAACCACTGGCTCACCACCGACCACCACCATGGTTCATTTTTGACGATATCGTAAAAATTACATTGAATAAATTTAGTTTAAAATAACGTGGTGTGAAATAACTGATAAACTCACTTTTTTTTTTTAATTTTGACTTAGACCACTTTCATAATTATGGGCACAATTATGAAAAGTGTGTCCAAACAGGGTCGTCGCAGCGTCACGAGCCAATGACGGCGACAATCGCGAAGCGCCGTTCAAGAGAAAGAGAAAAGGACGTCCGAAAACGCGTGCACAGAAATCCAAGAATAATCTTGAGCCGAGTTTCCGCTCGTTACGGAGCCGGAAAAGCTTGGTCGCGATAAAAGTGCAGTAAAAGGAATCCAAGCCCCAGCCCGGCCAACGAACGTACCGACGTCTCTGGCGCGTTAATTGTAATGGTATTAATTACGATAATGGAGCCCCCATCCCCGGGTCCACCAGACCCCGAGCTGGCTCTCTTTCTCTCCAACCACTTATTCTCGTACCCCTTTACCCGCTTTTTCTCTCCCCTGTCCACCAACCTTAACATCCCTTATTCTCATCCCTTCACACGGAGTCAATTAAGTGGATATCTCAAACGAAAAATTCTAATAAGCTCGCGGGGAACGGCTCGACTACGGCCGAGCGCCCCGGGAGAGAGATCATTATTTTTCCCTTCCCTTTTAAAACAGTTACGTTAATGCCATCCCCGTTAGTTTTATCCTAAATTTAATGAAGCACGACGGGTCTTAGGGCGTTATTAGACCGTCATATCGGCGCTCTCCACTGCCAATCCCGACGAACTCGTTCCACGTTACGCAGACGAACAGCTAGTTTTCGTTCCCACTACTGAATTCTCGTTTCGGGACTCAAGTCCCACTTCCGAAGGAGAAATCGTCGAAAGTTACGAGTAGTACAGTGATTTCTCTATATATGTCGCCGAGGCCTGGATGATAAACGTCGCGGAATTATCCCCACTGCCGCGGTGTAGAGGCCTCGGACGCGCCCCGGCCCCGTGATTCAATGTCCCCGATAAAATCGTTTTCCCGCTATGCAAAGACACTTCGATCGATCGTCAGCGCACTCGATACCATCGCGATGATCTTTCGTATCAATCCGGTGGTGGCAGCCGTCGAGTCGATACGCAGCCGAGTGGCACTAGAGCGCATTCCATCGGCGCTGAATTCCCTTCGGAAGGGTTGACAGAAGAAGAACCGACGACGGGGCGGGGGTGGCAGAGGATCGAGGAAAGAAAGAGGGACTTCCGAGAATTTCTACTTTCCCTTCCCCTGGACTCGGGAAGAGAGAGAGAGAGAGAAAGAGTAGCATGAAAAGGGGAAGAGAGCCGGAGTGGCTGAAAATATTTCCGAAAAGGCAAGTGGGAGCCCATTGTCTCGGCCGAGAGCAGGAAAAACTTTTGTTTTGTACACCCCCACCCCGTATCTCGAACCCCCGGCGCAAACCCTCTATCCGTCCGGGGGCTGGTGCAGTGTCAATCGGCGGCGTTCCCGGTCGTCGCGTGTGATACCCCGACGTGCGGGAACAATTGACGATTGTGATACTCATTAATCTCTGCTTTAACTCCCGCCGCGCTCCAACGCCGACCGTGCTAATGAACGACCCCGCGCACCCTGTCCCCCCGACAGTTTCGCCAGTTTACCCGGATATAGATTTAACTACGAATTTCATTCCCGCCGTGAACCGACTATCGGTGTCGCGATTCCTCTGTTATTGCGCTAACAAATAGTTGAAAGGAGCACGCGCGTCGCGAATTCGCACGCGGAATTAACGACAATGATGCACTTTCCACGTAAAAAGTCATCCGTGAACGAATAAAGAATTTATTCTATACACGTTACAGCAACCCGTTATAAGAGATAACGAATGATTAATGAAGCTGTGTTTCGAGTAAATAGCTAAACGAAGACAAAAATTCAGTTGATACAGAGAACTAACAATAAAGCTACGCTCTTTAGTAGAAGTTTAAGAAAAAGAAATACAGAAAAAGTAGCATTGAAGCGGCATTTTAATTTAAAAATTCAACGAAAGAAGCAATTCGTACAACTTTAGAATTAATTTCACGATTGGATAATTATAAATATGTTGAACAGTCGAATGAGATAACAAATGATTAATAAAGCTGTGTTTCGAGTAAATAGCTAAACGAAGACAAAAATTCAGTTGATACAGAGAACTAACAATAAAGCTACGCTCTTTAATATAAGTTTAAGAAAAAGAGATACAGAAAAAACTAGCGTTGAAGCTGCATTTTAATTTAAAAATTCAACGAAAGAAGCAATTCGTACAACTTTAAAATTAATTTCACGATTGGATAATTATAGATATGTTGAACAGTCGAATGAATATTTAAGCCGTTTACGAATGTTAATCACGACCACGTTGCCGGACGTTTTCTTGGAGCCGCGCGCATTCGAAATCCGTCGAAAGGTATGTAACGAGTTGGCTTTTTACAAGTTACTTGTCCCCATTAATTGCGAGCCTGGTTGCCGCGGCACTTTTGAGCGACGATGTCGCCAAAGGACGGAAGCCGCAGCCGAGTCATTTACGCTTCCCTCGAAGGGAATACCATTTCCGGTTTCCGACCTTAAAACCCTTTTGATCGACGCGGAATTACATGGTTTTCTGGTCCCGCGAGTGCGCGAATCGGGGAGAATTTTGACGAAGCGATGCCGTCAAATTTCACGTTCACTTCAATTCAGTTACGTCGAGAAGCTAAGTGGACCGAGCGTGTTAATTGCAGATGTAACGGCGGTGCTCGGTGTCTTAATTAGTAGATATCTCAGATTTTCCGAGCACGAGAACGACGGGGTATCGCCGTCGATGTCGAAACGAGTTTCCGGTAAAGCGTTAAATCTCCCAAGTGTTCGGCTCTCTCGGCGTTCCGTCGATTAAATAAATCTCACATTATTTCACGATGCAATGGCGGACCGATTGAATTAACGCGGAAAGTATGAATTACTGATTAACGCGGCCCGCTTCTAGGTTTGCTACCCGTGATTAATGGCACGGCGCCGCCGCGTTAATTCGTAACTACACCGGGAAATTAATTACTCCAGTCAAGTTATAAATGTCCGCTGGAATAGTGTTCTTCCCCTGGCGACGTAACTTATCGATTTATCGGTGACACGCAATCCCTGGAACGGTGAAACAACGACGCGTGATCGAAGAAAATGTTGATCGGCTATAGTTGATCAAGTGGACCCTGTTGAATAAGGTTGAAACTGCTTTCGAGCAGAAATATATGGTAGAAGGAATTAGGTTCAAGTAGAGTGGAAATCATTTGCAGCGTTTAAACGTGAAGTTTCAGAAGTCGGAGAGAGTTGAAATGGAGATGTGCTCATTGAAAATACATGGAAATGAATTACTTGAAATTAAACTACATTGCAATGATTTCTGTGAAGATTTACGGAGGTTGAAGACGAGTTCCGACGAGTTTGCGTGAGTTGATGTAGGTTGAGGTCTGTTGAACTGCAATAAAAATAATTTATAGAGCTGAAGTTCGAATGTTAGAGTTCAAATGAACCAGACGTATTCTGACTGAAGAAGAAGATGCAGAAGCAATTAGAACATCAGTATAAATAAATCTAAGCAAGCTAGAAGAAAGCGATCTACAAAAATCACGGAAATTCGATTCCTATTTTCAAAATCACTCCGACGACAGAAAATGTCAGCTAAACACGTTCGCACGAGCAGAACGGGAGTATGATCCCGAACCAGAAGTAGCCCGGCATAAAAACCGGGGAACAGAGACGAACACGGCATAGTCCCGCGTAAATTAATCATTACCGGTGATCGATAACGGCGCGATTATTTGCGGACCAGTCAGCATCGTGTTTAATATTTCAACCGGGTCCGGTTTAATGCACGCATCAAACGCGGCCGACTGCGCTGCGCGTTCGCGTTACGTGTCTTTCGTGACATAATAACCGATAATGTCGGCCGTTGTACCATCAATTTCATTCTACGCGAAAACCGGACGGCCGTATCGAGCGTCGCGACGCCATTCGTTGTCCGTTCCCCGGGAAAAAAAGCGTTCGCGGCAACGTGAAATATTTCTCCGCGAGACTACGCCGCGCCGACACGCTGCTTTTAATGCATTTTAACGACCCAGTCGTGATTGAAATGACGAACGCAGAAAAGGTATCGAACGGTGTTCAAACGTCGTTTTCTTGCGACGTATCGGAAAAGTCATTGTCGTTGTAGGATTAAAAAAAAAACGCCAGAACGCGAATCGAATTAACGTAGACGAGACGCGTCGGGCGACATAATTAAAACAGCGATTACCGTCGCACCGGATCGATACACGTCCGACGAAATTCGCGATCATGCCGTTTCGAGTGCTACCAGATATATTGAATATCCTAGGTATAGATTCTGTGTACCGAATTCTTCCCGCGTTTCCGGTCTATACTTTATTCGTAATCCGATGCGACGCCGCGCACAGATATCGTAATGGAATCGCGATAAATATTGGCACTGCATAATCGCGTGGCAATGCGTGCCCCCCGGGTCTCGTTCCGTCGAAATTAACTAGTAATTAATAAGGACGCGCGGATCGAGAATGAAATTTTATCGCGAACGTTCGATTTTACCTTCGGCGCCGTTTGTTCGCTAGAATAATCCATAAACTGTACAATCGCTCGACGTTTTCCGGTGTCCAAAATGGTTAATCGATTTCGCTTCGCCGGCGATGAGTTCTCTCGACTTTTCGATGATGTCCAGTGTTTAATCGCGAGCTTTAATAATTGAAAAATATCGAATCTAATCAATTTCACTTAGCGCTCGATGATGTTTCTCGTCTTTGATGGCGTCTACGGTGCTCAAACTGTTTTAAAAAATTGATTCCACGTTTTTATTTTGTATTCCATTAATGTCTCGATGATGTACTAATTTTCCAGCTTAGAGGCAAGGAAACGAAACGCTATTCAATTTAGCTCAGTTTTCGCAACTGCAACGTTTCGCTGAACGCCCGTCGAAAAACAACAAGCTTAAATTTTTCATTCGTTGAAGTCTTCCTCGCTGGTTGGAAGATCGAACGGAATACGCGAACGCGAACACGCTGGGGCGGAAACATGATACAAACACGTCGTAAAAAAAAAATAAATGGAACTAAAAGCCGGCGTGCAAGAGTTGAGAGACACGAACCGCCGGATAGGAGACGCATCGGACGGGTTTACGAGTCCGTCCAACGACCCCGAGACACGCCTAACCGAAATCGCATACAAATTCTATCAGGATTTTACTGTCGCCGATCAAACATGCTACAGAGCCTCCCGCCGACGTTCGTGTCTTTCGATCGGCGCGGCGCCGAAATAACACGCCGGAAACCGGGTCACGCGCACTTCAAATACCGAATCGACGGGGATAATTATAAAAAAATATAGGCTCGTTTACCGAACCGGAGACTGAGCAAATATTCATAGTTTGATTACGCGTTATCGCCCGGAGAAACGAGTCGCCGCGGAATCGACCATCGAAACGGCCAATTATCGGTGGCGGAAAGGAAAAAAGAGAATGCGAAACAAATAGAAACAAATAGAAGCAATCTCCGGCTTCGGGTATGCGAACGGAAATTACGCGGCGGTAACGAGCTGAAGGTAATTTAGGGTATTTTAGAATTCTGTTTCGGTAATTGGAATCTCCCGCAAGAGCCGGGAAATCGAATTAAAACTTTGGTGTCGCCAAGTTTGATTCGAAGTTGATTAGTGTTTCATTCAAGTTTGGTAGAAATTGGCCCAAAGTTTGATTTAAGTTTCATTCAAGTTGGGTTCAAGTTTGAATCAAGTTCCGCGAGCTTTAAGACAAACTTGCTTCGAGATTGAATCAAGTTGGATTCAAGTTTGAACGAAGTTCAGAAAGCTTTGGGTCAAACTTGCATAGAGGTTGAATCAAGTTGGGTTCAAATTTGAATGAAGTTCAGCGAGTTTTAAGTCAAACTTGATTCGAGGTTGAATAAAGTTGAGTTCAAGTTCAAATGAAGTTCAGCGAGCTTTGAGTCAAACTTGCTTCGAGGTTGAATCAAGTTGAGTTCAAGTTTCAACTAAGTACAGCGAGCTTTGAGTCAAACTTGCTTCGAGATTGAATCAAGTTGGGTTCCAGTTTGAATGAAGTTCAGCGAGCTTTGAGTCAAACTTGCTCGGAGGTTGAATCAAGTTGGGTTCAAGTTTGATCAGAACTGTAAAATTTACAAAGATCATTAAAGTTTGTGCAAGCACGATTAACGGAACACGAGTCTACCACGTGATTTGTACTTCACACTCGATCTCACTGAGAACGTCCGCAGAAAAAGCCGCCGATTAACACAGAATAGAGTTTGATACGAAAACGAGGTCGAATCCAAGTCGTCGTCCAAGTAAATTTACAATTCCAGGACGAAATGAAATCTTTTCAGTCGTACTCCGACGATTCTCGTTAAAGAAGAAGTTCCTGCGCGGCAATAAGAAGCGGACTCTTTAAAATCAAATGATCGCCGAGAATTCACGAAGCCGTATTTTCATTCGGCCGGCACAATGCGGGCGAATTAGCGTTTCAATTATTCCGTTTCGCTTAAACGCAGCATTGACTATTTCAGAATTCCGCCGGACAGCTATTACGCCTGTTGAAGAGCGACACAGAACTGCCTAGATAATTCATGTTCGCATAATCGATTTGCCTCAAAAACGACAGGGTTTCTGGCACGATCGATAACAATCTAACTCGGTGCTGTCGTTGCGAAATAACTTTTCGCTATATCAGACTCGATCACCTTTCGATCATACTTCGATACAGCTACGTTTTTATTTCGTGCAATCTTTCCCGGTAACAAACCGCCTCGAATGATTATTCTCAAATAATACCTTTCGTTAAATACAACAATTCTTCCCTTCATTGAACTCTCACATTTAGCTGCCCCAATCGTTTCAAGGAGGGAAAATATTGTAGATTCGCTCGTGGGGAAATGCACTAGAATGAATGCCTGTTTAATAAAGAATTTTCTCAAACCAGGGGGCGTTTTATTTTGGTCGAGGGCCAGTGCTTTCCGCCATCAGTAAATCATTACCATTCGCAGCGATTGGCGATCTTGGTAACAGGTGCGGGCCGGCCAGGCCCGTAACAAAAATGCGGGGGCGGTTCGATCCACGAGAAAGGAAGCCCATTAGCGCTCGCGCGAAAGCGAAGTGGTCGTTCATTCATGAACTCGGCCAGACATAGCGTTGTACCCACTATCGTACTACTATTACTACTACTACCACCCAGGCGCTGCTACTACCGCCTGGTACTACGACACGGCCACGCCACCACCACCACTTTTACGGCACTCTAGCGCGCCGGAGCCGCGGCAGAGTGTGGGTTACGTGTTCCACCGCAAACCGGCACCACCACCACCCTAACCGCCGCTGCGATACGGCAACCACCCCCGTAGTACCGCGTTCCTGGCGTTCTTACCGGAGGAGTTTCGAATACTCCTGCAGCACGACCCCGACCCCCTTTCGATCCGCGTTCTCCATCGGCCACCTTGACACTGAAAATCGCCCCGCGACGACCCTGCTACTCCAAGAAATTAATTGGCCGAGCTTCTGGGACTCTCGCTGATGAAACCAGAGGGTTGGATCATCCAACAGATAAGCCCTTGTTTGAGCATCGCGTGGTTCAACGCCTTCGTGATCCTGACGGATTTTATGCGTTTGCGATAGGGATGAATGGACGGGGGATGAAACTGTGAAAGCATTAAAAGAGTTCAACACGTTAAACGCCATTCCAACATGCACCAAAGCCTAGTTAATCTACTTCTTTCTTTATTGCTATATTATTGAATCAGTGAGAAATTAATTATATCAAGGAAAAATCCTTCAACATAGACATCAATTACCATGTACAGTTTGACACCTTGACGCGCATGACTAGTCACTTCCAGCAAAACATCGAGCCCAAAACTCATCGTCATTCCATCGCTCCCGAGAAACAATTTCACGAGTGGCTCGTAAAACATTAAAGACCGGCGCGCGAACAGGATAATCCAAAACCGAAAATTCGATATATTTTCTCAACCTTCTCTCCTCCACCCCTTTTTTTTCTTGTTACACGCCTGTACAGGACGTTTTACGATCATTTTATAGATGCTCGGCCGCGAATAAAGTTGTTACTGCTGCGAATAAAAACAGCCGGGTGGTGTACTGTTTTACGAGGAATTCCGAAAAACCATTCTTCCCCCGCGGAACACGAACAAGCGCGGGAATCTCTGAATTATTGATCGGCCGTATCCACCGGGAAGGAGATCGCCTAAAATAGTCCATAAAATGGAAATGTATTCGTCTTTTAATCTCCCCCCCCCCCCCGGGCCCCATCCGCAGCGGCCGAATCGCGGAAAAATCATTATAACTTCCCCGTTGCGGGATTCTTTAGATTCCACTATTGCTCATTAAATCCTCCTCGGGCAGCTATCAAAATTTTATTACGGAATAATTATGCCGGATAACGCGTATCGATCCGTCCCATCGTTCGAAATTAGAATAGTTCTGAATAATGAAAGGAATTATTGAATTTCCCCGAATTCCTCGGACCAAACACTTCAGATTTTCGAAGCTAATGGAACTTTCGGTCGTCGAACCCGCCACAGACTCAAGGTGACACCTTACTTGACGTCGTATTGATCTTCAATCGGAACTTATTAGCCCGCAAAATTACCCCCCGACAATTTTAAAATAATATTTACTGCTTATATTGCTTGGTGTACGTCATATTATAAATATAATTCGCTCTGCTCAATCTGTCTCCTTTAAAATCGTTCTTCTAACGCTGAATAAGCAATAAGATTTATTAGGAAAATTATTTGTAGAGCACAAAGCGAAAGGAAGCTCTCGCTTTAAAATATGTTTCATCAATTTTTTCCAGGGAAAAGAACAATTCATCGCAAAGGACAGAACGCATTCTACAGCCTCGCGAACAAGCAATTTTCCAACAATTCTCGTTCATAAAATTTAATAAAACGCGGCGATCTGTGATATTCGCTTCGCAATTTCGTCTTCTCCAGCCTGACTTTAAAAAGGAACTTTTCAATGGTTTCAAATTGTTTGCTATGTGACGTCATGTTTTTAATCACCGCTGGGGGGAGAAGGGGTATTAAATCGGAATTCTATCGACTGAAATATCCCTGTAACACGTTGTAACGGCACGTTTCATCTTTCGATTCGTTTCGGGAACACATCCCCGTTTATCGACACGATTATCCGGACTTCCCGGCGAACGCGTTCAAACATTCGACCAAGAGAAAATCACTCGGTCGATCCTCTATCTTCTTCCCACCTCGATTCCGTTTGAAAACTGTCTCAACCCTCCACCCAGAACATTTTTTTTTTTTTTTGAAGCGGCGTCAAGCGATTACTACGTACCGCGAATTTTCGCGCGGCAGACAGACCCTTGAAAACAGTTCGGCTGACCTATTTTCTTCGTTCGTTCCGAATGACAGATCGCAATCAAACGTTCCCTGTGCCGAATACAAAAAAAAAATCGAACCTCACCTCACCCTAAATTATATCGGACGCGAGGAACGGTGGAACACTTTTGCGCTCAATCAAAGACGCATAATGTTCGACTTTGCGTTTCTTTTAGCGCATTATTTGTCAAGGCATTTTTATCGATTTTAGTGAGAAATGTTCCTTCTTAATCCTCGTTTGAATAAATGATTTAACAATGTCTAGATAATGAATGGAAATTGACCCCAGGAACGTGGAAGAGCTAAGAATATCACAACTCAAACTAAATCGAAATCAATATTAAAATAATTTGCGTTTTAATTTTAAGCGTCACTCTGTCGAGTACTCTGAAATTAGAAGAATTATCCGTTTCAATATTGTACACGCGATTCCACAAAAGTGATCAAGCGTGCTCATGAATTAGTACTCGAAAATAAGACGTTAGTGCCCGGAGAGAAACTAAAATACACATTTGCGTAATTCGGAAACAGTTTCGAATGGAATTTGCCTGGAGTTGAACGAGTTAAATTGTCCACAATTTTGCGGACAATTTACAAGCAACGTGTTGGAACAATTTCAACGCGAGAAACTATTTTATTCGGTAGATAATACGGTCGAAAGTTTCCTCTGAATAGACCGGGGCGTTGTAAAGCGAAGCGAGTGCTCGATATCGACACCTTGACCCTGAAAAGCCGCCGAGGTTCATAACTTCCTAACAACTCCTCCGAAACTTTCTTCGTAACGATAAAAAGTAGCCGGAATAAGCAAACGCGATCGAGTCGATGCATCGACATGTAAAGAACGGTCCGGCTGCTTTGAGAAACTCAAACTCGGGGGAGGGATGAGCCTCGATTATGAGAAAGTTTTCGACTGCGAAATTCATGGTTTATTTTCGCTTGAGGATAATCGGTGTGTCGTGGTGGAAGAAATCCACGTGTTACAACCACGTGCTCGAATTACGACTATTCTACTGGTAATCTTTCTGCAGGAGAAATAATAGTAAAAACTTAGCCTTAGATTCCTTTCATTTAAATTCTCACACGTTGATACATTCACTTATCATTTTTTACTTCCACTAAATTATTCATTATATTTGGATGACCTTAGCTATTTTTCGTTTTGCTCAGTTTTCCTGGTGTGATCTATCTTATTTACACTTCTACCCACCATTGAGAGGTAGACAACAAAATAACACTATAAACAAACCTATCGACACAAACTACGATTATACTCGACATTGCACAAGTAGAAAATGGCTTACATCAATTTACTGGAAATTGACTTTAAACCTGTATATAAACTACAATTATTCTCGAGATTGCACCCTCAAAAAATGAATTCGAGAACACACCAGTCTCATAATCATTAATACATCAACTCCTAACAAGGACCTCAACTTTCACACCACTTTTACCTCATACTCGCACAAAGCATTTTTACTAATGAACTTTAACAGATCCTCGAACAAACTCTGTTCACAAGATCAACAACGTTCCAACCCCCATGATCGTGGTTCGAAACCAACCACGTGGAGAACAATGATCGTCAAGGCTCGTAAGAATCTCGCACAAAGCCTGGCACACAACAACGAAACAAGTCCTAACACCGGCAGCTGTACCAAAAATTGCGGAACCCAAATTGACCCTTACAATCAAGCTACTCGTGCCCGACCGTTCACCATTCATCAACGAAACCTCCCCGTCACTCGTCACTGGATCATGCTCCTCGGGCTCGACTCTCCCAGAGAAAGGTCGTCGCCAAAATTCCAATCGGACCCCTAACGAGCGTGGCAGCTCGTTAGAGTCCTGGTCCGGGACAGCGGAGTCGAGAACACGTGGGCGATTCTCGACGTCCCGTTTGCAAGATAGTCCCATCAGTTTCGGCCTCGAGTCACTATCTCACCCTCTCGGACCATGGAGTTTCACTTATAGCACGAGGATTGAGGGATCGAAGCCGACGGTAAGATCCGTCGATCGTGAGAAAAATCTCCACTTATCGAGTGGTCGGTCACAGTGGTGGCGAGGGTAGCAAAATGATCCATATAGATCATAAAGGAAAGAAAGGAATTCTCACCCCGCAGCAGCCAGGCCTCGCAGCTTCCGCTGGAGCTCCGACCGTAAACACACGTCGGTGGTTGATCGCGCACTGAAGTTACCACCGCGGATCCGGCATTCGACTAGGATCCCACACCGACGGCCACCGACCTCCCCCTACCCGCTGTACCCTCCCTCCCTCGAACGTGGCCACCCGCCCTCGCCCCACCAGCCGTCCTCGCCGACCCGGCATCGACGAACAACCCCCTTTTTAACCCTCCCTCCTGGCCGACACTCGAAAACCGTCACCCAGCTCCGTCATCGTACACCCCCACGCACGGGCAACCCTCGTTTCGACCGACACCTAGCCTAGGTGCTACGAGAACCCCGACTCTGATGAAGTAGTTTCTTCTTATCTTGAGCCGGAGCGGGTTCACCCGCCTGATCAGCCGAGACGATAATTCCCCACTCCCACGATTGCTCTTTGGGATGCTACAGTCTGTCACATGAGAGGCTGTTGGTAATAGGTTCTTCCTAAAATTAACAAATTTCCTACCAACTGTCTTGAGTGATTGTGTTTTGGAAATACAGTCAGCCAAAAATGTCTCCATATCTCTGACCGATCCTTGTGTAGGCAACCAGGTACCCCTTCACTATATTTCTTACATTTTTCGATGTCCTCCTAAAACTATCACAACAAAGCTCTGAATGTACATGCTTTGTTCCTTACTATGTCAAGTGATGAAATTAACTAGATTGTAGTATAAGGTGTGAACTTCATTATCAAGTAACTGACAATTGTTATTAAACTTGTGGATAAAATTCGCATGGCAGTCCACGTGTTAAAGGATGTATGCAGACCTTTTTAACTGGGTGTAGGTGAAAACCGCTCTCAAAGTTGGAGAAGTGGAGAAACAGCAGCTGAATTTCTAGAAAAGGTGACTCAATTTAGTAACCTAATACGTGAGAATATAATCCCTGCAGAAGTTTAGCTCCTAGCGGTAATGATTTATGTTAATGTAGCTACCCTATTTGCGCGAGTCTTATCTTTCCCAATATACAGAGAATAACCTGAGTTTCCCAAGTAAATAATTTATGCTAGCTACTTTGCTTATGGCAACATTATCTTTTGGAACGCTTTGCCCCTGAAAATCACAATCGATGATACTAACAGCTACTCAATTTCTGCTTCAAGATTCTTATATCTGCAGATACGGAAGAGTTCTTCATCCCAAGACGTCGAAGAGCCTAGGCGCAAGTTTTCCCATAAATTCTACGCTTCTGTACACCACTCCATCGATTTAATGCTTGAACCTACGGCTTGACTCGAGCCGAAGTCCGTACATCTCAAATGCCATGTATAATTCATCCCACAATCCAGATGCAAGGTTCTCCAGCTTTATTAGTTATTAAAATCAAGAAACACGTGTAGTCAACAGGGCCAAATTACAGCGTTCCCAGGTGACCATTTGTGAGTTAGAACTCGGTCCAAGCTTCAATTCGGAATTAGGATTCTCGGGAACCTATTCACCAACGTTCTTCAGCCACGAACTACGAAGAAACCTGTAATATAGAACTCTGGAAATAACATTCGCAACTTCGTTGTACAGGATTGACCATTTATCAAAGACCTTCGTGCGGCTTTACTTTCCCGGGCTACCGAAATGTTTTCATTCGATTAGTTTGAGTTCTGCTTATCCAAGAATCCAATATGCGGACTTTTCGATCGAACGGCTCGAGCATAATCTCGAACAACATGGGGCAAGGTATTGTACAAGGTAGATAAGAAGACTAGATACCCGGGGATGAGCAGATCGAACGAATGTCTTCTGTTACAATCAATATTTGCCGAGTAATATTTAAAGGGGCAGCTTGAGAAACTATGGAGCGTTTCTTTCTCGAACTTTTAGAACAATTTCCCTCATATTCTAGGAAATTATACAAAATGTTTTCGTTGGAACATTTTTAATTCTTATATTCTTAAATTGTTAGATTGGTGCATCTTTCAAAGAGAATTCTTGGTCAGAAACCTTCATGATTTTTTAAAGTTGATTATACTGCTCCCTTAAAAAAGATCCTATTAATAATTCATGCAAGGGATGTTTGCAAATTCGATTAAAACATTTATGGCGCCGCATATTGAAGTAACGTGTTTGCGGCGACTACATAATCGACAAAAATGACTTTCAATTATACATACCCAAAGCTGTTGACGAACCGAAAAGCGCTAATAACGAAGATATCGACATTCAAAGTTTATAACTAGACCGCGGAAATTTTTGTATAGCGAATACAAAGGCTTACAAAATGTTAATAAAATATGGGCTTCAATAATATTCAATACAGTCCGATTTCGATATTGATTTACGTGAACAGTTCACGCAGGAAATTAAATTTAATTTCACGCCAATTCCTTTCTGAATGGAAACGTGTAAATACATAAACTTCCGCAGTCTATTTATAGTACATCGCACTACGGGATGCATGCGCGGACACTCTTGGCCAGTCTGGGTATCCAGGCTTGTAGGCAATGCCCTGTCAAAGTAAATTTCGATTAAAACAGTGTTAGCGCGCGTAGGACCGGATACTTCAGGAATTTATTAGATTCCATATTATTAATAATCGCAAACGTACTCTCGCGCGCATTTTCGGTGTAGATTAACCACGCTGAAGCTCGTTGAAATCAATGATCATCTAGCAGTGTCCTCTTCATATATGTCCGGAGCAATATGGTCAAATATTCGGAGCATTTGTCAACTCTGTTGCAACCGAAACACAATTTCATTAGGTTACAGAATAAAATAAGATGAAAAGTTAAATTGGAGAATTTTAGTTTTAAAATAAAACTCACAATTCCGAGTATTTAAAAATTTTGAATCCAATCATTAGCGGTAGGTAAACTGTTAACTGACCGTGAATTATGAATTAACTTTTGAAATATATTTAGGAAATTGCAGTAAAAAAAATTGTTAAGAAACATATCAAAATTTGTTATTCACTAAAACAACTTTCTTCTAGTCCAGTGAACAATTGTTTTGCAAGATCAATATGATATCAGAAATGAAGACAATATTTGGAAAGCTCCGATGTGAGGCATAGCGCTAAATATTGGAAGAAGGTTTCAGAAATGCGATGTTGATACTCCAGAACTAATTATCTCGCATTCTGACGCCGGGAATGATTTTAACGCAACCACGTAAGAGGCTGGTGCGCAGGGGAAGGTTAACCATCACGGCTAACCGCGAGATCACCGCGGACCTCGAAGCTTCCGAAGCTCACCGCGTAGGTTCCAGCGGCTTGCAACACTTACTGAATCCGAGGCGATTAATAACAAGACTATGAAAACGCAATTAGAACATTTTCATGGTCAAAGTGCTAAGCAAACGTAACAGCAAATAAGAATGAATAAATAATGTTCGAACGCAGCTCACTACTTTTAATCAGTTTCCGTGGCGTAGTTTATTTATATAGATACTTATGCAATTAGCGTACTATGCATATAATTATTAGTCTATTGCTAATTACTATATACGTTATAATCATTACCAATTCATTACCGTAATTAAACAGCTTAGGGCCACTCCGATCCACTTCGTTTCACTCTGACCAACTCCAACTCATTCTGATGCTCTCTTACTCGTTGCGGTTCAATCCATTCCTCTCTAATACGTTCTAGTTCATTTTGTTTCGGTGCAACCTGCTCCAATTCATTCCGGTCCTCGATTGCCCTCCGCGCTTCCAACTTATTCCGTTTGGCTGTAATACGTTCCGGTTTATTTCATTCCGGTTTAAATCGATTTAAACATTCTGGTGCTCTCTTACTCGATCCTGTTCATCCTGGGTCGCTTCATCCTAACCCGCTTCTGCCGGTTCCGGTCCATCCTGATCCTCTCCATCCTGGCTTTGATTATCCTGGTCCAGTTCGGCCATGTCCTGTTCACCCTGGACCAGTTCATCCTTATACGATTCATTCTGTTTCTCTTTTACCATCTACTGTCCATCCTGGTCCGGTTCACCCTGGTCCGTTTTATCCTGGACGGTTAATCTTGGTTCGATTCTTCCGGTTCCGGTACATCTGTATACAATTCATTCTATTTCTATCTTACCTTCTCCTGTTTATCCTGGTCCAGTTCGGCCGGTTCCTGTTCGCCCTAGTCCGGTCCATCCTGGTCCTGTTCAGCCTGGTCCAGTTCATCCTAATACGAGTCATTCTATTTCTTTCTTACCATCTCCTGTCCATCCTGGTCCGGTTCACCCTGGTCCGGTTCATCCTAGTCTAGTTCATCTTGGTCCGTTTCATCCTAGTCCGGTTCATCTTGGTCCGATTCTTCCGGATCCGGTACATCTTTATACAATCTATTTCAATCTTACCTTCTCCTGTTCATCCTGGTCCAGTTCAGCCGGTTCCTGTTCACCCTAGTATGGTCCATCCTGGTTCGGTTCAGCCTGGTCCAGTTCGTCCTGATTCGGTTCAGCCAGGTCCGGTTCATTCTGTTTCGCTGTGGTTCATTCCGGTCCGTTCCAAGCCGCCCGATTCATTCCGGTCCATTCTAACTCATGCCAATCAAATCCAATCTTTTCTAAACCATTCGAATCTGCCCTAATACACTCTAATCCGCCCAAATCCTCTTATACCCGCTTGTACCCGTTGCAGCACGCGTGGACATAAACTAGTTCACTCCAGTTTACTCCAATCCATTCGAACCTACACAATTCGATTTAATTTGGCTTCGATTAGATCTAATTATCAATATTTCAATGATTTTTATATGTTTCGCTAACTATTGCGAATATAATGTACTGCTGGAGCTAATATTGCTTCCACATTGAACAATGTGTAACTCAGCGAAATAAGAGAATGATGAAAATGGAAGGAGGATTATACTCACCAGAATGTCCCAATTAAAAAAGCTGCATCTTGCTGTTATTTAACTATTTAATAGATAATATGATTAAAATAATGAAGAATCTCGTCCATACTTTAACATTACCCCGCACAAGAAACTACGGTATTAATTAAACAACTAATTGTTTTAAAAAAACAACCAGAATGACGACACTCTAACGTTCTCACTCAACTTTTGAACACTAATGTTTTCAAGCACTACGTGAATCCTGTTTCTTCAGCTCAAACATAATATTATAATGTCAAAAGTTAATAAAACTGCTATAAATTGTAAAATTAAAAAGAGCGCGAAAATATGAAATAATTAATGCATACTACGTTGATTTAGTAGTACAATGGCTCCAGAATTTGAAAATATAATTTTTAAATATACTCACCCCTTGTCTGGTGAAATGTTATAATTTTCACTATCTTCAATAAATAAAAGAGGTACAAGATTTCTATGTACTAATCTATATTTTATTATCGGCGTACTCGTCGCCGCAAAGACGTTTATAAAAATGTTCGATAGCATATAAATATATTATCACTACATATTTACAGAATATTTATTATATAAATATGACGACGCTGCAATACAATCATGTTATGATACTATGATTCAGTTCTAACTACAAATTAGTAGGACTACTAAAAAATAAATAATCTCGCGTTACAAGCTATTGTTATTAAAATAATTTCAATTAAGAATGAATGGACCCTTCATTTTAGAAATGCTTCTGGCAGTATATTGCTTCAACTGCGCCTGCTGCCCATAGAGTAAATCGTTAGAAAAAGTTATAACAGCTGATCTTTGATGGAGATTGTTAGTATCGTTAAGGCTATTATGCTGCACTGTATAAAAAATTCCACGTGCCTAAGATATGAAATGTACTCTGGTTAAGACTAGTTTTGTGCGGTTAATAGCGTTAAAAAGTTCGCAACGCTCTCTTTGTTCGATATAGTAGGATATAAAATTAATGCGATTCCTTTACAATTCCTCCTGCCTAGTTTTACATGTATATCTCTTCAATCAGATTTTTCTAAATATTTTACAGTCTTCCTTTTCTAGTCAATATTCACATATTGCCCTGTAACCGTGGCTGTTTGATGATATCTTCTTCTACCAGCGAAATCCTCGTTCTCTTCATTCAGTTGAGCTGAACACGTTTCAACTCCTGGATGGACCGGAGTAACAACAATTTGTTCGTAGTCATAAACTTTCCTTCTAAAATTGAAAAAATCGAACGATTAAACACTGTATTATAAATGTAGTAAATTATCATAATGCTTTTAATGATTACCCCATGAGCTTCAATAACGCTATCTTCAGCCAACTGAAGAATTTAAATTCTGATGATACTCCCGGTTTCACAGCGGGATTAGCATGACCAACGTAGCTCCACACAAGGAACACAACGACTATGTTGGCAATGGCATAACCCCAATGTACGAGAAACATTATAAGCAACTTGATAAGGCACTGGAAATCACACTCTCGTCAAAACCATATTTACACAACTTCTACACGTAAAACGTATGGAAACTTACACCTAATAGTGAAAGCCATCTGTTACACAAAGGACTGTACCAGTTTCCCAATTTATTATGGATGTGAATCTTTCGTTCGGTATTATCCGCGGGGCTAGTATTTTCATCAACACTCGGCGAGGAGTCTATATAAACGTTATTCTCAGAGAGACTAGGATTTCTCTATAAATAATTTCAAAATAATTTCTTATTATCGCAACACAATGGTCTAACATTCACATGTACTTACAACAAGATTTTTATGTCTGATTCTTTCAGGAAAGAGATTATCCAAATCATTGTCCATGTCCGGTATCGAATTATCCCTACTCGCTACTCCATAATTGCGGTCAAACGTTGGAGACTGCGTTCGAAATCTTTGCTCTCGAGTCAACTGTATATCAAACGTTTGCGCAAGAGCAAAATACGCGTAGTCTAAGCATGCGTAAGTCAAGAGGAAAGGCATCGTGACAATTGGCGCGAGCGTGTTAATTTGCCCAGTGATGATAAACGTCAATGTAACAACGGCAACCACCATCATTGCGTACACGGGCACTTTGTTCGGTCCCCTCTAAAGAATAAGTTTAATTTCGTTATAGTAAGCCTAATTAATTGAACAAAGCTTTCCATCGCTTTGACTCACCCCTCTCTGTAGACAACTCATCCCTGGTATAACATTTTGACTAGCAATGGACTGAAGAACTCGGGGTGTGCCATACATAGCACCCAAACAACTACTGAACGAAGATACGTACAAGCCCGCCAACAATAATACCGAGATACCTGACACCTTTGATGCAATCATAAAGTCCGTCAGGAGTGCATTACGAGTGCATGTTGACGCAAGAAATAGAATGAAACATAGATACAAAAAGGTTCTGAAAATAGAAAATACAATATAAATTCGAGAATCCGGAAATTTTGTTCCAACACGACAATGTCGGGTTCTCGCACAACTCTAACATGTAAATTTATGTAAATGTCTAGTTGCGGTAATTACCCAGTTCCAACTGCTGCTAGGGTACCATTAGGGATATCAGTGGACGGATGTCGTAAATCCCCACTCATATTGATACCAGCTAAAACACCAGTTACAGTAGGAAAGAATACACCGAACACTGTGAACCAACTATATCCATTCTGATAGTTAGGGAAAGTGTTATTTCTCAAATTTCCTGAAAACCAGCCCTCGAAGCCAGCCTCTACAATATTAGCAAAATTATACAGGTATTCAATGAATTATTTGTTAGAAAGCACACAGAATCTTACCAATATTCACATGAGTAAAACTTCCCACCACAAAGTCTACCCCAGCAAGAAGTAAAATTAACAGGAGAAGGAATTGAAGTTTTATGACCCATTTGACACCAGCAACATTGATAACAGATAACAAGATAACAGCTGCACATGCAAAACCACGCTCTGCCCAAGCAGACTCTAAGTGTACCAAACCAGCCATAGATTCTCCAAAACCTAACACATTCAATGCACAACCCACCGCCTGCAACAAGAGTTTCAAGTAATTTTCCATTATTGTTACCAATTGCTATGCTGCCTCACCTGTCCAAAGCAGTATAATAGCCCGATTGATCCACCAAATCTTGATCCTAACACGTGTGACAACAAAAAATAAACTCCTCCACTTTCTACTCGACACCTTTCACATATTCCCACTGCAGATAGTACAGTTACTAATACAGTGCATACTGAAACAGTAAAAAATCTCTTAAGTATCTATCTATTAAGTAAGGACCTACACAGCGTAAATGGTAAGTCTACAACCAATCCCTAGGGATCCGCATGGCATTTAATGTGTTAAGTAACTATATGCATTTACCTGTAGATAATACAATTAGTACTGCATTGAGAACGCCAGCTTGTCCCACTATCCAACCAGATCTCAAGAAAACAATTACTCCAAAAATATTTATAAGACAAGATGTAAACACACCGTCCCAAGTTCCAAACAATACAGGTTGAGAAATGAAAAAGTTTGATTTCCACCAAGGATCTGAGCTCTGATAAAATATGACAAGATATAAATACAAGCATTACTTTGTTTGATGCAATTACTTACATATTCTTGGGCAAACAGCTCATTTGCACCTGTCTGATACATATCGGGTCCAAGTTCTTCGTACTCTCCATTATTCCTTCTTGTTTCATTATTTCTTTGAGTTTCTACATTATGCAAGCCATACCTGGACCAATCAATGTCTTTATTGCTCGCAGCATCTCCGTTTGACATTTGATTTCTGTCATTGGATTCCATGTTTCTATTCATTGGGATACAATAATTGGGTACAATAATTAGCTGCTCTACGGTAACAATATCAGTCTTCTTCTTTCAATTCCGACTTTGTAAAAGTAGTATAGAATATATTGATAAACAAATACAAAAGTTCTGTCTAGTATGCCTCATGTCTATTTAGTAATGCATAATCTCAGTATAGTAAATAGTACATAAATCATTGATTAACACTGTTCAAGCAAATGTTGTAGCTGCTATTATGTGTTTAATAAAATAAATATAAAATTATTTTGCTATTTCAGCAAGGAAAAAGCGTTCCATATACTTAATACGTTTGTTGTCAATCTTAACGAGGATAGGTTAGAATGCGTTCTCTGCGTATATGTACATGAATCAGTGGCTATCGCAAGCCTCTACTGTGTCATCGAAACTTAGTAGTGTCATATTTTTTGCAGTTTATCAATTTCTTATATCAATCTTATCGTTTCAAATATATCACCTAGTGGTGACGTGTTGTTCCACAATAGAACGACCATTTTTGATCTTTCTAACGGTACTGAACGGTACTGAACGGTACTGAACGGTACTGAACGGTACTGAACGGTACTATGCAGGTATGGGTTGAGTGTTTCATATACATATATAGCGTGTGCAGTATGTACTTACTCCACACGTCTTTGCTTTCATTGGCTAGCGTTCCGTAAGGTCTTGCCTCACACCAGACGTGTTAAATTGATTTAATATTGAAATTACTGGATATTTCAGATTTTTTATTTCGTAAAAGTTAGGAAACAAATTCATTCATTAAATGTTGTCAAATGCATTCTTGCCATTTTTATAATTAAAAATAAACTATTTCAATTGTCGGTAGTCCTAATGTTACCTGAATTCCACGAAGGCATTTAATAAACATAATTTGACTTTAAAATATACATTTATTCGTATCATTTATAGATTGTAAACAAATCATACCCACATAAATGTATCAATCTAGAAATACATTCATTCGTGACGACGCATTCATTCCATGAAGGTAGAAAATCCAGATAATTTCAGGATTTATTGAGGTCATTGTTCGTTTGCAACATAATGTCTACACACAGTCTCAAGATACAACTACACTCTCCTCATTCACGTCTCATAACGCAAAACATACGTTTTCTTTTTTTTTTTTGTCAGTTCCCTCAAGGAAACAATTTCAATGTAATATAACAATAATTCATAATTCTATCCCGCGAAATATTAATTCCTGTATTTACAATAACATTCATGCTCCCCTCCTCCATTTTTCACCGTTACTGAATTTTGTCATTTCTCGGCCACTCACGCCACAGGTACCAATTCCTACTCGACCATTTACATTTTCTGGTGTGGCAAATATACTCTTTTTAATTACGCCTTTCTTCGAAGACTGCTCATGTAACATAAAAAACAAAACAATATAAACAATTGATCAAGTCTTTTATAAATAAATCAGACTGCTGGTGTTACCTTGTTTGTAAATGCTAGCCATTTGTTTTTCTCCATTTCACGTTCTTCCTCTAGTTCTTTAAATCGTTGAAGTTTCCTCTGTTTCTTTTTCTTTAGGTATTCCCTCTGTTTATTGGGATCCGAACCCGCTACTGCAGCAGCTTGCATTTTTCTGTAAATTAATGAATTTATCAGACATAGGAGTACTTCAATTGAAGTAACTGAATAAAGACCTGCAGCACGACAATATACTGATACATGTACCATACATTTTCTGCTAAATCTAAAAGTATTGCGACTATTTAACAGATAAACATTTATGAAATTCTTATAACTTGAATAATAAGAACTATTTTGATTTATTTTATAATAGGTGGAAATGTACTCTGGATTTATAAATGATGATAATAACTTAGGGTTTACTTAATTGTTAGTCTGAAACATCTTCAATCACTCAATTCTCAGTTTCATCCATTACAATAAACACTAAAACCATACATTTACCATAAAAGTAATATTTCATTAAAATCTGATATTTCCTGTTACCTTTTCCTGGTTTCCGGCAATGTACATAGATAGCGCATCACCAAGGGATAAATCAACAATATTGGAATTTCAGGTCAAGGCACACCAAACAGTAGAGTGATTATGATGGCCAATTAGGAATAGAGGGATAAGGAGAAAAATTAATGATTAGCATTACAAAACAAACGACAATATACTTTAAAATCTGGCGTATACTCAAACTTAGGCAAGATTGTATTAATCTTAAATTATTAGTGAAAGAAATAAAACATAGTAGCCAATCACTTACTTTGATTTCTGATCTGCCCAATCCGATGCTGGCCTTTTGGCTACTGATTTTAGTTGACTTAGCATTGTGACGTCGGTATTTTTATATTCATTGAAAGTTACATTCACGACTCCATCCTCGCTTATTACATCTATGGTTGCTTCATAGTATCTGAAAAGTTATACATTAATCATAGAAGATACGTTACTTGTAGACAGATATTCAACATGGTCATGAGAATCTCATGAATGAAATGATAATGGCTGTCAGTTAAAGTATGTCACAAATGTTTTATGTTTACATATTGCTTGAACGATAGATAAAACAACATTAGATTCACGTTAGTGTTACTAACATTAAGGTTTAGTGAATTCTAAGATTATAACACGAAACAATAATCACAAAATATTGGTTTTATCAACTTGAGAGTCCGAAAGGGATAATAATATATCGTTAAATGGCATTAAGAACTACTTACTTGCCATCCTCGCTCCAGGGTGCCATGCACTGATCACCAACCTTCCATTTATTGGCCAGAACTGCAAGTAAAATAGGATCTTTAGCATCCATGCCATTGGCTTGCCTTTTTTCCTGTTGTTGTGATTTAATTAAATCATGTGTCAGCTCTATTACTTCCTCGAGATCAATTTTCAATTTCAGGAGTTCTTCATTTGTCGGATCCGTGGTAAGCGCTGCTTCCACCTAAACCGAGAAAACCGAAAATTCATTTCTGCCCAAGAGCTCGTAAACAACGACGGGATCACCAAAAATGGACTCGCCATTCCACCATTTCGATGAGGTTAAGCAAAAAACAAAAGTCTCACCTGCTGGAGCTGCAGTTTATAATTCTGTAAATCGTCCATGACGAGGCTTGGATCAGCAGTGTGTTAACAAACCCTAAAATAACGTTTGCTAGCGGTTCTTTTCTTTCTGAATGCTACTGTCAAGAAAGCAAGTAAAAGCGAACACTGGCACTGGTGAACACCCTCTCCGATGTGTATGTATATACACGACGACATCTATGACACGAATCTAATAAACCCAAGACAAGCCATAAGATGGCTTATCTGTAGCGCAGCGTTCGGCAACATTCGGTAAACAACAAGGCATTAAATACAAGCCACTTTTATTTTATCACAATATAAAAAAGCAGGTAACGATAGATCCTTTTTGTATTACAAAATACAGTTGATTTTTCTTCTTATCTTATTTGAAAACTCTTTTTCCCGGTCCCAATTTCTGGTCGGTAAATCAGCTTGCACTCACAGGTGGCGCCATCAGTTAGAAACTAATTTCATGAATCAGATGATTCTTGCCTTGCCATAAATTCCTCTCTGGCCATAATTTATATATGTAGTCAGTGGTCTCATCGGCGTTGAAGGAAGCAGAAGGACGCTAACGTCGCGAGCACAATATATAGTCAAAACGAAAGAATATTTGTATTTTCTACTGGAATTCTGTGAAAAGTCTTATACAAATATGAATTACGAACATTACTACGATAGAAGAAACGATTCATATGTAATACATTTCTCGAATTTTCACGGGATAAGTGAAGACGAAATCAATAAAATGTTTTCCGTTTATGGCTCTGTGACTATACGTGGTACAGGTGGTCAATTTGGTTTCTATTTTATACGATATAAAAATTTAGAAGACACCATAAATTGCCTAAATGGTTTCAAAGATCATAAGAGCATTAAGATATTACCACATAAACACAAAATTAACCAAAAATGTAAGAACAAGACACATAAACCTGGGAAAACAGAACCAATCAATCTCTCCAATTCTGAAGAAGCAATTCAGAAGCAATCGGGTTATCATAATGTGGTCAGTAAAATAGACAGTGGTTGTGACACCTCTATTGGATCAACGTCAACGAAGATAGTACACATGAACAAAAGAAGATCTGAAATTTCGATCAGCTCTGAAATTGCTGACCAGACTACAAAGACAATGGAGAGTTCATTTGACGAAGGTGAAATTCCTTCCTTGGTCTATAGAAATAAAAAAACCATTATTCCAGCTCAAGAGGTGATTATAGCCAATATTGATCCCAGTGTAGAGCTAAAAGAGATATTAACTCTTTTCAATGATCATCATCCGATCGCAACAACAGACATCCAGCAAGTACCATACTCTGGAGTTAGGTACATTCATGCTTATTTCATGACAGTGAGTGATGCATTAGCAGTCGAAAAGAAATTTGACAAGTACCGATTGCGTGAACATATTCTTATTGTTCTGAGACCAGAGATGTTGATAAAGGAAGCAATTTATATGTAAATGGTTACATTAAGCTTCACGGTTATATTATATTTCTTTAACTGTGAAGGACATTCTTAATTGTATTATATGTATTCTGAAATTACATGGCATGTTTTTAAACTTATACAAGAAATATGTAATTTGTGAAGCGTTATGTCAATTGACTTTTTTAATTAAAAATTGAACAGTTTGAAGCGTTCTCTATGACAAAACAAACACCTACGCAAGTGATCAATATACCCTAACCAAAGTACTATGGTAAATGTCCGAGTGGCTGACCATGTACCGGCAGAGAAGTTTGGGTAGATGCGCGGATTATTAGTGTTGAATATTGATTATATAATGGATAAAATAAGGTGAAAGGAGTATATTGCACATGTATTTATATTTATAATATATAAGTAATTAGATTAACAATAATATGTAAGGACCGTTTTTTGTATTGGGCAGATAGAGCTCAGGCTCTCCAACGCCATCTTTGTATGATATATATAAAGGGAAGAATAAACGATAAACCATAAACCATTATTATGTTGGTGCATATAAGATGTCCAAATTTAGAATAAAGCTCTTAGTTATTAATATCTTCAATTCATATGTCAACGAGAAAATCGGTCGAATTTTACTTAACATTTGTTAAAAATGTGGGGATCTTTGCGCCACAAGATAAAATCCCCTAGGCACGCGCTGAAGGCTTTTCGAATTTTATTACTGTCCGGATACCGTGTATGTATGTACATAGTACAAGTGACACGACTTGAGGTTATGTGCAAGTATGGAAAATACTCGCATGTTCTTGTAAATATATGTATAAAAATGCATAAACTTTAATTAGATTTATATTTTATGGTACCGCTCCAACGTTAAATGCGGGTCATAACATTGCATTCGTAAAGGTAAATATTTTTAGCAAGCCTTGTTTTATATTGTAAGCATGAACCATGTTAATAATGAAGGAAATTCATTATTTTTATAGCTTTAGATGGCTTTAGATAGCTTTAGATCTATCTCGTTTGATTCTATGAACATGTTATTCCTTTGAGGCTGTTAAAGAAAGTAGGAACACCATGGCTGTTGATCCTGGAATTATATGTTTCCGTCATTGCACCTCAAAAAGCATTTTTTGCAAAAGGGTTCTAGAAGTGTGTCCAATTTGTCAGTCACATATTTTGGATTATATTATAGAGCCTTTTTTAGTACCATATCCATACACAAATGCAACATATCATCCAGCTGCTATAATTGTTAGACCATCCCAAGGCACATTCATAAATGATTATGATGTGTTCAAAGATTTGCATATAGGAATAACAGATTCAAGTGGAGTTATTTATGAATATGATAAACAAGGCATCATCTTGAATGACCAATCAAAGTGGACAAGTTGTATTGCATTCAAAATAACTCCAAACTCTTGGGATTGCCATTGGGATGCAACTCTAAAAAATATGTTAGAGTCTGCAAAGTGGAAGTCTGAAAATTATGATGAAACAGCAATGAATTGCTTTGACTTTGTTATGGAGTTCCTAAATAATTTGCAATACATGAACATAAGATTTGAGAGTAAAGCAGATTTCTGCAACGAGTTCATTTTATCAAAGATTCAAGATGCAATTAAATACAATTGCATATTTAAAAAACTTGAAAATCATGACTTTTTTATATCATAAGCACCTTTCTCTTTTTTTATATTTATTTGTTTTTTTTTTAATTTTGTATTTGCATATTTAACTACAATGAATTAAACAAGAATTTATTTATAAAATTGTAAAGAGTGTTTTATTTTCTTATCCTAGGTCAATTTAACAGTAACATGAGCTTGAAAAGAATTGGACTGCCCTCTTTGGGATTGCGCTATAGACAGAGGTTTTACCATTGCATACGAAATGCATCATCCACAGTTAATGAACACAAATTTGATGTTATTGTAATTGGGGGTGGTCATGCTGGAACAGAAGCCTGTGCAGCAGCTGCTAGGATGAATGCTAAAACTTTATTGGTCACCCACAAGAAAAGCACAGTAGGTATGATTCCTATTTATTAGAGGTGTGCGAAAACCTGGAAATGTCGGGTTGGGCGGATCAAGAATTTTATTCGGGATCAGGATGAGTTCTTGAAAATTTCAGGATTTCCAAGTGTATTCGAGTTTTCGAATGTATCGAGATTCTCGAAAATCCTAATATCATCAGATAGCTAACATTAACGGGTTCTCGACCATCTGTACTATTGATACAGTGAAATAAAGCTTTGTGGAATCATAGTTCAGAACAATGTTTTGACTGAACAGGAGAAATGTCGTGCAATCCATCCTTCGGTGGAATCGGCAAAGGGAATCTCATGAGAGAAGTAGACGCTTTGGATGGGATTTGTTGTCGTATATGTGATCTGTCTGGGATGCAATATACCATATTAAATAAACGCAAAGGTCCAGCTGTATGGGGTTACAGAGCACAAATCGACCGTGATTTATATAAGAAACACTTACAGGAAGAACTGTTCAACACTCCCGGTTTACAAATATGCGAATCCTCTGTAGAAGATTTAATCATCCAAGGAGATTCTCCAAGTTGTCACGGAATAATTCTTAGTATGCTCATATTATGACCATACTAAATCTGTTTTTCAAAAAATTAAGAATTTACTTGTTGTAGAGGATGGTACAAAAATATACAGTGGAGCAGTTGTTATAACAACTGGCACCTTCCTGAAGGGTCAAATCAATATTGGTTTAGAGAAGAGACCTGCTGGAAGACTTGGCGATGAACCAAGCATAGGTTTAGCTAATACATTAGAACGGATTGGATTCAGGATGGGAAGATTGAAAACTGGTATGTACCACTTTAACTATCTTTCTTACCTCCATAGTATTACATTCACGAGACCATTGTGCTATTTAGGTACTCCACCACGAATAGAAAAATCTACCATAGATTTTTCCAAATGCAGTTTGAAGTTGCCAGACAAAGTACCAACACCTTTCTCATTCTTGAACAAGACAGTCTGGCTACCCGCAGAGAAGCAAGTAAGCTGTCATCTAACATTTGCAACGGAAGGTGTGTCCAAAGTAGTAAAAGAGAATTTACATTGCAATTCGCACATAACGGAGGAGATAAATGGGCCGCGATACTGCCCAAGCATAGAGAGTAAAGTGTTAAAATTTCCCGCCTCCGAGCACCAAATTTGGTTGGAACCGGAAGGATTTGACTCACCTGTAATATATCCCTCGGGATTATCATGCACCCTTCCAGCAGAGAAGCAACAGGAGCTGATTCGGTACATACCAGGATTAGAAAATGCCAAAATGTGTAAGTTTCCTCTCTTTTGATCATAATTAGACTGCGGATCATATGCATTCATGGTAAAAATGGGTAAATTAAATAGAAAACAATGGAAATATTTAAAGAATTTGAAAACACCTTTCTTTTATTTTCGACTTTTTAAAACGATTAAGCAAAGAAATAAATGTTTATGTGGCTTTAGTATCTTGAAATTAATCCAGACAATGTTTATTTTGCATAAAAATCCGCAATCTAATCATAACAAATTTTTCCGATCGTGTGACTAAAAATTGTACTATATTTCTGTAGTGAGACCTGGCTATGGTGTCGAGTACGATTACATAGACCCTACAGAGTTGAACGTTAAATTGGAAACGAAGAGGATACCAGGATTGTTTCTTGCTGGACAGATAAATGGCACCACTGGTTACGAAGAGGCTGCTGCACAAGGTATAATAGCGGGCGCTAATGCTGCAGCTAAGGTTTGTAATTAGTTGTACCAATCTCCGCTCCAGCTCTATTTTGAAAATAACATTCAGGATTAATTTACCAGGTTCTCAAGAAAAAATCATTGATAATAAGTCGGACAGAGGGCTACATAGGCGTTCTTATCGACGATCTCACTACTCAAGGGACAAACGAACCTTACAGAATGTTCACCAGCCGCGCGGAGTTTAGGCTAAGCCTGCGACCAGATAACGCCGACCAAAGGCTCACCAGGAAAGGATACGAAACGGGTTGCGTATCGGAAGAGAGAATGTCGAAGACGGAAAGCCTTCTGTCGAAATTACAAGATGGTATAGAGTTGTTGAAAAGTGACACCCGATCTACCACAGAATGGCGAAGATTGTTGAATATGCGCAAAAGCAGAGGTGTTCAACGCAAGTCTGCCTTTGAAGCGTTGAGCATATTCGAGGATCGTGTTTCCATCGAAGCGTTAATCAAAGTACTTCCGGAACGATTTCAACATTTAGGCGACGATCCAATAGTTGCACGGAGATTGGAGGTACATACTGAACATCATTTTATGCAGCGCGATTGCGTCTTCTTTGGTGCTATCGAACGTACATCAGAGTTGCCGCGTGTTTCACTACAACTAATACCGGTAAATCAGTAGATGCTCATCGTTGATTATTATGACCGCTCAATTGATCTTCTAGATAGAGGCGCTTTACGCGCGCGGGATCGAGGAACAACAGCACGAGGTCAATGAAATTCGCAAGAACGAGCAGATGATCATACCTCAGGACATCGACTACAACTTGTACGTTTGATGATTGCAATATTCAAAATATTATTGTAAACAATTGCAACTGTTTTTGTGTATCGTTTTAGACAAAAGTTGAACTTATCCAGTGAGGAAAAGGAGAAATTGTCGAAACTGCAGCCGTATACGGTAAGTACACGGGTTGCGATACCTAATTCTAACATCTTAAATTACTTGTAAACTGTTTGTTAAATGGACAAATGTTCCGAAGAAAAATTGTGTGGCATCAAGGGAGGTCTGAAATGTAGTCATTAATTTTTTGCTATTTTACTTTTATTTTGCTTTTCGTTGACCTCTGACTGGAAATTTAATAACAAGCAGCTAACGAACGATTTAAGGTGACAGAATTAGGTGCATCATCCTGTTCATTAAATAGTAACTACCCTGGCCGATATTTCTCTTTCAACGTTGTTGATGGTTCATATGCATGACCACAGATAGCGGCAGCCAGTCGAATCTCAGGCGTGACTCCAGCGACGATTCTGCGACTGATATATTACATAAAATCGAATCCATGTACTGTATAATGTCGATATAGTCCAAATAAACAATTTCACCTTGAAGCCTGACCGCGGCCGTTCCAGATTTATTTATTATCATGCGCGGTCTCTCTCGACGGAGCCAACGAGGCAAGTCACACGCCGAGAATATCGAACGGAATCATTTACCAAACGTCGACCCAAATTCTAAGGATGTCACTCAACTATCAGCGAGTAAACGTTCGACCTACGAACTGAGTAAACAAAGGGTCGTTGCACCCGTCGGTTCGGCCACCGGATGCAACGTGGCTGCTACCATCGATCTTCCTTAAATAAAGGCTCGCCTATTCGACAAGAATTATCGGGCGTCGATGTTTGCCCCCGTTTCGAAACGTTTGGGATTAATGGCGACACTCTCGTCGACGCGGTACCGTTCTCTCTCGCTCTCCAGACTCGGAATTTAACGCAACGCCGGGGAACACGGATCTAATTAACCGGCTGTAAAATTCGTTCGTTTAATAAGAGCCCGGGCGTAATTGTCCCCGACTAACAATGCGGTCGAAGTTTCCGGCTTCGCTCGGCTAATGCCCGAGTCCGTGACAGGGAAGTTGCCTGATTGAATTAGAAAGGGTCTGTCCGGCTCCAAACTTCCCGCCACCGAATCGATGATGCATACCCGGGGCAAACGTCGTTACACGATTATTGGGCTAATCAATTTAGATTCTATGGGCGCGTGCACTGGCGCCGTCGCGTCGTTGTAAATCGGAGAACTCTGCGAACGGTGCTCGAGGTCGTTCCGAATTAGACTGCGGATGTTTATCGGAACATAGAGATTTTTATGAGCCACTTGACCGTCGCTGCGATCGAACAGACATTCGTTTCGCCAAAGACAGGCTCGCAGATACTTCGGAAGATTTTAGGATGCGCCAAGTCGCTCTGATGATGAAGTTTCTATGAAATCGCTTCCAGAAACACAATCTGTAGGACAGTAAGGTTCAGGATAGTTCAGGGGTTGGCGAATGAAGGCTCCCGGCGAACGTACTAACAGTTATCGTTTATTACCATTAGTGCGATAGTAAATACTGTTACGATACATTGTACAGGAATGGTGTACGCTTCGGTCGTAGTACAGGGTCGTTGTAATCGTAAACTCTCTACCATAAGTGAATCGACAGTCCTCTACATGTTGAATCGAGCCGAGACGAGCCCCGCCGCAAGGCTCGTCCAGGTTGGTCTCGACCAGTTAATACTATTGTCTCTTTCTCTCTTTCTCACACACACACACACGCTCTCTCGCTCTATCTCTCTCTCATTCTCTCTAAATCTGTATACATATAGCCTCCGTATTCTCTCCGAAGAAATCCGCACGCGTTTCTTCACAACAGTCTGCACAACATCGAACAAAAATTGCCTGCTGCATCGGACGCGAGTGTAAAAAATGTACAAAAAGTGAAAGATTTCCGCGAAACCAGCGGGAACCACCTGGAGTTTCGAGTGATCTAGGCTCGGAAGGAGAGAAGAAGCGTTCTCATGCGATTCCGAAAGATGTTGGCGCGACATACCGACGCGACGCGCGTACCATCCGCGACCGTCGCGATGTTAAATTCAACATTGGATTTTCCGCCGCGGGACCGCGTGCACGCACGTAAATTACGCGATGGCACGCGGCACTCGATAATCGGCCGAGCCATTGCTCGAACGACTACGGATTTTCTCCAGGAACGACCATACTCGTCGGTCGTCTCTCTCCTTCCTCCTCGCTGGAGAACGCACGTTCGGTCTTCTCTCAGGTGCTGTCCGCGTGATTCGCGCGATTCTCAAGCTTCACCTTAACCCTACGCCTCTATACTGGCAAGCTACCGAGTACACTACCGCTCAAAACCATCTGATCGCACAACAATCCAATGGATTCGCAGGATTCTTCGATTTTATCCGCGCTACATTCAATTTTTCCTCGGCGCTCAAAATGGCATCCCCATTTTACTCAACTTTTGTACCGTAACTAAACGCTCTGCATCGATTGTAAGAAACTGGAGTTGAAATTTCAGTCCTTAATCATTTTAATAAGCTGTATAAAATATAAACTCTCGCAATTTTTTCACTGTTTTACAATTTCAGTGAACAGTTGGCCTGATCGGAAAAGAACGGTGCGAGATCGATCGGAAAGCAAATAGCCCGTGTTGTCTCTTATTTTCTGTATTCCTAGAAACTGACTGTCGTGACTGGCCAACTATTTCTGAGCGATAGTGTACGCACAAACGCGCGTGTATACCAGCTACCCTAGAGCTATCGATTCGAATCGTGTACTTACCAGAGACGCTCGCGTACATCTCGCAGGATAACGCGGCTATCCCGGCAATATCAACAGCGCTACGCCTAATACATTACCGTTCATCTTATTGTTCGTACGCCAACAACGTCTACTCCGAATAAATTAGTTTAAGGCTACGGGTGTCCCTTGGCTTAGGTTATCTTAACTACCTGACTAACTATCCGCCGACTACGACGGACGTTACGTTAATGTACACTGGGGCCCGATCGACCGGCAGATCCTGCAGACTCGAGCGATCTTCGCAGAGTTGCCATTCTTATTGCTTTCAGCCCCCCTTTGAATTATTATTACTTTTTGGTCGTTAAGAAACTCAATTTATTAGATGCACCAATAAACGAATTAGAAAGAAAACTGCTGGACAGAATTCATTTTTCTCGGGAAGACAAAAATTACAGCAGTCGGAACGACTTCAAATGATGACGTGCAACAGAGCACTATTGAATAATTAATCTGTGCTTTCTAATATTCTGAAAGGTGTCTCTAAAAGATGTATAAAGTTCACATTTGTACGAAGACATCTTCCAGACATTTTTATTTTCAAAGATGATAGTTAATGATTGATGCAGTCGACTTTAATTAATTAAATGGAGCTGAAAGTGTAATATTGAATAGTTAACTAGATACGTAGTTAATTACTTTACAGATGCATTATTTACGGATGCAGGAAATTTTTATTTTGCACACGAATCCGGCAGTCTGTCAATAACATTTGTCTCTAATAAAATAGAAGGTGTCTACCATTTTAATTTTCGGGGATCACAACAGCGGTAGATTAGGGATCAACCAGCTGGATTGCATATCGGTGCAGCTAATGAACTTCACTTCCAGCTTGTGTTCGGCGTGCCATTGTCCATTTTGGCAGCCGATTGTCCGCAAAATGGCCGCGTAGCCCCGCGGTCTATGGGATCCGCCGGCGTTGCCGGACGCCTAATAATAACTTACAGATTTAGTGGGCCGTTAGAGCAGCGTTATCGTCCAATTATCGCGATCCAACGTACGCAGTAATTATACACGTAATACAATGACGAGTGAATGCTATCTACAAGGATGCGATGGCGAGCGGCGATCAATGGAGGACGAGACGCGCGGCGTCGGGTTCGTGGCCGTGCGTCCATCTTGGACAGATGGATCGTGGGAGACGTTTAATTGATCCTTGATCCAGAAGACGAGAAAGTCCCCCGACGATTGAGTGCCACGCGGCGACCGTCGCCGTGCGACGTCGCGCATTGTTCGCCGCGATTATACACAGCGAAAGGGGATTTGTAACGAAGTTACAGCTCGTTAATACACTAATTACACGGTGCCGTTCGCACGCTCGCATTGTCACGCGATTAACTCGCATCAGCTACAACCTGGCACGCACTAGACGCACGCAACGCGAGGACGGGGACGTCGTCGACGTCTCTCTTTCTTTCGAGTCTCCGGGCTGGAAAATTTCCTGGTTCCCCCCGTCATCGTCATTAAACGCGAACGACGCCCTCGTCCGCTCTCACATTCACACCGAAGAAGAAAAGGAACTAAGGAGGCTCGTGAAAAGATCCGCTCCCGCTCGAGGATCGTGTGTGCTTTTTCTCCGAACACCAGTCTTTGTTTTTCAATTTTTTTTTTCTTTTTTTGTTGAGACCATGCTCGCAGTTTCAGAGGATCCTCGAATGGAAACGGAAAGCTTTTTGGCTAGCATGAGCGATGGGTGCGCGCGGCTCAGTCTCTTGGGTGCACCTGAAGAAACATATGACGACGATTTTACTCTCTGCGGCTGGTTCGTGCCGCTCGTCAAAGGCCGCGCACGTGTTGCTTGGCGAATAGCAAAACTCGAGCGCGGCGTTATTAACTCTACATAGAGGTTTTATGCGGTGCGTGCGATCGCTGCCCACTTCCGATCACGTTCGCCGCGAACTCGATCCGGAAATCGATATCGCCGCTTGTTTCTTATACCTGTCTTTCTCGCCGACGCGACGCGGCTCGGCGCGAGCTATTACTCCACGCGGTTTTCAAACTTCGCGATCTCGACGGGGCCGGGACTCGAACGTGACCCCATCGACGAGCTACCGTGATTAATTAACCCCCCGAGAGCTCGTTAAACTACGAACTTACTTATATCGTTACTTGGCGGGATAGACGGGTATGAAGTGGCGTAAAAAATCGCTTTCTCCGATGAAACTTGCCGTTTCGTATAGAGACGTTCCCTGTCGGGCCATTTTTGCATTTAATTTGAACTGAACTACAAAAATTGATTTGTAACCCTCGTCTGTCCCTTCTGTGACTGGCGTTGATATAGAGATTTTCCTTGTGGGACCATTTTTGTATTCGATTCTGATTGGAAAATCAATTTTGAACAAGGACGTTCGGTGTCAGACCAGCTGACGTGGCGGTCAAAGTGCTGCCCGAATGTCACAGAGGAGCAAGAGAAGTTCAATAGAGCAGAAAATCGAGGGTGTTATCGTTAACATTGTTAAAAAGTATAAAATACGATACGAAAGGTGAAGTACGCTCGTCTAAAAATGGCAGTGAGACAAATTATTTGATTGTGCATTGTTTCCCGATGCGTGTCGTGTCAGTCCTTGAGTTCAAGGCGCACCGAAAATGGTACCCACGGCAGGGAACGAGTCGAGGGAGAAATAGAAGATGAAGAGTGTAACGAGGGTAGTTCTTGCTCATAGGGTTAACTATGCAGACGGAGGATAAGATCTCGGGCGAACGTAACCGGAAGTTGCTGGCCGAATATCGCGGCCGCACGCGCTGAACGCGAGAACCGGGAGGAGATTTCACCTGGTCTCGCCTGGTTCCCCATTGTATACAATTCGGCACGTTGAACACCACATTTGGAAGGCATTTCCGAAGGCATTGAATTCCTAGAGTGTATTGTCACGAGTTCGAGTCGATTATGCCCTGACCTACCTGCGTGTACGTCGCCGCGGATGCGTGACTCACGTTAACGGTTGAAGGAAACAGAAGTGCGTGTATATCGTTAAACGGGGCGAGGAGGAACGGAAAAGGACTCGCCCGTTGACAGATCGCGAACGACGGAGCCGTTTCGCGGTCCTCTGTGTAAAATCTCGAAAATCTGCGGTATGAAAAGTACAAAAACATGGTTCGCAAATCGTATACGATGTCGCCTCTTTGTGCTTCCGGTGGACACTCTGTACCCGAGTCGACCGACTCGTTCCTTCTTTCGATTATTTATTCACCAAACGGAAAAATAATTCAAGGCTACAATCGCACGTGTGCGCCACTGCTTTGCTAGACCCTGAAACTTTATGCAATCTCAAAGAAACATACATCAAACAAAAATTTACTCACGAACGGTTAAAACGAACATAACAATACTGAATTTTGTTCATCTGCTATTATTATATTTTACTTAATAACTCACGCATAAAGTTCAGCAGTCCGATAAGCATTATCCCACTTTGCTGCGAGTACTAATTAACATTAAGCGAAAACTAAAATCATTTCTGTCTATTCGTAAAAAGCTTGTAGATTTTCGTTAATAAAACAACATAAAGGTACTCACTATCATTCTCGTAAAATAAAGAGAAGGTGCCGGGAAGAGGTTCGGCGTGTCTCGAGTACAGAATTACTGACGCGATCGTCGAGTCTCGTCGAGTGCTATTGCGAAAGCCGTTTGCTAATTATTTTCGAAGTGTTCTTATCGAAATCGATGGTCGGCAGTGAGCGGATATTCTCCCGGAACGGGACGGCTGCGGAGTGCGGTCGTAAAAAGACGTGATCGCGCAAGAAATCGTGCACGCCGGGATAAAACCATGAATGGATTACGCGCGATAAGCCCGGCAGGAAAGTACGCGGAATCGGGTTATTTAACGAGTGATCGATAAGCCCGATCGATGACGAGGCTCGCCGGTGTAAAACTCCGGACGTCGCGCATACCAATGGCAGAGGATTCCCCCCCCCCCCCCCCTCGATCGCGACTGTGTCGATGCAAATTTATGCTAAAGAAAATTGAAGCGCGATCGCTCGCGGCTTGGAGCGCGCCCGATGAATAATGAAGCCCCAGGCCGAAAGTAGACACCATGGGATAGCACGATTTTCTACGGAGCTTCGTGCGAAACACGGGGGTCAAGGTCGATCTGCTTTTTTCCCTTGGAAATTTCATCCTGGGAAGACTGAGAGGTGAGCATCTCGAAGAAAAATAGTTACGAAATATAAAAAAGATACTGATTTTATCTGGTCATACTTCAAATTTGGCACTTTTGAATATTTTTCCAACAATCTGACTTCATATAATAAATTTTGAAGCAGTATTAAAGCCAATATAGAGCAGAACTGTCGTCCCCAAAAGATTAATATCACCACGAACGCTGCGAATGCTTTTTATTTCAATATACTCAATAATTCAGGAGCCGGTTCAACTTTGACAACCGAATAAATCATTTCTCTCACCTACAACGTTCGCAAAAAGTTATTTCCTTTCAGAAAAACAACACCGAATATAAATGATTTCGCTCACGAGTTGCTCAATCTTGATTTCTTCCACGATCCCGACCGTCCCGATTAAAACTCGATTTCCCCGAACGTAGCAATCGTTCCCCGAACGCGAAATTCTGACCGCGGCCTGGACGGGCCGAGTCATTGCGCAAAAACAAATGAGAAAGAAAGAAAGAAAGCTGGATCGTTGCTCTCGACGGTCGTCGATCATCGTTACCGTTGCTGGAAGAGAGATGCTCACCCCGAATCAGGACCGACCTCGGCTGGCGCCGTTTATTAATAACATTCGAACAAAGTAGCGTCTCGTATCGGGCACGCGTCGTCTCATTAGTCCCCCGTTTATAAATACCCGATCGACGGAGTGGTCGCGGCACGTCCCGTTGCAAACTCTTCGTGGTTCAGTGGCGGGTGGAGGTGTGCGAGGACCCGAAACTGTCGGGTCGGGACGGGTTGAGAATATTTTTCGGGGCGGGTTCTAGAATGTTTTGGTATGCTTCGGGAGTCCTGAGAGTATTCGGGATTCCCAAATAAAGATGTTGGGAATCCCGAAATTTTGGAGAACCCGACCCGGCCCGATGATCGGGTTCCCGCGCAGCTCCGATCGCGGGCGACGAGGTCGACGATGCACGAATTACGTTTCGAACCCGAGGAACAAGAGAGACCTGGTCCCCGGGGAAGGTTGAACCTGGTCTCTATGAATATTTGTCGCATCGCGTTGTTTTCTCCGCTCTCCCATTGTGTTCTACCGTGACAATGAACTATTCAACGTGACAGGCTCTCGGCGTGTCGCATTCCCCGCGGCCGGGTCCACGGGGACAGTCGTCTGCGACAGTCGGCGCATTCTTCGCGGGGACTTCTGTCGTCAAGGTCGACGACCTCGGGCGCTAGGAGCCTTCGACTCGAGGCCTACATCCGAGTACAGCTGCCGCGGAGAGTCTCTCTCGATCGCTTGAAAAGTGGTCCGGAACCGAGGTTCACGGTCCTCGAGGTCATCGACCCGGCTCGACGGTTGGCTATCGAGCATCCAGCATAAGCATCGCCGATCGGTATTGTTCTGGGTGGATCCGATAACGGCCGGGTTGTAAACTGAAAATCCTGCCTTCCTCGACCCTATCGTCGCGACCCCTACGCGTCTACGCGCCTCTACGCTCCGGTGGGAACGCTCGTATCGCTTCGTATACCGTGTTCTCTTCCGGTCTCCCAGCTCGATCAACCGCGGTTAACTTCCGCGTCTGGCTTTGGACGTCTATCTCTTCGTGAACGAGCTCTGCGCCCCGTCCTCTGGATCCCGTCGATCGGCTGTTTATTGATGATAGGCCGCAGACCCGATCCACGGGAGACATAGAGCTTCCTGCAAGCGATCAGAAGATTCCCGCTAAATCACCGTGGCGGGAAAAGCCAGTCTGTCTCTCTCGCTCTCTCTCTCTCTCTCCCCCTCTTTCTCTTTCTTTCTCTTTAGCAGATGGTCTCCAACGGGGCTGTCTTGGTGCTCGGGTTCTGGGTGACGCTGTCCCCCATGCTGGGCATCCCGTGGCTGGTCGTGCTCAGACCGTTACCCTGCCTTCCGGCGTTCGTTCGCGGATTCCTGTTGAACAGCCTCTTCAAGGCAGCACGCACTTGCGGCTGGCAACCAACCACCACGAAGATCAACACGCCCTGGAAGGCGTTTATCAGGTCCGTGAAGTACCAGATGTACTGCGGACCGCCGACTACCCACGACACCACGTCCGCCACCCAGGTGACGCCCATCACCACCACCAGCTTCATGCAGACGCGTCCTAACGCCGCTCTGGAATCAAAGAAATCGTCACTGTTAATGGTACAATACAAACGATAAGACACCTAGTTCAATAACTAGGAAGTTATTGAACTAGACGAAAGGTTTGTGCGGTAAAGCCTATTCTGTACGAACGGTATGCAGACGAAGACACTATCGTCAGTATTCGTTTAATTACTCGCCGCGAAGATCCGAGCAAGCGGGCTCCCACCTGAATTTTTCATTGTCCGTTCGCGGTAACAAGCGGCCGCCGACTGTGCCCGCATTATTTTGCCGAATGAAAAGCGCACCTGTTCCAGTTTGATTCGCGCATTATCGAGTAGCACGAGCGTAGCCGACGAGTTTCCGGCTCGAAAAACCGGCGCTCGATTCAATTAGCACAGCGTTCAATTACGACGGGCATAAATCAGACCCGGCGAACGTATCCGTTTGTTCGGCATGACACGTTGCGCCGCGTAATGTATGCATCGCATTGTGGTCGAAGTCAAAGCATTATTAATACGTTCCGGCAGAACATTCGCGACCCGTTACGGTGTCGTGTGTCGGGAAATTATGGCGTTATGAAGGTTACACCGAACCCCCGTTCTGGTTACCTTCCATCACCGGTTCCCGTGTCCTCCTGACAGTCGCTTATTGCCAACCCCTCCGAGAACCAACACACACTTCTTTTCCTCGAACCGTTTGCGAGTCTTTTCAACCGTTCTGCTCTGTTATGCCTCCGAACTACGGAAACTTTTCACACGACGCGCCGGACGTCTGGAGACACCGCAATTATTCCTCTTAACCGTCAATCAACGACAGAAACCGTAATCGTGGATAGTTGACCAGTTGGAAAAAAAAGTTTGCTCGAAAACGCCTGTTCCGAGAACCGTACTGCTCTCGATGAAATATTCAAAGCTGCCGCCAAGGGGAGACCTTTTACAGCGGCTATGTTCATACGTATTTGTACGGCGATTGTTGATGTTATAGTTTGTTTATCCAACACTCCGGTGGGTTTGTGCTTGTGAGTTTATTCCGACCAATCTCGAGGCCATTTTGAAATAGGAAAACAGCTGAAAGTCATTCCGGATTAAAAAATCGAGCTGCCATTCTTAGGGGCCCGGGGTAGTCACGTCATTTTTTAATTAATAATTTCCATTCACAGTCTTCAGACACAGACTTAAGATCCGTGTTGGTCTTGATTCGACGGGTCTTAAATCTGTGACTAAACTTGTCACAGTCTTTGCTCTGTATTATCGATATTATGAGTTCTGACGCCAGAAATGTGCTTCAAGTTTTTGGCTTCATTTCGCAGAGAATCGAGACAAAATATAGCTCAATTTGTAGCTTGAGATATTTTCTAGTGCGCGTTGGTCTCGACTTCATCCAGAAAACTCATCCAATGGCATAAAAATGCTTGGATTCCACGGCATGCACATCGTCAATTTTTGGCCTACTTCTAACGCTTATATTACCAAATATCGGCATAATCTCGGCAGCTCCTGACCAGCGCGCACTGGATTGAACCTTCCTCTTTCGAATGAGCCCTTCACCAGCGACAAAATATTCTTATATAAGGACGAAAACTTGAGGCACGTAAAACCATTTTTTGACGGTAACGTAGTCACTCTACCTTATCGCGAATCTACGAAGACTGGGCCCTTTTGTGTGAAAATTAGACTTACTAGTTTATAGTACGTGATTTTATAAAATTCAATTGGAACTTGTATAAAGATTCGCAGTCCAGCAATAATGATTAGACAAATAGGGATCAATGTCGAGACGAAAATTGTTGGGAAAAGGTTTCCCACTTTGCGAATTGATTGAGTTAGAAGACGGTTCTATAGCGAGGTTCACCAACTCGTGGAAAATCGAAGGTCTGGCGAAAGAGTCGATTCCGAACGAGCCTCGGATCTGGTCCTCGGCAGGGCCGGTGGCAAATTCGATGGGACCGCGATCACGGTTCGCGTACAAGTTCGAAAGTGATTCCGGGCTCCCTAAATGTAGCGTGTCTGCGCGGAGGGTGGGGAGGGGGAGGAGGGGCGGTTGGGCTCGGATTATGAAAGTCAAATCAGCGAGGCGGACGTACGGGCGCGTAAAGTTTGACCGGGCTATTACGCGTCTGGCGATCGACCGACGGCACAATGGAGCCTCGAAACGCGACACGGGATGGATTTTCAACCGGACGCCGGGTATTGTTGTGTTGTGTGCAACGGTTGCTTGTTATTCCGCTCGCGGAATCGCTCGCTCGGGTTCGACGCGTGCGTTCGCGGGTTTCGATTTTACATGATCCGGTGTAAACCATCTTTTAACCAAAACTGGTCCGCGAACGGCGCGGCGGCCCCGTGCTCCGACAAAATCGCGCCGGCCCGGTCCGATTCTATTACTCACGGTCGGACACGTGTGCCGTTCCGCGGCGGATGTATGCATGTACGACGATATTATGCCGTTGCAGAACGACCGTGTAAAATCGAAAATCAAACAACGCCGGCCCCCGGGCCCCGGTTATAACCCGGTGAACTAATGGAAATATTGCCCGGCGATTAAACCGCGGACCACGCCGCCCGTTTTATTATTGATCCGGTTTTTATACGAGCGAATAATCCCGCGGTCGACCGGTTATTATTCGAATGAAAGTTTCATCGGCCCGGAACCCTTGAAAAATTCATCGGGCCGAGCCGCGGCCCGTACCTGGACAAAACCGATCGAAACATCCAAACGCTCGACGATGCGACCACATGCTAGAGGAATTAATTAGATGCTAGTTCGGCCAATGGAAGAGAAAAGAATGAAAATTAAACCGTCTGCGGGCTGAATCGATTAACCGTCTTAAACATTTGACTGAACTTTCTGAACCCTTCAGCGCACTTGGGTCGAAACTGTTAATTCGCTCGCAGACATTTCATTTAGACACTCGCCGAGAACTCGCTCTGTTTAAGATTTAATTTCAGGTGGTGTTCGCAGCAGTGGATTCAGGTGTCGCATAAAATTGGAAAGTTTCGACCGTGCGTTGATACGGTGGTGGAGGCTTACGAGGGATGGCGAAATTTGAATTTAAACAGCAACGTGTCGCCTCGCTCGATCTCGGGATCTTCGAGTTTCAAGTCGCTCTGCGGAAAATAGAAGAAAGCCGATTGCGACGGTCCGTGGTGGAAAAAGGAAGAAGTAGGATCGCGATCAGGGGTGCAACGACCAATGGCAGGCGAAGGAGGATCGTTCGCGGCAGACACTCGCTTGTATTTTTATTCGATGCTTCAAATTAATGCCACTCTATCCGTTCGGAAAGGAAGGCTCGCGGATCCACCGACGAGTTAATTGACGTAACGAGACAGAAGGGTGGATATGGATTGTTAGCGTCTGCCGAGATCGGAAATATCGACGGCATTAATAACAGAGAAAAAGGAAAAATGATCCCCGGGAAAACGGCGCCGACAGCCGACGGTATATAGCCTACGATCGCTTGTTACTCTCGATATAATGCGACGGATATTTAATGGTGAGCGTTTTGTCTAGACGACGCTATAAAACAAGCATTCCTCGCCAGCCGGCAAAATCGGCGAAAAAGCGTACACGGAAAATGTGCGTACGCGTGTGTTATGGTTGCACGTGTCGGATCTGGAGGAGCGTGTGCATGTGCGCGAACTTCCCGATATTTATATCGAATCAACCTTTCGTGGATTATCAGAAATCGATGGGATCCGACTGTCTCCGCGAATCGAACGAAAAAGTGGAAGCTATTGCAAAACATAACAGGGAAAACGGTGGATTTGGCGAATTCATTTTGCAGGATTCTGCACCCTGACTCTTCCACAACGTCACTGCAAAAGTTCAAGTTAGAATTCGCGGTATTGTCAAAGTTATTAACTACAGAAGCGTATGCGGCTGACACATATTTCTGGGTCGCTTCTCTGGAGACAACGTCGTCGTGGGTTTTGCATTATTAAGAAGAAGGTAAAATACCAACCGACTTGACATTTTAACTGTATCTTGGGAAAGAATTCTATAATCGTCTGACCTGCAATCGAGGCAATCGCATAGTTTTTGAACGTCAGAACTGCAGGTATTACTTAAATAAAGAAATTATTTATATAACAGCGTAGAATTTATATGACAGTGTAGAGTGCAAGTGATTTCGCGTTTTTGTCTTTTGAAAAGGAACTTTTCTTGCAGAAGATTCGGCGTGTTTCCTCGTTTCAACTTGGGACAAACGATCGAGAGTAATGTAGTCGGTCCTGTTGACGTTGGAATAACAACAATGTTAGTGAGCGAGGTCGGTAATTTTCGCCACGACTTCCGGTTACGGTTACGTCTAGCCAGGAGCATCCCCGAAGCCAACGAAAACAGAAGTTTACGATCGCGGGAACCTCGAAGAGCGGAAACGTTCCGGGAGCCGGAGTCTCGCGGCTGCATCTCGCGGGACAAGCATCATACGGCATGACGGTTATAGCGCGTGTTTTATCACGTTCAACCTTGTCGCCTCTGGCACGGGCGTAACTCAAAAGAGGTCCCTTTGAGCCGGGTCTCTCGCTTTATTCGCGGCGCGTTTATTTTCGCGGCGATGCTGCAACTTTTAAACCGTGACCGTGCTAGACCCGGTGTAACATTCGCGGAGGAACGGCGAGCTTTCATTTCCGAACCTTGAAACTGTTGCTTGCGCCGCTGCTGTCATTGTGCGGCACGCTAGGGATTATGCTAGGGACAAGGGAAAAGTCCATTTAGTTTTCGGATCTCGCGAGGCTGCGATATGGAGCCAGATGAAAATGTATTTCTTCTCTTAGTCACTTTTACGCTAAACCTACCGAGCACAAAATGCGACTGTGCAAAATTCTTCACTTCATACTTTATGCAAGTAATGCGTACACATAAACTGTTCTTTTTCGCACTGAATTTCAAAAAATTATAATCTATAATTGCACATTTTCCTGAATTTAAGTTTCACAGGCTTAATTGACACGGAGTTTACAGTTCCATGCTGTCAGGTCGATTTTCCCTTGATCTCGGTGGGAAAGCCTGTCGGAAATTACTAGGCCACACTGTACAGTCAACAAAGAGAACCCGAGCGTGGGAGCACACCGTGTTAAGATAGATCCGCGGATCAGCCTTGACAGAGATCGGAAACAATTTCTATTTTTGCGTGCGGCATTTATTTGTGCACGGTGAAAAAGATACTACGAGCCCGTTTCTAACGCGGACCCCGTCATGCGTACAGAGGCTCACGGGTCTTTTGAAAAACAGTCTGACCCTCGTCTTATTCTTCAACCGAGACAGTGTTTTCAGTCGGATTTCGTGTACGCGCGCTCGAGAGCATGGTCGTCGGTGCACTGCACGGGAAGTTCTTTAAAACTCCGGGGGAACGTGAGAATTCTGTTGAAATTTTACCAGGCGAGGCAGATTAAAAATGCGAGGTCGTTTACGTTGGTCCCGAGGAAAGTCGGTCAGGACGATTTCTCAAAGTAATGGAGCTGTTGAAAGTATGATGCATCGAAGCGGCACGAAATGTGCTTCGGCGCTGAATAATTGACCTTTTGCGAAAATAGTGCAAATCTCGTGATATCGAATGATACCCTTTTTAATATTATTTATTCCTACAATTTCAATTTCACCTATTCCATTTCGTCACGAACGTATAAAATCCGCAGTCGTGTTACAACACAAATAATTCCCATGGCTTCTCCTGACGAGGTAGAGAATTGTCTATAAAAATGTAAATCCGCGGGAGCATCTGCTACGAAATACAGCATAAAACTGTGTATACGGCGTAACACACGCACACGCAAAGTCTGTGCGCGCACACGAAGATTCTGAAGCAGCATGTTCAGAAGCGATCGACAAATGGCGCGACGCGTGGACCCGACGGTAATTTTTCCGGCAGCTCTTCCACGAGCCGAATATTCGTATCAGAATAACCGCGCGGCCGGATGAAAAAGAGCCCGGTCTCCCCGAAATTACGTATGGGGTTAGAAAACCAGGGGGGCTGTGGGGAACGAACGCGAGAGCTACAGAGAATCTGTATCCGCCATTATGGCGGCCGTGTCCCGTATGGAAACGAGGAGAAAAGAGAAACAAAAAGGAACAGACCGGGCCGGAGAAAGGGAGACGGCGAGAGGGAAATGGTAGAGGCTCGGGCCGAAAGAGAATCGCAAATTGAGATCGTCAATATCAATTTCGCGCGCGGGACGAGAGGGAGCAAAGGTGGCACGGAGGGACCCCGTGAACGAATGGAAAATAACGATTCGATGCCTGATATCTGTCGGCGCGCGGCCCTGATAAAATAAATTCTCCTTTGAGCCCCGTCGCTCTATAAAAAGGCTCGGCGCTTCGGCACGCTCGCATAAATATCCGAAAAAAATGTGATTCGTCAAACGGCACTCGTCGTCGCGGCGACTCGTTGCGAAAGAGAGCGCACACGGTCGCGCGAGGGTCCGAAGATAATATTTTCCTTTTTCTCTTTTTTTTTTTTTTACGCATCGATCTGGACAGTTTCTCCGGGAATTTCACGCCGGTTTACGACCACGTATCTTTTGCAGTTGTTCCGAACGGCGTTTCGCGAGCTTTGGACGCAGACGCGATTGTAAACCGCGAGTTTCATGAAGCAGGATTTCGAAAACGGCCCGCGTGACTCACCGTCCACGCCCGGCCAAGGTAATTGCCGGGCCGAAACCGGACTGTTCACCATTTTCTAACAATGGCAGGCTACGGAACGGAAAACCCGATCGGTATGACATAGTCCTGTTTGTTGGGTATCGACTGGTTCAAGGTCGATGCATACACGGTCAGGCCGGCGGACGAAATATTACAATCCTGGTTTTGTTTCTAGCATCAAGGAGAGGACCATTTTTGGGCCATTTTTCTGAGAAGGTTTGCCGCAGCTCTTCTCGAACGTCTAAAGCACTTCTGCATATTGTCAAGAACATTTTCAGTCTTAAAATTGTCTCTGCTCAGCAGTTAGAAAACATTACTGAAAATACACATGTCCATTACATGCATTAGATAAATATGGCCTTTCTTTGCACTCTAAAGAGCTTCTCTCGGATATTTGCAAACGACGATGAATTGCCAATTCACAGAAAAATGATTTCAGAAATAGTTGTACGGTCTCCCATAGTTTCCATCCATTTTTCGTTCCGTTGTATTGAAAAAGCGGTAGGATCCCAGCAGACTTTAATTGCTATGTAATTCCTTAGGATTATGATTGATCAATCGACGTATTAAAACAAACAGATGAAATTGTAACGGAATCCTGAAGAAACAAGAGATTCTGCATCGTCTGAACCAAAAAATCCAGGATTTTTCACTTGAGGAGCTCATGAGGTTGAACCAACGGCGCCGAGAACATGAAAAAGGGGCTTAGTGTCTCTATACCTGTCTGATAAGTATCTCTATTTAACGCTCCAGCAGACTATCCTTTCCAAAATCGCGGGTCAGTTATCTCGCTAATCAGACAAGCTCTCCGTATCTCTCGATCGTCCCGGTAAAAAATGGCAACTCTTAGGTGTATCAGGTCTCCTGCAGTCTCCAGGATTAAGCCGCATCGATCTCCCTCCCGTTCACCCCGATCTCGTTCTAAATACCGAAATCATCGCTCGTCAATCTTCACCTGTGTACGTTCGCAGGCATTGGGATTCCGTAGGGCCATCTTGTTAAGCGGATGTCCCGAGGCTGAGCGCGTTCGATGATCCCGATTATCCGCGAGGAACGTCTCCGATGGAGCCCAGTTATCCTTGATGTTTATCGGCCCCGAGCGTTGTCCTTCGCGCCGAAATAAAGCATCGTTCGCGTCCGCGCAATAAAACGAAGAAGACAAGACGACGCGACCGGGTCTCCGTTACCCGTTGTAGCGCATCGCGTTTCACCAAACTATTCTACACCGACGCGTTACCGTTGCACCTGTTAATCGTTGTGTATCGCGTTTACCAGCCGCCGCCCTAACCGACCAAACAAACGAGCTTCTTCAACTTCGCGGTTTAAGGTTCCCAGGTTCGCCGGGTAATCGTTCCGCGCAGAGTTTCTCGCGCGATTTCGCGGAAACGAGCCGTTTCCACGATCGCCTCGGACTTAATGGATCTTCGACGGTTTCTTTTTCCTAGAAAGTTCCGGTTGCTTGGCAGAAAAACCGTTTCCGCGGACACGCTCGCGAACGAAACGGAGACGCACGGTACAGCGAGTTGCGGTTCAACGTGATTTGGATCGGGGTTCACCGTGTGCCACTCGGTAAACTGAAAATAACCGGGAGCAACTCGGCCCGGCTACCGTTCGTTTCGCCGTTGCGGTTCTGGCAACGCTCAACGGAAACGGAAAGTTTTTCAGCGAGATCGAAGGCCCGCCTGGGCCCGACCCGCGGCTCTCCAGCCTTTTTGCGCTCGGCCGTTGCGAAAGAGGCTGTTGAACGTTCGCGGAAAAATCCCGTAAATATTTACGAGATACAAAGGCGCGGTTGGGTGCGGCGCGGGACGCAGAGCCGGGCGACTCGCCTCGGGATGCTCCGCAGGTAAATATTTTGTCTCTCCCGTGGAAGGAACAGGCGCGCCGTGCCGGTTCGCTGCGGATCTCGGCGAACGGCAAACCGCGGGACCTCGTTTCCCGAATGTCGGGGGTTAGGTTCTTTCTTCTCGAGAGAGACTTTTTATGCTTGGTACGCTCGACTCACCTTTCCGTGGTGCTCTTCACGAATTCACCCTTCCACAGGCCGCACGTCAGCTCGCGAGCCGTCGCCGCGAAGAACAGCAGATTCACCGCGAGAAGAACGCCGATCGGCCCGAAGAAGTACGCTAGGATCTCCATGTCACCTGTAATCAGAAGAGAGGAAATGTTTACTTAGGGCTGGTTCGAGGTTTATTGTGCCCGAATGTAATCCCTGAATGGTGGCGCTGGTTAGGGTTTGGGATTAGTCGCTGAGCTACCTGCTGGACCGCACCCTTGCACAGTTTACATTTTAGTTCGCTTCATCTCGTTTTTTAATGGCGGCTGGTCTGAGCGGTTGGATTAAGCTAACGATTTACCTGTGCGATCGTTATTTTAAGTATCTTCCTCAACCCCAAAATATGTAACTTTATTTGATATCTCGCGGAATATTTATTTTTACTCCTACATACCTTGCAAATTAACACTTTGACTGCCCAACTAGAAACCTCAAAAATTCCATGAAATCAAAGTAAGTTATTTAATGAAATAAAAATTGAAGAAGATTAAATGTATCATATTGAGTAGTTCCCCAACTTTCTTGCATTTTACAGATCCTAATTAAATTTGGTACAATGAATACATTAACGCAAAAATTCATTTTGAAACCTGGACAAATAATTCCGTCACCCACATATGGGTGACAAGGCAGTGAACGTGTTAAACATGTATGCCACAGCACGAATGCTACATGTATCGTGAAGTTAAAAAAAAAATACTACAGCATAAACCGTATAGAAAGCATACACGACAGACACATTGATTGACGTTAAAATAAACTTCAGAGTACAATTAGACCCGTCAATAAAAAATTGAAGGTACGGCCATAAAGATCAGCTTCGTGACTCAGAACAATGTGTATAATAAGCCTGCGGGCTATGATAGTATTTCTAGACTGAAACACCTCATAATATTTGCATTGTAAAATCGGACATATGAAGCAACCTAAGAAAGATGACGAGCCGCGGTCTAGATACAATATTTGAATTTAGCAGATTGCGGTTGAACCCTTCATCAGACTCGCGATTATGCGGCAATGGGTCAAGAATTAATTATGGTCGGACGAGGCCGCTGATTAATCCCGATTATCCCGCGTCGTCAAGAGGAAAGAACTGCGAGCGTGAGCGGCGTCGGGACAGAAGCCGGGACCTGGAAACACTCTAAATATCTGCTGGCCGGTCCGTTCAATAATAAACCCTCCGATCGAGCTTGAATGGCCGAGCCAGTTTATCTTTACGACGTTTAATTCAAGCTGGTGTGCGCGCGCCGAGTAGTCGGTTCGATTCACCGGGTCTCTGGCGAAACAGAGGACGAGTTGTTTTGCCGCGTGGCCGCGCCGATTAACCGGAAGTCGGTTCGACCGCCATTAACGATTAGGCGATCGCGAAACGACGGATCCCCGCTGGGTTGAACGACTCCCGTGCACACGGCAGCTCGAGCTTTTGCTTATTATAATTTCGTACGGGTTGCTTGTTATCACGGTGCCGGGCAAAGGGCTTTGAACCGGTAACCAGTTTATGATCTAGGAGATCTGACAGTCGACTTTGAGGCTTCGTGCACGTGCTGCTTTCTTTCTCGCGTGTGGACATGTTGGTTTTAACGTTTCACGCGACCGCTAATCCGGCGTTGACGAATTCTGACGTAGAATCTCGTCTCGAGGAGATTAGGCGCTACAGTGACGAGGAACGAGGCGGGGTCCACTGTAGCCCTCAGGTTCTTATTGTGTTAAACCCACCGGGGTGATTAGCAGACCAGGATATCTTTATGCAATTTTTTGTTTCGATAGTAAATCCTTCAAAAATTGTATTAACCCTTGGACTGTAAGGGCGGCCGGACGATTTCGAACAGTTTGATCATTCTTTCTTATAGTACACGATACATTTGCTAGCAGAATTAATAATGCCTAATGCAATTTAACCCTTAACGATCCGGAAGTATATCAAGTTTACTTCCCACCAGGTCCAAGCTATTTTTCATACGAAGAGTAACTGTGGATTCAACATTTTTATAAATTTAAATATTTATATTAGTAATTAATTTGATTTTTGCCGCCATATACGCGGCATTCGACCCAGTAAGTAAAGTGCCATGCCGCTTATGTGCCATGTGACCCATATGTGCGTGACGAAATTATTTGTCCAGGTTTTAGAATGAATTTTTACGTTAATATGTAAATCGTACCAAATTTGATTAGGATCTATAAAATGCACGACAGTTGGAGGACTACTCGATACCATACATTTAATTTTTTTCAATTTCTATTTCATTGAATAACTTACTTTGATTTTATGGAATTTTTCAGGTTTCTAGTTTGGCAGTCGAAGTGTTAAAGAGGCGCAAATTCGGTAGCTGAAGGAACAAGGAACGAAACTAGCAACTATCCTTCGGCATCGAGAGAAGAAGCCCGAATCGAAACACCCGCAAAAGCCATCGCAAAAAGCCGTCCATCCCGGATTAATAAACGCGCGCGGCCGGTCCGTCGACGCGCAAATTGGTGCTCCATTTGCGTGTGTAATTGGATCGTTCCGGTTGCAAAATGCGCCGAAAATAGACGAGTTCTGCGAACGTAAACAGCCCCGCTGGGTTTCCCGTTTGGGCTCCCGCGCGAATTGACAGCTTCGAGGATCTGTGCATGGGGACAGAGAGAGAGAGAGAGAGAGAGAGAAAGAGAGAGAGAGAGAGAGAGAGAGGAATTCCGTGAACGTAAATTTGTAGCGACACTCGTCGATGCCCCTACGATCTGTTAGCGGGGAGAACGAGCAACTAGGTATGGTTTCTTCCGTCGTAAAAGCGGGAAACCGATCGTTTCCGGGACCAGCGACGGCGGGAGCAGGGTAGGAGCTCGCTCAAGGACGCTTGCGGACGGAAATAAAGCGACCGGTGGTGGAAAAATCTCGCGAACAGCCGCAAATAGATCGATAATTCACGGGTGGGAGGAATAAATCGCGGAGCCGCGATCCGCTGACAGGGACCGTTTGTTTTGGTAGCGTTACGGGGGCTGGGGACACGGGCGAAAAGACGGCCAAAGCGGAGACGCGCGTGTCCGCCCGTGTTGCGTGAGCGGCTCGAAATGGTAAACTGCCGTTACGTCGCCCGGTTTATTTCCGGCGATTCTGTCCGCCTGGGAAAGACAGAGGACGCTAGAGAACGAAAGAGAGAGAGAGAGAGAGAGAGAGAGAACAGGAGACGAGATTTGCCGCGGTCACGTGCATGCACCGAGGCGCAACGCAGAAATGATTTGGTTAAAAGGGTTCCGAGGGGGGACCGCGGCGCATTTTAATTACGCTCCGCCGATATTTTCAATATTCCGCCGCTTCGACGTCGTTAATTGGATCCATTTGTTTCCCTTTTCAAGATCCCATTACGACCGTTCCCGGGTTTTCGGATATTTCTCGCGGTTACGGCTCCCCCGGACCTCGTGCGTCATTATTCCCTGCAATTTCCATTGCTTCGTTAACGGACGGTTCTCTCGCATTCTCTCTCTCTCTCTCTCTCTCTTTCTCTCGCCCGCGACCTCGTTATCCGAAACGATTTCGGAAACCTCGGCTCCATGGAAACCAATTAGTTACGGAACAGCCTATTTTCTATCAGTCTCTCGTTTCGAATACCCTTCGGAGGATTGCAAAGCCTCGCGCGGTCTTCCGAGGATCAACGGGCACTCTGCGGCCTCGCCGGACCCTCCGGGGAGTGTCCAAGATTTATACTCTACGATTATCCCTTGGATTCCCTTGTAACTGCATCGGGGGAGCAACCTTGTCGATACAATGCCTGGATCGATGCTCGCATTTTTGCTGGTTGATTCGGAGAAACCGGTGACTGATGTGTTCCGTTCTCTTTCACGACCGCTACAGTACGTAGAAAATGACCTACCGTTTGAATGCATTGAATGCACTATTTCAGAATTCTGTAAAAGTTTCTACGGTGAAAATCGGTACGAATAAGAACCGGTGTTCGGCACGAGCGATAAAAATCCTCGCTCGGCAAACTTTCACAGAAGTTGGAATCCCCGGGCGATAGCTCGTTCGCGCAACAGCCTAATCACCGTCGACCCTCGTTCGGATCTCCTTTCTTCCGGAAAGCGCAACGGGCGAGAATCGCGTCACGGAATTCTCGCGCGGATCACGCGAATCCATCCTCGTTCCCGGTCCGAAATTACATCGGATCACGACACCGTCTACTTATCGAAACCTCGTAGACTTCGGGGATCGAAGAGGGGGTCGGGGGATGCGTGTCTGGATCGTCGGAAGATCGCGAAATTTCCCCGGAACTCGCGGCACATCTATGAATATGAATACCGTTCGTTTTGATGCGATACATAACGGTCGGGGGGTGCCGGGAGTAGTTTTCGTGAATCAACCGAGCCGAGTCGATCCGGTAAGTATAAACGCGTGCTGGGAAGAGAGAAAGAGAGAGAGAGAGAGAGAGAGAGAGAGAGAGAGAGAGAGAGAGAGAGAGAGGGCGGATGACTAGTTCCCGAGCAAATTGATACGTTGCTTTGGCCTGTTGGTACGCGTAAACCTACCCCCGAGGAACGTTTATGGTCGCGCGTACCCTGAATCAACCGGCCGAGGGAAAAGTTTTTCCTTGATACAGGATAATAACGAAACGGTACAATTACCGGATCGATGGGTAATTGGAGTTGTCGGCGGGTAGACCCGGGAACGGTGATCGTACGCTCGCTATTCTTCTGGCTATTAAATAGTCAGACGGGGTGGCTCGGGACTCGCAGAAACGGAAACGTTCATTTTCCCTATGATCGCGGGAGAACTAATATCCATAAAACTGCAGGGTATATTTCTATACCTCGAAAAATCTAGAATGTTAAATAAAATTCGAAGGAATTAATTTTGAAGGAAAAATTCCGAAACTTCACCTATTTTTGTAAGCCTTAGATTTCTGTTCTAAAAAATGAGACAGAAATAGAAACAATTTTCTAAATTAGCATTTTTATATAGTTTGTTGTATAAGTGTATTAGACTGCGGATTTTATGCATTTATGATAAAAATGGGTACGCACAATTTAAAGCAGCGGCCATATTGAAAAAATGTAAGGACATCAGCTTATTGGTTTCAGTTTAACCTCTTGCACCACGATTTATTTTGCGGTTTCAGTGATTAGAACTTTCTTGTAATTCCTAATTTCCTTTAAAAAAGGAGAAAATTTATATCTATCGTATGCCTACATGTTCTCCAATAGCTGTACATTAACAACGTCAAAATAGAATTTTATTTCGGTTTAGAGGAAATTAATAACATACATATTTATTAGACTCTGTTCAGAATCTTCGTCACGAGCATGACTCGATATTGTAGTGCAAGGGGTTAATAAGATAGTTAAACGAAGTACAAACTTTTTATTCGCCTCCCGTGTATTGTAATGATTGGAAACATTTTTTATTTCGCATAAAGATCCGCAGTCCACTTATAATCGTTTTCGCGTATAGTGTTCCTAACAACGGGAAAAATTGAAGTGATCGAAAGTTCATCTTTCAGAAACACAGAAATAACATGTACCAGAGTATTTTCCAGAATAATCGACCACCATGCGGTAGCATTTCATCCGCGGTGTCCATCGGCTCGCGATCGCAGCCTGTTTTTCGAATCGGTACGTACTGGGGCATGCCGGTCCGCGGTCGGGGAGCACGTGTTACCTCGATCGAATAAAGAATATACCTTTTCCCGGCAGTTTTTGTTCGAAACTGAATCGCTCGGCGGTTCGCTCTTTCTCTCTCACTCTCTCTGTCGCTCCCTCGTGTTTCTTTTTTTTTCCTCGTTGGCATTCGTGAAAAACGACTCTATTAGCGTATCGGTGGTTAGTAATTGGCCGGTTTGTCATGGTGGCGGTAATAAAATTTTAGCCGCGGTCGAAATCCGGGTCCGCGAGCCGCGCTCGAGTTTTATGGTAAATAAAGAACCGCGGGTCGCCTGGACCGGTTATCGGGGGATAGAACCCCGGCTTTTGAGGGGCAAAAAAAATCACCATGTGCGAAAACGCGCGCGCGCGCGCGCGCAATCTGCCAGGAGCACGCGGCTGTCGAGAGCCTCGTGGCCACTTATCGGCGAGAGGGTCGCGCGCTCGTCCGCAAACAAACTCATACATAAAATCCTTACGCCGCAAAACTTTCATGGATGCCGATGCACCCTGACACTGGGCTGCAGCTGACCCAGTTGTGTTAATCCTAGCCGGGCGAGGCTGCATCGCGAAAAGGGAGCCTCGAGGATATATCCTAGCTGTCAACGGCACGCGCGATTCTTTTTTTTTTTCTCCCCACTATTACCTACGATCGACGCTCGCGAGGATACTTCGCGAACGGTTTGATCGCGCTATACTGTCGCTTTATGGGCGGGGAGTGAATACTCGAACCGACAGCCCCATACACTTCGCCCCCGATCTCAAAATTGCCATGGCTCGGGAGCACGTGTCCGCGATGGCGAATCGATACGAGATAACGCGGAAGTATTGCCGGAAACCGGGCATTAGGATGTTTATGCTGGCACAGAATTTTTGGATTGCAGGCGGAGCGACGGTGCTGTCTTGGAAGGACAAAGCAAGTTATTTAACAGTAGGTTCACGGAGCACTAAAAATGACTATTTTACATTTCCTTATAAAAATGACATGAATATATCTATCAAAATCTGTAGCAATTTTTTTAATAGTATATACCTAGAAAAATCAATTTGTTAAATAATTCCTCATGGATCCGTGTTTGCAATCTGAATATTCGTGAATTAAAAATATTAGAATCCGTCATTTTGACGGGTCCCGTAAATCTAGTGTTAAACTTTCCGAGGAATAATACACTGTTCGTTGGTAATCCTGAAGACTGAAGTGTCGTTAACTAATTTTCTAGAAATTATCCAGGGAAAATTTGTCTGTGTGAATTTCAAGACATTAATTTCTTAACCGTTTGACTGCTAAGCAATTCTTGCAAGAACGCACGAAAACTGCGGGACATATTTTGACTTGATGTTGTCAAATAAAACACTCTCATTTAGACAAATATCAATCAATATCAGACTACGTTCACTCCCACGGAGCAACAAAGATACACTGAAACTCGCAGCGCAAAAGCAAACGGTTAATGATCTTAAACGAATGAAAATAACAGAACAGTCTTTTGAAATGGTTCAAGTATTTTCTTCGTTTAACACATGCTCTACTCATTTTGATAATAAATGCATACAGCCCGGAATCTGCCCACCGTGGTCCAAGGAAATTAAAACTGTCACAGCAGTGTATCGACCACCGTACCGAATGTGTAACTACCCCATAAATTGCACAAAGTCCATACTGTAACGACTAACTTTACTTCGAGCATTATCTGGGCTGATCTTGGCCGTTGGAGGAGCGTATTGATAGGGTATTCCTCGGTTGATAACGACTTTGTTATTAACTCCGTTAGTACCAGCGACAGAACTGTTACTGCCGGTAATAAGGCCGCGACTTCGGGTAGTTAATATTGTTGCGATCGTTCTCGCGATAAAGTTAATAGGCTGTTAACCCGACGGCGTCCAGAATTCGAGCGGATTCGAGCCGCGGGCGCTTCCGTTTCCGCTCCGACCAGTTAATCCTCTCGATCAATCGATCCCCGGTGCTCCCGGTTCGCGAACAAAAATTGATCTCGTGCGCGCGCACGCGCGATCGTCTGAAAAATTGGCTAAACGGATAATGCGGAATAAATTGGCGTCGTTAGAGAGGGAGCGGAAGAGAGAGAGAGAAGGTGAAAGGATGACGGGCGACGTACGCAATTGATCTCGCGGAGCGTTCCCGACAAGCCGATTAATCGGCTCCGTAAAGTATCGAACGGCACGCGTCGACATAATTCACTTATGTTTGTTATGGGTTGCCATGGAGTGAGATATAACCTGGCCGAAACAGCTATTGTTGGCGACCCGCCAAAACTCAGCAAATATAGACGCCAGTTTGCTCCCTGTACTGCCGAGATTCGTAACTCGCTCGTTACTCTTCTCCCTGTTTCTTATGCCGCCGCGGATCCAGTCATTCGTCCCCCTCCAACGTCCACTGTTCGCTTCGCGATCATGCGATTCTTTTCGGCGAGAAATCAGAATTTTTATCAACATTATTTCTGCGAACGAGAAAAAGACATTGGACAGGTATACGACGATTCAGAAAACTTTTTGACCAGTTTCGATTCTGTAAAACAATTTCAAAAATTGTTCCAATACGACGAACTATGCGCCAACGTACAACACAGCTCCGCAATGCGCTCGCATCGAGTTCCCGAGGTTCGTGAATCTCGTGCTCCCAGATCCACGATTATTCCCGATCGCATTCCCGATTTAATTAACCACTTCCGGCGGCAGTTTCGCGCTTCAACGATTCGATCGATCGCAATCGAATTTTTCCTCGCTCGACGACTCCATTGTTTCAGCGCGAGAGCTCCTTTGTGATCCGACTCCTTCAGCCACTCTGATCGCAGGCTCGACGAGAGGTTGTTGCGTCGTCGATCACTCAGACGATCCTCTAAATTTCGCTTTGAATCAAACCGAGCCGGCACCTATCAATTTCAGTCTGCTGGAATACATTCGGCGCTGCTTGCTTTACCGAACAGTTTACCGATCACGGCGAATGTCGCGTTTTGTGCAGAAAATTTGGTAAAGTAAGAAGCGCCGAAGAAACTTTAGCCGGAATAAAGAGTGACAGGTGCTGGACCGGATTTGATCGGAGTAAATTTGCACAGGGAAAAGTCGCGTTTTGTGCGGGAAATGTCGGTCGCTGATTAAAATTACTCCGCCGCTGGTTGCTCCGGTTTTTATCCGGCCGCTCATCAGACCAACTCAAAATTCCGCGGTTGTCCAGGCAGGCTGGGACCAAAATTTGCCAACTTTTTCCTCGGCCGCAGGACCTTTCATCCTTCCGGGGAGGTCGTGGCGCCTCCGCGAAACTTTTTCTATCAAGATCAGCCGAGTTTCCCTCGGCGACCCGGCGCGGCGGGGGGATGATGTCTCTTATCATCCAACTCTAAATAGATTTTGTTCGCAAAAAGGACGTGGATGTTTTTCTCCGCGAGGGTATCCCCCGCGTCCGCCGAGTTTCCGCGTGTACCTGGTAATCACCGTTTCTAATCAGACTTCGAACCTCCGTCGCAGCCACCCCTTGAGAACAGGCCGGCCCTTTCGGATAGGTTCTGTTCGCTCGAGCGTGAGCAGAGATATACACGTTTTTGCGAGGACAACTTGCCCGAGTTGGCGAAGATAAGGATGCGAGCAGATAGAGGATCCGTCGCTCTGGCCGTTCTTGCGCTCTCCGAATCTTGATGCTGCAACCCTTAAACGGGTCCACGGAATTAACTGTACCCTTTTTACGACGAGATCGATGAAGCTATACTATGTTTTCAAACATTACCGCGCGGAACATAAAATTAGCGTTCAAACATGTTCCTCCGCTTGTCAATCATACGACCGACCCTTTGTACGCACCCCTATGGGGTCAACCTGTGCACGCAAACACGATTTACAAACGCGCGCGCTCTCTGGCGACCGGTGAAACTTCGTTCGACGATCGATTACGCGAATTTCCAGCGAATCTGGGGGCTGATCTACAGATTTATGGGTTATGGTAATCTGTAGTGGATTCGGTAAAATAAAATTTGTGCTGCGATCTTCGACAATTTAGAATTATTGTCCGTTGGAACTGTTTGCACCCTGGGACCAAGTCAAACCCGAATTTCTGTCATTGTATTCCAGAACCGGAATGCGGATGCGTGAATATAGATTTGTTATAACGTTTCAGACATTCGGTTGAGAGGATTAAAATTATTTGAAGATCGGTAAGGGCGACTTGTTTAAATTAATTGAATCGTAACGAAGCTAACAATACTTTCAGACTAGCAAGCACAAAAATCGACCGGGAATTATGCGTTTCCGAGTGAAGGCTCGCGAAGCGTTTTGCTCGGGATTTTAACTTGGGAATTTAAGAGAATGCACTGATCACGACACGAAGGACGAAGCGACCATAACGGTGTTCACAGCTATCCCGAGTCCATTCACTCTCGCGTATCAAGCTCGGGAGTATCGAGGCAGCGTGGTCGGACCGATAATTGGACAAACTGGCGAAACTTTTTGTCTGTGAGGTACGAATTAGTTTATCCGCGTCGGATCACGGGAATTCCGTGCGGCGCGGGATTATTTAAAGTGCAACAGATCTGCCCGATGAGCCGCTATTACCGTCGTCCGGCGCGCACGCGCAGGCCCGCAAAAAGACCAGTTTTCGCGAACCGGATAGATTCGTCGCGAAAACGCGGCGCGTTAATGTCGTCGTCGCGGCTCGACGAAGGCGACAGTGACGCATCGTTCGACGTCGTTGTAATTGTCGGTGTTTTTCCGGATCATCGAGCGCCGTCGAAGGATTTACGAGCGGCGATCCGCACGCAACAACAAGCTTTCCTCGCTTTATCAATTACAATGTTCGCGGCTGGGAGCTGCGAGCGCCGGCGCGTAAATCAACGTGGCAGAGAGAGAGAGAGAGAGAGAGAGAGAGAGAGGGGGGTGCCGTGGAATTTGAAAAACGCGTTAAATTCGCGCGCACAAATCGCTGTCAAATATAATTAGCCGGCCGAGCGGGCGGCCCGGAGCGAGGGAAAGAGAGAGAGACAGAGAGGGAGAGAGAGAGAGAGAGAGAGTGGAGAAGCGACGATTCCGCCTCGATTCGCATTTCTCTCCGTCCGTCCCCGCAAGACCCCCCAAAACCCCGCAAAGCCCAACGAACCCCTCCTCCTCCGGCGGGACCGCTTTTTCCACGGTGGCGGCAGATTTATCGCCGGCGTCATTTTAATCACCGACGGTTTTTCAGATAATCGAAAGTGATTGTGCGAGCTTGTATCAGCGTATCGGGCAACGAGCCCGCGAACCCGTTGCCAACAAATTTCAGCCGTCGCGCCGCGTCGCGCCCCGCTGCCCCCGAAATCGGCCGTTAAACGAATTTTCCGGGGGACAGGGGGACGGGGGTTGAACGAAAACGAATTTCGGGATGGCCACCGCGGATACCATCCCTTCCCCTCCGAACACCGATCGAATCGCGATCGAAATCCTTGCCGGACTAATTCGATCTTGAAAACTGTTCTCCTCCATTTGATCCTGTTGTTGTTGTTGTTGCAGAATGTTTCGCGATACACAGGAAACTCGTCGGTAAAACAACGACCCACACCCTCACCCACAGCCACACCCTCGCCAACCCCCGGCAAGCCCAGTTTACGAGGTTCCAACCTCGGGACAACGACAATAAGAGAATTCCTCTCTCCCAGCCCCGGCGCGCGATTCCGATTCATTGCGAACGCGGCCAATAAAACGAGAGTGCCGCGATAAATAAAGCAGGATCGCCGGGGGGATTCCGAACAACCGTTCCGACCCGGGACACTTCCACCAGGCTCTTTAGCATTCGCTAATTCCCTCCCTCCGCGTTTTCGTTGCCGACTCGCGTGTCCTAATCGCCCACCCCCGGCAGCACGCCCTTCCCCGAACGATTACGTTCCACGAACTTGTTTCCGCGATTTCACGGTCCCGCGGTCGGGATTCGCTCTAATTAGATAGCGGAGGGCCCTACTGGGTCCGCGCGGACCCGGCTACTCGACTGGTTTGAAGACGTTTCAGCCGAGGCGAAAACTGCCGGCGGAAAACTGATTCTGACACGTGAGGAGCCTAGGGGATGATTTTCTGTGCTTTCATATGGATCCAAAATGTTGAAGATTAATTAATGTGACTCAGGCAAGCAAACTGAAAACATTTTTTATCCGCATTTATACATCGTTTCATGTAGACAGTTGAAAATATGCCTTCTTACATTTTCATTCTTCCTACATTTTTATATAAAATGTAGTTCAAATTGCTATAGATACTTCTGCATTTATATTATTAACATCGTTAACTGCCATGTCAGTTACATATGACTGACAGTGATTTTTGACTAGGTTTGGACATTAATTTTTATTGTGACATGTCCAGATACACCGAATTTTATTTAGATCTTTAGAATTCAAAAGGGTTAAAGCGGCATCCCGTATAATACATTTAAAATTTCTAGTTTCGTTATCATTAATTAAATTACTCTGATTTTGAGAGAATCTCTGGGAATGATATTTGCCGCTTAACGTGTTAATATTCTTTGGAACAATTATTTGAAGACGGTTTTAACTTGTTTTATCTACGTTATGTTTCAGACAATACAAGCCTTGCCCCTTTGTATTATATAGAACAATAATTTGTGACGAAACGTAATTTGTTACAAATTGTATGAATGTGGATTGTTATATCTGGATTTGCGGGGATCAGAACACATCGCACGCCCTTTGAAGTTCCGCCCGCGCCGAAAATGAAATTTTCAATTGGCAAAGTGAATGGGCACGGTACCGAAATTCGTAACATAAATCCATCAAACCGGTAATCGAGTGTATTCACGGTGCTCCCATTGGTCGAAATTCTTAGGAATTCACGAAACACGAATTCACGAACGTATGCCACACGTAGAACCGGCCACGGTGAGGCACAGTTCGCATTCCATGTAAGCTCGAGTGGATTCGATTCGCAGAGGTGCCATTCGAACGCAAACAGTTGAAAACGGGCCCGAGCGATGTAATTAATAGGCGCGACCGGTCTCGAGGATGATTAAACGGATCGTTTTGGCTCGTTTCGCTCGTGATAACGACGCGAATAATGACTGAATCGACGGCCGGGGATAAAAAAAAGTCCTTTGAATTCCGCGTCCGCGGAAGAGGTCCGCTCGGAAATCCCATCGGTGAAATTGATAACGGCCCACATTCGGCCCGTTCGTTGCGAGCGCGTTAATAATCGAGCGATCCGATGCGTCGCGTTTAAACGCCGCGAAATCCCCGGCAACGATGCACACGCAAGCCACACAAAACGAAAAAAAAAAAAAAAATAAACGACGGAAGAATCGAGTGGCCCGAATTATCGGATTTACCCTGGCCCGGCGAATGCGAGCCACGAGGTCGAGAGAGCATCCGTCTTCTCCCTCGAAAGTCGAAGGTTCAGCTTCGATATCGGCTTGTCCATTTAATTAAAAAACATATACAAAGAAAGCTGGAATAAGTCAATACATTTTATGAATTTAATTTTCTTCGAATCATTTATTCACCGGGATTTATTCGAGTGTCGTTGTAAAAACGTTTTTCTCAGAGAACTAGATTGTCGAAAAATGAACAATATTTACTGATTTTTTCAAATAAGATATTTACAGCATCGGGCGGGTATTCGCCCTCAAAGGGTTGCCCCTTTGCACTCGAAGCTATTTTAACTCCAAAACGAAACATTTCTTCCGACCTAGAATATTTCCCTTCTACATATATTTTTTCATGTTATGAAAATGATTTACTCGTACAATACTGAAGTGTTCAGTAATTTATTAACCCCTTAACTTGTATTCGAGCGGCGTTGTATTTTATGCTGCTATAATTTTGCACACTCGAATATAATCGAGAATTGAAAATAACAATGTGAAAGCAAAGAAAAAAAATCGTTTTATTGATATTTATCATTTACATGGGATTGTAAGCTGTAACACTTATTTATTCAAGAATAAAATATAGCCTTTTTCCATGGAACAAAAGCGCAGTATATAAAAAATTGATTTTTTTCAAAATAACTGTGCGTTAGGGGGTTAAATACAAACAAATTTAATAATGTAAAAAATATGTTGGACAATGATAGAGCAATTTTTAGTGGCGCCTTACAGTCGCCATTCGAGTGCTAAGGGTTAAACTTAACCCTTAAGTGCATAGGTAAACTAAATATTAGGAACATGAATGCATACATGGGGTCCATTGAGGACCCCACTTACCTAATTCCTTGCTAACTTTGATTACAGCAACAATTTATTTCTGTAAACACATTAAACACAACCTAAATATTGACAGAAGCAAATAGCTGAACTCCTCAGTTCACAAATGGCGCGGCTAAAAATGTTAACACAAAATCCAACACTGGGGTCCTTTGCGGACCCCACTCATGCATTTAAGGGTTAAAGGACGAATCTGTGCTGCGTACCACCGCTCTCCGGTTACTTCTGCACCGAAAAAATATCAATTGCGTTTACGATGGGGGTCAAAACGTCGACCAAGGGTTAATTTGAAGCCGCCCGGTGGTCCGGTGTCCCGATTCCAGGTGGAAATCCCGCGAAGTTGTAAACCGAACGCGGAAATTGAATTCCCCCGTCGATACCGATTCCGGCGGGTGCCTCCGGGGAGCTCAGGTGATTCTACATCCTCGAATGACAAACGCTTCCCTGAATCCGCAGCCAATTAAACCGTCGCGGCGCGGCGCGGCGCGACGCTGCACGGCGCCCGCTCGAAACAAGTTCCCGGATAGTTTGGCCCCGGGCGCGAAACACCGCGGGGAGGCGTGCCTTTCAATAAGAGTTTGCGGCACGAGCAAAGCGATAATAAATATCGACGACAACGACGCGTCTACTACGAACACAACCCCCGTCGAGAACGAGGGGGTGTTGGTGGAGCCTAGGGGTGCTCGAGGGTGGCGTTTCGCACGGTCGGAGTCGGACAGGTTATCTCTCTAATCCTATCGTTTCGGGTCTCCGGTGTTCACCCGGCTCCGCCGAACTTCCACGGGCATGAGATTGCATAGATACGGAGGATAGTCCGGAGATTTACCATTCTAATGTATGCGAACGTTAGTTGAATATTCCGCTCCTGCTGGCCAACTGCCGTCCCCGACGAAACGTGTCCCCGAATCCTTTTTTCCTCCCTGTCTCCCCTCCCCTCTCTCACTCTCTCTCCCTCTCCCTTTTTCATCGCGATTCCTTGCCGCGCCGTCTAGATTCCAAAGTGGCCGGAAAATTCAATAATTCAGAATCCAGGTGAATTCGACTAATTCGGAGGAATCGTCCCGGCCGATCGGACAAAGAAATTCTTTTGGGACGAAACACCGATCCTTTCCTCTTCTTCCATTCTGTGACTCGTTGTTCGGTGAGCGAGCAAATTGTTAGCCATTTTTAACAGATTTTGGTGAGCTTGTTTTAACGCTTTAATAAATAATTGTGTGTTGCCAGGCAGTGGCAACTCGGATAGCTTGTATACGAGTTGGACATTTTTATTTGCAAATATTTTGGGGAATTTTACTCGGAACGATAATGTGAATTATTACAGTGGCAGCCGCCACGCTTTAACGCGCGAAAAGCGCTTCATGTTAGGCTTGCCAGAGGACTCATCCCTCGGATTAGGTTTGCAGTTCCTCGGGATTCTTCCCTGACATTTAGAGGATTCTTTTCCCGTCCATTCCCTCGAGTTTCTTCTGGGGGTCTCTTAGGGAATCCCCTCTTCTTACCTATATAGATCTAGGAGAATAAGGTTAAACGCTATCACAAAGAATGGGGTGAGTGGTATTTGTGAAACCTTCTGTTCTGGAAGTTCTGGAAACCCTTCGTTCTTCGTCTGTGTAACGAACGTTTGGTGAACGATTAATGATTTCAGGCAGAAGGAAATCAAGATACTAAAAACTATTAAAAACTCATTTACGAGAAAAAATCGTTGGTAAAAGATATCTAAGAAATCATCTGCTATTTAAGCCTATAAAGTATGTAATAAACATTGGACCAGACAGGTAAGCTGTCATCTAAATTCCAAGGAATGATCTGCAGTCTACCGCAGAGCCATTCAATATTCCCTATCGAAACCGCAAGGATCAGGACTCGATGGTCCTGGGATCCGCCTCCAGGATCTCCCATCTCGTCTAATCGCCGTAACAGCGTTATCACTGGTCGGATCGCATCTGCCCAATCCCACAGAAAAAAAAACTTCCCATCCTGGAACAACGGAACGAGGCCGGTAATCTCCGCTAACCAGCGCCGCGTAGGTTCTTCCCCTGTTTCTTCAGGGTCCGCAGCATGCAGCCGCAATTTCCCGTGGAATCGTCGCGCACGATCCGGGCTCGGTTCCCTCGCTCGCGGAACAGGAAACCGTCTGACGAGGCCGATTTCCTGCCAGAAAATTGCGCTGCAACACAGCCCTGAAATCCCGCGACTGGTTTTTGCCGGGCGACGCGTGCAGGTGCGCTAATAACACGTATCCACACAAAGGAACGTCGAATGGGAAGCTCGTCTGCTGCTTAGGAGGGTCTAGAGCGTTATTTTGTAGTCCTCGCAAAGAAATGGAACGACTGTTTTGCGTACAATATTGTCTATTACTTGGACTGTATAACATAATTTTTTCAAGTCGAATTACCACTGAATTTCCTGCGCTTTATGCTGACATTTGATATGATAAAAGAAGAGAAACATATTTTGTTACAGTTCTTGGTACATGCGATAGTGGTGAGTTTTCTGAAGATTTTCACCAAATTTTTCTGAAGATTTTCCCTTGAAATCTTCTCGTATACGAGAGCTGCGTGCTTCGAGCATCCGTAACTTTATTGAATTTACGATTTTAACCAATTCCTTCGCAGACACGTTTTTAAGGACGCGTGCTTCGGGAAAACGCGGAAAAAGAAAATTTTGTTTATAGTTCCAGACCAGAGGACTCCCGCAGACGCGTGCCAGTGTGCGTTTACGTGTACAGTTTAGTGGGCCGCACGGTAGTTAGCGGGCTTAGGCGAGGGGAACCAGAGTTCCGCTGGTTTCGAGCGCGTTGCGGGGTTGGGACTGGCTGGCACCAGATTTATCTCTCTACCCCATCGTTTCGGCCTACGTTGTTATGGGGCGCGGCGGAACACCGGAACGCCAGAATGCCGGTGCACGACGGCAATGGGGGGGGGGGGGGGTGAGAGAGAGTGAAAGAGAGAGTGAGAGAGGCCTGAATACCAGTCTGCCGGCATCGAGCACGGATCGTTTCGATGTGCTGGTAAATGAGTTTTCTTACGTCCCCGTTTATTCACCCTCTTCGAGGCCGTTTCGCTCCCCGGAGGGTGGGAAGCATCCCTTCCTCGACAAGCCCCTTACACTCGCCCATCCTCGTTTGCATTCGACTAGCAGAATTTTTCCGCCCCCTCTACTATGGCTTTTGCGAAATTCTCTAGCATTAACAGCAGACCATCCTGAAGGGGTGTCCTGAGACCTCTAACACCACAACTGCCAAACACTAAAGGCGGCCGATGCGGCCGTTGCTCCTTTGCCCTTCGCCATTCAGGGACACGGTTTCTTCCTGTGCGACCAAGTTATCTAGTGCTGCAGTTGACAATACGAATATAATACGTTGATTAACTAAACCCTTTCTAAAACATTACGTATCCATTCTCCTCTCCAAAGAAGCAAACAGTAATGATCGCAAATGTATCGTACGTGAGAACTTTTTTCGAATATCTTGAAAACTACAAATTCTGCGACCTTCGTTCATGCTCAAGGGGTGAAAACAATCTTCAAAGTTTAGGCGTGAGAACCACGTTTAGTCGAAGAATATCCTGGCGACTATCAGAGCTAGAGGGATGATTTAACACTTTGACTGCCAAACTAGATACCTGAAAAATTCCATAAAATCAAAGTAAGTTATTTCCAGCTTTCTTGCATTTTACAGATTCTAATTAAATTTGGTACAATGAATATATTAACGTAAAAATTCATTTGAAAACCAGGACAAATAATTCCGTCACCCACATGTGGGTGACATGGCGGTCAACGTGTTAAATGGCGAAGTTGTGTATTTTTTTTTCATGAGGTAGAGATCATGTGCACACATTTCTTTCAACGGGCATCGTCCATGCTGAAGTAGCATGGTAGTAGCAAGTAGGAGAACACTCGCAGAGTTACGCTCCCTTTATCCGTGGCTTTTACGAGCCAGGATGACAAAGGCACAAGTCGCAAAGTGCAAAAGTCAGTGGACCGTCGTTCCTTGTTAAAGGTCCGATAGGAGATGCGTGTGGCGCGGCCAAAGACGAGGTATACGACGTCTGTCGCGCATGTGGGTGTCCTATGGTGTCCGGCGCGACGTGCGCCGGTGGGCATCACGTAATCGCATTGGAGAGATCGTAACGAGTGCCGCGGCGTCAGGTTAGGTGTGCAAGGCACTCGAACGTGTCAATCCGTTCAGCCCGGGGTGCCGCGTTCGCGTTCCCTTCCCCTCTTCTTTTTCGCGCAAATAAAGCTAAGCCGGACAAAGGGAGGAAGCGTAGCAGGGAAACGCGTAGGAAATAGAGTCGTAGCCGTGGCGCTAAATCAGGATAATGGTGCCCCATGGGAAGCTGCGCGTCGCACTATCGCGAGTTGTTACGTCCTGACACAATGCTTTTGCACCGGGAGACCCGGTGAGGGGTTCAGAGGGAGGGAGGAACGGACGGACGAACAGACAGACAGACGGGGCTCTCTGCAACGGACGTTAGCCCGCGTTTCCCACACCCCTTTCGCGCTCTCGTCCTCCTTCACGCTTCCGTTCGTGCCGCCCTCTTTTTCGCCTTCTTTTTGGCTCCTCGACCCCCCTCCATTCACCCTTTCGCCCCTCGTTTCCAGCTACCGGGGATCAAAACACGTAGCAATAATTACCGGGAGGCTCAAAGTTGCGTAAACACGCGGGCGCACCCCACTAAATTTCCACTCTCAGACGTAATTTCTGCGCTCCACCGACAGGTTCGCTCGTTCCGCAGGCCATCCTACCCGCCGATCCTGTCGATTCGCTCCCTTTCCGGCTCCCTCGACACTTCACGTCCCCCCCCACTACGTCACGCGGGCACACCCCGTAACAACGCAGCCCGAGACGATGGGGTCGGCAGATAATCCTGGCGCCAGCCAGTCCCAACCCCTACGCAGGGAACCCCATGAACCCACCCCGCACATCGTCAACCCCCTCTTGGAAACCGTGCCCCGACAAAATGCACAGGTAATACGGCCGGTAAGCGAGGCGCTTAGGGGTTGCACGCGTGGAACACGCTGCCGCGCACCCGTAGAATTTGCAAACAGGGTGCGACGTACCCCCGCGCGAACATAGCGAAGCAGGGTGGCGAAGCTGCCTAATACGAGACTCGTTACCCTAAAAAGATCGTAACGCCCGACACCGATTCTATCAAAATTGTTTCCTTATTTAAGGGATGCTAACATTCTGCCTGTTCGTTTTCCCCCCATTTCTCCCGCAAACTCGTAAAACTCCGTTGCCAGTATACCGAACAACGTACTCCGATCAGAGTGAACAAACGCGATCGATCCCCACGCAGATCGTCATTTCGCCATTCAGATCCCTGTATCAGATGCCCATAAACGGGTCGGGGTACGGTAAGAATTCCAATCAAACGCGCCCATCGCCATCCCCATCCCCGTTTCTGGACGAGCTCGCGGAAACTCGCAGCGGATTCCGCGTCCGGGTCGCGCCACGCGCGCCTGCTAGCCAATAAAATCGCGGCGTACGATCAATAAACACGGGGGGGGGGGTAGGGGGGTAGGTGAATTTCGCGGGGATGGATCGGGATAGGATCCGAAAACCGGAGCCCGGTGGTCCCGGTCGGCCGGAAACCGAAACGAAAATACACGGGACAGAGAGAGAGAGAGAGAAAGAGAGGGAGGGGGTTTGCGCGGGGGGAATTTATATTTGTCAAAGGATATAAAAGCTAAACATTAATTCGCCGCGGGGGGTGTGCTCCTCGGCCCACCCCTCCCGTCGTCGATAAATATCACGACCGCGGGAAATTAATACGCGACGCGGTAGTCGCTACTGTTTGAAACGAGTATTTGCGCGCACCAACTGAAACGGAGAGAGAAAGGGAGACACGGAGAGGGTAGTATAGGGGTGGGAAGAGTATGCCAGCCGGATTACGGAGTGCACTGGATGTGGATTACGGGGGTTGCTCGTTAAATAGCCTGCAACCGTAGCCGGAGCCTCGGCCACGAATAAAGACACGACATTACCGTTCGGCTCCTTATTATCCTCGGTCGGTGTGCGCCCGTGCAACCCACTCATCCGTGCACACGCACACACAGGGAGAAGAGGTAGCTAGGGCTCGCGGCGGTTATTATTAGGGATTCGAGGTATTAAGCGTACTCCGGGGGTATCGATCTTCTTATTCGGCCACCCTGCGTCATACTTAAATACAATCTTTCGGGAACGGTGTAATCCTCTTAGCGAAGTACTCGCTGCCTCTCCGCGCCTGCCACTATGCGGACGCTGATAGCGTGTGCCATTGTTTCTTATCTCGGCCGATTACGCCTATGTGTACATTACCAAAAATCAGGGGCCCGAAGACGGAGGCCGGAGACGCGGGCTGTACACGCCGGTAACGAGATATTTTGGGAGCCGAGTAATCCTCTTAGCGAGGCAGTCGCCATTAGCGGCGTGTTGCTAGGGTTAATTTTTCTTCCGACCGCATAGTTCAGCCTGCGCACCCTTCGACGTGATCCCAGCTACGAATTATGGCTCTGCTCATACCGCGTAGACGTCAACGTGTCACGCGCTACAATGTTGACTATTATGTTTGGTTTTACTCGTTTTATTCATACAGTGACTTGCACTGAGCAGGTACGCCTGATGTACAAATGATTAATAGACATACATGACATACTTGTTTTTATACACTTATGGCATACCTTTGAAAAATGTACGAAAATATGTCGCAAAAACAATCTTCCGGACCAATCAATCTGGATCAATTTCTTTATAGGTTTCGTGAAATGAAGTTCTCTGGATTTAATCTAGCTATGAATTCGATCGAGTATATTTAAGAAAATCATTAATACCCATTCCTCGCAAGAGCGTTCCTCGTAATTTTCAGGTGGTCGCGCAGATCATCGAGATTCTTCGAAATGATTTTCTTGTGGATAGCATAGCCTCGATTACCAATTAATCCGCGGCGCTCCCCTCCCAACCCCCTCGCCCGGGGGCCGTCGATCGATCGGTTAACGAAACCGATTTAATCAGCGCCCCGAACACGACTGACCAGTCCTATTAATTAGCGGAATAATCGGATCACAGGGAATTACGTGTTAACCGTACTCCTGCCAGCGTGTATTACTTTCGGTAATAGGCTCCATTACCGTCTGTGGAACTGATCCGTTACTAATGTCAGCAAGTCCGGCCCTCCCCCACCCTCGAATGTCGTTCCAACAACGGAACACCAGAGATCCGCGGCCCGACAACCACCGGGAAATTAATTCACTGATAAGTCGCGTGTGACGCGATCGAATTAATTCGTGGCGCTCGTACTACGACCGAGGATTAATTACCGCGGCAACCTCTTTCCGTTCCGAGATCCATTTCGCACCGGTAAATATTTCCTTGAACCTCCCTGATAGTTCTCGATCGATGTTCGTTTCCGTAATGAACTATTTCCATTCGCGATTACACAAAAAACCCCGAAAAATTTCAACTTGTTGCCTATGTAAATCATTTGCTTCCAAGCAACTAAAATAAAATTACTAGACTTTACATTCCCTGGTAAACAGTGTTTCAGTAATTCTGTCGTAGTCAATGTACACTTTTACGTTATAAATACGCGCCGAGCCATCCGGCCGAATGAACAAAGAAATAAAACACGGTACTGTAAAACTGTCGCGCGGAAACAATAAATAAATAAATAAATAGTAGGTCCAGCAGGAACAAAGCGGTACCCGCATTCGCGGGCCAAGGGTTCGCCCTTAACAGCAGGGGTCGGTCGCGCGGCCGCAGTTACTCTTTGCACAGTCAAATTTTGTTTTCGGAGCAAAGCGTGTGTAAACGCAAACAGCGCGGCACGGAATTTGATTTGTAATGAGTACGGACCCCGTACCCCCGTGCACGAGGGGATGGTTGATAATATTCGACGGGCTGGTTTTCCAAGCAGGCTGACCGAATCAGTCGAGAGTGAACGTCGCGCCGCCACTCTGATTAAAGTCAAGCTGCTCGAGACTCCAGCGACTCTTCCCGACGTGGAAACTTTTCCGTGATGAGTTCAAAGGTTCCCGGGCCGGCTTTGCTGCGCAGGATCTCATGCGAACGGGGAAAGGGGAAAAGGGAACTTACCGTAGAACCAACAGTGTTTCTCGCCGAATCGTGGCCGGAGGAACGTGTACTGCGGCTGGGGCGGAAGATGATCCAGAAGAGCAGCCACCCCGGCGACCAAGAGCGGCCCACCCCAAGCGTAGATGGTGTACACTCGCAGTCTGAGGGCCTCTTGGCCTTTCTCCAAACTGGCTGGTCTCAGATCCCTGCAACGAAAAAGGGAAACGACCGGTCAGACAGGAAAAACACGAGAACGAGAGAGAAAGAGAAAACACGAGACACGCGCGGAAGCCACGAAACACGAGACCGTTCGGTGCACTTAAACGCCGCCCTGGAATGCGAACAATAAAACACCCCCGCCCGGTGATCCCGTAGTCGAGTTTCTATGGGAAACGCCATTAGAACCGACGGGGAATAAAAGTTCCACCGTGGTTCGTTCCATCGGGGAACCACGCTACTTCGAGGATCGATGCCAGGCCGTTTTGCGTAATCAGGAGCCAGGGAACCGACGCTTTTCGTTTCAATTAACCCCCCGCGAACGCAATTAGCGATGCCCGGACGTTCCGTGAGTTATACGAGCCTCGTTTAGAACGTAGAAAACGATTACAGGTTGCGCGTTCTAGTTGGATCACTGTTTCCACGGAAATACGTGCGCGAATTGAGTTTAGCTGCGAATGATGCTTCTCGGAAATGTTGTCATTTAATTCTTATGAAGATGGTACATTTTTTAACCCTCGAACGGTACCCTGGGGTCTTCCGAGACCCTGGTATAATTTTCCGCACACTCTTGTTCTCTGGTGTATGGCAAGAAAATTTAATATATATAGTTTGTTTAGATTCCTTCGAACGCTTGGATATTGAAGCCCTAAAATATATTCCTCGAAGTACCTCTGTCAATAGCCATTATATAGAAAATTTAATATGTATATAATAATGTAATAATGTGTATATGTACAATGTGTATATTTGTATATAGTTTCTTTAGATTCTTCTGTATGCTTGGACATTGTAGCCCTAAAATATATTCTTCGAAGTACGTCTGTCGATATTTACGTAATTTTTACGTGGATTTGACTTTAATTTTCGTTTATAATATTCTGTGCATTCACATAAATTTTTCGTACAATTTTAACGGATTTTTAGTGTATTCCTGCACTGCGATAGTGGTACAAAGACGAATAGAAAATTTGGTTGTACTTTTCGTCGCCTCTTAGTACCTATAAAATAATTGATTTCAGAAAATGTTAAAACATTAGTAGTTTCTGCTGCTGCAGACGAGAATCCCCCCTTGAAGCCAAAAGACCTGTCCAATAGATTCGTGGATCGCACAGAAAACTAGTGAAACCCACGGCAACAACGGACGCTAAACGCACTCCGAAGAATTCAGTGCATTTTCCCGGAGTTTTCCCAGTTTCCCTGCGGTCCAGAGCGTTCGCGGAAATCGTGGAGGAAAACGTCGGCAATTAACGCGGTTTCTCGAGCGCGAGGCGGGGCGAGGCGTGGCGAGGCAAGACTAGCAAAGGAAAAGGTGCAAAGCTATCGACGCCCTCGTGGAGCTCGTCCACGGTGTGACGAGCGAAACAATTACCTTGGACGCAATTAATGCATGCCGGGCATTCCACGGACACCGTCGAACACCGGGGAAGCCTTTTTCGAAAGGCCTGACCGAGCGGAACGCGTGCGCCCGCGCCGAGTTTCGCCGGAAAGTTTCGCGACTGTTTAGCATCGGCCAAACACGCCGGGACTCTCGGGAGCGTTATTATGCAATTCGAAGGGGTGGGGGGCACCGGGTCGTGTTTCAACTTCGAGAGGCGTCGTCGGCCGAAGCGACACAGCAACCGGTGCTCTATTTTCGTTCTACAGTGACAATCGGACGAACAATAACCGCGCGCGAGGCGCTTGTACTCCCGAGGAAGTTACACCGTTCGCCGTCCCTCACCGATGCAAATCGCGTTCGGCGAACGAACGAATTCGCAATAAGGAGAATCGCTGGCCGGCTTCCAGCCCCGAAAAATCGGGCTCCTCGGGATGATGGGACGCGATAAAAAATATGTCCGACCGGCGACACGCGGATCAGACGACGCTCCGGCGGAATGACGGTCGTTTGCGTGTCAAGCCGCGGCGCGCCGGCGAATCCGCCGGTAACGATCTAATTAACCGTGACGAGTAATAAACGCGAGGACACCGGGAAATCTGTGCGCCGAGGTTAATTGCCGCCGACGAGGACCACCGAATCCACATTTGCATCGCGTCGTCGTCGTCGTTGCGCTCGATTCTGAAAGTAAATCACCCATTTTCGCCTTTTTGCGACGACGTTAGGGGCGCATTTGCTCCCGTGGAAAAGGCTGACGGCTACCGAATAGTATTTAACCCTTTGTGGTCCGGAAAATATATTCTCCTTTATTTCATAACTTGCTGCTACGTCGTGCAACCCGATTACGTAACTCTGTCAGCAATACGTTAAATGCCGAGTCGGTTCTGCGCTGGAATTTCGAAAAATTCAATTTTTAATGTGACAATGCTGTTTATTGAACTTCTGGGCAATGTATTTATAAAATCTGGTTGATGTATTTATACACAACCGTGAATGACATTCCTGTTTAGAACAGTTCAGAATTTTGCAATTTTGCCAAGCTACTCGCCTACCGCGTAATTCTGGCGTTGTCAACTGATGCGCCGAGGACTAACAGAGTGCATAACTATTGCTGCAAGTGTCAATGTCGGATCAGACTCGATGCAGGAGGAGAAAATTGCGATCGGACACGAGGAGGCGCACCGAAGCGGTCAGAGGGCAAAGCCGCGGATAATAGGGTCAGTTCCGATCCGCTCGCGGATTTATCGTGCCGGGATTATTAACGAGACTTCGGATTCATTATATTTCGGCCCCGATCAGCAGACCAATGACTGCCGGAATCGTAAAGCTACGTCATTGTCTGGCTAGTTTAACGTCGCTATAACAACAGAGCGGAGGGGGCCGGCGCGGCGCGGCGGCTTTACTGCGCGCGGAGGGTTGCCCGCTCGTAAATCGCACCCTATCTGGAGCGACGTTACTGCGGATATGGCAAACGTCGACCGTGGCTGTTGTCAAAAAGTGAAAATTGTTGCGGGACCCGGGGAGCGGCCGCGGTATCGTCGGACAAAGCGGGAATCATAAAAAGAAACGTTCCGAGGGATGATTCAGCTAGTCTGAGATAAATTACAGCAGAACCTACGGGGGTTCCGTGAAAAGTACTTCAGCGTTCGGTTCAGTGTCTGCTTCACGGCAGAAAAGCTTTGAAATCCATTAGGAGTATTGCTACGAAGATTTAGATTTTCTTGATCAATTTTGTTGGTATGTTCAGACCCATCGCTAAACTGATATCTCGACCTTTGAACTCGGATGTTAACCTTTTGCACTCGGATGTTCTCTCTAAGGGGACATTATGAATCTAGAGTCGATGGCTCCGAGTGCAAATGGTTAATAATAGTGTCATTTAGTTTTTCGGACCAACTAGTTTAATTTCTTGGTACGTTTAGAGCCACCGCTAGCTTGACATCCTGATCCTTGCGGTGGTAAAGTGCACCTCGGTCGGCTATCTCGCAATTCCATTATTCCGGGTCGTTAATTGTAGCCTAATCTAGTCTGTGGACTATCCGGTTTAATTTTTTTATACGTTTCGAACCGTCACTGGATTGTTATTCGGATTCTTGCGGTGGTAAAGTGCTCCTCGGCCAGCTATTTCACCACTTGATTACTTCGGATCGTTAATTGTAGCGTAATCTAAATCTCGGTTTCCATGGTTCAATTTTTCGGTACGTTTCGAGCCGTTACTAGTTTGGCATCCTGGTCCTTGCGCTGGCAAAGTGGTCCTAGACCGGCTATCTCGAGACTCCATTATTCCGGGTCGTTAATTGTAGCGTAATCTAGTCTTTCGATTGCCTAGTTGAATTTTGTGGTACATTCTAACCCCTCGCTAATTTTATTCGGTTGACTAAGTACTGTTGCATTCTTATGTAGAAGGCCGTTTCTGACGTTTTTAAAACAGCACGTTATCCTTGAGATCTATCTATCTTCAAGTTTAATTTCAAGAAAAACCATAATTTTTTATCGAATTTGATATCTAATTTGATATCTAAAAATTTAATATCTACCAGGACATAGTAATTAAATCTCCAATTTAATTGTAACTAATCCCCGTTAAATGGCACAGAATACATCTCAAATTTTAAGAATTCCAAACCACTTGCACCCGAGTTCCACTGAAAATTGCAATACCACATCTAATCGTACACATTCCAATCCTCGTGCCAGGAAAGTGCTGTTCGTTCTGTTATCTGTCGACTCGATTCCCCCGTACAATTACCAGCAGCGTAATTACTTTTCCGAGCCCCCACCATCTTCTGGTTCACATTTTAGCCGGTTCGTACCCATCGCTACTCCGATATCGCGAATCGCCTCTAGCAGAGTACCTATCGTTAATAGCACCGCAATCTCGTTTCCTGCCGTTCTAGTTCACTTTTTTCGGCCAGTTCGAACCCCTCGCTAGCCCCAGCATCCTGAACCGTGGACTGGCAAAGTGCTCCTCAATCGGCTATCTCGCGACTCGATTACTCGGGACCGTTGATACCATAATCTCGCCGGGATCGTAACCGTATCTCAGCGCGGCCGAAGACACGGTGGAGCCGGAGTACGTCAACGCGGTGTGCGGCGCGGAGGTAAGCGGTCCGCGGGCCGGAATTGCGGCGTTCTTTGTCTAATTGCCGTGGCGATCATTTCCCTAATCACCGGCACGATTTACTCGGCTCGTAAAGCACCGGACCAAAGGGAACTGCCGAGAGCTCGCAGTATTTCCGGTATCGTTGTCGGTCCTGGGTACGTCTCCGTTCCAAAAAGGATGAGACGAGGGCGAGGTCTGGAGATATATTAATTCCTGGCGGCACGGTTCATTTCCGGGAGCGCTAATTAGTCGTCACCGCGGCCGAGCCGCGCGATTAGTCCTCGGCCAGGCCCGGAGGAAAGTTTCGCGGGCGGAATGGGGCGGAATAGGAGCGGATTCGGCGTCGGGACGCGCGGTTTCGCGTCTCGCTTCGATGTCGGCGCGGCGCCACAATAATTTTCCACCCTGTCCCCGCTTTCCCTCGCCGAAAATGGAGTCGGAGAGAGCGTACGGCGAGAGAGCGAGAGAGAAAGATCGTTGGCGAGCCGCTGCCAGGGATCACGGGGGAGCGCATTAAATATTACGGTCGTAGAAAATTAGGGAGCCGTTACCGTGGCCACCGGCGGGCGCGCGCGCGCGGACGCGCCTGCATCACGCGCTGCCGCTTCCTTTGTGCGGCATCTTTATTCGCGCGTCGCGAATATTTTTATGGGCCTCTGTTTCCCATTCGCTCCAGAAAACGTCGCCGATACGAGTGTATCGCTCGCCGACGGAGTACCGACGCAGCCAGGCAATTTGCGAACGACGATGTCTTCCGTGACAAAGAGGATTACGCCAAGCTTGTGCTCTGTCTCTTTTCCTTCCTGCTCTCGCGCAGGAAGCATAACCCATTGTCGGAGCACGGAAGAGATAAAGGTTATTTTTGTAATAATGGATTCCCCGTGAAGGGCTTTCCGGTCGACGACTACCACGCCGATGAAATAGAGATCGCACCAATGTGAGATCCCGTAGAAATTGAAGGCTTCTACAATACCATTACAATTCTAGTTAGTCCAGTTATGATTTTTCACGTTCGTGTCTTTCCCACGGCACGCGATCTTTCATCGTGTGCAAGGAATAAACGAAAGGAGCCGGTCGGTTTAATAACAACAAAGTACCCATCGAAACGGCGTCTTTTAATCGTACACCGTCGCGTGTTTGCCATGTCTGCGCAAATAAAGTAAGCGAGACGTTTACATCACCGTTCCCACCCGTTTGCCACGTTAATAACGGAGAATTCACTTGCGCCGGTAAACGATGGCAATAAATAAAAAAAAAAATTCACTGATACGGTAACGCAAACATTCGATACAATTGTGTACTCGGCCCCGCGGTTTACAAGGAATATTCGTTTTATGCGGTTTATTTTGCAGAGGGTTGAAAATCGCGAACGTGGAATCTGCCCGGGATAAAAGCGTGTATGCGCTACGGAAATATTTGTTTCGCGTGTTTGCACGGAAATAATAATAACGGAGGAAAACCAATTGAGAATTTCGTTCGCTGTCGCCGTCAGCGTCGCGCGTTACAGCGTTCCGCTTTTTAACTCGTTCGACAGCGGCCATCTTGGATACGAGAATCCTTATTGCACAGTAATCCAATATACCAATATTATATTAAATACGAACGCAGTTAAATGTTGTTTCGATCGTACTCTGCGTTCAGGTAATTGTTATATTAATACTTTGCCAATTGGATTGAGTCGGTGATAACATCTACTCGGGAAAGTAAATTATAAAATACAATATATTGGAAACAAGAAATAAAATGATAGTGCAGAGCCTGTAATCAGTAATCCTGTAATTACAGCAAGAATTGACAACGATATAACATATGTTACAACGTTTGAAAATGCTATGCAATGTTTACTCGATATATGTCCAAAACACGGGCCCAGCCGCGGACATATATCGGCCAGGGGATACTATTCTTTGGTCCACGCGACTTTACGCTTCTCGGCGTCCGAGGTCTCTCGAGATCCGTATGCCCCGCGGTAGTGGGGATAATTCCGCGACGTTTATCATCCAGGCGTTGGCGACATATATAGAGAAATCCACGGTAAATACATAAAATCTGCAGTATGTTTATAATTTGCATAACAGTATTAACACTGTGAAGTATTGAATATTAACGAACCTCGAAAGGGTTAAAAGACCTGCTGTCTCGATCGATCTGTTGCACAGGGGTGGAAACAAGGTGGAAACATTTGTCGCGAGCAGTTTCCGAGACAAAGGGCGATCGATTCGCGAGAAAGACAAGCCGGGGAAATATTGTATCATGAGGTTCGCGTCGTCGCCCCGTCCGTCGAGGATAAAAATGCGTAAATTACAGACCACCCCCGTTCTTCTGTCTGCCGGTCTTGTATCTTTCAAGCGCACGCGGCGAGCGTAACGCCACCGCCGACTGTCTCGCAGGCAGAAGGTAAGAGCCCTATATTTATCTGCCCGATATGGTAATTATACGGACGGCAATTAGTGGCAGTGCCAGTTAGAGGTACTGCTCTAGCAGACGGTATCGCGCCACGGCTCGCAGAGAATACGGAACGGGAAGGATAGGTCATTACGGGCCGGTCCGAGATGGACAGAGAAGATATTATGTATCTCGTCGGCGCGGTGCGGTGGCTCGCGTGCACGCGGAAGGAAGGAAAAAATCCCCGTTTCCACGATAAAACGTCCGGCACGCCGCTTTTGCTCGATCCCTTAATACGAGCTCTTAATGCGAACGGTGGCCAATTAAAGTAGAGGCATCAAAGCGGATCGCCGCAACACTGGAAACTCTGAAACATTCGAATCCGGTGAAAGCTGTCGCGTTTGAGAAATCCTTCGAGAGACTTTTCCTTGCACGTGACAACAAACAATCCCATTTTCCATCTCCGTGCGCAGCGGATACAGTGACTTCTCTATATATGTCGCCGCGGCCTGGGTGATAAACGTCGCGGAATTATCCCCACTACCGCGGGGTATACCTCGCGAGGAAATATAAACACGGCTCGGGTGTGTCTCCTTCAGGATACACGACGCTGGCAGAGACCCGTGTTGTTGACATATATCGAGAATTCACTGTAGTGACTGTAACAAAGTAATCAGTTACGCCCTTCCCGTTTCCAAGATGTACATACATGTTTTTCTCGTAACACGCTGATTAACCGACGTCAATTTCACGACAGAGTTTCTTCCGCTTTCGGGATGTTACACGGCTGTTATTACCAATTAACGAGCGCGTATCCGTTCGCGCATAAATTCGCGTCGCCGAAGATACGAGCAAACCAACCGGCTACGCCGCGCCGGCGAGTGATCCTCGGGCTCGAAATAAATCATCGCGCTCCGCGGGAAAGTTCGGAGCGGTCTCGAGCGTAAACGGAGTTGGAAAGGCCGGCTACTTTGTTATCCACTTGATTATTATCTAATGAACTGCAATCTAGAAGATTATTAACGCTCCGCGAACGGTGAAGTCCTTTTTGGTCGTCGGAAAGTCGGGACTCTCGCAACTAGTTAACATTAAGGTCTGTCATAAATCTTTTCGTGTTGAATTTGTCTTGTTCTGAAGGCTGAATCTTACCGATTCATTAACATTCTCGTTATCTCAGGCATGTTACTTTCTGGTCATAAATTTACATAAACTAACGCGCTCTTGCGTTCTTTCTACAACGTGTGAGCGGCAGAGGCGAATTTTAACGATCCGAGCAAAGAATCTCGTCATCCGAAAACTGTGACTACGCAATAGCGTTTCGTCGCGTTATCGGGCTCTCGAGTTTGTCGAGATTCCCAAAGAATTTTTCGGGAATTCCGATATATTCCGAAATCTTCGAGAACTCGTCCCGGTCGTCGGGAATCCAAAAGCCGGGAGTTTGTTCGTCATCGGAGGATCATAAAACATCTGATTGCCGTCGATTAATCTGTTCTCCCGATGGCAAGGTCTGGCGCGTAGACTAATTGCGTGATCGATTATGTTGTAAAGCGGCGCGGCTCTCTGTGGAACTGGTCTCCCTGGCGGACACCTAATCGGACGAGTTAAGACGTTAACGATAGACTTTGCGATCTTGTTGCTAATTGACCGCAATAAGCGCATTCTTTGGTGGCGGGGAGTCGGTTTCTTCGCCGAGGATTTATCGGGGCCGCAGATAAATGGACACGCCGCCGCCGCCGCCGCGCCGGTACACGATCGATAAGGGAGCAATGGGACGGATAACCGGAGGATCCAGCTCCGGGTAAACGGGCAAATAGAACCGCGTGGCCGGACAGATAAATCGCGTGCGGGGGCGCGGGCGCGGAACCGCCGTCGCGCGGTTCCGAAGCGAGAAATCCTCGCGGCTCTTGCGCCGCTGGAAGTTCGCTCGCACTTAACCGGCTCTCCGGAAACTTTTCAATAAAGCGCGCGGGCCTCTCGCTTTCCATACGTTCCCGGAAAGGGCAAAGTTTCGGGCCACTATCGTTCCTACGCAACATTTGCCGGATTCCCCGCGCGACGCCCCTTCGAACGTCGCGGATTATCATTCCTGATCTTCTTTCCCGGTGGGAAGTTTCTTCGCGCGACGCGACGCCACGCCTCGGGAACACCGCGAGAGACGTGAAATTAATTCGTCCGCGAGACTGGATTTTCATTTCCGCCTCCCGCTCGGAAAGTTATCTTCGTTTCGTTTTCTTTTTTTCGAGATTAATCTTCCGCTGGTCGTGACGGCCGAAACGGGAGATGGAAGTTTTCCTTTAAAAATCATTGTAATTCCCGTTTAATTGGAATCGCGAAGATGCTCCGCTGTCTTGTTGCTTGCGAAATTCGTCCTTACGATTCATTCAGAACCACTTGACTACTATTTATTCGGTGATTAGGCGTGTGGTTCGTTTGAATTCTTCTCGCGTTTGCGTTTGCTCTTCAGGACATTTTCTGCCGTGTCTAGTGTATTTGAAGATCGCGCAGCTAGAACGTTAGATTGGATGTCTGTATACCCCTGCAAATATTTGTCTTTGTTGAGCAGTCGTTTTCTGTTTAGCAAAAGCGACTTGTTCGTTAGGAGTTCAACAAGTGGCTTCTTAATCTTGTTGTGCACAGTTGTACGAATTTACACTCGGTTAATGTCTCTGCCGTTTGAAATGTTACCCACGCAATTCTACTTGCAACTCATGTGAAATGGCGTTAAATGGGCGGCGACCTTTAAATTGCAGTCGCTTTACATGTTTCACGGAACACGTGACGATAGTTCGAGCAGTTCGAACGAAACAGTCTATTTACCTAGTCTAAAAAAAGGATCCGATCGCTCAACAATCGATCGCTTCACATGGATCGAAAAAGGCCAACTCTTTGGCGGTCTGCTCGGCGGCTGGAGGTCCCGCTCGAAGAAGAAGCAGACCGACTGAAGGACACTGCGCGGCGGTTAGCATCGAGCCGAGAGGGGAGGAGCGGTGGAAAGAGCGGCTAACGAACGGACGTTAATTAGCCGCAATAACCAGCGACGATCGCGACAATTACAGGGCTGCCGGTCTCGCCGCGTCTTCTTGCTTCTGAGACGGAGGATATAAACTCGACGGATCGGCCCGGTGGTCTCTCGCGAGCGGAATTACAGGGGGCCAGCCGCGCTCGCCGGTCGCTCGGTTTCCGCATAATCAATATCGCGCTTCCGGAATTAGACGTCGATTACGACCGGAGAAGATAACGACCGGCGGAAGAGAAGAGGGTCTGTCGTTTTCGCGTTTCGAAAGCGTCGCCACCCATTCGGTATTCCTCTCCCTTCACCGATCCACCCCCACGCGCGCTCTGTCACGTCCGTTTTCACCCCTTCAGCGTGTTCAGCCCGGCTTAACACACCCCCGCCGGAGTAATTCAAGACGAACGAGCGAAGAGTTTCCACGGGCGAAGGGCAATGACGCCTGGCTCGCGCAGAATTTTCAATATTCCGGAGTAACGTCACCGAAGCGATTACGGCAATTAGAGCGGAAGGGTTCTCTCCGCTTCACTCCGCACCGCTCCGCAGTGCGGGGACGCGGGAAAAGCCCCCGTGAAATAATTCATGCGGCACACGTGGCCCTCTCGCACGGCATTCTTGGGAAGTTTCCGACTGAAGGGGGCGGACAATAGACAAACCGCCTGACGGAGAACTTTTTCACCGAGCCTCGTTTCGACGACTCTGCACGCTCTCACTTTTATTCCACCTCACTCTCTCTCTCTCTCTCTCTCTCTCTCTCTCTCTCTCTCTCTTTCTCCCTTTCTCTCGCTTTCTCTCTTCGAGCCAGACCAGCTGGAAATTCTTGGTGTCTTCCCCATTTTGCGGAACGATCTCGCTGGATGGTTGAATGCGTCGGAAGAGCACCTTTCTGGGTTAAGCTCGGCCGTGCTTTGGACCCGGACCGAGACGGATTACGTCTGCTGATGGTTTCTGCAGGGATTAGACCTAGGTCTGCGACTATCAACACTTTACGTGCCTGCGGTTACTTAGGGCATAAACGACGACACAGCCTCCTCAGAGAGGCGCGTGCAGTTTTCCGCTTCTTATTCGCTGGTGGCAATGTGAATCGACGATTTTGACAAAATGACAGTTCTTGAAATGTTTCTATTAGTTTTTCTACTCTACTCGATTCTAATAGCTGGACGATCCAGGACGAACAACAAGAGGCACGACAGATATAATATAAAGTAGGATTTTTTGAGATGTTAATTCGAGGAGACGAGTTTCAGCGACGTCACTATCATGTTGGAATTGATCACAACATTTGCTCTAGTCCCAGTTTTCACTGTAAAGAATCACCCCATAAAGGGACTGATTAATTTGTTGAACGGGAACAGCGATTACGAGATTGCATATGCAAACACGCGTATAACGTAAGAAAGTTTTCAAGAAAACGCGAAATCCAAGATTTGTAAGAGTACAACACGGTCTCGTTTTGTTCGCAATTTACGCAAAGCATCGGCCAGGGAAAGAGAATTTCATTTAATCACGGTTTCTTTCTGAATATGTAAATTTGCATACATTTCCGGTTCACTTATCGGTGTTTAATCTGCAAAGTAAATGTAGACCTAAAATGAACGTGGAATTCCATGTTCTTTTATGGAATTATTAAAATATAAGCGAGCTCCCGGTAAGGGTAGTTGCGAGATGAATTACGAGGCAAGAGATTAAAAAGAAAATTGTTGAACTTTAGATAGAGTAATTAAAATCGACTATTGTACTGACAGCGTACTAAATTTGATCAGTATCTCCAATGTACATACAAAAGCGTAGACAGAATAATCATGATTCTGCGGTTCTTTATGAACGTCACTTTATTAAGAGTTGCTTTAAACTCAGAGTACCATACTACCGAACTAGTAGTGTCACACAGTGTATTAAAATTTAAGTATACCGGAGTCATTTTAGTTTTCAACGTTTGGATCTACTCGGGCAGGTCTGCAATTTACAAGTCGCTATGTCGCAAATATCAACGTTCCAGTTAGTTTTACAGTGAATTCTCGATATATGTCAACAGCATGGGTCTTGCCAGCGTCCTGTATCGTAAAGGAGACATACCCGAGCCGTGTTATGTTTACACTCCTCTGCGTCCGAGGCCTCACGAGCTTCGGGGTATACCCCGCGGTAGTGTGGATAATTCCGCGACGTTTATCATCCAGGCCTTGGCGACATATACAGAGAAATCACTGTATTAGCTCACTGAACTGATTTCGACGTCCGCTGGCTAATGGACATCCATACAGGGTGGATTAAAAATCACTAGCCATTATGAATGAACGGTAGAAAGGGGCTGCTTCAGCACACACCTAACAGTAGCTAAAAGGTTAACAGGCCTCGCAACAGAACTCGCAGGTATCGCGTGAAGTCGGAGTCGGTTCCGCGGGCCGGTTAGGGGTAGAAAATTGAAAGTGTCAGAATCCTGTCGCGGTCACGATAAGTTCGTCAAGCGGAGCGTATCAGGCTTGCGCACCTATCGCCAGGTTATCGGGTGATCAAGGGAGAGAAGAGGTGATCGCGGGGGTTCACGCGACGTTATCGTAGGTCTCGCGTGCAACACGAACGCGTTCGGTCGGCTCCTTTCCCCGGAGAAAAAGCGGCCGCGATCCGTCGCCTCGATCCCCGCAACGCCGCTCCACGGAATTGCCGCGATCCAGCGACAAGAAGGAGGCGTGCCTGGATCTCGATCACCGAGCGCCGCGAACTTTCATTAACCGTGAACCCGACGGAATGCTCGAAGACCCCGAGCCGCGAGCTGTTAATATTTCGCTCGTGAAATTCTACGCCGTTGCGTGGGCGGAGCTTGGTTGAAAAATCATTTTTTTCTTGTGGATTCAAGAGCGACTTCCGAATGCGATTTGAGTAATTGTTTGGTATCACATGGTTGGTTGGAAGTGTTTGATTGAAGAAGTATATTAGGACAGTTGATAGTCATCTTCTAGCCAGCAGAAAATATTTCAATAATTTTTCTGATTCCTTCACCTGATTTTTATAAGGTTGCTTGTGAGAATAGGATTCTGCGTAAATAATCCCCAAATCTAAAAGAATTTTTCCCGGCAACCTTCGTGCCTGAAAATTTTGTTATAATTATCACACGACGGTAAGCAATGCACAAAGAGGCAATACGTCGCATAGTTTGTAACCTCGACGATCTGAAACAGTTGTTCCATGGCGGAATGACGTTCCCGAAACTAGAAACACAGTGTATCCATCATTCCCCGTGTCCTTCCCGCAAACGGACTGACGTGAATGAAGCGAGGGAAGTGAAATCTGCAAACGTTGAAGAGCGATCTACGAGAAGCCCAGAGCGGTGACACCTTTCACTCGCGAGCTATGATCGATGGTCCGTATCCTGTCGCGGCTGTCCGTCCCGAAGGCGGTCCGGGAGCTGCAACAGTGCACCGGCATGGTGCACGCGCGTCCTTGACGTAACTGGTTCGAGGAATGCCGTTGCATAATCGGCGAGAAACCGCGGCGTGTTGCGGCCAGAAAGATCGGCTGCGATCCTGCTGTTTCGCCTGCAACACCCGGTAGCCTTGAAGCTGATCATCGGAACATCGGACAGCTATTCGGTACACGACCGGCGGAAGCTGATCATGTCAGCACCGACAAGAATCTACCCGCAATTAACAGTCTTGTTGTACTTAATGCAAGGATGCTGTGCGAACGTCTTCCGATGTTCGTCCAGGTTAATTGCAAGGAATCAATTATCCTTACCGAGGCACGACTGTTCGGATAACAGAACAGACTTAAATTAAGTCTTCATCGAGTTAGATTGAACCGCTCCGAGAATTTTTCTTTGAGAATACGGGCATCATCGGTTCGGATGATCGAGGTTCTACTAAATCGTGGATCGACGGGGAACTGTGTTCCGAATCGTGTCTTGTTTGGACACATTTTAATTAGGAAAATGTTACGAGTATATTCGTTGAAGTTTTTCGTAAAGAAATGATAGAAAACAAACAAGATTTTGCTATTAATATTGTCTCACCGATGTATCTAACCCTACCATACCTTTCAGGCTACACGTCTCTTAAAGATTTATACGTCGCGGTAGTGGAGATAAAGTTGCAAGTATCGTGCGTATCTCTGTCACGTATATCGAGGCATTACTGTAGTGTACGAATATTTCTCGACGTACATCCGGGACCTATGCTCTAGGGTGTCCTGTAACGTGATACTTAGGGATAATTCACGACACCCTCGAGTGGTCCACACCACTCTCCCCTTCCAGGGTGTTGAAGTCCCTCGAATCGTTCCAAGGCCCGAGTTTTCTCGGGATCCCGAGATGAATTCGCCCATCGAGTAAGACGCCATTGAAGAAACAGAGAGGAAAGGCGCAATCTCGTCGGAGTTACGCGAAGAAGCCAGGGTCGGTGGGTAGGATGGAGCCGGACAAGTCGAGGGATCGTCGTGAGAAGCTGTCAGGTGTATATTGACGCGGATAACGGAACGACAACAGACCGGAGACAACGGGGACAAGGAATATGGTGCGCCGTACGTGTTACGGGCGGGCGGCGGGGCGCTCGCTAATGGAGGAAAAACAGAAGGGACCAGAAGGAAAACAAACAGGGAGGGTGTACCAGGGCCGAGGACAAGCTATCGCGGGGTCTATGCGAGGCCCTCGAGCGGTAACGAAGAGTGACTTCTTCTTCCGGCACGCTCCATCGGCGGTGACGAAACGTCGCGTCGCGTCGCGTCGCGTCGCGTCGCGCGTTCTACAGGAACAGAGGGTTGATATACAAAACACTGAGGCCCGCGACGATATCGATCCACTTAGAGGGTTCGGGAAGAGCCAGGGGTGAAACCGAAAAAAAAAGAACAAGAGGGCAGCGGATTTCTATGGGGTGTCTGCCGGGCGAGAAAACCGAAACGTCATCCCCCGACCACGGTGGCTGGTGAACTCGGAAAAAGTTGGAGGTTTCGTTGAACAGAAATGAATTCGTTTTTTAGCATTTCTATTCGAGATGGAAGCTCCTCTCTTGAATCTTTTCGGCGCTTCTTTCGTCTTATGTTTGCATATTTCATAGAGAATCTTCCCCAGTCATATTCTTCGATTATATTCTACACACGTTCGAGGACCATTTCTATTTAATTCCTGTTCTCTGTCATTGACGAAGAACATTTGAAACATTTTTATTTCTAATTTACTAGTGAATCATTTAATTTGGCAGCGGTGCCGTTAGGGGCATACAAAATAAGTTTGAAAGCGTTCAGAAACAACGCTGTAAATGGTCTTTGACAATGTCAACTGTGAAGACGGTCGACCAGGCGAGGGTTGAATCGCCTCGGAGAAGAACGGGCGAAAATCTATGCAGAAAAATTAGTGAATCGGGATCTGAATGCATTCCTCGAATGTGACCTCGACCTTCTGGATCCCCAGGAAGCGATCTATGAGGTGAACGATCTCCCAGCGACGCGCAGGACCGGTAGGAAACGTTTGGTAGGGATTCCAGACGATTATCGGAAAAATGGGCCACGTTCCACCCCTTTATTTTCCTCCCTCTCGCTCGGAGACCACGCGATAACACGCGCCGGCCATCCTGACGGTCCTTTCTGTTCGGCCGGGCCGCGGTAATGAAAATTGCACGAGCATCCGATAATTGTCGGATCGGGACTCCGCCCGGACCACCGACAGACATTTCAATTAATTCATTAACGAATCTCGCGCCGCGAATAAACTACACTCTGATTTAATTAATCCCGCGACGCGTTCCCGATATTTATCGCCGCGCCGTGTTGTTCGCCGCAGTTTTCAATAACAAGCGGCGTCATTGTAAATCACATTTCCGCGAGAGTCCGCAACAAGCGCGCGCGCGCGAAAGAAACGGCGCACGATGCGCGTCGATGCCAGGATAATTCACGAGGAAACTTAATATTATATCGAGCGCGGCCGTTTCGCGGTGCGGCGAACGGAGGAGATTAAATGACAGTGTTAATTAATTTCGACTTCGCTTTTGGAGCTGGTCCGACCGCTGGATCAGAGAATTTAATGATATTTTTTCCGTCCAATGAATTCGGCCATCCACCTCAAATTTAAAAAAATTTGTAACTGATATTATGATAGAATTTTCTATACGAAGAATAACTTCTATTTTAGAGATACGCTGACGATTTTATTTAATATTTCTTTTTTCAATTAAAATATTTCTTCAGTCTCTTTCTCTTTCAACTGTTCACCCTGTATAAAAATGTAACGTAATGTAATACCGAATAAAATATATTGTCGATATTCTTTAAAATTGATGCGGGATATTTTTTGAGATTTAGGTGGAGGATCGGAGGCACGTTCCACGGATTCAACGGAAACGCAAAGGCGAGGGGTTGGAATCGAAATAATAGATCCTGAAAGAGGATTTCCGGCGGTCTTTTAAGACGGAGTCGACGCCGCGATTAATGCCGGGACCGGCTCGAAGTAACGTAAACAGCAGATGTAGGGTGATCCGGACAAGGGCTCGGTGAAAGGGCCGGGTTGGTCGTCGCAGCCAGTCTGGCGAGGAGGCCGCGACCCAGCGTCGCTATTTAATTCCGTGGGGGTTGAAAAGCGAAAGAAGCGCGAACGCCACGTTCGTAGTCGGTTCAGAGGCCAGACGACACCCTTTCATTCTTTTTTCCACCCCCCATTCGGGGGCGGAGGGTTCTCGAGGCGATTCGAAGCGTCCGCCCTCGGCATTCTACTTTTTCATCCCCTTCGTCGCGAATCCTTTCCAGGTGTTAGCTGTTTAAACGTTGTCGCGCGTAAAAGGAACGCGCCTGAGGGAAAGGAAGGAAGGAAGGAAGGCAGAGAATGTAGGAAGGAAGAAAGGAAGGAAGGAAGGAAATGAATGGTGGGATGCACTGGAGGGTCCTGCTGATTGTTTGGCGGTTCCACGAGTGGTTATCTGCAAATGAAGGGCCACAAATGCGGAACAGTAGAGAAGTAGTCTGCGAAAGGGGGGTGGCCAAGAGAAATTGCGGGGATGCCGGAGAGTTTATGCTCGAAGAAAGGAGACAGAAGGGGCGGGTGGCCGCCAGGGGTTGAGGACAGGTCAAAAGGGTGGACTCGACGGTGGTGCGACGGAAACGGTAGTCGCCGTGGCGCGGCTGCGGCGGCGGCTGCTGGTAGTTTGTTCGCGTATAATTCGATCACCGCCGGGGAATTATTGTCCTAACAGACGTCTTCCGTGGGATTGGTCGTCTGGTTTCTGTTCCGTGCGACGTCGTCGCGTCGGCTCGCTAGATAAGGATCCGACGGGACAGGAAGCGAATGTTTCCTCGTTTTGATGGAATCCCGGAACGACGAAAAGAAATGGTCTATTTCAAAGGTCCCCGAGCCAATCGACCGAACGATTGTCCCGGAAAATTGACGGCGCATTTGCCACCGCACTATCTTCTGCATACTCCGGGATACCAAGTAGATAACAACTAATCAAAAACCGATGTAACGATCTTCCATTCCTACAGGAGCTATTAGAGGCACCCATAAGTAATCAATTATTTGCAAAGAATTTGTTTTGCCTTTAGTTCTGTACCGATATTTGAAGAGGAAACACGTATTCTTTTATAGTTTTCGGCAAAGCAGCCTGTGTTCAAAATATTCTAAAACGTATAATTCTTATACAACCTTGTAATAAAATGGTGGCGTCGTACCTTCCGATATTCATCATTGCATAATTTTTCATTTTCATGCGGGATTTAATGCAACGGTAACAACAAAGAAAATTTGCGATGTTTATGGAGATGTATTGAAGGTCAACAAGTGTCAACGTTGGTTCAGAAGGTCTGCTGCTGGTTATTATGATCTCTCTGATAGGCCTCGGACGACCAGTTGAATTTGATAATGACACCCTAAAATCTCTAGTGGAAGCTGATCCAAAATTAAGTATACAAGAATTATCGAGAAGCCTTGGGTCCACATGGTCAACTATACAAAGGCACCTACACGAAATGGGAAAGACTTATAGGCAAGGAATATGGGTACCGCATCAATGATCTGAGACCAACGAGAATATTCGTCGATCAATTTGCACTTCATTGCTATCCAGATTTCGTAGAGATCCATTTCTTAGCAGAATCGTCACCGGAGATGAAAAATGGATTCTTTATGATAACATAAAGCGTTCCAAGCAATGGCTTTCTGCAAATCAAACCGCAATATCAACCCCTAAACCCAGCTTATCACTTAGAAAGGTGTTACTGTGCGGTTGGTGACACTGTCGTGGCATAATTCACTTTGAGTTGTTGAAACCTGGAGAAACAGTTACAACGGCTGTATTCAGAACTATTGAAAAAGAGGGTATCATTAGTCCACAAAAAAGGAGTAATACTGCAAATTGACAATGCCCAATACAGTGAAACTCACTCAGGGAAAAATCAAATAATTGCAATGGGAAGCACCCCCCGTACTGACAAGATATTGCTCCCTCTGACTATCATCTTTTCAGATCTCTGGAGTATTATTTAAGAAATAAAACATTCACTTCTGTAGAAGATCTATAGAGAAATAAAACATTCACTTCTATAGAACCCTGGATTCCTATAAGAGGAGGATTCAAAAATTTACAGGAAAGATGGCAAACTGTCCTTAATAATGATGGAGATTATATAATAAATTAAGAAATAAAAACCTGAATTTACTAGAAAGTTTGTTTTAGATTTCAAAATAATTAATTACTTATGGGTCCCCCTAATATTTTTCCGATTTCAGAAACTGTGTCAATTATTAGTGAAGCGTATTAATAGTATAGAAGAGAACGATAGGCAGCTCCGACCGAGATGAAACAATAAATTCCGGATGCAGGTGAATAGAGGCGGCGGACCCGATCAGAAGATACGATCCTTAAAGCTGTCGCTCGCCGTGCGCCGGCTTGCAAATCGTTCGATTTTCGCAGGCGCGTCTGCATCGGGCTATAACAAATTTCCGGCGATGGGGGTTAACGTGGAACGCGCGAGGACAGTGATCCTGCTTCGAGATTGAACGGGGCGAAACGGTTAGCTACAAAAGTTCGGATCCCGGGGATCTAGACGCGAGCCGGCCAGATAAATGTCCGCGAGGCTGCGGGGATTTTTCACGATCGTTTATCCGGGGCCATCGCGCATTCGTTTCCGCGCGGTACATTTCTCACGCGAGCTGCGGCGTCGCGAAACAAAAGCCGGTCCCGTTCGGCGAAACTCCATACGTCACTGCGGTGCCGGGTCGCGATCCGGATCCGCTCAGTCTTCGGGATCGCGAAGACGATTCATCATCTCGATAACTCGGCGAATTTATCAGGGCAATCCTCGGGCTGGTCGCCGGTAATCGATCGTCGCCAAGTTTCGGGAGTAATTTGCGCGAGAGTGCGAGCCGGTCGGGAGCGTTCGATCGCGAAACGATCTCGAGGAAGATGCAGCTGGGCGGCTGTCCTCCCTATTCGTATTCAGGGTTGGTCGACGCGACGCAGACGCTCGGATTCGATCATCTTCTCGGCACGCGGAGCGGAAAATCGCGCGGCTCGACGCGACACGCGGGATGACTCGTCTCTGCCGGTTCCCGGGCAACTATGCGGCCGGGATCGATACTTGGAAAACTGTCGATCGAATTCTGGCCAGCCGGCGATGGCCCGAAACCGCAAATCCGCAAGACCGACTGCGCCCGAACCGGCGAAGGAAGCTCTTTGACGTTCGAACTGTGTACGGGAAGCGGCATTCAACGTCCTGGCCTCGCGCGCCGACACCATTTACCGGGGCCCCGGAGCCGATAGTGTCGATAAATGGCCATTAGCCCGCCATGCTCGCCCGCAAAACCGAAGTGCACGCGTGCCATTGATAGAACGGAAGCCGATTTTCAACGGCAGTTGAGCCCCGGACACGAAGTTTCGCGCCGCGCCGGAAAATCGGCGACGAACCGGTACACCCTCGTCCGGCCGAAACGACTTAATCGCACCTGTAATCGCGGCACCGCTCTCCGAAGACTCGCGCCAAGCGTCGCTACAATCGTCTGCAATCTACGCGATGATGAAAAGTCATTAGAAGAATTTTTCGGCGAAATAAAAATGTTCACTGCAGAAATGCTCTGCCTAGTTTTATTAGAACCGCGAAAAATCCACAATCTATTTGTGACCAACAAGCAAAGGTAAAAATCTTGGGAATCTTTGTGAAGTTGACGCAAAAAATCAATACGACGGAGAGATAAGTGATTAACATACAGATTAAGTACTGAAACGTATAAATAATTTAGAGGCAGATTAAGCGACAGAAACGAAGAACAGATGAGAGTAACTTTGAACATTTCATCCCCTCGTAAGAAGGGTGACTGAGACATCGAGATCCAGGTGACCGATTCGTGTAACAGCTTGATTCTTTAATTATATGAAAATTAAGCCGGGTCCAGTGAACTTCTGGGCGTCGTTACCATAAACGAGAAGAGCAGAGGAAAAGGTTAAAGCGAATCCATCCCGCCGGATGAAGTCTCCTGGAGCGCGTGCCAGCCCTGAGTTATATACTCTTTATAAAATTAAGGGAAAAAAAGCGCGGCCATAAAACGAACCACGCTTAACCCGGTCGTAAAACAAGCCCTGGCGATTCTCGAGAGGAAGCTTCTTCAGTCTCCCGCAAGATCCTTTCCTAATTAATACGTGCTCTCGTTGATGCGCCTCTGCCGCGCCGCGCCGCGCCGCGAGAAGCAGCGAGACGCGTTTTTGCCGGTGGCGTCATAGCCGGCACTCGAATCGATCAAAAAACCGTTTCGGATTACCGGCCGTGAGTGATCCCTTTCATCGATCCGTGGATTTAGCGGGCGCTCTGGATCGCCACGATCTTAGTCCGTTCACGCTCGATCTCGATACGCCGCGGTGAGCCAGAAAATTAACATATCCAATTACGAATTTATCGACTGGCAGGTGCGCATGATTGATTAATCGATAGACCGATTTTGTGCATTTACGGCGTTTAGTATTCTCGATAACTTTTTGGGCAACAAAACTTGCTAACCATGTTGTTAACCGCTGCCCCCGTGAAACAGTGACAATCCTTGAATAATAACTAGACTGCGAATCTTTATGCAAAATAAAACATCAATTGCAATCTACAGGAGCCAAGTAACAATTTATTTTGCTCATTGATCATTTCTACGTGTTAAAAATGGTATGTCGACATTGATAAACTCCTTTAATCTTTTTACTGTTTTAAATTACACCGACTCATTTTTATCATAAGCGCATAAAATCCGCAGTCTAACGATAACCAACTTCTTCGGGAACGAAACCGCACGCGAACCGTTGTTCTAAAAGACTGAGAGAAATAACTTTCAGCGAAATTTCTCAATTGGCCGCGAGGAAAGTTCTCGAACGAGGTGCAAAAGTTCCAGTGTCCGAGTTTATTGTTTCAATCGACGACCGCAGCGCCGTTCCACCTGTCCGCACTGATTCCGGTCACCTCGACGTCCTCGGTTTCCGGAAACGGTGCGAGCTAGGTTAGCCGGCAAGTTTTTTAATTTGTCGCCGGGAAAAGTTGACCGATGGCACGGTTCCGAGTTTAATTGTTTCAATCAACGAGCCCGCCGCTCGTTTCCCGACCGCCGCCGCCGCCGCCGCGGCGTTATTGCCGAAACGTTCGCGAGGCGGCAATCATCTCGATCCACTATCCGGTGGCGGCACTTTTACAGCCTTTATCTGTTTTATTGCACTCCGCTAGCGCGGTGCACTCCGGGACCACGACGACGACGGTTCATTCACGGACGAACCTCGGGGGAGTGCGCGCGACAGGTTAAAAGACCGACGTCAAGCTCAGGCACCGGACGTATTAGCCCACCTTTGGAAGGTGGCATTGTTTGAAAGGATCGTCCCCGACGAAACGTGGACCAATCCGGGAAAGAGGGGCGGAGGGGATAGGGGAATCGCAGAGTTACGAGCGAGCGTGAACGAGAAAGCCATCCGCGGAGAACGGTTTATGGCAGTCGCGAGGAACTCCGGGGGCTTTACGAGCGATAAAACCGGCACCCGCGCGGGAGGGGCCCCCGGTGCATCCCGCGGATTTCCAGCCGTTTTTGCGGTGCACCGTGCAGGACGCCTGCAACTGGAGCAGCCCCGGTTCCTTGCATGGGACGACCACGGAATAATAAAGTATCCGGAGGTACCCGAGGCTCTTTGAATTCGCACACGCCTCCCGGGAAACGGTCCGTCGCGCCCTTTTGTCGGGATCCTGCGAATTTCGGCTGGTGTAATGCTTTACTTAGCTTTACATCTGAATAAATTTCCACTAATTTTTCGCCCGCTTAGTCTACTCGGTTTTCCTAGATTCTGTTGCTCGAAAGAGGTGACCGTTCACCTGTAATTAGTGGGGCCAGCGGCTCGTAAGCAGTACGCCGGACCGGGGAAATTCAGGGGTATACAGTTACCCTCTCTCCGTGGTTATCGGATCAGTCACGTGACGTTGCATGACAGAGACTAATCACGCGACCGGGCGGTAGGGTGGGGATGCTCGCCGTCTGAATGGAGAACAGCCGTCGTAGAAGGGGTACGGTAGAGTGGGAGGCAAGTCTTAATCTGGCGACAATGCTCGGAAGCGATCAGTTGCTCCAGCATTGCCGTACACGAAGGTGCTGTGCAGAGATTGTTGACTACCAACTGTATTAACACGTTAAGCGCCAAATATCATTCCGAGAGAAAGCGAAACCAGAAATCTTAAATGTATTATAGGGCATGCTGTTTTAACCCTTTTGAATTCTAAAGATCTTAATAAAATTCGCCTTAGCTGGATATGTCACACTAAAAATGAATGACTCCAACCTAGTCAAAAATCACTGTCACTCACATGTGACCGACATCGCAGTTAACGTGTTAATGTACTATTATGAACAATCTAGCAGATGATGATAAAGTCTATACCATTATATAGACCAGATCATGCCATGAACAATTTACTAGGCTTCCTGGACCCTCGCAACTTAGGGTTCTCCGCACGGTACACGGCTGGGCTACACGATCGCGGTTGTTCCCGGGGAAGCGTAGACCGTGGACCATTGATGTCGTGAATTTGTGGGCTTAAACTTTGGTCGGTGGAAAAGAAAATGGAAGCGTTAACGAGTGGGGCACGGCGTCGCGGCCAAACGGAAAACGGGGGGTCGGGGTCCCGCCGCAAGAATGGATCCTTTGTCAGGGCTCGTGGGTGACCGAACTTCCGTTGCGGGGAAGAAGAGGCCCCCCGCCCCCTCCCTCCTCTCCACTCCTCTCGGCGTCTTTCAGCCGGCTGCAACGCTAGACGGATGATAATAGAGGCCGCATGAATGCGTAACGAGCGGGCTCGCGCGGCTCCTTCGATTCTGCACGGAATAATTCCGCCGATAAATAATTCTCGCCGGGTTTTCCGCGCGGCGAGTCGCGCCTCCCGGCCCCGGAGATCGAGCCGAGAAGTCCTCCTCTCTCGGTTAAGCCGGATTCAGGCCTAATGGGCCGAGCAGTTATTCCACCTCGAGCGAACGCGGGCCTACGGAACGATGCAGAAGACGGGGACGAAGGGGGAGGGAGAGGGAAAGCCGGCCGGCTCGGAGCTTTCATCCGTCCAGACGGTTCGCTAATGGCAGCCAAACTCTACGCCGCGCGAGAGTTGCATCTGCGAGACGCAGCTGGACGTTAATCTCTCGTTCCACCGTGTCGAGGATCTTACCCCGGGGACATCGCGATTAGAAGAGAGGTGGGATCGTCTTTTTATCAGCCAGACCACCGTGCTCGACAAGACACGCTCGAACTCGGCTCCGCGATCTTCGCCGCGATACGATCGGCCCTAACATCGCTATACCCTGTCGTGGAACCAGGCTCGAGGGGTTCTTCGGCTTCGGCGAGTCCAAGTGTTTTCGGTGTTCGCTTTGTCTTCGCTCTTACAGGCCTAGAAACCTAAACTACGAACAAGCAATCCACTTACGAAACCATTCCGCGGTTGCAAAAATGTTTTCCCAGGTGCATCGCACTCTATAGGTCTACCCATGTGCCACAAGCATTTTTAACCCTTCACAGGTATACCGCGGTGTACAGGTGTCCCTTCCGTTAGTCTTGCTGCTGTTCGAAATGTGCCAGTTCAATATAATATAAAATAATCTTAGTTACGCGAAACAATCGGCGCTCTGAGGCATTCGCACAATCTCGTTTCCGTAATAAATGCATAAAATCCACATTCCTATGCGAACAATAACCACTTCAACAGCTCAGAAAGAGCGCGTACTCCGAAGCGACTCGCACACAAAATGGTTTTGTTCGTGCATAATGGTCTGCAGATAAGTTTGAACTGCGGGCAACATTCCCGGATGTTCAGGATATCGTTTGTTCAGCTAGGCCAGCTTAATTGGAAGCGGTACAAATATTCCGTGCGATTTCGTTCGAAGTTCGTGTACGAAGGGATATGGTGGCGAAGGGATGCCGCCATGAATGTATCTCTCGCGTGCACGTTTTTGGGAGGAAGCGACCGAGAAACCTGTAAAACGTTCGAGATTAAAATATTTTAGTTCGGGAAGAGGTCGCTTCCTTTTGCGTTCGATACCTCGAGGAACAGTGGCGGACGTTGATCGAGACGGGGCTTCTTGCCTGAAGCGACTCCAGAAGCGTGCGCTGCCCGCAGACACCGGCTCTAAAGATAGAAGTTCAAGGGTTGTAGCCGCCAGACGCCAATGACAGACGTTGCACGCGTGTTTTTACGCCGGTCTCGGTGCGCCATTGCGGGACATTTGTCGCGTGACGTAGCCAGCGCAGGGTTGCACCGAGGACGCATGGACGAGCTGCGCTTTCTCTCTCTCTCTCTCTCTCTCTCCGGTCATGCCGACTGTTATGTCGCTATATTTCGTTTATCGGAGACTGGTTAATGCGTTTCTTGCGGGGGCCCGTGGCTCGCTGCTCGCGCGATATCCGACGCGGATGCATCGGCCCCTTTGTGCACGGACGTCTGCTACTTCTCCGGCGTCCGAGAGCTGTTTACGATCTTCTGAATGCGCAGCGCTGTCCACCGGATCTGGCACCGATGAATTAATCCGGAAATTTTTCAACGGGTACACCCTGCCATCTCGAGCTTCATGCTGTCACACGGTGCTGCGCTTAATCCTCCGGCTCCGGGGATATCGCTTCGTGCTTATGCGATATCTTTCTTCGGTATCGAGGGTCGAGCTTGCTTCGCTTTGTACGTGCGTTTAGGCAGTGCCTGGTAGAGCCCCATAGGAATCCGGTGCATTCGGGACGGCTGCATTGTAATAGGATCTCGCCATTGTCACTGAATAATTAATTTTCAACGCCTAACATCTGGTCCGCTTCGGGCCGCACAGTGGCCCTTGTTATAAATTAGGAAGGCGCACCCTGTTATCTTGGGTGGCCGTGGCTGGCAAACTGCATCGGAAATTTCTGAGATTTGTGGATCGTCGAACAAATACAAATGTGCTCCCTTCTATTAACTTTCCAGTGATGGAGCTCTGTCCAGAAAATGGGCTTTCGAGGCGAACTGACGTCGGGTCCGAGGGGTTAAGAAGATAGTGATCCCCGGGTAAGAAAAACAACCGTTTACCTCGATCGCAAATTTTTCTTTCTAAATCTCACAGTCATGCTGCTTTCACCGTCATCCGCAGAGGAACGCGGGTTCTGAGAGAAGAATCCGAGTCAGACGCAACAAGAGAAGAACGAGCGAAGGTGAGACCAGGCTTCGGCGGAAAAATCGCGGTTTCTTTCACCGCCGATCGACCGATCGTCTGCGTTCGGTTCTTCTCTCTGGTTATTTTTAACGAACCGAGGGTCGAGGAGCGACTGGAAGCCATCCCTATTTCCGTTTCGGCCAGATAACGTTGGATTCCGGGAAGACTCGGGGTGAGGAACGTGGCTGGGTCAGTGTTCCCCCAAGGATTCGTACGGCTTCGGAGAGGCCTGTGGGAGAAATTGCGCCGATCACCGGCCCACCTAATTAGGTTGCGAAAGGAAGCATGGAAATCCGCGAGGGGATGCTTCAGAGACGGTCGCGCCACTTTTATTTGACCGTGTGTGTCTCGAGGGCCGGGGAAGAAGCTACGGGAAGCTCCACCCATAATTAGGGTCGAGGGCCTTCTCTTTGGCTGCGACGTCCATAACCTCGAGATTAAATGCAAAAAGCGGACGAGGATTCGAAGAGTCGGGTCCTGCGTCTAGAATGGGCGTGGGACACGAGTTTTAAATGGGGGGGGGGGGGAGATAATTAAGAGGCTGTGGGTCTCTTGAAAATTAGGCATTGGTGGTGCTACAAGACCTCTCTATTTCTATCTTCTATCTCTGCCTCTTTCTGTAAACTCTTCCGCAGATCTTCTAGATCCTAGAGGGATCCGAGTGGGCGTGGCTTCGGTGCTCTCGATTCCAGGAGCCAGGCAGAGCCCCGAAAGGTAATTCTTGCGCCAGTTCTGAAACTTCTAAAATCAACGCTGTAGCCGGAGCAAATACTTAATGACAGGTGTACCGATCATTCTATGGAGCAGGGCTCTGGTACTCTGCAGAGCTACAAAGACACGCCCACTTACAGCATTTGGCATAGAAAAGGTAGAATTAAGAGCTTCCTAACCTGCTATCCCTTCCTCTGATACTATTTGCTCAAACTTGATGTTTCTTTGCGCAACCATGTGCAATGATTGAGCAAGAGGCCATGCATACTAAGAAACGGTCTTACTACAGTCCATCCACGTTGTAGCCGAGCAAACACGTGATGATAGGTGCACCGATCATCCTATGCAGCAGAGCTCTGCAACTCTGTCGAAACAAAGAGCAACGAGGACACGCCCACTTACAGCATTTGGCATAGAAAAGGTAGAATTAAGAGCTTCCTAACCTGCTATCCCTTCCTCTGATACTATTTGCTCAAACTTGATATTTCTTTGCGCAACCGTGTGCAAACTTTGTGCAACCATGTGCGATGATTGAGCAAGAGGCTACGCCTACTAAGAAGTACTCTTACAGTCCATCCACGGAAAATAGAAATGAGAATATTCTACCATTTGTTCTGTCTCTTTTCTGACAATAGCTCTGAAGTGGGTAAGGCGGTATAAAATAACAGAGATTGTGCTCACTTCGTTTATTAACAATATCGGTAAGCGCGAATGTCAGTGCGGTGCTGGTGTTGTAGTCTCGGAGGCTTACAATCAACTGGCGACTCTCGTTGCATTCTTAAACACGTCGGAGTTAGAAAAGGCAAAAAGAGAGGAGAGAAAAAGGAAAGAGAATAGAAGAGGAAAACTTGAGAAGACAGTGACAGCGATGGGGACGGCGGAAAAGAGTCGTAAACAGAGAAAGCTAAGAGGTAGGCGAAGGACCGAGACTGACGAAAACCAGAACTCTGGCGACGTTCTCAAGGATGCATTGGAAATTCGTGAAGGGCTGGTCACCAAATGTGCGACTAGCAGGACAGGAAATAGAGAATAATCGCGTAACAGAGTTGGAAAGGAAAGAGAAATTCTTAGGAGAAATATATGCATTGGCGTATGCCCCTGGGGGCAATCTAGAGCGCTAGGAGGCCAGTCGGACGACACTTGTTGCCCAGAAACTCGCAAAAAATGTTCAGAAAAATTGAAATAAATGCAAGATCGTTTCTCAAAAAAACTGCACTCGAAATTAAGGCATTCCAATGGTCAGGGGCGGCTGGATCTGCGGAGCTGCGGCCGCCCGGCCGAATTTACGGTAGGCGAAGCGTGCAGGGCGAAGGACAGGCGATCGATGGGCCGGCGACTGAGCACTAATTTACTTGCAAAGGGCGGCAAAACCCGTGCTCGCCGGACAGATCGAATCGGTCTAGGGAAAGTGCACGGTGGATGGCCACGATCGTTTATCAAGGACTCTTTCGCCGACGAGGAGAACAAGAGAGGAAAAGGGAGACGGCGCGAGAAAAAGGTAGAAAAATAGAAAGAGAGAAGCGGAGAGAAAAGATTGAGAGAATGGGGAAGCTGTTCGTTGGGCCGGATGAAAATCGCTGAAGAAGCGCGCGATCATTTATCGAGGACGAAACGAGGTCCCATCAGTCTGGTTTTGGTCGTAGCACGTAGCCGGGGCCAGAAGAAAGGAAACAGGAAGGAAGGAATAGGAGAACGAGAACATGTGGCCGACACGTGAGCTGGAAACGAACGGGCCGGCGGCATGATGAATCTATCGCGTGGGCGGCTGTGATGCAACGCTCGCGGGATTATTGTTTGCTTACGTCCCGCATCGAAAATATTTTTCACCGGCACGCTGGCACGCTCGACGGTCAAAGAGAACGGACTGCGGTTTCCCCAACGAGTTCATCGAATTTCTCTCACGATAAGCCCATACACCGCGCGCAGTGTCCCCGAGGGACCATTTCGTCCCAGAAAAGGAGAAGAAACGCTTGCTCGGAGCGCACACCGAGGATCGACCGACGACGATTTCATGGAAAAGTGTGACTCGTCCCGGAATCCCCACGGCGAATCAGCTCGGTGGACCGATGTCTTCGAATTCCTGAGCCCGCCCTCGCCATGTCGGCCGCGATTAACGCCCGCCGATAAATTTCTGCGAGATCCTTTTCGTTCCGCGAATTCGCGGCCGATTAGCTCCGGCTCTCCGGAGCTGTTACCTGCGGTTCCTCTTTCTCTCTCTCTCTCTTCCTCCCACCCCACGTTTCCGTCTCTTCCACCGCGCACCAGGGCTTGTTCGGCCGTAATTAAGTTCTCTATGAATATTCCGAGAGAAGCCGCGAGAGCCAACCAATCGTATAATTCTTTTCGCCGCGCACCGTAAACTACGGAAGCGCACCGCGAAACTGATTAGGTGTACCAGCTGCAGCCGCTTACTACTGTTCCGGAGCAACGCTTGCCCCTTTGGACCAGGATTGATCCTGTGGAGCGGTGAGAAGCAGCTTATACCATAGAGGAAGATTTTATTACCATTTATACCATAGAGAAACTATAAGGCCAGAAAATAATTTTCTGAATCAAGGTAGTAACACCTCTACCGAAAACAATACCTGAAATAGTATCTTTGAGGGCGTAAGACGTAAGAAGACTAACATCCCCGCGTAACCGCAGAAGAGCCATTCTCCCAGGAACATAACTCCGCCTCTCAGATAACAAGACAGTCGCACTTTCGAGTATCTCGCGCGGTCCCACGGCAGACACGCGAAACCGGCGTTCCTCCTAAAAAGAAAAGCGCATTCTACGGGAAGAGTAGCATCCTCCCGGAGGCCCCATCCCTTTCCGTCGACGCACCCGCGAGAATCGGGCCGAATCGAGCCCGGTATTGGAACAGCACGATCCCCGAGTCGCGACAGAGTTCGTTTTCCTACGGGTAACGTTTGGCTGGATGCTCGTCTAATATAACCCCTGTACAAACTCCGCCCGGGGAGCTGCTCCTTTCGGAATCAGTCGGCGCTCTCTCTCGCTCATCCAATATCCGCTCGCGGAGAGCTTTCCAATTTCACGAATGACGAATAACTCGGTAGGCTCCATCAGGACCGATCAGCCGGGTCGGCGGACGACGATTTTGACGAGGGTGGCGGCGCGGCGGCGGCGAGAGCATGAGAGAGTTAGGGGATGTGTGTATATTTGTGTGTGTGTGGGTGTGTGTGTTAGAGTCTAGGCATCAGGAGCACCGGACGCCGAGAGAAAAGAGGAAGGTCGTAGGCGCGGGGAGGGACAGGCTCGACGATATTTCGATTTTCATTTAGACACGACACGTAGCGGCACTTCGAGCGAAACAGCGGTTTTAATTAAACCCGCGAACCCCGCCGCCGGCCCCATGTCCGATATTCAAATCAGTAACCCGCATTTCTCTGCTCGCATTTCTCCGCGCGAACCATCTCTTTCTCTCCTCTGGCGTGCAGACTCTGGCGGCAGATGGTCAGGCTTCTCTCTCTCTCTCTCTCTCTCTCTCTCTCTATCTCTCTGAAGAGAGAAAAAGGTGTCTCGGTTTGCCGCCCCGACGCCAGACGCACGCTGTTCTGCTCCTCCGAGTACCAACCCGACGACGACGAGACACGACGCCTTCCACCCACACACCACCGACCGACTAACTTTCGCCGCGTTAATCGCTAAACGATTATTCGGTAACGGAAAAAGTTCGCCGACGCGACATATTGCGGCCCACCCGACCCCTCTTCCTCGAGTTTCCACCAAGTTCTGATAATAAACAGCTTTTACCCCCTGTTTGCCGGCTTGCAACGCTTGCTACGGTTTTTCGGCTCGCATCTTATCCCGTGACGACGTTAGGCGCCGCGCTCGGCGACTGGGAAACACTTGGTGCCGTGAAAATCAGGATAACCGTGTGCACAACGGCTCGGGAAATTATTCCAACGCCTGGTGTTAAATCGTTAAGTCCCCGATGCTGTGTCATTTTCTCTGGCGTTTTGATTTTAAATAAAGAAAAGCCTCTAATTCCTCGGACAGAAAGCGTCGTGGTAAAGTGAAATATCGAAGAACATTTCGGGTAAGTTGATCCCAATGTTTAAAATTGCTTACTTCCCTTTTGCATTAAACAGCTCGTGAATAGGCTATGATTAGACTGTGAATTTTATGCATTTATGACAAAAATTAGGTATAATTTTAAGTAGCACAAATATTAGAAAAATTTAAACATACTATTACATTATTTTCAATCTGCTAAATATTTGACTTCGGTTCGTTGCAATTCAGGTAAAAATTTTTTATTTTGCATAAAGATCCGCAGTCTAGTTACAGTAAAGTTTCCATGTTAACACTAAACCCACCGAGTCTTATAAAACCGACGAGATTGAATTTATACAGATTTTGTGCGGTTCGCATTACAATTTATGCTCTACTAAATGTATTTGTAATTGTGAAATAAAAAATCTGGAACCGTTCATTTCGAGCGACGGTGGTTAGAGCCAGGTCTGACTCAAGAAAAAGCTGCACAGCCGTCCCGTTAGATCAACGCCGCATCTTGCGCGAGGGAAAACGCGGTGGTATAATGAACGACCAGAAAATTGCCCAACACCGTCAAACATAATGCAGTCTTCGGCCGGCTTTTTCCGGAGGGGTTGAAGAAGAAACCGAGCGAATTTGTCAGCAGGCGATCCATTATGCATTCGGTTGCATGCGGCGATAGGATCGTTAGCTCGCGAACGAAATTACGATGGCCGCCGGTTGTCCTCGGGCGTGTATTTTCCTTGGACGCGAAATGATTTGTTGCGGCTGGGGGAGAAGCGAGCCAGGTGCGTTCACCTCGCTAGATCGCCGCGGCTTGATTTATCGAAAAACCGATGTTCGCCAACGTCAACAATCAAGATTCGAGGCGGGATACGAGAGGGGTCTCCCCTTGATGATCAAGGCTCGCGATCGTCGTGGGTCCTCGTCGCGGGCATTATTCCCGGCTTGGCTCTAAGCGTCGCTGGAAAGAACCACGACCCACGCGAAGACCATAATCAGCCCGACGTTGTCCTACGGGGATCCCGGCGCATCTTGCCAATTGCGAACTGCAGCCGGTGCAATGTTTTCTGCGGCTCGCGTGTCGACGACCCCGGCGCGCATCGTTCCGCGACAAGAAATACGACCGACGATGATTCCTTCGCCGAATGCGCTAAGCGTCACGCAAATTATGCCAACTATTTACCTGGCTCGGGACCCGACAAGCCGACGCGCGCGCGCACCCCGCATACTTTGCCCTTTCAATGCGCTTTTTCTTCTCCTTTTCCGTTTTCTTGCAACAATCAACCGGCCTCCACCGGCCAGACCACTGATTTTAGATTTCTTTAATTTATAATCATTGTTTTTTCTTCCTTTTCATTTAATACTAAATCCACCATCGCTCAGACGACGTTTGAGAAGAGACTTTGGGCACTTTTCATCGTGATAGATCGTCCGTCATTGAAACAATCGATTGTTAAATGAAAACCTCACCACATTGAATTTCTATTCTTTCTTTATGGATTATTGATCTAGAATACACGTTTAGCCGCAGGTAATATCATTCGTCACGTGGACAAGAAAAGTGACGCTAACAATTTGATCACAGCCAACGCACCTCATCTGATATCGGCTTCGTAAAACCGATCGGGACCGGTTTCTTTTCGATCACACTTCGTGCGAACCATACATCTGCTATCCTAATTAGATCCGGACGCGGACCGCTCTATGAACCGAGCACCGCGGGCAATACGAAACAAAGATGACTCACCTGGAAAGATTCTAATCGGAACCTTTAGCCGTGGGATCGGCCGATTCCTCGGCTAGATTCGCGATGCTAAAAAGGCTGGCCGATGACGTCAGCGGGGATCGCAGGAATGCGAGAGAGACCGGTCGTCGATCGGGGGTACGCATAGGTGTGAGAGGCGCGCTTATGGCGAAAGTCGTCGGGCCCCGGCAAGCAGAGAGGACCAGTTGACGCACGGGGAACGCGTTTTTGTTTCGATCGGTGGATCGTGATCGTGATTCACAGCGCGCGCGGCAGCTCGACGCGTGATTAGATAAGGAAACTAGCCGACACGCCGCTGTGCAACGATAGAAACGCGCTCCCAGGAGAGAGAGAGAGGGAAAGTGAGAGAGGGAGAGAGAGAGAGAGAGAGAGAAAGCCGGGTCGTTTATTCCAGCGAGTATTTACGAGCGTGTTTCACGATCGGTCGATAAACGTTGCGAAATTCGCAGATAGCGATTGATGGAGCGGGGAGAAGGTAGCTAATGCTCGACTGCTAGGCGCTGATCCATTATTCCTTCGAGCCCCGGACTTCTGGGTACGCTAACCTGGATCAGGCCAACTCCCCGGACCTCCATCGTTTCGCAACCATCCTCGGGACCTTGAACTCCGGCGGACCTCCTCCGAGCTCGGCCGCTTCGTAACGAAAAATCCTGATATATTCTACAGCAAATTGAAATAGTCAATTTTGTACAGATCGATGGCCTTTGAAAATATTCTTCGAAAGAAAAAATTAGGCGAGCATTATCATTCTTGCTATCTACAGGCTGGCATCTTTCAACGACGAGCTGTGCGTAAGTGATTATAGCTCCTTTATGCGTAACGCTTTTTGGTTAAAAAAAAATACTTTAGGTGCTTCAACAGTGTGGTAAGACAGCCTTAAAATTTCAAAAAGATTGGTACAACCCATTAGTTAGAATAAATTCTTGAAGATTCATTTATGGTTCGCATCAGAGACCCAAAGACGGAAATTAACTATTAGGAAATACGTACAGTCGATATGTAACAACATAGTTTCCTCTGAAATCTACAAATCTGTAGATGTTTTAACTACGTAAAAATCAGCACTGACACTAATACCTCCGCGGTCTAGATCGAATAGATCCACCCAGAGAGATCTATTACCGCAGCAACTGTATCGTTTTACAATTTCAATTAGATCCTCCAAACAGTCTACAGAACCAGCAAATAATCTCTAAACAATCTATTTTCAAAATTTGGTGTGGGTAATTAGTAATTATTACTAATTACACTTGGACGTCGTTTCTTCTTTTCTTAGGTTTTCCATGTAGTCTATTATGCTACTTTATAGTTTATCAATCAACTTTTTAACGACCGCTTTGTACGTACAAAGAAAAAACCTCAACAATTTTCTTTCAAGCAGTAATTTCAGAAGAAGCTGTCACACTGTGTTCATCCACATAATTTGCTGTAATATGAACAAAACTGCTGTCGCTTTTCGACAATTCATTATCAAATGCTCAACCGTTGGTCGTCAAATAAAGTGTTAAGAATTTGATGAAGTTTGATATTTCCTCAGCACGTCGTATAAAATTCTGACGCGTTAGAGAAACAAGGAATATAATGTTTCTGCGGCAGAGTGTTGGACGACACTTCCGGTACGCAAAAGAACGTCACCGGACGACGTCCAGCCGGTATGTCGTGTAATTCAAGACCGACGGTCACGTCGAAGACGAAATCGATTCGCCTTCCGCGCGACGTAATTATCGTTTTACGGTACACGGGGCAAGAATTACACGTCGCGACGATACCGGGACCCCTCGCTGGTAGAAAACGCTTGATACAAACGCGTGCGTGCGTGCGTGCGTGTGTGTGTGCGTGCGCGCTTTGCACGAGAAGCGGAGACGGGACTTTCGTTAGCGCGTCGACCGGACGTTACAGCTCACGGTTTCGTAAACGTATCGCGTTACGGTCCAGAGAATCGCGAGCTGGTTATTAGCTCAGGTATAATAGAAGTCCCGAGCACTCTCTCCGAGCCGCGAATCGCAACTGGAAGGAGGAAAGAGCACGCGGCCCGACGCCGCTGCAATTTCGCCTCGTTTTCACGCTCCTTTCCATTTTTCTCCGCCTTTTAATCGATCACGTGGCCGTTCGACCGGTTTCGCGACCATCGGTCCACTGCAGACAATTGTGTCCTACAGTAAAACTAGACACGTCGCTGTAATCGGCAATTTGATCGAAAATGTGGACAAAATTGAAAAGAAGGTTTCATGCTCATGGAATTTAACACATCTTGCGCGGGCACTTTGCCGCCAAAGTCTTACCGTGTTGCGTTTTGCATGTCTATCCGATTTTATTGTAAAAACATCACAAAAACCCATCGATAACAATAATCCATCAATAATCCGCACAAAACGACTTTAGTCGCTTCCCGCGGAAGATGTGTTAATACGATTAACAGACCATTAGGACTGTTAAGCAGTGTTAAAGCTATTTCCTAGAAAGAATTATTGATTTCTATCGCACCAGTCAAGGGTTCATCTTTTTAATGTAGAGCATCCCCCGCAAGGGTGGTTTTCTATCTCAGAAAAATGATAGCGCCAGAATTAGGCTTTTTATTTTGGCTAAGACTGGCCTGTTATTAATGAATAAAATATGACCAAAAAATGTATGGCGTTTGTCCGCATTTTTGGCGGATTTGGCCACCGCGGCGACGCCAGCACGCTGCACGTTGGAAAAACAATGGCGAAGCGAATTTTAAATAGCCGATGGAAAACCGCTCCGCGTCGTGACTACTCCGATGCACATAATTTCGAGCGAGGCTGGCCGGCGTGCTCGCGTTTCAGCCTCTTTGCTCCCCGCTTCGAACAATATTTACTCGCTCGTGCGGTTGTAATTGTGTTCCTGGTTTACGAGTGCCAGTCGCCGACGCGACGCGACGCGTTTGCCCTTGCCGCGGGAACGAGCTACTTCCGGTCCACGGAGAACGCCGTTTCGGCTCGAAATGATTATTAGATTTTAATGATCTTCCGGCAATGATGGAAATCTGGTGATTGATCGCTGCGTGGGAGGCCGAGCATGTGCTTCTCAGTTCTTTCGGGAGAAACTTTGACTAATCGAGCTGGCAATTGATGAATTATGGCATGATGCGACTATCAGTCTTTTAATTCTTCGATTATTTTGATTGCACTTGGAAGAAACAGTAAGACACAATAATAGTGTCAATTTAATAATAATTTGTGGTAAATCTGTTTCATCTGTAGACGGTATTATTACAAGGAACAAACAAACATTAATTGGCACCGTAAACGTATAAAGCAGAAAGTATATTGTGAAATATAGTAATATTGTTAAATTAATAGTCTGTTTTATGAAGAAAGAAATTAAAGGGAACATACCGTCTGTCATAATAGCTGTCTGCTCCACCCCTAGGGGCCAAACGTCATCAGACTTTAGTGATTCCGATGGGGTGGACAGCTACTATGATGGATGGTGTTCAAAAGGACCCTCCTCCCGAAAAATGGACTGCGAAAACAATTACCTGCAACAAATAAATAACCATTACTTAGTACATAAATTTCTAACCACTTGTCGTAGAATACCGCGTCAGACTCGTGACAAGAATCTCAACAATTTCAACCGTTTCGCTAAAAATATCTCCTCGTTGATAAAACTTAAGCATCGAAGCAAATGTATGCACACAATGTACATAAATACTGTATTCTCCTCTTTCGGGATGTTATTAAAGACGGATAGAGCTGTGATTATTGCAACTGAGGAAATAAAACGATAGGCCGAGCTGGATCGTCGTGTTTTACGCTAGTCGTCATTATGACCAGCCTAACTGGAGGTATTTCATAATAATACGACTGAACGTCGTATTGCACAATCGCAAAAAGTATTTGATTAGCCTCCAAGGAATAAATACCATCCACACTTTTTTTTTAAAAATCACAAGGATGCATTCCTCGTGCGTCCACTCTATCGCAGCGTTAACACGAGTAAACGAAAGCTTGTTTAATGTTTTCCCAACGAAGTATCCTAGCTATATCAGCAATTTTCGATAATAAAACTGGAATGGGTTATTCCAACCCATCGGATAGTTCCAGGGCCCATAATCCTTCTACAAGGGATCTGGCCGTGAAGAAATTCCCAGAGTCGATCGCGAGTTCGTGACTCGAAGAGGGCCGATTACATCGAAGGATACGTCGAAGATAAAAAGAGAGGGAGGGAAATCGCACGAGAGAGAGAGAGAGAGAGAGAGAGAGAGAGAGGGGGAGAGAGAAAGAGAGAAACAGAGTAACTAGGAAGAGAGTAACGCCCGTAATTTCGAATCTCGCGTGCAAATTGCGTAATTGCGCTCGAATCGCGCGTGAGCGACGCGGGCTGCACGAACAGCGTGTCAGAAACGACGGAAATGCAACCGTAAACAGTCGGATTAAACTTAAAACAAAACTGCATCGCGCATGGAATACTCCGCAAATATTTCCGACCGTTCATCTGCGCCGATGATGCGAAGAATGACTGTTTCCTCCTGCGTCGTGGTCGCAACAACAGTCATCTTCGAATAGTTTATCTTGCTTTTATGCCTTGCACATTGCAAAACCGGAGGATGCGAACGGAACCTGAATAAACTGTGTACAGCTACAATTTGTAAGCTAAGATTTAATCCGTCACTGTATATATTGTTCATGCAAATACTCATATGTTCAAATTATTGATAAAACGAACGTCGAAAAACGAAAAACGAACGAGACGATAAAAGGACGAGCAGTCTCGTCAGGTCGGACACCGGAGAAAGACGTGTTGTTAATAAATGATTTAATGTTTTACGTCTGTTTAAATTCCTTACAAATTAGACTTATCGATGCTTAAAAATGGTGAATCTTCTCGGAACCATAAATGCGAATTAAAGATAAACAAAAGGGTTAATTTCAGGCCAAGTTTGACTATCCGGAGTAAAATGTGACGCATCCAGGGGACCAAAAAGGGCCAAAACTCCAGCGTTTCTTGGGATCGTCTGGCGCTCGCTTCGGACCTCGGAAGTGTTTGCGTAATTCCGACCATCCGGCGCGACGGGACTTTGTTGTAAATAAACATCGGGCGACTCTGGTTGTCGGGCACGCGTGGGCGATTGACGCAACCGAGTATCTCTCCGCCAGGTTTATCCAGATTTCATGGTATTGAAGAGAGCAGCGATTCTCTGCGGGCCCGCTGTTGCTCCCTCGTCGTCGGTGCAACGGGGTGCAACGCGGTGCAACGCCGCGCCGTGCAACCCGTGTACCCGGGCCTGATTTCCATTCCTAATTTATGCTCCGTGTACCCCGAGAAACGCTCCGCGCCTCGAGGAACTTCTCGACAGACAAACTTCCGAGTCGACCGTGCCGAGCCGCAAACATTATCGCCAGAGCCCCTGTGTCTCTCTTTCCACTGTTTAGCCGTTCGCGTGACGGCCGAGCTATTGGTCGCCGTGTAAACTTGTACGGCTGTTTGTTTGATCTTAGATTACCGGAAAATGGTTCGCAGACTATGACGCACTAAGCTGAAACGCGACCGGTTCGCTAGGAAAAGTCCGACAAGGTCTGCGCTGATTTGCGCCGCGTTGTTTTGCAACCGCGTTTCATGCTTCACAGTTGCGCGCGGACAGATCGGCGTTCGATTTCTAGATTTTCCAACGCTGGAATCATCTCACCTGACGGAACGACGTGTTTCCCAGTTTTTCTTGCAGGATTATTCAAATTGCGCGAGGTTTTGATCGGTGTCTTTGTCATAAAAATGAAAATGGGTTGTAGAACTTCGCCGCTTTACACTTTGCCATCATTTCGGAGCGTGTGCCATTGAAAATTGAAGTAGACGGTAAAGCAACACATAAATGGCACAAACTGACGGAGCAACTTACAACTTTATACCCACGTAGACAGTAACTACGGTCCATAAGAAAATTAACAACGCCCTCGGAGAGCCACAATTTCACCGCAACATCCACCGTCCCAGAATCCCAGTGTTTTTCGGGGATTCTGCCGGTATTAAAAATGGAGTGCTCGTAAAAAAGCTGCGAATAGGAAACGCGTAAACAGCGTCGCGTCGGTCCTCGCGCCGAGTTAATCCTTCGCGTCGCGTCGGTGTGAATGGCCGACCATTACACATTGTTAGAGCGCACGCACCCCATTTTTGCACGGAGTTTTTTTTTCTCGACCACCAGAACCAGAAAGAGAGAGAAACGCCGACCGGACAGGTTTGTCGTTCACCTCCCGGTTCCGATTTCGCAACTGACCCCGGCCTGTCACCCTTTTGTGTCGCGTGAACGCGTTATCGAGTCCTTTCAAGGAGGGAACGCCGCTTTTCCACGAGAAATCTCCGATTTCCGATGTCGGCCAATTGGTCCGGTCCGATCTGTCAACGGCAAGCCACCGTTCACCCTCAACCTGTTCACCCCCGACCACCTAAACTGCCCGCGACAGGAAGTTACGGCACGTGCCAACAGAAATAGGTTACCTATCCACCGGTCGCAATTCTGTCGTCGCTTTTTCCACCCCCGATATCTGCCGATCTTCAGACGGCGGACATTTTCGGAGATTTTTGCGGACGACTGCCTCCGTTCCGATCTTAATTACCGTTGAACCCATCGCAACATTTTTAAAAAAATCCACATTAATTTTTTATTTCAAGTTCTCAATTATTATTAAGACCGTAGCGGTGCAGAATTTTTCACCCTTTCCACGACCTTCAGGTGTCTTTTAATAAAATTTTCGGTACAGAATATCCAAGAAAATAATAAAAACAGCCACCGTTACTCCACAGTGTGTGGCTCAAACATCCCCTCAAAAAATTAGTTAATTCCTACTGGACGGAGTGATGCAGAATTCTTCCCACTCTCCTCGACTTTCGAGCACGAAAATATTTTCGAGCGAGAATACCAAGGAGGGTAATAAAAATAGGGGAAAAATTGTCGAAGCAATCGGGATGGAAATGCGAGCAATAACAATGACATACAATTTGAGAAAGAGCCACTGATATTTCCCAAGGAGAACAATGGGAATGCAGGTTCCCGTGACAATAGGCCACTCGATTTACATCACGGTTCGACTAATTCCGGCGTGTCGGAACGCGTGTACACACCAGGAACAACGGAAAAGTGCGAGTAGCGTGCCGGGGGCACATCGGTCGAAATTATAAATCCATTAGCAGCCGATTGGCCCCGGCGATCGGTCGACGTGCCGGTTCTGATTTCGGCGAATTGCCGTCGACAGCCGTGGCTCTCGCAGGAAATGGTAGAATGGACGATCGATTAATCCGTCCAGGCTCGCGCTAATCGATCTGTAACGCGGCCAGGCCGTCGAGCGACGCGTAATCACTGTTACCAGAGCTTCCTTTTGATCGTGATTGCCCGATACACCTTTCCCGTTAACGATTCCCGTATGCGGTGCCGGCTCCGTAGCGTCACGTTTTGCTGCCCCTTTTACCTCCATTTAGCTCGACCTGTCATCTCGTGATGCAATCGCGAGGAAACGGTCAATCGCTGCGCAGCGAAAACGAAGAAAAATATCACTATTCCGCAGCGTCCTGCGCGATGTTACGGAGGAAACACCGTGTCGATCACTTGTTCGACGGTGACAAATTTTTTGAGACTGCAACCTCGATGATTCCACCGAAAGACCCAGCTCCCTCTCTCCTAAAATCCCGTTCCTCTCTCGGATCTCCGGTACTATGATCGCGACGTCCGCAGAACCTTTGTCTCGCCGGCTAAAGACGTCCGCAAGAGTCCCGGCTCGCCGAAAGGTGGTCTAAGAATACGCGAAGAACGCGATTCCTGGGACGACACCGGTTCCAGAAATAAGCCCGCGTTTCGGGACAATATCGCGGACTCCCAACTGTCTGGCCGGGAGCTGTTTCCGAGGAATTCTTTACATTGTCGCCGCTTTATGCCCCCTTTAACGTCTTCTGTTTGAACGCCGCGCCACGGAACGACCGGCCGGAATCCAAATGGAGAGGACCATTCCGCCGCGAATCGTAAACCCAGACCCCCCGAAACCAGTCCACAATGAAACGGCCGTATTCCACAAATACCGCGACATTGTTCCCTTGACTGCGTTCCGTCGCCTAATCCATCCCGACTGCGAACTGCCGCCCCGAGGATGCGAGTTTTCGACGGTTTTCCGGCTCCATGACTCGTTGGGCCGTTGCCCAATTACGATCTGGCCCCCATAGATCCACGATTAATCAGAAAGATCTGCCCGAGCCGTGTTATGTTTACACTCCTCGGTGTCCGAAGCCTCTCGAGTTTCGGTAGTGGGGAGAACTCCGCGACGTTTAGCATCCAGGCCTCGGCGACATATACAGAGAAATCGCTGTATTCAGTGCCCCGTAAACCTGGCGTTAAGCTAGTACTTATTTAACACTATTCCTACCGGGACCGGTCAAATGACCGTTTTTAAAATTTCGAATTTCTTATGTACAACGTAATTGAATCGCCTTTAAACTTCACGACTTTTCCTGAGATATGCGTATAATACATTTTTCAATATTCGCTTCTTTTTTTATTGTTTATTTTCTGAGAAAAATTTCTAGTCTGTCTTACCTACCGCGACCGGTCATTTGACCGGTAGAACGATTTATATCTTTTTGTAATAGTATTCTTTCAAAGACTCAATTCCAAAACTATAAAGTCGTTACAAACGAAAGGTAAGGCAGTTGTGGTATGATTTTAGTCGAAAAGTGCCATCCAGGGACTGCTTTACGGTACTTCAAAGTGTTAACAGTTCTCGCTCGCCTATCGGCCTCACGGTGTTTATTTGCCTGATTGGTATCCGAAGCGGTCCAGAACCTCGGATTTTCTTACACCGTCTTATCTACTATGACTGTAAAATAAATAAAATCATAGCCGAAGGAGATGCCTAGACGTCTTCTCACGAATTCAAATCGGTAAAGTCTTGTGAGCTGAACAGAGAGCATCAAAACGTGAAAGTTACAAGGAGCATATTCGGCAGTCTTTTACTATTTTGTATTTTTATTCTATTATTATTCTACTTTTATTTTATATCGTATTACGCGTTATAAGTGTCATTTTCAAAACAGTGAACAAACCAACAATACTTCGTAGTAAGTTTCACATTTTATCTTTCGTTCATTTTTTTATCCATCTTGATTTACATTTTTATATTTTAATTTTTATTTTATCCCTTCAATATTCGTTCCCAAAATGTCAAGACGTTCGAAATTTTTGATATTGAAAATGACAATACGGAAAATTATGATCCATTTGAGAACGACTCGAACACCGATGAGGACGAAGAGAATGTTTCGAACGTACGTAGAGGACGAAAGAGAAGGAGATTTTTAGTTAGTTCCGATAGTGAGAATGAGGAAGAGGTAATCGAAACTGCTGTAGACGGAACTGTTTGGCAACAAGTAAAAGAAGGGTCTAATCCTGGAAGAGCACCTATTCAGAATATTTTTAGGGGAACATCAGGCCCAACAGGGTATAGTAAACGAAATATTATGCGGTGAAAACGAATAAAATATACATTATATACTCCTAAATAAAAGAAACTATATTTTTATACTGTCAAATTGGCTATTATCTTCATTCTATATTAAAGAATATAAGTTGTGCTAAAGACCGGTCATTTGACCGGTCGCGGTAGGAGTAGGTATACATGAAGTGTCGGTAGGAATAGTGTTAAGATGGTAAGGATTTCGAAGAAAGTCGAATAGAAATAATAAATGTATAATCTCAGAGTTATACAGCCGCGTGCACTGTCGATGATGCTGTCGATGAAATTCGGTATTCCAGGAGAGGTTTGCCAATTTCCGGCAGTAAGTCACGCGAACCACGTTCCTCCGGCACCGCGAAATGAAGCACGCCGGTACACAGAATCCCGCTGTCGAGTCGCGCACGAGTCGGGACGTTAAACAATTAGCTCGGCTCCATAAATCAAGCCCGGCGAACTCGTCATCCATGTCGATGGGAAGTTTCCTGGCGATTGACGGACAACATTGATATGCGAGCCGGCATCGGTCGGATTAATGAGGAAAATTAACACCGCGGCCGGCAATGCCCGGCCTGATAGATCGCTCGTCACGCTCCCGACGAGGCGTCTCGACGGGCGCATTCGTCGCGTCCACCGTTTCCGGGTGTCTGCGGAATGGAAACCGCGACCAATTGCTTAATTGCACCCGTGATGTCCCGCGTAATCAGGATGCCGTCGTTTAATGCGTTTACGGCGCACCTACGCTCATTTCCGCGCCGCGTCCACGTTAATGCCGTCCTTTTTCGGCATTAACTCCTTTGCTCCGGAACTGTTAAGCGATCGATTAATCGGTCCTCGCGAATTACCGAGGCTTTTTATTGGAGGATGCGTTCACTGAACAGCGCGTTCAATTTCTGTCGGAAATATCTTCTGGAAAATAGCGTGGTACCTCTTTGCTAAAAACTCTGATAAGATTCGATTTCTTTGAGAATACCACAATTAAAATGAATATCCACATTTGACGTTAAAATCTTCTTCGGATTCTACCCGAAGCAGCTTTGAAAAATTGTTGGAACTACCGCACGACAGTAACTTCGAAGCACTAAAAGCGACCCCAGGTCCCAGCGTCTCGCAAAAATGGCAAAATTTAATTTATTCAGGACTGGTAGGACTCTCAGTTATATAAATTGTGCAAAAAATAAAAAATGTAGGACCAGACAAATTGACTGGTCCGGTGGTTGCACTGTTAACGAGGAAGGAACGCTCGGTAAAGGTTCCCCCGGAGCTGGTCCGCCAAAATGGCGCGCGGATAATTAATGCAGCCGGCGACTCCGTCGGATTTATTACATCGTTATAAAACAACCCCGTCCTCTCTGGACATTCGAAACCGTCGACCGTCCTTATCCGTACTCTTCATCCCTGTATCGCAATAGGATTCGACCGGCTCGATGAAAAAGACTCGAGCATCGATCGGAAAAAGGTTAATTACAAGCGCTCCAGCGTAAAAACCGAGCAAAACGGCGCGAAACTTGGAGGAACGGGTCCTTTATTCCGCGCAAAAAAAGTGAACAGCGTAAAAAGCGACGAGCAGAAGCATTGCTCGTCCGGAGACAATAAATCTGCGGGACGCGGATCGATAGCTCCGCGATTTCGACGCTTCGAGGAATCGCTCTGTCCGCGACAGATCGATTAAACGTGATTCCGCTGGTCGAGCGTGATCGGTACCTGCGACGGATCGATTAAAAGGGCGTTCTCTTGCGACCGTTGCAAAATTGAGTGCCCTCCGCAGATTAAATTATAAAATAACGGCGACAAATTTTGTTTAAAAGACACAGTCGCTTTAAACTGCGAGAAGATTGAATCAAAATTGTTTTAATGATGAGGGTGCTCTACTCCCCTAAATGCGATTCCGATACTTGGAAGAGTCGTTCGAGCAGGGCAGGACCCGCCACAGAGAACTTGTTCGACGAAGTTCCGGCGACCCGCCGTCGTTCGAGCGGGTCATCGCGCCGGGTCGACTGTTCCTCGCGGAACGCGGTTTCCGGCCCCACTTCCGGTAGGACAGTTGGCGTCAAATAGCACCGGCAAGTGCCAACGAGAGATGGACATTAACCCGAAAAGCTAACGGCAGCCAGCTCGTCCCCTTTTCTCTCGGCCTGCCGCTTTCTCTCGCTCCCTCTACTTTGATGTACGCTCGGATAACTCTAATTATGGCCCCGTCAAAAGACTCATTACGTGTCACGGGACTTATTACAGCATAATTATAATACGCCGCGCTTTACGCAGCCTGCCTCATCTATCGAATATCTGCGGAACACGCTCTCTTTACACGCTCGCGGATTTGCCGAATCCTCGCGCTTTGACACACGGTTCCGCGAAAAATTGTGTACACCTGTGCCGGGTTAATTGAGAATTTTTCTTCCTGGCTTTTCATTGGTGAAGCTTTTGATCGTCGAGGCATCATGCTGGTTTATGTGGCCGGGGATGTTCGAGAGGGTTCTGGACTGTGGCGGTTCCAAAAAGTATCTATTGCCATTCTGGGACTGGAAAGTGTGTGTACGAATTAGACTGCGGATTTTTATGCGAAATAAAAATTGTCTGTATTAACGCAGGAGATGTATAGACATTCGTTTTCGCTCTTAATAATATCAACGAGTTCAAAATGATCGTAAATACTAAAATATTTTTAGGGTCTTGCACTGGATCTGCTCATTTCTATGCATAAAATCTATAGTTTAATCATTTCCAAGATTGTACGAACAGGGCCACCGTGCAGAGGTGAAATAATTTTTCCAATTTTGACGATTCCAAGCTGAGACGCCTCTACCCGCTCGGATCAAGCGGAACAGCGTCGGAACACAGCCGCGAGGCCTCGCGGTTCTCCGGAGCGAAGCGAGCGTAGACCTCGCTAAAAATGGGAAATAAATCTCGCTCTCAACTCTGATCGTATACTTTTTCCTCGGTCGATCGCCTCGAAGCACTTCCGGTTGGGGTCGGCGCGACCCCGGCAATCGTCCGTGGTATCCGTTAGGACGCCGCCTCTCGGAACGATAGCGTTTCATCGTGCGGGAAAATCTGCCGGTGAGTCATGAGTTTTTACGGTACATTGAGGCAGGTAGAGGAATCCAGTGCAAAAACCGCCGGAAGATGGAGGAGCGAGAGAACGCGACCGAAAGGGAGAGACGGGTAATTACCTGACGGTGGCCAGGTCGACGGTCTGGCCACCGCCGAAGACGGACAGGAAGTTCTCTGTCGCTCGACAGATAAAGATCAAGAAAAATAGGGGGACAGAAGGTTATGCGCGTGGCGCTTGATCAGTTCCCTTTTTGGAGACAATGTTAATCGAGGGCTATTTTCATTAGGAATTTATAAAGGACAGATACAGCGATTTCTCTATATATGTCGCCAAGGCCTGGGCGATAAACGTCGCGGAATTATCCCCACTACCGCGGGGTATACCTCGAGAGGCTTCGGACGCCGAGGCGTGTAAACATAACTCGGCGTATGTCACCTGGACGATACACGACGCTGGGAAGACCCGTGCTGTTGACATATATCGAGAATTCGCTATATTTTCTGTAGTCGTTGTATCCTAACACGTTTCAATGTAACTACAAACCAGTAAAGACTGAGTCTGAGCAACTCGTATCTACGCTCCGCAACTGCCGATGACAGAAAGCTATCGGTCGCGCGACAGATAGAAAAAGGAAGGGAAAGGGAAAGGGAGGGAAGGTTATTCGCCTTTAATCCATTCGCGCTGGCGGAACGAGCGAAAGATAATTTCGATCTGTCGGACCAGCCACGGGGACACGTGTTATATATGTTCGCCACCGATGGCGGTGCGCCGATCAGTCTCCGCTTCGTGCGCGCACGAACAGCTTTAATTAATTCACTATATTTCCTCGATCGATCCATTCGGCTCGGGCTAATTGCACTCCTGGGTAATTTTTAATTAATCGACCCGGAGAGCGGAGAGGCGAACGAGCCGGACCGAGACCGCTGAGACCCGAAGGCTTTTCGACTGTCGGCTATTTCGGCCACCGGGGCTTCTGCCCAGCGGATTCGCTTAAATCCGGTCCACGCCCTTCATTTTTTACGTCGCTCTATTTAGCGGCGAACCTATGAACTTTCCGAAGTGGGCCGTGCGCTGGAACCGATGCAATTTTTCGGCAAATCAATGGATTTGGGCGTGGTCGGTTAATGGAGTATGATCGTGTGCTAATCCTTGGAATGTGGAGCGATCAGGATGATAATGGTAATAATGACTCGATTATCTGCACGAGGTTAAACCACCGTACCGGTGGATTACTCGGTGAAAAGCGGCGATATTAAACACGTGCTGCGGAGCTGGCTTCTGAAACCAGGTGCGGAAGCTTAATTACTAATTCCTTCGGAATATTAGACGACGCAGACGTATGGAGAACGAACAGTGATTTCGTTACCGAGATTTTTATTCGATGACAAACGTTCCACTTTCTACCGTCCACAGTCCAACGTATAATTTTGACACGCACAAAATTCTTAAAGAGAAAGATAAATTGCGGTATCAGCAGACAAGATCAGCCCTAACAATGAAATATTGAAGAATTTTGTCGTTTGAAGGTTCAGATAAAATTTGAACGTGTACAATACCGCAGAGTAAAATTGATTTCACCGATTCGACAAAAATTCGTAGTAACCTTACAACGGTGCCCCAGTACTCTCTCACGATCATAATACATACAGTGAATTCTCGATATATGTCAACAACACGGGTCTTGCCAGCGTCGTGTATCGTCCAGGAGACATACCCGAGTTATGTTTACACTCCTCGGCGCGCCAAGGCCTCTCGAACTCCGTGACCCTTCACGGGGTACACGGTAGTGGGGATAATTCCGCGACGTTTATCATCCAGGCCTTGGCGACATATATGGAGAAATCACTGTAATTACGTTCCGATGTACCCGGGTATTTGGTTCCTCGACGACACAGTTCATCGAGACACCAAACCAAACAACTCTCTCACCGCTGGTTCTGGAAAGTAAAGCGCGGAACAAACATTTTAGGCAAAGACCGGTCTCAACGAAAATCGGCGATGCATGCGTTGTCCGGTAGATCGCATCAATCTCAAAGCGTTCATCTTCCGGGGATAGGATGACCGCAACCACGGAGAGATCGCAGCTCAAACATTGACTTTCTTCGACGTGTGTATATGAAACCGGAGTGCACACGGATGGTACGTCGGTTGCGTTGATCAGGATCCAGCTTGTCGAGATCCGAACGGTTGATCCCGGTAGCTGAGGAGGTAGAGGATCGTCCGCGCACCGCACCGCGCCGGGGGCAGCGACGAAGACTTGGAGGTAGGCACTTGTATCGGAGGAATTGCGCGCGGAATTGCGAGTCTCCGCGCGGCGCGGCGGAAACGCGGTTGCGCGGGAGAAAGCGATGATTAACCGTCGGTCCTTTTGATGTGGGATAAACAAACACGAGCCGCCGCGCGCCGGCTCGATCGCCGCAACATATTGGCCCGGGTTGCGCAGCCCCGGCGCTAATAAACAGCGACGAGAAGCTGCTCCGCTTCCTTCCTTTTAAGCAGACGGCGCGGCGAGTACATGCGCGGATGGAGACGGGGTAGGGGAGGTGCACACGCGGCGGATTAATTAAACGTTATGCGAGCGGGTCGCGCGCTTCCGATTCTCCGGTCCAGTCGACCCAGGGACCGATCGATCCTCCGTTGCGACGGGATTAATCGAATTCCGTCGGTCTACCGCGCCACCATCGCCACCATCGCTTGCACCAGGTGCGTGTGCCCCCCTCTACCTCTCCGCTTGCGCCTATCGAGAACCCCTCCACGACAATGCCATAACCTGCGACCAGGCCAATTCGCTGCGGGGGAGGGAGCGGCCAGCTGTGTCGTTAACCCTTAACCGGCAATCTAGCCGCGGAACCACCCACCGGGCAAATAAGACTCCGCTGCGTTAATAAACCTGATCGCCCCGCTGGAATGCGGCGGCCGACAGGATCGCCAGTGCCGGGAAGGTCGCGTGTTCGTTCAACTCCGGAAACCACCGGTTAGACCTCCCTGTATCCTCTATTTTGAACGGACTACGCGATGATCGCGGCTCTACACTATTCACAAATGCTCCGTTGCTTTTCAGACGGTAGAAAAACCCGTTTCGCGAAAAATAAAAGAAACTCGACACGATAGGTGTTCTCGAGTTACTTAGCATGATCCGCCTCATTGTTCCAGTGAAATGTATTCGAATGCTTCGCGAGGATTAGACCGGAAGGACCGAGCCGATGGGCCGGGTAACGCAGGCCCAGGCCTAATTGCTCGACCCCGGGACGCCGACAGTCGGATGATTTATGGACCCTTCCGAGATTCGGGGAGGATTTTAAGCTGATCTTAAGCAAAGAGAGAGAGAGGAGGTACAAGGGATTTTCGGCGAGTTACTGACGACAGAAGATACGATCTCCGAATATACGGTATTTTTCGGGGCCGAGGCGCGGCGATCTCCGCGCGCGATACCGCGTCGACACGGCTCGTCAGAGGAGGGACAAGAAAGCACTGTGTGTACACAGGACGGAAAAAGTCGCGCGTGACTCGAAAATCCATCGTCCCGTTCCCGCTGCTGCCGGCCGTGTAAATATAATTTTAATCTTGACGGAAATTTCCAGCGGGAAAGGTACACTGGCTGGGCTCGAAGAATCGAGATTGGAATCGCATTCCGCCCCGCCCGGAACGCAATTGCCGCGCGTTTGCACGACCGACGGGGCTGCGCTCCTCGAATTTCCGGTTTCGAATTCAAAACTAATATTTAATGGGGAGGGGGGGGGGGGGGTCGCACGGTCGTCCGCGCGAAACGCGACGCGCGATTCCCCGATTTAAATTGCGAAGCTGCTCTTCGGAAATCTGCTTCGCGGCTGACGGAGACACCCGAGACTTCGATCGCTCGTCACGAAAATCGGCCGGTGAAATATAACCCTTGGCCACCATTTTGGCCATAATTCCAAACAATTATTGCATCACGAAAATTGGCTAAAGTTTCAGCGTGCTTGCGAATCAATTCTGTAATTCTGTTCCCAATAAGTGCAATCGTTTTCCAGAAGGACGTTCCGTCGCGAAGTAAGACAAATTGGAAGTAGGGGAACGCGTTACCTGAAATGGAGCCGCTTGAGTTTTGCGTGCGACGATTTTTGAGACGGAGATGGATAAAATGAAAAAGAAATTGAAATTGCGGTTTCCGCTCGGCGAGCACGAGTAATTTGTTCCGGCGCGATTGAACGATCGCCGAGGACCCATAAAACACTCCGAAGAAGGATCTCGTTATCAGACGGAGACACGTTTATCCGGTAAAGAGATTAGACGGTGATCGATCATGGACGTTCGTTGCGGAACACCTTTTCCCTCGCGCTTATGACACCTACTCGCTCAACGATGGCGAAAGCGAGAAGATAGTTACCCGAGGTTCTCAATCAGGCTCGTGTTTATCCGAAAAAATGAGCTTACCCTCTCCTCGTTCCTTAATCCTTGAAAACCACCATGAAAATATATTCTAATCCGACTTACGATGCTCTGCTTAAAGTATTTTGTGTCTTAAACATTTTTTAAACTATTTCGAATTATCTAGCAACAGATTTATCCCGCGAAATGAATGTTATTATCGTCGCAAAAATTGAAACCCATTAGGTCCCACGATTATCCTTGCTTTTTATACTAGTTCCATTAAGTATCATGGTTCGGTTTCCGAAAGGAGACCTCTGAAACATGTTCATAATTACGATAGCTACTCTAGCCTACTTTTTACAGAAGAAACAAGGTTGCATTTATGTAGATTTTGCGCGATAGTTATTATACGCTGTTATACGCTCCAGCAAAAGAAATTATTCAGTAAATTCCTAGAGAAGCATTTTTATTCTCTCGCAAACCGTGAAACGTGAAGTCCGTCATTTTGACGGTTCCGGTAGTTAAATTGTTACAGTAGGTTACACACTGCCGTACGAAGTCGAATAAAACAGTGAAAAAAATCGTGCATCAAGTTTAACGAGGTCATTATAAAGGGGAGACTTCCATATTTAAATTTGTACTGGTTTTAGTCCGTAAAAAAATGTTTCAATGCCGTAAAATTATTTCAATCTGAAAACTAGTTCGAAAGAAGTAATTGTTCTTTTTTCGAGAAAAACTAACTTCACACTAGGATTACGGGACCCGTCAAAATGGCGGGTTCCAGTACTCTCAATTCACAATTATCGAAATTATAAAGACGCACGAATGAGAAAATATTCAACTTTATTTCTTGGGGGAAAAAATTCTAATGGCTAAAAATTTTGATAGATACATTTCCGTTATTTTTATAAAGTAATGTAGAATAGGCATATTTAGTTCCCCCGTAAACCTAGTGTTAGATGAACCCTCGAATCATTATTGTGTGATTTGGAAATTTACGAAAATTCAGCGCTCTTTGAGTTTCCCTCGCCGGTGATAGAATATTTTGTGCTCCGGTTTCGACCAAACGTGCGAATTAAAAGCGAAGCTTCGATCTGGATCTGGCTTGGATTTTTTGCGCGGACAATTCGCGGCAGGTAGGATCGAAAGCGACTAAACGAGGGGAAGAGTAAAAGTTTCTTCGCTGTTATTCCTGTCCGGACCGCGTGACGGGACTCCCGAAGCGGGAACAGGGTTTAACGCGGCGGGTAACGAACTCTGCCGGAAAAAATTCGCGTCGGTGTTTGCCGACGCGTTTCGGCGATTCGCAACAACCGGACTTGTCGGCGTCGTCGCCGGCGAGTACTCGTTTCCCGTCGGCGCGCTAGTTGACCGCAGTCACCGGATTAATTACGTGTCTTTCCATTATGGGATTAATACAGGTGCGCGCGAGCGAGCGCACGCTCGCCTGTGTATATGTAGTACGTGTACGCGAACGTACGGCCGAAAGTCTGTGTTTGCGCAACGATGTTTGCCCCGTTCTGCGATCGATCGATCGCAATATTCAGATAGCGCCGGGCTGTTACATCAATATTTACTAGAGACGCGAGATTTCGCGGATAGGCCGGCTCAATCTTCCTCCGCGAAGGATCCCCTCCCCCTAAAACCGATTCGACTGTGATGGATCGTTGCGCGAAATATGGACATTTCCGGATACGCAGCTGGTTTTGTTCGTTTCGACGAGATTCGCCGTTCCGTCGAGGAACAATTGGCCCCTCGATCGAATGACGTTGCGCAATTGCCAAAACGAATATAGAGTTCTGGATATTAATAACTGGACCGCCGATCCTTTCGCAAAATTAACGCGTCGGTTGCTAGAGACAGCGGCCACAGAGAATCTCCCCTCTTTTAATAAACTTAGTCAAGAATAATATATCGGCCTTCTTAAATTCTTTCAATATCTCGATTTTATATTAATTCAATATCTTCTTCTGCAATAGAAAGCCCACGAATTTATTCAAGACAAATAAGGATATAAACAGAAGAATAAAGAATAATAGATACAGCCGACACAAAGTTCAGAAAGCATGGCGAGCAAGAAATAAACAGAAGGCCGATCCAAATTAAAAACATCCCGGACCGGTGGCAATTAAAGGATTAAGAGGAAAGTTAAGATAAACTAAAACGAAAGGAGCGAAGTAAAACCGCGAGTGTATCAAGCTTAATCCGATGACTGTCCAACCGACTTGGTTCCCAAGGATTTTTTTCATTCGGAACGCCTCGTCCCCATAAAAGAATGACTTTAAAGCTTAAACGCTTCGAGGTATACTCTAATTCCTCTCGGGAGCGTGACTACACTGGCAAAGTGGCGCTTAAATGTACTTCATCCGCAAGTTTGCACGATCTGAGGAGGACTATCGGACTTCTCAATCTACTGCAGAAACGTAGTGCCTCTCCAAATGGAACCTCGAACTTCGAGGTCTTCGAAATAGTACTAACAATTGCTCCAAGTTCGCCTTGCTCGCCTCGTCTTCCAACGAGATAGCTGTTTCTGGCAAAAAGACGATGCTCGCGCTGTTCGTACGCCGAGTAAGTTACGTTTTCCAACAGTTTGCGCCGAGAGATACCTTTGCAATGACAGTTTACAATATACAAGATAATTCACGTTTTTATCTTTGTACCTACGATAAAATGTATTATCAACACGTCCATACAGTTTCCTAGTTCTCCTTTTCAGTATATAACGATGCTATTACGTACGAGAAAAGATACAGTGTTTACTCCATATATGTCCCAAAAGCCTAGCCGATAAAAGTCACGCAACTATCCCCACTGCCGCGGGGTATATCCCGAACCTCGAAAGGCCTAGGTCGCCGAGGAGCGTAAGGTCGCGTGGGTCAAAGAATATTATCTCCTTCCCGATGTATGTCCATGGCTAGACCCGTGTTTTGGACATCCATCGAGTAAACACTTATGTATAAACCGAAGATGCCATTAAATTTCGAATCAAATGGGTCCATATTGTATTCGACTAAATTTGATGGAACAAAAGTTGTCTTGAAACGCTAAAATAAATTCTAATAAATGTAACGAAAATAATAAAAAGTTTATGTACAGAAAATGTCTTTTAACAGCAATTTGCGAGACTGTGAAAGCCAGCAAAAGTATTCAGTTGTATTTTGAACATAAAATCACGGAATGTAAAAATGGCGCACAGCGTTGGAAATACCGAGCGATCGTTTTTTGCGGAGAACGATCGCGGCGGAGAAGTCGAGCGTGTCTCGGCGAAGGTCCGCGACGCGATGATCACGCTAATCGCGGCGAAGTGACTATTATAGCAGGCAATTGCTTCTGGCCTGTGGAGTCGGATCTTCGTGGAAACGCAGCCGCGGCGATAATACTCGCGGGATGAGTTCGTTAGGGAAGTTTCCGCGGGTTCGCGTGAGACCGTGCCATCGGCACGTTCTCGTTTCGCCGGTGCTCTCCGGGTCCGGGCACGCACTTTTCCACGGTACCTGGGAGAGAGATACGGCTGGCCGCACGCATAATAAAACAAGCCGCCGCCGGTCCGGTGCTCGAATTAAAATGTGCGTGCGCACGTGCGCGCCTATCCCTTTCCGATGAGTCACGTGCGAACCTATCCCTTTCCGAGAGGGCGGAAGAGCGTGAACAAGGGTGAACCTATACTACCGGTTGCTGCGTTCAACTACGCGGGAGGGAAGCCACGAGCACCCTGTATATTAATCACCGATTTGATTACAGTGTAACAACTTTAATTGCGCTACGAGCACAGTTTTCTCTCGCCACCGGGCTAAACCTCGGGTTGCGTGGAGCATAAACTACCCGGCCCGAAGGGTGTTCGCTTGGCAGAGGGTGCTAAGGCAAGAAGCCGTTGACTGTAGACACTGAAGGGGCATGTGGCAAGTACCGGCGCTGTGTTTTGGTTCGCTAGGGCGCAGCCGAGGGCTCCTCAGCTCGCTGAGTGGCGTACACGCGTTCTACCGAGTCTCGACGGTGTGAAACTTGAATTTTTGGGAGTTTCCCAGGCGGTAGTAGACTCGGGAAGTAGTTGCTGCACTGTGGGATTCGAAGACAAAGGGAATGACGAGTGGGACTCAATTTTCTAATCAAAGCATGGCGAAGTTAAAGACCCTCCTTCCAGGACTAGCAAGTGTTACATATTAATTCTATTATTCCACTAGGTGGCATTGAACCTAAAAAATCATTACTTCCGTGTACGATTCAAAGAAAATGGCCTCCAGGTGAGCAGAGCCCGGGTCAGTTCTCGAATTAAGAACTACTGAGCCTAGAGGGTGATATATTCACTCTGTAGAAATACCGAACATAAATACCGAAATATTAAGTACTAAATATCACCAGATCCCATCGTCGCAAGATTTGCCTAGTGACCCTCAGTGTTGTCTTGATCATCTCGGTTTAGCTAGACCTTTTTCCAATTTCGTGTCACTCCTTACCATTTCGGTGGCAGTCTTGATCCAGGATTAGGGCAGGTCCGGGCCCCAGGGCCACTGAACTAGAACTTTCTTAGGTCAAGGAAATATTCCGGCCAGATTAATCCGTAGAGCGACGGTATGCTAAACTCGGACGGCGTTAGTCTAGATACTAGCAAATCCAAACAATCCGACGTGTAAACTCTATCAAACAGGCATTAAGTCACGCCCACACCTTCCTGAACCTGAAAACCGTCAGACTAAATAACACCGGGCTCACCGGGCCGAGACTAAATAACATTAATTTTACAAGCCCCGGCTACATTATACGGCCGACCTTAGCCTCCGTTCTAATCCGTGTTTACCCGGTGCATCCTCTTCTGGACAAAGGTCATCCCGGTAAAACAGGGTCGACGTTTCGCCGTCGACTGCGGTTTGGCTTAGCCGGTGGCTGCGCTTCTCCGTGTCTCGGGAGAGCGAGAGGACTGTTTGTTCGACGCGTTATCTCCGATTCGCGCTTCGCGGCCCGAAGACAAATAATTGCTCGGGATTTAGGGCGCCGCGCCATTAACGAGCCGACTCGAGGCGCGAGCCATTAACACGAGCCTTCGAACCCGCGACCTGGATTCTTTCTTTCCTTCTTTTATCTCTTTTCTTTCTCTTCTTCTTCTTCTTCTTCTTCTTCCTCTTTTTTTTTTCGCCTCGGACCGAGGCGCGATTAATTGGCCGACGCCGGAGGAACGCCGGGAACGAACCACGCGATCCGAAGGCACGCGAGGAATCTGCGAAGCGGAAAATGACGGGCGAAATGCGTAGAAAAATGTATCGATTGCGTTACTAAGACACTTTTAATTAACGTCGGTAAGTATTCAAGATTACCGTCTTACTGCAGGGTCTACCGGCAGATAAATCGGATACGCGAAACTAAACCTAGCTTTGTGAATTCTTATAAACCGACGATACAGTAATTTCTCTATATTTGTCGCCAAGGCATAGAGGATAAACGTCGCGGAATTATCCCCACTACCGTATACTCCGTGAGGGGCCGCGAAGCTCGAGAGGCCTCGGTCGCTGAGGAGTATAAATTAGTATATCTCCTGCACGATACACGACACCGGCTAGACCCGTAACGTTGACATACATCGAGAACTTACATGAAACTTTCCGGAGAATTTTTGTGTACCTATATTGTATAGGCCCTACACGATTAATGCAGGTTTCGGTTATGCGATTAGGAAGAAGGCGCTCGGCTGCTTTGGATTGAAACTAGCAGTGCGCGGGGGGTGGGGAACGTGTTCGAAAGCGGAAGAGCAGTTTCGTCCGTGTCGGTGTAAAACAATACGCGTCAGGAAGTGTCTGCTCGGCTTCCCGGATTGTATTATTCCGGGGAAGAGCCGCGTTGAAAGAGGAGCCGAAAAGTGTCGGCCGGCTGATCTTCGGAGAAGAGAGAGCACGTCGTCTCTCTCACCGGCGGAGACGTCTTCATTTTAAAGTCAGATTCCTGGCCCCCGGAAGCTGCAGGTCGGCCGTCATTTGTCGCGGTTCTAGTGGATGCGATTTTCGATTGCGTGCGACGCGTGCTCGGTCGCCTCTCTCATTTCAATGCGATTTTAATGCGGGTGACATGGTTATTTCGAATAACCTAGCTATAGTAATTTACGCTTGTAGCGTCGGGTATTCGTGTTCGTGTCATTGATATACTCTCGACCAGGTTGAATCATCTTACTGCTTTGGTACATAGTATATGCTTTTACTAAAGTTAGAACTCTAAAATGCGACACGACACTGAAACCGTCGTGTGCTCGCTCTATTTTGCAACATTTTATGCAAGTCTCCCGAAAATTATTAGGCAGAGGGACTTTAGTGATTCTCAAATTCCTGTCCACTGCTTTAACATTGGAACTACCGAGTAATAAATACATCTATTCAAACCTCGTACAAGTTTTATTCCAACGTGTGCTCAAATAAAGTTCATTCAACGATTTCTGATGAAAACATTATTATAATTTCAGTAATTGCGGACGAAAAAATTTGAAATCAGTCATTTTGACTGGTTCGGTAGTTCTAGTGTTAAATTGCACCTAAATTCATAAAAATTTTGCCATAAATTCATAGAATCCGGAGTCTACGTATTAAGAAATTTCTTAATAATCGGGCTTAATACTAACGGCACAAATGAGCAGCGATCCAACCACGCTTGGGAAGCTCGCGAGAGGATCCGGAGGATTCGCGGGAGAAGAAGACGCGTTCGTCTCGGATACCTCGCGGATTCGCCTTAAACGTGCTTTGATCCGAATTATTTCATTTGCCCGGACGCGGAAAAGTCGGAAATGGAAAAATAAGTCGGCCGAAGGGCTGGCTGGCTCTGCAAAGGCAGAAAGGATACAAACGAGATTTATCCTTAAGATATCGCTGGGGGATGAGAGAGAGAGAGAGAGAGAGAAATAGATAGAGAAGAGGAGAGGCACGGGTGAAATATCGAGGCGCACCGGTGTCGAGCCTTTTCATTTTCGAAATCGAATTACCGGCTAGGAGAGGAAAAAAGGCTACGCGCCTTACTTATCCCGGCGTAAAAGGGAAATACTTTAATCGTAGCCGGCGCTCTAAGCATTATTGTTCCGTGATTCGTTTCGCTCTCTTCCTCTTCCGTCCACGAGCTGCAATCTGGACAGACACGGCGCCTGGCAGAGGTTGGCCCCTTTCTGTCGCTCTAACTTAACTCGTTTATCCCGACCCTCTTTTTTCGCCGTACTGCCAGGCACAAGCCGACCTCCATTCTCTCCCTCTTTCTTTTCCGCTCCGTTCCTCCTCCCTTTTTTTTTTACCTTCCTTCTCGCGTCTCCTTTCTTCTGCGTTTCTTCTTTTATTCCGCCGCCCCGTCTTCCGAGCCGCGACTTTTTACCCCCTTCGCCGTCTCTCGTTCAGTTTTGTCTATCCATCGACTTTTAATTTTTATACACCCCTCCACCCGTTTCGCTTCTTTCGCAGCTCCCTCCTCGTCGCCTCACTCTTTTTTCCGTTTGCGTTCGCCCAGCCTTTCAATTTTTTCTTTTTCGCCGTTTCTTCCGTGGATTAGAAACCAACTTTCCTTCCGGAACTTAAATTCTTGTTTTTGTTCCGCCGACTTCGGAAGCTGCAGAGAACAACTCTACGCAGATCGGCTTCGCGTGGGGAATTTAACTTGATGCTGTGTGGGGAGAAAATTCGCTGTAGTTTAGAGATTCGGATCAATTTTGGAACTTGTCTCCTCTTAACTTTCCAGAGGGAATTGTCATCATTTCTTCCCACGTGTAACCGTCTCTCACTATTTATTCAATTAGATCTGTCTGCATATCGGAATGCAATTTTTTGCATCGTGCAGAGGATGTTCTCCCGCAGAAATAAATTTCTGAATACATGTTTATTAACTATTGTCATTGAAGAACGAATGGGCCGCTCATAACGAACAGACATCGGGGAACGCGAGGCGGTTGTTTCATAAAATTATTCGAAGCAGCGGGAGAGCTATGGCAAAGTTTAATAGAAAACGGAACGTGATTATCAAAACTGTTCGGTCTTCCTGATTCTATTTTCCACCACAATGGCCGAGCGACGCTCATTTTCCTTTCATTCGGCCCGTGTTTGTTCATCTAGACGCGGGCGCGCGGCGCGTCGACATCGATTGCCGTTTTCCGGCAGAGAATGAATCGGAGAGAATGGGGAAAATGCTTTTTTTGTAATTATGCATTTCACAATGATGTCGATCGACGTCCCAAACCGCCCCCGCGCGTCCCCGATATTCCCGTCGACGCGTTTTCACCCGTTGTGTTTTCGCCCGGTGCGTCGCCGCGACCGGGGGGAGCCGGGCGTTATTGTTTCCCGGCATCATAATTGTTGCTAATTGAGTAACAGCGGCCGACGGCTCTCCCTTCGTTGTCGTCATTATTCTCCAATATCCGTAATTGGCTGTTTCGGGCGAATCACCGCTCCGGGCCGTGTGTGCTTTTTAATTAATTAACGGGCTCGATATTCACGACATATCTGTCAGTCTTCGGTCCCCTTATTTCGCAGGGAAATACAACTGTTTATGCGAAAAACGCGCGCCGCCTCGGACGGACCAGATGTTGACACGAACGGGCGACGAAACATATTTTGTCAAAAAAATTCACTGGATGTTTCTAGAGTTGTTAGATCATTCTAGAAGTGAAGTTCGTTAATATTTTTGTGCATGGTATCCTATATACATAGGGTAATATTTCACCTTCCAAAGGTACGCATACAGTGATTTATACATGTCGTCAAGGCCTGCATGATAAAAGTCGCGAAATTATCCCCACTACTCTAGGGCTTCGCTGTGGATCAATGAATAGCATCTCCTGGCAGATATATGTCCCTGGCCAGACCCGTGTTATTGACATATATCGAGAATTCACTGTATCTGACATTCTACAAGCATTATTGTTTACACAACATTGGTCGTACATCAAGGAACTCGCGCGTTGTTCCTAAAGTGTCAAGGACCGTACAAAACACGGAAGACAATTTGTTCAACACTTCATGTACCCCTGTATTTCAAAGGAATGCTATTTTCCATTGAGCGAACGACTCGCGACAATTCATTGAAAAATTCCTCCCTCGGCGAAGGGGTTGATAATAATTTATGCACGTAGGAAGCATGACTCGCTTGTCGGATCGGGTTGTTCGAATCGCGAGGACAGGCGGCACTGTCGCGGGTCCGGGAAAAGCTAACGAATCCTCGCGGAATCAATTAACCGGCCGTCGGGTATCCGATTCGGACGGGCGCAATTAAGTTCGAAATTAATTTAGCCCCGTCCGAGGCATCGCGCGTCCCTGACTCGCGCATTTAGCCGGCGTTCTGTAGCTGTTGGCAACCGAGGCATCGTTCCGAGGCGAACTGCCTACCGTGGGTATCGTGCAAACGGGCTTTCTGCCTCTCGTCCGCCGGAAATTGAAGGTCGTCTGACGCACGGGGGAACGAAGGGAACACGAAAACGGCGCGGGAGAGGCGCGGAACGGTGTGGAACGGCGCGGGCAACGGCGCGGGCTGCGGGGCGCGGAGAACACCGTAGAACCGACGACGGGGAATCGAATGATTTTCTTTTCCCGTTTCCGTGCCTCTCTTTGTACTTCTCCGAGCACGCTATGTACACGCGATGGCCGAGCCGCTTATTTGCCGTGCAAATTCCCCGGTTGGAACGCGACGCGCGTTCCACGGTGTTGAGCAACTTTCGGAATCGAGTTACCATCCTTTTTCTTGCGGAGGAAACCGACTTACACCGATCTACTTAGGCTTCGGCTAGAGAGTCTGAGTTTGTCCGATGGTTAGGGGGATCGCTCAAGATGCATGTGGAAGATGGGAGAGTGGTCGTCGGGCCAGGTGGCTGGCTGCTGGGCAGGTGCTGAGGATTGAGTACCTGGGTACCTGGAATTTGAGGGATTCCTTTCGCTCATCTTCGCGAGGTCTAGTCTTTAAAGTATAGAGCCTTATTTCAGTGCCTACCAATGCAGTCTTTTCTCGTTATATGTCGCAAATACCTGGCTGATAAAAGTCGCAGAACTATCCCCACTACCTCGAGAGGCCTCGAATGCCGAGGAGTGTAAAAGTAATACAGGTCGGGTTCGACGTTCACGTGGATCAAAGAATCATAGTATCTCCTGGATGATACATGTTCCTGGCAAGACCCGTGTTGGTGACATATATCGAGAAAACACTGCAGTCAGCCTTTTTGTTAATATCAAAGGAACTACTGATAAAGTACCGTTCGAATAAGCACAACTATCAACCTATTCCTAGCATATTCAGAACAACAACACCGCCGAAGATGACCGAATAATGGCTTTAATCGTTTCCTGAATTAGCCACTTTAACACGTTGACCGCCACGTCACCCATATGTGGGTGACGGAATTATTTGTCCAAGTTGTAAAATGAATTTTCACGTTAATAAAGTTGGAGGACTACTCAATATCATATATTTAATTATTTTCAATTTTTATTTCGTTAAATAACTTACTTGGATTTTATGGAATTTTCGAGGTTTCTAGTTTGGCAGTCAAAGTGTTAAACAGCGGAAATTGTTACGAAAGACAAGAATTTTATTCCAACAATCGGGAAAGAAATATTAATGAAGCAGCTAACAATTTAGCTTTCAGGTGATCCTAGAGGAATTAGTTTCCTATGGCTAATAGTTGTCTAGAAAAAAAAAAAAATGTTCAAATACTAGTCGATTCTCCAACTTTAGCCGAGAATCTCGCCTCGAGGTCTCGGAAGAGGTTTGAAGGAAACTGCTTACAATTAGCGGTTCGCAACAGGCAAGGTTCGCGGCGATGATTAAAGCGGCCGCAATTACGAGTAGCGACTGAGCGCGGCCGGGTTCGTCGATGTTTACGTTCGCGGCCTCTCACGGTCAAATTACCCGGCCGGAGTCCGTAATTGACCCAGTGAACGTGCAATAATCGATAACAGTAAACATGCCGCGGCAGTCGGCGCTTCGAGCTGCAACCGTACCTGCTCCCAGACGGCGTCGCGTCGCGTCGCGTCGCGTCTCGTCGCACTTTTTTCTTTTCGCGGGGGCGGCGTGAGGAAACGGGGACCGCGGCTCGCATGCAAATTGGTACGGCTTCCGTTGTGTTTCGCGGCGGTAACCCGATATTCGCGTTTCCATTCGGCTCGTTGTCGGGTTCCCGAAGTTGTTCCCAGCAGGATACGCCCGGAGAGAGCCCGGCGTGTGCAGGATCCGAGGAAGAAGGTACGAGGAGCGAAGAGGAATGTCGAGCGCCGCGGGGGGTCGAGCTCCGACGATCGTTTTCGCCAGCCGGATTTATGTAGCAAATATTTGCAAGGCGAGCCGCAACCGCCACCGCCGCCATGCTACCGTTGTCCCATTCCTAATGGATTGGACGGCTCTCTTGCCTCGCCCGGTGACTTCTCGCGTTTTTTCCTCATCGCCAAACCGACCTATCGGTGGCCACTCCAATTCCCTTGAAAGCCCCCGTTGTTCTTTTCGGCGCGGCGGTCCTTGCTCCTTGCTCCTTGCGCACCCCCGAAACCTTCCACGGCTACCTCGTCGAACGCGTACCCCGTGGACGATGATTTATGGACACCCTTCGGTCAAGTCCCGAGACTGCCAGCTAACCATCACCGATCGCTTTCGCGATTATTGTTAGGGGGACTCCGCCGATCGCTCCCGATAACGCTCTGTTCCTATGGTGGACGTCGGTTCGGCATATTGTTGCGACGGAGTGGACTCTGAAGACCTATGGAACTCGGTAATACGATACACGAGAAAATGGTAAGCAGTTACTATGGTGGAATTTGTGGATTCCAAGTTTAACATTTTTTACAGTTCTCGATCATTAAAACCCTTTGCACTCGAAGCTATTTTAATTCCAAAATTTAATATATTTTTAGAACAATTGTATATATTTGTTTTCATGTTGTACAATACTGAAGTGTTTAGTAATTTATGAGAGACAAACAAATTTGATAATGTTAAAAATATTTTGAATAATGACACTGCAATTTTTAGGGGCGCCTTACAGTCGCCATTCGAGTCCCAAGGGCTAATGTCTGATAATCGAGCAAGCATTCTTTCGAGCTGAAGATTGGAAAACTGACGGGAATGACAGTTTCTTCCCCGGTCTCGGCGTAGTCTATTCGACTATGTTCAACACTATTTAAGTATTATTTTGTGTGTGAACGAAAAACTATTTCAGAATTATTCCGGAGATCCTGGAGTTATAACGCAGGAAGGGTGTACCGCGAATTCCTTCCGGATTAAAAAGCGTACGTAGATGGGTCTGCCGGGCGGGACACGTAATTACACGGGGCCGATCCCAGTTCCACGGCGCCCCGAATTGCATAATTAAAGCTCTCATCAGTATCGAACACAGTGGTAATATTAAAGGCAACCGGTGTGTGTCGAGGGAAAGATCGGGCCCTACAGTGTGTACATTGGGAAGCCGAGGCAAGGCGCGCGGTGTGCGTATCACCCCTCGGCCCGAACTTCGAATCGAACGGGTATTCCCATTACGTCGAGGCCAATCAAAGATGAAACGTCTCGGTGCCGCGTAGACGGTTTAATAATCCCGTGTGTTTGCTCGCCGAGCCCAAAAGGGGGCACGGGCCCCCTCGACCAGGCTCGCGAGCTCCTCGAACAACGCCTTTGAGCCTCATTCATAACCGAGGAAGGACCTCGCGGGGATCTGATTTGAAATAAACGAGAACATCGGCTGGCCGTCTCCTCTATGGCGAACCCCATTCATCCCCTAAGCTCGTCGCAACCCCCTTCAGCCTCAAAAATCGTCGCAGCCCCCTTCAACCGTTAAACTCGCATGATGCTGCACAATGTAGCTTTAGCTGTTGAAGAGTCTAATCTGCTTGTATCTCTTTGCTATAGTTCAGTTAATAAACCTTCAGTCATCTAACCTCTCACTGTAGATACTTATCATTGCGAGACTCGTTGTCATTTTGTACTGCATAAGTTATATAAAGAAGACGTAAGGCCCCTACAAAAAGTTCTCTAAATCTAATAGAAGTCGTAATCCTAACTTTCGCATTCCCTTGACAAAATGAGTTCTTAAGAAAAGAAGAAAGTTGATAGGAGTCGTTCTTGTTCGGCTAGAAGCTTAAGGTGACTGACGCGTTGAATGATTCTAATTTTTCTCCACTTCAACGGCTTCATAGAACCTCTTCGTTGTTTTTTCTTTTTTTTTTTTTATTGCAGACATGTCATCGTATGTAGTACCAACATGAGAGGCTTCAGCTTGAATAAATGTCTGTGTCGAAAATTATAAATATATTTGTCAAGGTCCTTCTATTTTAGATGGCGTCTCGACGGTCACGAGAACGCACATCAAACGTGAAATCTGAAAAACGGAATTCTTTTTTATTCAACACATTACTAACTGTCCACTGTCCGAGTCTTTTAAAATCTACTCTTATAATTATAGAAGCTCGCGCACACGTGTGTGTACAGTGTCGTTTCTCTTGGTCGAGTTACCTTGACGGTTTTATACAAAATCTTGACAATTCTGCTCGGACCATGTCTCTTCAATATTAAACTACGATTCGTGGTAACTGCGGTACGAATATTTACGTGCGATATTTATTAATTTTTCTGTCCCCGTCGTTGCGGAACGCTTGTGCAGCTTCCGAGTCTAATAATTCCGAACGTTCCAGAAAGTACGTGTAGTAAACTTTCACGTCGGGTCATTCTGACCCGTGTGCCGCTACCCGAAGGGTTAAGCGCGGGGATTTATTAAAGTGCTTCGGAAGTTTCGAGTCCTGATCGATGACTGAAGACTAAGGGGAAGCCGTGCTCTGTCAGGGAAACGAGGAAAAATGTGATCGACGAGTCCCCCGAAAACTTCCAGGTCGGAGGACACTCGAGACGAGTTCCGCGATACCGGGAAGAGGTAAAAAAAAAACAGAGGGAGAGAGGCTGCCTCTTTTTCCCAGATCGAAGAGATTTTTCATTCGGCTTTCAGCCGGGAACGAGGGGACAAAGGAATTTTGAGCGGCGCGCGCCACGGTGCACAGATTTTCGCAGCCAATAAGGGGAATATCAAATTTCCCCGACAGCTCGAAAAAGGAAAAGCTGCAATTTTCCCGGGCAGCCGCGCGAAACGGGATTCAATTAAGAGCAACAGGCGCCGGCAAGGCAAATAAAGCGGCGGCGTGCACGAGAGAGAGAGAGAGAGAGAGAGAGAGAGAGAGAGAGAGAGCGACGAAGAGAGAAAGAGAGAGAAAACACGAGAGAGCGACGGGCATACCGAGCGTCGCATTCCGTCGACACTCGACTTCCTTTTTCGCCCGTCTAAGCTTCGTGCCGTGGCAATTTCATATGCGTACGCATACGCGCGTGCATCGAGTCACGCATCGTCGCCGAGACGCCGCGTACAAGTCGAAGAAGCGGATCTTTGCGCGTGGCCGCGCGAGCGATATCCAATCCGACGTTCCGAGAGGACATCTTTGGGGATTTATTATACGCAGTGTGTGCAACCGATTCTCTTGCAATTCTAATACCATTTCACCGCACCGTTGGAGCACCTAAATATATTTTTCTTAGTCAAAAAGATCTAGACCCGAAGGAGTTACAATGCTTTATCTGCAGCGCGTCGTCGAAAAAGTCCATCCATCCTATCTCCAAAAGCGAATGCATGCATTTATAAGAATGTGGGTTCATTTTGAGCAGAGAACATTAAGGAGCGCGTATGCAAGAGATCAAAGCTGCTCGGTTCCAAAAATGGCATTTCAGAAGGTCGACAATCAGAAATTGGCATCCGTTCAAAGTATAGCGTGCAGCGTTGAAGAAGTATTCTCGGGAGGCATTTCCCGATCGCGTATAAAACTGTGAGCGGTGAAACAAAAATAACCTCTTGCGGCTTATTCGGCCGACGTTAACGACCTCGAGGATTTTTTTAAATCCCCGATAAAGAGATCGGGAGAGGGGAGACGCGGTTCTCTAACACGAATCTTTCTTGTCCGATTCTTGGCGGCAGATGTTCCGGATGACCGGTTCAACCCCCGTGCGGTGGATACTGGCTCTTTAATATTATACTTTTACCCTGTTATGCTAATATTTACGCGGCGCGAACGAGATAGAGTGGACGGGGGTCGTTCTTGTATCGCTTGCAGCTTCTTGTTTCTGGCAACAACGCATTCGATAGAATAAAGAAAATTGAGAATTATTAAGTTAAAAAATCGACGGGGGATTTGTAAAACTTGGTAGTTATAGAATATTACTTCTTCCATTTAGAATCTTGAATTTTTCCTGACCTTGTGTGACTCTGGCGCTTTGATTTTCCTTATAAACCAAGATGACGCACCGCAGAGCCAAATATAACATTTAAATTAAAAATATCTCGTTCCAAAAAAAGTTCGTCGAAAAACGTCACTGAACTGTTTGGAACAGCCAAAATCATTTTTCACTGCCCCGGCGTCGTCGCTCGCGAGCAAAGGGTGTAAACTGCACACGCTCCCGACAGGTCAATCCCGTCCAATTAAGCGGAACACTTCCAGAAACATGGAGGCGGCTCGTTAGCGTCGCGCAGCATGTTAAATAAGATTGTTACCCCGGTATCCTGTAACCGGATCACCCTAACGAAACGTCTAATCTAATCGGCTAATCAAATTCAATAAGTAAAACAGCCTGGCGGCGGCGCAGCGATCCCATTGGCTGGTCTTATCGAGTTACCACCTCCCGGATTGTTATCTCGTCGCGATACGCGTTTCCCGCTGTCGCGATACAGCTCCTCGCGGGGTTATAAATTTCCTTTCAGCGTGGATTGATCCGATTGTCGGCTGAATATGAGGAAAGGGGGAAGAAGGAGCAGACGAGGACGAAGAAAAGGAGGAAGAAGGATGAGGAGGAGGTTTAAGGACGATGCGAAGTTTGACGGGCTAAAAGAGACGAATTCTTTGTGTCAAAGTTGACGGCAGTCCGGAAGGAAGGAAGGAAGGAAGAGAGAGGGAGAGAGAAGATGAAGAGGAAAGGGTGAACAGGGGGGTCGGGGAGCAGGACGAAGACGAGGAGGAGGAGACGACAAAGAGTAGGCGGAAGCCGAAGAAAGATACAAGGGTGACGGGACTCGGGGACCCGGGGAAAAGTGTCAGAAGCCGGGCGTCTTCGGGGCGTGCAAACGCCGAAGAAACGTCGTCGTCGGCGTCGGGGCTGGTTCTCGAGCGAGGGCCTGGAGAGGGGCGTCGGGAAATGAAGGGCGAAACAAACCGTGAAAACGAGACGAAACCCGCTGGAAATGCAATAAACCGGCCTGACGGACGCCGACGTGATTCCTGAAGCGAGCAACGCGCTTGCAAAGCGAGAACTGACAGGGCGTTAAGCGAACAGAATCTGATTTGAGTGGTGCCGCGAGTGACACATCCTCCGGAGAGAGGACCACCCTCTTTGATAAGTGCCACCAAGCCGCCTCTAGTCTCGCGAATCGCTCAACGATTCGCCGCGTCGTCGACGTCGTCGAGGAGCCCCTTGTGCGTCGCCCAAGCGATCCTCGCCAATTAATACGCGATAAGGCACCGTGATAATTCGTATTTTATCGTCGCACGCGCCAATCGCGAGCAGCTCGCGCCCCTAATTGGCAGGCGTTACGCTTGTGCAGCGTCGTTCCGCGTTCCAGATCCAATCGATTCCTCGGAAAGGAGTTTCCGCGGAAACTGGTCGGCTTCAGAAAAATCTACGACCATGCCCGAGCCCTTTTGATGCGCCGCGGCCTAATCCGTGGCTCCGTAAATGGCGGAATTGTCGCGCACGGGTATCCCCATGGCTTGTGCAAATTATTCGCAAATTGGGTATAGAAATTTTTCAATTTGAAAGATTTTTGGGGAGACAAACTGGAAAAATGTGTTCCCGAAGAGACAACGCTGTGCCCGAGGATACTATTAGGATGACAGGTACGACAACGAGAATAGACCTGGAAGAGCGTACGTTCGCATTCATCCTTCGTCCCCAAAGGGTTAAGGGAAGCGTGCACGGACGAAGATTGCCGTCGAGCGGGAAAGAATGGTTCCCAAATAGCTCTTGCGGTCCGCGCGGGATTAAGTGTCCTTTTAAACGAGACGGACCACGTATCGGGTGTCCTTTCAACGCGAAAACCTGTCGCCGTGCCCAGCAGCGTCGCGCCGGCACGAAGAAGGGTTTCGGTATCAAGCGGACGCGAAAAGCGACACCGACAACAGACGAGAACCCCTGCGCACGGCCACGAGGCGGGCCTCTGACACTCCGCAAACTGGCGCGCGACGCTGCCGCCTGAATTATTCAATTATTTCGCTGGAGGGTGCGCTCGCGGTGGCAACTATCATCTTTAATGGAGAGAGACGCGACTCTGCCTCTGAAAGCCTCCGCCACGCTCCGAGTTTACCGTGGAACCGTGATTTTGTGTGCAATTACAGGCAAATAATCGGGCCTGCTAACGGGGCTCACCGAAAAGTTTGCAGGCTATAGTTCCTGCCACCAAACATGCTCCGCGATCATTCCCAGATAGTGTTCCTTCTCGAGAATTTCTCGAGAAATTTTATAATTGATTGTTTCTCGCTTTCTCGAGAAAAATTCCAGTATTTCTCGAGAAATTTAAATTCAGGAAAATTCTTATGAATCTCATTTATTTTATAACATATAAATTCTTAAGTTCTCTTAAATTCTTATTTAAAACTTTAGAACAACTGAATAGTGAATTGAGTAATGAGTTTCTTGTTGTTATTAAAGAAGAAATATCTGATAGAAGAGACAAGATTGTTTTATCCCTTATAAAATATCTGCATAATCCAGAATCTCTGCAAAAAGAATCAGAAAATACATTTTTTTTATTTAACATCCGAGGCAGATATGTATAAAATAGCGAAACAAATTCCAAGCAGACTTTATGGAAAATATAACAACGATTCTTATGAAAATAGTGAAAAACTGTCAGATTCTCAGAATGCGGAACTGTCACTGGAAAAACAGTTAGAATTAGAAATTGCAGATAGCCTTCAAGAATTTAGTGTCAAGAGTTTAGCGGCAGAAGAAAATAAATTCCGGACTCTAACAAAGGAATTCCAAATTTTTGAGTCCACTGAAAAAAAGGACACCCAATCTTCAGCAACTTTTGGATGTTCTGTATACGATAAAGCCAACATCCACACAAAATGAAAGAAATTTTTCTACGGCTAAAGATTTTGTTACAAAAAAAAAAGAAGTAGATTGTCTGATTCTACATTAGATGCATTATGCTTCTTAAGAAGTCATTTCAAAAGAAAAGCGTAACGTTTCACTTTATAAAAGTTTGGTCAAAGTTTCCCAATATTTTTTTATTTTATTAAAAATTCTCGCGAATTCTCGAGAAATATAGTCTTATTTCTCATTTCTCGAGAAATGAAAAATGTTGAGAAATTAGGAACACCATTCCCAGAGCGATAATCTCGCGTGTAATATCGTTTCCATCTCGCTTCTATGTGCGAGAAATCCTCATAAATTTAGAAAGGGTTTTATTTTGTAATCCTTCGAAGACGAGGATTTTATAAAACGTTGGAAACGATTTTCTGTATCAAAATCGATGTACACTAAGTTCCCGATATATGTCAACAACACGGGTCTTGCCAGCGACGTGTATCGTCCAGGAGACATAGCCGTGTTATGTTTATCGAGGCATCTCGAGCTTCGTGGCCCCTGACGGGGTAGTGGGGATAATTCCGAGACATTTATCATGCAGGCCTTGGCGACATCTATAGAGACATCAGTGTAATCATAAAGCAGTGCAGATCCAAATGTCCCGACCGTTTCCTCGAAAGGTTAGTTACAGTGAATGACGTATTCTTCCCGAAACAGCGTCTTTGACAAGCAGATGGCAGAAATTTGTCTTCCCCTATGCACCGCGAGGTATCCTCGCTGGGATTCGTGTAATATGCAACGCCGCAAATGCACCTGTCAGCCGGCGTCTTCCTGGCGCGTACTCTACCACCGTCGGACTGCCTATTCTGCTCGAGTTTGCGATACGGCAATCGACGTATGTAGACCTCTTTTGACCGTATATCCACCAAGCGGTAAAAGTAATCAGGAAACGGATAGAACCTCCCGGCGGAGTCATCAAACGGGGTTGCTTGGCTTGAGGCTTTTCTGCGCGACAATTACGGCGCCCATTCAGCTGGCGTTTCCGGTGAAAGACCAGCTCTACCGTGGGCTTGTATCGATTCTATTTTGAGAATCACTGCTGACGGAGTATCGCGCGTCAAGGTTCCCTTCTAATTTAATAGAGAACGACAATGGGTCAACGATTACAGCAATCAGCGGGACTCCGGCCGGTTCTCCTACCGCCAATTAGCCGTTCAATCTTGTCCTTTGATCGATTCTAACAGGGACCCGACCCGGCCCGGTCCAGCTCCTTCTCGTAAAAGCTGCCGCGTGTCCTCAGGGGTTAAATGCCGTTCAAAGGACGTTCGGGAGAAGTTGCCGAGGAGCGAAGAAAGGGGGCCACGGGGTTTATTAAAATGTTGGACCGACTACTCCTGGGCATTCTTCGCGTGGTTCCGCGATCCTCGCGGACTCCAGTCGGCGCGAGATTGCTCGCGGATGAATCGTCGGAACGAGTCCTGCCCATTATTCCGCTCGAGGAATGTGGAATTTTCGAAATAAAGAGGCCCGGACAGCGGACGAAACTTGCATACGAAGCGCATCTACGTGTGCGGAATCCGCCGTCGAACCGCTTTGCTCAAATTCCACGGTGATCCGACTTTCATCGCGGGAACGAGCTCGCGGATCAACGCTGAAAAGTGCTCGCGGGGCTGATGAGTTCCGTCCACCACCGTGAGATTCTCAAACTCGAGTGGTTCGTTTAATGAGTCGCGGGATTTCGCTTCATTCTGGTCCAGAGTTGCACGCATTCAGCACTCTGAGGTTAATGATTCTTTTTTTGGTGAAACTTGTAGCAGCATATTTGTGACATTTCTCTGATTGAAATTACTCCCGGCGGAGTGAGAACCCCGATTATCTGAACTGTTCACTGAAACGCTAGTGCTCTCATAGTAGAACATTAAATATTTACATCCTCGGTTCTGATAATCAAAATTCTACTCAATCCTGAATTGAAAAAACAAACATGCTCCGAATTATGTCACGTTTGGACTCGATTTAACCAGAAAAATGCCAAAAATGTGCCGGTAAAGGTTTTACAAAGAACAAGATGAAATAACAAGTAGTTTTTACAGCGAACAGCGACGCATTTGTGAAGCCTTCTAAAACCGTTCGTAGGCTCGCGCGCGAGTGAACTTCTAAGCGAGAAAGAATGAAGCGGGCGAAGTGGGTAATGCATACCAAGTGCGAGGCTAATTATCGGGGTTAATTAACGGACTGCATAAACAAATCGGGCGAGCAGAGGGGCAGGCGAGAACCGGTACAGTTAGGTGAAAAGCGGCGATCGTCTTTTCTCATTTCCGCGAGGAAATGGGCGACCGAGTAACGTGAGATCACGATGACCCCGGCGGTCTATTAGGCGGGCAATTAGGCGGCGTGTAATTTCTCGAGCGGATTGCTTCTCGCGAAGACGCCTCTCGCTCTATACGTATACACCGGTAAAAGCTTCTCCCCACTTGGACGCGTGCTGCTTTCTTTTCTGGCTCCGATACTTGGCACGGGAAACCTTTTCATTGCGCTGTTCCGTAACCAGTGTTGTTTCAGGATATTAGCGGAGGTTCCTGGACCTCCACCGCGAGCCAGTAATTGAATTATCTCGTGGAAACCATCAACGAAGGGATGAACAGGTCTTAAGAGTAAAATTCCGGATCATGCGTAACACGTTGGATCGCTTTGTTAGATTAGATTTTATTATTTTCAATCTGTCGATAGCAATTTGTCCGCGCAATTTATACGGTGAAAATTCGCATCAGAGTTTAATAAATTTTAAAACCGACTCGGAATAGGCGAATAAAATCCTCGACGAGACGAATACGTGACTGACATCATCCTCGAATCCCGAGAAAAGCAATCGGTTTACGATCTGTATCATTCGCATAACCGGGTAAATAGCGTCTGGTCCTGCATTCCACGTTGCAAAATAAACGGTGACGCCTCCCACCGCTCGACGCCCACAAATATTTCTTGTACCTTTCCGATCGCCTGGCCGAACGATTTTCTTATTTAATTGTGGTATCGATACGCTTATTGTTAAACGAGGAACTGGGTTCATACTTTCTATTATCCACTTGGGTGGCTTATAATTGGATTACGAAACCTTCGAACAAAGATCGGAGCATGATTCTGTTCTGTTCCCTAATGGGTGCATGAAAATCAATAATCTGATTACAGCGAGCTCAGTTTTGACTTTTTCTCTGCCAAAAGATCTGTGAACCTAGCTAAAAGACGCCCAAAATTGTACACGAAAATCCTCTAACAAAAAGTTCAATCGTTTAATAGGAAAGAAAGACCTAAATACAATTACGCTTCTATACAGTTCTCTTCGTTTCCCTAGTGCCTGAATCCACTTACAACGAGCTCAATTTTAGTCTCGCCAAAAAATTCCCGAACCTTGTCGGAGCATGTCCAAAACTGAACCCAAAAGTCCTCCAGCAAAAGGTTCAGCAGTTCCCCAGCAAAAAATCTAAAAGTTGACCTAAATGCTGTGGTTTCAGAAAGAGAGAGAGAGAGAGAGAGAGAGAGAGAGATGTCCTTTTCTCAAGAAGCCCCGCTCTCGCGGATAAAAGAACAATGCCCCGGAGCCAACCGGTTCATAGAAGTTTTGAGAGCGGCCTAACGGTAGAAGGAGCTCGCGGAATGATTCGTTTGCAACGTCCCGTAGACTGAACAATGAAAACCAAGGCTACGATCGGCCGGGCATGCCTTCGCTTGTGCACGACTTGTACCCCGATAAGATCTACGCCCGGTGGATACAGGTTGCATGGGTTTCCGAGCGAGGATTGTGTACCGTGGTACCGTTACACTCGCGCCGATGGAAACAACAGGACGCAATCGGTGGCGTGGTAAGGAGGTCCTTTCATCGATCAAGATAAGCGGAGCAGCAATTATAAAGCGTGCTCTCCCTGCGAAACTTCGGCTCCGAGACTTCCGTGACTTTCGCGCACCTACGCCAAAGACTTCCCGTCTCGAAAATAATTACACGCGCCTACGAAACTCCCGTAACAACGGGCCAGACCCGTCATGGTGTAATAAAGATTTAGACGAACGATTCTGTCGCTCGGAACCGATCACGTTGCGTTCTTCAAGTGTTTTTGGATCGATCAATGTTCTATTAAGTTTGCTTTTGGACGAATCGATTTTTTGAAGTTTGTTCCACTATTTAAAAAAGCGTTCGTGGACTTTGTGCTTCTGTATTGTTTCGAATCGGACGAATTCGATTCGAAATGAACAGGAGCAACAACGCAGCGCAACCCGGTTTTGAAATAATGGATTGTTGGCGCTACTTGATTGCTTTTATTTTAGAACTCATAGTGGGAAATGGTACTTCGCGTCGGATCCAAGCAAATCCCGTGCAAATTATTTCGCATTTCAATCCGTTCGTTCAAATAAACGTTGCTTTACATCGTGTCGAATCCAAGTAAATCTCGTGCAAATTATTTTGTATTTCAATCCATTCATCCAAATGAAGTTAAAACCAGGCTCGTTGCAATAATTCACCGGGGAATTAAATTTAACAGACGTTTTTATGAGGTGTACTAAATACACCGTGGATTTTTATGCATTTACAGGGTGAATTATATATTTGCACGGCAGTAATGGGAATTTGTAAAATGCACGGGAACAAGCGTATTAACCAAAATTAATAATGCGTTAATTCTGAATTTACCACGGGGATTTGTTTGATGCAGCGAACGATATTTTCTTCCGATTCTGATTTCTTCTGAGCCTGATACAAACTTCGAGAAGCAGATCAGGATAAATTCACCAGTGAGCATCATCTGAGATTAAGACCGAACCCATAAAAATGACGGATTCCAGATTTTTGAAATAATAGAATTAGTGAAGTTATAAAAATATATTTTTGGCAAATGCTTTAGTGTACTTCTTTATGCAAGTACGCGTTACCACAAAAGTCCTACGAAATCAGAATAAATTCAATCCCGTTATTATCATAAAGGAATATACATCAGTCTCGTTCAGGGCTCGGTAGTTCCGGTGTTAAATCTAGCCAGGCCATCAGGGTCTCAAAATTCGCACGCCACGAACACAGGATCGCAATAATCGGCCGCCTGCTTGCCCCGGGACTAAAACATTCAAGAAATTCCGGGAACCCGGGATCCCCAAACCCCGCGGAGGGTTAGTAATTCACAGAAGGTCGCGACAGCCGACGAAGACGTAGTTAATGAGCCGCGTCGAACGAGGGAAGACATCGGCGTGATGTTCGCCGCGATAGGGGAGTCTGAAGAGAGACAGGAAGCGAGAGAGAAAGAGGGAGAGAGAGAAAGAGAGAGATCGAGTATCCGCAGCAGCGTGAATCCGCGGATTCCGCGTTGCATTTTCTTGTTTAGCGTACACGGTCGCGTGACCTTGGGTGGCTGTGGACGCGTAGGCCCGTGTACCACACGTCAGGAATGCTTCTTCCTCGGCGGCGCAGATGGCCGGGCAACTTTTTCACGGCTAAGATCAAGTTCGCGGCACGGTCGAACGGCGACGGAGCCGACGATCGTCGGAGACGAGGAGAGCCTGGCCGCAGGTGATGCAGGTGCAGTCTACCGGGGCCCGGGGTCGTCGACACGGGTTCCTCTCTCTTTCCGTGCCCCCTGCTCTTGCTCTCTGCCCCCCTCCCCCATCTCGCCGCCCTTTCATTCCACTTTCATGACGGCGTTACCGTGTTACCGAGTTCGCGGCCCGCGACAGGCCCAACACAGGCTTCCTGCGGCCAGGTGAACCCTGGTCTGACCCCGTTCGCCAAATTGGGACGAATGGGGCCAAAAGTAACGTTAAACAGTTGCGTGTGCTCTTCATCCTCATTTTTGGATCGGGGATGCAAATGTTGAAATTGCATCGACCAGTGTGTCACTGTTATAATTAGGTATATGGATATGGCAGTGGATGTGAATATGTAACACAGTAGTCTTACTTTTCAGTGTGTTTATGGTAGCAAGGTCCTAGAACGTCTGATTAGGTCAACGCGTGTGCGCTGTCCAGACGCGTGTCAGTATTGTGTTTGTAATTATACAGATGTCGTTAGACAGGTATTACATTGATTTCTACCTTATCGATAGCTTACAGTTACAAGTGTATATATATATATATGTATATATATAACAGTCACGATAATATAAACGCAGAGTGAAAGTGTTGCTTAGAGGGAAACATTTTCAGCTCATAAAATGGATCCCTCGTCAATTTATTTATACATAATTTTCAAATGCATTTTCATCAACTTTTTTAGACCCGGTCAACTAATTTGATCATGTCCTACCGATTTACTAATAAATAGTACACCACCCAACTAAACAGCTCCGAATTTAAATTAATCGCCACGAGTTGGTTCCAAAAGAATTCAAGTTCCTCTTCCAAATCTTGTGTGAATATCACAAAATGGCGCCAGGGTTCCCGAAGATAGACTCGTTACAGCTGACTCGATTAAACCACACAGCTCAGCTCGGACTTTCGATCAGAATTTCCAGCTTGGTTCTCTTCGGCGTTCGCCATTTGCTCGATTAGGTCCCGCGGATCGCTGCCAGCACACTAACTTCCGGCAGCGAGATCCCGCGATGTTGTAGAGCGGTCGATCCGCGTGGGGTCACCCGCCTCGGCGGATTCCGTTTTACGCTGTGTTTCAATCACGTCACCGTAAAAACCACTTGATCGCCAGTTAGGCAGAGAATTGGACGGACGTTCTATCCGCGAGCGTATATCGCGGCGCTCGCTCTCGAGGCCCTAAGCTCGTCAGCCGTGCCTGACCGAGCCCGGTCTCATAGTCACGAACCACGGTTACGGAAGACGAGCATATCGTGCAATACGATCCGTGACAATGTCACGCTCCGGGAGTTCGCTGTCGGACGAGCGGCTCGTAATTTCGCGATCGTCCTCGGCTGTACGACTACCGGGAGCGGCTTAGCTTCGGCTGGCCACGCTTATCTGGATCCCGTCATCGAGCTACTCTTCTTGTCTTATCGAAACCAGCCCCCGTCTTCGCGAGATAATTAAACGAATGATCCCGTGACTGGCCCGCTGGGCCTGCTCTCATTTGGACGAGATCGAATCGAATCTATGAATAAGTTTGAGGCGGGTCCGGGACGACCAGATCTGTTGGAGACTTGCACGGAGATGCGATACTTCACTCTAACACTGGTCAAGTTTGTAACGGATTTAAGTCTACATCTTCGTGTTGTTTAATCCACACTTCGAGGTCTATGTCCAGGTCCCGGAACAATTTAAATCCCAGTCGAACGTACAGACACGAGCTCCACCAAAATTTATAGTAGGTCAAGGCTTTAGGTTTCGGTAGGAGTCCAGATCAGCGGTGTACCAACACAAGCTAAGTTTCGAGTACACCCTGACTTAGCTCCCGAAGCAGTTTAAATCCCTGTTCGATACACACACACAGCAGTTCTGTCGAGATTCAAGATTAAGAACGAACACATGCGGATCGAGCTTAAGTTGTAGCTGTCCCTTCGATTCGTCAGACATTCCCTGAGAACCCGAAGACATCTTGAAACGTGCGTGACATCACGCTACGCTCTGTCGAAGAACTCGAACTGGAAGTTCCAAGGAGCCGTGGCTCTCCTCTCCTACGCTTGTTCGCACGCGCGCAAATCATGCGTGTAACCAGAGTACACGACCGTGCAAGGACGTGAAACGCACGGAAAGGATAACGAGCAGAAATTTAGGGCTCTGCTCGCGGGTTCGATTCGAAACGACGCGACAGCTCTCTCCCGTGAACCCGGCTCTCGAGGTAATTAACCGAGAGTTGACGTATGCTAACGAAACCGGGAACGAGTGGAACTAGGAATTAATGGAAAACGAAGGAGGCAATGGAACGCGAAGGATTTCGCGATCCCGGCGTACCCTGGCTTCAATAATATTGTTAGACTCTGCTCTGTTCCACAAAGATTCCTTGCTTTTGTTGTTGGTATTCAGCGGTTCGTCGGAAGGTGAAAAGACTGCAGAACCTGTAGGACGTTCGTGAATTGTAATTGAGAATTACCGCGTCCATCGAGACCATTGACAGGAACGTATTGCGGAGAACATGATCCGACGAATTAGATCACAGTCTGAACATTCTGAACATTCGTGTGAAGAGTTTAATTTAAATAGTTGTTCGTAAATTTTTTTCACACACTTTCGAACCTTCCTCTCCGAGATGAAAATTGATTTTAATGAGCCCAGCAGGAGTATCTAATTATTTGAACTGGGTACTAGAAATTATTATTAAATTTTCACGACCAGAACTTTCCACCTAAAAATCAGAAAACAAACAGAGAAATAGGCTAGAATATTTTCCAGACCTTTCTACCGCCATCAAACAGCGAATTCAGATAAAATCTGCCAACACTCAGCGTCCGAGATCAATCTTCCAAAATAACATAATTCGACGAACTCCCGGTACACACTCCGAAACATACAGCCCACTTCAATACCCAATTCAGAGACCAAGGTCAACGACTGAGGGGGGGGGGGGAGGGGCTCGGCGACAGTTCGCCGATCGCCTAAAGACGAAGAAGAAGATCGTTGAGTAATTAAGCCATATAGAGACACCGAGAAGCTCCTCCTCGAGTCGGATATTCGGAAGATCAAAGGCCGGCAGTTCATCATCCAGAGACACTGGTCTCCGGTGAAAAGGGACGTTATCCGATGACCATTATCTCGAGGAGCAACCGAAACGCTCTCGACATATTATAGTAGATTGTAGAGGGGACGCCGCCGAGTCGTCGGTAGGCAGTTGCCCAAAGAAATTCCTGCCGAATGTACGGACAGAGCTGTATTGTAAATGTCCTCGCTGTTAGCGCAGTCCCGAGTAAATCACGAACGGTCGTTAGGATTTCGAGCATGGTCCCCCAGGAGCCGTTGCGTTCGTTTCTCAGGGAGCGGTGCCAAGGAGTTGCCAAGAAGTTCATTGCACCCCCGCAGGACCCCCTTCTCTGGGCGCGATACGTCTTTGTCCTGGTTCGAGGACAACATAATGCAGCTTCCACGGCTCGTCCCTGCACCCCCGTTTTCGGTAGCCAAGATTTCTTCCAAGATACACGTGGTTTCCCCTTTTTTTATTGGCTACCCTTCCCCCGACTCGTACGTGCGCTAACTGCCAGCCTTCTCGAAACATTAGCAATAGATACAGTGATTTCTCTATATATGGCGCCAAGGCCTGGGTGATAAACGTCGCGGAATTATCCCCACTACCGCGAGGTATACCACGTGAGAGGCCTCGGACACCGAGGAGTGTAAACATAACTCGGGTATGTCTCCTGAACAGCGTTGTTGACATATATCGAGAATTCACTGTAATAGACTTTCCAAAAATTTCACAACCACCAGTTACGCAATTTATGCTTATATGGATGAATTATCGGTAGATGCAAATATTCCCGAAGACATATAAGCGTTAAGATACGTGCACAATTACAGAGAATTGCGTCGGAATTCTTTTCGCAGAGAAAAGTACAAGCAATCGTTCCCAGTTCGAATCCATTTTCGCCACTCCCCGCGGCCCGTTTAATTTGATTGGAGGGCTCCGTCGGAGTGCAGGTCCTAAAAGAGGTTTCGATTGGTCGGACACCGTCTCCGGTTGATTGTGCCGACTCGATACGGCGAGCAAACGCGTCCGCCGGCCGATCGAATGGAGTCGCCAATTACGATCGACGGCTCTCTCCCAGGTGAAATGTAAATAACCTCGGGGGACGAAGATATCGGATCGGCGACGTATTAACGCGGCGAAATTGAAATTCTATCGGCGGTGTCGGGCTCGTCGAAGGCGCGCGGGGGCGTTCCGGGCAAAAGGAAGCCGGTTCCCTGACGTCCGGGCCCCGGTGCGTGATTCACTCGAGCGATTCCTATTGCACGGAGGCCAGGTAATAGTCGTGCGTGACGGTTGCGTGCTGCACCGCTCGCACGTTCGCTCCAAGTAGGCCTGCCGACTGTGAAATCGCTAATATAGGACAGGCAGCATTAAAACCCCACATATTTTCATTCGAGACCCTGACATGTCCACGTATCTCTTCTTGTTAGATTAGATACGCAGGATGTCCAACCCCTTGCCCTATCATTTTCTTCGTAGCTACAGTAGCCCGCGAATTCTCATGCAAAGTAAAAACTGAAATTTCAATGCTCCTTGAATAATTTTAACATGCTGGGTCTTGCACTCTGGAGCTCTTAAATTTAATCTCCATCTTGTCACTAGAATTGTCCTCTATATTTTCCTGGCAAGAAGAGGAAAATAATGTATATTATAATATTTATGTATGTACATATTTAATATCCGTGCTTAACCTGTTAACCGGGGAATTCCCTTTTTAATTACGCAGCATATAACGGGCGCGAACTCTTTCACTAGGACGTATAAATACGTCACGCCCGGAGGATATAATTTCATATTATTTTTTTTTATTTATGCTTGAAATAAATGAAAAGACTATGAAATATATATTTTTTCGTTTATTTATACATAAAGCACAAAGGAAAATACAAAATTACAAACAAATAGAAAAGGACGTATTCATATGTCCTACCCGTACCCGATATTGTTTACGTTTGACGTATTTATACGTCCCGCTCGGTTAACAGGTTCAATAACAGGAGATGTCTTATTTAATTCCAAAAGTAAAAATCGCTCGAAGAAGGAAAACTGCAACAAGCATAAATTAGATATTTATTGTAAGAAGCTCGAGTATTAGATGAAAAGATTTTAGAAAGAGATCGGCCTCGAAACATCGTGAGATTCTCATGAATCACCGTTTGCGAGAAGTAGAATGGTCAGGTTGTGGTCAGACACGAATTGCCAGCCCGAAAAAAGTATGCACCCGGACGCAGATGAGGATAACCGAGACGTATTAGTCTTTGGATCACGGTACTGCATGGTGGACGTAAGCCATGCGCGGCTCGATTGAAATTCGATTGCGCGTACCGTTCGAGGACTCGTTCGTCGAACGTTACTCTCTCTCCCTTCCCTCGTTACGATCGGATAACGCCGAGCGTGTTTACTCTTCTCTGTTCTCTTTGCTTCCCTATCGGCGCCTCTCTGCGGTCCCGGCACTAATACAATTATGTTATTGTTGGGGGTGGAGCGCGGACCGAGTGGCCGCGATAATAGAAAGAAACGAGAGCGAACGGAATAATGGAGGAACGGATGGTGCGGAGCTGGCTTTCTCGACTCGAGTATGGTCGTGTTTTTCTTGACACTCCGCCGGCCCTTGTTTTCTTGGGTTAATTTCTATCTTGGCGTTGGGTCGATGTTACGAAAACGAATATCGCGAGAAGATGGATAGTCGAATGGTTAAATTGCCCCGCCGGAGATCAAAGTGAAATTGTTCGTATCGGTTACAGATAATAAACGAGTACATAAACCATAGAACTTTTTCCAAGCCTTTACGAGCCGTTTAAAAAGCCACGCCCCTCTAAGATTTTTCAACGTGCGAATCTAACCAGTGCTTTCGCGCGACAAAAGAAATAACGAGCACAGTAATAGAAGCTTATACGCGACGCAATGTGATAAACGAGCGCAGCCAGCGATTACGGTCGCAATCAATTACGGCAAACGTCCCCACCTCTTCGAATATACACTATAATAGAACCTTACACCTGGAAATACCACACATTAGAGCGGCCCATAAAGTCTGCTCAAATATGACCGCCAGAAATTGTTCTAAGGTGACGGGACGCGACGAGACGCAACACTTTCTCCCCCGGTGGAAGGTGACCACTAGAGGGTATGTCAATTACAACGAATTATCATTATTAGCCGCAATAAGAAACGCGGCAATTTACCTGGTGATAGGCGGCAATTTATTTGCTGGCCGCTCGAAGCGTCCCTAATTACCGTGGATTAAAACGAGAACCGCTCGTCAGACCTCGGGGGGAGAGGAGGGGACAGCTTGCGCGGTTCGTCCGCGGAATAATTAAGGCTTGGCCTCGCAAGAAACGGGACGAGAGAAGAGCACGGGAGGGGAAGAGTGAGAGACAGAGAGGGGAGGGGGCAGGATTCGTCGAAAACGCGATGAACAATCCGACGACGACGACGACGACGACGTCGGGCGTCGGCGGCGGGCTCAAAGGGAGCACAGCAAGTTTCGAAAACGTCGCGGATGATTCAGCGTTGGTCTCCGGTGGACATCCGTAATACGGCCGCGGGCTGACAGTCGCGCATAATAGATTGGCCTGGAAGCTGCACCGGTAAACCGACTGTGACGATTCGTCTATCTTTACATGGACAGGTCGTTGACTAGGCGACAGCTGACCGACGCTCTCTCTGGCGGTCCCCCAGAACCGGTAGTCACGTTTGGTTAATGCAATTTGCATGCATTATCTAACGCGTAACGAGCCGACCGAACCGGCCAAGGAAAGAGCCCAAGGAACCGAGGGTACGTTGCCGCGATTAACGATCCGCCCGGCGCACAGTGGGCTGAAACGGGCTGAAAGTGGGTTCTTCGTGGTCGGAATTGAATTTCCGAGGTTTCTTATTTTCAACAAAATTCGTGCAATTTTTATTCCGCGTAAAGAAAATCCGCTTATTGTCTTGAGTGTAACGAATATGGTATTTCGAGGGTCAAACGTCTGTTCGCATGTATTTCATGCTGAAATAATGTAGTCACATTGTAAGTAAAACTCACATCCGGGAATGTCGGGGCGTAGGCGCGGCGTCGCTTTGGCTGTTACGATGTAACAACTTGTAAAACGCCTAATGGAGTGTGCGTCATACGTCGAAATGACGATTGGAAAAAAAAGGACGATCGACGCGAGACGAGAGTCGGGAAGACGTTAGTTGCGCGTCCAACCAAGGTTCAGTTCGATAAAAGAATCGGTTTGGGCAGGACATACCTGTTATATATATTAAGTTCACAGTTCCAAGTTTTTATATTAAAGAAAGTTGCTTATTCACTAACGCTGTGCTTCATGATAGGAGAAACACCATTCCTATCATATCCTCAGCATTTCACATGTATAATAAATTAATCTTGTTTCACGCAATTTTGTGTATTTTTTCGATTTTGTGTCGAGCTGTCACCTGACGGTAACCGGAGAAAAATAAATTACTCGTCGCCGCTGTGGCAGCTTCCGTTGGAATTCCGCCGCGAACGAAGCCCGAGTTATCAAACCCGCCGATCCGGTGCTGATCCAGAGCCGCCCGGACGGCGATCGAGGCTAGATCGTATTATCATTCGTCGTCCGGACACGCCCTATGGTCGATTTTCCGCGAATCGAGTCCGCCGCGCCGTCACTCTCGATTTTCTCGTGGCCGCGGCTCCTTCTTGCGCTCGGTCCGCAGCCTCTGGTAACGAGTAGCAATTTGCGGTAATGCAATTACCCGCGCAACTGTGTATTATCCGTGAATGTTATATATTTAGACGTCCCATCGGCGATTCTTCCTTTCGTCAAGCCTCCCAATCGGCGCGCTGCTGCGAACCGAATCATTTTTTCACCGACCGGCTTTTCCCAACGACCTGTTCGACTGGTTTCCGGATGGGATTGTCGCGGCTCCGCGTTTTATATCGACAGACACGCTGTCGTTTTTGAAATGTTTATCGACTTGCTCGGCTTTGGGCGTTTGTTTCGGGACCGGTGGAAGCGATAGTGTCGCCGGGGCAAAGGAAATGGACTAGCCGCGAGTCGATTCACCGTGTCTCTGAATGGGAATCGCGGAGATGCAATTTCCTGTGCGAGAAAAGTAAATTGCACTGTAAATACAATTTAGCGCAGAACGAATGGTGTCTATTATTCCTATTTCGTTACAGGAATGATTTCTGCAGGCGTTTCTTCGTGGAAGGTAACATGTGCGTAATAACATGCGTTTTGCATGGAACGTATTTGAACTTTAATATTCAATGAGAGGTACGAATAATTTTCCGCCGGAATTTGGAACTGTCTAGAACAGGCAAAGGTATTTAATGTCGGTAGAAACATCCGGAATATATGCTCCTGTCATTTAACGATATTAAACACGTACGCGTTGCGAAAGAAACTTTCTGGGGGCGTTTCAAAAAATTCTTGGACAATTTGATCGTCGATCAAACGGCGTTATTCGCCAGGACAAAGGACCGATTGTCCAAGCTCGTAACTTTGAGCACGCTGCCAAGTGCTCGGAGCCTAATTGCATTCGAACCACCGCCGCTGGAAACGGTTTCGCGCAGAAATTCGCGGAAGCCCGTCCGGATCCGACTGTCCAGAGGAGAGGGAGACAGCGTATCAGTTTCGCGAACCTAGTTTCGCGAACCTAGTTCGGACTTTATTTACGAGCCTCCGGACGAGAAGAGAAGCCCCGCGGGTGTGTCCGCGAATTATATATAATTCGCCGGGCGCACACCCGATTTTCAACGTTATCCCGCGCGCCGCGGCCAGGGCCGTTGCCAAGAAAATTTTTTACCGAGGGGGACACGCGCGCGGGCTCGCTCGAACTGTCCGTGGCAGAAATAGTTGCCGGCTTACCGGCTGATGGATCGTAAACACTTTCACCTCCGGGACCCCATCCATTTTGCCGGGGCTTATCCGCCGCGCAACCGTTTTTAATTTTACTCGGCGCCCCCGGGACTGGGACACACCGCGGAATCCGATCGCGTCCTTGATCGAGAATATCCGCGCCGGTTTAGAAACCGGCGAACTATTTTATTTTTTCGAGAAAAAAGGCGGAAATCTATTGCTCGAAGGATTTATCGAATGTCTCTCTTCTCGGATCGACTGAACTCGATGCGGGAACGAGGATTTTCTAATTGGGGACGACGGGAAGAAGAATTGGTTATTTGTGGGCCAGCGTGTGCTATTCTGCTTGAAGCTTCATCCCTTAAGACGACCATACATCGCGCTGAACGTTTCAAAAGTGATTGCGTGTGCTCTGATTATTAATACGATGCACGATCATATATTATTGCTTGCTCTAGAATCTTAGCGATTTGCTATGAAGTGTGTTAACCCTGTGCACTCGACGCTATTTTAACTCCAAAACGAAATACTTTTTCCGACCTAGAATATTTCCCTTCTATATACATATTTTTAAAGTTATGTATACGAAAATGGTGCAATTTACTCGTACAATATTGAATTTTTAGTAGTTTATTAAAGGCAAACAAATTTAATAATGTAAAAAAAATATTTTGGGTAATGATACAGCAATTTTTAGTGACGCCTTGCGGTCCCCGTTCGAGTGCTAAGGGTTAAAAAGTCTAGATCGCTAAGGGATTTTGGTAGCATCTGTGATATTGTACAGTGTCGGTCTTGCGGAAAGAAATCGGCAATTAACCGTCGTCTTTGACCAGGTAATAAGGGTGCAACGTACGAAGTTAATTGGACTCTGTAGATAAGTATGTTCAATGACGATGTACTCTTACAAGGGAAATCGGATGATCCACATCCACTATAAAAACAGTCCTCAAAGTTGAGGATACAAAACATGTATTTTTTTAAATTTCAAGACCTAGAGGGTTCAGGACAATGACGCCCTTTGCAAGAAGAAGGACCTAATGCAAATCGGGACAGCTGCTCTCTAAAAATGCCAACGTACAAATCTGCTCTAAGAAATATTGTGGTGTCGCGTCGATCCCGGAATTGGGAGAAATCGGATCGCGACAAGGTGAAGATTGACGGCGAATGATTGTATAGTCAAACTCCGGAGAACATGAATCTTTATTTTGCTAGATGCAAGACTTGGCTTGCTGTTGGTGGATCGGTGTTTGAAACAGTTCTAATCTTGTCACAATCGTATAGGAATTAGAAAAGCTCGGATGTACAGTCCGCGACACTTGATTAAACGCAGTGGTATTTTTGCTGTATTTTAACTAAATGAAATTTAAATTATCATTTTTGTGTTTTCAATATGATAGATTCTATTTGATAAAAGTTTACATACTTTACTTCGAGAAATTATTTATGCAGTACAAAATTATTCGCTTGTTTGAAAAAAAGTAAGGATAATCTTGCGACATTTGATTAAACGCACTGTAATTAAACCGCTAAAACACATTGTTATCATCACAATCATGGTTTATTAATATTTTGAGTATCCTCCATTCTTATTTATGATTTGAAATATGCGATTTGGTAATGATTTATACAATGTATTTATGTAATCCTGTGGTATGGCTCTCCACTCCTCTTCAATCGCGGTTATCAGCTCTTCTTGACTTGAAAATTGTCTATTATTCATATAGACCCTTCTTGACAAAAATCCCCAAACATTTTCTATTATATTTATGTCGGGTGATAGTGCTGGCCATTCTAAACACGTTATTTCCTGCTCTTCAAACCACTTTTTGATTATCTTGGCAGTATGTATTGCAGCGTTATCTTGTTGAAAAATCCAATCATTATCATTAATAACGCCAAAAATCTTAATTTTTGCTGCTCTTAATATCTCCAAATATTTTTGTGAATCCTGCCGCCCTTTCATGACCTTCAAATCCACGACACCTTTAGAGCTTATGGCTCCCCAAATCATAACGGATCCTCCTCCATGCTGTCTTCGAGAAAAAATTCTTTCTTCCTTTCTCAAATCGTGGTAATAATAGGAGTACCCATCTGGACCGTCCAAGTTAAACTTTTTCTCGTCAGAAAAAATTACTTTTTGCCATTGTGACACCCAATCCATATGCTTCCTGGCGAACTCGAGTCTATCCTTTTTATGACGGTCTTTTAAACAAGGTTTTTTCTTCATGCATCTTCTTTCGATGGTGGGTATCTTTTTTAAATATCTTTGTACGGTTCGTACACTCGCTGAAACATTAGCCTTCTCAGCAATTTGCTTCGCACTACAAGTAGAATTCGATGCAATCCTCAAAACCGACCTTTTTTCTCTTGGCGATAGAGCCTCTTTAGTTCTGCCTTTGTATAATTTTCCATAATTTTCACTATTCTTCAAATAGGAACGTATGACAAATTCACTTCTATTTAATCTTCTTGCAATTTCTCTTTTGGAATACCCTTCTTCTTTTAACGCCTGAATCTTTCCAATTTCGATACCGTTTAACTGCTTTGCACGTCCCATTATTTCGTTTTTCTCACAAATTTTTAGCTTGCTCTTGCAGTATAATTCTGGACATGATACATTGGTTGCTAAGAAACGAAATGAAACAAAAGAAATGCAGAAAACAGGACCGTGACTATAAAAAAAGGAACCGCGTTTAATCAAGTGTCGCATATGCATTTCGACTGTTTTCAGAAAAAGCGAATACTTTTATACAGAATAAACAATTTCTTCAAGCAAAGTGCGTAAGCTTTAATTACTATATCTGAAAAATAGAATGCACAAGGAAAAAAAGTTAATTTAAACTTTATTACATTAAAATATTATGAAAATAACACTGCGTTTAATCAAGTGTCGCGGACTGTAGGTGTGGTCTTAGGAAATTGTCTATGATTGGTTGAAGGGTGTGTTTTGGAAGGTGTTGGATGTGGTGGAAAATTAGGAAGAGTAGGAGTAGAGGTACCTTTGGATAGAGGCGGCTACGGCTACAAAACTATAAATTTCGGTACGTTAACGGTTCGCAGTTCGGCATGTGCTCGTCAGCTGAGTTTTATTCGGGTTTTCAACTACGCTAGACTATGGTAGTCTAATTGACCTTCGCGGTCGTGCAGATGTCCCTTCGCAGAGGGTTTTTACGACGGAACAAATACAGATTCCGTTTAAAAATTTTGTAAATTCCGATGTCGAAGCTCCGATGGTTCTACAATGTTAGTCTCCCCCGTCTCGATTCCTCGTGGAAGCAGTGTTTGGACACGGTACGGGCCGAGAAGTGTCAACAGAGCAAGGAGACGGACCGGTTTGCCGGTTGCTTGGCGTGGAACAGGCGTCGTCCGAAACTTGGCCCCGGTGAAACTGGACTTCGCGTCGTTCCGACGTAGGCAGTACGCTGGTAAACCGACAGCAACGACCGCAAACGTGACGGTCAGCGAGATATCTTGTTGCCGGGGCGCGTCCTCGAGAATCCCCCGAACGAAGTTTCCCTGTTGAGTCGAGTCGGGTCGGGTCGGGTCTCGAGACTCGGCGGTCTCGAGTCGCGCCTGCTTGAAACCGTGGCCCGTGGACTGCCTCGCGGAGTTAAACTAATTTACCTCCGGTCCCGGAGTTCCCCTTGAAAGGCCATCGAACTAGAAGTCTCTTCAAGATGCCTGTAATCCGTGGTATTCATCGGCGTTACACGATAGCCGGGCGCAAAAGAAGAGCAGCCCGCCCGGCCCGGCCCGCCCGTTCTCCGAGAGCTTCCCTCTTGCCTCCGGACGAGAATACCGAGCAGGGACCAGGGAAACTACTTAATTCAATTAATTAGTTGGACGTCAGAGGGAATCGTTCGAACGTTCATCGGGCCGAGAGCGTGGACATCCAGCCGTATGGAACTCGCTGGAACGGAATATAGAGTGCCCCTCTCTCTTTCTCTCTCGATTATTCTCGCTGTCTCGGATCATCTTCTTCGCGCACAAAGAAGCGATCCTCTTTCGTTATTGTGCGGCGGATGCGACGAATTAATGCACCCTGTTGTAATAACGTAATACGGTTAAAAAGACGCGGCTGGGCGGGACCGTGGATGCTATTATTATCGGCTCGTCTTATAATTTTCCTTTGAAAGTATATACAGAGTGCATCTTCTGCGGACGAAAGTTACAATATCTTTTCTAGTGGTGTAGGAGACTTTTCGTGGAAAGAAATTCTTTTATTCCTCCAGTTCTTCGTGTACGTATGACTTTTTGTATTTGCAGGCAAGTTCGAAGACAAGTCACCACTTGACGCTCCAGTGCAACTGCTATTTGAAATGAAAGGGAAGCACATTGAGAACGCAAGAAATATAAAAGATTCAGTAGTTTCAGAAAGAAGATTCAGAACGAACGTTCGGTATGACTACTGCTTCTTTGTAGCCAGGCGACGCGTAGAGAGACGCGTCGCATTTCAAAACAAGCTCACGCAGCACAGCTCAGTTAGCAGCGAGAATCTTCCATAATTTTTCTGCCATAATACAACGCGCCAAAGCTAGTGCAAGATTTGTCCAGTAATTTCTAAAATGTTGCGATATTTTATTTTTTCTTTCTTAACGTGCGATCAGATAATTGTAATTGGAATTTCATTTGATGGTCATTTTCGAGCGCGAGGACCTTCAACGTAACAATTTTTCTTTCGCGAAAACGACACGCTTTTGGGGAACATTTTTCTGGCTGCCGTTTCTTCGGAAGCGAAACTAAAACTGGAGATAAAATCGAAAGCCACTTGTACGGTGGGGAAAAAATATTTTAATTGGTAAAAAGTGACCAGAAGACCGCATACTTTTGCGTCACGACTCTCTGACCACCTGGACATTCCGCGTCGCGGCTGCGAAATATGCTCCCTGGCGATAGTATCGATAACGAGCTCCGTCTGCCACCGTGTCGAATCGGACGACATGAAAATGGCCGTGTGACGAAATTCGGCGGGTTGTACCCGATCGCGGTAATGTGGGTCACGCTCCTCTTGGCACGTTGCTCGGCAGCCCCGGCGAATTTCCGATGAATGAGAATCAATCTATTTATACCGGGGCCTAGACCGGTCCTCTATTCGCGGCGGGTGCAGACCGGAGGACGGTCGCATCATGTCCGGTAAGTCACGAGAGAATTTCGGTACATAGACAAGCACGGTTCTTTTTCCTCCTCTCTACGGAATCAATCGCTCCACTCTCGATTCGGGACTGGCCAAGAGATACATCCGGGGCCACGGGAACGGAAAACGCGATAACGGAATTAATGAGCCACTGTGCTCCGGGGACAGAAGGGAGCCTTAATCAAGCCTCGTTGGGATGCACACCCGCAACCGGCCGGCTGGTGTTCTTGATCACGTTTCCAGCGTCTCCGAAACCCGCCGGTTCTCGCGTTCTTTTCTTTTCGGCATTTCTTGCCAACTCCGCGAATATCGCGGGGCTCGTTTAAGCTACGCCGATGCTTCCGGGGCACTTGCACGGGTCCCCGTTGATTAGAGATTCCGGCCGCGGCTGTTCATTTACCGACCCGAACAGAGAGTTGCAAGCTGTAGCGGATCCCTTCGGCTTGATTAATACCGGCCAGTCCGCCGTCTTCGGAGATTAGAGTATCGTCTTCCGCTGCGTGCCATTAGGACAGCTCCGCAACCACGGTTCAAGAGTCCTCGCGTCTGCCGAGGAGAGGCTGCGTGCTTGCTTATGTCTCCTGGAACGTTGTAATATCTTGCCTCCAGAACCGAGTTACCCTTGGCAACTGTTAAACCCAGCATCCTCGGCGAATTCCGAATTGGATTTGTCTTCGAAAATGTACACATCATTACTCGTCGTCGTGCATCGTCTAAAGTCTTGTGTGCTTCGCACAACTTCTCACCTTACACTCTGATCTAGTTAATTTCGGCAGTAAAAAATTGACGTTAAACTCTCATTCATCTTTAAGCAATACTACGGTGCCGGCGACCACCATGGCGTTCAACGTATTAATAAGAACGAGGAAACGGAGCTGTTGTTTCAGTTCTAGAGTATAATGAACAATCAGGAAGCAATGAATGCAATTGATTATTCGCAATGGATTCAATGAGTGCATACGAGACAATAGTGGCGATTCATTCCGTCTTGAATTGTCCGCTGACAGCACAATACGATCTCTAGTGTACGTTGTTCGAGACTACAGAGGATCAATGTTAAAAAGTCGTGAAATTCATTTTTAAGGAAATGATTGATGTGCAGACTAGAATTTCAATCGACTAGTCACCCATGTAATTAAGGTGATCGTACTGGAGCAACCTACTCTTTGCACAAGAAGTATAGTGCTTAAATGACAGCTTAGGCTCGACCAGTCCCAGGATCGACCAGCAAACAAGAATCCCAAAGCCCCCGCATCCAGAGAAACCGACTGACCCCGGTGCATCTATCGAGAACGAGATAAACGAAGTTAATGAGCCACTCCACGGGAACAGTGGAGACCTTAACGACCGACGTGTACACGTGTACACGCGCACACGTACACCGACCGTGCGTAACACACTGGACCGTAACGATTCTCAGACGACACGTTCTGCCTTTGTTCTCGGTGGCCAGAACTGACCATTGTTTCACGTTCAAGCATCGAGATTGGAGTTTCTTCCACGTCGGGGACGATTGATCGCGTGGGCGGAGTTGGAATCCGTGGTCCGACGTTCTATTGAAATCGCAACCATTTTCTGGGAGCCCATTACGGACCATTATTGCCCAAAAATGATCGGTTTTGCCATTTTTGCTGTCCCGTGGTAGAAACGGTCTTGCGCCAGCTTTAAATATGTTCCTGTGGAAAGTATGTTAACGCTTGGTTTGTTTTTAGGGGCTCGAGGAAGATTTTGTCTAGCCGTGATTGCTATTTTGCCCATTAAGGTCGTTAAGACTACAGTGCTCGAAAATTGCTCGACCATTTCTGTTTTTTCGCGTTAAAACTTATCTTGAAACGCGTTTCCTTGGCAATTATCCAGCTACTTAAGAATTACAGTGAGTTCTCGATATATGTCAACAACACGGGTCTTGTCAGTGTATCGTCCAGGAGACATACACGAGTTATGTTTACAGTCCTCGCCTCTCGAGATTCGTGGCTTAGTGGGGATAATTCCGCGACGTTTATCATCAAAGCCTTGACGACATATGTAGAGAAATCACTGTATTAGTGTTTAAGGGCTGCAGAAAAACTTTGACTAGTCGTCATTTTGTTATTGTTTGCTACTTTTCATTCCACTCGGAGTCGCTGCTAGAGACCAGTTCGGATGCGTGTCAGGTGCAATCTGTACCGTCTTCAATTACCAAAAAAAATCACGGATACAGTGTAAGGTACGTACAACACGTAACGTAAGGTACGACAAATTGCGCATCGATTGATCCGCCAGTTTTCACCGCAAAAAATTCGCAAAGCCAGCGGTGCAGGGCCATTAGGCGGCGCCGTGGCCAAAGCGATTCGCGTTCGTTGCCCGTTGGCTTCCTGCTCGGGGTTCGGTGCTCATTTCCCAGGCTCTTAGCATGGCGCGCGGCAGGGTAGGGGGGCCTCGCATCCGCATAAAATATTTCCGCGAGCTATCTCGCAAAGTTGTCTGCAGGGGACGAATTTTTCCGGTGAAAATCCGGGCGGATCCGGACGCCGCGCCGCGCCGCGCCGCTCCGGCTCTCCCGTTTCCTCGGGAAAGCCCGTGAACACCCATAAAAGGGACAGTCGAAAGTATCGTGCCGAGCCCCGGGAAATCTTCCCGACGAGCGTTACCGCGGCGTAGCCGGGGCTTCTAGAATGCAAATTCGTTTAGAGAAGAAACGCTGAGTGCACGCGGAGCAGCCAGGAAGAGAACTGCAACCGGCGTGCGGGGTCATGCGACGCGACGCGCGCGAGCGTGCATCGCTTCGGCAGCGATCGCGACGAGCTGTGCAGTGACCGTGGGAAGCTGCCTGGATATGTTAGGTAATTGAAGAATTTCTCAGAAAATTGGCACACGCGCGCCAACGCAACGGCGAGCAAGTTCGAGGTAAGAACTCGCGGAGAACGGTGGCCAAACGGCTCAGGCTGCTGCTGCCGTTCTTGCCGAGGCTCAATTAACCGTAACGGCGATGGCATCGGGTCCTCATTGACGCTTCGAGGCCGCGGGTAAGGCGCTAATTGGACCCGCGATCGCGACCCGCCCAGTCGCTGCGCACCGTCGTCAATGGAAATTACTGTTCCCGTTGGTACAAGGTGGGAAACACTCTTCCTGCCGCTCTGAACCGCCGCCAGCCATCCACTCGATCACGATTAACCACTTCGGTTGCGATTCCATCGACGGCTGCGAGAGCTATGGGCCTCTGTTCAATTTTTTACCGATTAACCTCGTGACCTATAACACTGCGTTATAGGCGAGGTGGTTTAGTCGAAGCCGCGCTTAATGAGTTTAAATGCTACTCCGCTTCTTTAGGTTGTAGCGAAGCGTTGTCCCGCACATTAATTTCTCTCCTCTTCGTAACTAGACAGAGGGTTTCAAGAGTTTACGAGAAAATTAGCGGATACAGAATAGAGAGCCGAAGTTTCCGCGTGCTGTACAAGTTTCTGGATCAATACGTCCGATTGTTTCGCAGAAATCAGGTTCGCAAAAAATGCAGCTGCTAGAGAACAGCTGTAAAAGTCACACAGCTGTGCTTGAAACTTCGTCGACTAGTTAAAAATTTTAACGAACCCCAGCAAAAACGTATGTTCTTCGCTTCAAACTTTTCGAAAAGTTTCAGAACAAAATTCGCTTTAATGCACCTCGACGATTACCTTCTCCGACAGCCACTTTCACGTAACCGTGACTAAAATTGCAACTGCGGATCGGTATCAAAAAAAAACAGTTAGACTACGGAACCACGGGACTCCGATTCTCTTCATAAAACGAAAGTGAATCCTCGCATGAGATTTCCACTCTCGGTCACTTTCGCGCAACGAAATCGTATCTGTTTGGATACGCCATGGTTTCGGAAACATCCCATAAATCTCCGGGCGTGTAATCCACCTTGCATCTCGTTCCGGGGTCGTGGTATCGGCTACGCTTCGGAACAGCTCGAAGAACAAAGCGATCTGCTCGATCTCCAATAGGAGTGAACCGTGACGCAGTCGTTTTCTGGTACAGTCACGGTTCTGGCGGTTGCTCGACCGTGCAGGCACAATTATTGGAGCCGCCCATAACGCCGCTAATTAAATTTGATAAGTTATTGCCGTCGAAGCGTTGCGCGACTCGCTCTCACGGAACCGCTGTCCGACGCGCTGCATCGCGAACCTTTATGCGAAATAAACATTTTACGCGTCGGTTACTAGATACGAGAGATAGACAGACATTTTTGTGCATCGGTTCCGAGATGCAGGAGATAAACACACATTTTGCGCATCAATTGTGAGGCACAGGAAGCGGGTAGACATTCTACGAATTAATTGCCAGATACGAAGACTAAGTACACGTTTTACGCATCAGTTGCAAGATACACATAGGAGATAAACGGACATTTTGTGGATCAACTGCAGAGCACAATCAATTGCAAAATACAAGAAATAAATGGACAGGTTATGGATTACAGTGGTTGCTCGATATATGTCCAAAACACGGGTCTAGCCAGGGACATATATCTGCCAGGGGATTCTTTGATCCACAGCGAAGCTCCTCGCCGGGTACACCCCGCGGTAGTGGGGATGGTTCTGTGACTTTTATCAGCTAGGCGTTTGGGACATATATAGAGTAGACGCTGTAATTGCAAGAGACAAGAGCTAAACGGAAATTTTGTGTACAAATTGCTAGGTACAAAGCTGATTAGACATTTACCGTTTCAATTGCAACGTTCAAAAGCTAAATGAATATTTACCGCAAGATACAGGAGTTACATAGAAAGTGTATGCATTAATTACGAGATACAGGAGTTAAATGCACGTTTCGTGCATCAGTCATAAGATACAGGAGTCAAAGAGAAATGTTGTGCTTCAATTGCAAGGTACAGCAGTTAAATGAACATTTAATGCATCGAATGCACAGTGCGGGGGCTAAATAGACGCCTCATGCATTAGTTACAAGGTACGGGAGCTAAATAGAAAGCTCTTTACTTGTTCAGTAAGTTTAATGAACTGAGAGTGATGCATCAATGTTCCTAAATTCCTTTAATCCTGCCACTGTGTTAATTTTTATCATCAATAAAATTTGCATCGAAAATTGCCATTGTTGTTGAATAATCTTTAAGAAAATCTGAGCTATGGATCATGAGTGTTAAGAAACAATGAAGTATTCACCAGTAATTAATTATTCGCCGTATCATTCGCCAGCAAGAGGCAAAAGCAGCTGAAACATCCCGATGACGAGTCACGCTGCGGCAACCGTCTCCGCAAAAAGAAAAACGAAAAGCAAAAAGGAAAGGCTGGTGGCACGGTGGATGCAAGACCATCGCGGAAACGTTTGGACCGTGTGCACAGCCGCAAATGACACCGGGCTAATTTTCCGGCTGGAAAATCAGGGAGGCGAGCGGCCACCGTGAACGCAACGTGTCGGTGACACCTCAACAAGTGGATACAACAAGGCTCCGCTCGCGCACGTGTCGCTGACGTTTCGACGTGTGCGGAACGCAAGGGAACACGGGGGATGGAAACGCAACGCGGGACTGATCGGCAAGAGCGAGGGAGAGAGAGAGAGAGAGAGAGAGAGAGAGAGAGAGAGAGAGAGAGAGAGAGAGAGAGAGAGAGAGAGATAGAGAGCACCGGAAACGGGGGTTCGTCGAACCGCGGCCGCGAAAACTCACGGTCATCGATGCGGATCCATCGAACCGAAAATTATTTTTAGTCGGAAACCGTTCCGCCGCGCAAAGCCGCTTTCGATGTCTCGATAGGGGGTGTGTGCTCGCCGATCCCGAGGAACGAACGAATCGATCCTGATCATCGGCGGTCATTTGTATTTGCCGGGCGAAAATAGTTCTGAAAATTGGAACCGCGAACTTCCGGCCGGAAACCGGTGATTCCGGAAAAAGTTCGACTGGTTTGTACGTGTTCCGAACGTGCGCGAGCCGTTTTGGGAATGTGCCGAAAGGTGATTTTATTTTGCAGGTTTCCTGGTATGCAAATTGCAAGATGCAGGGGCTGAACGGAAATCCCTTTGTTTCTGCAATAAATTTGACAAACTGAGAATGTTGCATCGGTGTTCCCAAATTCCTTTAATCCCCCGAATTCTTCTAACACTAGGTTTACGGGACCCGTCAAAATGGCGGGTTCTAGCATTCTTAATTCACAATTATCGAAATTGTGAAGGCGCGGGAATGAAAAATTATCAAACAAATTTATTTCTTTGGGTATGTATAGTAAAAGAAATGGATAAAAATTTGGATAGATACATTGTCGTGTTATTTTTATAAAGTAGTGTAGAATAGGCATATTTAATGCCCAGTAAACCTAGCATTAATGTTCCAAACTTCGCTTATTTAATTTTTGTTACAAATGTATAGAATCAGTCCAGCTGTTGTAACAATTGAACAGCAAGAATGCTTTGTTTAACACGTCCCAGTCGTTAAACCCGGCGTAATAATAGTAATTCTTGCCTTCTTCAACGAGGACTGAGTATTCGGGAAGGGGAAGAGGTCCGCAGGAAGAGCGAATGCCGCGAATTCCGGCGGGTCTCGTGGCAATAAAGCGCTACTAAAAGGGAAATTGCGCGTAATTCCGCGCGGCAGCAACGAAGAAACGGCCGAGCGTAATAAAAAGGTAAATGGGATATCGAAGTCCGAGCGTAAACCCGATTTTTCCGCAATTAAACGGCCGGCGGAAAGGAAGCGACGCGGCGCGGTGCAATAACGAGCCGGCCGAGGACTTCCGGTTGCTCGGGCGAAGTTTCTGTGGTCGCACGCACGGCTGGAAACGCGAATTCAATTTTCGCGCGAAGCCGCCAGTTACTTCGACTCTTATAATGCATAATTGCGAGCCTGCGGGCCTGAGCATAATCGATCGACAATCATCGTTATGTATGGCGGAGCTAATTGCTCCGGGATTCTGCGATGGCGCGGCTCGATCGAGAGAAAGTATGGAGGTACAAGAGACGTTGTCGAAGTTTAGCAAGGAAATTATTAATATCGACGATAATCAAGTATTAATTCGATATAATGGTATCAATCAGGTTCTTCGGTGTTAACCCTTCGTTACTCTTTCAGTCAAGACGTTCGGTCTGTTGCACGAAAATTTCATGTTCTTTATTTCATTTATAAACGGAGTAATGATTGAATGTAAAGACTCTTTTTACTGCGCTCTTATCGAACACAGTTTTATCGAACATTACGAGAGTTAATAGACTAGACGAATTTTTCTTTTAGCAGCAGCAGTTTTCGAACAACTTTTAAGTGACAGTCTTATCATAAGCAAAAGGCGTTGCGTTCTTTAACGAGAACTCGGTTGATAAGGCAGACGAGCAAGTTCTTCTTCTGTGCGCAGAGGTATTAAGATAAAGTAGACGACAACGTTCTTTTCCTTTAAGCTCAAGGATGATTGGAAACATTGTAGAGATGATAGAAATTGCAGGTAAAATGAAGCTGCGTGTACACTGTACAGGTTCGTTCGGCAAACGGTTGGAACGAGAAGAGTGAGACGTTGAAGAGGACCGTGAGGGAAGAGGAGGCGGAAAGGGTCGGGGCGAGGAGAAAAGGTGAGAAATGAGGCGACCCGAGAAGGATCGGATGAAAGAAATCGACGAAGACGTGGAAGAAGCAGAAGAAGAAGGGAGGACCCGTTATGGCGACCGTGTTGCATCGCATTAACCAGTCGACCGAGTGATCTTGATCCCATCTCTCACCGCGGCGCGGCGCCCTGCTTCTTCCCCCATCGTCTCAAACGTGATCCGATCGCTAACGATCGCTCGCCAATTCTGCTTCCGGTCTGAACCCTTACTTTGGCTCGCCGCAAATTTTGGTACCCCACATGCCGAATATCAACCTCAAAACTCAATAATCAAATTTTGTAATATTTGAATATGTCACGGTAAAAATTACCTATGAGCTTGGAGCCCTTTTTAATTCTAAGAATCCTCAATTTTGTATCAACAGATTACGAATCTTCACCTATTTTTGTGGCACCTGAGAATTTGTAAAATTCAGGAAGCGTAACAGAAAATGCGTACGCAAACGGAAAAGAATAGAATTTTTGTTTGCACTCTTAGCACAACTTTATTCAGCAAAATACACTTTTGCGATAAATCCGATAAAGCATTTTATCAGAATTTGATTTCCCCATGTCGCAAGTTAAACGTCCACAGTAATTAATGATCGAAGGAATTCTTTCTACTTCTCATAGACAGAAAAGAACGGTTGCCAGCGCTGAAAATTGCACAGTGAACGCGCCAGCTGGTTTTTACATTCATCGCCGAGGCAAGAAGTACCCGGTGAAAGGATCAAAGTCTCGGTTTACGAGCTAATAAACCATCCATTGGCAAAATGATGAGCTCATAAATAAATACGCGCTACCGCGGACCTCGCGCGCCTAATTGTGCAACTCCTTCGGCCGCGACCTAAGCGAATGCATAAATTTCGGATACCGCTGTGGGGCGCAGACGATGTACGGAAATCAATTTCTCCAGGATCATCGAGATTTTTGCGAGGAAACTGCGCCGAATAGGAAAGCCGTTCGAACCGCATTCCGTGGAGTCGTTGACTCTTCGAAAAAGTTCCCCGGTGAACTTTACATCGGCAATTACTCAGAGAGTATGCGTTCGCTTCTTTCACCGAAGCAATCCTCGCGGAATAGTTGTTGTCTATTAAGCGAGAGGCCACTGGCCTGTCGATAAATTATAATTATTCGCCGTTTTTATTCACGCGCGTGTACGCGCCCCGCGAATAAATCATCGGGCAAACAGACGATCGCTCGAAACGAGTGATCGCTAATAGTTATTATTTATCGGCGCGGCGCATCGGGGGTTTCTTGTCGGAGTTTCTGCCGATCGTTTCCCGTGATTATCCCCACGGCCGGGTTCGCTGGCAAAAAAAGGCAACGGGGTGCCTCCCGGAAGCGGTTTTTCGCGGGCAGAAACAGTCTCGGGCGGCCACTTAACTGTTATCGGCCGGGTATCGTCGGGCCGCGATTTACTCGCCGACGGGATGAATTAATTGCCGGCGGTGGTTGCGTAATTGCGCGGCAATTGCATAATTGCGAAGTAACGAGTGGCCTTCTGATCGAAGACGACGCGGACGAGCGAGCCGTAACTCGGCCAGGTCGATAACCTGGCCTCCGGTGTTAATTGACAGCGTACACGATCCGGAGTTGCGTCTCGGGATACTCCGCACACGCCCACACACTAACATCCCCCCCTCCATCGAGCGTTACCATTAACTCGCCTCGGAAATTCCACGACAATTAACGCCATACGGGTTTTCGGAATTTTTAACCGGCCGTTCGCGGAACGCTGACCGAACGGGTTGGCGTTTGCGAATCTGGCTTGCGAAAGTAGTCTAATTTCCTTTGTAATTTATTCGACAGAATTTATAATTGATATTTCTTGTCTCAGTTTTTTACGTTTTATACTGCCACTGTATTTATCAACTCTGTCGAAAAATAGCTGGACTGCGGATCTGGATGGGGTACAAAAATTTTCGTGGTTTCAATTAAGAATCCTGCGGCTATGGTAAATTCGTTTCGTTTCGCATCGATTCGAGACGACTGAACCGGCGCAAATGAAATCCGTGTTGCGGACCCGCTCGCCTGACTGTGTACCAGACAAAAGAGAGACTCACCTGAAGGTCCACCAGATGTTGAAGCACATCGTGTTCAGCCAGAAGAACGCAGCCAGGAAGAAGAAATGCGCCATGATCGCTGAAACAGAACAATAGAAACGGGCTTCGTTAGAAACTTCTTTGCCGGTGGTTAAGGCGCTTACTGATCTGTCCCCTGGGGAAAATCATTTTTCCCACGGGCGACAACAAAGCCTCGTTTACTGGGCCAGGCGGGATAAGAATCGAAAGAACCGCGATCGTTTGCGGTCGGGACGCGAAATCGATAGATCCATTTGTACCTACTCGGAATCTTTCTAAAGTAAACGTTTCTTTTCATTCCAATCCTCCACAATCTCTCCCCCAACCGCGCCTCCGCCCTCTCGGTTTTGTATCGTTCTTGTTATACTGTTCTCACACGAATGTTTTGTTGGGGTACAATGGTACTGTTTTGTTCCAACGTGGCCCGAGTTCTGGAGATTGAGTCTGTAATAGTAACTGCAAATTCTTGAATAAAAATGTTTCTGAGATAATCGTGAAAAATGGAATAGCCTGCCGAGAAGAGAAAATTTTCAGAAAATTTCAAATGGCAGGAATAATATGTATTCACTGATACAGTAAAATCCTAAAGAAGCAACTCAGTTGTAAATCCTGCTCACCAGAAGAAGTTGCACGCTTGCGATTAAAAATTGGCTAAGTTAAATAACATCTGGATCGTTTAAAATTGCAGGGGCTGTAGAAGCCCGAATCGATAAGCGTTGCGGCAGCCACGTCGTCGATCATTCTTTCAGCAGAGCCACCCCCGAGGACTCGGGAGCGCGGGTACACGGCGAGTCGAAACAAAAGGAAACGTCCGATTGCCAGGTACGCGACGAATCCTCAAAGATTCATGAACAGAGATAGGGGGCGAGCGTTCGGAGCGGCGTCGGGGGCCAGACAAAGCTCCGGGGAGCGACAGCTTTTGTGAAGATCCGTTTGAAAAGATGCTGGCCGCTAGGGGGCGGCCGGTCCCGATAAATTTTTCACGGTGTCGTCCGCAGTCGTTCTTAGAATTCGCGCGTGGCCCGACCGCGGCCATTAATTTCTGAAAACGCAATCGCGAAACGCGCGTCCAGAAAACCGCCGGCGCGGGGGCTGGGGGATGGGGGTGGCACAAAAGCAACCCTCTCGATCGAGCGCACAAAAGACTCGCGAGAGCTTTCGCTGGTTTTTATTTTGACGAGAGAGGCTCGTTGAAAGAGTGGCTTCGATAACCGACGTAAGAGACGATTTTTCGGGTGGGGGCTTCATCGGGGCTTACATGAATTAGGGAAAACCCAATCGAGGCACTAGCATAAACGACAACCCTGACGAAAACACGTCGAGGGGGTTGGTTTGATTCGAACGACACGAGGGGGTGGGGTAGTTTGCTCGGCGGTGTTTGCCTAGCGCGTGGGAACTTGGCTGTCTAATTATTGGCGTTATTGTCCCCGTATAATTGATCTACTGCACTGACAGCGTCTTTTCACGCACGCTAAGAGACGCGGGAATAACTCGAAAATCTGCGAGGATATTTATTTTATTGCTCGTAAACTTCTGAGCGGTGAAATTGGTGGAATATTCCTTTCTTTGTCTCTTCGTGTTATTCTAATGATGTTTATCCGTGTAGGCGGAACTAATTTAAATTAAACATTGAACACATTACAGAGTATGATTCCTGGTTCGTTCAGGGCAAAATCGTGTGAACGGTTATTCATTAATACATCTCGATAAACTGTAAAATTTGTAGATTAGAAAACCGTGCCGTTACTGAATAATTTACGGTAGATATAGACAGATGAATCATACATAATACAGTGCACGGTCTCATTAAAATTTATAATCCCATAAATATTAATATAAAAGGTGCTCGGTGCACCGACACCGCGCATTATAAACTTCATACTACGAATACTATTTTACTCAATTTCAGCTTCTTTGATTATATCTGTGAAAATACTTACATCGACTTTGATCGATTCTGAATAAATAGCATGTTCTACACTTTGTTTTCAAACTTATGTAACAGCGCCTTAGGCTTTCATTTTCACAGAAGAAATTTACAAAATTAACATTGTATATTCGTCTTGCAGTAAATGGATTGAAGCTTCTTTAGACCAAAACGAATTAAAATAATCCTTGAACAGGAGCGAAATATGAAATCATAAATTATCAGAAAATGTACGAAGGAGCAGTGTGATAATCATATTTTTCACCGCCGTGTCGATTAGACGCAAGGGAGCCAATTAAATCGAGGAGACGAGGAACGAGCGAGTCTCAATCGACCCAGACAAACCGTAATCAATTAATTTTGGATAAATTAGTACCTGCGCACGATTCCAGTGTCGTTTAAGAGTCACCGAATGATTCATTGCCTCCAGGGCAGTCAGGAGGATCAATCTAAACATCGTGATTTCCCACGTTTCCGCGTTTGTGGGAGCGATCTCCGCGGAGAAGAGCGCTAATTACACGCGGCACGCCTCCATTCATCATGATCCGTTCATACAGGAAAAATCCGCGCATTGTAAACATCTGGCCGAGCCTCGTGCTCGAGAGGTTGTCGGTGCATAACGAAGCGAATGCAAATCTCGCGGCTCGGTTACAAAAGTTTCTCATGCGTCACCGGAGCGGCTCGGCGGGGCTCGGCGTTTCTCGAACATGCGCGCGAACATACTCGCCGTCTGTTCACTCGTTGTCGGTGGCGATACATACGCGAGATGTTCGCGATCAGAAGCACCGTTAGCGAACGCGGGAACGGGTTCTTTTTTCCCCGTTTTTATTTTCCTGTTAGGAGCTTCTTCCTGCAGGCGACTCGTCAGCCGAGTGTCGTCATTTTTCCACCTCGTTTTTTTTTTTTCGACTCGCACCGCGACGCCGGATCATTGACACCGAAGTGTCGTCTGCCGCGCGACGCCAGAGAGGATTCTCGCGAATCTTCTAGCTGGCGGAGCGAATTAATTCTTGTTCAGACTGTCGGGAGTTTCCGCGGGCGAGAATCGCGGAAATCTACGCGGAAGTGCCCGGTAATAGAGGAACAGGCGCGAGCACGCGGCCCCCGACGATCTACAATAATAAACCCCAAGCGATCGAATCAAACTATTATTACCCGTCCTCGATGTTCTTCGCAGTTGGACCGCGATAAAAAGAATATTACCCCGTTTACGGCGTATTTATTTGATCGGCCTACGCGCCCGCGATGCCGACTACATTCGCCTACGAGACCATTCGAATTTTCTAGCTGCGCGGTCTGCCCACGCGACTCGTGTTTCAAATGTTCGGGAAATACCCTTGATTTCGTTTCGAGAACCGTACGACTAAAATTACTTTATTCATTATTATCCAGACGTCGGAGGTGTTTCCACGGAGAATGGTTCGACGAAGTTAATGCAATGAGTGGATTCTCGATTTTATAATTAATTTAGTGGGATCTAAAATGAGAGAGAAATTTCTTTCAGTGACTAGAAAATTTCTCATGGTGAAAACGAAGCAACAATATCAGTCACTTTTAATTACATCTACGTGAAAGCATGGTAACTCACAGTTATTATTTTTATTGGAATACCGAATATTGAATCAGCCAGTTTGCTGTTAGCTATCGGAGCACTTTGGACTACGTTAAAACGAAACTAGTTTCCCGGTGAAAGTATTTCAGACCTCACGAGAAACACAGGTAGGAGGTAGTACGAAGAGATGCACGGGTGCAAACAGAACTCGGGAAAAGTGTGGACAAACTGTCGCCTAACTTGTTCCTCATTTTTGTAAACGTTTCTCTGTAAGGTTAGCATCGAGTCCGGACATTTGTCGAGCTTATGAAAATCTCCAAAATTTTCCAGGGGGGTGGGGGGCCCGTTTCAATTCTCCCCAAACCGTGAAAAATATTAAGTGGCCCTAACTCGATCACCAGGGGCGGTAATTTCGAGCGGGAGCATGTCCGGCAAATGGGAAACGGACGGCCGAGCGCAAACATACAGCGTCACGCGTGTTTTGCAGCCCCCGAAAGAAGGGTGGAAACGATTTCGGCCGTCCCGCCCCGCCCCGCCGCGTCGCGTCGCGCCGGTTCGAGACGGGGCGGGCGTGTTCACGGATGAATGTCGCCGGAGTTATAATTGCAACGAGGCGTAATTAGTTTTGGAAATTTAATTATTTCCGGGGCGGGATGCGCGATAAACGCCGCCGGCAGCCGCCGGTCCTACGCCGGTAACCCTTTCGACGAAGAATTATCGGCGAGTCTTTCCCACGTAGCAGCCGTTAATCCCGAACACGCAGCCGACCTCGGGCGAACGGAGAACTCGCGAGCGAATAATCCCGGCGACAAGCGCCGCTCGCGGGTTCGTTAATCAACCCCCGAACGCCTAAGGACACGCGACTAATTTCCAGGTGTTGCGAGACCGAGCGAGTCGCGAGAGGTTCGTCCATCGATTCGCGCGATTCCGCGGAATTCTTGTTCCGCGGAGTTTCGATGAACGCGGAATAATTTCGCTTTCTAGAGAATTTTAATCAGGTTCCTCTTGGCTGATTGACGATTTATGTTCAGGATTTCTAGAAATTAGGAAGATTCTATTTTTGCTGCGGTCTTGAAATAAATAATCTCGCCGTTGTTGAAACGGGGTGAACACGGTGACGGCGGAATTTTCCGAAGAATCAGCGCGTAATACAATTTTTGTATTCCTAATTCGATAGTCAAGGGTTGTAGAGGCCACGGGGCGAGGAACAAGAGGGAGCAAAAGAGGAGGGCTCGAGAATCGAGAGTCTCGCGAGATCGCGCCCTCTTTGTTATGGTAATGGCGTCGCCCTACCCCATCCCTCTCCATTCACCCACGCTTTTCCTTTCTTCGGGAAAAGCTTCGCCTGTTGGAACGCCGCCGATTGCGCCGGCTGCGTCGAAGCTGCGCTCGAAACTCGATTCTACTCGATTCTGCTCGATTCTCGCGTGTTTGCTCGAACTCGATATACTGCGTGCAGCGATTCGTCAGGCTCTGATTAACGCCCTGACACCGTTTCCACTCGTTGATCCGATCCGAGGCGGATTCAATGAAACTCCGGACGCGCGTTCGAAACGTGGAAACTTTCCCGCGTTTCCGGCGATTAAAGAGCCGTCTGAATGACGGCGATTTCCATCGCTGACTCATTTAGCATGGCCGGCGCGTTCAACAGGAAAATTATTATTCGCCGGGCGAGCCTCTTTAGAAATGATTCGCGGCGTACAATTAGAAACTGCCTCGGGAAACTGAAGTCGCGACGGAAAATCCTGAGTGGCAGAAGAAAGTTGTTCGCTGTCTTCCCGGGACGCGGCGATGCGTTTGGAAAGCGTGAATTCATCTGCTTTTTTAATTGAGCCACTTGTGTTTGAGAAGTTTCAGAAGGAGGTTCCAGCGGACGAAATGGTGCTCAAGTATGATACGGAAAAGTCGACGGTCTATGGAAAGTTCGAACCGTTGAATAGGTGATTTCTCATGAGAATATTTTCAAAAACTCAATAGTCATAGCTGTGGAAGAAAAATCAGAAAAAAGTTTAATTTGTTTTTCTAAAATTGTATACCAAAAATTGTGCCTCAATTCATATATGTAAAGTGTGAAGCAAAAGTAGGGTGAAGTGCTATCTTAGGATCTTTTAAGCAACTACTTCGGGGGAGGGCGTGAGGGTTGGAAATTGCTAAATAGCCTTAGAGGCCTCATCCCGTTCCTCAAGGGTTAAGAATGGCCAAAGGGTTTTAGAGAATTCGTCTCGCCGGAGGAGGGTTAAAAAGAATTAATTTACCGGCCAGCAGAGTCCTAATCGAGCTGCATAACGACTGTTTTTCCGGAGAAAAGCGGCCGTGAAGGGTTGCAGAGGGCAATAAAGCTTCCGGTATCGCCGCAATCGGGAGCGACACTGCGGACCGCTGTTTTTCATTATCGCGACAACTAATTTCGTCCCGGTCGTTGATACGAACCCTTTGGTCGGCTGGGGAAGGGCGTCGGGGGCAGGAAACAGGGAAATAACGAGTGTCGCCGGTGAAAGAGGACCGGGAAACCGTCCGAGGGGTTAATTTAAGTCGTCGAGAGAGGGAGAGAGAGAGAGAGACTCGAACGAAGGAGAGGCCCACGGTATGTTACGTTACCAGCCTGCGCGCAGGAGGGCGAGTGTCAAGGGTTGAAACGTCAGCTAGTTAAGGGCCTCGATTTGCATGGGGTCGGAATTAGATTGCGCGCAGCCTTGACCCCGCCGTTTATCCTTTTCTTCGTTCGCGCGCTCATCTAATTGCCCCGGGGGACCCGTGCAACCCCCTCCGGCTCTCGTAAATAATATCGATCTTGGTGTCTTTTAATGTCCCCGAGGGGGTGGCGTATAAATATTAAAACGCCCCGATGAAATTTAAAACGGAATCTGTGCCAGTGTTTCAGCCAGCTGTCCCCCCTCTTCGGATAATCGAATTAAACTTTCGTTAGATCTTTTCCAATCACATTGTTATCCACTCAATGCCATAAGGGTTGATTATTCGTTCTCAAAGTAAATATGTTCTTGTCTTTTGAACGATGCTGTACGGACTTCACTGACTACAGTTCCTTTTCGAAATAAATTTCTTGAAATATTCTCATAGTCATAACAGATGTCCGATCCGGTCGTGTATCACAAATGTAAATCAATAAGACTGGGCTGGACAGCTATTATGACTGTGGGTGTATTTCAGGTATCTCCTTTAGAAAGATAGGCTATAAAAATGTGGAACCAGAGATCTATTGACTATATTTTAAAAAATGCCAGAGCAACAGCCCCATCCTTTGCATTATATTTCCCCCATTCATCACATTAATTTCACTGTAACGCTTACCCTATTGAATCTTAAGGAATGCTGGCGGATTAAACAGTTGATAAAAAGCACGAATGGTGTTAGAAATCTTCAGTACGGCTTCGTACGCGTTCGAAGTGAAGTTATCATCCGCGACGGTGGAGTTAACAGGGCGCAATAACATAAATACAGAGAAGATCGAGCTGCCCTAAGAGAGTCAACGCGAGGAGACTTAATTTAAGTTCCAGTCGCTTCGGCAGCGAAAGTTACTCGGGGGGAGGGGGGGGGGACAGTTAGCGTCTTCGGATCCAGCGGAAGAAATTGATTAGAACCCCAACGCGGGCAGCGAGCCGGCAGCAACTTCCGAGATTAATGGCGGCGGCATTTACATCCGTGATTAAGTTAAATACTTCGGAATGGCACCGCGACGAGTCGTAATTAAATCATACCGGATTTATTACACCGTCCCGATTTAGATGGGATTAGAGTTTGATTCAACGCGCTGAGCGAACCGTCACCGTTCCGGCTCGTCTCGTCTCGTCTCGCCACGCTTGTGCCGCTCGTGCTCCTGCTCATGCTCGGCTAAGCCGGAAAGGGTAGCCGCGCTGCCGATGAATTATGAAAGTTAGCGACAGACTCCGGGGACGGTCGATCGGTCAGTTGCGAACGTTAATCCGGGGGAAAGAACGACGCACCGGGGGCCGGCGATTCGACGTGACGCGACATCCCGACGCAAACTTGATTCCCAGGACACCGGAAGCGTTGATCCGCCAGGAAAAAGCGAAACGCTCGACTGGAACCGGCGAAGACTCATCTGCTGAGTGCCTCCACCCTTCCGACTGCACCCGGGAAACGTTTACGGAACCGTCGAGCATTACATGCCCGCGATTAGGTGCGAACGAAATTTTTCCTGCGAGCTGTCACGAGCTCCCCGCGGTCCCAAGCGGTTTCTCCGCGAGTAAACCGAATTAATCTTCCGAAATTACTGCGATTTAATGGTACGCTACAGCTTTACCCTTCAATTTAGAAACTGACACATGCGTCCGCGATGTATTTAAGAAATTAGAGTTTCATTTGGAGTATCTTAGAATAAAATTGTTGGAGTATGCACCGAAATGCACGAAACATGCGAAAAGGGAGGTCTTTTATGACCTGCGGTTCATTGCACTTCGAACGCCGCCTTTTTCCGTATTAAAGGGCCTAAGGAGGACCAGTAACAGCTCCCACATTTCTATTCCAACTACCGACAGTCGCACTTTCAGTGTATCAGTCGAATACAGAATTGTGTTATACGCGAACAATATTAATCAAGCTGATCAACGTTTATTCCGTTGCGGGGTTTAAATAAACACTTAAAATATAAAGTTGCATTTAATCTCCTAACCTCCTTATCCGAACAAAAGTTTTTGTATCCGAGCAGTAATTTTCCACCTGGAGAAAAACAATTGCCTTTCCCCCGGCTGTTCTGATCTACTCGAGCTCGGTTCTCGCGCTTTCAACGCTCGTCTAATTGTGCCCGACCTCCGGTATTGTATGAGGCGGTTACAAGCTGCAAACAGACAGTCCTCGATGTTGATACAACGCCGGGTTTCGTTCTGGTGTAGCGTTTCTATCCGTTGTGCGCGGCGTTGATGTACCGTTGCACGTGTTAACGCGGTGTTGACACGCGGCTAATGTACTCTCGTTAGGACACATTACTTGGACATTCCGGTGGATGTGGATGTAACGCGGCTCGCTCCTGATGTAATGTTTACGGGTGTCGGCGAGCGATATGTTCCTCCAGCAGCCGCGCCGCGTCGGGATCATTCGAGGACTTGTAACCGGGAGCGTGGCCGCACACATTCTCGCTCGCGCCAATTCCGCCCGGTGCAAAAATACTCGAGCGTCTTGGCAAGAATTACAAGCTCAACCGAGCGGATAAATTCGCCGGGATTAATAAAAGTCGCGCGCTTTTCCCGGCGAATTACGATCGGCGTTTTTACGAGTTATCGGGGCGTGCCGGGTGGCAGCCGTGTCCGCGTTATTTCGAGAACTCCGCGAGCGAGCGAGCGAGCTAGCGCGGGCGAACGTTTCGCCGATGCGTACTTTACATCCATAATTCCGAGCGGAATTAATTGGTGGCACGTAGCGGAGCACGCGTCGAAAATCATTTCGCGAAGGGTGGAGATGATACGCCGACCCCGACCCCGACCCCGACCCCGACCCCGGCCCCGGCCGTGTAAACGATTAACGTGAATAAATAAACGCCGCAGCGCGAAGAGGGGCGAGGGAAAAATTTATGGAACGGAAACGCCGAGGAATTAATGAATTTAGGAAACGCTACACGCGATTCGAACGTTTAGACGTTTTTAAATGTCTACGAACACCTGGCGAACGAGGGGCTCGTTATCCGTTGAAAACCGCCACGGCTGAGGATTTTTGCCTGCTAGTAATACCGTGAGATCGCGGCTGATTCAAAATGGAATATTAATATTTAATATCACAGCTAGCGAGCACTAAACTCAAATAAATGAAAACTACTTTTGGTTCAGCGAGTGTCGCACCAGCTGGGAAAATTCTGGTGAAAAACATAGCAACCGCCTCGAAACACGGTAGTAATCAGCAGCGTCGCTAAGAAAGTAATTTTTCCTATTTCCGTGGAACCGGTGTCGTGTCGAGCGTCGCGGCGCGTCGACAAACAGCGGGCGCCGCGCCGTGCGGCGCGTCCGCGCGTCTGTGAACCAATTTAATCAAGCCCGCGATAAAACTGATGCGGCGAATATTAGATTCCGAAATGGATTGCTAGTATAAATCCTGCGTGAAATACGAACGCGTGCGCGCGTTCCAACCCGGAAGCCTGTACAGCGCGAAAATAACAAAAAAAAAAGAACAAAAAGAAAGGGGAGAAAAAAAACGAGAAACAGAGACAGCGAGAGGGATTCACCGCGATAATCGCGCTATCGACGCTTCGCTGGATATTTACAGCGAGGCTCGTGCGCCTCGACAGGGAAAAAAAGCGTTTAACTCGTCGCTCGGTCCATTGACGGGGGCCATTTTCCTTGGACAACAAAGGACATTTCGTTTGAAAAATCTGATCTTGACATCTCGTTGAAAATAATATTGTTCTCAGCTATTCGGTTCGGTTATCTACGGTTAAAATAACGTAACGTCACCGAAACAATTTCTCTATAAAATCGAAAAGAATGGTGGCAATTTGCGCGTCCAGCTATTCCCCGTGGGCCCGGGCCGGGAGCGGAATCCGCGCGCGGTCTCGCGCGTGTTCCGGCAAAAAGACGAGCTCGACGGCTTCGAAGGGCGACGGATAATGTTAGCCGCTGAAAGAATGCACTACGAAGTGTGTACACGAGCCGCCCTGGACCCCTCTCCGTGCAACTCCAAAGAAAACAAACTGTCGCTTACATCGTTCCCGCATTTGCTCGCGCGGATTTGTCCCAATTTACACGCGCCGCGCCGCGCCGCTCCGCCGCGATATTTATTTTCCCTGCGGCGCGAAATCGCAGAACCGAACCGCGGATGAAAGGAGAGTGTCTTTGGGGGACACTAAATTGTTTAACTTGACGCGCGGGCCTCGCAGCCCCTCGAGTGACGATTAAACGAGAGGATGTTTCTTCTTTGCCTCGGAGATCACGCGTTTCTGGGAGTTTGGGCGGTTTTAAATGTCGATGATCAGTCAGGTGATAGCGGAGCGGGAGCCAAGAATTTGTTTATTTTAATCCACAAAGTGCAATGTCACAGTTGCATGCACTCGTCGTAGTCCCGTTTCTGTAAAATGCTAGTTTTCCTTTCTTGAATGTTCTGACAATTTTTGCCGTAGTAAGATTATTTGCGTGTTTCTTTCGAATGTGAGATTATGAATACAGCACAATTTATAATTAGAATAGTTATTGGAGATTGTATGGGGGTTTGGAAGCAGAGGTTCGTTTTTAGGGGAAATTGATTAATAGCTTGCACAAATTGCACTATTTTCCGAGTCATTCGGTACGATGCAGAAGCCATAAGGGAAGCGTGTTTGGCAACCGCTTTCCAGAACTGCTGAGCCCCGCTAGGACCCAGCGGAAGAAGAATTATCGGGGCGGATAGAAAGCATGGCTGCGTCGTTCGGAACTTATGACTGGCGCAAGAACTTGTTGACGAAGCAGTCGCGCTGGCAAACACTGGCTCCTGCTCGGAAAACAATAACTCCCACAATCGGTCATACTTTTTCCACTTTACATCGAGAACTCGGAAATGCCAGGCTCCCCGACAAGAGTTTCGCGATCGTGCGTCGAACAACAAGTCAGAAAATCGACGCGAATATTGGAGCTTTTCATCGTTTAGACAGAAGTTATGAATAAAAATTGTATATTTGAATCTTCCGCTGACAACAAGACCACGCTAAAACTGAAACCACATACAAACGGTGAGTCCTACCGTCACAATTCTCGATTAGAAAAATAATTGCAGCATTGCCCACGGAAAAAAATAATTCCTCCCACTCTCTGTCCGGAATCTCGTATTTTCGAGTTATCCAAGGTATAAATCACCTTCTTAGCAAGAAATGTCACGAGTTGCCTAGATCAGGGGTCAAACGACACGCCGCCGATGATCAGCTTACGTCCGCAAACCCCTCTCCGCTGCGGACTGTAATCCAGATTAGCGATCGATCGAGTCGAAAACCGCAGGTTGGCCCATTCGCTCGACCAAGACGTGTCTCGCGGCCCTAATGTGAGTAATTAAGGGCGAGGGCTCGAAAATAACTCTCGGTGAATCAGCATGTCGCGTCGGCCGCGTATAAATACTCGCGAACCATCCCTTCGCGACGTTTCCGTGGAACACGAGACCGCCCAATGCGAATCCCCGACACAATCGTCGTCGCCGGATAGACCATCCAGCGGGCATAATTTATCTGTTCTTACGACTCGTCTGTGAACAATGCCAACGGAGTGCTCGACGTAATCGATACATTGTCTCTGGACCGGGGGCGTCGTTGTAAATCATCTCCCATCGCGTCTTCCTCCTTTCCTGATAAGGAATCTTCTACGCTCTCTTCCTGTTGTCCAAAAAATCTGCGGGTTTTGAATCTTCATAGCTTCGGAGAATAACCGAATGATTTTTGGAAATCGGATAGATACGATTCGTAAAAATTCTCGGTCCAACGTTTCATTATTCACGAGGCGAAGGATAAAATCGACGAATTCAACATTTCCTAAATAGTTGATACTATTGAAAGATAATTTTCCAACTGGCGCTCGTACAACAGGTGATCCCGCGTCAATCATCCGGCCGACACTTCCTTGTTGCCAGAAGACACATGTGCGTCTTCGCGATGTTTCGCAACCTGGCACGGCCGTTCCCCCGAGGTGCGAAGGAGGTTACGAAAATAAACTTGTGCACAAAGTAGCCGGTCTTTAGAATTCGGCGTCCGACGTCATCGAGAATCAGCGCCGATTTATCGGCGGCCGAGCGCCGGGGCGAAGCTTCGGGGTATTCCCGGGGCTTAATCCTTGGAACGGGGGCGAACTACGCGGATCCCTGCTAATAAATTTCGACTTTGCCATTGTTCGGCGAAACGAGCGAGCTGTATATGTATGCAAACGAGTTTCCTAGTGGCGGGAAATCCTGCTTGAATCCCGACGCGCCTCGGGTCTCGATTGCTTCCGATTAGCCCCCGAAAATCACGGCAACTTTTCGCCGACGAGCCACTCTCCCGTCTGGATGTTCCTCTCGCGCGAGTGGTCCCTCTAATCGGCGCGGAGTCCTCGAGGAGCAATCAACGACCGGTTCCAATGAAATTCTGTTATATTTAGCCGTAACGAGCGCCGGCCAATCGGGGCGGATGAGTGGCCGTGGGATAGGAACCAGAGAAAGAGAACACGGGGAGAGAGAGAGAGAGAATCCGGTAACAAATCGACCGAACGATGGAGAGACTGTGCGTGCGGTGGCACTCGAGAGATCTCCACTTATGGCTGCTCGCCGGAGAGGATACGGCGCTCGCGACGACGCCAGCAGGCCCACACAGCCTCTGTCTCGAGTGTTGCTGAAATTGCTGCCGGATGACGTCGTTGTAGTTCCTGGAGGAGCTCGTCAGTCACCCCCTGGAGCCACCCCCGACTCGGATAGCACCCCTTAACCCCCGGCGTAAACGTCCACGTGACGAATTACCCCCACCCCGGCGCAACCCCTCGCGTCTAATTAATTTCCCGCTTCGTCGGGGAACTTCGACGCTGCCTCTTTTTTTCTCTAGCCCGGGACGCTACAACACCCGGTCTCTCCTTTTTGCGTCCGGATAATTAACGAACGAAGCCACGCCGCACCCTGCGCCCTGCGCCGGACCCTGGCGCAGCCTCGCGGACGTCCCGGACCCGTCGTCGTTGTTGCCAAAGAGAAACAACGTAGCCTCTCTCGTGGGACGTCAATTAGCGGGGTTCTTCGCCCGCTTTTCCTGGCCCCTTTTTTCGCCGTCTCGCTTCCCGGAGAATTTATACGAACGAGTCGCCGCGCCGTGTCCCCGGGATTGTTACGACGACGTCGCGCGCGCGCGCTTGCCACGTTGAATAATGGACGAGGTGGTTTTCCGAAAAATACGACAGGAGCCGGCGATCGTACCGAGAAGACCCCCGTGTGTTTTCGCGCGACGACACTGTTTTTCCCGAAGAATCTGCGAGAAGGAGCGATCCGTGCGCGAACAGCGCTGTTACGCCGTTTTCAGTTGATTGAAATCATTCAGAGAAGAAGAATATTTTTTACCTAATTTCTGTTTCTCACAGTTGAAAACTTCTACTTGGCATAGAAATCCGTATTTTGTGCGTTACGATTTCTGTGCGAAACCAGTGCTGGACCCCCAACTTAACGCTAGGTTCACGGGACTCGTCAAGACCACGGATTCTAATATTTTTAATTTACAATCACCGAGATTGTAAAGATGCATCCACGGAAAATTATCCAACAAATTTACTTCTTTGGGTGTAAACTGTGAAAAGGAGTAGCTGAAAATTTCGATGGATAAATTCTTGTTATTTTTACAAAATATTGTAATTTTGGTGGTCCGCAAACCGAGTGTTAAAGTCGGACATTTCATGATGTAGGAGAAAATGATCGCGATGGTTGATGTGGAAGATCGGTGACCAGCGCGTCGCGATAAACCATAGCCATGGGGAATCGTCTCGCGCCGAGCGGGGAAAGCATCGTCGCCGGGTTTCCGGGATTTTAACGAGTGAACGTGGGGGGTTGAATTTTTCGCGAGGTGGTCGATTTAATAGCGCCGCTGTGTACCGGCGTGCTCGAGCAACATTGGAAAGCGGCTTAACCCTCGAGGACCCTCTCGACTCTCTGCGATCGACCGGCGTTCGACGCGCGCACACTGCCACCGGCAACAGCACGTGGAGAGATCTAACCCCGTATGGTTTGGTAAACGCGCGTAGACCGTCAGTCTAAAGCCACTCGCATCTCTCTCTTGCTCTCTCCGGATCTCTCTGCGGAGGCTGGAAAGCCTGCAGAATTCCTAAGGCAGCCGGTAGCGGCGTTATTATACCGGGGCGCAACGAAAATGCCGAACTTTGCCCCGGCCTCTGGCCGGCTGCCAGAACGACAATCTTCGAGGCCCAGCCACCGTAAGCCGTTGTGCAATCGTGCGTGCTCCGCGATACATATTTTTCCGAGAGCTGCCTTTTGTCTCTCCGGCATTCTTTCCGAGCCGCCCTCCCCGAAGCCGCGGATCCACGTTTCGAATCGTTTCGTTTCTCGGCGTCTCTTCCGGCGCTGCGGATGCGGCAAAGATCTCGCTCCTCGAAGCGACGATTCCCTCGTTCACTTGTTGCGAATCCGCCCGGAAAAATCATCACTCCACCATCGATTATCCCGCGGAACGAGCACCCGTTCGTTTATTCTCCGCCAGGGACGATCTCCCCGGCCGATTTACGACCGGTCCGGGGTCGACGCACTACCGAGGACGCTCGACGATTTAAATCTTTGGGGACATGGCATTTTGAAATGCTCTCAGCTTTTTCCTCGAGGAATTGTATCGTATATCGGGCCACTCGGAGAAGAAAAATGTGCGGCGATCTTTTCTTGCTCAACGCTCGCTCGAAACTCGATTTCGCACATTCTCCACCGATGCTGAGCGAGCAGTACACGCTCTAGAGTTTTATTAGTTCCGAAAGATATTCGGGTAATCTTATTTTAAACATATCTCGGTTCACCTCGGGCTTTCATTGTCGAAGGAGAAGTGTATGTGTCAGTAAAATTAGAAGAGGATGGATCAAATCAATTTTTCAATGATTTACGTAATAATATAGGCAATTGCCATCTTGAAGTATACACGAACGTGCAGGAGATTCTAAAACGCTCGACCTGTAGTAACCATTTTGTATCTCATAAATTGTCTAAAATGGTGTAAGAAGAGCTAAATACATTCCAAGTACCACCATCTTAACCAGTTAAGCGCGTTTGACGTGTACACACGTCGGACCAAATCTCTATTTCTGTGCGATTGATGCTAATCAATTCTTAATTTCTTATCGAATAAAAATATTATTCTTTCTCATTTTCCTTTACTTTTCTCGTAAAATTTATAATAGCGGCATTTAGCCTACGTTCGACGTGTATACTTTGTCATCGTTTGATTTTAATTCCGCACTCGTGAGGGATTTTTAACATTAAACTCCGCATCTAGCTGGTTAAACCGGGAATATTTTGTCCATTAATCGCACGAAGATTCAATTTTTAAAATTTAATTTAACTTTTGGTATAAATCTTAAGTATACAAATACTAACCGTTTAGAGCGAAAATCTAAGAATAAAAAGGGGCTTAATGGGTCAGGACAGCCCCAAAGTATTAAACGCACCAATATCTTGGCGAAGCGAGGTCCAGCCGGTCAGAGGGACGTCGATTTAAAGAATTGGCAGACGGAGCTCGATCGACTGCGAGGGTAGCGTGCATGTCAGCGGGATCCTAAGCAAACAGCGTCACTTTTCGGACGAGTTGGCCCGGCGATCTCTAATAACCGCGACGCCCAGGGTCCAAGCAGCAGAGTTGCAGGGTTTTAAGGTTTTCGGCTCCGTCGACGGGCCGGGACACGGTCCACGTCACGGTCCACGTCGTTCCGGAACGACGCTTTCGGCTCAGGGAGCGTGTGTTAGATCGGCGCGAATTCGAGTCGCGTTTGCCCCGGCGGACACGCTTCGAATGCGCGCCGAATCCAACGTGCTCTCCGGTCTCGGGCATCCAGGTGGAACACTGGGAGCATGGTCCGCAGGGGGACCCAGGGGGCTGCCGGACACTAGCGACGCTGCTTTTCGGCGAGGCCTATCTACAGGGTGTCTGCACCAAGTTTCTGCACTCGATTCGCAAAAGTTCTTCCTGGAAAAATTGGCAAATCGTTCGGTGGAAACGCATTTTTTGAAACTTTTCAGCGAACGCAGATTCTCGTTTGTTGCACTTGCGCGACCAGAAAAGCCCACACTGGCCACTGAAGAATTGATGCTGCAATAAAATGTTAGACCCTATAAACCGAAATCGGACTGAAAAAATTGTAAACTTGTAAAAATTGTGTGGCGGATAACGGAAGAACGCGAATAATGAATGTGTGATTTCGACGATGCGCATTGCCGTGCAAATTAATTCTACGAAAAAATTCGGTTCGACCAAAAAGTTTACAGTCTATTAGCACATAATTCGTGCAAGAAATACGGTTTCGCGTGTCCAGTGGTTTCCGGGATAATCGAGTGCGTGCATCAGCGCCAGACACCCCGTATACTCGTCCACGTGAAACGTCCCGCCTCCGCCTCTCGCGCGATTACGCAATTTCCGCTTTGGTTTGATTCAATTTCGGAAATCGTTCGATTTCCTAACAGATGTTCCCCGCATCCTCGACCCGGCGGACCGATGCGAACTCTCTTTTTCTCTCTCTCTCTCTCTCTCTCTCCCCGGAGGGTAATTAGGGAAACGTGACCCCGCGGGAATAGGATTTCCCATCGGGGAGGGAAATCAATTTCGTATCTCAGCCGGCGGTGCGCGGCTAAGGGAAAAATTGTGCTGGAAAGTTTATGCGTTTGATTTATTACGCGTGGGCATTCGAGGTGCGCGAGCCTCTTGGTCATTCGACCGGGGAAATCGCTGCGTTCTCGACGGAATACCGATAGAAACGGTGAAGAACGAGAATCAGGTGTTTGTAATTGCGACTGCGAGCGAAAACATCGTTGGCGAAACAACATAGTTTCCAATAGAAACCGAGCTTTCTACGGCTCGTTTTCGTTTGCCGCGATTTTTACGGAGAAAGTTTTCGGCGCATCCGCGGTTTCTATTGGCAACCGTCTTCGGCAAATCGACCGAGCAAATTGTATCGCAAATTGCTGTATCTACCGAAACCATAGTTTTGTTTTAATTCAGCTGTATATTAAAGTAGCTCGATAATTTTCGGTTTAATAATTATTTCAGAAGAAGTTGTTACCTTACATTAATTCTAAAAATCTGTTGATTTACGCGATGAAATCGCTGTCGCTTTAGAACAATTTATTGTGAAACCCTCATCTTCGATTTTAAAGAGGCCATTAGAACCTTAGAAGAAGGCTCTTGGAAAGACTGTCACGCGCGATCTGGTTGCGCAAAGAAAATGTTTTCTACGCAACATTGTAAAAACTCCTCGTCCACGAACAATCGAGAGCATCGTTTCCCACATCGCGCACGAGAGTGGCTTGTTCATTAATTCAAAAATCGTCTGCACCTTTGTATCCCCTTTGAGAAACCTCTATTAGCGGTAATTACGCGTGCCGCAACGCGCGCCAGATTTCGCAAAAACGCATATCCGATTCTTGTTAGAGGCTCGCCCGTCTACGATATGTTTCCTGAAGATTACGGTCCGCTGATTGCTGATTTTAATTACTGGACGGAGGGGATCGATGCGCGCAAATTGCTGCCGGCCCGAGATCGGAAGTCGTAGCCGAGCTAATGACAGGAATCATCGATGCTCTCTCCTGTCCCGTGTATCGATTATCTGTCGGAAGGGAACGTGCCGTGTGGGTAGGTAGCTGCATGTGCATCGTGGCTGTGCATTTACGCGTGCCAAAGGATGCGACCGACATGCGGATGCGCCTTGACACACGCGCGACGCGCCCGAAACTCCGTTACAACGCAACCGGCCGGAGCGAGAGCCAATTGCATCGGCGGACCTTGTTCGGCGCACGTTTTGACGGACACGTGAGGGCATCCCGGATTATCCCGGATCCCGCGGTTTGCAACCGACTGTTCTTGCTTCTCGATTTACTCCCCGGACTCGTCGACTGTCTTCGAATCGCTCGTTTATCTGTTCATTTCGACGCGGTTAATTGTTTCGGCGAATTCAACGGTGCAGGTAATTGCAGTCGAGCGAGAAACAGTGCGCGCATCGTTCTGGTAAGTCGAATCCTTAAAGGATGGACGTTTCTGACTATTTTATGGCAGCCATCGCGAGTTAATTTTATGAAAAATATTTTTACCGAAATAAATGCATCGATGTAATTTTATTCCTTCATTTTTAAAGTTTAACCCTTAAGAGGTGAACGTTTTTGACAATTTTAATCGAAAATATGGATGGTTTCATTCGGAAAAATATTTCTGTTCAAACAAGCGCATCGAAGTAAAGAACGTTTAGTATTCAAGTCGAATGTAAAATACATGAAACGCAGAACCAATGAAAAATTAAATGTGTCTGATCTTTACCAGGTGGACATTTTTGACAATTTCGTAGTAGCCAGACTTCATTCAGGCTCGTAAACATATTCGATAGTTCTGATAAACCACGAAGACTATATTCGGACCGTAATTACTTTCCCGGGGCTTGTGTACACGATTTTAAAAAATAATTAACATCAACGTGAAACTACAGGGCATTTTATGAAATATATAAGGTCACGTGATATTAAAATTAGATTTAATCGTGGCTACATTTAATAACACCGCTGTTATTGCGCGTTCAATGTAGCCTATTCACGCTATCATTATTTTTATCCCATTGCGAGACGGTTCACGAGCAAAAATGCTACTTTTTCAACCTTTTTGGGTCTGTGTGGCTTTAATAACGAGCACAGGATTAAAGCGAATCATTACTGCTATTAAAAACCATGACTTCTGCGCGTCTCGGTTTTCGCGAAGACAAAAGTCATCGCTTCGACGTCGTGACAACGCGATTTCTGGTTTTCCTTATGAAAAACGCCTAATAGTAAGCTCGCAATTTACAGTCATATATTAAACTGCCTCGAATCATGACTGTAATTACAAAAGTACTTAGCACAGGAAATAGCACAATAAAGACTATATAATTTACACCGTATGAACAATAATTTCTCTTGCACTGCAGTTGGTATAAACAGAAGAAGAACGACTAGAACCTTATTCATTCACACTAATCGGGTAGGTACAGACGTTTGACTGGTAAACCAGTTCTTTAATATACTAATTGGTACCGTAAATCGCGCCTTGGACCGTTCCCTGTCCAAATGAACTATTCCCACTGAACACAAGGAACACAGATCATTCTAACGAACCGCCTCAGACTGCATATAAAACAGTCTATCCGCTTCGATCTACGGACAATATTTATTCAAGTGCTCCGACGACTGAGGAATCTTTCCTTCCTCCATTACCGACAAGTGTGCCAATATTGATCAACGTGCTGTCGCGGCTAATCGTAGAATAGAAAACCGTCCACCTCGCGTCCCTCCCGTTTCGCGTGTCGCGTGACGCGGTGTAACACGTGGTTTCGCGAGGCGAGCAGGAAAAGCGGGGTTAAAAGACCGCGGAGGTAAGCTCAGCGGAAAATGAATTGAGAGACCGAATGCCCGGAGGTTTCGCGTGTCGAATTTCGTTAACGTCGACGCGTTCGAGGAAGAAAAAAGAACCGCGCGCGTCGCACGTCGCGCGTCGGGGGAATTATGCGCGCGTTGACCTTAGCACGCGCGGAACAACCGGGCTGTTCCTGACGGACAGGAGCGGGAAACCACGGCTAATTGGCTCGTATAATTAACAAGACTGACGTTGAATAGCCATCGATCCCCCGGAGTCGTTTTATCCCGCTGGAACACGCGCGAATTCCCTCTTCCTGCTCTCCCGTCCTTCTCCTCTCCCGATGACAACCGAGACACGGATTTCCCGGATCTCGATGCTCGTCAAAACTACGGGAAACAGCAGATCGATCTCAGACACCGGCGTCTGAACAGTCTGAAAACTGTTCTGGCCTTATTCCTGCAACTGACGGCTACCATCGCGCGCGCGGCGAGGAGCGGAGCGGTGCGGTGCAGAGCGGCGAGCTCCGGCAGAATTTCAATTCGATTCAATTCCGCCGGGCGCACCAACAATTGAAAATTCACCGGCTGCGTTCGCCCGGCGTATCTTTGAATAAATGTACTGTCTCGCATGAAAATTGAAACACCGCGGAAACACTGGTTCGGAAAAGTTTCGCGGCCGGTCGCCGGGAAACTTCTTCCCCGGAACCATCTACGCGGCAAGGTGATTCGAAAAGCATGAATAAGCTATCGTTGTTTGGCTCCGAAACAGTTCTGATCATTCGAATCGGTCGAGCGCCAAGCGAATTGTTATTTAGCCCGCGATCGTATCGACGCAACTTTTTAAATTAGTTGCATCGGTGTTCCGCTGCGATGCAATTTTCGATCGTCGTTCGGATCGATCGAGTGCACGGGAAATTATTATTTGGGTCGTGCAAAGGAATGACATGAGTGCATTTATTAGCAGGACAATACTATTAAACATAATACTATTTAGTGGAAGAAATTAGAATACGCGATAGTGATCTGTTGCTTGATGGTGAATTTTCGTTCGTGTTTAAATATTGAAATACATGTTTCCTTGAGGTTCTAAGAGCTTGGAACTGCTACTTTAAGACAAAATTATTTACAAATTAATATAACAGTGTGTTATACTTTATTTCTCGAAAGAAAGGGGCCGATATATATTGCTGGTCATAATAGATGTCCATAGACTGGTGCGGACATCTATTATGACTACGTATGTCAGTCTTCCGTTAAGAAACCCAAGAAAAATTGAAAACACAAAAGAAATTGTAACAGATTGGTAGATGATATAATACACATAGACGACAGATTTTCTGTGCTTAAAAAATCGATTAATTTATAAAATGCATAACATGTCAATAAAATTGGAAGCGCTGAGAGAAAGGCACAAATTTTCTTCCAATCCCATTACAAGGGAATTAAGTAACATTTCAGGGGTAGAAACGAGCTGCAACGAAACCGTTCGCACGAGGTTCGCACGCAAATTAAGCGTTACTTGGTCTAAAAAAAAATCATAACGAGCAGCTCTCTTTTTTTTTAGAGAAGGAACCAGGAATCGCGAGCACAAAGGTAATACGAATGGGAGCCCCGACTTTTTCCTTTCGCAGAGACGCGAAAAAAGCGATCCACCCATCCCCCGCGTGTTCCCGTTGGTGCACGCCGAAAACTCGACTGTATTTTTATACCGAGCTGATCGATTTCGCGTCCCGCTTTTTGCGGACTCGTTTCGGTATGCGGCAGAGAGCGGCATTCGGTTTTGCGTGGTTTGCAGCCGAGCGCTGTTATGGCAGACGTAACAGAGAGCGCGCCGCATAGGCTCGCGTACACACACGGATCCTCTGCGAGCACGGTTTTTGTCCGAGGCGTGCACTGGGTGTTCGGGGAACCACGGTTTTCCCGTCGGCGATCGATTCCAGGATCGACTGTAAAGGTAACGATCTCCTCGGTCTAATAACTTTCCAAAATAAACTTTCCGGAACGGCGAGACTTCGGGGCTTTGAGACGTTCGTGCCGAAAGGAATTCGAGGAATTGTCCCGATTGTTGGCTTCTCGTATTCAAATGCGTAGAGAACTGCTTGAAAGGCGGCATTCTTGCGGCTGATGAGAGTTAGGCGGGGTCGTTTGTTAACATGGTCATTGATGAATTATTAGACGGCGACGGAAAGGTCTTGGTTTAACGAATGCAAAGTTGCCGCGTCGAATTTCGTTTTAGTCATTAATTCCTTAAATTGTTTCTACGCTACAGACTCTACAAACTTAATTAAACTCTATTTACGCGTACAAGTGTATTTTTATTAGACACCATATAAAGTTATTTAGTTTCAGAAAGATTTTAGAGGAAATGGACGCTCCTGCGGAAAGTTATTGAATAGATTTGAACAAACACAGTCTCGTTATTTTTATGAGATTAACGCACACTTGATGCATACGGAACGCGAGAGAGACGGAACACAAGAGGTCCTATCCTATCGCCGGATATTTTATGGGTCCGCTCGAGCACCAAGTCCAAATTGCGATGTCCACCGAAATCAGCCAATCACCGTAAAACGCGCGTTTGAGCTTTCCGTGTCCGCTCATAAGACAGTAAAATTTTGTGGCTCCTTTATTTTACCCGCTATTTTATTATACTTCAATCCATCGACCTCGTTCGTTCGCAATACTTTATGTCTGCCTCTCGAGAAAGTTTTAGTCGTTGTATTTTACTCTTAAAACTCGATAATGCGTCTTCGTTTTTATCATTGCAAACGATTACACTTTTCATTTATTTTTAATCCAACCAATAAAAGTCTGTCACTCGAAGTTCGGCAAATAATGATCAGACCGGCCAAACTGCTGTTCGGCGAGGTACAGCGAATCCAAAAATTTCTTTCTCTGCTTTCAATTCATTTTTTTCGCACAGAGTTACCTTTGTTCCTATAAAGAGGAATTCTACTGGCGGAAAACCATGGTTTCGGGTAATTGTTTCCATGGGAAGTTCCATTGTTTCTTTCTGATTCAGTTTGTACTGCAAAAATACCACTTTTGTGGTTGTTCCACCAGTTACATGACATACAGTGTACCCAAGAAGACGTATGCGACGTCGAAAAATTCATGTTCTTTTACATAATACACACGGTACAGTTGAAGCAAAGAGGTAACCAAAAAGGAATTTCATCGTCTGCGAATTCCAATTTCGACTAATATGCACTCGTGTCCGAAAGACACCGTCGGGACCAGTGTTTTTTTTTCAGACACCGTGTATACACGAGCTGGCGGCGCGTTCCTTCGGGTATTGTTCGGCTTTGGCAACGGTTGAAAAGCCGCTTCCGAGGCACGCACAATACGCGGTTGCGTTGGGAATGGTACACGCGGCTGGTCCACGTGTTTGCACAACCTCGGGGAAAGTCGAAAACGCGTTTCCGCGTTCCTCTCGCCGCGTTATCGGCTTCGAACACCGACGCATTATCGACTGATCGACAAAATCCCCGGAGAGAGGGGGAGAGAGTGGGAGAACTCTCCAGGATCTACGAAGCATTAATTGATACACCGTGGAATTACTCGGTAACAATTATCGTTGTGGAGAGAGTTTTGGACGGGTCGAAGGCACACCTCGAGGAAATTTTAATTTTCTCCTCATCGGCGGAAATTAATTTACCAACGGGAATTGAGCCATTCTCTTAAGCCGGTTCCGCGTTGAAGCGGCCCCGTAAAGAACCGGAGAATGCGAGAGGGGGGGAAAAGAGGGGTGGAGGGGATTTCTTGAGCGCAAAGTGCGCGCGAACGGAAGACAATAAGCGGTCATAATACCGGGAGAAGAGGGAAAAAGAGGAAGAGAGAGAGAGAGAGAGAGAGAGAGAGAGGGAGAGAGACCCTCCAGAGCTCTCGGGCGTCTAAGACCGCGGATCGCGAACCACTTCGGGGCTTTACCGCGAAAACCAATCCCGGACCCGTTCGTTTTAACGGGTCGAGTTTTAAAACTCTTTTACGAGAGAGTTCCCCGAAAGGAAAGGGAAACCCGCGGACGACTCTTTGTCGCCGATTTTCACCCCGTCACGGCCGTTTTCCGCAATATTCCCGTCGCGAAAACCGAATCCGCAACGCCGACTGCTCGCCCCTCTCTCTCCCTCTCCTTTTCCCCCGCTTTCACGCTCGCCGGTGGAAATTAATCGAAATTTTCTGCCGTCTCTGTTATTCGAAATATTTTCCGAAGCTTTGGGACTCGCGCCGGTTATTAGTCGCGCCGCGAAATTACAGAACGCCGCAGCCCGGCCTGTATGCCCCCGCGTATTTAATTATGACAGCGATCGAAATTAGCGAGCGCCCGGGACGCGCCCCCGTCGCGCTCGATCATTAATTACCACGGGACGATCGTTAATCATTGCGCCGTTTAGTAGACACGCTGTCGTCCACTTCGCGAGCCACGATAGACGAGCTACTCGCCTGCCCCCGCCGCGCCGATTCTTCGATTTCGCAACATCGCATAATCGAAGCGAGTCTGAGCATAGGCGCAATCTTAGTTTACCGTACATCTCTGTGCCAAAAAGCATTGATTTCAATAGAACTTTCACCGTAATTAATTCGTATTTATTCCAAGTGGTCTAGCATAACTTCCTTCACTTTAAATTAGAATTTATTAATTTTGTTGCCTAAGAAAAATGCAGGGTTACACATTTTCTAATTGTATTATAGAAACCGATATAAATTCGACAAAGAGATTCAGTCTAGCTTGACATTCTTTCTACAGCTCTTGCATCCGCAATATTTGCAACAATTTATCAGCATCTTCTGGACCATTTTTCCACGAAGCAATCATGTTTCTCGCAGTCACTCTCTCGCAGAACTTTCTTGAAATTTACATTACATAAATTCGACTCGAATATCGTTCACGGAAAAAACGCCCTTTAACATTACAAGCGTATAGCGCACACAGTAGAATCCCATTAAAACTCCGCTCAACTCCATTTCCTATAAGCTAGTATCTAAAGTCTGAATCCGTGTAATGTGCGCGGTATTTTGTCGAGTGGCTACAGCAAAAATTTTAATAACACCTTCATCCTCGGAGCGCCTCCATTACCGCGAGCTCGAAATCCTTTCATCTTCTCTTCTACTTTTTTCTTCTTTCATGAACCAAAAAAAAAAAAAATGAATTCTAAAAGCACGGACCATTCTAAGAGCCGAAGGCTTTAATTTTATCGAATTAAACCGATTCAAATTCTTACCGGATTAACAATTTCTGGAGGGGCTCACCGGGGGAGAAAAAACCGTTTTTTTATTCATCCAACGGAGCCTGCGCGCGTCTCTCATCCAGGATTACCGTGAAAAGAGAGCCCGGGCTCCTGGCGAGCTGGAATCCCCGTAATCACTATCGAAAAGTAGGATAGCGTGGATCGCGCAACGGAAGGCTGTCTTCCGGGGAATCAGGAAGAAAATTGAAGCGGCTGCGTCAATGCACAATAGTCGACGTTCGGAGAAACCTGGTCTGAAATTCTAAACCCTAAACCTTTATTAACTCGTCTTTGCTACGGACATGGATCGGTAAGTTAAAATATCTTCTGCTGCAATCAACAGAAGCGATATTAATTTTTGAGGCAAAATTCTGAACGATCGAATTTAGAAATTACATGAATATCATGCTTAGTGTTAGTAATAGAAAAAATCGTTATAGGACAATATTAACCTAACCGAAGGAGCAATATAATGATTCGGAAAAAACTTTTTTCAAGGTAATTTTTTTCGAGATATCAAGGTCGTCAATTTTTTTTAAATGGAACTACATTTTTTTTTCTTCTCTTCAATGACATATTATACAATGACCTTCGTGTGATCTTGGGTATGAAAAATCCAAAAAGCATTACAGGTATTATCAGGTATTAACGATACATTAAATGGTAACAAATATGCCAATTTTTTAACTGAAGATTTGCCTCACCTATTGGAAGAAATACCATTAGCTCGAAGGATCGAGATGTGGTATCAGCATGACGGATGTCCGGCACATAACTGAAGAATAGCCCGTTAAATATTAGACGAAAAGTTTCCTCCACGTTGGATTGGGCGAGGCGCAAACGTTTTATGGAATCCGTGGTCTTTGATTTTTTTTTTCATGGGGAACACTTAAGAGTATTGTTTATGAGCATGTTCCAACAACAGCCGAAGATATGAAGATGCGTATTAGAACCGCATGTTCCAATATTAGCAATGAAACTGTTAGAAGAGGCAGAGAATCATTTATTTTCAAACATTTATTGAAATAGAGTAGTTCAATCAAACCAATTAGTGTAGTAAATTAATCGCTAATAATACCTATAATGCTTTTTGGATTTTTCATACCCAAGGTCACACGAAGGTCATTAGATAATATGTCATTGAAGAGATCTTCACCCCTACTATTACATCGCGATAAAAAAATATATAGTTCCATTAAAAAAAAAATTGATGACCTTGATATCTGGAAAAAAATGACCTTGAAAAAAGTTTTTTCCTAATCATTATATTGCCCCTTCGGTTAGGTTAATATTGTTTTATAACGTTTTTCTTTTTATTATTAACACTAAGCGAGATATTCAAGGTGGTCAAGTTAGCTGGGACACCCTGTATACTAATTGCTATCCGGATCTGTTCAATTTTGGCTAATTCTGAGTGTGGACCTCTGCGCGTCGACACAGCTGATTCCAGCAAACGGCGATTCGCGCCGAGGAACGGCGAACAGGTCCCGAATAGCAGGTGCCGGAGACCGATGTGTTTTTAACGGATTATCATTCTCGAAATAATAGTGCCGGTCGATCGAGGAACGTGGTAATTCCACGGAGGCCACGGGGCCGACAGTGCAGCGCACGGTCCCCTCGCACGAATTCGACCGCGATCCTCCTGTGTACATCGTGTGCGGCTCTCACCTTGATTACTCACCTGGGGTTCAGGGCAGCAGGTATGCATACCCGCATGTTTGCTCGAATAATTGGGAGGCTATACGTGCGCCCCGGAATAACCCCGGCAGGGCGCGCGCAATCCGCTCGAAATTCAATCTACCTCCGCGACCGATCGTCCCGATAAAGATCTGCGCCGCCTATTTGTAGCTTGCGGCCCGGAATCGTTTTACCGGTGCCCGCGATTCTATCCGCGTTATCGCGACATACCAATCGTTTCCCGAATAACCGGCCAGAAATTTCTGCCTCCGCGATCTTCGGAGCCGTGTCGCGCCGATCCGAGCCGATCGAACCTTTCGGGACGCGTTTCAAGCTCTCCGGTCGTTATTTAACGCGTTCGATACCGCGCCGATTTTACCGTTACCCCCCAGGCGGTTGAATCGATTTTTCGTAACCGAATAACCGATAAAATGTCGAGAGCAACATGAGCGCAAACAGCACGGTGGTAAAATAGGTTCGCACAGCGCGATCAATGAAGTATTTACTAATTTTTCGCGACACTATGCACAATAGTTTAGGAAAGAGCAATTTAAGAGACAATGGCCTGTTCACGGTCTATGCATAGCCACAAAGTTTCCCGCAATCTTTATTTCACCCTGCTTTGCACGATAGAAGATGCCATAAATCTCGAAACTTTCGCAGTTTAGTAATAACTAGACCGCAGATTTTATGCATTCATGACATTCACGATATCCTAAACTCGGTGCGGCAGGATGTTGAATTAAATTTGATGAGATTTTTACCCTCCTGCATTCAACTATTAACGGACCGGGGAAACTTCCCTTCGATTTTCGAACTGTGTAAATTGTAAATGTGTGTACATCAATGTTCGCAGTCGAACGGTTTAAAACATTTAAATTAGAAAATTTTGTGAAGGAAAACCAGGGACTACAAAATTGGATATTTAATGTCTACACCCTTCGATACCTCCGGCTATTACTATAGACTTCTCACCGTTTCCACATTAATTAGCACGACGCGAAAAGAGAGATTTCGCCCGGAACAGGATACACCTGCAGCACAAAGGAAGCCCAGGTTGCCTGGTTCACCCGGGGGGTGCGAGGGGCGAGTGTTCGAGGCGAAAGAAGCGAAATGATTTTATTTCGGATTCGCTCGAAGGGTTGCGGGCAAGGTGAGGGTGGCTGTGCTCGTAGAGGGCAAGCAGCGAGGGCATCCAATCGGAAGGCGTGGTAGGAGGGTTAAATAAACCCCCGTGGGCGAGTGCGAGGGGTTCGGCATCGCGCGGAGTGTACACGGCCGATGAAAATTGCATTTCATCTCGATACACACGAGAAGTCGCCATTATCGAGTGGCGAGGATTTAATAAAAAATTCGAGTCAGGCCTGCTGCGGCGGATCTCCGACGAAGGACGGGGCCACGGGGGGTGGTGGGGGAGGACGGTAAAGGGGTGAAGAGGGCCGAGAGCAGAGGGAGGACACATCGGAGCGGCTTCCTCCGCGAGCGGAATATCGAATAAACTCCTCCTTGGCTGCGGAATCCTTGCGCGACGATAAACGCACCCTCCTATTCTGGATTTCGGAGGGGGTGGGGCCCGGTTTCGCGTGCGATTTTCGGGGCTCAGCGTAGCGTGCACGATCGAGTGGTCGTTCCACGGGAATTTGAGTAGTCTCGGATCGCTCCCGGCTGAAGTGTCTCGAGAAATTCGCGACCGTTTATCCGCGGATCCTGGATTCGGACCCGTTTACTCGGATATTTCAATCGTTCGATGGCAAAAGCGGTGCGAGTCGAACACGTCGACTATACTTCGTCCAACGAGTCGCTGAGGGTAAACGAGTGCGCTCGTAGCAGCCACAAAATTGAAGTTACGTTTCTCAGATGGCTAGGAAAACGAGTGGACAACGAGAATAAAAACAGCTGTAATTCCTCAAGGGTGAAATGGCTCTTTTCCCTTCTCGTTCGCCTTCGAGGTTCCGTCTGTTTCCAAATAAACAGGAGGATTAAGTGCCATTAGACGATCCTTCGGGACATATCGCAGGACATTCCAATTACCCGTCAGGAGCCACTCGAAAACTTCCTGCCTCGAGTCCTCGCGAATTTGCCTCGCAGATTGTATACCGATTAGTTGGTCGTGGACCTACGGAGGGCGGGAGAGAGGGAAAGAGAGACAGAGAGAGAGAGAGAGAGAGAGGTGAACGTAATTGCAGACCCCACGGCGCTGAGGAAAATTAACGTGGCAGCTGGACGAGTGCCGAACGTGTTCGACAGCTGCCAAATCAGTGCGGGCCGCCGCGCCGCCTCTTTCTCTCTTTCCCTCCGTGTAACTCTGTTTCTCTATGCTGGCGCGGCAACTTGCCTCCGCCCTTTTTGCTCCAGTCAAAAGTCTGGGGACCATCTGTTTCACGAAGGTGTTCGACATGTGTGGACCTGGTACACCGGGGACCAAGGGCGCGCCCTTGACCAACCACTTCTTCCGAGAATACACCGGTGTTCTCTGACATCAGGAAGAGGATGCGTGGGACGGTAAACCCTCTGGCGAGGTTTATTCGAGACGATGAAGTCCGAGAGTCAAAAGGACTATCTGTGCTTCCGGTGGAAGATTGCAGTTGGCTTCTATTACTGTAGATTCCCGACTTGGGAGCGAGGGAGACAGCTAATTATGACTTCAGATATCTTCTTTTTGGAAAAATAGGGGTCTCCCGTTTTCTAGGACACTTGGAATATTCTATTTTAACCCTTCGCGAACTTTGCTGTGCCAAAATAGAAGGGAGAGGAGCAGAATCGTCACCGGAACCTGGATTAGACCTACTTTACAATTTACGAGAAATTAGCAGCACTAAATAAACCGAATAAACAAGTTGCCCGAATAAAATAGAATATAGCAGAACACACTAGAATATACCAGAATATACTTGAATATACTAAAATATATCAGGATACACTAGAATATAGCAGGATATACTTGAATATAGTAGAATACGCTAGAATATACCAGAATATACTTGAATATACTAGAATATATCAAAATACACTAGAATATACCAGAATATACTTGAACATACTAGAATATAGCAGTATACACTAGAATATACTAGAATACACCAGAATATACTTGAACATACTAGAATATAGCAGTATACACTAGAATATACTAGAATATACATGAATATACTTGAACATACTAGAATATAGCAGTATACACTAGAGTATACTAGAATACACCAGAATATACTTGAACATACTAGAATATAGCAGTATACACTAGAATATACCACAATATACATGAATATACTATACTTGACTTGTTGCGTTCAGTAACGCTGTAAATATTTTCGTATCTCGATCGATGGTGAACTTTGTATCGAAACCACTAATAAGACTGAAAGAATTTTTCTTACTGATTTAATTGCGACTTTACAATACTGTGACACCACTCGTAATTTCCACTCGTCCGTGTCTCAATTTTGATTGCGAGGCTGTTTCCGTGAACATTTGCGAAAGAGAACGAAATGGATGGTTACGCATGCTCTATAAGCTTTCTCGCGGAAAAAATGCTCCAACATCCGAATTACCGATTCGCCGCGTCAGCCGGGCTCGAGTTTTCCCCGAGTTTGACGTAGCCGGGGTCTTAAACTCGTCTCGAACTTTCAGCCGGAAAATACAAAAGGCGTCGAGGTAGAGTCCCCGCGAGCTGTGAAGGGCTCCGTTTGCGAGGAACAAAGACGTCGAACGGACGGCGACAGAGACAGAGAGACAGTGGAGTTTTCCCAGGTAGACGGAGAGAATGGATGAGAAAAGGAGGGAAATTTTTCCGAGAGTCGACGGATTGTGCTGGCTCATTGGGACGTGCAGGAGGCGCGCTCCACGGCTCGCTCTCGCTCGGCCATTCTCTTCTCTCCTCGACGGCTGGCGAAAACGTCGCGGTCGCTCGTTGAGCTTGTTAAAAGAACGGGAAGAAAAACAATGGCGACCACCAACACCGCCGCGGATCCTCTTAAACGGGGACACTTGAACTTCCGGCTCCTGCGGTCGCCTCGCGCCGCGCCGTAATCACTTTAATGCGACTGCTTATTATTTTAATGCGCCTCGGGCGACGCGGTGTCTTCGGAATCGTTGAAAATAGACCTCGTGAAAAATCAACGGTACTCTGACCCGTTTGACTCGACTGAACAGCCTGGAACGTTAGAAATTGCGAAATCAAATTTTTACAAGGGCATCTATTTGAGAAATTGCTAATAATTGTTTTCGCGAAGCGTTACACCTTATGTCGGGAGAGTTTTATATGTCCACGAACAAACAAAGTGAGAAGAAACTAATTAATAAAGTGCACGTTGTCAAATGTAGTATAATTTTTGCTTGAAACATTTTTCTGCGTGACGAACTGTCTCCGTGCAGTTCGAAGCGACAGAGTCGAGTGACTCACTGTGTACACACTGTTAACGAGGATGTTGAACAAATGACACACGGCGAATTTTAATGGTCCTTAGTTGTGAAAGAGCTTACGGGGTCGGATGAGGAGAATCTTCTTCAAACATGGTTGATGAAATGTCTCTGAATAGCAAATGATTCCAAACATCTATGCAAACTACAGTGTTTACTCGATATATGTCGACAACACGGGTCTAACCAGGGACATATATCGGTTAGAATATTGATACAGGACAGAAAAGGACAGTGAAACTTCTTGACCCCTCACAGGGTATACCCCGCGGCAGTGGGGATAGTTCTGGGACTTTTATCCCCTAGACATTCGGGACATATATCGAGTAATGACTGTACGTACTTTTGAACAGCGTCTCATGAAAGAAGCGTCGATCGACAGGGACCCCACTCGCGAGCAGAAGACTTTTATTCGATTCTATTCTCCGGGTATGTTTGCCAACGAGAATGCGAATTCGCGCGAGCATTCGCAAACTAGTTATCATTGAAATCACGTGGGAAGCATTAACCGGAGTATGTTCGCATGCGGGCGTCGTCGAAAATCGTGCGAGTGAATCGGAAACGTCAAGCCTGGTTTTTGCGGGAGTCTGGTTCATTGGCATTCACCGTAGCCGTCGGCCTCGAGAATTAATATCGTCGATATCCAGAGAGCTTCTGCGTTTCGCCTCTCGAACAGCCTCGAAAACGGTGTCCGTTCATCCGGTTTCTAATTAGATCGCGTTGTCCGCGAAATTTCCGCTCTGAAAACCGATCGGAACGCCGCCGCGCCGTGTAGTATGTACCGATGTATCCGCCGAGCATAGGAGATTGAATACGTCATCGGATGTTTCGCAAGACGTCCGCGACGGATTATCGTCGACAGGCTTCGATTAATTGCATCCTATCGCGTTTCTTGCGCGTCGCGAGCCTCGTTCGTTTTGCAGGCCGGACCCGAGACCGTGTGCGTCTATCGCCATTAAGACCGGTTACTCGCTCGAGAAAATTAACCCCTCGGTCGCGAACGCGATTATCGGATCGGCCGCGCCGGTTTCGACAGCGAAAAAACCGGGGCCGATATTGAAAGTCGTTTCGCCGATTGATATTGCTTGTGGGACGACCCCGAGGATGCGATTTACTTTTATTTTAGCCGAGGTGAAAACGTTCGTCTCGATTGGCTTTTTCCTTTTCTCGGTCCACCCGTTAATCATCGACCATTCGTAAACGATAACGGGTTGCTTTAATTTTTCTTATGGCTTCTTCTGTATTTTACAGTTTTCATAACGTCGCCACATCTTGCAGGGTAAGTTTGCGAACGTGTATTATGTATTGTCTTTTTATAATCTCTTTGGCAATCGTTGCCTTCTTCTCCTTTTATTCTGGATCAATCGCAGGCCGTGCGACCCAACGACACCTGCCTCGATAACAGTACAGTGATTTCTCTGTATATGTCGCCGTTTTTCCGTAGGTGGCATTGGGATAGGTCTGAATATGTCAGAATGATCGAAAGCAAATGGTATGCGTAGACAGTCTAAAAAGGTGATCTTTGAGGCATTTTTAGAAAAAAGTTTGATTAGGATACATTAATTTTTGTTAGTTTTATACGCCCTCGAATGTGGAAGGAAATAGAGTAAATTATAGGCATTTGATGCTTTTTTCTTTTAAAAGCTGTTGGAGCTTGATTGGAATGTGCTACCCCATTCACTCTATCAACCCCTTGGCATACAAATTAAATGGAGAGATCCTGCAGCCTTTACGTAAGCTTATTGGCAATATTTATTGTTAACCCCTTGCCGTACCTTTTAGCTCGGAAGAATTCGGGCCCAAGCGTCAATTCATGTTTGGTTCGAAATTTTGAATACGAGTCAGACTCGTGATATTTATGTTTGAAGTGATATTACGACTACGAACCTGACTGGCAATGTTAATGTTTACGTTTGGTCCGAAATTCTCATGACGAGCCAGACTCGTCAAAGTACGGCAAGGGGTTAACCAGACATTACACCCTCAGATTTTCATCTCTTTAGGTCAATACGAAATTCCCATAATGACAAAAACTTTAACTCTTTGGTCGACATAAAATATCATATTTAAAAGTTGTTCGCCGAAAACCGCAAGTTGCGCGAAAGATGGAGAAAGATTATGAAACAAAATGGCACTTATAATAATTCAATAAATGTATATCGAAATTTACTGGGTTTCAGTTTTCCTTAAAAATCGACACGAACTTTCCGGACAACCCAATAAATATCGCGGAATTCTCCCCACCACCGTGTACCCCTTGTGGGGTCACGAAGCTCGAGGAGTGTGAACAAAACACGGCTCGCGTATGTCTCCTGGACGATGCACGAGGCCGGCAAGACCCGTGTTGTTGACATATATCGAGAATTCAGTGTACACGACTAGATTATTCCCTCGTCGTCAACAATCAAGCGGAAACTAAGACATGGCCAGAATGATCAAAGAAATTGGTGCGACAGGTCTCGCTAACAAGGTCGCGACACGGTGATCTCCGTCTCGCGCAATAAATCCGCGAGAACCGTCGGACGATACTCGGTCAAACGTCGAGGCGATTGCGTCACCGTTGCGAGTTGCAACGGGCGATCACTCGGTGATCAGTGATTAAAGCTGAAATTGGAGCGCGAAACGTTGGATTTCCGGCTGTCGGGCAGGCCGGGCCCGTGGATTAAAAGCTACTAGGAATCGATAATACGTGCGGCAACGTCCTTTGACGCGATTTACCGCGGTGAGAGAGAGAGAGAGAGAGAGAGAGAGAGCTGGCTTTTTGCGCGGGCGTGCGCGCCGTTCTGCGTTGCTCTGCGCCGCTCTGCGCTATTCCGCGCGGCATGAATAAAAAGCCTCGGTGTGCCGGGGATCGTTACGCGGCCGAGCGGGGATTAAAGCCGGCAAAAAATCAAACGGCCGGACTGCATATTCGCTTTGACATCGCGATTCTCGCGACGGGGGGCCCCCGACGACCATGTGCAGCGGCGTAGCGCAACGACGAGGAGCATAAACGCGCGCGAGTGCAGCGTTCTAGTCCACTAACCCCGCGGTTTGTTGGATTAAATCCGGCGCATTAGGTATCGGGTATCGAGAGGACGCGGACCGGGACTCTCTTTCAGATCTTTTGCCCGGTAGTGCAACGGTGAAAACAAGCGCCCCCGTTGACGAGGGAAACCGTTACCGGCAACCAGTCGCGCGAATCAGGTCTCTGTCGTCCGCTCCGTTGACGGAATGCGGTCCTACGGACAGCTTTACTGCTCGCTCCCCCGGACAGCTCGAGCGAGGATGGCAGTCTCTCGTGTTACCGGTCACGATAGAACAGTCTGATAACCGTCCATCGGCTATCGACACACTAAATCCGCAGGCCGTCTCAACCCTTTGACGGCCCAAAAACAAATTTCCCGTCGTGTATTCCGCAACTTGTTGGAACTTCACGGCGGATCTTTGCGCAACATGAAAATTGTCTTCGTCGACCGCAAGAGACTATTTTTGCTTTAACCATTTTGGGTAGATTAAGTGCAAAATTTCATCCGATTGCAATCTTCGCGAAAAGAAATACGTGTACCTCCCGCGTCTCGCGATGAATGCAGATTTTCATAAATTTTTTTGCCCAGTGAGGAATATTCATTACAGGCTCGAATCCAGTAGAAAAATCGATCCCGAAGAGATCGACGGACACTTTCGACGCCCGGGAGCCATCCAGAAGAGTTCGCTCTCCGGGTTCGAGGAGTTACAGCATCACGGTTCGACGTGTCAATAGCGCGATCGAGGATTTAAGTTGTCCGGGATCCGCGAGTTACGGGATTATCGGGTAACTTTCAGAGCAGAAACGCCGCCGGTCGGTTGGTCCGCGGCCTCGGGAGCATCCTTCAGACTTTCAGATGGATATACGTAGACGCGAGCGGAGTAGTTTCACGAGCGAACGGTAGCTGTACGAGTTCGCAAACAGCGGAACCAGTTCCTCTCCTCGAAGCATCCTCCGCCTGGCTCGCCGCGCGGCCCGGTTTCCATCGGCAGCTGCTGGTCCACTTTTAGCGAGAACAATGGGGCCATAAATTCCTCTGCACTCAAGGAAGAGGAGGAGGGGGTGGAGGAGGTGAAGAAGGATCTCGTAATCCCGAATCGATTCCCAATAGAAAACAGAAAAAGAGAGTGAGAGAGAGAGAGAGAGAGACATTCGGAGATCGAGTCCGTAGATCAAAGCTTCATACGACGACGAACGCGAAGAGCGAGATGGAGCGAGAGAGTTTCGCGAGCTCTTCGAGGGAACAATAACGCGGCTGTGCGGTCCGCTTTCCGGCGGAAGTGGCCCGAGTGTAAACAAGAACGGTCCTCGAGAGAAACAGAGAGGGGGGAGATCACGGTCCTGTTTTCGCGTGGTTCCAGCTCCATTCCGCTCCGCATCGGTCTGCAACGCTCTGCAACGCTCTGCAATGCTCCGCCCTGCTCGGCGCCAAGCGACGTTTCATTTTCCCCCGGACTGCTCTCGCTTGCTTACGCTTCATGCTCTACTTGTCGAGAACCGGAGTCGCCCTCTTGGCTTGAGCAGAGCGATGCAGAGCCGGCCCGAGCGGTGCGGCGCGGAGCGGAGCGGAGCGTTCTCGCGCGGCTTTGTTGCCTGCTCCAGTTCGGCGCTATTAGTCCGCTGCGCCCGGGGAACGCGGGTAACGCGATCGCGAGCGCGTATATGCGCACCGTGAGCAACGGGGATGGGATCAAGTTCAATATGTACTCACGAATCCCCGGCAATTCCAATAGGCAGTCTCGTTTCGCGGGTTTCGAATATCGCTTGCAACTAGACCGCGGATTTTACGCGGCCGCGCGACATACATCGCCGGACGGAAAACAGAGACAGCCGGACACGGTACGGGGGATTTTCAATGAGTCAAAACTGGCCGTGATTTGGTCAATTTTAGTGTTGCTCGGCGAGGTTCTTCATGGAACTCTCTTTTCGTTCAGAGTTGTTTGATTTTACACGAGATTTCATTCTAGACTGCAATTTTTCTGAAAATGTAATGCGGTCAATTAATTTTTTTGCGGGCTCTAAATTAACGATGATCGGGAAAAGCACATTTTTCTCCCGTATGTCTAAATTATTATAAACAAAATTTAATACAAAATGATAGAAAAGAATTTAATACTCCTCCGAGATGAACTAAAATTCGGAACTTCCGAATCGATGAACTACCCCCGTGGTTCGCATGATTCAGAACGGATCGGAGGACCGCAAGGTGCACGGAGGATACTTTATACCGTCGCGATTAAGCGAAGCCTCCGCCGAGAGATCGAAGAAGGCATTCGATCCAGGCTAAACAGTCGCCAGGACGTTTAATTGAAACAGGATTATTAAAATATCTGCTTACGGTTCGATCGGATCCAGTTACGTTAGGAATCCACGCAATCCTGCCACTCGTCGGCCTCGCTCTCCGTCGCGGAATTACTGCTCAGGAATTCGAGGAAGATCGACGACGACCGACGACGACCGACGATTTTATCGTCCCGAGGAATTTATTAAAAAAGAAGATGGGAAGGCGACATCCTCCGCTCACGAGACGGATTTCAGACTCCGTTCTCTACTGTATCATTCGCGTTCCTCGATCGATTCCCTTCTTATTTATCTCTCTATTCGACTTCCTCGTCCTCGGCTTCGGATCGACTGTTTCCGTTTCACTGGGGAAGACGAGTCAACTCGTTCATTTTCGGTTTCTGCTTGATTTTGCGAATGATTCTTCCATTTTATTGTATCGTAGTGTCCATATTAGTGTGGACTGCACTGTATTTATGAGGGTCCTAACAAAATCTTCTTCTTCTTCGTTTCCGTTTCACTGGGGAAGACGAGTCAACTCGTTCATTTTCGGTTTCTGCTTGATTTTGCGAATGATTCTTCCATTTTATTGTATCGTAGTGTCCATATTAGTGTGGACTGCACTGTATTTATGAGGGTCCTAACAAAATCTTCTTCTTCTTCGTTTCCGTTTCACTGGGGAAGACGAGTCAACTCGTTCATTTTCGGTTTCTGCTTGATTTTGCGAATGATTCTTCCATTTTATTGTATCGTAGTTTCCATATTAGTGTGAACTGTACTGTATTTATGAAGGTCCTAACAAAATCTTCTTCTTCTTCGTTTCCGTTTCACTGGGGAAGACGAGTTAACTCGGTCATTTTCTGTTTTTGCTTCATTTGACTAATGATTCTTTCATTTTATTCTATCGTAGTTTTCATATTAGTGTGAACTGTACTGTATTTATGAAGATCCTAACAAAATCTTTGTAAATACCGGGTTATTTCACGAGTCCTGTTGAAAACATGATCCGCTGAACTGAGAATGAAATGTTGGTGGTGCAACGCGTCCACGTCGAAAAGTCGCCGGAAAATCGTCGCCGGGACGATTGGAAGACACTTTGGCGGGCCAGGTGGCTGCATCAGGCCTTTTTCCAACGATGTAGCCGCGTGCCGGCATTATCGTCCGCCGAAACTAGCGTGCAAACGCAATTTCGTTCGTTTTATACGTATAACGATTCGCTGATCGCGGCGAACGTTTCAAAGTGCTCCAGAAGCGGCGCGGCGGCAATTTATCGGCTAACCGTAACGCGTTCGAGGGGATTCGCTGTGCTCCCCCGTACGCTGCACATTTCCATCCTTTTCCACCGTTTTTTCCTTTTTTTTTCGCCCCCGCCATCAGAAGAGCCGGCGAAAAGACTCGATCGGCGATACATGTTCGAAGGGCACTCCTGCCCGCGTCCTCGAAACCGTGTAAAACGATCTGCAACCGATCTGTCCGCTGGATTTCTGCATAACTGACAACTACATCGGCAAGCAATGATCAGCTTCTAACGAGGCCACGCAGGAAATTATCCACAAAAACTCTCTCGTGTTCGTTGCTACCATACATAGTTCGCTCTTTTGAGTACAAAAAGCGCTGAATCGCTTCGAAATCGTTTAACGTAGGTAATAGTTTGAACAGCGACGATTAATTCTTAAATGACCTTGAATGACCTTGGAAGGTCAACGTATTATAGTACATTGAAGTCGTCCTGAAACAGGCCACGCGCCTGTGTGAATAGAAAGCATGCTGTATGAAAAATGATCTACGACCACCGTAAGATGTCCTTCCAAAAATAACAAGATAGTAATCTTGAATTAGTTTGACAAATAATTGCGTACGAAACTATAAATGGACTCCTTTCCTTTTCCATGTTTCACCGTATTTTGTAGGTCCATGTACCACCATGTACTACATCTTGCACCAATTGAGCAAGAGATTCAATTAGAGGCGTCTGCAAGAAGTATCGCGAATATAAAATGCAGGTGATTACTATCCCCTGGTAAATGAAAAGGTCAACAATTTCGAACTCCGGTCCTGTCGAACCGGGTCGGCACGAGCGGGCCCGGAGTCTTTTAAAGACGATCCCTGCGAGAGTTTGGCATACTTCGATGATAGAAAGCCGTGAGATTCCGTTAGGAGCGGAAGACGATTGCTAGGCAAACTATCCGATGGCTCGAGTGTCTCTCTCGCCTGGAGCCGACTTCCCGGTACGCGTCCTCTACCGTAGAGTCCACGCAACCATCGGAACAAAGAGGAATCCGTTTAACACCCGATTCTTTCGAAACCCGCCGCGCCGCGAACAATCGGCGCGGTGTCGCGCTCGCTTTCGAAGAATAGGCGACCGCCGGCCTAACAGGCTCAATTAAATCCTCGAGCCGCTCTCGGAGAGCCACTGTTTTCATGCCACCGGTGGAAACATAATGGCCACGATTGTGAGCCGTGGGGACTCGGTAATGCGACGTGACAGCGCAACGACACCGTGACGGAGTCCCAGTCGCGCAGGTAGCCTCCGCCGCGTCTCTCCTTCTTTCACATGATTTTTCTTTTGCGCACATCGAAAGTACAGTTTCTTAAAAACACGCTCCTAACACTTTGCAATCGTACTCGAGAAAATATGGATCGTTCGGTGTGACGCGTCGGAGGCTGCAGAAAATCGAAACGTCGAACGCACTTTTGGACACGGTTGTTGTGATATTTTGGAGACCAGGCGAACTCAAATTCTACAGACGTCTTCGGGACATGCGTGGCTTCTGTCGGGAGCGCTATCGTGCCAAGGGAAAATTTTTTCTGATTTTTACAGTGATTTATACAGTGATTTTTGTATGTATGTCGCCAAGGCCTGGATGATAAACGTCGCGGAATTATCCCCACTACCGCGGGGCCACGAAGCTTGAGAAGCCTCGGAGGCCTCCTGGACGATACACGACGCTGGCAAGACCCGTGTTGTTGACATATATCGAGAACTCGCTGTAAATTACTGGATAGTACATATCTCAAAAATCTAAGATTTTGAAATAATTTTAAACAAGGATAAAATTAAAAAAGAAATACTTCCAAGCATACGATTAAAAATTTACTGAATTATTAGAACGAAGAGCACTTGTATGCTTGCGATAAAAAATGTGCCTGATTGATAAAATATTTACTAATTTCTTATCCAATTTAAGTGTTTGAAGAATAGAGCTATGCAGGCAAAAGCTCATCAGATAGGCGTCTTTCTCTCTCTCTCTCTCCCAGCAGGCCGGGCATTCCACAGGATATTAGGCGAGGGTTGAGAACCACGGCGGCTCCTTTGTATGTCGGTCAGCACGCGTAAGTGGCGAGTGGAAGCGAGCATATACGGCGACGGTGGTTCTGCCGGCCGATAAGTGCACCGAGAAAACGTACGAGGCGAGTGTGTACTTTCGCCACGGCGATTAACCTCCCGCCACCTTTTTATTTTGCTCTCCGGGAGAGAGCGTCATTCGGGGCTCCTTTGTCGCGGCCGCGTGAAAAGAATCCTCCCTTTTTACGAAGACCTCGGAGCTCTTCCTCTTCTCCTCGCGAGGACCGAGTGCCATTACGAGGCAGGACGACGTAAATAGTCGTCCGATGCGCGATCCTCCTTCGATCCACGTGCTCGATCGATCGACCGGGAAACAATGGCCAGCGCTCTGGATTCAAATCAGGGTGCTGGACAGGATCGCTCGTCCTCGGCGCATCGTCGCTTTGGACTATCTCTTTTTCTGCGAGAATCGTTCTACACACGTTGCACATTCGTTGCACATTTGTTGCACATTCGTTCTGAAACCCCGTTGCATTTCACTCTGGCTGTTCCATTGTGGTGCTTGAACCTCTTTTAAACGGTTTTCAAAATGGCTTTTATCTTTGTTTTGTGTAAATAGATGTAAGAGAATGTTGAAGGAGCAAAAGTTTAATTACTTTAGGAGTTTTATTGATCATCCCTAGTAAGAAGTATTTATATCTATCATCCCTAGCAAAGAGCTTCGCTGTCGTTTTCTATGTTAGGAATGGATCCAAGAATAGTATCTCCTGTTCGATATACGTCCCTGGCTAGACCCGTGTTCTGGACATACGTCGAGTAAACATTGTACATACTGACATATAACTACCAATATATCAGAATTTTTAAAGGAAGAAACAAATTTTTATTTGGTCAAGTAACAGTTCAAATCGAACAAAGCTAGTCTGAAAATTGTTTCGAATTACGAACAAATCGAGCGGAAGCGGGTTAATTTTCAGGTGGTTCCATGCAAAGTCGAAGGAAACTAGTTCGCCCCGACACGACAATGTTACGGCACTGTGGCACAGCGCGACCATATGGCAGTGTCGACGGTGTCGCAGCTCGCAGCAACACCTGGCGCGAGAGCGTACTTCTGTTCTTCCCCACGGCGAAAAGGATGATCGCTCGTCGCCGAGGACCGGGGTCCGAGAGGCATTCCGGGCACGTAACGTGGCCTCGCGAATGCGAAATGACACGGCCGAGAAATAATGAGGTGGTCATGGGAAATGGCGATGCCCGTAAATCCCTCCGGAGTGTCGCTCACCATTATGTTTTATGGGTTTCAATTTCCTCGGGCCGCGATTTCCACCTTCGCCCCCGCGTTCTCCGGACTCGAAATTTCGAGGCTCGCGCCGCGCGTGTCCCATCGTTTCTCATATTTCACGCGGGGTCCGCTACCCCCTCCCCCCCCGTACCACCTCGCGCCGTGCCCTCGCCCCGACATCAATTTTAATTAGCACGCTTCGGTGAACTCTCGCTCGGCTCGTCCGCTCGGTGCCGATCCTCGGCTCTTCGGAGGCGGAATTCAATCGATAGGACACTCGCCATCACCTAGTTTGCCAATTTACAGGTTGCCAAGCGGCGAGGGGTGGACTCGGACACAGCGTGCTCCGGTTTCAAAGAAATTTTATTGGCTCTAGGCATTTGGCTACAGGATGTGGAGCCCATTGCTTCTTCTTGATCGTTGAGCGTGCTTATTCATTTCTTTTCTCACTTTTAGACCACTTAAATTTACGTATTATTCGGGGGACAGGGGGTGATTCCACATAAAAAGAAAATAAATAATCCTACTTCCTGCATATACTAAAACACGCGTCGAACGAAAAAATTATATTTATTACCTCCCGTCCGGGTTTACTGTCTCCACTAGGTATGTACTATTCCCTCCATAACGTCGCATTCTTGAGATTCTCAGGGACAATGGAAGCAATTTCCCGTCCGCCTTTATTGACCAGCAACTGACGACCCTCCTCACGATCGGTAGCATCGGCAGGACAGTGTCGCACGGTTACGGAGTACAAGCAAGACCACCGGGGTCTCTATCATCGAATCAGCGATCCGGCGCGGAAGCTTCGAACCGCTAAGCCTCTTGGTCCGTTCTAATCCAGCGGCGCCGATAAACTAGGCTCTCGCGGGTAGTCCGCTGCTAATAAAATAGAGAATATTCCCGGGGCCCGATAAAGTTCGGCGTGCTCAGAAATTCTGTCGGGAGCCGGAGCGCTCAGCAACGGGGAATCCGGTGAGTCGTGGCATCCGCGAACAAGCCAACGAGCAGAGCAGCCTCTAGAATCGAGAGGGTAGGTGGGGGTGGGTGGTGGTACGCTCGAAGAAAAGTCTCCAACGTGATTCCATTAGTTTCCACTAGGGAAGCTAGGACACACCCACGGGATCGGGCAAAAGGGGGCAATGATTCTTCTCGCAAACTGCCGGAGAAGTTCGCCCGGTGAGTCGGGGACACTTGTACTCGGCCGAAAACACGTAAATAAAGCCCCCGGCACAGAAAACCGGTGTTCCGGGGGGTAGGGGGTGGGAATTCATGGCGGAGACCGGAGGAAAGGAAGGAAGAGAAGAAAACCCCGAGTTACCCGGAGTGACGGCCACCGCAAAAAGGAAGACACGGCGGCGCGGCGCGAGAACCGAGCCAAGAAAAATCTCGACGCGCTTTTCAACGGCGGAGAACGCCCGCGAGAGAGCACGCAAGCAAGAGTTCCACGCGTCGAATAAAGGTGTCTTTTTACGGGAAACCGAGCACCCGCGAAGCGACGAGAAGCGCCACAACAGCGACAAGAGCAATAGCAACCGAGTATTTTTCGGCGGACCGGCAACTTTCGCCAACCGCCCCTTTTTCCACCCACCAACCAACTCCCGACAGTGCTACAATGAGATCGTGCCGGCTCGAGGGGGTTGAAAGGAATCATGCGCCAGCCCCGAGCGCCGGAAAACCCGAGCGAGACTCGGTTATGAAATATACAGATAAAGACGAGACGAGAAACGCCGCATTTACCGGCCAGCTTCGGAAACTTCTGATTCCGAGAGTCCTTCGGTTTTGGGAGGTCCTCTTTTTGCGGGACGTGTCCTTGCATCGACCTCCTTTCTCATCGGCCCTGGTATCCATTGCTTCTGATATTTTTCTTTATTTTTTTGTGGAAATTAACTGACGAATATTTTCTCTATCGATTTTAAAGAACAGAAACGGAATTTCTTTCTTCCTTGAGCTTAATGAGTTGAGAATAATAAGCAAGGTATTATATAGTAAGAAAATAATAAGCAAAATAATAAATAAGCTTTATTTCAAATTAGGTATTTCAACTAAAAATTTGTAGAAACGCTTTATTTATTGTGCTTGTGCGACTTCTATGTGCATCAGTTTATAAACGCAGATATTATTGGTTTTTGTATTTCAGTAATAACCGTGAAACAAATTAATGAATTATCAATACTATTATTGCTATTTGTAAACACGTAAATAAGCATCGACATTTGGTTTAGGTAACAGAATTTTATGCGTTGCAGCTGGCTAATTAATTTTGCACATGGTACATTGTAATATATATAACGATGACATTGGCAACCAGACATGATTGATGTTTTGAATGTCATTATTTATTCAGCTTATTAATCGCATTCGCAGCTAGGATCATCAATAATTCCCATACAAGGTAATGACGCATTTAAATCGTAATGACCCGGATTGAATTAGGATTCGTGCGTACGCGGTGCACAAAAGTCTGCAAACAAATGATCAAAAGTCCGATTTAATGCTCATGTTATTTCGAATTTATGGAAAGTGCCACTGTACGCTAGATTGGATATTTTCCGGAGTACAAACGTAACATGCTTTTCTTGATTAAATTCTCACATTGAACAGTGCAATACCTGATCTCATTTCCTACAGAAAATTGCTGCATTGTGTCCATCAATGGAATGCGATAAAACCAGTTCGCCCCCGCGAAAGCTTCGTATAAAATGACAAGTGTTCAAAACTTCAAAAAATCCTTGGAAACACGTTCGTATATCACCGAAGAGAACAACGTACTCAAATTCCCACAAAATTTTAAATAATACCGTGTTCGATTTCGCGTGGGACTACCCGAATGCGTTCGCGCGGACCAGGGAACAATAAAATACCCGGAGAAAACGCCCCCTAATTTCAACGTCGATAAACTCGGCGGAATAAACGGAAGAAACCGGAAACGCGGAGGAAGGAAGATCGGCGACGTAGGAAGACGTCGGAGTCTTCCCGGGCAAGTTCCGGTCCCCGGTCTGAATATGTATTAAAACGAAGTGCGGCGGGATCACACCGGTCAGCACTATTTCGCGGCAGGGTAATACCGCGGAGCTATTCGACCGTCGACACGACCGGTGTTCTCTCCGTTAACTTCCCTCGGACGCGGTGAATAAATTTCCGAAGGCCCGTAGTCCCGTCTCTCGTTCCTTTTATTTCGAATTTCCCGCCCACTCGACGGGAGCCGGACGTGGATTGGTACTCGACCACCGAAACACGGTGAATTTCGTCCGAATTCGAATTTCATCGTGCCACTCGGCTACCCCTGATAATTGAAGGGGATTCCCGCTAGGAGAACAGGAGAACTCGATCTTGCCCCTCCCTTCTTTTCGCCCCCCAATGGTTATTTTCGGACGAGACGGGACGATACCGGTTTTATCGGGCCACTCGATTCGTAACACAATTATGCGACTGCATGCTCCGGCCGCTTTGCCGGAGAATTTAAATGGCTGCGATTAGCACGCGTTCCCACCCTGTTCGCGGCTTCCACGACTGTTCCGAGCGAAAGTGAACTTTCCTGTTCTATTACGCTCCTTTTTGTAGGGATCGATCATGTGTCCAGCTGAAGATTGAATGCATCTTTCAAGTTTTTAATAGAGAAATTGTTCGACTCGTTCGGAGTCCCTTTTTTGATATAATTTTTCTGTTCTTTCTATACTCGGTCGATTTCCGTTAACTCTTTGTTAAAGTTTGATTGACACATTTGTGACAATTTTCTGATTGAAATGAGTTCAAACACGATATGCGTTATATATATATATATATATATATAATTTAATTATTTAATGTTGCTTCAACATCAAAGGTCATTAGCAACACGGTACATTTTCTTACAATATATTATATCATATTTGTATCCTTGATATACTTGGCAAGACCGGCGATATACTCCTTAGAACTTAACAGAATGGGTAAGGATCTAGGCAACTTAGCATTTTTCCTTTCATTTTCATATTTTTTGTATGTTTACTTGTTTAATTGACGATTTAGTAGAACCTCGTTTATCCGAACCTCACGAACGCGTTTCACATGTAGATAGTTGGAACTAAATGTAGATACAATGTAATCTTGTTACAACTTATCATAGCCGAAAGAATGTTATAAAAATCGTGGAAAAGGGTGGGTAGAACGTTCGAACCGATTTCAAACGCGAGGTCCGAGTGGAATAATGCTTCGAACGGCGCGCGAGGGTTAAACACGCAGGGTAGAAGAGCGGTGCCACGACTTCAGGTTCCTCCCGTGATGCCGCAATCGTAGAAAATGTGGTATGGGGTTTCACGGGTCACGGGAGCAACGATGAGGTTTCGATCGCAGCCCCTCGGCCTGCCGGGCGTAACTACCAGCCAGGAGGTTCAGCAAGGATTTATCGGGCATCGACGGAAACTTAATCGCATACGAGAGAGTAGAGAGAGCGAGCGGGTGGTCGGTGAAATACGAAACTTCGCGATTCGCCTTAATTTCACGGGATGAGAGAAGCCCGTTGCGGATCTCGTGCAGGGAACGGGAAGAGGGGGAAAGAGAGGCAGAGAGCCGGGGATAAGAGGATAGAGAAAGCCACCCTCTAACAGGGGGGAGGAGGCGCAGCCAGTACACGTCACGATGATAAATCGAGCGAGAGAACTGCGGAGCCGGGAGGGGGAGAACCGGAGAGAGAGCATGGTCACCCTAGCGAGACACAATCTTTTCCTATTAGCCGCGCACGGAGCCTTAAAAACGTTGCCAAAAAAGGGGAACGGAAAAACGAGGAAAAGGATACGGCGACGCGGCGCCGTGAATTATTGCGCAGAGTTGCCGGGCCGCGCGAATTTAATCGGGTGCGAGCCGAAAAATATTTCCACGGTGCCCGGGACCAACCTAAAAATTCTGTTACCCGTCCCGCGCAACTAATTTTAATAACTGCGACGCGGTTCCGTCGCCGACGCGATGAAACGACTGCTGCGAACAACCCGCTCCGCAAGATCCGCTCAATTTTACCGCGCGGGAAATTCAAACCCGAAGAAGCGACCTCTCTACCAGTTTTGACGACTGTAGTAATTATGGTTTTCTGCACATCTGTACAAATTCAACCCTCTGTGTGAATGCAAAAGAAAATAATAACCAGTACATTGAACGATCTCGAGTCATAGTTAGAGCTTGAAAGCGCGAACCCTCCACACGGTCCAATACCGTCGCCGCACTTAGGAGAGATTAAAAGCGAATTATTTTCGCCGGCGCGGCCGCGAAAATTCGTCTCTGAAATAGGAGTTCGCATAAACGTCCGCGGTTTAATAACGCAAAACGAGCCAGCGAACGCGGAGGATAATGACAAATAATTTGCGGTAATAACGGCGCGAGGATCCGAAGTAGGGGAACCGTCGGCGAAAGTGTGCTCGTTGCTTTAGAACGCGTTCCGTAGACGGTTCACGGTCACGTGTCGGTTAGCCGATCCTCGAGTCCCACGGTTGTTACAGAGTGTCTTTTGATTACGGTGTATCAATCTTCCCGCGACTGGAGAACTCGTCCCATCGACGGGACGGCCCGATATTCGCGCTCGGTTTGCGATAAACGCGACACCGTTCGCGAGAACCACTATAATTATCGTCCCCGTATAGGGAGTCCGAGGGAAAAAAAAACCGGGGCAAAATCGCGTAGGGCGAGAGCAGGGTTTCCATGGGATATTAGCCCGCGGTTCGCGTTAATTCACTTACAAGCGAGGCACGGTGTAATCGGCCGCGCGAAACCGCCTCCGTGCTCGCTCTAATAATAATAAGCGCGATCGGTCCACCGAGCGGTTGTCCACCAATTTATTACAGTCATAATCGTGAATATGGTCGGCGCTGTCGCGGCCAACGACAATTTATTACCGCTATCGTTATTACCAACGACTCCAGAGACGCATGTACGCGCCGCACCGGTGCGCGGTGTGCTGCCGTTGCTGTCCGTAGTCCCATAATCATCGTTACGATCCTCCGCGGAACCCGATCAGCGCGGGGACTGGACTACGCGGGATAAGAAACGGCTGAAAAATATCGACTCCGTTTCAGCCATAACTTCTCCACGGTGATTACTCGTCAGCATCGTCAGCGCTACCTCAATTACAGCGGAGGGTTGCGATCGCACGACTTTTCAACGCGTTTAGCTCTAAATTGGCTGCTGATGACTGCGAACGCATTAATCGTGCCGCGTTAGTCGTAAATAGATGACCGTTTTTATTAGAGTTCACTTTCTTCGTGCCGCCGCGCCGTTATCAACGACTCCCATTAACAAGTAGTTGACGGACCTCGAATCGCGTCTGACGTTTAATTAATCTTTTTCGAAGGTAATAGAACTCAACACCTTCGGAATTGCGCGTAATTGGAAACGATAAACTCTGCGAATAAAATTCACTTTAAAGCCACTTTGTTCGGTCGGTACTGTCGGTGTTGAATTTATGGGTAATTATTTTTTAAGAGCTGCTGCAAAATACAGCGAGAAGCAACAAAGTGTAATACCGTGAAGCGAAAAGATTTTTCACTTTCGCGGGTTCTCTGATCCGCGCTTTGTGTTCCGCAAGGCTGCTGCACAGTCTCAGAGGAAAACGGTATAATAATAATAGTTTCGTGGTTTTTTGGGGCGGAGGCGTGAATCATCGCCCATTTGTTCGATCCCGGTCGGCAGGAACGCGATAATTTACCTGTCCGAAAATCCAGAGAGACCCGGGCCCGAGTGATTCATCGATTTCGCGCGCAGCATCGCGAAGAACGCGCTTCGTCGAATCAGCGAACTCCAAATCCGCAGGCCACTAAAGAGGATGTTTAAAATGTTAACATAGCGTGAACGGTGCACTGCGACGTGTCCGTTTGCTCTTAATTCCCCCGAGCCATCGCAAATTGAGTAATAAATTCGCGAATATACTCGAGCGCGTTAAGAGTTTATCGATCGTAATATTTTTAGAATGTATAAATAGGCACACCTGAAAATAAAGTTTCAAAACATTCAGCCTCGCAGAAGGATACTAACAAGTGGACTGCGAACTTTTACGCGAGATAAAAATTGTCTGCGTTAACCGGCAATACACAGGAGCAATATTAATTGCTTCTCTTCAAGCACTCGAAGAACGTAAAACTAAAATAGTATTTTTAAATTGGGAGAGGAGTTTAAGAAGCAAGTCTGTTTTAGAATCCTCTCATATTTCCAACGCGTCGCAAATAAATAAACTCTCCAGCCTCCAGCAATTAACCTAGAAAACGTTTATTTCGCAGAAAGTTTGCAGCGGAGAACGTGAAAGATGCGAATCATCGGTGGGAAAACAAAAGACGTCGATTGACGTCTCCCTTCCGCACAACGTTAAAAACTTGACGTCGCGGACTCGCAACCGGCTTTCCGCCGCTGCGTCGAGGCTTTCACGTCCGTCGAAAAAACGGCCGGATTCTGGATTCGGAGCGGCGAAGCGGACAAAGACGACGCGCCGGGAGCAGCGAGAGAATGAATGTAGGCCTGGCCGAGGGGAAAACGGAGGAAGAGCCGCGGGACAAAGAAAGGAGAACCGTTTCTACGAGGCTGCCGGCTGCTGCCGTTGCCTCCGTATCCCGCGTATTGTCTGATCCGCGAGCGGAGCGTGCGGGATACGCTTGCGTCGGCTCAAACGCTTACCATATCATTTTTCTTGAGTTTCGAGATACACGAATCGTAAAACGCTTGCGAGAAGGAGAACTGGTCGCCGGGGAAAATTGAGGAGAGAAATAAACAGCGACGCACTGCGGGAAACGTCGAGGAAGCTTTCGGTCGGGACCATTATCGTAAAATTAGTTGGTAAGAGACACGCCGGTAAAAACACTGAGCCGAGAGGACACTGTGCGGATCAGAGATCGTGTAAAATCAATTTCTGATAAGGTAAAAACAGCCCTTAAAGTTGGGGGTTGAAATAGCACGGTTGAAGAGAACAGAACATTGAACGAATTAAATAACATTCTGCCCGGCCGAGTTCAGAAATCCATTTCGACGAGCGGTGATGACAATCGTTACTGTCGACAGAAAACGAAGACAAACCGACCGGAATTCGCGCGACTGGTCAGAATTAACGTTAATGGAGCAAAATCGCGAGGTGGGGGGTGGGGGGTCGGTCGTGGAATACGGAGCAATTTTATAGGGATTGCAGTTCCGTCTCGGCGAGCGTCCGAAGGTATAAAATCCGGCGAATCCGAGCGGAAAACCTCGAGCTCGGGCGCGTCTTTCCGCCGGCTCGGCGACTTCGCGAATATGGTGTATTGGTTCGAGTCGGCCAGGAAGCACACGCGCAGCCATGTATGCGCGTCTGGCGACAGTTTCGCTCCGTTTGGAATGCGTCCATTTTTCGGGAGTGTTCCCCGCCGCCGGGTTCCCAGAACGCCGATTGTAAAACAACGGGATCGAACGGCATAACGCGGCGTCGCGTCGCATCGCGTCGCGTCGACCAGCGTCGTCGTTCAGACGCGGCGGCTGATCGGCGGTACGTCCGTTTCTGCCGCTCGCTCTTCGCCGTTTTCTTCTTCCTTTCAATTTACGCCCGCCGTTTTTGTCCCGCAGCCAATTGTTCTCCTGGTTTACCCCGGGGCCGCGCGATCAACTCGCAAGAAAACCATCGGTCTTCTCGTTCGTGCCTCGGTCACGGACCGCGGGACACCCTATCTCGATCTTCCGGCGAAAAGAAAGAGAGAAATGCCCCTTTCTCGACGCACGTTCGCTGTTCCCCTGCAAAACTTCTGCTACGAGTTAGTCGCCGTTCCGAACTACGAGTGGCAAACAGTTGAACAGTCTGTTTTCTATTTTAGTCCGTAATATCGCAGAAATATTGGAGTCCGTGCAATGAAAAAAGTACGCATTTCGATTTGCTACAGGTGTTACTGTTTCGAAGTAACGAGCGTTCGAACATATTTTGCTTTCTAGGTAATGGTTAGCCAGCAATTTTCATCGCGAAACTTTGTTCGGTATTGCAGATTCAGTTCGAAGCACACGTCCCCGACCACGGTGGTCCGAGTTCTGGTAATGTTATCAAGCCGGAATCGTCGGGGGATGTTTTTCCCGAGGACTCGGGGGTCGGAAGAAATCGGCGCTTGATTACGTTTTCCTCTCGCGAGAGGAGGAGAACGAGGAAGCGTGCTCTTTTTCGTCGTGGAAATATCCCGGCGCGGCGCGGCGATAGAACAAATATCCGACTCATCCGAATAATTTGATCCCGTTAGGTCTCGAGTAAATCGAGGGGGTGTTGCGCTCGAGGGGTGCCGTCAAGGGGTAAAGAAATCACCGGCTGATTACGTTTCGCCGCGGCGAGAGACCGTCTCTCCCAGACCAGGCTCTCTCTGGGAAAACCGATTCAGTTTTCCCGTCTTCTTCGTGGGGAGGAGGGGAAGGGGGTGAGAGAGAGAGAGTCGATCCTCTCTCTCTCTCTCTCTCTCTTTCTCTGGATCCAACCCCGTCTTTAATGCCTGGCACTTTATCGCCGGGACGCTTCTCTTTCAAGTTTCTCGAATTTACCGCACGTTCACCTGGCTGGTTTTCGCCGCGGGGTCCCGACGATAAACACGCGGCCTCCCGATGATTTAGCGCGACGCATCACCGGGAGCGTGGGCGTCGTAGATCGTGGCTCTCGCGCGTAGATCGTGGAGAGCTTTTCGCGGTACGTTAGCGCGGAATAAAAATAAATAACGCCGTGATTTCGCGGGAAGCCGGGGCAATCAGTTTCCTCGGGGCTTTTCCTGCCCGGCGGGAGAGCACGGCCACGGTAAGCGGCTCGCGGTCGGTTTCGTGGCGGAGAGAGGAGACGGAAAAATTATTTCCGCTACTCCCAGCGGCTTCTAACCTCGTTAACAAATGAAAAGAAAGCTCTCCACCTGGCGCAACGACGGCCAGCAGCCCTCCGAAACCATCCCCCGCAAACCGCACGCGATCGCGAGACTTTTTCAACCCCACACGATATCCGAGAGAGCGGCAGCATATTCACCCCCGGCGAACGGTGTTCCAGGGGGATGATTCTCTCCGAGAAAATGCAGTTACACGCCCTATTCCACACGGTTTACCCCTAGACAAGTCCCTCGTGGACCCGCACGGCCGCGACATGCGTCGCCGCCGCCGCCGCCGCTCGATGACAATTATTTTATTCGCCCAGTCTGGCGCCGCGCCGAGGAAAAAAACAGGCCACGAAGATACGACGCCGGGCTAATGGAATTATTCCTGCAGTCCCGAGCCAGCTCCTTCTGCAATTGATAATGGCGAACCGAGGGCTATTAGCGAGGCAGATTCTCGGGAAACATTAGGGGTTGCGAGAGATGTTAAAGTTGATCGTACGTACGTAAAGCGAAATAATATAATTAGTTTCGCAGCAATAACGGAGCCCGAATTTGATGCATTCATGGCGAAACTTTGCATTTGAAAACGGAAAAATTTAAACGATTTATGAACGTCGATATAACGACAAGAGCTGTATAATTTTCTCCAAGAGAGTAAATCGTGCGCGGATTATTGAAAGCCGTTTCTCTCGGAAAGGAAGATGAGCGCGATTGTTTAGGGTGCTAAACCTCCATCCAGCGGACTCCCTTATTCTCCGGCGCCGTAAAGAAGTATCCAAATTGACACGCGTGGGAGTTGCACGCAGGGGTGGTTTATTTATCGCGGATTTCGCCAACCCCGCGCCGTTTCCTCGGCGCGGAGAAAACGGACGCGATCGTATTTCGTTCTTTCGACGAGAACGGTTCGACGTTTCCCTCTCGGTGGATGCAACCGTCCGTCGTTGCAGCAGCCTGACACAAAAAAATGCCTTGCGCGTCTCTGCACGCTGTTTACCGAGATTTATGGTCGGCCGGCTCCGTCACGGATGGAAATTCCATGCCGACGGGGGCCGGGGCCAATTTTTCACATCGGAATCGGACTCGCGCCGTAACATATTTCCCGGTCCTTACGAGAGCATGAGCGAGCTTCATCTATCATATTTACAGCGCGCGTCGCGTCGCGCCGCGCCGGGACGAATACGCGAGACGATCCATCTGGTATCCACGGTTCCAGTACGTGTGTACAACCCGGTTCGATTAATTCGGTTTAAGGGCCGCGTCGAACGATTCGTTTCCCGTGGGCTGCTCGGTCGTGATCCATCAATTATCGTTACTGCTCCCGTCGACCGATTACAAATCTCGTCTCGAACCCCTCCCGGAATTAACTGTCGACGCGATTTCTTGTCCGAACGCCAGCCAACCTTCTCATATTCACTCTCGAATCCGTCAAATTTAAGTTGATGCACCGACGCACGTGCGAAAAATACGGGGCCGAAGTGTTACTTGTATAAATAAAACAGCGACACCTGCGTATCGATGAGACAGTATTAATTCAGTAACAAAACGTTATTTTTTTGTAAAACTCTTACCACTAAATTTGCAATTTTCTCCTGATTGAAATGATCCTAGACACGACATAGTTTGAACCAAATTATTATCTGCATTATCCGAACTCTAGCTACAGTGTTCCATTAAATCTTGACCGATTTTCACAGTAAATTGTGTTCTGCACAATCTATGGATGACGTATTCGTACGTGTTCGCACGTACATATACGCACGTATTCGTACGACACAGAATTCAGATACCATTGGTTCGGATAATCGAGGCTCCACTGAAACGTGGATTAAACAAGTAAACATGATCCAAACTGTGTCGTGTTTGGTCTCATTCTAACCAGAAAACTGTCGCAAATATACCGGTAACAGTTTCATAAAGACATAATTAACCGGTTATCGTAACGCAAACAATAAGTCACGATTTCTCGAACAGTATGTCCAACTACTTTCGCAACCAATTGCATGCTTACAATAAACATTTCGTTTCAAATCTTCTCCGCGTAATCTCGACGCACATCTTGATCTACGGTATTGTTAGCATTTGAAAAACGGTTGTACAACATACCCGTCACGCAGAAGTATTCCGCAGTAATTGTTCAAGCATCTTCATGAATCAGTGCAGGTAGCGTGAATCACGCTTCGCAAACGTCGACAATGAACGCGCGGGCAGAGCTCCCGCGAACGGTACGGAATAAAGCAGAAGCTATCCGGTTTCCAATCGATCGCAACGAACCGATCGCGGGTTCAATCAGGGAGTCGCGACTTTCAATCCAATCTCGAGTCGTAGACAGGAATCGGGTGTCTCGAGCTCGCACCCGGTTCGATCCGACCGAACGGAACGCATCGATCATATTTACAGCGCGACAGAAACGTAATCTGGTTGTCGACAAGGTACAGTCGAATCGGGGGAGCAGAAAAAAGGGGGCGGGAATGTTCGTTGGGGTGGCAGAAGAGCCCGTGGGACCACCAGAACCGACCTCCTCTCTCTCTCTTTCTCTCTCCTCCCCCGTGTCTTTTTCCCGGCGAGACACGTTCCAGTCACGTAACCTTAAATTGGTCAATTATTTCCCAATCGTTCTCCCAGCCTAGCCGCGCCGACGTTTGCAGTCCGAGGAAGAGCGTGTGCCAGACAATCGCGCTCTTCTCGATAAAGGAAGGGAAATATTCAAGCCTTATTTTCGCGATCCGAGAAAGAGAGAGCCCGGGGAAACACGTCCGGGGCCGTTGATTCTTCTCCCGAATCAAGATCGCCGCTCGATGGAAACCAGCCCCCGAACAATGGCAGGAATTTATGAAACCAGCGAGCTGCCACCGGTATCGCGTTTAACGTGTCTCCGGCAAGTTTTACGAGCTGTTATTCTCGGTCTATCGGTGGCAAAGTTCCTCCGTAACCGGTGCCGTCCTCCATTTTTCATTCCGCAACGGGGCCGACGAACCGCCTTCGGTTCGCATAAAATTTTTGACGCCCGACTTTCGCCCGCCCGCCGCCAGATACGCTATCGAAATAGTTTACGAGCCGCCCTCTGCGCCTTTTATACCCCCTCCACTGCAATTATTGACAATTAGCGTGCGCAGATCTCTGTTTTACATTCCGATGCACCGATATAGACGATATTTCCCGGCGTGGTTGATACTCGAGGTGTTTGCACGATTTTTGTTTTCACTTTGCAGGAAGAAGATTTCACGTAATTTCTGATTCCGTTCCGTATTTCAATTTTTGGTTTCGTATTATGCTCGATGTCTAATACTGAGTAGCCTTCTTTCAACCCTCTTTAGTCTCTCGTGTCCATAGGACACAATTTTTGCGGATATTACATAAATATACTACTACACAAGACTAGAGGAGTCATAAAGGTCCAATTTTGAGCTCCTGCAGCTTCGTAAAAAGAAATGTTAAGTGTGCTGTGTAGTTCAGAAATACAGTTTAATTCAACGTAAAGGTCCGCGATTTAAATATCACCGGACAAAAAGAATTCTCTAAAAACATAAAGAAAAGTGGCAGCACCGACGAAGGATCGTTGGGCACGGAGATAATCTAGTCAAAGAGACGTTTGTCGAACGAAAAAGAGCGTTCGGCGGAAGTGAAGGAAAAAATCCCGCGGCGCGGTTGAACCGTCGAAAGGTATGAAAAATGTCCGTGGCACAAAGGAATTAAAATAAACGGTCGACCGAGCGTCTAGAAAACGGATTTTTTTCGGGAAAAGTTGAAAGCCGTTTTCCGAAGTTCCGCGAAAGACCGGTCTTTTGTCTCCGAAAAATTAGAAGCACTTTTGTTCTTGTTATCCTGCGGTCGGCGCGAACCGGGCTCGTCGCGCCGCGCCGCGCCGCGCCGCCTGTGGCCGCGTGCAAAAAGAAGAGACGGAAAAAAGGAGATGCAAATGCGGCCATGTGGTTCCAATTGCACACCGCCCCCCGCCCACGTATGACATACGATTCGCCGGTTTTTCTTTTTTTGCTCTCGGGCTTGTTCTTGCCCGCGAGCGCCGTGGCGCTCTTTAATCACCCTTCTTTCTTTTTCCTTCTTCTATCCCCTCCTCTCTCCTTTAATCCCCCCTCTCTCTCTCTCTCTCTTTCTCTCTGGCAGAGCAAACATAAAAATGGCGCGCTGCGATTTGCCGCGGCACCAGACAAAACTCCGGCTCGTGTTTGCCAGGCGCTTTTATTCGGCGGTTCCGCGGCAAAACGACTGACTGGACTTTCGAGGAAATCCCAGCGCCCGCGATCGTTCATAGACCCGTATTCAAAGCTTTTACGAGCGGGAGCTTCGACGCGGACGCCCGGCGCCGCTGTTTTCGACGGTGTTTCCGGTATTCCCTATCTGCGGTAGCCCGTTAAAGCGCCCCGGTAATCGCACAAACGGAATCCGCGGAAAAAGGACGCGAAACGATGGCTGATTATTCATTAACCGGACCCAGACCCGGTCCTGTGCCGCTCTCGCTTTCCAGATAGGCAATCGATGCAACCAAATCCCGCGCTCGCTGCGCATTTATTAAATACGCCCGCGACGGCCTCTACGAGCCCCTGCCAGATTATTTCGTCTGCTTCCAAATTATAGGACTGTTCAAAAACCTCCCTCTCTTCAAGCATCTGCCATAAGTTTCACTTTACTCCATCAGTCTCTATCAAATTGTCCACTTCTCATTTTATTCGACCACTTCGCGACAGCTGCACTCTATATCCAGCATATTTATCCTTGCACCGCGATACCATCGATCATTTTCGCAGGCTGCATTTCTGGTAACGTTCATTCATTAACTAGACACGAAGTGTGCGAGATTTTAGAATATTTATTATTTATATTTATTTCAGAACTTCTTCAACTTCCTCCTGGCGAATTTACTATTTGCTTTTTATTCAGTGGAAGAGATCGAGGTATTGTAAATGAATTCACATTTCCATTTTTCCTTCAAAGTTTATGCTTCCCGAGAATATTGTTCTGAGAGTTTAGGTTGACCCTGCCGCTTTTTTTCGGGTCTCTCTTGAACCACTCGCAATTTCATTTGAGAAATACCGTTCGATCTACATTTTTGTTAGAATTTCAATTTTCCTGGAATAAATGTAGTAGTAGGCGAAATTACTTATCCATTATTCGAAAATGATTTTCGCCGGACGGACAGATCGGCGAAAGCCTCTGACAGCGAATTAATCGTCCTTTTTGGACAATGGAAATCGCGAAACAATGAGAAACCGAGGGGAACTCGGATCGTCCCGATGCCTCGTGGAAGTTATTCGCGCGGAAACTTCTTCTTCTTCTCGTCGCGAAATCGTCGGTCCCGATTCGGCAACGGTTTAAGACGGTTTTTGCGTTAGTGCGCGCGAATTGTCACGGTCTCGCGGCTTTATGATCCGTCGGACACACGGTGCGCACGCCTCGGTGGTTTCCGTCGCGCGAAAGCGGAACTGCGGACAGCAGAAATCCGTGGAAAGCAGAAAAATGGAAGATACGTGCGGGATTTAGGTGGCGAGAGAGAGGGATTACCCGCTGTTATAAAATGGCCGAACCTGTAGCGAACGTTTCATAATATTTAGACAAGAGAGAGAGAGAACTCGCGCCCGAACATTCTGCTGGTAGAGCAATAATAACTTCGGCGCGAAAGTAAATTAGGTTCGGAGTTTCTAATTTTATCGTTGCCACGGGGAAATTATTTACGACGCGGCGGCGACGGTGGCGTTACTGCCGCTCGTTACGCGCGCTGTCAAAGTCGCAACGACAGCGCCAAAAAATGCGTTTCGTTGTACAGCAAAAACGTGACCGTGAATGAAATGATTTATTCTTAAACAAGGGTGTGATCTAGCAAAGAAAAGTTAACAGTACTAAATCTAGATTATTGTAACAAGACATTTTCAATTGATATCAAGTTCTCAACTTCGACCTTTCTCGATCCGAAATGTCAATTTGTATAATAACTTCCCACAGAAGAACGTCCGTGACTCTAGAACAAATATCCGCAGTCACTCTGACTGCCGCGTCAAGAATTCCGCGTCCTCCTCGTATTCGCGGACAAGCAGCAAGCACCAGCCGCGAAGTATTTCGTGCAGCGTTTGTTTCTTCTTTTTTTTTTTGTCGGGCTGCTGGTCCGTTTAGTCGGACAAGTCGCCGACAATTTATTCCCCGTAATTGTTTTCAATTATTCCAGCCCGCGACTTCTGCGCGAAACGCGCAGCCGGTGTTCGGGACAGGCGACAATTATCAGACAAACGCGCGTTTTCCACGAGGGGACACGGTCGACGAGCGAGATAAGTGTCGTTGTGTGGGTGGCCACGCGAAATAAAAAAAGACACACAGCGAGAGAGAGAGAGAGAGAGAGAGAGAGAGAGAGAGAGAGAGAGAGAGAGACAGGTTCGCGAACAGAGCGAAAAGCCATATCCCCCAACGGAACGGTCGGAACACGAAATCCGCGCGTGCCGACGTTTCAGGCTAATTAGCCGAGCCATCGATCAAGAGGCCGAGAAAGAAAGTGACCGGATAACGTCGCCGCATTCTGCCCCCTGTCTTATCTTTTAATTAAGAACGATCCCGGGGATAAATAACGAACAGTGCAACAAAGAGACGAGAGATCTTCCGGAGGATATTTCGGAACGGTTTCGTCACCTGTTCAAACTGATAAACAAGCATTATTTTGTTCACGATGTCGCATTTTTCGCGGAACCGTCGACGGGCATAAAAGGGCTCGTTGTTGACGGACGGGTTGTTATGGCGGCCCACAATAAGCTCCACACAGCTCGCCACGTGGTCGACTTATCGCAATTATGATTCACAGGGAAAGGGGGCCACGGGACTGACACCCTTTTGAATAAAGTAGGCCTGCTCCGTTGATTCTAGATCTTCGAATCTGGATTAAGGGGAGATTAGAGTGCCCAAAAGATCGATTTCTATTTGCACACTTCACTAGTACATTTAAAAAATATACTGTTGAAATTTTATAATCTTAGTCTGGAAAATCATGAAATTATAGATTGTTCGGTGTGACGCATCAGAGGCCGGCAATAATGAAAAACTACTGCACCAATCGAGCTCAAATTTTGCATATATCTTCAGCGCACGTGCGACTATCGTCGGTATCACAATCGTGCCAAAATTAATTTTATCCTAATTATTACAGCCTCGGAAACGGACAAAAAAGCCGATGGAATCGGAACTTTATACTCAAAGTGCTGCCATTCTGAAATTTTCAATATTTTTCTATTTTTTCCTATAGACTTTTTTCATTCTCTCTGACAACCAAAACCGTGCAAACCATGGGAATCGAATTGCCGTTGCAGCATCAAAGCCATTGAAAATCAAATGTTCCACTGCGGCCAAATTGAATTCTATTTCTCTAAAAAAAAATTGTAATAGCTTTTATAGAATGTCCACAAAAAAAAAATTGTAAAGGAGTCTAAAAAACACCTGTCACGCTAAAAGACTTCCTTAATTAGAGTCATCGAGCGACTAGAACTTTCTGTGGACATTTCGAGATGTACAGTGCTCGGCTTCGCCAGAAACTCCACCCGAAGGGATACCAACGAGATGTCTTCGTTTCATAACGCTTTGATTGCGGTGAACCGCGAACTCTCTTCTCGCCCCTCGCCTTCCTTTAGCCAGGCTCGATTCACTTTTAATTACTTTCGACCTTGCGAGTGCCTCCCGTGCCTCGAGCCGGATGACTTCATGGAAACTGTTCTTCCGGCGCGCAACATCGCGCCGCGCCGAGCCGCGCCGCTTCGTGACGAGAGCGACCTGCAAGGACGATCGCGAGAGCACGATGTCGTAACTCCTTTCTAATCGATCTCGCCGCTTCGATATCCGCGGAATGATCCTCCACGTGACGCCGCGAGCAGAAAAACCGTCTCCGCCCACGCTGATTGTGTTGCCGATCAAATAGGCCGAGCGATTTCCTTTTCATTCAGGAAAGTTTCTAGGTCGAATTTGCATAGTACGACGGTTAACATTTTAATAGCTGGCGCTGATGGAGACCGACAGATTTAACTTGTGATGCTTCTTTTACCACTTCTCTATACTGTGTTTTCTCGATATATGTCAACAACACGGATCCTGCCAGTGACATATATCGTCGAGGAGATACTATTCTCTCGATACTGGACTCTCGAGCTTCTTGGCCCCTCGCGGGGTACACCCCGCGGTGGTGGGGATAGCTCTGCGACTTTTATCAGCCAGGTATTTGCGACAGATATCGAGAAAAAGTCAACAGAAAATAAAAAATCCATCAACTGTAAGCCATAGGATCTAGATATCAGTTTGCTTGTATTTTTTCAATAATTTTGTTGAAAATTACATATCCTCTGATTCTTATAATCTTTCCTTTGTACTTCCATAAATGCATAAAATCTGCAGTCTGATAATTACTATAGACGTATAAAAATAAATGTCGAGGATCGACCGATCCCATGTTGGTTTTCTAAATAATCTCGGACATGTCGTGGGAGAGTGAATAGAAGAAGAATTATGTAGCGTTTTTCCCCCGGCTCAGTTTTCGGATATCAGTTCCCGGAGCCCGGCCACGTGAAACCGTGTTTCCTAAGAAAACACGGCACACAGAGAGACCCGAGATTTCCTCGGCCGTGACTTTGACCGAGCAACGGCGAGCCGAACCCGCCATTTATGGGAAAAACCCGTCGACACGAGAGAACCGTCCACGGGAAAATCGAGAGCGCAGGTTTCCATTTGCCGCGTCTCTCGATTAGTTCCGCGCTTTTTGCCGGCTGTTACAGTGAATAATAAATCGCGACGGTGCTCGCGTACGATGACTACCAATAAGTCCGGACTATTTTTGATTCTGCCAAGCTGCGCGCCTTCCTCGAACGGATTTACATGTACGGTCGGGCCTGCCAGCGACGCGGATCCTCGTCTTGCTTTAAACGAATGCAAAAACCGATATTCCACGCACCATCGGTTACCTGTAACTCTTCGACTACCCGGTTACTCCCAATCATTTCCATTTACTATTATTTTACTCTGATAAAACGTTCAGGGAACGCATAATACGATGAAAATGTTATATGCAAAAGTGAAGATATATTTACGGAGGACGTCGTTAGGATTATAAAGTGTGCTCGTCGCTCTCAATTACGCCAAAAACACATTCGCGAGACGTTCTTCCCTAGTATCTCGTCGAAAATCTTCGGTCCCGAACTGATTTTTAAGAACGGTCCTCATTTTCTCAATTAAAGTCCACAAAAAAGAGGCCAATAATTTCGATCTACTATTATTTTACTCTGATAAAACGTTCAGGGAACGCATAATACGATGAAAATGTTATATGCAAAAGTGAAGATATATTTACGGAGGACGTCGTTAGGATTATAAAGTGTGCTCGTCGCTCTCAATTACGCCAAAAACACATTCGCGAGACGTTCTTCCCTAGTACCTCGTCGAAAATCTTCGGTCCCGAACTGATTTTTAAGAACGGTCCTCATTTTCTCAATTAAAGTCCACAAAAAAGAGGCCAATAATTTCGATCTACTATTATTTTACTCTGATAAAACGTTCAGGGAACGCATAATACGGTGAAAATGTTATATGCAAAAGTGAAGATATATTTACGGAGGACGTCGTTAGGATTATAAAGTGTGCTCGTCGCTCTCAATTACGCCAAAAACACATTCGCGAGACGTTCTTCCCTAGTATCTCGTAGAAAATCTTCGGTCCCGGACCGATTTTTAAGAACGGTCCTCATTTTCTCGATTAAAGTCCACAAAAAAGAGGCCAATAATTTCGATCTACTATTATTTTACTCTGATAAAACGTTCAGGGAACGCATAATACGATGAAAATGTTATATGCAAAAGTGAAGATATATTTACGGAGGACGTCGTTAGGATTATAAAGTGTGCTCGTCGCTCTCAATTACGCCAAAAACACATTCGCGAAACGTTCTTCCCTAGTATCTCGTAGAAAATCTTCGGTCCCCGACCGATTTTTAAGAACGGTCCTCATTTTCTCGATTAAAGTCCACAAAGGAGAGGCAGGTTCTTTTGTTTTCTTTTCGTTCGCTTTCATTCGTTCGCTAGTGGAAAAGACGAGGGACCCATAATCTCTGTCCGTCTCGTACGAGGAAAGAAACCCACCCCCGCCGTGACGGCGGCGATATCCCCGGAATTAATGACGGCAAAAACACGACTCCTGCGACGAAAAGTCACGAATTTTTGTTCAAGCGACGGCGACGACGACGACTACGACGACGACGCCGTCACCCGTATTTGTTCTCCGGTTCGCTGCCGTCGGTGCTCTCTCCGATTTGTCACCTCTCGGTATTTATACGTTCCAGATGACGATCCCGTCTTCTCTTCTGGTTCCGAAACTTTTTTCGGGCACAAGACAAACCTTTCCTACTTTTCGTATCGGATACCTTGTATTCGTGCCGAACTTTTCCTACTCTGCATGTCGCAGAGCCACTGCCTTCTTCTTATAGCTTGTATAGGAATTTTTTATTTTACGTAGCCCACCTTCTTTATTCCTCCATTCAATTTTTTCTACTTCCTTATTCCTTCTATTTGACAACCTCGGAGACTGAATATTTTCTACTCTATGCACCTACAAGTTTCTAGCATTTGTGTTTCACACCTTAAGAAATTTCTGCATTGCATATTCAATCTCTCATATTTACAGTGATTTTTCTATATATGTTGCGAAGGCCTGCATGATAAACGTCGTGGAATTATCCACACTACCGCGGGGCATACCCCTTGAGGGGCCGCAGAGCTCGAAAGGCCTCGGACGCCGAGTGTACAGTGAATTCTCGTTACGAGTCAGTTGCGCGGTTCTGGCGACTGACTCTTAGAGGAAATCTGAGGTTCTCGCCGAGCGTCGCATTTGAAATACACAGGGCACGCTGGAAACCTAAGAGTCACATCCGTCTATAAGTCATAAACGTATGACTACCAACCGATAGTGACAAGAAGACTGAGAAAATGTCTTTCTCCGATACAATGTTGCACGTACACACACTCACCGCGGTGGTGTGGGTAGTTCCACCGACTCCAAATCGTAAGGTTGGCACTGACTCTTAACGAGAATTCACTGTAAGCATAACAAGGCTCGAGTATTGTTGACATATATCGATAATTCTGCACTTCGCACATTGAGAATTCTGTATCTTACACATATTTAAACTTTTCTGTCCTGCACATGAAGCTAAGAAAATTCAAGATTCCCTAACAGTCCCCAGCATAACGTCCGAAACATGTACGGTGAAAAGAGCATACACTAGCCACACCACGGAACAGCAGTCACTGTCAACACGAGAGTCGATCAAACTTCCTGAAACGAACACGAAGCGACCAATTTCGAAAGCACCTGGTACAAAAGACGCTCGGAATCCACTTTCACGGTATCGGAACCGATCTCACGGGTAAGCTGGACGTTTCCCTTGAAGCGAGAACGGTCCCCTAAGTCGAAGGTGTTTTCGCTACCGTGAGAGACAGCCGTCGATCGCACGCAACTCTCTTGTCACGGCAACGCGGGGCCGTGGTATCGTTGCGCCACGCGAGATCGTAAATCGCGTCACAATTTAAAAGAAGAAAGAAAAAAAAAAAAGAAAAAAGGAAACGCAACACGTCCTCGTAATCGGTTCGACCGCATACCAACATCGCCAGACACAGTGCTGCTCCGCGGGCGCAGAAAAACTCCGGTAATTGCCGCGCGAAACGTTAAACCCGTTATCCAATGGCTCGCCTCGTACATCGCGCCGCGCGGCGAGGCAAGGCGAGGCAAGGCGAGGCAAGGCCAACGTCGATTCCGCGAACGATCGCCGAGAGAGACGCGTTTTCCGCCGATGAAAAAGATCGGCTACCGTTAGCTGAACGTCGCGTCCCAGCCTGCCATCGGTAGCACGAAATTCTGCCTTGTCTACGGTCTCCGTAACCGGACACCGGAGAAGCGTGCTCGCGGCGCCGGGGAACACGAAGATGAGGCAGAAAACCGCAGAAAGTCGGGCTCGGGGCTCGGTAGCCGGGAAAAATCGATTCCTCGCGTTCGATCGCGTCCTCGAGGACTCGTCCGCGGGAGTCCGACCGGCTCGGGTTACGTAAAACCGACAGTGTGAAACGCGAACTATCCTGTTGTCGAGCCGGGCGCAATTAATATGCGCCGCGCGGCTGCGACAGGAATCGCGCGAAGAAGGTATTCCTGTCGCAGGGCAAACCTTGTGGAACATTGTGCAAAAAGAACCGACTCGATCCGACAAATGGTTTTCGAGATAAAAATTCTCAAGCACGAAGCGGCTTTGCGAAAATGGGAAAAAATTCGTGTATGCGGAAAGTGACTGGGGAATTCAGTGGCCAGGGTTTTATAAAAAGGTTCTCAGATGCCTAAAACCTCCCTCATTCAAATGGAAAAAAAGATGAACTCGATCCGACGAATGGTTCCCGAAATAAGAATTCACGAGCATGAAGCGAATTCCTGTGAAAATGAAAGAAAGATTGGAAATTTCAAAAATCCATATTTAATAAACGAATACGAATTCCGCTGTACGATGACTGAACTCCCCCCTAATTTCGCATGTATTGCGTCACAAGCATCCTATCCTGCGCGCAGTTCTTGACATTGAGGGGAACCGTGATCGATTTGGCGTGGAATGACCCGGTACGCAAAGCGGCATCGACGAAACCGTCGTAAACGACTCGAGGAGTTTATCCGACGGGCTGTCTCGAATCTCGGGAAGCAGAAGGAAGCTCCGACAAGCTTCCGGGAACTTGATCCGACGGAAAAATAAATTCGAACTTTCGGGAAAGTCAAACACGATGCTCAGTTTTTGACGAGGCTCGCTGTGCCTGTCCGGATACGTCGATTTGTTTCGCCGGATCTCGACTGATCGGCCGGAAATAATTCTCTCTCTCTCTCTCGATCTCGAATGTGATCGACGTAAGGAGCGAGTACATTTCCGAATCCGCGAATTATTCTGCTCGCGAGCAGAGAACCGTCGAACAAGAGGTTCGCGTCGCCGCCGCCGGGAAACTAGATTCCGCTTGCGGGGCGAGCGAGTAATCGAGTTGAATTTTTCAACCCGGCTGGTTCTCTCTGTTGCCACCATCTTGTTCCTCAAAGACCACCGAGAACTAATCGAATTAAAAACGCTCGTGAATTTTAATACCTTCTTTCTCTCGGTTACTCTTGCTCGCCGTGTTTCCCTCCTCCACGGATGAAACGAGTACCGCGACGTTCTTCGATTCGCGGTGGCTCTCGAGAGTTATCTAAATTTTGCATCGCTTCTACTATAGTTGGCCGAGTCGGTCGTGGCCGGATTGGCGAGCTGAAAAATTCATATGCAACGAACTCGCGCTTCCCGGGAGCCGACGAGACTGAAGCGCGATCTGTTTCGCGCGAAAGTTATGGCCTCTGTTAGCCGAAGTCGCTTTTTGTTTCCGAAGCACTGTATAAATTACTCGCTACGTCCTAGTTGGACTGTTACACGAGCGGGTATTGTCAGCTGCTCTGAACCCGTAGCTTTTAATTGCTGCACGTATACCGTACTCCATTTACTCGCTATTTCGAGCACCATTTGTAAATACATTTTATTGAACGCTTTTCACTTGCACCGAAAAAAGGATGTTCCACTTCTAAAATGCGTAACCATTGTGGAAAACCTCGATGTACAAGCTACAGGAATTAAAAAGCAATTAATTCGTGCATTTAATTCTAGTATTTGCAGTATTTAGTATTTTATATAGTATCTAGTATTTTTCTATTTATAAATTAAATAGTAATTCCACGATGTTTCATTCCTGATCCCATATTTAGAACAAGTACATCAAACTGTAAGACAAAATTGAAGGAACAAAATTATTTGACAGCATCTAAAGCGGAGCAAAAAGTTTCAGTCAAGAAACATACAAAAGATTTGCAATATTACAGTGGCTACGGTAGTCACACAATTTGAAGCCATTCTCTCGCAAATGTTTCTTCCTCGATGACACTGGTTAATACCAAGTGTACAAATGCTAATGCACCCAGTCGCGTTCGGTACGTTCAAATAGCAAAGTTCATTGTTCATCGCGAACAAGTGGTCGGATATTTTCGGAGCCGGTGTACGTTCCACTAACACAGCAACGTTCCCCCTCGAGTGAGAGAGAATCCAGATGAAACTCTCCGATAAGGGAACGAAAAGTTTTCGCCGTCTGGGGAAGCGAGGAGCATCGAAGAAAAAGCAAGAAGTAACCGGGAGAGTACGATTGTGGGTCACTCGGCGTGCCTTGTCCCACTTTCTCTCCTTTCCCCACGATCCGTGGCCCGGCCCTTCGCTGCAACCTGAAACGCTCTCATCACCGGAAGCTATAAACCTGTTGGTCGGCATGCGTGTTCGTGAACTCGCGTGGCTCGCAATATTTCGGGCCCGAAGCCTGCCGCCATTGTCGACGGAATATTACTGCTTTGAAACGTCTCTAGGAAAAATACTGTTCCCACTCTACCAGCGATTTTCTTACAACAAATTCAGCATTATGGTGTTTATGCAAGAATCGTTCGTAAATCAAATTTCAAAAATTCGATGTTCACGCGAATACAAATTTTGGTGGTCACGCTCCTCAGAGATATTCAACACTAGGTTTGCGGGACCCGGCAAAATGGCGGGTTCTAATATTTTTAATTCAAAATTATTAAGATTCTAAAGACACATCCGTGAGGAATTATTCCACAAATTTATTTCTTTGGGTATATGCTATTCAAAATTTGGGAGGCACATTCTCGTTATTTTTATAAACTAATGTCAAATAGTCTCTTTTAGTGCCCCGTGAACCTAGCGTTAAAGATGCATTCAAAGCATGAAATTACGAGTAAAGTTCTACTTGATCTGTGAAACGAGTGACAATTGCGCGAGGATCTCGTGAAAATGTATCTAACGTTAGAAAATAAAATAGAAAAATGCTACAAATGGTAGGTTTTTTCCAAAAAAACCCGCAACGTATAAATAAAATTCGCGCACGTGGCGTCGTTGGCGAAATTCTCGCGGAAATTCGTAGCGCGGTCGGAAATATATGTCCGCGGCTGGTAGGGATTACAGGGTCGAAGCGAAAGAAATACGTTCCATGCAAATGGCGCCGGGTTATCCCGCGGCGGGACATAATTGCCGGGCAAAACGGACCAAGGTGGAATCTGCTTGCGCGAAAAAAGGCCGGGTCGGTTGCGATAATGTCGGGGACACAGAGGCCGGACGAGACGCAAATGAGAAAATCGTTGGTCCGAGGCTCTCCTGGCGTGCACCGGGTCTCGCAGGTGCGCTCGGTAATCGATTCTCGCGATCGGGAGCAAGGCGGAGCGAGGCGGAACGCAGGCGAGGCTCTGCGAGGGATTACCACGATTATCCGAATAATTAGCCGGCAGTTTCAGGGGTGGGACCGGCAAATAAAGCGCGTTCCGAGCGGCCCGGCCGACTCGAATTCGAATTCCATCGGTGTATTTAGTCGCATGGTTTCCCGCTCGGCGCGTATCATCGCCCGCGCGCGATTGTTCGCGGAGAAAAATTCGTGCGGCGCGCGAAACCCCTCTGCTCCTCACAGAGTTGCGTGCGCGCGTGCGAAGCTTAATCGACTCGCTCGCGATTAATTTAACGGGAAATTGCGCTCCTTCTACTCGGCTGAACCTGAAACGTTTCGACCTCCTTCCCACCCCCCCCCCCCTCTTTCAACGGCCGGAACTCCGGTGCTGCGTCAGAAGTGGCATGCATTTTCGAAAAGTACAGTGGACTGCCAATTAACTGCGGGAAACTGGGTGACGCTGCGGCCACCGAACTTGGATCGGGTTAATCGTTCGATTTCTCATGGCGGGAACTTCTGGCGACGTTTTAACTTGTGCTCCATGAACACGATAGTTGTAATTGGAATATTGATTGCTGGATGTTTGTGCGTTTGCGGTGTCTGGAAATTCTACGTAGTTGCAAACACATTTTTATTACTCATAAAATGGTTCCGTTGTCGTCGGACTGTGAAATATCGCAAAGGAATCTTCTCAAAAATTCTGTAAAAATTTACTGAAATACCTCCAGGTGTATAGTTTGAAGCTATACGTTTTAACTTGCGCTCGATGAACGCGATAGTTGTAATTGGAATATTGATTGCTCACTGATTGTGCGTTTGCGGTGTCTGGAAATTCTACGTAGTTGCGAACAGATTTTTATTACTCATAAGATGGATCCTGTATCTTCGGACTGTGAAATATTGCGCAGGAATCTTCTAAAAAATTCTGTAAATACTGAAATACCTCCAGGTGTATAGTTTGAAGCTACGAAACCCAAACATTCTAGAAAAGTTAGAGTTTGGTCATTCTAATTACCTTGAAACGGTGATATGAAAATCAAGTAGAAGAAATAAAATTAGTAGAATTATTATTCTGTCTTGATTTGAAAATATCTTCCAGTAAAAGAAAAACCATTTTTACCCATCCGGTTTTCTTTTTTAAACATGCTACAGTGGCTGAGAGAAGGGTTTTGAAGGGTCGTGGAAATTCACCTATTATGGTCTTCCGTTGTAATTCTACGTAATTATTGAACTTCGTAATTATCGAACCTCGTTACTATTACAAGCTCGCTACTGAAACAAATTGGAAAATAACAGAGCAGCATTTATGCCCGCGGGCTAATAGAATGATAACGCGAACGGGCGAGAGAATTTAATCCTGAAAATTTGACGAGGGGGATGGGGGCAGCGTTAATTAATACAATGAATTCGGTTCGCGTGATTAGAAGTGAAATGTTATTTTGCCGTCATTAATATTTAACCTTTGGAGTCGGGTTGCGCGTTAAAATGAATATACATAATTGAGCAGCGTTTCGGAAGATTAATAAAATCGGAGAAAGGTCGGCGCGGGTCGAGAGAAATTATAGAAGCTTGAACGAATCGATCGGACAAAAACAAAAGTTCTAATTATACATCATATAAATGATAATATATATTATACAAAATAAATCAAATCCTGACGAACATACAGCCGCATCCTGCAGAGCCAGGACAAGTTTACTATCACCGCATAAAGATAACACAATTTTATGTCCGGATCAAAGAATCAGCTTTTATAGCCGATACATCGAACGGGCTAAATTGAGTTATGACCATGCAAGAGGATAAGCGACTCTGTGACCAGGATAAAGGTTGATTTTAGACCCGGTGTCATTAAGGAAGATGCTTCACGGGATTTTTACGCGTCCAGCAGTTAAGCTGGAAGACCTCAAAACGCGGAGTCAATAATTCTGGCTTTCACGGACTTCTCTGGAGGGCGTGGTAGCTGTTCGCGCGGCGGCTTTTTACATAATCGTCGACAGGCCTTGAAGAATCGCGATTATCGAGGCTAGCGCCTGAGTCACAAACGATTTCCCGAGCCGGTAACCCTCCCGTTTTCTTCGTTTCGATTTAATCTCCCTGAAAAACCATCGGCTCCCACGGGGTTGACACGGTCGAGGGAAGCCGCGTGTTGTCTAGGATAGAAAACACCGATAAAACAGAATGACTCACCGAGCACCTTGCAGCTTCCGCCAGGCAGAGAAACGCCGGCGAGCTGGATGATGGCCATGAGAATATCGCCGAGCATTAGGCAGGCGACGTGATGAGTCTGGCAACGCCAATGCAGAACGTGATGAGAGACTGGCAGCAGGCAGCCGGCCGCTAACGTAGCTGCTAGAAACACGGCGCTGATGATGAAGCCGACGGGGTACAAGGTGAACCTGATGTCCGCGGCCTGCATCTTTGGTCTGGAAATATTCCGAGACACACAATCGGTCAGATTCGTCTTAAACAGATTCTGGACTGCGGATCTTGCAAGATTAAAATTCTATTACAAGCGAACACACCGAAGCGAAGCAAACTGATTTTTATAGAATTTTAAGGTAGTTCTCAGAAAAGTATGCTCCCTTGTAAATCAGTTGTAAGAAAACAAAATTTACTGAAAATGTATTTTCTCTTTCAATCGCCTGAAAATGTCAAGAAAATAATAGAACAACATCATTAAATTCGTCTACGCATACAGTCTGGTGGTCCCAATATTTACTCATTCATGAGACGAGAAAATTAGCGCAACAGCCTAGGCAAAATTTCCACAATCACTGTCATCGTGATTTGTCTATTTGTTAATATTTGAGCATTCATTACTAGCTTGCGATCAGCAATGTTACCGTCTTTGTCCAGGTAAAGAGTTTAATATTCTACAAAGAGAAAAATTGATTCGACGCGCAGTAGCCTAAAAACAAATTGCTGCAAGGCATCTAACAAAAAAGGTAGAACGAGAGAATACAAAGTAGAGCACAGAAACAAAATGAGAAAAGTCAAGCATCAGATCAGATTAACCCGAGAGCAACGCCGGGGAATCAATCTAATCCATCATTCAATCACCGCGCGCGTCTCTCGCAACGCGCACGCGAGCTCCGTCCGTTTGAAAACAACACAGCGGTCCGAATCCCGCAGATCATGCTCGTCCTAGAGGTTGCTTCTTCTCGAGCCACGAAACGCGGCCGCGCGGCATACGGAGTTCCTGAATTCCGACGTGAATCCACAACCTGTTCTGGACAGGCAAGTGAAAGTCCCGAAGAGAGAGAAAACGTTTCTCCGATTCCAGAGATGGTTTCAGCTGGGTCACCGGCGACGGGTGCCGAGGGAACGCGCCAGCTGCCGAAACTATAGTAAATAGAAGGAGGTTTCCCTGATCATCGGCTACGTACGATCATCCCTTAGGATTCACGCTGACCGACGTGATTTTCAGAAGATAGCTGGCACTTTATGCCTGAGGTACGAGGTTACCTCGTCAGCGGGATTGGGAGAACGTACCACGACGGTATCGAGTAGTGACTATTAAAACGGTAGGCGGTTATGTTCGTTGGTTAGAGACGAAGAGGGGAGCAACGGTCTTTGTGATCGGGGGACGCTATACGACACTTTGAAGTAGTAGGCACTACTTTCTATTATCTAGAAATTTGGTGATGGAACAGAGTACAGTGTTTACTCGATATATGTCACAAATGCCTAGCGGATAAGAGTCTCAGAACTATCCCCACTGCCGCGGGGCTCTAGAGCTTCACTGTCCCTTTCTACGTTCAGCGTGGATCAAAACAGTATCTCCAGGCCGATACATGTCACTGCTTAGTCCCGTCTTTTGGACATGTATCGTGTAGATACCGTATTTCATGAAAAAGCAAAACGCTAACGAGGAACACCTGTATTTTTCGTTCTCAGGAGCTTTCTTTCGGGATCGATCCGGTTTTCCCGGAGTTAGCGTGCCACCGCTGTGCAAATCGACTCGAAACACCTTGAATTCGAAACGGAACGTCGACGGCGGAGGCCGGAGCTTCAGGTGGTGCGACGGTCACTTGTAAAAGCCCGGCCGTTTCTCGACGAGAGGAGGAGAGGAGAGGAGAGAGAGAGAGAGATAGAGAGAGAGGGGTGTGGGCCGAGAGGCCGGGCCACATGTAAACGCTCCCGTTAATTGAGTTTCGAGCGTTGCTTTGCAAATTACACGCGAAACCCGTGCAGCCAACCCGCGATACGTTTTCTGTGTAATTTCCGGGACTCTTGTGCCACGGACCCTATTACCGACCGTCGTCCCGGAATCCCGGAGACCGAACGCCGCCGGACGAAAGCGAGCGTCCCTCCCAAACGGAATCCATAATATTCGGATCTATACCGGCGTTCGAAAATGATTAAGAAATTCCGTTTCGGATTTCGGATGTCTGGAATCTCCGCCGACCGCATCGATGCTCCTGATTTTATCTCCGAACGCAAAGAAAATCGGGAATTTACCTCGCGCGTCCCTCCGAGCGAACATTCTCTCGCGGCGTCTTTCTCCGAATGAAATCTTTCGTTTCTTTCCGTTTTCGTTGCAATCGAATGTAGAAAGACGAGAGCTTATAGAATTTGTCGAGCCCCGCGTTCACTTTTCCTGCTCCACATTTCAAGAAAAAGACGAACACATTCCATTCCGACGACGCGAACAGAACAATTTAATTTCTTCCACCGACGTCGCGCAGATATGTGCATCCTGCAATTTTTTTTCTGCGACGCTCAGCGTGTTCGATCAGACGCTTCCCGTCACTGAAATCAGTCTCGGGGGTTTCGTTACGTCAGGAAATGCCAATGATTCCGTAGTTCGAGCGTCGGGACACCGCGACGGTTTCGAGCGGATCATCGGATGACTCGGTCGGGTGTGACCTAGAAATACTTTGCGAGAGAAGTGAAAGTGAGGCGCAGCCGACTTTTTCCGGTGGTGTCGTCGTCGACGCTCGCGCAATTAAGCCGCGGTTCGGAGATCGAACGCGCAGATTCCACGTGCAAAATCCCGAGAAGTCGAGCGAAACTGGGAGGCGATCGATCGGAAATAAATTAAAAGGAACCCGGGGAACTGCGTGCCGTTAACCCCGATTTTCATCCGAACCCAATGAATCGCGAGCAATCATTTTCCCGAAACGATCGAACTTGCTCGCCCCGTTGTTCGACGGCTTGCGAACGTTTCTCTGGATGTTTCTCTGGACGTTGAACGGTTTATGGACGTTTTACGTTGGCTCGCCGCGGTAGTTTCCCTTAACGAAGAAACGAGGTCCGTCGAGACGGACGCTCGTTGCGCTAAGCTCGAGGACCGACGCGTTAACGAGAGCAAATCCTGACGCGGCCTCCGCCAGGGAAACGACAAGGAAAGTAATAAAGTCATTGCGCGTGTAATTAAGGACACGCTGCTGCGACATTGCAGTAAATATGTACTAACGCTTCTGTTAACCATCGCGATAATTAAATAGCGGATTTCCAATCGCAAACCGTCCATTTTCCTTTGAACTTACAAACTCTCCAGACGAAATATGCATCTTTATAATATAAATTATTTTATCATTACGCTGCGGATCTCTATGCGAAATACAATTTTTTTACCTGAACTGCAACGAATCTGAAGTGAGATAGAAATTTATTTTCTTTCTTATTATGTTTGACAGATTGAAAATAATATAATAGTATGCTTAAATCGTTCTAATATTTTTGCTACTTAAAATTACACCTACTAATTTTTCTCATAAATGCATAAAATTCGCAGTCTATTTGTCATATAATACATAATTTTATACCGGGTGCCGTGACCTTTTGCACTCTGGGAGCAAAGAGTGCTCTTAATCACCGAGTACACAAAATTGAGGACCCTGTAGGAAATTTATTGTCTAGCAAGAGTTCAAATAGGAATTCGAGTGTCGAAGGAAGCTCTAAATCATCGGGTAGCAGTAAAGTTTACAAAGGATCCGACGAGGAATACACGCAGGTATGTTTCGAACGAACCTTTGTGAATCATGCTCAGCGCATGCGAACACCTTGGCCACTTTCAGCTCCTTGATCCTCTCAACGCAGAACTGACCAGCCGGTAAAGTGACCCCGCCGATCTCCATGCTGCCATCCGGCAACAACACCGCATCCTTCGTATCGCCAACGATCGAGAAATTGTCGGATCGCGGACATGATGGAAAGCCGGGTATGATCTCAACAGCGGAGGACGCGTTCGGCAAGAGCGGCGTGTCGTCTACGGATTCGTTTAGAACCACACAGGAGTGTCTGCAACAAATTCAACACATTTCATTATTATTCCATACGCGACACACAAATTCAATGATATTTTTGTAATGCCTCAATTAAGGTAAAAAAATTTATCCCAGTGAAAAAATAGTATCGCAGGTTTTGCAATGATTTTTTCGCTTGTTACGGTCCGAAAAATAAACGCCGTAAATATTTTTAAAAACGAGTTCGAAAGCAAAATATGTGTACACTCCAGTCCATAAATCACCGGCAGACACTTATTTTCAGCAAATTGGTAATCGGGTACAAGAATGAAAGTTTCGGGCTTGACTTTATTGGTTCATATGCAGGTATTATACGATAATATTTGAACGCAAAATTAAAGGTATACAATTTGAATAAATGTTGGGAGGAAGAGATTGAGAATTGTGGGATGAGTCAGATGGAAGAAGAGAAGCGTGCCCAAAATCCAGAAGACAAATTCAAGAATGATTATCCCACTAAAATTTTAAAAATTAATCTACAGATGTACTGATGAAAAGAAAATGTGAGATATTTTGGTCAGACCTTTGACATACAATTTGATTGAAATACATGTTCTCGACATTAGACGATATTACCATTTTTATTTCATAATACACGTCCTTTAACCCCTTAACGCACAGTTTTTTTAAAAAACCGGCCAAAAAATCAATTTTTGATATACTGCGCTTTTGTTCCATGGAAAAAAGCTATATTTTATTCTTGAATAAATAAGCGTTATAGCTTACAATCCCATGTAAATGATAAATATCAATAAAACGATTTGTTTTCTTTGCTTTCACATTGTTATTTTCAATTCTGAATTATATTCGAGTGTTAAACATTATAGCAGCATAAAATACAACGCCGCTCGAATTATCTCGTGTGCACAGTTTGGCCTGTTTAGCGCGCTCGAATTAACTCGAGCGTACACGTTAAGGGGTTAATACGAAAATAATGTGGACGGGAGCGTATGTAGCTCTCTCTTTCCTTCAGTTTTAGAAGACGGTTCGATCCAGCCATGACCCAGAATCGGCTCGAAGCCGGTAAAAAACACCATTTCTAATCGCCGTCGAAGAAGTGAAAGTCGTAACATCTCGTTTCCCGAAAGTGGCGTGTTAACATTGGCCACGGCGAGCGATTCAAAATGCGCGGTCACGTAGAATTCGTGCTCGACGGATCCGCGGTTCACGGAATTTGAGACGCGAATAGGGAACGGCTACGGGAATAGAAGTTTCTTTCTCTCTCTCTCTTTCTCGTTCTTTCTGTCTGTTCTAGTCGGCACCACGCGCCACAGAAAAAAAAAACGCCGTATCGCAGGAATTTATCTAGGAAACGCGCGAGCTGGCTACACAGAATGCCAACAAAGTCCACGGAACGCCCAAGCTCGGCCGATTGGGAACGCGATTAAAACGGAGCCCCCCGGCTTTCGTTCTCTGTTTACCCGAACGTCACGCTTGCATCGCAAACACAACGCGTTCGAGAGAGACCCGACCCGGCCCGGCCCGACCCGACCCGACCCGCGCGCGGCACGGCTGCAATCATTTATTTTTGACCCGGGTGTCGAACGACAACCGGGCTTTCAATAAAAATACGCTACAGCCAGGTGAAACCGATAAATTTTCGTTGATCGCCGCATGGATTGTTCCATCCGGACCCCGGAGACTGTCACTACAGATCCGTCGGAACTGTTCGTTTCACGAACTCCCGTGGTTTATTCTCGCTGCCCCGAAAACTGTGCCAACCGCACCGCTTATTGTTAAAAAAGACCGATCAATTCTACTGCGTTCCTCCATCTTCCCCGATCCATTTACAATATTCGTTTCTTTAACATTTATCCGGCCATTCTTTCAATTCGATGATTCCTTTAATCCTGCAAGATCGGTATTACTCTGCCGTTTAGATTAGTCCCTTGTCGTACAAATCTACATTTACCTTAATGCTGAAATATTGGTTAAAAAAGAACAGAACTGTTATCGAGTCGCAAAAGGAAGGTATAACACTCATATTTAACAGATTTTGTTCAGGAGTTAATATTCAAGACGTATCCTTAAAAATTCATGTCACACGTTCTCAAAAATACATTTACAAAATTTAATAAATAAAGCTTTTTCACCGTTCCAGTCGTATGTCTGCTCTCAGCTGCCACAACAAAGAACCATCCTGATCTTATATTATCCCCATAAACATATATAAAGAAGACTAAATGATGGAGAAGTATAAAATATAATTTTTACATAAAATTAAAACATATTCTTGTGTTACACATATCTAAAGTTTAAAAAAGAATTAATAAATTTTGTTTTTCTTTTGTATCACTGCTCGTTCAACAAAAATTAATTCCGACCAGCCCGACACCTATCCATAAACTTAATACGACCGCAAAGGGTTAATATACCATATCAGGCTTAAAAAAATTTTACTCCCAACTTTAAAGCCTCCTCTACCGGCTCTTCGACGCACAATATTTTAAAAGAACCCAGCGGTGACTTAAACAAATCAGACTATGAAAGAAAACGCTATAAATCTCAAACGGAAATGCACTAAAGAAAAAGAATTCCAGTAAACGCGCGAATGGATGTCGCCACCGATCCAAAAATGTAAAGAATGTCGCCGACCAACTTTCTCACAGTTTGCGTCGCTTTGAAAGGTGCCCGCCCCTAGCGGACGGTCCGTGCGCCCCAACATAAGTTTCCCGGCGCTTCGCAGGGCAGACTTTTTGTGCGTCGTGTCAAAAATTTACTTTGTGCGGCGCAGCGGGGCGCCGAGGGTCGGGGCCCTGCACTTTAGTTTATTGGGTCTGGGTCGGGAGGTATGTTTCGAGAGCGCAATTCCAGTTTGACGTTGCTGTATTACACTCTCGAGGGCCAGGTCGGCGCGTTACGTTGGCCGTTAGACTATGCGCGGGGCGGACGCCTAAGCGTGCCTTAAAACTCGTTTATCCGCTTCTGTAAAGGAGAACGCACGCGACACGGCCATTAGTCCGCGATGTTATTCGGTTATTCTCTGTTTTCGCGTCCCCTGTACCGACGACCTCGACAATGGAGTGTATTACCGGGCGTTCTTCCCGTGTATCCACAAACGGGACGCTGACCCCCGACTTTCAGCTGTTCTCTGTCATACGTAAACACACGGCGTCGTCGCGGACTCACCCGGAACCGTCGCCGTGTGTTTGATCGCATAATTGGTTATCAGGTGCGTGTGTACACATATACGAGCCGGTGTGTCACCGATCGTTTACGTCCGAGTTAAATCTCAATCTATTCGGATAATGGCCTCTAATATCAATTTAATCGTCCGTAGTACCAAGTGCGCCCACGAGGCATACGGGCTGTCTCGCGGAGCTCGTGGACCATTCCTCTGACAGGCTCGCATTACCCTAACCCTCTAAACGAGTTTAGACTGACATTAGCCACAGATTGTTGGGAGAAAACCACCGCTAGAGCACACTAGACCCGGATCGACCGTTTACCAGAACTCTGCCGGGCCTATTAAGCCGTCCGAGCTAATAGGATCCTCTCCCGGAATCTGATATTCAATCTACAAGAATCTAACGTCAACCCGACGGAGTCTCCGTTAAATCTACAAACGAGAACGTCGCCGTCGCGCGCCTCAGAATTAATTCCAGCGACGCCGTACCGTCAACATTGCAATTCTTCCGAGCGACCTTTGTTTTGACCCTCTGGTCCAGCACGGAGGATCTGAGCAGTTTCCAGAAAAATCCTCCATTTAAGGATTCATTTGATCTACGTAGTTCAAAAACAACGGAAAATAGCATGTCCAAAACATGTTCAAAAACTTTCTAAATAAATCTGTAGGTGATCCTAATCAGATCCTCCAATCGAGAATTATGTTGATCTCAAAAAATATCTAAAAGCTTCCTGAACGAATCTATAAGCAGTCCTCGAACCATGAAGCTGTCAGAATGGTCCAGCTTTTAATATTCAAAAATAAATGATCTAAAACCTTAATTTGCCACAAATGCAAATCTTCTAACCGAAAAAGAAAATCCCGCGGAACTCACTTTTCATCGTGAAACGCAGCGTTTTCGCCGCAGCAGTGTCGCACGCGCGGCCTCATGGTCGCGGCCGCATGGTTTCCCTCCATCGTCCTGGGCACGCACGTAAGCAGAGCCGCGGAGTCCGCACAGTACTTCTCCGGCTCCAGTCTGTCACTAGTATGAATGTCCAGTATCGCCTGGCCGTCGTCGAAGAAGATGAAGGGATTCGAGCTTCTGTAGGGCACGTAGGTCAACTCGTGTGTGTTGCCGCACTCGGGCTTTTTCCCTTGGACGACGTTCCATTCGCGTGGTATCTGGGGGACAAAAGCCCGAAGGGACGGCGAGTAGATGTGCGGTTGCCAGTCCCTTTCGCTGGGCTTGCAGCGTATCGAGGTTTCTGGGTTCGCTTTCGAATCGGTTTCCTTCGGAACCACCAGCTCCTCTTTGTCGAGGCAACACTTCAGCACGTCGACCTTCGACTGCGCGGAATCTGTCGGCACCGAGTCGACGAGAATCGCGAGCGCGGAAAGGATCGCAGCTAGGCGAATCGCCTTCATTTTGATTAACCGAAACAGCCTTTCAGAGAGTCCCTTTCGAAGCTCAGGCCGAGAGCATCACAGGGAACGGCGACGCGCGGAGACAATTTACCGGGGATCCTCTGGAGACACCGATTATCAAGCACCGTGGAAGTTTGCGACAGTTCACCGAGGAGCGAAGGACTCGCTCGATCCTTCGGCCGATTCTTTCAGTCACAAAGACCAGAATCTGCACACACACAAACACTGAGTTCGTTAAGGGTCGGTATGAATTCTGATAGATCGAGATTTAGGGTTCAGTTGCCAAGCTGTTGGCGACGTGGAAAAGATTCGGTCAGAGGTACGCGGGTCAGAAACACTGTTTTCGCGCGTCTCGGTCGTTCGAATGGTTCGAAGTCGGACGTGACTCTCCCGCTCGACGGTTTCGGAGTTACTGAAGCGGCCCGAGAGCCCGACCACGCGGCCGAGCGTCGAGCCACCGGCTGTAGCGTGGCCCGAGGTTGCGCGCGCATACAATCGCCTGCTCTCGCCCTTATTCAACCACCGAGCCCCCTTCTCTGTTCAGTGTGCATCGCGGGGTGCATCCGCGACCACGTGCTCGCTCCCACTACCAGCCTCCTTGCCGGAAGTGCAACGGTACCTTGCGTGGAACACTGTCCTGCTCTTCCGTGGGAAACCCGAGCTCATCCACCTTCCTCAGGATCCTTTTCCAGGATTTCTTTGCGTTTCTCTGCGCTTTTCTCATTAACACATTGCACGCGAGACAGGTATTAATACGTTCTTTGTATACCGTTCATTGAAACGCAGATTTTCCTCTTAAGGTAGCTCTAGGAAAAACGAACGACCTTTTTCCCAAAACCAATATACTGATTTCAACCTTAGATTTGCGGGTTCTATGTTCTTTGATTTACGATTATTGTGATTGTAAAAATGCATTTATAGGAAATTTTTTTAACACATTTATTCCTTGGAATATATGTATATAAAGCTGCTAAAAATCTGGCTGAATATATTCTTGATATTTTTATAAAACAATCCAAACTGGCCACTTTTAGTGCTCCGTAAAGTTAGTGTTAAAGACGATTCTGTGTAAAATGTTTGAATGAATTTCACTATCGAAGCACATATTAGGTCGTCCCATAAGTTCGTGCCGTTTACTCTTGTACCATTTAAATTCTAAAAATAAAGTATGTAATCACCCTTTCATTCCACAACCAGAAGAGGTCAAAAGACATCATACCGTCACTAAAAAATTTCTGCGGTTTTTCATTAAAATACTTTTCAATGGTGAATAATATAAACATATCCACGGCACGAACTTATGGGACGACATAATATTATAAGAAGAACCGTATGAAGCTACCTAATGTATTTCGGAACGAATTTTTTGACCAAGCCAATAATATTTTATAAAATAATTGATGTAAATTTAAGAAAATTCACAGTACGTTAATACTAACAACGATTTCTTACAATTCTCTCCGTCTGATCGGCAAAAATAGCTGGTACATTTTAATTTTAACTGCACACTTCAAACATATAATCAATTACATACTAAAAGATGTTGGTATATATTGAACGACCTAACGCGAACATGCTTGCTGAGCAGTGGGAGAGCCGTTCGAACGCGTCGAAGGATAAGGGGAAAAATTCGGCGAGAAATCAGAAAAAATCGGAAACAAGTAATTTTGACTCACAGTTCCATTTAACAATGATGAAAAACGAATGAAATGCGAAACGCAGTCGGCTTTCCCGCGCTCCTTTTACAATCTCGGCAACGTTATGTCGCGGTGCCGCGAAAGTGTTGAGCAACAGCGCACGGATCGTTAACTCTGAAATTTATGAATACACGGTGATCCTCGAGATCTGTGGAACAGGGTCCGCGTCGGATCCATGGTCCCTAGTAAATCTCCGACACACCGTGGAAGAGGTCGATCGGCCGAAGATCATGGAATCAGATCTGAAGGTCTTCCGGGAAGATACAATGGTCGCGCTTGGATCTCTGGGAAAATATACAACCGCCGCGTCCGACCGCCCTTGCGTTCATTATTATTGACAGAGTAAACACGGGCCGGCGATCCGGTATCGTGGAATTACCATCTCCGGCAGCCGCGTTTCCAAAGCGAGCAGGTATGCGTTCGCGAGGCCACCGCGGATCGACGGCGGCGCTTAGGCGAATCGAGATAGCGGGTCTCGATCGCGGGAAGGTCGAGGATGATAATGACCGGGGGAATCCGGAATCTAACAGTACGCCGGATCGAGTCTATAAACCATCGACCGCGAAAACCAGCTCGCTAGAACACTTTCCGCGCGCCAGCTCGTTCGGATAATTTATGGCCGCGTTAGGCTCGCGAGATTAACAGCGATCCCGTTCCGCGAAACGAGAGCCACGTTCTGTAAACGTTCGGAGGTCTCGTTAACCGCGCGGAATCACGCCGAGAACCGAAGCGAAGGTTTCCCGAGGATTTTACAAGCCGCGAGCACCGCGAAACAAACGAATCCCGTTGTTTTCTAATCGACGGGAAAACGTGGCGCAACCGCTTCGCAGAATTGTTTACGGGCTGCGGACCGCCGGAGATGATTAAATTAAATATTGACGCGGAACCGTCCGATTCGTTAGCTCGCGAAACCATGGGAGGGAAACATGGGAAGCGTGGTCTTTTTCTGGTCTGCGATGTTTTATGGAATTGTTCGCGGTTGTATTTTCGAACGTTGGCAGCCAACGTTCCAGTTCAGATTGAGATACATATTGCAGCGGGTGATCGAATTATTGGAGCCATTTGCACGAATTGCCCGATTTTTAGATGAAAACGATCGAGCTTTTAATGGAATCCTAGCTACACCGAATGTTTTTTTATTCTCGTTATCGAACGTTCGCGTTTGTAAATTCACCATTGTTACAACCTTTTGATGTATTTACAACGTTTCCACCGCGTGTTTCCACTCAGAAAAATCGCCTGGACATCATCCTCTTTTTTGACAATAACTGTAATTCTCGATTTTTAAAGTCTCGGATAGGATACTCAGACTATGGATCTTTACGAAAACTAAAAATCAAAAATCAGAAATGTGTTCCTTCTTCTAATTGTTTTATGTTATATCTTTAATTTTTCACATTTCATCTACCGATTGTTCTCAAAAATGCACAAAATCTACTTATTGCAAATGCTCAAGCACCGGTTTACGCGTGGCCGACCAGCACAATGTCGATTTTCAATTGCCACGTAAAATATTCCGACGAAGAGTAGTTCGGCATAGGTCAACAGATAACTCGATGGCTTCCAGGTCGCAGTTCCATTGTCTCCAGCAGCGAGGCGATGTCAAAACGCGTAATCGATCGATCCGGCATCGGCACTCTTCCCCGCGAAAGCTCCATCGATCGGAAAGCGTTGAAACTCGCGCGAAAATATCGTCTCCTCCGAAGCTCTTCGGGCCCTCGTCTTCCGTGTCCGTCGTCGAAAATTGATTCGAGCTTAAAACGCCATCGACAAGCTTTCCCGCGTCGCGGCGTAAAAACCGCCTCGACGGCTCTTTTTTCCCAGCATGCCGGCTAAGAACAAGTCTTCGTTCGGAGCGGACAAGCGGAAACGCTTTAAAAGTTTTCGGACGTCGGCAATTAAACTTCTTCGTCGCGAAAATTCGGAATCTACTTTCGACCAGGAAATTTCGTCGATTAAAGCGTTCTTCGGCGTCGCCGGTCGACGTTGGCTCCAGGGGCCGTGTAAAAACCGTGGAGAAATTGTTTTCCGTCGGGTAAGGTTTTTCGCCTTGATGCGAGACTTATAGCGAAATTAGGGGCGCCGGGAGATGTATGCCGCAATTACGCGACTGTCCTCGTGAAATATATCGCGGACCGCGCCGCGCCGGTTGCGTTCTATCGGGCACAATCGAGTCTGGCCGATAAAATCGTTTTTCAAAATTCGTTACGAACATCCGCGAGGGAGGGATCGGTTAATAGGAAGCTTTGGAATTCGGAGCAGCTCTGGCGCGCGTAAATCACGCGGATCCGCCGGACGATTCTCTCTCACTCTATCTCTATCTCTTTCTCTGTGGCAGCGTCGCGACGCACACGTTAATAGGTTTGCACGTGCGTGTCCCTAAACGTAATACAGATTTTATCTACCCCGTCCGGCACCGTTGTCTACGGGCGGAGGGCGCGCACCGCCGGTTTGATCCACGCTGCTCCGCCGATTTCGAAATCCGGCGAAATCATTGCTCGATCGACCGTTACTCATTAAGGGAATCGAAGCCCGATCGTATCTCGGAAAGTAATGCGCTCCGGAGGGGTGGGGAGGGGAGCGCGACGATAATGCAACCCCCTCTACCGTCCCCATTATGAATTGCGAGAGGCAATCGAGACGATCCGGGCTTTGTTCGATCGACCGAGCGAGATCGAGAGTGCTTGCACGCTGGCTTAACCCCTTGGCTCTGGGGTCCGGATTGACCCGGTCCAGGTACGTCTAGATTCAAGGTTCATGGGGGCTGCGGTCTGTTTTCAGATAAATCAGGCCCGGAGCACAAACACTGTGTTGTCCATGTGTCTGGACATTTCGTCGAGAGTACTAACAAATATAGTGTTAACCGCTTATGATTTATTTTACTGTAATCGCGATAATAGTGCGAAAGCTACTGGAAAACCGAAGAAATTGATACGTCTACATTTGAGAATCTCATCGAACGTCTTGAAAAGATTTCATAGTCGTGACATAAACAGCGAACGCGTTAACAATGCAGGGCAAAAATTGCGCAACGTCATAAGAACATTTCCGCGAAAGTAAATCCGATCTCCGGCACACCTGCGCATCTCGGAGTCGGTGTTCCGAGAACGTTCAGCTCATAAAAGAAGTCTTCAATATTTCAGGTGGCGATTACGGCGCGCGCGTCCGTTTGTTTCTGCTCGGGATTTTTCAGCGACCGGTTAAATTTACCCGGGCAGGCTGCAGACACCGGTGTAAAATATTTACCGGGGCAAGAATGTGCGGATGATCGGCGTTTCGACACGGAGAGGGAGAGAGAAAGAGAGAGAGAGAGAGAGAGAAAGAGGAGGCTCGCGATGAAGTTATTCGAGCGGCAGGGACGACGATAACGTATCCCCGATTACGCAGCGATCCCATAAAAGTCGTCTTTGCTCGTCGAAAAAGGTTACGGCCCCGGGGTCTGGAGCTAATCTCGAGCCCCATAAATACGAGGGCCCATGGGAGGCACGTCGTCGATCATAGCGATCCGAAGCCGAGGGGGTGGTTGCAGGAGAAAGGCGACGGGGGTGGAAAATTAACACGACCCTTGTCGAAGGAGAACCGGGCTGGCTCGTCGTTACCGTTACCGAGATAATCGCGCGGCAGCCTTGAAAGCTCATAGAGCAGCCTCGCGGGCCCGGCGGCGCGCAGCGCGGCGATTGCACGCGCGTCCGCTTTATCGACGGCGCATCTATATTATGCATTCTGTCGCGTGCACTTAAACGCATGGCCGGGTTCCGGCCCCGGTCCACCGCTCGCCGCGACCACGGCTTTTTTTCTAATAGCAATTTACCATCATCTTTATCATCGCTGCGATCCAGAATCCGATCTACTGGGTGTCCTGCCACGTCCTGGACGCTTCGTTATTTACGAAACTGTTGTCCTCTCGTGCGCCCAGCGAGCAACGCTTCAGCACCGGATTTACGGACCATTAAAAGTAACTATTTTACGTTACTTTTAAAGTTTTTGTTCTCAACCATTTTATTACTTATAATTAGACGGTGGAACCAATTTATAGAAAACGAAATCGAAACATGATTTCCCCCTATTAGAGGATTACTCATACAAGAAATGCAAATCTCTCGTGAAACTGACGTGAACGTACGATACGAAACTCGTTACACTCTGTCCGGTTTTAAAAATCGAGAAAGTTATAAACGCATAAAATCCGCGATCCGCGGATGTTGTCCGGCAGCGCAGCATGAACGATAATCGACTGTACAGGCCGGGCACCGCGTACACCGCGAAAATTAAAGATAGTATCTCTTTGAGCGGCCGGCCAATAATTTGCCGCGTAAACGGTGTCGTTTGCCGAGCGATTAATTTCGCTGCGCGTTGATTACGCGGTTTAACGTTACTCTCTCGGAAAACGGGAAAAACTCGGGCGCGATCATGCCCGCCGATTTCGCCAGCCACGCTTCTTTTTCGGTTTACGCGACTGTTACCGATCGTCGGGAGGCGGCCACGGTTCATCGGGGACCATTAAAATAAGCTTCGTTAATTAAATATCCCCGGCTGCCTTCGCGATTACTGCAAATTCGCTTCATTCGTCTACCGATGATCATCCTGTTAGCTCGAGATTTTCATTACGCGGCGAAATCGGCGCGAGTGGAGAATTACGGGGCTGGCTGGCGTAATTAAAAGTGGAAGAGTGCGCTCGTGCCCGCGCGCGTAGCCACCCCCGGAACGGGACAATTAATGAGGGTTTTTCGTCACGGGCACAATTTCGTCGTCGATCGACCCGCGGCAAAAATTCAATAATCGAAACTGCCCCTTTCGGAGGATCCTGAGGACTTTGCGCGGATCTCGCAGACGGTCGTCCGTTTGTATGGTTTTCGGCGCGAAAACTGTATCGTAATGGACCATAAACGCCTCCCATAAAGATCATAACGGTACATTAAGCCGAGCTTCTCGGAAGTTACGCTCGCTAATCTCCCTGGCAACGCGGTTTTCCTACCTAGCTTGTTTCGAGGCGCTGCTCAGGAGCCCGGAAAAATCGACGGGACTCCGGAAACGCGGATTTTTCGCGAAAATCAACGGCCGGTGCTTTTTCATTTCTAACGCGTGCACGGTCCTGTGGTTTTATATTTATAAACGGTTGATAAATCGTTACCGGTGCTACAACCGCAATTAGTCTGAAAATTAATACATAGTATCCTAGTCAACTCTGGAGCGCTGTTTTGAGGTGAATATTCTTTCAACAGAAATCACACCGTCGAGTTGTTATTTCTTAACGTGTTCCAAGAAGAACAAAAACAGAAATTTTGTAAGGGAATATTTTAAACATTCAGATTTCAGTTTAGGTTGAAAAGGTCTGTTGTTCCGGGATCAAGTGAAAACAAACCTCCGCCGCGATATTCCAGCGAAAGATTAAAGCCGAGGGAGAAATCGATCCGGACTCTTCAATATTCCCCTGTTCTTGTAATCCTTGATTTTCTTTCGTTGATCACGGGCACTAACGATAATAAAAACTTGCCCGAAGGTACACGCCAGGTTTGAAGTTAATCACTCGAATAAATCTCGCGATAATATATAATAGCGGCCATGCAAATCCATTTTTTCCAAGGATCTAGTTGACCGTCTATAACGAACTTAATCGTCGTTTTTCCTCCGTTGAAAAATTTCCGGCCTTCGCTGAAACATGAACGGAAAACGTGCACGCAAGCCGGGCGAACGAAAAGTTTCCCGTTTTCGCAATACCAAAGTCCGAAAGTTGGCCTCAGATGCCACGGTCTAGACAAGAATAGTTAATACCCGAGTACTTAGGACCATGTTTCAGAACCCGATACCAGTGTACACATCGGAAACACGGTTTAGTCGTGCCGCTTGCCGCCAGGCCCGCTATCACCGTTAATTTATGGGCCAATCGCAGTTCCCGTTCAAACTATGCGGTCAGCCGCCCGGCGCTCCTGCATTAGGTCCCTTCCTTGATACGAGCTGCCACACGGTGTTTCCCGGTTCGCGTGGTTCCTCGCGCCTCTTTGCATATTTCTGCCGGTTTCTCGGCAGCCCGGCTTTATCGGCCGCAATTTCATATCTTTTTAGTTTTCCGCCGATCTTACCCCTTTATCATCTCCGACGGAGGCTTTTACCGCGACGCGTGTTCGTGTATACGCTCGCCGCCGACCGAGGAGCTGCAAATGCTTTCAAGACAAAAAATCGATGTTCCAAGAAAATTTCATGAAAAATCATAATACTTCAAAACTTATCTACCACATTACCGACATGTTCGCGACGCCTTCCCGATTAATACGAGTCCACGCAACGATACCATTCGGTGCACGTTTGCTCGTTCAGTTCACGATTCAGTAGACCCTCGATTAACCGAACCACCGATATCGAAACTTTCCGATTTATTGCACGAATCAGCAAAGATTTAATCTAAGACTGTACTACCCAGCTTATTTCTACGGTTCTAAAGAAATGTGTGTCTTTTACAATGCTCGTAACAGAAAAGCGATGGTTAATCGGTTCGGATAATAGAGGTCCTACTGTATCGCGTATTGAACGAGTACCTCTGATTCAAACAGTGTCGTGCTGGGTATCGTTTTAATCAGAAAAGAGTCACGCAGATGTCGGTGAACGTTTCGTAACAAAATAATCACGAGTCAAAGAGTTTTATCATCGAATTGACAACGATGTTCAGCAAGAGATCATGGAGTATTGTTGGTGCACGGTACAAGTGACATTTCGGATCCGAGATTTTGTAATTAGAGTTTGAAGCTGTTATCGTCCGCGGAATTGCCCCCGAACATGGACCACGCGTAGTGGAACATCGCGGGCCCACGTCGTCTACTTTGTTTCAATAAGATTCCGCCGGCGCATCCTCGGCAGGAAGTTCAGTGCCGGGAATACGGAACGACCGAGTTTTTAAGGAACATGGTGGAGCGAGGACGTGTATCGCGCGCGTGACAAGATGGCGAGAGCTGTTCGCCGCTTGGGAAGGGATCTTTGTAAACTCAATTTTCTGACTGGCGCGAGATAAGGGCCGGTCTCTTCCGCCACCACCATCGCCCGGCTACGCCAACACCACTGCCACCCTCGTCACTTTGATATCGATGAGGGTAATTTACGCGAACATTGTTGGCGAAGAAGATTGATGCGTCGAGTGCGTGCAGGGGTACCAACAGGCCCTGCGGCCGGTTCTCCCTCCTCGATCCTCCTTCCCAGCTTTTCCAGCCCTCCAACCTTTTTCGCCTCACCCTCCTTCGTGCTCCTCTTCCTTCCAACACGATGCGCTGCTTCCTTCTCTTTCTCCCCTTTCCGGTCTTCCTTCGCCCCTCTCGCAGAGGGAAACAGCATGATGAATTGCGTTTCGACACCCAGAGAGAACCTGGCGCGATTGTCCTACGAGACTGCATCGTCATTCTAAGTATTATTACACGCGAAACTGGCGCCTTGTCTCTATCTCTCTCTCTCTCGGGTTTATCTCGCATCAGTCGCGATGACCATCCCCTAGACTCTCCTGGGACAGTGGGTGACGTTTAGGGTCGTTGGCTAGATACACGTCGAGCACCTTGCGCCCTCGTCTGCACTTCCTCCAGGAAATAAGCGGGGTGTAGCCGGTGCCGGATAAATTGCACTGTCGCCTTTTAATGAGTTTGTTCGGCTAAGGCACTTTGGACACCCGCCCGGCCCTTCTTGGTCTGACGAGAGGGTTGGCCCACCAGGAAATGAAAAAGATCATGACACTGTATGTGTGTGTACAAGCAAAGTATATAACTTTTGTCGATGCCTTAATTTGGGCGCACCTTATCCCCCAAAACAAAATTTCGAATTTTCAATCGATTAGAGCGGTTCATGGTCGAAAAAGTCTGTTCCAAAATACCGTTCGAACACGGGGGAAACGCAGCACGAAGACTGCACACGGTTTCGCGAACCAGAGGGTCGAAACAGAGATGTGTATACGAGCGTGTTCCGGCAAACGAGTGTTTTATTGGCCGGTATCTGCGCGAGACATTCGCACCTGCGCGAAAATGGTGAAAACATTCGGTTAGCGGGGCTTGGCTGCGCTGCAGGATCGGCTTCGAAAGAATTAGCGCGTTCGATGCTGAATGAATTTTCACTCGTCCGAGGGCGAAGTTTTCGATATTGCGGGTCGCACGTGCTGCGAACGAGAGCGGCAACCAATCACGGAAGCGGCGGCGATGTGATCGAACGAAGAACGGTGATAATGCCTCTAGAATGAACGAGAGAGCTTAAAACTCATGCTATTCAGCTTTTGTACCGTGCTCGATATCAACTGCACATTACTGTTTGCGTTAAACAGTGTAGCAAGGATAAAACGATTCAGGCTCTGTCTCTAAAATTATGGTTTTCGTCGGGAATTTGGTGGCAGGATTCAAAGCGGCGAACCTGAAGAAAATTGGCAAAAGATCGCAAGGTCTTCGGCACGCGAGGAATTTCGGAAAATTCCTTGAAGCTTGCGCGCGGCGCGGCGCGGCGCATCGTGATGCATCAGATTACGCGGTATCCGTTGATCGCGCATCGACCGTTGTCGGCAGGGGTGCATTGTGCACCGAGGGTGTATTAAGTTCGCGTCCCTGGTATAGTGATCGCAGATAAGACCGACGGGGGACGTCGTCGTCGTCGTCCGCTTTCCTCCATTCATTACTCGAAGGTTCGAGTCCGGAACTCGCTTAGAGCTTGTTCCGTCTTCGCTCGGGCCGAGCAACATCATAATTTTTTTGCTTGTGGACCGAGCCAGATCTAAAATCTGATATCTCAATAAACAGACTTCAAACGTCTCCATAGCGAGCTGTGCAAAATTTCTTTTTAAGATTATTCCTTGTACGTCCATCAGTCTTTCTGTCCTCCCCAGCTTCGTTCATTTGAAGATCAGAAATTAAACTTTTGATATTGTAAGCGAAAATAGACGCCGGAGGGTTATTGTTTTGTTGGAAGTCGTCCGATTTAAAAAATTAGTTCAATCACTTCCCAGGAAAGGATTGACACAGCTCGAGAATGATTGTAAAATGAAAAGGCAGAAACCAATTAGTCCGAGTCTTAGCAGCCGCGAAGAGCGCCTTTCTCGCTCAATCCGCTGCATATAAATTTCTAATTGCAGTAGAAATCTTTTCCCTCTTAGTGCCGGGTCCGCCCTAACGCAACATTTCTCGCCGCCTTCGAAACTTTGAAACTCGCAACGAGGCGGCGGCGCATCGAACCCCTCGTCTTCATTAACATTAATATCATTTTTCCTCGACGGGAGGTTGTCGCGGGGCTAAAAGTTATCTCACGGAGGCGTTTCGACTAGTTACAAGATGCATAGAAATATGAAAGTTTAATAAGAACGGCGCAGGAGTCGAGCAGAGACCGCCAGCTGCGCGGGATTCGCGTGGTAGAAGAGAGAGAGAGAGAGAGAGAGAGAGAGAGAGAGAGAGACCGGTGCAGCCTTCGGTGAATCCGAGGCGTAAATGCTCCTTGATTTATGTGGCGGAAAAGTATCCGATGTCTCGATTCGACGAGTGTCCGGGATTATTCTCACCGTTCGCCCCGGTACGGTGGTAAGCGCTCGTTTGAATACGCATAATCACGAGCGGCGAAGAGCCAGGTCGGTGCAAACACGCTCGAACGACGCATTCACATCAAGATAGAAACCACGCGTTTATTTGCTCCCGCGAAAACTGAATCGATAAGCGGCCCTTTATCCCGTGACGTAATCGCACCGTGCTCGGACCAGCTACAACAGAACCGGAAGCGAATTCGATCTAATCGACGCCGTAACGTCGACGCGCTCTCCCTTCGATTCACCGTTGAAAACGAATCATTTTTAACACGCTGGTCGACGAACCCGGAAAATTCCGCGTGGGCAAAATTAGCGGTTAGCATTTATTGGGAACCGTGGTTCTGACTAGGCATTTTATTTAAAAATGGGTAGCTGTGATTTGGAACGGTAGGGGAATTAAAGAAATCCTTATCTTGTTTCTTGCAACAGATGCAAACAATTTTTATTCTGCAGAGAAATCAGCTTTTCACGAATGATTCGTCGAAACTGATTGTGACGAGTAAATTCATTTCTTAGGTGGTGACTCAGCTGGTTGTCTTAATCCCGGTATGCTAGAATCCCGGACATGATGTCAGTCAGTGAACATTCCTCGTACACGTCACAGTTTATGAGTGCAACGTATCGAGCGATCTTAACACGTTAACTGCCATGTCAGTCACGTATGACTGACAGTGATTTTTGACTGGATCTAGAAATTCATTTTTATTATGAGATATCCAGATAAACCGAACTTTACTGGAGTCTTTCGAATTCGAAAGGGTTAAGATAGCATCCCGTATAATACATTTAAAATTTCTAGTTGTGGTTTCGTTAATTAAATTACTCCGATTTTGTCAGAATTTCTGGGGTTGATATTTGGCACTTAACGTGTTAATCGATTTGTTTCGAAATTAAAATCTTCAGTTTCGGCAATTTTGACACGCAGGAAGGATCGCCAAGACGATTCATAAACAACGACACCCATCTATCACTGTTTACGATACAAACCCAAAAGCTACAGCAAATACTTTGTCATCGGCGGTGCCGGGGGGGTAGGACTGCAACTCAGCGAGGAAAAATTAAAGATATCGATCAAAGTGCCGTATGGCCAGGGGGTGTAGGCCGAGAAAAACGTCTTGCAGGGACGACAGAAGGGAGACTTTTCGATCCCGGGTCGGTTCCGGCTGCGTAACCACCCCAATTGAGTTCGCCTAACGCGATCCGGCGTTATCCAGTCGAATACCGTCGCCTGGTTCGCGCTCTTGTCCCTTTTGTCCCTCGTCTTCGAGGTACGCAACCCCTCCCGGCGAGCGTCCCGCTTCGAACATCCACCCTGGTCGAGAGGCCCCAGGTCGGCAGGATTCACCGAGAGCCTTGCCCAGCCAGCGAAACGGGCTTCGACACGGTACAGCGGAGATCAGCAGCTGCGTACCTAACCCAGATCATGCTCTCGCGGTGCACCATGCTGGTCTTGATGGATGCTTTCACGCGTCTCCTCCGCCGTAACACGTGTCTATGCGGGGCGCACGGATCCCCGCGCCACCCCACTGCGCATTCCAAGCTGTATCCTTCTCGGATTCCCTATCTCTCTCTTTCTCTCTATTTCTCTCTCAAAATCCTTCCTTTTTTCTGCCCCTTTTTCTGTCCTCCTATGGCGCCACAAAGCTCCAGAAAATTTAGATATTCGCTCGAAATTCAACTGTCAAGTACATGCTGTTGTATTTAACTGCGAATGGTGGAATATCAGTAGACTGTGAATTTTTAGACAAAGTAAGGAATCAAAATAATTTTCTCAAATGGCGCTACAGCGAATTCGCGATATATGTCGCCGATGCCTCGATGATAAAGGTCGTGAGCGGCCGAGGAGCTCGAGAGACCTCGGTCGCCAAGGATTGTAACATGATGCAACTAACGTAAACGGTAGTTAACCTCTTCTTTCGTTAAATTCTTTCGCGGCCCGTATCGCGTATGGAAATTCAGTTTCCGCCGAAATTATTCCAAGACACCGGTATTACACGGACTCGTTCCGCGATCAATGCCCCTCTTCATTAACAATTCATATTAGACGTCGTACGCGTCTCGGTTTCGCGGTTCCGCGATCGATCCATCCCCAAAAGCATCCGAGAACCACGACGCAAAGGACCCCGTCCTGTTTCGCGTGTTTTATTCGGTCTCCACCGGCCCAGTCGTCATTAACCCTGGAGTTCTGTTACTAGGGGGTGCCTCGATTGGATCCCTCGAACGACGTCATCGAGATGAAAGGGGCGACGAAAAATATGAAGACGAACCAGCGGGAGTCGTGGAGCAGCTTTGCCACGCGCCGCGAACCAAGCGTGCGACTCTTTATCAAAAACAAGGGATGCAGGGGATGGAGGGTGGGAGTTACTCTGTCCCTTCTTCGTGGAACCTTCGCATGAAGTACTGCGGAAAAAAGATCTGTTTTTTAATCATTTGTCGTAAATTGTGAAGATTGCGGATTTTTAGACGAACAGTTTCATAAGGAGTAATACAGTGTTTACTGTATATATGTCCTAAATGCCTAGCCGATAAAAGTCCAAGAACTATCCCCACTGCCGTATACCTCGTGAGGGGCCAAGAAGAGACCTCGCTCGCAGAGGAGTGTAAGGTCGCGTGGAATAGTATCTCCTGGCCGATATATGTCCGTGGCATATATCGAGCAAACACTGTATACCGTTAACGAATCTCAAAATGAAAGTGCTACGGTGAATTCGATCAGGGGTTTTTCAGTCAGGAGTCCATTCGTCGATTTTTCCAGGAAGGTTCGATCAAATATTAGAAAATATTTACACCCCCCAGAAACCATCCCTTCAAAGCACTGTCCTACCAATTTTCTTTCCCCACCACGAGAGAATCGTGAATACGTATCGTGGAAGCTGTTTGATGCCTTTGAATTCCGTTCACCCCCTCTGCGGCCGTGATCATCCCCCGGAGCGGTTTTCTCGCCCCGAATCTCGCGAAATCTGCCGGCGCGGAGCGGCGGCCAGCTCCTGGAACGAGGAAAGAAATAAAGCGGTCGAGTTTCTCATCGGGAAACGCGAGCACGTTGCCATCTGTTTCTCGGCGTGTCGACACGATCACCGTTCTCGGTCGGAACCGAGGGGTAAACAGCCCCACGAGGCATCATCCCTCGGATCGCGTTCTCGCAACATTACGCGAGCCCCACGAATTGGCCCCGTTCGTTCATCCCACGGAATTGCAAGAGTAATCCCCCGGACCGGGGCCACCCCCCGCCGGCATTTACATAAAAATAATTAAACGGCTCGTTGTGCTCCGGCACCGTACTCCCCCGCAACCGAAACCGCCGCGGCCCACCCCCGCGGGTATCCATTCGTCGGAACGAGACTCGTAAGAACGACGGATTGAACCGCGATCGAACCATGCAAATCCACTCCCGGGTACTTTTATAAAATTGTAATGTATGGAGATGCCTGGCCCGGGCTTTTGGTTTTTTCCCGGCCATGAATTTTAATGGCCAGACTCTGCCACAGCTTTTCCTTTTTCTCTTTGTCCTCGAAGACGATCCTGGACTCGCTTGATTGAAAAGCGCGCCGGCCTTCTTATGATTAGCTGGCTACTGTGTCGCGTGATCGAGGATCGAGGTTTGCCAGACCTGGAAGAACCGTATTTGCGGGTGGAAAGTTCAGCTTTGTTTTATTCGCTTGCCAACGCAATGTCTTTATCAAAGTTCATTTCTGGACTGATATTCAATATTCATATGTAGGGTGAATGAATTATACACACTGGAAAAGAGTATACAGTTTTCTCTCTATATATGTCGCCAAGGCCTAGACGATAAACGTCGCGCAAGTATCCCCACCACCGCGGGGTATACCCCGTCAGGAGCCACGAAGCTCGGGAGACCTTGGACGCCGAGGAGTGTAAACATAACTCATAACACCCGTGTTGTTGGCATATACCGAGAATTCACTGTATTATAAAACATGAAGGACAAAAAGACAAAAAGGAGCTGAGATTGAGACTTTGCAAATTTTCCTACAATTTTAAGATTGTAAATATTCCTTGCAAGCAAATATAAAAGCGAAATCTGACGAACAGATCGAACCTGTCGACCAGCGATTCGGAAGATCGTCGCGTCACCGAAAAGCGGCGCGATCGTGAAAATAAGTATACCGATTAATCGGCAACGCAGGCCTCGGAATTCTAAATAAAATATCCTCTGTTTAACGAGGGATTACCGACGCTCTCACAGTCATGACTTATTCACTGATCTATGGGAAACTCGATGGCGCGCGGAGGGTTGATGTATCACAGTAGGGTGCGTTTCGTTTATTGCGAGTTTCGGTGGCCACGGTGTGCGCCCTCGTCTCCCCGTCTCCCATTTTCCTTCGATGACTAACGCTCCCGGTTTTTGTTTACCGTCGCGACACCCGCGTGTTTGCCAAGCAACAATAATCGCTGCCACTTTCGTCGCGACGTTTAATGAACCGGCCATTGTACAGCTCGGGGAACACCATCAACGACGAACCGACGCGAATAATGCCGGGCCCTAATCGTTTACACGGCCATAGGAATCTTAATTCTAGCCGGGCCGGCGCATAATCTCTCGCTTGATGACGGTTGACGCGCGACGCGGGCGTCACTCGCGTTGAAAATCGGAGGAAACGAAAATCGACGGGGAATACTAATTGACACGTGGGAGAGAGGAAATGGCCGATGGTGGGCGGCAAGAAAGATAGGGCCCAGACGCGTCGTGTTGGCGTCGCGTCGCCTCGCGTCGGGCCCCGGCGTACAGTCGAGACACATCGCGGACTTTTTCGAGCGATACCGAGGCGAATGGTTGCGAATCAACGATGGATAGTCGATCCTCTGAATCCCAACACATCATGGAATTTCATTGATCAATATTCCACCGATCGATCGACATCAGAGGTGCTGAAATTAAATTCTAGATTTTCATCGGACACTTTATTTATGGATACAGTACCTTCTTTACCAATCTCCTGCTTTATGAAAAAATGTGTACACCCTATCGGATACTTTGATATTGCTCGTGCGATAATCACAATCAGTTGAAACGACAAAAGAGTTTTTCAAAGAAGAACACATATCAGACAATTGATTAATAATTGCTTAGAGTTGCATGTCTAAGCGCTGTCTCCTTTACGCGACAAAGAAGAGCGAGTATGTTTCATCGGATACTTGTAAGATAACATCCTTCTATACTTATACGATAAAATAAAAGCTACCCTCAACTGAACTAATTTTCAACAACTCAAAAAATTGTTTAACCAGTTAACTGCGGAGTCTAATTATAAAATTAAAATCAAGCAATGACGAGTATACATGTCGAACGCAGGCCAAATGCCGCTATTATAAATTTTACGAAAAAAGTGAAGCAAAATGAGAAAGAATTACATTTCCATTCGCTATGAAATTAACAATTCATTAACGTCAACCGCACCGCAAGAGTTTTGAATTGACGCGTGTACACGTCGAACGCAGTTAACCGGTTAAAGAGCACAGGCTCTATCAAACATTTTAGAAACATTTAAATAATATCCTTCATAGAACACTCTGTTGGCTAGATTTGATCCGAGAACCGCGAAAATTAGCTCCGCTCGAAACAAGCCGGAGAATCAACCGGGAAGGGTGATGCGTCGAATAATATTTGTAATCAGCTGTCCCCGATATCTCGGTGTTTAGAGACACGAGGTAGGCGCTTCGGCACTTAAAAGCCCTAATGTTCCATGCCGAAGATTACAAGATTCCAAGCAGAAGGGAGCTGATTACGAGCGACGACTGAAAAGGTTTCCGAGGAGAGACGCTCGTCGCGGGAGATTGAAGTGACTCGGGCGCCTCGAGGCCATCGCTGCCGAGACTTTGGAGTCCCGTGCAAGCTTTCCTATCGGCAGTTGACAGAAGATAAACAGCGTGGGCTGCAGTTACGGTCGACGCCGCGCCGACCAGTCGCCGATCCCGGATACTTTTCCCTTGGTTTTATTATCTATTTACACCATGTGCAACCTAGCCGAGATATCGCGGCCCGGCCCTATCGCGATCGGACACAGATCAACAGAGAATTTATCTGGCCGAGCTGCGCCGATGATTGAGCCGCGTCCAGTCCACCTAATTGGATCGAAACGCAGCATGCCCCCCAATAGAATTCCCCAATAAGTGATTCTTACGGACTCTAGAGTGTCAAACGAAGCCTTCAAAAATAATTCAGCATCCTACAAATAAATATTTCTTCCGCTTTAACTAGCTGTGCGAAAGCAATTTACTGTGGACGATTCTACTGACTCTAATTTTTATAGGATAACAGATGTCTTTAGTGTACGGTGCGTTTAGTGTTAATATTTGCTCGGACTTGGTCCGATTATTTCCGCGGCCGCCTGGGAACAGATAATTTATTGTTCAACGAGATTTCACGCCTCGCGCGACAGCCTCTAGGTTTAATGAGCCCGTAGTAATGCGAACCACGAACCGTCGTTATCCGGTTCTTCGTTGCACGGCAGTGCATAATGTTCGGCGCGCAGTTTGAACTACGCCATTCGATCCCGTCGCGTCGCGTCGCGTTCGCAACGGCTCGTTCCAAGTCGAAAATCACCCGAGCGCCTATTACCTGCTAATTAAAGCCAGCAGGATTTTAGTGACGTCGCGCGAACGCTGTTCGCCGCGTGACAATAGGGACGATTGTGCTCGAACGTTATTGCGCACCGACGCGACGCGTCACGCTTATTTTCGCCGTATGACGAGAATATCCGTCGACCGGGACTACCATCGATCGAGGCTTCCGGAACCTGTCGCGACGGTCAGAAAAACCAGGTAATCAGCCAATCATCCTTTCAATACTGCCTTGTATCCGTCCGATGAAGAATCTGTCGCAATTTTTGTTGCTTCCGGCTGCCCCGGGGAAATATTCGTCGAACGAGACGTCTCCTCGTCGAATTACGTCCGGGGCTGTCGGATATGCATATAAAGTATTCGTATGAAAATCAAGTATCTTTTAGCAGGTCTTTTATTGCGTAATTAGCCATAGTTCTGTTATTTTCTTTGGGTGACGAGAATAGTCGAGGTAGACGGCTCTTGAATTGAATTACGACTTCTGGGACTTGAGGGACGAATATAAAAATCGATCATCCTGACTATCGTTGTTATTTTATTCATAATTCGTCGCAATTTTTGTTATTTTTGCTGGATCAGGACAGCTGGCGATCTAGACGACTCTTTATTCGGTCCTGGTTTTCAAGAGAGGAATGTAAAATTGAGATTGTCAGCCGGAGATATTTTTAACTGTTCTTTATATCGACTTGAAGCATTATGAAACACTTCTTTCGTTCGACGCTTCCCGATTTCAAGAAAAATAGTAACATTTAGCGAATTCTGCTCGAAGTACAGCGGGTTAAATGGAGGCCCTAAGCGGTAAAAATTCTGGGGCCCTCAGACTCAGGTTAGAAATAGTTGCAAGAAAACTCTCATAAACTGATTAACACATTATCTCCGGGCCGATTATTCCATAATTTTGGAAGTCTGTGGCCCATGGCGGATTTTTTAAATAGATCCTTCTAGAGCATCAGAAACTTCTATCATGAACCAGCAACTCACCCTCAATAGCGTAATATAATAATTTCGTTTGGAATTATTGTGTAAAAGAAGATTTGTAAGCTCCCACTTGGTATAGCACAATTACTGAAAAGCCGATTAATAGGCTTCCGGTGGATAAAGTGTTAACAAAAAAGAAAGGGAGCCCCACGTGGCCGCTCAGTCCGCTAATGGTGTTCTCCCGTACTTTGTGCATCTGCAAGCGACACAAACGATTAAAAATTGGAATAGCATTAGAATAACCAGTTTTTAGTGTACTAGGCAGAAATAGGCGGAGGTGCGACCGCGGTACAGTTACGAGGTTAAGGTGAAGGTTCGGGTTACGGAGAAAGGATTAACAGGCTGCAGCTGCAGCCGATGTTTACGTCGAGTGCTGAGTGCAGCGATCCGAGAAACGGACATCATCCGGCGATGCTCTGAAAACGTAAACCGACCGGTAACCGTATTCTCGCGTGCCACCGACGAGTGCTGAACCGCGTGTTTCGGTGCTTGTCCGCGATCAACCCGTTCCAGACTTCCACGAAGAGACCGTTCGACGCGGTGCATCCCGACGGGACGCGGGCCGCAACTGCCAGGAATCGCGACCGAGCGACTGCGAGAACGGTTTCCCGGAGGAAAAGAAGACACCGCCGCTGTATCCCGGCCGTCCGCGTTCCCTCCGCGAAAATCTTCCGTTACATAAATCTGCCATCTTCTCGCGCCGTTAGGTAACTTCAGCCTCTCCTTTCAATGCAAACACCACGCTCCGATACGCGAAGTAAAGCGCAGCGGAATCGCGAAGTGAACTTGCACTCTTCGAATTGCTTGCCGAGACTATACTCGTGGTCACGTGTGGAAATATTTCGAGCAGAACGCGCTCAATGTCTCGTAGACTGTCGCGGATAAATCATTCTGTGAAATCTAGTCTGAGACTATAGTCTTCGTCTGACACAAACGAGGCAAAAAATTGTAGTCAAAATTAGTCGTAGACTATTTACGAGAGATTAACACAGTAGGAAGGTTCAAACAATTTATGAAAATCAGTGAACTATTTTCGATTCATTTTTATTTTACTCGAGAAAGAATGAATTTAATCATTACTCAGGAGAAGATTATTCTCTATTTCGGATTGTTTAAATAAGTTACAGAAAAGGACATTTTCAAGAGTAATGAATTAGCTCCTTGTCGTAATGAGTACTGGATCTTTATTTAAGACTACCGGATCTTTATGCATTCGTGGCTTCTGAGAATTTTCAGAAAATGCTAAAACATAACATTCGACAGAATTCAGTAGAATTTTGATTTATTTCAGATCTACAAAGGCTGCTACCACTGAGAATAAAATTTTGTTTGACTCCACTTTCTTAAAATACCTCTAGAAAAATTGTAAACGGCATAATCATCCTAGTAATGAGTAATGACTCCCAAGAGTAATGAGTTAGCGCCGTGGCGAATAGTTCACACAGAATCCGCTAAACACGAACGCAACTCCTCACTTTCGCAGCGAAATAAAATTCCACTCGTTTGTAACCGGCACACAATAAATATAAACGTCCCCTTTCCCGTAGGAAGTTGGCGACAAAGAGGTCCCGATTCTCGTAGCCGCGAAGGAAATTGTATAGCAAGGAGTTACCAGGCTCTTGCGAATCACGGAGCACGCGCATCCGGACAGGAAAGTCTAGTCGCAGGACCAACAAAATGTCCGCGCGAGTGGTATATTCGGATAATAGCTGTCCGAATAATAGAGGACCGGCTATACAACGAGCGGTACAAGCATCGGGAACATTCAATCAACGCTCACCCCTCGGAATAATCCGGGCCAACCTCGAAATCCCTCGATCTCTGTTCGCCGGTGGATCCGTGGCCGGGCCAGAGGCACGATCGAGCGGAAGATCGAATCGCGCGTGTCCTTGGACCCGCGAATATCTGCTGGCGGCCTTAAAGCGGGGGTCACAACCGAATGCGGGGAAGTTCAAATTGAAAAAGGTGGGAGTCGGTTTTGTCGTCGTTCGTGGGCTCATTCAGGCGAAATCGGGACGCGTGAAAGGGCTTCCGGTCGCATTCAGGTATCGGAAAGCTGAAGAAAGAGAGAATTAACGGGTGAATGGTGGCGACGACGACGACGACGAAGAAGAGGACGAAGAGGACGCGGTTGCTGTTGCTCGCAGACGGTCCCCCCCCCCTGAGGAGTCTCGCGTGTGCGTGCGTTGCGTGGCCGATTATGAATGCGGATTAACCTTCATTCAGGGGCCTGATCTATTCACCCCGCGAACGCCGAAACAATGACGGCCGTACATCTTCGTTCCTCGCCTTCTCGTTCCTTTCGGCCCCCCTCTGATTTATACCAGGGAGTTGGCTTTTGAAGTTACGCGCACACTGTCCCATAAATTTACGCCGACCTCCCCTAGCCCAGACCAGGGCACCGCGTTCGACGTCCCCAGACCAGCAAATTGGAGGACATTGTTAATTAAGATCGCGTGAGCCCTCGACGGAACAGTGTCCCTCCGGGTTTCGGGACTTCCTCGCGAGGACAGCGAGCGAAAGAGCTTCTCGCTATCCTGGCAATTCAGGATTGAAATTTAGACCATCTTCTCTCTACCTCTTTTGGCTTTTTCGGTGCGGCAATTGGCGGAATTAAGAGACGGGTTTCGAGGAAATTCTGTTTGACGTTCGTAATTGTGTTTGAGAAGGGCTGGTCAATGCCACGATGTCTTTGGGCGGAGAGGACACGTACAGAGTCGAGGGTTTCTGTTCTTCTGCGGAAATGGAAGGTTTCGGCGAGACATCTTTGCGAAACTGGGTAATTGAAAACGATCTTCAGACTGATCTAACTGTATTTTAATAGAGAAAAGAGACACAATAGTTGGACTTATTAACCCTTTGCGGGCATGTGTCTGATGACAGTCGACCAACAAAATTATTACAGTGGAGCGCCAATTATCCGAACCCATGGGTAATAGGAGTTTCAATAATCGTACTCTACCAAAAAGAACTTTAAAAATCTTCTGTCACATTAATAATCCCAAACGAATTTATTAGATGACCTCACCGGGGCTGACTTTTTGGTTCACAATTGAAATTGCGGATGTTTTTTGAGGACCATGGATTTTTAAACATTGTGAAATAATTGCCGGTAGGTACACCAGTGCGTTAAGCGCCAATCGAGTGTTTCAACACAGAGAAATGTAAGAAAATTCGGAAAGTGATTAATTCATAAGGTTCCCGAGTAAAATCGATAGAAAACGAGCTCTCGAAAAGAATTCTTTTCGAATCGTTCCGCAGCCGGGGAAATTCTATTTTTGTGAAGTCATCGAAACAACGAGCGTATCGCGTCCGGGCGCGGCACGTTTTCCATATATTTTTCGGCAGCGGGGATTGTTTGCGCGGTCACGATTTCGCGCGCGAAAACTGGGTCGCGGCGAGGAAGACGCGCGTTTTTGCGGGGAGCCTCGTAATTTTTTATGGCCTGTACGAACGAGTTAACCGGCCACTGGATGGATGCGCGTTGACAGTTTCGAGTACACTCGGAAACGCGTACGGCCAGGACGATGAGCGGAGGCGACAGCTCGTGTCGTTCGGCCGACGTTGTGTGCACGTTGCGTGTGCCTCGCAGTGTCCGGTGTATGTGCCCGGGGAACACGCGAAACTGTCGGATAAAAAAGAGAGGAACGAATTCGTGTCGAGCCTCTGCCCTGCCCCCGTAATATTTCATGCCGGTCCACGAAGACGGGAGGAAGATCGATCATCGGTATCGGACGTGAACGCGTGACACGCGTAAACATCGAATCGAACTCGAAATTGACGCGCGACGACCGAAACATTTTTCCGCTATACGAACAGGCTCTTGGTTCGCGTGTCGCGACGTTTCACCTTTGACATCGCGATTCGACAGCCTCTTATTACATCCCAAGCCTCGTCTTTTACTTCGCCGCGCCGTTTGCTATTTTTGAGAACTACCCTGAATTTGTAGGGAAAACGAAAACAATTTTTGGGACAACCTAATATTTCTTTGCGAAATCGTAGACAGTATAACATTTTATTTTAACTCTGTGCGGGCTAGAGATCTCTCTGTCTATCCGAAATACCTCTGCCGATTTTAAGGTAAGGTATAATTAATGTTAGAAATGATTGATATGAAAGAAGCAAAATCTGGAATAATGTCGGTGAAACTTGGAATCGGTTCGGAGGCGGGGCAGGAATCGAACCCGGTTGCGTGCGCTCCGGGAAAATTGAATTCCCAAGTTTTTCCGAGGAGACAGCGGGGAGGAAACGTGATCAACGAACGATGACGACGGAGTAGCTTTGATCCCGGCTGTCTTTGATCTGAGCCGCTCCTCGCGGATCGGTTTCTCGTCGCTCTTGTCCCCGACGCGACGCGACGCGACGCGACGAGACGGATGGGAACGGACGACCGAAGCAAAGAAAATAATTGTCGTCGTTACAACAACGGCGAGGATAATGATACGAGCGCGCGTCGGTTTCAAGGATATCGGGTTCCCATCGCGCGGCGCACCGATTTTCGAGCACTCGACGAGCCTCGTTAATTGAAGATTTACGTAAGTTCGATCTGGGGAAAGGGGAACACGCCCCGCGCGTCGCCTAAGGATAATCGTCCTTCGGGGAATATTGCGACCGTAGTCATGCTTGGAATCCCTTAACGGGCATCGTACGAGGGTGCATGGGAATTTTTCAAATTGCGTCTCTTTGACGGCGCGGGAGTAAAGAAAATTGCCGAAGCCTCTATCGTTTGGCGGATTCGAGCGAGTACCGAATGGAATTTACAAAAATTCATTCCGGGGAACAAATGTTGGAAATTTAGATTGAAAGTGTTTCAGCTGATATCATTTTTTGCCACTCGGTTTTTCTATATCTTCGTAGACAGACGTTTTTGAAAATTTTGGCTCTGCTATTTTTTTTTCAAGTATCTTGAGGTTTCGAGATCGTAAAAAAGGCGAAATCGGGAACTCTTTCATATTGTCCAGGTTTGAGATAAAATTTGAAATATTTTTGGAATTTCTCGGTTGAGTAGGCTGTTCCGGATTCTGTCACTGGAGGGCAGAATGGTACAGTATCGATTTATCGACGCTCCAATAAAAATTGTGAAGATTTACGACAGTGAAAGGCATGGTGTCGATTAATGTTTTTATAATGTTATGGAATGATTAACGTTAAATATGAGCAAATTGTATATACATTTATCGAAGCGTTTCCATCTTACCAGTGCCAGGTAACGTGGGACCCTGTGGGAACGGAAGAAAACGGTTATACCACAGACGGTCTGCTCGTATACCTTGTGGGTGGCACCGACGAGATATTTATCGGAGGCCGAGGCACTTCTCTCTCGCACTCACGGCCGGTACAGAGCCTACACGATACCTCTCATATCTAGAGCCAACACAATCTCGCTCTCACTTACAGCCGTTGCGCTACCATGCTTACCCACAGTCGCTACGCTTACCTACAGCCGACGCGCTCTTATCTACCGTCGCACAGTGGGGTATTTGGCCCGAAAAGCCGGAAAAAATTATTTAAGCGTTATATATAGGCTCAATGCCATAATGTAGTAGGTCGTTGAATTCGTCTGAACATCAGCTATAACATTATGAAATCAAAAATATATCTTAACAGTTAAAAAATTAAATTGATCCTCACTTTTTATAAAAAAAAAATTTTTTCCGAAATTTTATGTATTGAAATTTGTAGACATCTGAATACTGTTAATCTTTTGTTCGAACCTTTTTTTCCTCAGATTATCGGAAACCCTTGAAAAATCGTGGCGATTGTGGAGTACGTACACCGAAAAGCTGGAAAAAGTATTTTTACACGTATGATAAATTATGTTAAAACGATGTAAATTATTATTTTAATACAAAATATGTAGATCATGAAATGTTTTAATAAGTAGATATATGTATTTTAAGAATATTTTGAAATTATTACCATTAATTTGCGTACGTAAAACACTTCTAAACGCTAATACTAAATTAGCTATAAAACGTCAATCCGGACAAATCTCGAACCAAACTTTATTAGCTTGGAATCACAAATCTCTACCGAATATAATGAGACCAAAGAGACCATCGGGACTCGCTCAGAACCATGATAAAATCGTTAATGAAGTCTTATAATTGTAAAAATAATTTCTGAATTATTGATCATATACAAATATTAATAACTTTATAAATAAGTATAATAAAAAAATGAAAACAGTCTGAGAGTGTAGTCCATACTTACCTAAAAGATATCCATAATGCAAACAATTACACAGCTTTTTTAAAGCATGTAAAAATCACTCATAAATGTACGATACGTTATAGCATGATTGGAAAGGCAATACAAGTCATAGAATCTCTTGACTTTCGATTAAGTTTAGAGATTCATAAATTTACAAATGAATAAAAAAAATTTAGTACATTGTTCTCCACACATTCAACAACTTCGAGCAATAAAAAAAATTACAGTTTATGTTAATTTTTGGAAATTGACTTTTTTCCGGCTTTTCGGGCCAAATACCCCACTGTGCGTCGTCGCGCTCTTACCTATTACCTGTAGCCGCTGCGGTCTTTCCCTTACCCACAGTTCCTGCGCTTACCTACAGCCGATGCGCTCTTACCTACCGTCGCCCATGTTTTGCACATGTTATGGTCATGTTTTGGGCATGTTTTGCGGGTATTCTGCGCCTGTTTTGCACATGTTACGAGCATGTTTTGGGCATGTTTTGCGGGTGTTTTGTACATGCTATTGGTATGTTTTGGAAATGTTTTGTGGGTGTTTTGTACATGCTATTGGTATGTTTTGGAAATGTTTTGTGGGTGTTCTGAACATATTTTGCGCGTGTTTTGCGCATGTTTTGGGCATCGTTCCTTTCCCCTCCCCAAATCTCTTTTTCTCTTTCCTTCCTTAAATCCCCTCCTACACTTCCCTTCCTTCCCTAGATCCTCCCTCCACCCGCCATTCCGTGAAAAATTCGGATAAACTGCAAATAAGTCGAACGCTGCGCAGAGCGCACTATCCATTTCGAATCGATGAAAAACGCGTCAAATCGACACGACCGTCGCGACGGCAACGTCGACTTTCGACGCCGCACGGTGGAAAGCTATTCGCGTTTCTAGCTTGACACAGTCTCTATTTTCCGGTGGCATCCGGTTTACGTCGCGATCCGACGTCGGTTTTACGAGGTGACGACTGACGAGAAGCACGCGCGCCACCCAGCCGCCTCATGCGTTGCGAATTGCCGTCGGAGAATAAACAAGACCGAAGAATCGCGATTCTCAAGCATGGTCGCGAACGTTCGGGAAAAACCCACCCGGAATAAGGAACGAGTTCGCATAACCCGGAAGGCGGAAAACCCCCAAACCCTCTCTCCAGTCGCGAACTTTAATCTTTCTTAGCGATTCCATCAAAATTTATCGTCGCGTGTGGGTTTGCACGTTTGAAGCTATCCCGAGGGAAAACCGCCCACGTTCCGCTGATTGTAATTGGTGCCAATCTACCACGAGAAAACGATGATTTCCTCGGTTTCTCGAGATATCGGAGAACACTCGCTGGAAATCAATTATCGCTCAGCGAAGGAGGGCCGCTTAATATTCATGCATTCACCCTGGCGATCAAGAAAACGCAAATGGATGCGAGTCGAGCGAACGCAATTATGCTTTCGAATCCGCCGACGGAAAAATGCCAGACCGATCTTGGGTTAATTAACCATGCCGCGGGGGCGGTTTCTGTAGCTCTTCAATGCTCGATAACGGTAATAATACTTTCTTTTTTTTTTTCTTTATATTGTATCTCGATTATCTTCGACTTAGACAGTATTATTTAGCTTTACGAAGCTACACGATCTCGAAATTCGCGACAATCCTGTTCAAGTTTTGCGAGTTCAACGAGGAACATTGCGAATGTTTCTTTCTAAAGCAACATGGCAGATTGAGTCGATGCTTCGAACGGAGTGGACGTACGAGTGGACGGTGCCATAGATCCAATTTGCGCGAGTTTAACGGCACCCTCGCAGCGCTATGAAGAGGCAGGATACTATGCTTTTAATCCGCGGATGTCGATTCATGCTCAAACGGCGACGTCCACGGACGCCGGCCGAGATGCGCGCAATTAAAAGTTTTTCGAGCTGTCTGTCGTCCACGGTTCCGGCGCTGTTTCCTTGGCCGGCGTCGAGAGACCAATTACCGGAATACCGGGAGCTATGTGAGTGCGATTCGGTCTCTGGAAAGGTCAGAGCTTGCCAGGCTTGCGGATCGAGCTGGAATGCGGCAAGATGGGCGTCGCGGACCCGAATGAATTCGAAGACACTGAATCTTATTGCAAATGGCGTCTCCGCTGGTCCTGACCGCCTTAGCGCCCGGGTTAGGTTATTCAATGTCCACCGAAAAACTTCTAAGGATAACGGTAGTATCTACTATTTCAAACTGACAAAGGCAATGGGGGAAAGCGATTTCAAAAAATGGAAATATTAGGGGTACCCATAAGTAATCAATTATTTGCAAAGAATTTGTTTTGCCTTTAGTTCTGTACCGATCGTTGAAGAGGAAATATTCTTTTACAGTTTTCGGTAAAGCAGCTTGTCTTCAAAATATTCTAAAAAGTATAATTTTTTTTACAACCCTGTAATAAAATGGCGGTGTCCGTACCTTCCGAGGATCATATTCGTCATTGCATACTTTTTCATTTTCATGCGGGATTTAATGCAACGGTAACAATAAAGAAAATTTGCGATGTTTATGGAGATGTATTGAAGGTCAACGAGTGTCAACGTTGGTTCAGAAGGTTTGCTGCTGGTGATTATGATCTTTCTGACAGGCCTCGAAGTTGACGATCAGTTGAATTTGACAATGACACCCTAAACTCTCTAGTGGAAGCTGATTCAAAATTAAGTATACAAGAATTATCGAGATGCCTTGGGTCCACATGGTCAACTATACAAAGGCACCTACACGAAATGGGAAAGGCATATAGGCAAGGAATATGGGTACCGCTTATCTGAGACCAACGAGAATATTCGTCGAGCAATTTGCACTTCATTGCTATCCAGATTTCGTAGAGATCCATTTCTTCGCAGAATCGTTACCGGAGATGAACAATGGATTCTTTATGATAACATAAAGCGTTCCAAGCAATGGCTTTCTGCAAATCAAACCGCAATATCAACCCCTAAACCTAGCTTATCACTTAGAAAGGTGTTACTGTGCATTTGGTGGGACTGTGGTGGCATAATTTACTTTGAGTTGTTGAAACCTGGAGAAACAGTTACTGCTGAGTTGTATTGTCAGCAATTACAACGGCTGTGTTCGGAACTATTGACAAAGAGGGCATCTTTAGTCCACAGAAAAGGAGTAATACTGCAAATTGACAATGCCCAATACAGCGAAACTGACTCAGGGAAAAATCAAAGAATTGCAATGGGAAGTTTGACCGCACCCCCCGTACTCACCGGATATTGCTCCCTCTGACTGTCATCTTTTCAGATCTCTGGAGCATTATTTATAAGAAATAAAACATTCACTTCTGTAGAAGATGCAAGGAGGCACCTTGAGTCATATTTTGCTTCACGAACCCTGGATTTCTATAAGAGGGGGATTGAAAATTTGCAGGAAAGATGGCAAACTGCCTTTGATAATGACGAAGATTGTACAGGGTGGTTGGTAACTGGTGGTACAAGCGGGAAGGGGGTGATTCTACGCGAAAAAAGAAGTCGAAAATATAGAATAAAATGTTTTCATCCGAAGCTTCGTTTTCGAGAAAATCGAGTTTGAAAAAGCAGCAAGTACGCATGCTATTCGATAGGAATTGTCTGCTGCGTCTGATCATGACCTACCAATTCTACTTCCTGCGCATACTAAAGCACGCGAACCCGACGGATCTTTAAATTCGATTTTCTCGAAAAGAAAACCTCAAACGAAAAATTTTTATTCTATATTTTCGACTTCTTTTTTCGCGTAGAATCACCCCCTTTCCGCTTGTACCACCAGTTACCAACCACCCTGTATAATAAATTAAGAAATAAAAACTTGAATTTACTACAAAGATTTTTTTAAATTTCAAAATAATTGATTACTTATGGGTCCCGCTAATACTTTTGAAAGTCTCGAGCAGAATTAGACTACAGCCCGAACAAAAGACAGCGTCCCCGACTGTTACAGGCTCCGTAAGCGCTGGCCTGTTGTTTGTCCGTTTTTGCCAGGAGTCTCGTATGTGGGGAGGAAGAATTTGACAATGCCTCGGACTCGCGGCGCAAGTAGGTCGCATCAGAGAAGACGTCGGAGCCGAAGAAAGTCTTTGGAAAAAGGACAAAACGGCGAGAAGTTTGCACCAGTTGCCGGTCAACTCTGGTTTCTATTAAGGCCACGGGGCGGCAGGGCCGTTCTCCTCCGGCGGCGTTTCTTGCTCCCGGGGATTCCCCCGGGCTCGATCGTGCATAAACAGGAAGGGTTCGCCACTGATTTCGGCTCTGCTCATACGCGATTGAAAAGCGGACCGTACGTGAGCCGAATCCTTGCCGGAATTGCCTCGATTAGGATCGATCTGTATGCGAGCTGAATCGTCGGACATTGGTGTAGCTGGGCTCGGACTTTGCTCCGAAACGTTTCCTTCCCCAAAGGGAACGGGGGCGACGAAACACGGAAACGTAATCGCGTAATCGTCGTCGGCGAAGACCGCAAACTCGTGTCGAAGATGGAGAAAGATCGAATTTACGAGCCATGTATCGTTTCAGGCGGCGATCGGTGGCTTTCAGCAACGTTTCTTCGTTCGATCGTGACGGGGTTTTGTGGCACGTTATAGCCTGCTCTTATCTCTTCATTAGAACGCCTCGAACTTGTTACAGTTCATGGAGTCGTAACCTGAGCAATCCTGGCGGCCTTTGTTGCGCTCGTTCCAACATCAAGTCAATTTGCACGAGTTTCTTTGGATGGCCTCAGTTTATTTGGGACAACTAAATAAAGTTCATTTGGGATTCAAATAAGTTTATTCGCGTCACGCTGGTCGGGAATTCTGGTCACAGAGTGATTTTCGGGAATTCCGCAGCTGCCTGGCTGTCATTGGCCCCTGGTTTGATAGTGGACATGCGAATTTTGGATGAGGTTTGCGAAGAGATTGACTGTCGGTGTACACAATTTTTGTACTTCAGTATTTCCTAAGGGTAATCATCGAGCTAAATTGATTTTCGAATTTTTAAAAAGTAAAAAGAAATATTTATCTCCATTTAGTCGGGGAAAGTATATAAAAGCAATTTATTTAATATTTACGAGCTAGACAATGAGCAGTGAATAGTCCTATCCGTCGTCAATTATATCGTTGTAAGAATAGTCTACAGTCTGAGAGTTGAATAAAATTGTTATTGTTAATGTGAAGAAGAGTCGAGGGAAGAAGCAGCTCTGTAAAATGGAAAATGGGTTCCCAGCGACTGCAGATTCGAGGGTCCTACAAGATCCCGGACAGAAAGGTTTTAGAAACCCAGTTAAAGAAGCTTCGGTGGAGAATCGCCGAAGTTTGCGGGCAGATAAAACTCTGTTTTCCCGGGCACGATAGATTAGGTACCTTAAACTTGATGTTTCTGCAGTTTCTAGCGAGCCACGATAGCGGCAGTAATACAGTTACGATCAATGATCGACGATAGATCGCTTATCGCGAATCGGTGTACGATTTTTCTTATTCTGCTGTTTCCGAAGGCACACCATGCTATACCAGTATTTCATTTATGTCTGGCAGTCTTCGTTATTATATTAGATGCTTGGTTAACTTCTAACTTTTCGCTGCGGACAGTAAAATGAAAGCGTGCCGAGTTACTTTTTCATTTTATTAGTTTCCGGAGATTTTCATTCGCCGCCGACGCATAAAGATGTGCGCGGTCTTGTTGGAAATTGCTTTGCAACAAAATGGCATCTTGGTGAAGAAAATTATGATCTTGTCTGTAATAGAAGTTTATTTGCGGAAGAAACAGGTTTCTCAAAAGAAGTCTGCGGTGCATGTGTTTCACTTCAAAAAACTCCTACTCTACCCTTGACGAGTAGAGAATCTTTTACTTAACAATATGCAATATTGACGTTGAATATTCCGTTCAGGAATTTAATCGCACGGTTCCGCGAATCGCGCGAGGGAAAGGATCGTCTAATTTTGGCAAAGGCGATCCTCGGCCCGTTTCGCATGGCGCATCCATGTTTGAGAGGCATCGTGCCGCGTCAATCTGCGTACGTGGGTGTGTCGGTGGCGTGAACTTCGTTTATTATGCCAGCCGGTTTGCCTGGCTTATATTGTGCCGGCCGGCACGCGTTGTAAACGCGCCGTCCCGTGCCGTTCTTTTGCACCCGCGAATTTCTGAATCCTCTTCCCACGATCCGCTTCCGATCGCTCATTTTCCTCGCTGTCGCGCCAGCTCGAGGATCTTCGAAACGGTTCCCGCGATCAGTGCTCTGATAATCGCGGACTCTGCCTCGATCATTCGTCTCGGAATCGGACCAACGCAACGCGACGAGCCGCAGCTATTCCGCGCCAATAAAAATAAGTTTGCCCTTCCCGTGGGAATTTCTCGGAGTTGTGCGATTCCCGGGGAAACTTCGCGTGATGGTTTCGCCTCGGGATTTTGCGGTGGACGTTTCCACGGTGTTTCGGCGACGCGATCACGTTCGCCAGTGCATAAACGCCGGGCGAGAAGCAATCGTTCTGTTCACGCTCGACGATCATCGCGCAATCTCTATTTCAGCGAGCGTTCCGGCTCGCCTTTAATTAAACCAGGGCCGGCGGTAAAGCGTCAAAGTTTAATTTCCCGGTGACTATGCTCGTAAATTTCGCTGCGTAACTCCCGGGACCGTGTTCTTTCCACTGAGACGAGTCTGCTGTGCGAGTGTCTTCGGGGGTGCACACGACGCCGATCATCCTCCTCCCCTCTTCCCCCTCCACCCAACGTTTAGAGGGGTTGACAGCGGAAGCCCGCCGGCGAAAATGTCCGTCAGGAGGACTCCCGTGGCGTTTGTCGATTTTTTTCACCCAACGACGACGACAACGACAACGACAACGACGACGGCGACGACGCGAGCTGTCGTCGCGTGAATCCGAAAACGATTTTCTGGATCAGTCGACGAGACCGTGCTCTCGCCCACCCAGTGATCTATGCTCGTGACTGGGAGGCTGGAACAAGCCGGAATATATCAAAGCCCGAGGATTATTTAAATCTGTCGAGGGGAAGGTGCTTTATGTCATTGTCACGGCCATGCCGCTCCGATCGGAAGCCTCGTCCTCCTCGAGGGATACTTTGAACACCGCCACCACTACGGTTAGTTGTCCCATTTATTGATCTTGACCGTGATTTCTTCCTATTTTTAGCCGAATTCTCTTCAGTTTTTCCCTAAAGGCGTATCTGCCAGCAATTCCGTTGCTTTTCTTCGCCACGAGAAATATTTCTACGCGTAGGTGCTACCTTTCGCAAGTTTTTGCTTACTCTTTCTCCCCCCTTCATTTGTTTCGCTTCACATATTGAAAAACGAGCGATATTTCTTGAAAAAGGTTCCGCTTTTAGCAACAGCTATAAACTAAGTGAAATTTATGACTGTTCACCGAGAACCTCCGAAGAGAAATTTCCGATGAAATAGTAGCTGCTTTTTAAGGGCTCGACGGATATTTTTGCGGGCGTTGTTTATCGTGTTTTTTCCAAATATTTAAGCGAAGCATTGTAACGTGACCACCGATTTTAAAATCAAATCGTTGCGGCGCAGACACTTTTTCAACAAACACGGCCGCGTCGAACTTCGTGTGGCAAAATATTGAACAAATTCCGAGCTTCTTATTTCCTACAGAACCGACCGTAACCTTTAATAAAGCAACAAATGCTACTTTCGCGCCGGCTTCGTCAACAAACATCCATATTCGAGCAAACATCCGCAGTCTAGTCTCAACAAACAACGAACCCGAGCAGTAGTTGGATTCATGAATCTTCCGCGTCCCAAACACGTTCAAACAAGAACAAATCACGCCCGAGAACGTGTTTAATCCTCATCCGTCTCTCGTGTCCGTTCGAAACATGTTTCAACGGTCCTGGACATATTTCACATATCAAATTCATTCGTCTACAACGCGGTTTACATTTCGTTTTATTAGTCACCAGTGGACTACGGATTTCTCGCGTGCTTGGCGAGTAGAGAGAGAATGGAATTATTGAAATGATTGAAGTAAAGGAATTATTAAAATTACTGAAAAGAGAAATACGTTCTCTATTCATTTCCATTTCTTAAAATTGATTTTTAGAGTACCTTTGTTCTGTGTAAACTCCGCAATCTCTGCAACTTAATTATTTACCTTTCCGCCACACTGATTTTTTTACCATTTTGCTGATTTTGTTGAAGAAACAAGGGATGGATGAGAGTTGAATTAGAATTAACTAACGATAAAATTATTCCAATGCGAACGGACGCTGGAGATATTCGCTCAGGCGAATCGGCGAGCTCGAGGGTGCCGATTATTCATTCGAAAGGAATACAATAATCCTGGAATTAGCATAGCTACATAGGCAGCACTAATCCTCGGCGTGGACAGGTCATAGCTTTGGTCTCAACGTGTGCTAACCCTTGGTCAATCCTCTCGAAATGACCAGGGCTAGCTAAAACAGTGCAATTCGAGATAAACAATAGAATCGTGTACAGATATATTATTGCCTGAACTGTGTTTAATGTTATTGCAAATATCGAAGAGTATCGTGTTTCTGCGTTTGTGGTGGGTTCACGGGGTTCTGCAGAAAGTAGTCGCGTATTTGCGACGCACGCCTCGGGCTCCGTTCACGCAGCTCATGGCAAAATAGATCATAGTGCGCGCCGTTTCCGTGCAGCGGCTATCTACGTCCGGCGGTGGTTCAATTTGAATATGATAATAATGGGTAAACGTGGGGCGGTTGCGTTTACGTGATTCCAACGGGACGCGTGTGTATACGCGTATACTCGGTACATTACTGCTCATAAGTATTTGGACACTTGCGACCAATTGTTGTCCTTTGTGCAAGTCCATATTTTTTGGAGATTATTCGCCAGAGACCGCGATAAGGGAGGAGATTGTGTGGTCAACAGGGAGATTTCTCACGTAATAGTGGGCTGTTATGGTGAATATTCATACGTGAAATTTCCTCCAGAGAGGTTCCTGATTTTTTCCAGAAATTATTCTAACAAATTCAGTATCTCATCTGCTTTTGTCCAGCGGTATTGCCGATGAGGCACACAGAGGAATACTAAAAGCATGACATTTTTTGAAGAAATTTTTTGAAGAAACAAGTAATAATCACATTCTGTCAGCGAATTTCGTTTCCTTTTCCTAAATTATATTGCAAGCAAAATGTTTCAGGCAGGAAGAGAATTATTTCACGTGTTTCTACGGCGAATTAATTTTGGTCAACATGGCTTTCCCAATAAATCTATTACGCTCCATTGTTTTCACGAAATTGTGTCTATTGAGGTTATCCCCTATTATTATGTACAAATTAATATTGGTTACGAGCGATTCGACGTTGCTTCCAACCGAGTGTTCCAAATACGAAACAATTAATTATTCCTGTATGGATTTTTGCATCCAGTTCAAATCGGTACATACATCTGCCACCGGAACTAAACGTATGTTGCAACCAGAATGCACTGTCTCCTCCGAGATTCCCAAAGAAACTGCTACTTGTCGGAAATAAGCGACATCCGCGGCACTTGTGTGCAGCAGTGTACTCAGGTACGCACACGTACGGCTACGTCTCGCGTCGCGAAATGCAAAACAGCCTCGCGACAGGTTAAATTGCATTGGCGCCGCGCGAATGGAAATGGAGCTGTCACTTCGGGTCCGCGATCGCTATCCTAAAATTTAATGCCGTCCGCTTGCCGGGGGAGGGGTGTGCGTGTTTTTCATTTTTTCCTCCATATTTTCCCCTCTCCTGTTCTCTCCCCCCTCCCCGACGACCTCGTCGAACAGTGACGGACGAGGGGAGAACCGGGTTAACGAAATCCCAGTGTTCTGCGTCCGCGAGTCGGATAAATAAATTTCGACACGCCTACCGCTCGGTATTTCTGCGAGCTCTTTGTTCGCGGGCCGAGCTGAAAAAATTCCTCGAACTGCGGGGCCAGGGAATCTCGTTAGAACGATTCGGCCGAGTCGTTAATTATTTTTTCTGGATAAAGTACCCCGGCGATGCGATCACGATTATAATATCCTTCGCTAAGGGGTTCGAGCACCTTCATCTTTCCTCAACGACGATGAATTTATTCCTATTCAGGCGGCATCGGCACACGTTTCTTGAAATCTTATGCAGGGGTGCGCGACCCCTCGTCAATTTATTCCCTCCGGTTTTATATTTATCACGCCTTATCCATTTTAATTGCTCCCCGATGCACGCCGCGCCGCCGGCATCACAATGCGCCGAGGGTATTAGGTCATCCCAGTGGTCGCGTCTATTCGTGTCGTGACTACTAGGCTGTTGCATATCAAACAACAATTAAACAATTAACACAATTTTGATTTCTGAAATTTTTGATTGAAGTCTCTAGAAACTGGAACGCCTCAGGGAATATAAAAGTACAGTTCTAGCTATCGTCTGTCTTTTTTAATTTACAATTATTATGATTCTAAAGATGAGGAATTATTCAACAAATTTATTCCTTTCGGTACTTATATGTTATTTTAAAAAATGGCTAAAAATGTGGGCAGCACATTCTCGTTATTTTCATAAAGCAATGTAAAATAGTCGCTGTTGGCGCTCCGTGAACCCAGCGTTAAGCTATGCCCACACAGAATACAAGAAGTTGCTGCATGTTGCTTCGATGTGGACATAGCTTTAGGAGACTGTTCCGCCGCGTTGTTCCTGACGTTAGTCATGCTTTTAAGAAGTTGCGCGGCCTGTTCATCTAGGTCCGAATTTAGCGCGCCGGGATATCGAAAAAAAAAGAATACATTTGGCCGATTCGGTTTGTTTCTTTAGAAAATACGAATACAGAGCGTTATCCGAGCCCGCGGGACTGGACCGCGTGATTGCTAGTCAGTCTCTCGAAAATTTTCCGGTTTATTTTGCTCGCGGACGACCTCCTTCTATTTCCATTCCACCCCGAAGATACGCTCCCGCGTCCTCGGCTCTCGCTCGAACGTGTAGTTTCCCGTCAGCAACCGTTCATAAATCTATTCGTACTAGTTACTCAGCCGATATACATCCCTTTTAGTCGCGGCACCAGTATTTCACCTTCGGGATCAGGTTTTATAGCGGCAATTTTTACTGAACCGTGTCCATTCCGCCGGCCGTGTTCATCTTCCGGCACATTTTGCATTAGGGATTTATGCCGCGCTCGTTCGTCGCGACAAAATGGCCGGTGCATTAAGCGAAAACGCGAGGAATACGCGAACTGAACGTTAAAGAGCTAATTGGGTATGTCAGCTTTGGCGACGGATTCTTCTTTGGGAAATACGATTGATTCAATAACGCGGTGGAAGATCCTTCCGGCCACACAATAAGTGGAATCGAGAAGCTGCAAGAAACGTGCTATCGTTCCCGAACAAATTCGTCGAGATCTAATTTTACAGAAGTTCCACGGGAACGCGTCCAACTGCTTCCTGGTAGTAATTTGATCAAATCTCCAGCGCTTGAGAACAGCCCCGGTTCCCGAAAATTTCCCCGAGAACCATAACCGGGACTCGATTCGCAGACCACTGACCGGATATTTGGCGTTTGTTGGCAGGACGAGCGACGGCGGACCGGAAGATACGTCGCCGGCGGAGCGGTGCTCGCGATCACGTTGCTGGCGGCGCATCATGCTCTTCTACGGGACACATCGTCCATAGCCGGCGTCTGCATACCGGCTCTAATAATGGTGTCCTACATTATCTGGATCTTGTATTCCGCACACCGGGACCGGCGAAAGGTAACGAGTTTTAAATCGGCGATGCTTCTTCGTCCTGTAATCCCCTTGCAAATCGGAGGCGAGAGGTCACACCCCTTTCCACAGAGACTGGACAATTGCCAATTGCTCCGCTAAACGATCGCAGAGCCGCGGAACGTTCGAAAGCTTCCGCGCAATATCTCATCCAGTCGTTTCCCCTTTAAATCGCTTTAAACACGAGCTGTCAGCAATTTTCCGCGATTCGATGATCTTCTGCAAGCGTACGAACGATCTCTTTCAAGGCTAATTTTCGGTGCAAATGACGTGTCGCTTCGTTCGTAATATGTCTTGGTATCCAGATAATTTAATTCTCTAATGGAGGAATTATCTTCTATCGAAGGTAGTTTTAATTGTGTGGCGTCTTGTCACAGAAGAATTAAAAAATGCTCTTCGTTAAGTCAAAATAAATTTCTAACAAAAAGTTCCAATCATTGTAGCAACAAAGTTTCTTTGATTTAGATGAAAATAGTGTCGGTCAAGCAGATTGTGAAAGCTTACAGACTCCATGGATCTGTATTTCCTAAGCCACTGCGAAATCTGGACACCGATGACTTAAACTACCCCTAATTCAGTACGAACTACGACATATTTCAATTAGCACATTCCACTTAACGTGAAACGTCCCAGACCAGATGCGCTTCGCCGGTTGCGCAAGGCGGCGCTCGGAACGGTGCGGTGGGGAGGCAAACTGTGCAGAAAAATTGCGTAATTGATTCAACAGAAGGGGTTCGGCAGCAAACTGGTTTTCGCAAGGGGCGGGGAAAGAGGTTCGCGTGGATGCATAGGTCAGGAAAATTAGCGAGAGCCGGTCCGGTTAAGCGGGGCACAAGTTTTTCCGCTCGGGTTCGGTTTTAATCTTGTAATCAGTCACGCGGAGGGACCGCGCGTTCGATGGGGTAGAATGTAATCGAATTGTCTGAAAAACCGGAGGCGAACGGCTCTCCGAAGATCCTATTACGCGGGAATATCGTCCGATAGGTGGATTCACAGAGCTCCGCCATTGTAGTCGCATGAAGAATATATGTGAACATATATCACATAACACAAGCAGTAAGAAATCAAACATATCACTGCATCCGGATACAGAAAATCGATGAATTTGTATCAACGCAAATTGACTCTGACATACTACATTCTATTTTGGTTAAAAAAACCTCAATATTTTAATCTTGATTTCAGCATTAACATTTCGTTTTAAAAGGGCATTCATTCTGACAGAAAATAAAGAATACCAGAACGGATATATAAAATTCGATAAAATGTACCGAGCATTTAGTGTGTTCATTTTTATAATTTCATAAATATGGTAAGAGTAAATTTCCAGATATTTTATCAAACTTTTAAACGAGTTCAAATATCCCCAGCATTGTCACATATCGACCGAAAGTTACAACAACTCTAAACTCCAGCAAGTTCCGCCAGTAATTTAAGGAAATCGTGCTCATTAAAATTACAGAAGCAATATTTTCCATAAGTAATTACCCCGAGCAAGGCACACATTATACGTAATTAGACTCGAGCAAATTTGCATCGTTTGCTCGAGCAAACGAACGTCTCCGGTTTATTCGATCGGCTCGAGCATAAAATCGAGCGGCGCTCCATAAAATCTCGTTCGCCTTATCGCCGGGTTTTATACTTGATACTTCGCCGGGTCTGGATCATATCAACCGCACGAAGCACCGCGAAATTCATTCAATATTCGAGTTTGCGCAACGACGCGCCCGGAAGCGTCAAGTTTGTTTAATTTCGCGGCCGTGTTGCATATCTATTTTTTCCGTGTCGGCCCATCAACGTTGCACCGCTGCCGGGAGATTGAACGAAACAAACGAGCCGCGTGTGGAAATAATGTCGCGGCGAATTTGCGTTTCATTTGTCCGCGGATCTTCCACTTGTCGAGTTGGTTTGTGCATGCGTCACGGTACTGCCACACGAAATGGGACAAGTATCACGGCCCTGAACAAGTCGGCTAACGAACGAATTTTAACCATTCGCCTCCGGACGTGTCGTTTTCAGATGATCTTTCCGAGAAAAAGTCGCGTTATTCAACGACGACCAATATCGCGTTTCGATCACTCGCAGACGATCCTTTCGATATATTCTAAGTACAAAAGTCTGTGAAATTTCATTTTGAAGATAAAGTTACATTCGCAATTTTCCCTTATACCGAATGATTTTTACGTAATATTCTCGGAACAAAATCCGCCGGTTAATAATTTCAACAAGTTTGAAATAAGAAATTTGAAACTTTTTTCTGAAATCGGAAAGATCACGGAAGCCAATTTCCGAAGTGTTTCGAGAAAACTGTGCTTTAACTTCAAGCAACTTTGTCGGTTCTGTTCGTCGAACCATAAGATTTTGTGAACACATTTCTGGGAGGTTGGTGCATTAAAAAAGTCGATTCTGCACCCGTTCAAGCGAGAGTATCTATTTCCGGGAAGGTGCGGACGTGCCTCGCGGCAGGATAATTCAAATGATAGCGTAACGAAGAAATGGAAACGGTAATTTGTAGAAAAAAGAGACAGGCGAAACAAGCGGTGCGCTGAAAGCCGGGATCTAAACTGGAACAAGGTTAGTTGATAACATAAAACGAGGTTATCTGCTGCCAGGTGGGATTCGTGATTTACGAGGACAGAAAATAGGGGAGGGGGGGAGAGGACTGGCGAATCTTCCCGTCGTTCAGCGCAATCCGCGAGAGGCAACTGACTGACTGTGCAGAAATTTTTCAGCAAACTTTCCCGGCTAATTATCGAATTTCAAAGCAGCTTCCAATTCGAACTCGGCGAAACTTGATCACGATCTTTGCACCTAGGCGGCTCCTTTCCTCCGAACGTAATTAATTCGCATTTCAAGGGAGGAGGGGGGATTCCTCGCGTTCTGCTGTGTAAATTCTGCATTCGACGCTCCTGATAAAAATATAGTCTTCCAGTCGAACGCTACTTCCCCGTCTTTCCGATAAGAGGCTCGCGACGCGCTGAGAGAACGAGGGGATTTCGCGAGCTTCCTTCTTTAATCTTTCACGGAGCCTGAGAGCATTATCTGCGTTACGGGGTTTCAATACTTCATCACGGTTCTTAATCGAATTGCAAACTATCCCTCCATGGAAATTTTCGAACAGTTCGACCTCGCGTCCTGCCACTGTCCGGAAAATCACCGAGCGCTTCCTGAGAATTGAAATTTTTCGGGTGCTCAGCTGGAGAAGCTTGTTACATTCATTAACGCTTGCCATAAATGCAGCAGAATATTCGATCTTGGTTTAAACATGTTTGGGTTGAGAAATAAGAACGTAAACCATCAACGTGCATAAGTTTTCAAAGCTATATAACGTTGCGGAAGATCAACATTTTCATTTTCGTTTTCACTGCATTTTTATAGGAAAAGATAAAAGTGAAACTCGAGAGGATTTTTATTCGTATTTTAAAAATAAAATACGTATATATATTTCAAAGCTAAACTATTCGAAAGGGTGACAATGTTTATCGCATATACATTTTACTGAAATGTTCGTACTGGGTATATTAAATTATATCAGAAAAGAAGCACAGAATAAAAAGTTTGTATTTCACACGAATTCTAATATTGAGGGCGTCAGACGCATCCATCAATAAAATAGGTCCAAATTATTCGACGGAAAAATATTCCATTAAAGTAAACCAAGTAAATATTCCGCAGCGTATCGGGAAAGCGAAATGAATCACGGGAAATTGAAATGACGAGCGTTCCGCGCGAATTTATGGGTGTCAGAATGGCTTCGAGCGCAAAGGGTTAATTATCGGGAAGGTGATCGACAAACATGGAATCTGAATAGCGAATTCGAAGACAGAGGAGGTTGTGACTCGGCGAGCAATGCGATAGACGGCCCTTTGCCCTATCAATTCTGTCGAAGGGAGCCGTTTACAAGCGGCTGTCGGTCTCTCGCCCCGCGTCGCGTCGCCCCGCGTCGCGTCGCGTCGCGTTGACGACAATTGGCCGGCTCGATTCGATTTCCTCGCGACAACGAACGTACACCGTGCGGCACAATCCGACGCAATCGGACAGAGGAAACCAAAGCAAACAGTTAACTAACCACGCATCGTGGAACCGCGTGACGCAACACCCGGAAAACCAAGCCTCTCTCTCTCTCTCTCTCTCTCTCTCTCTCGCTCTCTCTCTCTAGAACCCCGTTACTCTGCTTTCAGGCGTCGAGATTCGCCACCGCGGTGGAGCTGACGGAAGTAATCAGCGAGACGAACCGGAGCCCGGATCGAATCTGCAAGACCAGCCCGGACCGAATCTGCAAGACCAGCCAGGACGAGCTGCGAAAGGACTGCCCGAAATTGTCCTGCGACGCGAGAGAGTCCCGGGAGAATCCTGCGTTCTCCGCCAAGGACGAAACGTTGTGAACTGCACCCTGTTGCTTTTGCCAAAGCTGCGGGACCCCGCAGAGACTGTACGAATTTTTCTTTGTCTGTAGTTTTTGTTCTCTTCTTTTTCTACGCTCGTCCGGCGACGTACTTTGGGACCGTTTTCCACGACGAGCATTCGATTTATCTCGGGCGGGAATTATTCCCTCCAGTGCACGATAGGACGTCCACAGTGTTAGTGCTCTTGTTTGAATAAAGTGGAGTTCGTGTAACTTGGTATTTGGCGTGGCTGTTCGGTTCTTGTACCTCTCATTTGCCGCAGGCCTCGAGGAAATGTGTAATTACTACGGATATGTACGGATTGGATGAACCCTTGAAAAATGTGCAGATCGTCGGAACAGTTTTGCAAGAGGAGTTTTGCGGAGTTCAAGAATTGCCACCGTATACTCTATGAATTTGAAACTCTTCCGCAAAGCGGAACGTACAGAGAGAATACCTGTTAACGAAATAAAATAATCGGAACACCGAAACCTATACACCGAAATAATCTCCAATAAAGTTATAATACTCGATAAACTGCGAGCCACAAATTAATTTGCACACCTAATACACACTAGTAAAAATTCTGATCCGTAAAGATGTTTTTGCGGGACTAGAAAGAGAAAAGATTTTTTTCCCCGAATCCTGTAACGCGCGTTCTATTAATAAATACAGGCCGTCGGGATCGCATTAAAATTGCCGGGTCCCGTTCGACAGCGAAGATTTACGAACGAAATTATTTGTTCAGCGCCGGTCCAGCCGGATTGTTTGTTTATCCCGGCAAATATGACGCCGCGCGGATCGAGCGCGCTTTTCTTCGACTCGCATGCGCTCTGTCGAATAAATCTGTTCGGAGATAAATCGCGTGGAGTCCGCGTGCCGCGGTTTTTCGAATTTATTCCACGGCGCCGCGCGTAAATCACCATCCGCGGCCATTTTACCGGGGATTTTCTCGGCACGGATCAATCAATCCCCTGGCCTTTTCTTGATTGTTCGAGAGAAACGCTTGGAGAGGGTCTCTGGGAAGAGAGAGAAAAAAGCGGAGAAGAATCGATTTGAATTCATTATCACCGTGTCATCGGGGACTACGATTCGTTTTCGTTACGGTGTAACGCGTGCTCGCAGCACGTTCGTTAACGGTATCTACGGCCGTGTTCTCCTCCGGTGTCGTCTTCGAGTTCTTTGTTTGTTCCTGCTGCAACGTCGTAAATCGCGGTTACAAAGAGTTATTACGAAGTATACAAGCCGGGATATCCCGTCGATGTGGGACACAACCAACCTCGTCGTTGTTTCCTTATACGTTTTTCTCCTGCTGATATTTCGTTTATACCGTGAAAGTCCGATTCGCGTGGGATTTCGAATCGAAGGTATTCTTCGAGTTGGAATGACCACTTGGTGGTGCTGAACTCGAGAGTGTACTTCAGGGCTTGAAGGAGTTCTATACTAGAACTGGAAGAACTCTTGTGGTCTTTTTTGTGTATTTCTAACAGAATTCTATAGGAACCTAACCCTTCGGTATTCTTACAAATCCCTAGAGAATTATCATCTTTCGCAAATCTAGGGGAGATTTCCTTCAATATGCGCCTTGGAGACGCGAATTGAATCTCGAATTGCACACATATTACGAGAAAAATTCGCAAATTAATTAAGAACTATAATTCGCGCGCGCGCGGTCACCCATCCTGTCCCTTACCGCGGACCAGCTTACTTCACTTGAAACACCTCATTACTAACCGCGTCTCGAAGTACCCACAGACTGCCACTACTAAAGTAGTCGATAACTTTTGGTATATCCCAGAACAAACTTGTACTAGGGAACGTTCCTAAGTTCACAGGAACTTTGCATTGCTAACACCCTTAGAGTTGTGAGTCTCTTTGCATTTCTAATATCTCGGAGTGACCTACTTAAACAACCTTGGAAGATCAATTGATTAAAACCATAAAGCCCTTTGAATGTTCGGTAATTCATCCACCAGCTTTGAAACTGTGCTTCCACTCTCCTTCCATTAATTTTTCATCATCCTGCCACACTTCGAACAAGCACATCTTTTATTCTCCAGAAAACACTTTTGAATGGCCTCATTGAATTTCTCATTCCCATGACGAGTCACCTCGAACATTTATTAACTTTTCATTTTCTTGACCATCTACAATTTTTATCCAGCTCTGCGATAATATTTTGTAACTTCCAGCTAGCCTAACAAAAATTTTGACGAAAATCCGACAGTGCAAGTATATCACAATACTGAACGTCCGTCCGCGTTCGTTTCAATACTCACACCTCGGACAACGCCTCATCAGCGGTTAGGCCTCGAAGAAAGCCCTCCAAGAGAACAAAACAGAGAGACAATTGAAGCGCGGCCAACGCTCTGGAGAGCGAACGGGAGCGTAGCAATTTAGCGGCATTCCCGCGCTTAATAGGCGGCGTTCATTAATAAGGAAAAAAAAATATATAAAGTGACGGTCTAATTCATTAGCGGAGCCCGGGGAGTCGCAATTCATTTTCGTCCCGGGCGCTGGCACGTTTTCTCCATTTCTTTCTTATCTCTCAATTATTCCTGGACCGGTGAATTAAATGATCCAAGGGTGCACGTCCTGCGAAAGAGTGGGGCTAAGAAACCGGTGGAAAAAGCAAGAGGAGAGGGGAGAGGCGAAATGGTACACCCGCGCCCCAAATAAAATCTCCAGGTCTCATTAACAACGGGATTAACGTCTGCGTCGCGGCGCTTTTGGCACGGGGTTTCGCTCGGTCGACGCTCGCGGATTACGTGTCCTCGTAACTCAGCCAGATTCTATTCCACCGGGCTAATTAGATTCGACCGGGCGTGGGCACGCGATCGCAGCATCCATCTTTCGCGAGAGCAACGCGATCCACGCGAGACCCTGATTAAATTGCAGTTTGGCTTCGTCGTCGGTATCCATTTTCGAAAATTCCCGCCTCGCAGGATGACGGACCGCCCGATCCACGAATCGCGGATTTCCACGAGCTGCACCGCCGAATCGAGAATCGAATTTTTGGTCACTTATTCTACTTTTCCACCCTCTCGCCCCGGCCCACTCTGCATCTTCGTGCCAGCATCCGAGCACGATTACATTCCCCGGACTGATCGATCCACTCCCACACAATGCCACCGATGACTCTGCGGGCGAACCACTCAACCGGCTCCTCGGGCTGCCAGAACGCATCACGATCGCGAAAAGAATTCGCAATGCCGGCCTTCGGCACCGGGAAAACCGCATCGATCGTCTCCGACCTGTCCGACGGTGGTCTCGGCATGGTCCGGGTTCGCATTGTTGTGGTAATCGGGTAATCATTGCCCTAGCCAGCTCGAGGAAGCGTGAGGGTGTCTTCTAGCTGCAGGAACTTCCGGTGTCGTTAGTTTCACACTACCGAAAAGGTTTCTTACACTCTTCGCAATAACTGCGGATTTTTGTGAAAAATAAAAACAAGCCGTAGCAGTCAGAATAGGAATTTCCTTTCTGCCTTGACGACTTTGAAAAATTGAAGATTCCACATCCTCCAAGCTTTCTACCGCTTCTAGTATTCGTGCTTTAAATAATTGCGTAAAATTCCCAGTATAATATGAACTTTCTTTTTTAACCCTGTGCAACTTGAATTTTTCTGTACACTTGTTTACCCCAAAGTTGCCATGAGGACAGAATTGGCAGCTCAGCTTCGTGTCATGTTAATTGTTATGTCATTCTTATTCACCTTTGTAAAAAGTGATCAACGTGCTCGCGCAGTCACTATTAATATCCCGAGGAATGGGGTTTGAAAATAAACGTCTTTTTTAGTGCGGAAGCCAGAGAGGCAATGGGAGGAGCTTCTCTCGGCGAAGACGATGAAATTTCGGTCTTATTCGAGGAACACGCGTGCGCACTCGAGCATCCCAGAACCGCGACAGCATTGTAGCTGTAGCTAACGAGCGGACTAATTTATTGCCACGATATTGCGTTCCTCCGCGAAAAACTATCGACGTCTCTTTCCCCCAGCTTGCTACTTTAAAACCCAGTCGAAATTGTTCGTTTTAATCCCGCGTGCCAGGCGTTCTGAAAATTGCCTTTTGGCTCGCGCATCTCGCCGACGCTTTAATGCAATCCTGCTTTTTTGTAAACGTAACTCCACAATTTTCTCATAAAATCATTCTTTCATGGGGCGTCTAGTTTCGCGGAAATGTATGACGCTAGAACGTCTTTACTATTCTCGTGCCAAAGGTCACGGTCTGTAATTTTTGCATTTCCTTTTAAAAATAACAAGACCGTATTCAGAAAATTTACAATCTGAAACAGTACTAAAATAATTTTGCCTGCCAGTGTCAACATATTGCGAGCTGTCCGTTCGCGCTCATGCACCCAAATCAACCCTTAATTAATTAATGAAAATTGAATTATTGGAAACACCAGCAACATTGTAAGGACGCAAGAAATAACTACTGCTGTCGGCACAAAATTTTCGGTGGACCATTCAGTTCGCAGCATCGGAGAATTACGTCGGAAATCATCGGTAAGTTACAACGCAGCGGGGGGGGGGGGGTCTGCTCGTTCGACTTCGAGGAATCGAGCGCTCGTCGTAAATTGAACGTCGCTCTGCTAGCGAAACGAGCTAGTAAAGAAACGAAATTTTGAAATATAATCGCGGTGGAACGCCGGGACCGGTTGAAAATCTCGCGAGAGAGATACCGACGAGAGAAATTCTGTGGGTTACCGATCCGAGGGATTTCCGGGGGCGGGGGGTACAAAAGGAACACCCGCCTTTCGAAAAATGTCTCTCGCATCGGCGAACTCGGTCGCTATCACTGGCGACGATCTAACGGATCTTTTGCCGCGAGACCAAACAGAAAGGCCGCGATATATGCATGTATATTGCGCGGAAGTTCCGCCTAACTATTCTTCGAACCGAACGTTTCCGTGTCAAGGATTTCGCCCTCGCTTTCGGCGAGATTATCACTGTTCCCTGTGTGAGAGCACTGTAAATCCAAAGGACATGGCAGGTAACCGTTTAACATCCTCTTGGACCGTGTACATAACGATTAGACTGCGTGCGCAAATGTTCATAAGTCATGTCTGTAAAAATCAGAAATAAAATGAAAATGCACACTGATAAAAACTTTGAATAAGTCTGTTAATAAATTAACTTAGGAAGGCTTCAATTTAAGAGGAGGGAGCGGACTTTTTGCTATATTTCAGGGAAAACGTGGAATCCTGACGAAAACTGGGACGCAAAAATGACCTGTTCGCGTTTGTTAGTAGCAAGTCGGAAAACTGCGACTCTACCGCATAAACAGGTCGCGTAGTAACGGCTTGCGGAACCATTAGATATGAAATGATGCGCTCACCCAGCTTCCCGCTTCCGTGTTAGCGGCGAGTGCTTTTTAGGTGCGTTGTTTCTCGCTCGAAAGCACGGGGGAAAGTTTGCAAGCGGGGAGGAGCAAATAGTTGGGGCAAAGTTGCTCGGATAAGGAGGTGGATCAGTGGATAAGGGATCGCGGAGGAGACAACCTTAATTCTCGTTTTCGTTACGAGTTCGTTCCAGTTGTTCGCACGCGACCGTTTAAATACGGTCCCGGAGGAGTCTCCGCGCAGGAATTCTGAGACCTGGCAGGGAGAAGTAACCGTGAAGTGAATGAAACGCTGGGGACGGCTATATATCGCGCGACCTTTTTTCCCCCGGGCGGGGACAGAAAATTGGGCGTCGACGGAGGTGTGCGAAAACCCGAAAATCTTGGTTCTTCCGAGAATAGTCCCGAAAATTGTCGAGAATCCCGAAATTTTCGAGCACCCGGGAAATTTTCGGGTTCTCGCACATTTCAGGGTGTCACATCAGGGTGACTTGGAAATTCGGCCGGTGTTCCGGCTGTTTATTTCGTTAGCTCGCTCCGGGGCGTATTAGCGGCTGTCAGCGCCGTGCCCGTCACTTTTAAAACGCGAATCATCGGACGGGTCGCGATAAATGGATTAAAAATTCGGCCGCCGGGGAGTTTCAATTACACGGACAAGCGACGCGAAATACATTTCCGCCCCGGCGATTATTCCCCGGGCGGATCGACAAATGCCCCACGTCGGATTTCGCGAACGGTTTCTGCGTTGCCGCGCTGCCGGAAACGGATTTACTTACCGCGTCTGTGCCTCGTGTCGCATGGCGCTCGCGATTGTCTCCGATAATTTACGGACCACCGTTGATCTCGACGGACCAACCCGACAAATCTGTCCCGATCGACTCGCAACGATTGTACCGAGCCGTCTGCGCTCGGCTGTTGATATTACGCCCACGCGACGATTAATTGCGCATTGAACGCGCTCGTCGAATTTGCGACAACTCGGGCTCGTGGGGCCGAATCGCGGCGCGACGCGTCGCTCGAACATGCGAATGACGATTAATCAACCCCCATACACTATCCTCGTTGACGTATGTAAGCGTCGGGACAGTGGAGATCAATTAGTCGCGACAGATTGGCAGAAAAATTTCAATTGAAAAGAAAACTGTTTTCTGTATTGTGAGCTAGAGTTTCTCAATCTATGGGCCGCGATCAATTCGAAACGGGGCTTACAGTGATAGCTGCTGTGTTATACTAAATTGATTAAGACTGAGTACTTAGCCAACTTTTCGTTAAGGTAAGGGTACGATTAATTGTACGATTTTGCAGGTTCGACCGAGAGAAACTGGAAAGTTTGATGAAAGGGCTGCTTTGTAATTCCCCGTGTCTCTCTATTTCGCTCTCTTTCCATCGCAGCTTTTTCAGGGCCCGAGCGAGTGTTGCTCCTTGAAATCGATGGCGTAAGCACTCTACCTGATTCATCGCGCGAACAGCGGGCGGCGGAACATTGAAAAAAGCTTTTAGAGTCCATTCTTTCCGACGTTGGTGTTCCGAGCCTCCCGGCGGGTGATCCGTGCTTACACCCGCCTCCATTGTGCTTTATCGTACTTGGCCGTTCGTTCGCGATACAGAGATCCGCGGCCCCGCCATGGGAATTCACGTTCAAACATCTTAATTCCCTGTAGGAGTTCGGATAATCTCTCTGGCAACTTCCCGCGACTGTTACGCGCGGACCGGCCTCGCAGATTCAGCTCCGCGACGAACGATACATTTTGAACGGCTCGATTCGAACGTGGATTTTTGTAAAAATTGTCTGGATTAATTACGAGATACAAGATCTACGTAGGCGTTGATTTCTTTTCTTAATAATTTTAATAAATTGAAAATAATGCCAAAGTATCTTAAATGTTTCGCATTTAATCTGCACGTTTTTGTCATGAATGCGGTCCAATGATTAGACTGCGGATCTTTTTGAAAAAAAAAAATTTATATTCTTCGTACGTGATCATTAGGTTGCAGATTTTATGTGTTTGTGGCAAAAATGGGCAGGTGGCAGTGGACAATTTTTGCTTTTCATAAAAATCCTCGTTCTTCCTCGAAGAAAAAGGGTTGAACAGCAGCCTCGCGTAAAATGTGACTGCATGCCAAGTAATCGAGAGGCACTCTTCGAGATCTCGTTTCGAGAGAATATCGGCTGAACGCGTGCCGCGTATATCAGCTTTACGACGCGCTTAGAGCGAAATCTGGGTTTAATCGAAGTCCTCGACGCTCCGATATATTATCGGAATGTCTATTCGCGAGCATTCTTTTCGACGACGCTTTCGCGGAGGTCGTGCGCCGCTTGTTATGGCGAAACCATGCTCCTGTTCGCGGAACGCGTGCTGCAGAAAATGTATTTTAATTATAAAGAATCCCCTCTGCCGGCGAGATTGCGGGCTGCTTAGTTCCGTTAATAATAGACGCTATAATGGCTTGAGTGCCCGACCGATCCCGTAGAATATTCTTGCGCTGACCTGCGAAAGATCCTTGCCAGATTTGCTCCGCAGTTTTAAGGTAATAGTAAGAAGATGATCCAACGTAACTTCAGTTGATACGACAACTAAATAACTCTATTAGTACTGGAAACACAATCTAATTTGATTTTAACTGAAGTCTATCGCTCGAAATATCCGCAGTCCATTCATTTGAATTCATGTAATGACTCGATCGAATTACATTCATCGGATCTTCGGGCAATATTTGTTTACACGAATCAGAACGAGAACAACCCCAAAGAGATGTATTCATACCAAAAGTTGTTACATACAGCTGCACAAGCAGGTAATTAAATCTCAAACTTACCGTTGCGCTTCAACGAACACGATTCGCCAATTAGCAACAACGGTCCAATTAACGTGTCCGATACGACTACTTTCGTGGAAACTCATTAACCTACAAATCGAAATTTAAGAATGTCAGTTGGCAACAAGAAAATATTCTCGTTCGGTATCACCCCTTACAACTCCATTCGTTATGATTAAACAAACTAGCAGCAGTGGGTATGCGCATTTAGCGAAACTCAATTCAGTAAAATTACATTTGTGTTAGTTAACTTTGAAGCTTACATAGGGACGTGTGGAAAAACCTATCCAGGAAATTTCCCAAGTTTTCGAAAGTTCGCTCGCGCGAGGGAAATTCCCACCGAAAAGGTAGCACTGCGTAAGATTATGCGCTTCGAGAAACTCGGGCGTTATACGCGCATAAAAATAAACAGACCAGAGCTCCCAGCGCAAGAACTGAAATCCCGCGGAATTCTTTTTCCGTGACAAAGCAACGCGTGAAGCTGGAAATCCGCAGCGAGCAACGCAGCGCCGCGCCGTGTATCACGGTGCATCGCGGTGCATTCGTATGCAGGAAATTCGCGGGCACGGTCTATCAACAGTTGTTCGCCGGAACGATCCGGCGGGCGCGGCAGCAGTTTGGCCGGAAGTTGAACGTGTCCAACATAAATAGGAGCACGCGTGCGAGCTTCCGGAAGTTGGCGAGACCCGCGGGTAAAGCACACTACGTTGACAAGCTGACGCTCTGTCCTAACATCCCCTAATTCCGAGGAGCGCGTCACCGGCGCGTGTCTTTCGCCGAGCTATCGGGATTACAGCCGACACCCCGGCGATGCACCGATGCGCACCGAGTGCGGCCGGGTGCAACCGGTGCGACCAACCTGCCGTCCGCTAATTATTAATTAACCGACCGACCGAGTTGACAAGTGTTTCCCCGGCTGCGTCCATGAATTAATGCGCGGATACAATTCGTTCGTTTGCCGGACGTCACCGGAAATTACCAGTGACTTAATTATTAAATTCCGAGGCCCCCGTTCGGCACCGGCGCTATCATTAGACTGCCTAGTGTTCCACTTTAATTGATAAATTACGCAGTGCTTATTTCGGCGGGCGAAAATCAAACTGAAAGTTTATTTGATTTTCTAGGACATGTATTCTTGACAAAAGATTTTCGATGAAATAAACCCGAGGTTTGTTAGTCTATTCATCAGTGGCTTATTCGTCTATTAACCATTTTGATAAGATGACAACAGGGTAATAACATTCTTAGACTCTTTTAATACCTTTTGTATTTAATTTTTCTTATGAATCCCTTGAATGCATAATTTTACCATTTAACGACATTAAGAAACCGACAATAGTTTCTAAGAGAGCTTGATCGAGGTAAACAACGTTCCCTCTAGCTTCGACTAAGTCTGATTCCACGGTACGTACTCATGAAATCACGTGTCTGGTACCCGTCTATTTACTAATTAAAGCAGAAGCACGCATGCGGCGTCTGTCTTCGGCAGAATCACGGCAGCAAATCCTCTTTACGAGCCGCGGAGATACACTGCGGAACGTTCAACCGCCAAAACAACGACTAGAACAGTCGGCTGGGGGTTTCGAGATTCGAGATCATCGAAGTGGATGTCGACCGAGACGCATGAGCGACCTCGCGAGCCGTTTCCGGGCCAAAAGATTGCGGGGGAGTTCCAGGACGACGAGATGCTTCATCTTGAAAGTTTGTTGGTCCGCGAGGAACGGCGGTTTATTGTTAAACCCGCGTTCCCGGTAAATCCAATTTTCCCGTTTAAATATAAACAGAACCGTTTACGTAGCGCATTTATAAGAGACTTTTTTTATTTCGGTGCGCATTCTTCCTCCGGGAAGATTAATTCGAGACTCGGTCGCGATACACAAGGAAACGGGACCCATGATAAATCGCCGCTGGATTTGCAACCTCGACGTGCTTTATGCACTACCGCGACCCACGATATTTCACGGCGAAACTAGAAGTCGAAAGAAGCACGCTCTGATCAGCGTTGTTATTGTAAATCATCGTTGTTACATTTTTGGACAGCGTTCGCCGAGTTATCTTGGATATTTCATCGAAATCTTTTTCAGACGAAAAGGTAGCTTACAGTCGCAAAAATACACTGGTGCTTGTTAAATTATTTATTGGAATATCTTTTGTACACTTCTTTGACTGAGAATAACGCTGCCTCTTCGAGCGTTTTTTTATTTTTACAAATTGACCGTTCTATCAAAAACAGTGGAACGTCAGCTGCGCTGTCATTTTATTGAAAATGCAGAAAAATATCTTTGTGTACCTAGAAAATGATACAACAGACTTTTCATGAACTTTGTGATATTTGTTTAAAAAATCTCCGGAGGTAGCTTTGATTTTTCAGGCGCGGTGATCGAATTTCCAATTAGAGGTGCTAATTTGCGAGGAAGGTGATTGAACAAAGTGTTCGTTTCTGTTGTATTCAGTTTGTGCTAGCGTCAGGGAATGAGATTACCGGCGATTAAAGCAAGATGTTCACAGTACGCGATGATATATGCATAACAAGTGATAATATACGAGGTAGAATCTCGTTTCCTGCATGCTGCGCGAAAATGAAAAGCAGCACGCGAGAGGGGGTTGCAAAACGACTCCCACTGACTCATGAATAAAATCAGATCCATGCATAAAATCCTGATATAAATGTATAACAAACTCTTTTTTTATTGCGTCGGGTTACTTGCAATGTGTTATCACGGAGAATTTATAAGTACATTGTTGTGACTTATTTAGTAACGTACGGAGTGAAACTCTTACAAGATTTACCTCGCACGGAATATTTTTCATTAAAAAAAATTCCAACAATATCGTTCGACTACTTCTAGTCGCAATAGAGCGAGCATGCTTTTGTGCGTCCGTGAAACGTTCAGCTACGTTTAGAAATGGTTGACGCGTGAACAGCAAATGTTTCGAATGAAAAGCGTGCTCGCAAATGGCGCAGGAAACATAATATTTCGATTTCATTATCCTGATGCATAAAATGAAACATTTTTATTTGATTAACCCGATGCTGCGCACGATCTGAATACATGGAACGAAACACCGCCGCTGTAAATATATTTCGCACCACATCAAACGTTTCCTTTCGCAGTTGCGCCACGGATTAAAATGCGATTGGAGAATTAGCCATCTCTGATTATGGATTGAAAGGCTCGAAGCGTTCGTCGAAAATGAGAGGAGAATATCAAGGAGCGTAAAGGGACGCTAGACCGACGCCACGAAGTGACGCGAATGGATTTCATCGGGCTGCGAATTCGAGTGAAATCCGCCGCGGGTTATGCACACGTACCGCGCGGGCCCGATAACGTCGTTAAACAGGTGATAAACTATTTCCGTCGAATTATTCGACGTGGAGTGTATCAGATTGCGCGGTCGGTTAATGGCGAGCCTATTTGTTTATCGATATTTCCGAGGCTGGCGAACAGCGCCGAGCGGAAGAGCGCTCGAGGGGATAATTCGCAGGGCACGAGGGAATCCCGGACGAGCCCGGCAGCCGCAAATCCGTGATTGTCTCCGTAAATCTCAGCGTAATCCCCCTCCCGTACCCTGCGGGCCAATGTCCGCTCGAGAAAATTTCAAGGCGTGCGCGAATTCCACGTGGCGGCCCCGAGCAATCCGCCAAACCCACTTGCAAAACTTTATCAACCCTTTATCTTTCCGGACGAAAATTAAAATTGGGAGTACAGTAGAACCCGCATCATTGTCCAATTTACGTAGAAAAGTCGGACCGGTTGGAACAGCAAGTTCACCGACTCGGGCCCGACCAATTAGTCTGCTTAATCCGTGTAACGATAACATTAGCATATTCTTAATTTGCATGGGGTATCGGGGGACACCGCGCCGCGCCGGTTGGCGTCGTGGAGCGGTTAGGCCCGTGGAAATCGGCGCATTTGAATTCAATCTATGAAGTTATATCGGCCGCCGGCCGAGTTCGACAATTAAAGCGACGCATCGGATGCAAATCCCGGAGATCCGTACTTAGCGCGACGCGTAGACGCTTCCGGATATCATGGAAATGGTAATGAAGCTTACACTTTCGAGCGTGTTCGCGGACGGGGAATCCTGCGGCCGTGTCGGCGCGATTGTTTTCCGGGGAGCGAGACCAGGGGTGAACCACCCTTGGTGCTCCAGTTCGCGCATTATAATTCGCCGGCGAGAGCTCTCAGCGTTATCGAATCGTCCTGCTATCGCTTTTGTTTAGTCTGCTGTTTATGCTCCTTCGAGACTGAGATACCGTGGGATCCTCCTGACAGGGCCGCGCCCTCGTGTTTTCAAACCCTGCGCATTGTCTGCTATCGGGCTCTTAATTGGCCTCGTGTTGATGCTCGAAATTCGCTACGAGGTTCGGTGTACTTTCGTAATACGATTTTAATATAATATATTTTACTTTTGTTGTCATCGATAGAATGTTCGGCGCACATTTGCAAAGAGCGAAACGAATGGCAAAAAATTGTCAGGGATTTGGCAACGTGATAGAGGAACGGCATAATTGATTGCCCTCGGTATGAATGGTGGTGGTCGGCAAGCCCGTCCGTCATCAAAGGGTTAACGGGAACTCTGTGCAAAGTATTTTGGCAAGTCTCCGTGAAACGTTTCGTTTCGAGTAAAACGAGAGACTGCGTTCGAGACCGGGTGCTCGCGCTACAGAACGTGCCAAAGCGTCGATTAATATGTTCTCTCCGGCTTTGGGGGCAAGCCTGTCGAAAAACGACGAACATATTCTCGCAGCGGCAAACTCGGAGATACGATCGCTCGAAATGTCGAACACGTATGTCGCGGTTACGTGCCCGGTCGCAGCCGCAAAAACGAGCAAAGAGATCGATCTCTCCGTCGAAGCCCGATCCCGTGGACGTGCGTTGGCTAATTGAACGAGTTCGACGAGCCACGATCAAAGTAGACCGCTTTGATCGTCTTTTGAAACGTACAATCCCGCTGAGAAGTCTGAGGACACCTTTCAGTAAAACTAATTACGAGTTAAATTGTTTCATGCTTAAATTGTCCGCAAAATAATACAAGGGGAAACAAATTTAAATTGTCTGTCATCCAGCAGCGTCGGCGAAGGACAGAAAAATCGTCCAACACTCGCCGTGTTAAGGATACGCACGAAAGTTTCGCATGCACCGTTGCCTGTGTACTTTCCCGTACAACACACACCGTTCCCGACATTTTATTGCGACGTTTACGGCATCAACCAACGCGTAAAGTAATTAAAAGCGTGTCGCTTCCAGCACGCATTCCCTGTTCCCGAATATCCGAAGCATCGCGCGAAAGACAGAAAACAAGGAACAAGGTCTTGTTACAGCTGCAACCCTGAACGAAACACGCGGAAAATATTCACAGTGGTGTATAATTATGCCTTCGTTTACACCGAGGCGAAAAATGTTTGCCGAAGCACCGCGTAGCTATTTAGTTCGGACAAATGAAATTAGAGGATGACGCAGGTGACCCGTCTGTTTTGCTTCTTTTGTGCACGGTGCGGTGGTTCGAGTAGGCGTGGCTTTGTTGTTTTGTACAGTCTGATCCGGAATCAATAGGGAACGAACGTCGGTCAAATTATTATCCCAGTCAGCCGGGAAATATTCATAAAACTCGGGTCGTCGCGGTGAAAAGCGCATCGCCGCGCTTTCGTCCACTGGCGAAAACTGAATTATCACGGGCGATTTCGAGTAGAACCGGTTGAAAACGTGTCCCGAAGTAAGTTGAAAACGGTATTAACATTTTTCGCTGTGTTTGTCGCCGGGAGCGTCGGCGAAATCAGATTTAAAAGGAGCGCGAGGCCGTTTAGCGTTGCGTTGCATGGCCGGTTGGCGCGCATCGTTTATGACAGCGTGAAATTTTTCCGAGCGAGGGGACGCGCGAATTAATGAGATTTCACGGGCAGTACCGGGCGGAGCTCGGCCGCGTCTGAAACTCGCGCGAAAACAAGCGAGGCGCTGTCCAGGGGCGGTGTAACGAGAATATTAATGAGCCCTTGGATCGGGCTGCGCGAACCTCGTGTTACCCGAGCATCCCAGGATATATTTCAATTGGTTCGGGCGTAGAATGTAAAAATAAAACGCCACGCCGCGCCGGCGAAAAGGAAGAAATTGTTCGCACGGCTTTTTGCTCGCGGAATCGCCGGGCCGCGGCGCGTGTGCTCGCGGAACGCGCGTGCTTTATCGACGGACGCGAGCGGAATTATTCACGGGGGCTAGACCCCGGAACGCAAAGCAACAGCGTCATTAGCCGGTGCGCAAAACCGGCGATAAGCCTGCCTGTTTGCCGAGCGTGTTTAACGAAACATTACCGTCCCGTTGCCATTACTTTTGCCTTTGTCTAATTATGGGAGCGTAATTAGACAGTGTATCGCCCGGCACCGTAAACAATGCGCGATTAACAAAGCAAACGAGAACGGCCGGAAGTGCCGAGGTCCATTATCAATCCGCTCGGCGCAGTGCGACGCGGCGCGCGATACACAATTCTGCTCGTGCGACGAACAATCAGGATCAATTTCGTCGGGCCCACCGCGGGGCGTCGGTGTAATTAGCGTTATTATTTTGCCCGGGGAGAAAAATATTGTCGACGCGAGTTCGAGGCGTCGGCGTCGGCGTCGGGACGCAATAAATTGCGACAGATTAGTTTCCAATGCATGAACGCTGAATTTCTCTTCTACTAGATGATTACCTATCCGATGATCGATCATCCCCGCAGACTCAAGATCCACCAACGAGATAAATAGGTTGCCCGTCCTTTTGCCGGGGGGATACGGGCGCCGTTGCACTAATTACGCATTATTGGAGTAATTGCGACGCCTGCGAAGCTGTCGCAGCGGGCGCGGAAATTAAGCAACTTTTGGCTCGATGTATTTTAATGCATCGTGTAATGCGACGCGTGTAAGGGCGCGCACAGACTACATTGTTCGCGAGGACGTAATCTGCTTTAATCTCGCGAGAATTACATGTCCCGAGTTTGTGGAATAATCAGCGACGTGAATGGTTTGATTAAAATGGTTGGCGAATTAAAGGCGCACCTGCGCGACCAACTCGCGAGAGAGAGAGAGAGAGAGAGAGAGAGAGGGAGAGAGAGTAATTTTTGTTAGTGGAGCGAGGGGACGCGCGAAATTGAAGAGCGCGGAATGGAAGAATACAAAATATGCGACGATATCGTTGACCTATATCACTGAAATATGGGAGTTCGCGCACAGAGTAGAAATGGACAGCCGGTGATCAGACACGCTAACTAGATACCACGGTATGCATATTGAGAGGTTAATAAATTGATGTTTGCTGTTGCACTGTGTAAAACACCTTGTACAGTCTGTGCTTTATTATTTGTGGAGATTTCCGGAACGTTGGAGAAAGAAATTTATTCTTTCTTCAGGTAAATATCACAGACACTGTATTCGAAAGAATATCCATCCAGCAAAGAAAAAGGGGGATTGTTTCGTTTCTCCCTATATATAAAGTGTCCCAGGAGACGTGGTTTTGTTCCATTTAATGTATAAAATGTCCCGAGGGGCGTGGTTTCGGTGCTCCCACCGTGGAGAGCGCCCATTTATAACTGATCAAATGCAATAAAGAATGAAATAGAATTTGTAAAACGAAAATGTACAAATTGAGCGTAGCATAACCGGAAAATCTTTTGCGTAGCAATTTGCAGAGAGTGTACGAAGGCAAAAAATAACAATGCAAACTAACGAAGAAACAAGCTGTCACAAGGAATAATAATTAAAATACAAAGAACAAACTGGCAACGGAAAGCGGTTCTTTTTCCAGCTGCGAGTTAATTTCGCGAATCTCGAGCACTGTAGGCGACGAGCTGACACAATTTCTGCTCCCGTCGGAGGGGCAATAATCTGTACAAAGCGGTAACTTCGCGACACCTGCTGTCGCCGTGTTAAGAACTGTTTCGACCGAGTGTCCGTTCCCCGTTCCCGGAGAATATTCTTGGATCCCGGGACAATTCCGATCGCGCGAAAATTCCAACGGACGGATCGACAGAGCGACTCCGAAGCTCGCAGAACTTTTCAATCGGGCTTTGAAGCCCGCGACCCTAATAATCCCCGCTCGGCCCCATGGAGAGAGGACCCGTTGTTTCCGTTCCGGGGGCGTGTTGCCCGGAAGTTCCAGGTAGACAGAGACAGAGAGTGTGAGAGAGTCAATAGCATTTCCGCTATAGAATTCCGCGCGACGAAGTTACCCCGCTGGCTGACAACGCGATCAAACCAATGCGACACTTGTTCTCGTTTCCCCACCGATTCCGCCCCCCCCCCGACGCGGAATTTTTCCCGGCCACATCGATTTTCCGTTTTCCCGAAGCTCCGCGCCGGCAATACTCCGCGGCCCCCGATGGAAATACAGCTTCTGGATCGTGAAAATCTATCACCATCTCTGTACCCCTTCGCCGACAAATTGACTTGATAAATGACGATACCGGTTCCGACGACAACGTTATTTAACGCGGATCGATAATTATTTACTGTCGAGGTAACGCGAGCACCTAATCGCCTCGCGAATTCGCTGATCCATACTGAACTCGCGCACGTTCACTGCGAGTCCTGCAACAAGATTTATCGTATCGTTCCTCTTCATAACCAAAAAGTTTGCAACAGTTGCCTCTATAAAAATTATTCCGCTTTGTTTGTGCTTTCAATATTTATGTTCAAGCTATGCATGCTTTAGCAGGTACATGGTATCTCGTAAGAAAAGTTGGAAACCGGTATACTCTCCTTTTTCATGTTTCGCGTTAAATTTTCGTGTTGCTCAGGTTGTAAATTCGAGCTTTAGTGCTTCAGGTTGAAAGCTTCCAACGGTTTGCGTTAGTCGTGAATGTTTACTAGGTATGTTTCCGAGGATAATAAAACACTTTTATCGCGGAAATACGTTTTTATATCGTCGAGGATGTCACGGTTTTCTTACGATTCGGATATTAGAAATTTCGAGACGCGCACGGAATAAACGGTGTCGGTCTGGAAACGTTTTAGATTGGATCGCTGGCGCGCAGCGGCACAGACCTAGCCAAGTTCGAAAAGCAATTTCGGAACAGGTCGATATTGTCACAGAAAGTATCGGCTATTGTGCAAGGTACGGTCAATACAGTTCTATTCGTCGTACGCAAGTGTAATTTAAACGGTTTCGCGATAGTTAGGCTGCACTTCCGGGTCCGAACAGACGAAGAATCGTTCCAATTCGACAAGTAGCTTGCGAGATGAAAATTCTTGAGGAAAAATTGCGAAGTTCACAGTTTCGTATTCTGCAAACAAATTCGAAACCAGCAGAGCGATGACTTAGAGTCACCCTGATTTCCAATGCGGAATCTTATACGTCACTTGGCACAGGATTTCCATCGTTGCAAGGTGATCGATTCGACGTGGAACGAGTGGTGTTCTAACAATTTCTTTCGATTTTTATCTATTGTAAGCTTGCACGGTTCTGGACATTTATGGGCTGATAAGGTATTGACAAAGAAATGAAATTAGACTAAGCTTGCAGGTTAAAGAAGAAAAAGGATCGCTTGAAAAAAAATTTACAAGCCCAATTTAGGTGAGTAAAAATTGCAAAATTCGAAGCTTCGTACTCGGCAAACAAATTTGAGACCAGTAAAATGATGACTTAAACCTCCCCTAACATCGCGTGCACCGTATTATACGCGCTTGCTCGAGCAAGATTTCCTGCGTCGGAAGATGATCGATTCGCCGTGCAACGAGCCGTATTATAAAAATTTCGCTCTTGTCTACCTATAAGGATGCAGGTTCTTAGGCATTTATGGGCTGATAGGATATCGATGGAGCCCATTAGCGGGACGATGCCCGATCGAATGGTGCAGGATTGAATGGCAAGCAACGGCGGGCCGGGTCGATACAGCCGAAGCGAAGGTAGGCTGCATAAATCACTTTCGCCGGGGGAAGAATTGAATCCCGGACGTGGGACCGTTTAAAGAAGCCATGAAAGGGGGTGGAGAAGTAAACGAATTGCAGGGGTGGGTCGGCGTTAGGTCGGTGTCACCCCGTTGCAACAGGTTTCAGCATTCGGTGCAGCCTGTTGTAGGTAGGTCCAGGATTCTATTGTGCTGCCGGCTAAGCGTCGCACGGAAGCGTAATCACGTTCCCTCGACCCCGACAACCGAAGCGTTTGGATTCGCGGAACTGGATCTCACTATACAGGCTGCATCATTCTACCAGAGCCGTAACTTCGAGTCGATCGACCGTACAAAACATTCAGAAAAATTAAATAATTTATGCATCTCGTGGCAGATCGAGAGACATTGTTTGTTCAAATTGAACTATGTGCTTTTCGATAAATGCGTCTCCTATAAATTTGTTTTCAATCGAACGTCATCCGGTGCATTTCCGTGTCATGCGAATTATTGGATTTAGAATCAGGTTTGCATTGTGTGGGGATTTAATGGAGTGAATGATCAATTTTAATAATAGATTGCTGCGGATATGTTAATGAATGCCGGCGTAAACTAATGAATTGGTTCGCGTACACTTTTACAAAGATGCGCCACGTTGAACCGGAATAGGATCACTTCGATAAGTATTTCTGAGAGCATAATGCATCTTACCTGCAGTGAAAACGGTTTAAAAACTCCCATCGAAAATCTCGAATCGATGAATAAAAAATCCGTAGTGCGATTCAAAGTTCGAACAGCTTCGAGCAGTTCGAAAGTTCAAAGGGCGTCCTCTCCATCGATCCTGACTATGATTTTCAAGCGAATGGTCGAGCAAGAATCTGTAACCGATCGTGGTAAACTGTGTCGCACGAAATTATCGTCTTTGATTTTCCGTTCCTCCTTTTTCAGTCGTTTCATCGTTCGACCAACAATCGTGGAAATCGAGCGGAAATTACTTGTTCGCGAAAATGGAACGGTGTTGCCGGTTTGAGGGTTTTTACGAAATTTCAGCTGATTTCGAGGTAAAATCCAATAGCAGTACTTTTGAGAATTCATTCGGCCCGAGGACCAAATGAAATTCAACCGCGAGCGCGTGAAATATTTAAGCTCGGGGAAATCGCTTCATCCGACTGGCTCGAGCAACAAATGATCGATGCTGCGACGAGGTCGATCGAGGGCTCCCGTTGATATATTACGCCCTTAATATTTCCCTTCGCGGAACCATGAGAAATTGTTCCTGACTGAATACGTTACTGCAAGTGAAAATGCATTAATTCGCCGTGAACAGACTGCGGATCATTGCAAATTCTTTCGAAGATCGAAATAAATAAGATTTATGTTACGAAGGAAACGTGATTTACAAAAATAGAATTTAAAAACATGACCAGTGCGGTATTTGAAATTTATTGAAACTATACAGATGAACTCCGCGATTTTTCCGAGTTTAACGCGTTAAGTGCCAAAAATCAATCCCAGAGATTCTCACAAAATCAGTGTAATTTACTGTCTTAATCCTTCTGAATTCTAAACATCCTAATAAAATTCGGTTTATCTGGATATGTCACAATACAAATGAATTTCTAAACCCAAACATCACCAAACCAAAAATCACTGACAGTCATCCGTGACCGACGTTGCAGTTAACGTGTTAATTAAATAAAGTGCTTAAATTTCGAGGAACTATTATTATCGATGGCACGTGGAGTCTAAAGATGTAGATTCGATGGACCGCATAATACTAAGCTGCGATTAATACCATCAGCGTCGGCGGAGGAGGCAAGACAAATGGCAGAACGAAGGGATGAAGAATCAGTAACAAACGCGTTCAATCAGTGGCATGTTTATGGGGTACTTTCGCGATCGTAGTCAGGCTGTTAGCATCAAAATCCGATACGATTATTAATGGGGGAACACCATTAACGTTAATACCTGAACGGTGCGGCACGCTACGGCGAGTTTACCATGGAACGTAAATCCCATAATGGTACGCGGCTGGTATCTTGATCGGAACGAGGGTTCGTTGATCGCGTTCAAAAGCTCCGGCGCAGTAAAAGTTTTATCGCCGAAGGCGGAACATTGTCCACCAGAAAATCGTTCGGATAGTTACCCCGGGATTCATAAATGCCAGACCGCCAGCGCGCGCTCTGGGAAATCTATCGTTGTCGTTTTAATCGATCCGCGTCCAAGGAAACACCGAATTTCCGAAAACCTATTCAATCTGCGCCCCCTGAGGGCTCCGCCGTTCGAATCGCTTTTAGAACTTCGATTGCGATCGCGGCGGCCGGCAATAAATCGCAGCGGCCCTTAGAAGCACGATTTTCTGATTATTGGAGAGGTGGGACTTAAAAAAGGGACATTAGGAGAATTTAAGGATATCACTATTTTCGACTTTTCGCGGTGATTAAAACAGAAAGCACATTTAACTTCGACATTTTGGACCGTTTTTAATCTGCGTAAAGTTGTAATAGCGACTAGCACAGAGAGCCCGGGAATATCAATTACCCGGTACAGCCTTAACAAGTTTTCCCATAGCTGCAGGGACTAAAATATTTCCCATCACCAAGTGGTCGTAGAACAGAAGATTTCGGGCCGTTTCGCAGTCGACGTACCCGGTTTTATGTCACCTCGGTCGGCAACGGCAGCGAAGTGCTTCGACCCTAAGCTTCATCGTCAAAATCTCACCCTCTGCCATTCTCTGCCGTCCTTGTCCACCCTCCCCCACCCCCATCGCTATGGCGTAACGGTTTCCCCGTGCTTTTCCCTCGGCGAGAGGAAAACGTTATTGTACCCGACGACGACCACGGTGCTCGAATAAAATCCGTCGCCATTACGAAATCGGCTACGCTCGCAAACGCTTCCACGCGTTGTGTAATTGCCTAGGGTCTTCCATGCCCGATACATCGTTCCCTTCCGATGGAAACGCACGGTCACTCGTTTCGAGCGTGAATTATACCGTGACCGGAAACCTACGGCATTTCCTGCGAGGTGCCATTATCCGGCCAACCATTTTGTGGATACGTAGAGATCATCCCGACGTCGGTTTGTAACCATTTCCCTCGAGTGTAGTTTGTTTCTGCCGGTTATTAAAATAATTCGGAACTCTTAATTCCTGATTCACAGCGATTTGCAGTGATGAGCACACTCGACCAGAAAATCCGGTGTTTTGTTTTGCCCCCGGGGGAAAAAAAACAAACGATCGAAGAGTTTCAGTGGATCGCATTAAAAACGGGAATTTATCGCGTAGCTTGGCTCGATTGAATAACCGGCCCGCGAGGTTCCCGAATCTATGTATTCCGTGTCCCGAGCCACTTGTCTAGTATCCGATAGGAGGAAGAAAGATTAATAGGTTCCCGCGAAAAACCGTGGAAGCTCTTTTAAAAAATTACGGTTCATTTCATTATTTATTGGCCCCGGCCGCGGCGCGGCGTCTGTTTTTACTGTTATCAGCGGCGCCGTTTTCTGCCGCGGTAAATCAATAGACCGCATGCCGATCGAAAACCACGATGCGTTATTGGAGGATCGCGTGTCTCTGCACGCGAGCGAATTTTCCCTGTATTTCTCTTTACGCGCGGATCTAATCAGATTAATAAATATAGAACCGCAACGATCGCTGAGTTGACAAAATTTCGAAATTTTCTTGAACAGCGAAACGGTTAATTACCGCAGTGAGCACAGAAAGTAATGCAACAGCGTTTTTAAATTCTTCGAATGGTTTTACAATTTTGCACTCGCTTCACATGCTTCTCATCGGTGCTCGTCAGTGCTGCGCCCTTATGCTGTTTCTCTTTGTGTATACATATTCGTGTTATTATAATTTAATGGAATTTAGAGCTACTGCAGTCCAACATTAGTTTCAGTTTCTGGGTCAGGCATTAAACAGCCCCTGGCTATAGCCCTTGTGCAAGATTCTAGGCGAGGGTTGCCCAGTTTAATCGCGGATTGAGTTGGAAGTTATCTTGAAAAAGAGAAACATTTGCGGTATTACTGTTTGATATTAATTAACTTCTGCCGTAGGTTTTAATAGCGCCTTTACATTGAAGTACGGCGTACCCAAAGTAGCCGCCATTGAACATAACACAATTACTCAGAAATGCTTTAGTGCTGGTGATTTCGTGTCCACTAAAATTCGCATTGCGCTTCTATCACTCTGGCATCGTACAATGCGCTATGATGGTTGTTCAGTTTAAATTTCACGGCGAGAAGGTTAATTCCGTATCAGAAATTAGGTTCGATCCAGAAGTCGGTTCAAATGCGGACGTGTCCTATATCTGTAACACTTCCATCCAACATTTCTGAAATAACAATAGAAGCGAGAAGGGAATTGAGAGCATTTTAGCGGTCGGGAAGCTCTCAAAGGATCGACCCCGAGGAAACGTCGGTGGTTGCATCCTCCTCGTGCATCCCCTTTAACATCGCCGAGAGAAGGTGCTCGCCGTCGTCCATTTTATGCGCGTCCACGCGTAAAAACTTTCCCGAAGAATCTCGAGCATCCTCGACGCGATGACGAGCGGTGATTCTCCGCGAGACTCGGCTTTTTGCCAATCGGAATCGCGGCAGCGACGTTTCGTTTCTGTCCTTTTTTCTTCCCCCGCCGCTGTTGTTCCGCGTGACGCATCGGGAAACGCGTGCACTCCGCCCCGTTTCCGTTTCATTGTTTTCGACGATATTTTCGTCCGCGGAACGAATCGGACCAAGGCGAGAGAACATTGATACTCCCGAAGGCGAGCATCCTGCGGCTCCCATAAACATTCGTTGTCTGCTGGTCGTTCCCCGGTAAAAATATCTGCTCATTTGCCTCGACGTGCTCGTAGTTCTTTTAAGGCCGCCATCATTCGATTCGCTGACAGCTCTCGTGATTGCAGGCCGGTTGTCGAGTGGGCAGTCGAAGTTTCATGCCGTGTGAAAACATGTCCGAGTGATAAATTCATTAAATGCTTGTGGCAAAATAAAAATGTTCCAACAGGCAGCAGATTTCCTTTCTTAATAATTTTAACGAGCCGAGAGCGACATGTCGAGACCATTAAAGCCTCTTAATCTTTTTACACTCGTTTTCGTTATGAACGCATAAAATCCTGGTTATAACTTTATGGTCATAAATTCTCCCAACTTTGCGTCACATGTCACCGCTTTACGTGGCCACGCGCACAAAGTTAATTTCCAAGCGCGTTTAATTTTGTTTTATTTTGGTTTTAACGATATCAAGCGTGGGCGGCGAAGGGCAAGCCTCGTTTACATCGGTCGAGTTTGGGGTTCTCAAGCTGTCCGAGGAAAAATGCACCTGTTGCGACGCAGGTAGTTGAAAGCTGGAACGATCGTGAGCAGACTGAAGATCCTTATGCATTGGACCGTTTCTAAAATTACACAATTTACAAAATTCGATACGGGGCTTGTTTCAATCGAATTTAATAATATTTCTATTTCATTTTTGCTGTCGAAAGTCTTACAGCGAATACTGGGTCGTGGACATTCGCCGGCAACGCTTGCATTAGCCATGCATCTATTATTAGCCAGTCGGCGTGCAGAAATAGAAAAATTCGCAACAATTTTCTACGGGTGCGTATTCTTTCCGATCCGCACTACCACCAACAGAGACACGAACATCCACGCTTAGGTGCCGCGTGAAGACACACAGGCAACGTATAAGCATCGCATGGTAAATATTTGGACGAACGAATCATCTGCTAATACTGAGGTTATATTTATTGTAGCTGTACAAACCGCAAACAAACACGCGTTAAAATAAAACTACGCGAGATTCCCTCGGAGAAAAAGTTCTTCGTGTTAAGGTCGGAAACTTTTCAGACCACCCTCGTACTTTAAAATCGAAACTCGAGCCGACGATGAACGATCCGATTTCACTATAGTCGAACGAGCCGAAATTCACTAGAAATTCTAGAGAATCGCGGAAGAGTATTCGAACCGAAGTCAAGTGTTTCAACAGAACGAGTATCACGTTGCTCAAGTGGCTTCACGTTACATCAAATCAAGCGACTCGAAGCCAAGTAAATTGGGTAATGCTGAACGAGGCTTTTCGCCGGCGGCGAGGTCCGTGGCGATTCTTAAGACGGTCTTCGAGGGGGAGCTGGAATATCGTACACCGCAGTAACGCGAAACAATCACGTCTACGTGGCTTGTTTCACGGGGAATTTAGCCGTCGGCCCGTGGAAATCGTAGCCCGCCTCTTTTCCGGGGCGTTTCGGGCCTCGGCCACGTTGAATTTCGTTTCACGTTCAATTTGTATCAGCTGCCTCTCTCTCTCTCCGGTCCCTCTTCCTCCCCAATCCTTTCTCCCTCCATCGGTAATATTTTTTATTTTTCCTGCGCGCCCTCTTTGCATTACAATCTTCCCATGTTCCCCGATTTTTCTTTTTCTTTTCTGCTCCGTTGGCACACTCCTTTCTCCTTCTTATTTCTTTCCATCCACCCATCCAAATCTATCTTCTTTATTTTCACTCGACTCCGCCCTCTTCTCTTTGCGTTTCACTTTTTGCGTTCTCTTTATTGCGTTCACCTTCGATGTCTTCCTTTTCCTCCTTTTATAAATACACCAAGAAAATAAGGACGACCGTGAAAGTTTAGCATTGTCAATTGTTAATACCGACACACGGTCAAATGATCGGCTCTCCGATTTGCTCTTTTGCAACGGTCGAAGTACTGAAAATGTTTTCCTGCGAAACGATTGAATAAACTTCTTTCATCAAACTTATATTGTACGAGATTGCAGATTTTATTCGTTTACGACAGAAACAGGAGAAATATCATGTTTTCAACTTACTAAGACGAAAGAAAAGTATAATTGGAAAATATTTCATGAAATTTCTTCGTGACTACCGTTGTTTGCCATCGATGTAGACAATCTTTGTCTTGCACAAAGATCCGCAGTCTAATTGTAATAAAAATCTTTGAAATTCTAAAAAAGTTTCAAGTCTTTTCATTTTTATATGTTCACTCATCAGACATTTTTAACGGTTAAGTTCAGTGTTAAGTACCGCTGCTTGTTCAATTCATTCTAATAAACTGGCTCGACTGACACATTCTTCTATTGACAATCAGCCACTCTAATTCCCATTCACGTTTGTTTCACGGTCGCTCGAGCCACGAAAGAAAGACAGAGGGGAAACGATGTTGCAGAGGGAAAATACAGGTTGTATCGAGGTAATGAGCGGCGACGGGTCCTCGGGACAAATTAGGCTTTTAAGTTAATGGAATATCGGTGATCTAGCCGTGGTATATTTAGCGAGTCGGTCCGTGAGAATTCGCGAGGCTGTGTGCGGATACGAAGAGTGACAGTCCACTGTATACCACCAGCAGGTTTTCGGGCGCTTGATTTTGCTCGAGGATGAGAGGAGATTGGAAATTCCGTTCTGTCGCGTTTCCGTTTCAATGCCGCGTCCCCGAATGAAAGGCATACCATCGAACATTGAGTTCTATTTCCTGCCCGACGAGTAAACTGAGACACCACGCTTCTCTATCCGCGTTTTTCGAACTTTTTCCCCCCCATTTTGCGATTTTCGGCTCGCTTTTGTCTCGGATCCGGGCAATTTTTAATTCGAACCCCCTTGATCAATGGGAAATCCCCTTGATCTTGGGAAACATACCTTTCTATATTTTTTTCTGATTTTTTCTCCCGCAATTATAGAGATTATAAAATCTTTTTTTAAATGGTGAATATATCCAGTATCCAATTTTATCATTACAAAGTCTTACAAAAGTGGCAGTTTCCATAAACATTTACAGTCCGGTAATAACAGAGACGATTACCGGTGATACGAGGGTCGAAAACCATTGATATCTTTGAAGTGCTGCAATTTTTATTGGCATTACCGCACGTATCTCTGGAACTATCCACAAAGTGCCGATAAAAAAATCTGTATTTGCATAATGAGCCGCAGTTTAGCAGCACTACACTGCAGTGTACCTTTCTTCCTTGTTTTTCTTTTTCGCGACCGTGTTCACCGAGCTGCGGATTTTTAAGCGACTACCCAATTTCGTGCATTATTTTATAAAACACCGGAGTAAGGGAAACATTTACTTCGCCGACCGGAGAATTCCTTGCGGTAAAACCGAAGTGGAAACATTTTTAAGTAGAGCAAATTTATGACACCACAGCGATTTTTATCTAAGAAAGAAAACCAGACCTTTCCGAAAATTACCAAAATTTCCGTTCCTGAAAGAATGTTACCAGCACACTGAGAATATTCTGAGCTTGTATTAACCTTCGCCGAATATCGCATTCCACATTTTACGAGCGGAAAACCCATAAAAATTCACATTCTGATTATCGTAGACGATCGAACACTATCGAGAAACATGCCTCCGTTCAACGTGGCTTCTATCACGCAGCCAAAGGCAACGCAACTGCTCGATATCATTAGGATCGTTCAAACATAAACGAAACATCGGCTCGCACGATCGGAGGCGCGGAGAACGGTAAAACGAGACTCGCCGGCAAAACGTGACACACCTCTGAATAGTTTTCCAATTTCGAAATCGGAATCTCTTTTTCGAGCTTTGTCGAGGTTGTTCCGACAACAACAGGAGAAACAGAACAAACGGAAAACAATTTAATCGAACGTAGTATTTGTTACAAAAGGGGGGCGCCAAAGCTGTTTCTCTTCATATGAAAATTTGTGGAGTAAATCCTGTTGTATATGTTGATCGTTTTAAATTGAACTATTTACGGTATATATATCATCGGTACGGATAGTCGAGGTTCTACTGGATCGTGAATGAAACCAGCATATGCGATTCAAATTGTATCCCGTTTGGCCAGAGAAGTGTCACAAATACGTCGATAAACATTTCGTAAAGAGATAATTAAAAATGCAACTTGTGCGGCTCTCCCTCGTACGAACTGACTTGTAAAAATTGGAAATTTGATTTTACGCTTTGAAATCTCCTACATTGAACGCGTCGTGGGGAACACGAGGGACGATTAGGGGATCGTTGGTAAAGAGAAATCGTCTCTGTATTAAATACGGTGGCTTCACAAGAAGAAATCCCCCGCGGGGTCTCAGGAACAATTTAATACAGGTTCCCCAGACGCGGCACAGACTGTCTAAGCCCCTGCCGTAAAATTAACCACTTCTGGATCCTACTTGAGCCACGGGGAGCGGGCCTGGAAATCGTTGACCTTGACACTTTCCGCTTTGTCGCGATGAAATTATGGCGCCGGGGCTTGGGAAAGGAGCCGTAGGCCGCGGGAAATATAGTTCCCGCGTTACCTCTGGTGACTCCTAATCGCTTTCCGAGGCAAGGAACCGAAACGGGACGGGACGTTCCTCGGAACGAAGTTAAATCCCGTCGAAATGAATTATTCACACTTCGTTTCCGAAGACGAAGAAGTTCTACGTGGACGGAGGGGCCAGACACCCGGCGCGACATTACGTTACCGTTCCACGAACCGATTACGCTTGCGGAATCGAAAGGGAAACTGATTCCGACGTACATTGTCTCCACCCCCCAGGGAATTCGATTTTAGTCAAGGTTATCGTTTTATTCCCTGGCCGAAATTAATCTCTTTTGTCTACGTTCACCGTTCTTGCTGACCCTACATATATCAATACTTATTTTAAATATCCTGATTTTTCGGAATGAAATATGAGACGTAGTAAAAGAAATAGTAGACGTATAGATTTTTATGGTCAAGTTTTAAGGAACAAAATAAAGAAAGTAATTTCTTCCGTACAGTATAGTACACCCAAAATTGCTGTCGATATTTCCTGGTTCAACGCGTTCGAACACCATTGCTCTTCGGTTATCTATGCAAAAAAGAGAAGTTTATGGTTGGTGGTGCGGCGAGCTCGCGGCAATGACCGATCATAAAATTCACAATTAATACCCCGATTACCCGATAACCGCTGAAACCAATCGCGACGGGAGAATTAACTGACGCCGCGATTTCATTGATTATGGCTCGCAGGCGGCGCTGTTCGATGACAAAAAAAAAAAAAGGAAAAAAAAGCACGCGCGCCACATGGAATTCCTTTCGGTTTGTTATCAATGAACACATGCTGCCCGGTAGGAAGAACGATTAACAGATTCCGTTTTTCGTTTCATCCAGCTGTTTTTGTTCCGATGAATGAATTCCTACAGATTATCTTCACGGGAAAGCAAGGTGCTATTTAACTTAAACGTCGACACTCAAGAATATGACCTTTTGATATTTCTACCTACACTTTGAAAGTTTCTAAAATCCTTCTGTCAGTACGATACTTTCCACATATCATTTGCCATTTCAAAAAGTGTTCTTCCACTACTGATATTATTTTGGACTAATTTTCGCAAAATGCTGAAGGGACCCATGCTCAAATAATTTAATTAACCGTATTTACAATGGCTAGACACTCTGTGGCATCGTCGATCGTGATTAATAATTGAAAAGATCGCGTGCGTCCCAGAAAATTGATCCTCGATGAAGCGGTTCAGTTTCTCGAATAAATGGAATAGGTCCGCGTGTGGTCAGACGTCGCGAGGCATCCACGCAGGAAGCGGCTCAGAATCACGAATTTTGACCATTCTTTGCAAAAAGTGGATCTCGACGTCATTCACTGATGATGACTTCGCCTGCAATTAGCTGTCAAACGATGGTAAAATAAAAAGTAAGGAGAATTGTTCATTGTTTCGGCAGTTATCGGAACACGGAACGTTTTTCACGAGAAAGAATTCGGTTCGGACGATGCTCAAAGAACCGGGAACCTCAAGCAGGGTCAATAGACCACGCAGCCGGGTAGATCGTTCGAGGGGCAAGTTCAATCTCGTCGAAGTTGCACGGGGACAAAAATTCGCAGTCTGACCTTCGACGTGGAATCAACGGAAGAGAAATGTTCAGTTATCGGAGAGAAGTTGCATCAGTTACAAGAAGTCGTTTCGAAGAACTCGTTCCCGAAGACCGGCGGGTAAACGGAAAGGATAGTTAATCTGGAGGAACGTGGTTACCGTTGTGCCGGTATCGCGATATGAACGGGGCCGGGCTGATCGATACATAATCGAACCGCAGAAGTTGAGGCATCGTAAATCAGGGGGAGAATCTCCTCGAACGGGTAAGACGGGGTTCGTTCAGGGGTCGTTCGGGAAACGTGTTACGTGGCCGGTGTTTCGGCGAAACGACCCACAGCCCCGCACGCCGAGCAACTTTGATTAGTTCGTCCAGGTAAATGGAGTCGCGGCCAACGGAATAGCTTCCCGGATAGAAGCATCGCGCCGGGGCGGAATTTGATTCGGGTCTGACACTCGGAACGTTGACCGAGGCTGACGGGACCCGTCACGTTCCCGTCGCGTCGTTCCGAAAGAAAACGAGCCAAAATTTGCCGGGGATTCCGGCAACTCCCGAATACATTATTTCGAGGCGCCGCGGGACGCGAGGAAAGAATTTATAGGAGCCGGGCGGTAGCCTAGATCAGTGCTCCCCGATGTTTGGAATATTGCCGAGCAGGCTAGAGGAAGTCGATACGTCTTCCTTGTCGGGTGCTCGAGATAAACGGCGCCTCGTGTATTTGCATCGGAACGATCGGCAATATTTATTTCGACCTCGCCTCCCGGCCCATCCCGACGAGAGAGACCGCGTGGTAAACATCCACTCTATCGGGCTGGTACTTCGACGGCTTCGCGAGAACCGTGCCAACGACGATCTGAACGACACCGCTCCCAACGGCCCGGCCTGGCGAAAGCCTGTTAACGCGACCGCGTTATAGTCGCGACTCTCACCGCATGCATACTTGCGAGACCATCTGAATTTTTTAGAAACACACTTCTCTGTCTGTGACCTTGAATGACCTTGGAATAATTATTGTCACTGAATTCCTAATGAAAGGGACTATCATTGTAGGTGTTTAAAAAAAGGGTGGTTCCATTTTAAAAAGTGAAGGTCACCTTGATATCTCTAAAAAGAATGACATAAAAACAAAATTGTTTTTGGCATCGTGTCAGCCCCATTGTACCATTCAACTTTGTCCTTACCATATTTTACGTATCTTTAGAAACAACAAAGATATTTGAGGTGCAAACGTTAGGCGACTCACCCTGTATATATAAATGCGATTTGTACGATAGGCCACAAAATTAAATACTGGAATTGAACGAAGCCAAGATAGAATTTTTCTCCGACAGAAGAATTAATTTCTAGTCACAATAGAACCACGCAAACCGAATTTCATTAAAGTTTGCAAGGCCAAATAAAGTTAGTGAGAAACTTCAACTCTGCGGCACGGTGCCTCGTTAACCGAATTACATTGTATCGTTGAGATTTTTCTCGTCCATTTGCTTACTGCTTCACGTTCGCCGTAAAATAAGTTAAATCCGAAGTCAGTCCCTTCATTGGTGTTTCCCACGTGGTAATTAATGTTCGAGGTACGTGCGAACGAGCCCGGATCGATGATCCACAGGTCGCAACACCTGGTAAAAGTCTTATCGAGAATTTTATACGGGCGCGCGTTCGCGTCGAGAGTTTTACGAGCGGGCGTTATCTATCCCACGCATCGATTTGTTAGGAATGCGCATGGGCGTATATCGGGAACGAGAATTTTGAATACCTTACCGAATGGTCCGCGCGTACGAGCGCGTAAATATTTCAACCGGAGTCCGTGATCTCTGATGAACCTGCTGGCTCGCCGGTAAATATTAATCGAATATTTGAGCAGCCCAGCATGTGTGGCGCACCTGCATTATGCAGGACGAATAAGTGTTCACTATCTGTTACGCGACTCGTGTCTTCTTCCGGAAACGCGAGACCTCGCAGACATAAGAGAACGCGTTTCTGGCTCAGGTGTGCCGGAAGCCATCGCGCTCCGGGGCACCCTGCAAATCCTTGCGGCTTCGCTTCAATTCGCTACGGATTATTCGATCCTGACAATCGGGGTCTAGGATTAACGCTAACTGATTAATCAACGCGGCTGAAATTGTTCGGGACTTTCCGGGAAATCGTCCAAGTCGTTCTACCAGCGATTTGAGCCCTTAAACGCTGTAGCTCGATACGATAGAACTCGTTTATGTATTTAATCAGTGGGCAAATTGCAGTAGAATATTAATTTATTCGTTAAATTCTCATTCCTGGTAAGCTCTAACAAAGTCTATAATATCTAAGGATATTGTAGCCTAACAGTCTTTACAAATTCGTAAAAATAAGAGATACTCAACGCAGAGCAACATTGCGTACCTTCAGCAATCTTGTTCTTTAAGTACCGAATTACTTTGTCTTTGTGCAGACGTTGCAGCCGTTTGAAACGTTCGGAACAGCAATTTTGAAGAAGTTGAAACGGAACGCAATTTTCTTTTCCGCGTTGATGGATTGAAAGGAACGGGGAGAAAATGAAAATTAAAATACAAGACGCGGAAGAATTTAGCTCAGCTGGGAAATACGACTTCGAAGCCGAACCCTGAAGACGCCAACGTTTCACGGGTCACCGCACAACAAACTAGATCGAGATCGATCCATAAACGCGTATCGTATCTTCCTCGTCGCCAACTGAATTAATTCACGCAACAACTTGCAGCATCCAATATTCGCCGCAACAAGATTGTCGGCACAGCGCGCAGAAGATCTCTCACAAAGCGCCGGACGTTCGATCGACCGTAAGACGCTAATAACCGTTAAACGCATTATTCCGGGTGCGCGTCAATTTGCCCGAAGCGAGCCAGTTCTGATCAAGCAAGTTCCGCGGCAAATATTAACCTGTGTGTACACCTGTGTCGGTGCACCTAACTCGAGCCTAACATTCGTCTCGCTGGGTGGCCAGCGGAGACAGAGTGAAACAGAGTGTAGCATAAGCGTTGACCGTAGCTCTCGGTTGCGTCTTGGCGGAGAGTGTTAGCTTAATGAAATATTCGTCTCGTTCAGAGTGAATCAGAGTGAAGCATAGCGGAGCAGAAGCGTTGACCCTACCTCTCAGGTATATCGTCAGGTGGTGTCGCGTCGCCAGGTGCGCCTTGTGGGAGGATAGTACGCGATCGTAGCTGCCGCAGGTGGAACGGGTATTGCGGTGGTGTAGAAAGGAGGGGGGATGGTCGGGGGAACGAGACAGATAGAGAAGCAAAGGGGTTAGGAGGAGGGTAACCCGGCACGGTTGCAGCATAAAATACGCCGAACGCTCCGGTGGGGGTGTGCAGGTGATAGAGAAGGTCGGAAGGTTACGAGAGCGCAGACGCCGACCGAAAGCATCGAGGATAGCACCCGGCACGGCACCGAAGTACCGGACAGAGCTAGCTCGTCCGCAACGCAGCGCTCGTCAGGAACCCGGATCGAAAAACCCCGAAGAGAACCGCCGCGCCACGTCGATCTCTATACTGTATCACGGTTCCCCTGCGATCCACGCGTTGTCCCGGCCGCCTCTCTCGATCCCCCGTGTACGCCGAGTCACTCATCGATCCCAGCCGAATCGATCAGCGGAGAAACCAACCCGGCGCAACACCGCGAGTTACCGGCGGATTCGAAGAGCCACTCGTACCTTTCCCGCGCTACGTGCACCGACTCTACACCTGTTAACCGGGAGCCGACGCACTTCTTCTTCTTCCGCTTCTGCCTCTTTCTCTTCTTCTTCTTCTTCGTCCACGGGGATCTCAGGTAAGCTCTCGGCGACAACGGACTGCCACACGCGGAAGCAGCATTTCAGAGAGTGACAGTGATTGTTACGTGTTGCTTCCTTCGGCTAGCACTTTGTAGACACGCGTGCTGCGTCGTCCTCTCGGTCGAAGGAACCGAGGGAATTGGGACTTGATTGATCCTTGCCGATCTGCGCGGGCGGGCCAATGGAAGCTTATCCTTGTGATTACACCTTGTCCTCGAGCCTTGCGTCGAATTGGTTCGTTGCGAACCAGACGGGGAACCTTGTTTTCACACCGAACCCACCACGACCGGTTTCAGATTTTTTCGGAATTGTAATAGTGTTTTTACGGAAAATTACTCAGTAAATACAGTTCATTCTTTGTCGTTTGTAGCTTCCTGTGAAGAAAGTAGTATCCATCGAATGATTTTCTTTGTGTGGCTAAATATTCATAGCAGAAAAATAGAAGTCGAGCTCGATATTATGAGGCAAGTGATTAATCGAACGCACGTTATAAAGAAGGTTGCACAAGATTGAACTATATCGAGTCATACAACCTCGTACGATGTTACGAATGTTACAATGATTCCTTGGAAAGACTTTTTGATATTTTGACGTACCTTCAAATTTCAAGAGGTAGACAGTGTAATCAATTTTTCAGTACTCTTTGGAGACAGTGTGGTGCTCTGGCGTCGTCCCTGAGAGGTTAACGCGTCGCTACGAGCGTTTATCCCAATATTAGTCTTCACAGTTGTAACATTTCACTGAATGCAACGTATCCTCGTATGGCAAAAATAGAACATGATTATCAGGGAAAATTAGATTCTGTATAAATTGTTATTATAAAAGGTGCTTCAGAGGTTCGCTAAAAAATGTCTCAATAAACTACTTCCATAATTTTAGTAATTGTAAGGGAAGAAATCCGAAACAGGTCGTGTTGACTCGTTAACTGTTCGTCACCCTGTCGCCCTAATCTTCCATCGGTCTGTCGACTTGACAGCAAGGGGGAGATCGAGTAAGAGAAACGATAGACTGACAGGGATTAAAAGCGCCTCACAGGGCATCGTTATGGTGTTTTAGCTGAGGTGTTTTTCGGCTGTTCGAGCCATGGATCGTCTAGCCCGCATTCCCACGAAGGCTGGTCTTTGACCGTGTGCTCGGAAGTTTTCCGGAAGTTGGGCGACACGTAAATTCACTAAACGAGCCAGCACCACGGATTATTAACCCTGCTAACGATCCCAGGCGGCAAACTTCGTCCGGGTCTTAATGCGAGTCCGCAAGTTCTGCGACACTGGGAACGCATTTCGGTCCCGGGAGTGCATCGTCGTTTCGCCCGATATGGGACAGGACAGTTTTGCCAATTCGATACGTTAGGTGTCAGAGGGGATGGGATCGGCGAATCCCGGTTCAGATCGGAAGCAATTTGCTCGTCCGGGGTAACTGCTGGGCGTGTTTGATGAGATATTAATGGTACCGCGGCGGACAATGCGTGGAACGCATTCTCGCCAAGCTAACCCCTGCAACCGTAGCATCTAATCTTCCCACGCGGATTTCCGGCTGCGTGAACAAGCCCGAATGCGGAATACTCGCCTTGCACGTTCACGCTTAAACGGCTTATCGCTCTTTGAATCGCGCAGAAAAACAACGCGAGGCGCTCCCTCTTGCACTGCTGCGCGCACTGCGCACTCCCGTGACCCTACGATTCGTTTAATACCGCGATTAAACTGCCACGGAGACTTACGAGCGACGCAGTTGGTCGGAATTCGATGATTTATTTTTCTAATTATGCTACGTTCAGCTTGGATCCTCGAAAAATGGTGACCGTTTAGTCAGCGTTTCTTCTAACGCTTTCGAACGCAATCGAAACTCATAAATTAGTCCCAAACCTTCATATCCGATTTCTAAAGATTCAATATTTATAAATTCGATCGAAGATTCATTCTTGCAATAGTAGTACATGTCAACCGTTCATTGTTTCTCTGATCTTCGCGAGCAATCCATTTATAAATTAGTTTGGTGGTCTGATATTTGATCTGCAAAAAATCATTTTTACGATCGTACTGCATCGAGTTTAGTAAATGTTTACAAATTCATAAATTCGATTGAACATGGTCGGTTTCTTTTGAAAATTTAGTTCGGAGGAGTTTCGAAATATTTTTGAAAGAGCGTAATAAAAATTTTAGGGGGATATTTGTGCAAGAGTGGAATGAATAACTTCGATTTTGTTGGTCACTTACGATATGTGGTCCCGTAACGCGTTGACACGGGTCCGTGTAACGAGCAGCAAAAATTGCAGCAGTGTCCGTGTAACAAGGTCAAAAGAGCACGTATGGCACGATGTTTACGGGTGTATGTTTACATTTTTACAGTGCAGCGAGAGAAGACGGGATCCTAGCGGATCATTAGCGTACGCGCAGTAGAAAATCGTAAACAAAGCAGCTGTCAAAGGAATAACAAGGAATTCTTGATTCAAACGCAGAGTAGCATAACAGTGTACGGGCGCTTGCATGTTGATAATATCGTTGAAGTATTTTAGAACCATCGTTTTTACTTTATTGGTCCGATATATTGTTATTGAACAGCATAAAAGTATCGAGACGTCACGCTTGTAATAACACTATAAAATATTATATGGAAATGCTTGAAACTCGACTGCGAAAGTTTCTCGAAATGTTATCTTTCTGTGATTATGCTTCGCATTGTTATTTCAGGAATGATAAAAGACGTTCAAGAATTCTTTCATTTCATTTCGAATGTCCTTAGTGTTCCCAAGATATTGTAAACTGTATATAAATATCTCATAGACTTTAACAGAATTACCATAACTTAACATACTTATCATGTTCCACACTGCTATTATGAACTCACAAGATTACCATATATTATCATAAACTAAGCGTTTAAATACAAACTCATTTCTAGTGACGCACCTTGTCTACTGCGTTATTTACCCCTAGTTGAAAAGAAGGACAACCGTGTTTATTGGCTTTGTGTGCGATGGCTATTCGCGTGAAAATTCTATATAATATAGTGTACGTCGTAGTCCGGGTCCATGTTGACCCAGCATCTCGAAAACATATTCCTGGTGTTAATTCAAATAAATGAATTTCAATCGTTTCACCAGGTGCGATGATCGTTGATTTATTTATTCATAGTAGAACGCCGTTCCAAAGCGCCTTCGGGAATAAGAATCTTCGCTCGGGACTCGAAGCTACTCCTCGATAAAATAATTGCATTCCACACGATCTGCGAAGGGGTCCTTCGCCCTCTTCATTCTCGGATTCCCAGACGACTTGCAACGGTCCGTAAAAGCGAGACGACCGTCTCAGGGAAACAAAATTAATGTAAGACGACGAGGCAGTCGGTAAACACGCCGGGGCGATCTCGCGGACGCGGTAAACTCTGTTTACAGCTGCTCGGAAAAGCTCCAAAGCGGAACGGAGCTGAGCCGCGACACACGCCGCTTTGTAGTTATTTTAATAACGAATCCGGCGTCCATCGCGTCGCCTGTGCGAGGAGGCACCGTGATATTTCACCGTTATTAAACCGAGCGCGCACACAGACGGAGGCTTCTAATCTCGAGGATCCCGCGGGAAGTAACCGGAGCCCTCCAGGGTTCCGAGGGTCTTCCTCGTCCCGTGGGAGTGGAACGAACGCGTTTTTCGGGGCAATTCCGCGGGTCCCCCTTCTGCCCCAGAATCCCCTAAGCGGGGACCGGCGATTTTCGATAGGATTTCGGCACGCGGCCGTCGCATACGCCGCCGCCGCCTGCTTCCTCATTTCCTGGCAGCCTTATCTGCGCAACTGTTCCGTCAGGTGTCGGAAATGGCGCGGTAGATTGCGCCATTTACCAAAGTCCTTTCAAACCGCAGCTTTCCCGCACTCCTCCTCCCTGTCTCTCTCTCTCTCTATCTATCTATCTGTTTCTTTCTGTTTCGTGCCGAACTCCCGCACCACTTTTAACGACGCGTATATCTCGACCGTCGCCGGTCGATTTGATACACACACACCTCGTTCCGGTTCGATTCCGGTGCGATTCGGGTCAGACGTCTTTTCGGTGTGACTCGACGATGAGTCGTCGAGTTGCTTTGATCGCGGCACACCTAGCAGATTTTCGCGCGGGGTTGCCTCGGGATTTATGGCTCCTTTGGGGGCAGAAAGCTGTTGGTGCGTTTTCGGTGGCGGCTGGGGAGATTAACCCTTAGGCCACGTGTTATCTGTAACACTCCGTAACTTTCATCCATTTCTCAGTTTCTCCTTCGGAGCTTATTGCGCCTCTTCGCATCAAACTGACACGCCAGTGAAAATTTATTTCTTACTTTTCCGTTTGATCCTACGGGACGTTCACGTTAATTACGAAAAGACTAGCAACCAACGTGTCACTTTAACATTTCTTTTCTTTACAGTTTCTCTTTAATTTCGATCAATAGTTTTTTCACTTTAGCTATCATTAGACTACGGGTTTTGTGCAGTTACAGCAAACACGAGAAGGTGCATTTTATCCGGCTCCAATTATTATTTTGCATAAAAATCTGCAGTCCAATTAGCATGGAATCGATACCGCTATAAATATCGTGTTTACGTTAATGCCGGCAGAATTTTAGTAACGTCAATTCTACTACTTTACATCTTCCTAAGTGTCCCGACTTAAAACAGCACCGGGATTGTTCGAAATAACTCCGCGGTGAAAGGTTGTACGAAGGGCTGCCGTGCAGGTACACGTAAGCTTCCCTGTCGGGTACGTTCGGAAAGCAAATGACCGCGTTAGGGGTAGCCAGTCCTATATATAACCGCACGCGAACAAACGCGACTGATTCCTGGAAGCGGAAAATATTCTTGAAGGACGGTGCCGCGGCTCGAGGCGGGATTAATTATAAAATCCTTCGAAAAACACCCGCGGGTTCGAAAGTTCTTAGACTCGACGGCGAGTGTTTCGCGAGGGTTCATCGTGTCGGGAGGGCATCGATAATTAACTGGGAGCAAGTTCCATCGGCGACTTTAAAATAGAAACGACGCGACGCGGCCCGGGGCTAGCCGCGTATGAAAACAGGAACGGGAATTCGTTCGGGGGAAAAGTTTTTACGCGATCATCAGCCGGTATCACCTGCACGGGAACTTCAAAACGAGTTTCCCGCGGAGTTGCAGTGAATCGAGCGAGCCAACTTCCCCGGGAAGGTAATAGATTTTACGCATTTTTTATTCCTCCACTCTCGAGGATCCGAGAGAGACAGAGAGAGAGAGAGAGAGAGAGAGAGAGAGAGAGAGAGAGAGGGTGCTTCGAAAACTCCTTCACGGAACTTCATCCCGAAGCTTCTTTTCCCTCTTATTCCAAGCGATAAGAAAGTTATGGTCTCCGGCTTGTTTCCCTGTTACCGTAACAACGCCCCGCTCTCGATACCGATTGCATCGCCGTTTTCTCGCGAGCAGATATCGCCGGTGCTACTCGATTTTTTATATCCCGCTCGATCAGATCGATCCAGCCTCGTGGAACTGCCGCAAATTGAAACCGCGAGTATTATCTAAGAAAAACTGGCCTGTGGTGGTCTATTCGATTGGTTGCTGCGGGGGTTCTGGAAATCTAATTAAGGAAGTGTTTGGTAACGGTGTAAATTGTTGAAGAGGAAACCGTGCTGTAATTGCTCGCACATTGGAACCTTTGTTCGACCTTTTTTGGGGTGCTTTCAGTTTTGGTTTCATTAGCCAAATGAACTTTCTGTCGAATTTTCTGGCAACTGAACCACGTTTTCGTTCTGTTCTCTCGGCATCGAAACAATTTTAATTTCCCATAAAAATCCACGGTCTAGCGACAACTGTACACTGAAATGCGACGTAACGTGTTCGGAAACAAGGAACGGCTCCACCGACTTTATTTATATATTTTATTCTATTTTTGAACGAGGTTTATTCGAATAAAAAAATCAACATACCGAGAATGGCATTTGCGGTGTTTGGTCGAAATGTGGCGGTCAACAACTCGATATTTTTACAATTGTTCGGCAAAAACGTGTCTCTCTTTGAAATTTTTCACTGAAACGGAACGGAGGCAACAATTTGCGACGCGACCGGGGAGCGATGGCGCAATTTCGGACTTCAGGCTGCCGCTGCAGACGCTCGCATGTTCGATCGATGCTCTTTTTCTTGTGTGCCCGCGTAATTGATAGTACGACGACGCGACTGTGGGCGCGGGACGACCGACGAAATTGGACCCCCCGCCGAGCAACGTCTGAGGGTTAATCAAACTCTCGAAAGACTTGATTTGCCATCGATTTGCATACCGTTCTATTTTATCCCGCAACCTATTTCGAGGTTTATTCCGCGCTATCCCCTCGTGGACCTTCTCAATGACGTTCGTTATCCGCGGCATTGTTGTCCACGCTATACCCACACACGTGCGCACGCCGCAAGAAACACACGCACACAGAGAGAGAGGGACAGGGAAACACACAGAGGCTGGTTTTTCCCTCTCGAACTAATTAATTTCCGGTTTAATACCCGCCCACGAGTATTCCCACATGCACGCCAGGCATCCGTTGCTCGACTAGAACTTCTCGGAAGGTGTTTCCCTTTGTCCGGCCGGACACTTCCGGTGGTTTAGCTGTCGCCTAACCCTTCCTCCCCCTCACCCCGATCGCTCCTTACGTAACGATGGGGCCACCCCGTTGAACAACTTCCGATGTGACCGTCACGATCCGCCGGATCGCCGGTCACGTGCGAATACGTGCCCGACGCATACCGAACGGGAATTCACCCCCGCAGTTAGATCATAACTCGCAGTTAGTCGCGCGGAAATCATCGCAGGGTCTAACCATCCCCCCGATTTAAACCCTTCACGGACATCGAATGGCGCTCGATTTGCCACCGCCGACCGGGGGCATTATTACTTTAATCGTGCGACGACAGAAACGTAATCGGAATCACGTTCGCGGCCGAAAGTTTCGAATTCGCTTCGTGATTCGACGGATACGCGGCAGGCTTGTTAGCCGCGGTATTGGACTCGCGAGTCAAGTTTTCTCTCTCTCGTTCCTCTTTTCAGAGCCAACGAATGTTTTTACCTCGTTAGGCATCCCCGTATTGTTCACCAAACTGATGCATTTGATCGATAACGTTATTTCCGGGATCCTATTACCGTATTCTACGCTGCGACGACTCGTTCTACTCTTTGCCGGCGAGGATTTTCCGCAAATATTGGAAATGCCTTCCACGGGAAGCTAGGTACTCTATATCAGACTCCTCGGTTCTGATATACCGATTCATTGTAACTGATTGTCCTGTAACTGTTTAGAATGTTGATTTTCCGATCGCTAGACAATTAGAAAATTTTCTTTACTTTTCTGGGATTGAATGCCATGTGCTACGTATAAATATTAATTTTGTTTCAAATCGTCAACATTAATGAACTACAGCTCTTCAATTGATACTTGAATGAGCATTGTTTAAGCATTCGTGATAGAGAGGCTAAATATGGAATAATGCTATTTTTAAGAGTCCAGCCAATGCATATGTGTTAGTTGGATGTAGGCTGCTGCACTCGCTTATTTTGGCACCGTGCAAGTTATAACTTGTCAGCCAGGTGAACGCTAGTGACGTGACAGGAACATTATATTTTGCCGTTGCTCGAAAACTTCCACTGCTGCAGTGGCTGGTATATATTGCGAACAGCCATATTGTTATTCAATTCCTTTCTAAAAATGTGAGATTTTAGCCACTTGAATGACTAGAAAGAATAAAAATCATTTGAGCGCCTTTTTAACGAATACACGAGATACCCTTGCAATCATACCTCCAGGAAAAGTACGATTTTATATGAAAGAAAAAAAAGTGAGTCGAGGGTCCGAAGATTCATCGCACGCGACAGATATTCATTTCTCAGTGACGTTGCCGTTACTCTCGGGCTCGATGTTCGGCTGCGAATATTGCGAGAATGATGAATAGCAGCGAGCGATAGTTCAGTTTGCGTAGCAGCGTTGTGTCTCGGTTATCAGACGGACATTCTCTTTTTTTTTCTCGCACGGGGGAAGATTAATTGGATCGGGACAGCCGGGCCGATAAACGCGCGAGCTTCACCGAGACATCTGTTGCATCTATGCGTGCACCTACGTTGCACCTACGTTATCCCCAACGATCGAGCCGCTAAATTCTAATCGGGATTCGGTTTCATCGAATCGAGCTTGATCGAGGGGCTAATTTCGTTGCATAGCTGATTACAGGCGATCGCATCGGCAAATTGCGTTCGTTGACGGAACACCGCCGCGATGAACGTTCGATCGGTACAATGGACGATGGACAACGTTCTCCCGGACTGCGTGTGTTCGAATGTAACGGATCTGCCGTGTCAGCACTATTTACAGAATACCGAAATCCATCTTGGATCCGGAAACAATTATTTTCGGAAAAGAGCTCCCGGAAGCAAGCCGCTTGCTTTTAACACCGTGAAAAATATAGTGCAGTGATTTCTCTATATATGTCGCCGAGGCCTGGATGGTAAACGTCGCGGAATTATCCCCACTACCGCGTGGTATACTCCGTGAGGGGCCAACGAGAGGACGCCGAGGAGAGTAAACATAACACGGCTCGGGTATGTCTCCTGTACGATACATGACCCTGGCAAGACCCGTGTTGTTGACATATATCGAGAATTCACTGTATACTGCTCGACATGCTCTTGCCGATCCTTTGTCCCGTTCTCTTTCGTTTCTGGCACGGTCGTGCTGAATTTCTGTGTTTAGCAGTTTGCTGCAGTTCGGTTGCATGCTATCTGCGAGTCCTATCGATTTCGTTCAACCCTGTCAAACATACAGCATGCACGAGAAGAAACTTTCCTGGAAAATTGAAATCAAGCGAACTAGTAGGAATAGGAATTTTAATTGCGTACTTTTGGAGAGATTCTATACATGGAGGGAAGTTATAGTGTTCGCTCAGAATACAGAAAAAGGTTTCCGAAGCAATGTTTCAAATAATATTCTATTTGACAAACACCAGAAATACTGTTCGCATAGATGAACGCCTATGGCAGCGATAACACGATCAACGTTGATTTTTTAACATCATCCAGCGTTGTCGATTGCCCCGGATAAAGTAATCCAACCAATCAACGTTCGAGCATTTTCCTCTGCCGCGGTGGGTTTAATGGACACTCGAGGATCGAGCCTGCGCAACGACAACAGCACCGTGCGCAGTAAACAATAATAAAACGATATTTTCAACAGCCCCGGCGCATTAGCTCGGCTTTAGCCACGAAACCGCCAGAATGGTGGGGAAGCACGCGCTCTCGCTAAAACGCTTTACAGCGGCCAGCGTCGCAGCGGACGGTTAACAATAACAACCGGGGGCGTACAATGCAAATTCATGGAGCGGCGTGTCCGGCCACGGTAACGATTAATTGTAATACGGTGGCGTTCGCGTTAGCAAGGGTACAATAAACTCTCCCTCGAAACGCGGTTTGTTAGCGACGCTGCGGAACAATTGGCGAGGCAAGACGCCTTCCGAGCCGTAAACCCGCAGGATCTACGTGCACGTCCAATTAACGGTGCACACGGCCCGACACCGAACACGGACAAGGGCCACCGTTGTCGATAATAATGTTTGACTTGGTGCACCCTCGCCGGTATCGATTACCAAGACGAAAAGATAGGACCGGGGATGGACCCCGCCTAGCTCGGCATGCTCGTCGACGAATCATGGCCAGCCATCGTCGACAGAGATGTTCCATGGAACCCCGAATTTCACTCCGGGCCACAGCTGCTGATCGTCCAGGGAAAATTTATTTAGGACCGACGCTCGATAGCGCGACGATGGGATACCGTCAGCAAAGAGGGCCGACGTTTCGACGCCCTTCGACACGAAATTGACTCGAGAAACGCTGTCGAGGGCTTCCACGGACTTGTTCAGCTGCCATTAACAGATCGTGTTCGTTCTGGGTGACTGGCTTTCGAAAAAGTATTTATTTGCGTCTTTTATTATTACGCGTGGCTCTATTACGTCGAAAATCGGATCGAAATGTTTCGACGTAATTGCAAGGCTCCCTTCTCGGTCTATTAAATTTAATAAATTGTGTATTTATGTGAATTCTGTAAATTCTGTATTTCACATATTGGAGTTTGTCATATTTTGTGCACAATCAAAATTATCTAAAGACCACTTCCTATCTTCGACGATTTTGCCTCAAAGTGAAGTTAACCTTCACGTTAATACAGCAGAAAATAATAACACGCATAGATTAAATTGTTTTCACGTTTGTGTCAAGATTATTTCATCGAACAATACTAGAAATGTATTGAAGTTAATCAAACATGTTTCTAACCAGCGAATTTTTGTTGTATCAACGTTTGTATTTGTCGACCGTTTCTCAGTCGTATAAACCACGTGCAAAATGTCTAGAAAGCAAATAATCGAGCAATCATCGAGCTTCGAAGCGACCGATTTAATTCGAGAACTCAAAGAATTGTTTTCGCAAGACGCAAAGGCAGTATTGTTTTCGTTTGGGCAATTTTCGACGAAGAAACGTCGCTAAGAAACCAGGTCCGAGCTCTCGGCCCGGGATCAGGTTTCCCCCGAAAACAGCTCAATCGGTCGGAATCATGGAAATAGAATCGAATTTTTTCCCCAGAAGTCGTGAATCAAACTTCCTCCCCCGAGGCTGCTCGGGGATATTTGCTCGAGACCGATACACGATCCACTGAATATATAAAGGTACGACGGAGTGAAATGTGCAAGGACAGTTAGACACCGTTCCGATGAATTTTTACTCGAAAATAAACCCTCGTTCTTCTTTATATTTTTGCATTTTAAAATATACAGTAACGTTTTAAAGATTACGAAATTTTACGTGACAAGTTTTACGTGGTACTTTTCCAAAAGAAGCACATTTTTACCTCCTCTATTACCTTATTTTTATTTTATCATATTCTTAATTTTGTCGAGCTGATTATTTAATATACCACAAATATTCTTCGCTGGATTATAGATTGAAGAAAAATGGCACCGTAACCCAATTTTTAAAATAGAATGTCACATTGTAAATCATGTCCTATCTGTTTAATTTAATTATAGAAGAAAATGAAGTCGATATCTGTGTTTAGAGGAAGCTATGAATTAATTTAATACCAATAATTTTGATATCTCTAGTGGACGAATAATCGAATACAAGTCGAATATATTAGTTCCGCGTAAAGGCATATTTAAAGTACAAAAAGCATATATTAATCCAACCACAAATGAGTGAGATTCCAGGTCGCCTATCATAAATTTCATTAACAGAGCATAAACGCAAAAATTCCCGGAGCATGTTTAAAGGATGATTAAATCTTCCGAGCGAGTCTGCCGGTAGTTACTGTGTGGTTAGAGCCCCCAGAGATTTATTAACCCCCGGCGGTTAGTGCAACGGAATTCAATCTCGACAGTTTCCCGTCCGCGGGAGATGCTGGTCTCTCGTGAGCAAGAATCAAATTTCCTGATGGACATGGAGGTTCAGAATCCCACTTCGTTATCCATTACAAACTTTCCCTTGGTCGTTCGAGTAGTCCGAGGCGCGAACGGGAAAATTCCAGGACAAATTGAACCATGCTAGTTCTATGCGTCCCGGTGTGCCAATTTCTTTGGTTCGTCGTCCTTCCTGCGAAAGCGCTAAGCTACTATCGGAGAGCGATTGATCCGTCCCGCGGGACTGCCATACGCGGGCACTGATTCGAGCCACTCTATCGACACAAATCGAATCGGCCAGCCGCGTGATTCGAATCCGAAACTCGAACCGTTGCTGGGAAAAACGTGGTGGTGGTAGAGGTACGAACAAATTTTTCCCGCGACAAACCGAGAACGAACAAGGCTAACAGAGGCTGCCAGTATCTCAGGACCAATGCAGGAGTTAGGCTACTTACTTTAAGTAATGCATTAAAGCTACAACCTCAAAGTTGTAATCATTTTTTTAATGGAACTTTTACCGACACATTCCCGAAGTTTTTCCGAGTACAATGATACCAAACGCGACACAATTCGGATTACGCTTGCTCTTTTAATTCACGATACAATGGAACCTCGATTATCCGAACCGATGATGCTTGAGTTGACCATCGTTCGTTGTCGAATACGTGTACACACAGAACTACTCAGTGAACATATCAACCAAAATTGTAGCACACTTGTGAATCCACTGATTCAGTTCGGATAATAGAGGTACCAATCTACCGTGCATTAAACGAGTAAATACGATCCGAATTGCGTCGTGTTGGGTATCATTTTAATCAGAAAAGAGTCGCGGATATGTTGCTAACACTTGTACACAAAAATCATCCCACACGGAAGATCAATGATCCAAAAACGCCTCGCTGAGACGAACAGGAAACAACTCCCGGCGAGCATAAAAACAAGCGGAGCTCTCCTGGCGCAAGAAATCACATTTCCTCGAACTGATTGAAGCTGTTGTGCAACGTCGCTTCGTTGTAAATATCGTGTCTGTTTGTCAACAAACGTCTGGTAACCGCGCGTGTGGGATCAGCGACGCAAACACAAATCGCGACGAGACGAGACGAGAGGGGACGCGCGTGTTTGTAAACCCCGTCGGAAATTTAAATCGACCGAGGGTGACGGCCAGGTAAAACTGCAAACACGAAACGTTTGAAAGAGAAGTAGAAAAATGGTGGGCGGAATGCTTCCCGGTTAGCGTCTTTGTACACGCCGGTGTATTATTCAGAATTGTCTGCGCGGTGAAAAGCGCGAGACAGAAAAGACTCGCGGCGAGCTTTCAGCGCGAGCGTGTTCAAAGCGTTTCGAACAACGATGGATGGTGGTCCGAAGGGTTGCGGGGAGAGGGGGGACGGAGGGAAAACGGAAAATAAGGAAAAGCGACGCGCAAAGGGGGTTAACACGTAATTATTCCGTTGCGGGAGGGGCCATTGAATAATATATGAAAATCAGGGAAGCATTTTAACGCCGCGGCACCCTCGCGGTCTCGGTTAAAAAATACCTCAGGCCAGCTTTATTTCCCGACATTGTTTTCGTGGGGAGGGGACGGCGTCGACGAAGGGAGGCTCGGGGATGGAATCTGTCTCGCTTTGATTCGAATTACGTCACCGTGGCTGCCTCTCGAAAGCCGCTCACCGGAAATATTTTCAAGCGAGTTCCAAGCAATTTGCGAAGTGGTCGGACCGGCGAAACAGGCTCTCGACGAGAGACCCCGCGCTTCACCGTGTTATGCAAATCTCTTTTTCTTCCGCGAGATTGGCTCGCCGAAAAGATCCGGCGTCGCGACGCCTCCCTATGCGATTCCACAACACCGAGAATATTCCTATCGTTTCTTAATTGTTCGCGGACTGCGGGCCTCGTGGACTCAACCCTCTGCAACCCAATTTTCGAGTCTGAACAGACGTTGGGAAACTGTGTGCTATAACTGCGGTAGACGAGAATCGCATAATCGCAATGTAGACATTCTTGGCTTACAAAGAAGCAGGGGAACGGGTAGAATGTTTCGGTAGATTTTTTCTGCAAAGTGGAGAGAGACTCGAGAACCGCCCAACTGAAAATAATAATAACGATTATTTGATATCACACAGTGAAACTGAATGTACAATTAAGACAATCAGGGACAGCCACGTCTTCCAACAATGAGAAAACAAAAATGTTTTAAATCTACTTTTTAATTTACAAATTTTCGACACGTCTAAACTTTTGATTGAGAACCCCGCGGTTGGGAAAAAACCATTTGTCTGCACCCTCTGTTTCCAAAGACATTAACGAAAAACAAACTTTCAACCCCTCAAGTTCGAGGGTCGCTTTCACCCCATCGCTGGGAACGCTGCCCTAAAAGAACGCGACCAATCAATATTTCTGCGAAGACTGTGTACCATAAATTTCAGCAAACCGCTGGAAAAGATAAAAGACCCGACAAGTTATGCGGTAAACAATAATCGAAGTTTAGAATGGACTTCTTTTCCAGCGTTTTCCGCGCCGCAGAGGATTTTGTCGCGCGAAACTCCGTTTTCCGCGATGATGTGCCGCACGGTTCCGAATTTTCCGCGATTCGAGCGTCGACCGACGAGTTTTCCGCGCGAAAAACGACAGCGCCGAGCGTGATTAACGTGACAGATGAAACGCTATTGTTACGGCGCGGCTCTCGCGAAAAATCGAGCGATGGTCATCGAGATCGACGCGATTCTCCGGTATAATCGCCAACCGATAATATCCCCCGGGCCGCTATTTTTCCGCCATTTATCCGCCGTTTAATTACAACGGCGGCGGACACGCGTGATTAATCGCGCGTCGCCTATCGGCTATTATTACAGACCCGCGATCTATTCGCTCGGCGAGACGTCGTAAGAAAAATACGTGGGCGAGCGCGATCTTCTTAATTGCCGTTATCAATTCCCTTAAACGAAGACGGTAAGTCATCCTGTCCGCGGCGGACTGGGCAATTAACGTTTCAGCCGCGGCTACCTCGTGGTTTTTACCCTCGTTCAATTGCCGATTACCGGGCTGGAATCGCTCACAAAGAACGCGAAACGTTTCAATCGGACTGCTCGCGTTCATTGTGTGAAATCGTATGCAAACGATTCTCCCCCGCCCCCCACCCCCCCCCCCCCTCAGAGATGCTCTAATCCATCTTATCTCTGACCCAATCAAGTCTTCAATTATGAGTATAAGATTGACACTTGTAAGTGATCAATCAATTCTAATCTCTGAAAAGTATAGCTGCATTTTACTAACGGGAATCATACGTAATATTTTTTTTTTTATTAAAGTCTAAACAATTCTTTTGTTCGCAAGCCTGTTTTTGCGACTTCAACCAAATTGTTTGCATAAATTAGTGAAATTCAATTCGATCCGGTTGGTCGTCGAGTGAAATTAATAATGGGAAATAATATTTCGTTTAAAGATCGACAACTGTCAACCGCATTTTCGCGTCCGCGGGATAATAGAGCGTAATTTGGTCAGCGTCGTTCGCATGCACGACGTGGTTTCATAACGCACGAGACATGGGAGCCCAGCCGGAAATACGCTCGGCGAGAAATCGCTTTCGAATCAAGGGGACAGCGGCCAATTTGTCGTGCGCCAGATGCTGAAACTTGCCCGGTGAAAAACGATCGTATTCTCTCTCTCTCTCTCTCTCTCTCTCGCATTTTCTTTCTCCGGACCACCGCGTGCCGCGACGGTCTGTTGCACGCTCGTACACATATAGACACAAGAAGCAACAAGAAAATACCACCGATTCAGTTTCGACTGTTTTCGCTGGACATATTTACGGAGAGTAATAATCTCTGCGGCAATAACGATAAAATAGACTGTCGAGCGCTTTGTTTTATTTTATTGCGGAACTTGCGAAGCTAAACTCTACAACGAGATTTAACGCCATCAAACGTAAATAAACAACTGGATCGAACACCGTCATTGGCACTAGATCGATGGAGCAGTAAAAGATCACATTGGTTACCAAAAATAATAACAGTGCACTTATTTAATTTATTGAATAAGACTTGAGTTTTAACATAACGTGCACGTGTCCAGAAGAACAGAGTGTGCTGAACGAATGTGAACTAAAAAGTTTGTAATCCATTGTAAAACACACATTTAAAAATATAAACAATTTCCAGGAAACCCCTTTTTATCTTTCGCTCTTCTCCATGATCAAATACAGATTTTCATAAACTCTGATGAAATGAAATTCAATCTTTATTCTTCTTATAATTCATCGGGGCGGCTCGTAAAGGTAGCAGAGTCCCGTGCAATTCCAGTGTGTTTAAATTTGTCTACATCATCGTTACACGAAGGAAATACATAGTCCTTTGGCGCGCGAAAAAAGTAAATTAATCAAACACCGAGAATGCAGTAAACGCACGCGAATGAAATAGAGTATATACACAGGGAGCAGAAACTAATACGATAGAAGCGAGAATGGATAACAAGAAACGCAGAGGGAGAGAGATATGCAGTTGAAGTTGATTAAAAACGAGATCAAGAAAAATAGCGCGGCCAGGAAAATTCTATCAAGATGACAGTGTTATGCGGAATGCGTGTGCGTTTCTATCATATTGTTCTCTCCGAGCCCAGCACAACAGAGCTCTTAAAGAACCTCAATAACATTCAAACCTTCATTGCAATTCCACTCGGTATAAAGAAATCCGCCAAAATCTAAATCTGTAATATGCATTAATTACAAACTTCTGGAAGCGTGTACAACTTTTTTCTTCCGTTCATAATTTTAATAAATTGACAACAGTGTGTTGGTGCTCTTTTGACCTGTCATTTATATTTCATCTACTCCGTCAGAAATGCATACAATCCGCAGTCTATTCGCCAGTTCTGGTTCTAATAATTCGATCATTCACTGTACTATGATAAAAACCGCAGAAAGTCGGAATAAAAAATTCTTGTTAATTTTTTAGTAGTCTAAAATAGTGGATCTCCAGTGCTCCGCAGGTCTGGCGATTAAATATACTTGAAATGTGCGCATGGACACGTTTAGTACCACGGTCTCCGCTAAAAATTTCAAACTTTAATATTTTTAATTTCGTCGCTGCACACTGCTCATGCAGCTGCGAGGTGTCTCGGGAAAGGTGAAAAGCGCGGCGTAGTGATTAAACGTCCGGAGAGGGACGTTTCGCGCGTACATCCCAAGAGGATTACGTGTCCTCTGATGCTAGGTGGATGTGTCAAGGGTATCCGTCTTACTCACCGAGCGTCCGAAGAGCTTATGTTTCGCGCGATGAATGGATACGTATCACCGATAAAGCGGCTGTCTACCGGCACGGATTAAAAACGCATCGATGACGGGCTGTCTCGGCTCGATAAGAACGGGCCCGAGAAGAAGGGGTTCGATAAGAAGCCGATGAAAAAAAGTTCTGGTCGATCGCGACGAAGACGTTCACGTGGACAAACCCGGCGGCCGGCCGATTGAAAATTTCATTCAACAAGAAAAAGCTAATGGAACGGATCCGACGCGGAGGTGAGAATCGATTCCGTGCCGCCGCGACGCGCCGCGCCGCAACAAAACTAGAACGCTTTTCCTTGAAGAAAGTTTTCCCACCTCGGTAGATTACTTTTAGAATTCGTCCGGGGAGACATTTAAATTCAGCTGCGATGGGATCTGCCATCTTACATTGGCTGTTTCATTATTTCCCCATTGCTGGGTCAGTCGTGTGCTCCTTTTTAATCTACTGCTTTTATTCAGCTCCCGGGACCGCAAACGTTAACTTAAACGTACGCTAAAGTCCTCTGCTATTTTTTCGAGTAAGCTGCATAATGCTGCAGCATTCGTTCCTTTAAATTACGAGGACTTGAACGAAGAATTCTCGTTAAAAATAACCAATAAGAAAGAACATCGCCTGTTCGTATAATGTCCTACAATCTTCTTCCTTCGGTTAAGTATTTAGAACGCCATATACAACAACATTAAGCTTAAATTCTTTTCCGACTTTTCTTGCTAAACGTTGATTTAGTTTCTCGTAGACTCGCGTGTGTGCCAGTTAAGTAGGAGTCTATGATTGAGAAAACTCAGTGCGAAAAGGACGAACAAATTGGACAAACACGGGTTATGCGATTGCGTTAATGTCCTGGTACAGTTAATTTCTCGGTTCAAAAACCAGTAATTCGAGTAGCCTGTGGCTCGTTTCACAACGTGGCCGTATACGTTACAATTTTCACGCGGTTTTAACCCGCGGAAAGCTGGACGAACGTTACTGGCGAAAAATTCGGAGAGTAAATTTCATATCGCTTTCCGTGGGATTCGCGGATTATTTAATCCTCCGTGCACCGGGCTTTCTCGTGGCCCCAACAAAAATTCTGCACAATAACGTTTGCCACCGCATTGCGCGATAATTCAAGTTTCCTTGATTTTTCGGAACGGTTCGATTGTTTATTCCGAAATTATACAGTGCGTGGCTGGACGTGCGGTACAATCGGACAGGGGATGATTCCACGAGTAAAAATAAGTCGAAAATGTGGAATAACGTTTTTCTCATTTGCCGCCTTGTTTTCGAGAAAATTGGGTTCGAAAATGCAGCGGTAGATAGGATCTCGTCTGACGCGTCTGATCACGACCAACCAATTCTACATCCTGCGCACGCTGAAGCCCTTAAACTCGATTTTCTAGAAAAAGCGATTAATTTTTTCGAACACCGTTCGAGTATCGGTCGCGGATCTTTTGTGCTAAATTGATGGATAGATTTGCATATCCTTCGAGGAGCTTCTCATCGCTTCGGCTCCGATATTCTGAGGGGAACACGAGCAGGTTGCCTAACAGCGTGGAAACTTGTCTGCGATATAGCAGCGCGACGGAACGTCGGTGCATGCTAAAGAATGCACGATCCTCCTCGAACAAAGAGCAGTCGAGAGATAAGATTGGATAAACGAAGTATCCGACGAGGAGAAAAAAATTGACTACGTCGACGGGAGAAAATGAGAGAGGGAGAGGGGGGGGGGAGACCCCGTTCGCCGCGAATCGCGAAAAGCTACGCCTACGTAACGAATCTGTTAATTGATCGGCGTGTAATCAGCAAATTAATGCGGCAGATATTTAATGGCATGTTAATCGATGTAACTTCACTTTCGTGTAATCTCGTAACGCGATAAATCATTACACCATCATTATGCCACTGTTAATTCCAAGATACCAGCGACTGTTCCCACAATGTTGTCGAGTCGCTAGATAATTTGGTTGAATTACGATATTTTATACCAATTCGTCTGTATACGTGATACGTTGACATTAGGGAAATTATTGGTAACGCGATCGGTCGTACAATAACAAATTATTGTGTAGTAGTATACTCACGATGATACAATTAGAGTAATATTTTCGTGAGAAGAGGCTTCACAAATATTTCAGATACAGTTCTGTTTCGCAAAAGTGAGTCTGACAGTTATCTTGAATTTTCTTTCTTGAAATCTTTCACTTTTTTCAGTGAACCTCGAAACCGACAATTATCTATCGCCGAAGGGTCTCCGACTGCAAACTGGCTAGAAAGTAGTCGGAAAGAGATTCCAGATTCACACGCCGCATTCCTGGCGACGCAGCTACCTCGAGCCGTTCCGAATAAATCTCCCGGGAAAAGGCGAAAATGTCTTGCGGGCGAGGAATTTGCGAGGGTCTCGCGGAGAATGCTGCGCGCCGCGATTCCTCTTTGAGAATGGATAGTCACGCGTCCTGGAAAATTGTTCGGTTTGTCACCGCCCACGCGCGCGCGCAACCTACTCCTTTCGTCAGACTCGATTCGAACAGGGTCGATCTTCATCGATGTCTATGTCTATGGAAATATTACCCTCCTTACACTTCCCTCGTTTACATTTCCCGCCCGATTTCTACGCCTCCATTCGTGCCAACCGCTGCTCCCGATCGCATTAAATATACGCGGATTCCGTCGCGTTGCGAATTCTCCGTAAGATCGCAAATTATTCCTCGAAATCCACCTCTCCTCGAGGGTCTGTGGAAGACTTAATGCGGGGATCCTAACGACTATCAAGGCGAAGTTAACAAAATCGATCTGTGTCTTAATAGCTTCTCAGGATTACTTTCTTCAGGGGAGTAAAAATTTAAATGCTCTTAGCCTGAACGACTTTCAATATCGAATTAAAAAATCCGCAGTCCATATTCAGATGTTCAGAGGATATTTCAGAAAAATTTCAAACAAAATTTCTCAAGTTATTATTTTTCCTTCTCAAAGATCTTCTGTGATCATAATTCAAAATCTTTTTCCTCTCACCCCCAAGCACCTAAACCTATCTATTACACACTGAATCAAATTCTAAAAGAATTAAATTTTTCCTTCCCCAAAATATACCAAAAAAAGCTCCACATGATCCCCCCTTGGGTCAAAATGAAGTTCGAAACTGATATGAGCTTGGAACAATACCCCAAAGATTCGACAGATCCTACGGTATTTCAATCACTGCATGCAGAGATTCTAAATAGTGACCCATTAGCAATTAATATATTCACGGTTGGCTCTGAAACAAAAAATGGTACAGGTTGCTCCGTAATAACCCCGACTGTAACAAATTTTTATCGACTAAACAACATCTGCTCAGTTTTCGGTAGCGAGATCCTAGCTTTATTCAAAGCATTAGAAATAATCAAAAAGTCCACTGGGAATAGATTTACAATTTTTACAGACTCAAAGAGTGCTACTATGGCCATTGAAGATTTGGAAACAACCGACGAATGTATACAGGAAATACAAGAAAGTTATAACGCGGCTGTTGAAACCGGCAAATCCATTACTGTTTGCTGGATTCCATCGCATATGGGTATACAAGGCAATGAAAATGCTGATAGAGCAGCCAAATTAGCAGCCTGCAACACAAAAATGAAACAAATCACCCATTATACCAGACTAAACGATCTTAAAAACCACCTAAATGAAATTTTTAGGAAACAGGTATTTGACAAAATTAAAAGGAATTATATACAAAAATATCAGAATGAAGGAGCGGATTTTGAGTGGCACAAATTTCCAAGTCTAGTAGATCGTCAAATTCAAACTTCAATTTCTAGAATCAGAATTGGGCACTCAGAAATAACCCATTCATTTTTGTTAAATAAGAAAGAAAATACGATCTGCGATATATGTAAAGTACCAATTAACATAAACCACCTAATAATAGAATGCAAAAAATATGCGAATGAAACGAAAAATGCTAAGTTGCCTAGATCCTTAGCCATTCTGTTAAGTTCTAAGGAGTGTATCGCCGGTCTTGCCAAGTATATCAAGGATACAAAGTATAATATATTGTAAGAAAATGTACCGTGTTGCTAATGACCTTTGATGTTGAAGCAACATTAAATAATTAAATTATATATATATATTATTTTTCCGTGTGTGTTGGTGTTCAGTCTCCAAAGCAAACGTGTCCACGGACAGTAAGCGAAACTTCGTTTTCTCCCACGGATGATTAAAAAATAGAACAGCTCCGATAAGGGTGGCGGAAAGAAATAAAGTCGAGGGGTTAACACGGTGTGCGACGAGCGCAGCGGTAGCTTGTTATTCCGGCTTATTTGCGGAACTGGGAAAGGGCAACAGAGTGATTTCAAACTTTCAGTCGCCTGTGTAACTCCGTGCGGCGCGGCGATTGTGTCCAGAATACCGGAGAACCTTCCGCGAAACGGTTCGCGAGTACGTGTTTGCACAGTAAACGATACAGTCGATTTTTCCAGCGTTGTCACGCGGAAAGCCGAAATTTCCCGCGTTGCCGCATAGCGACTTGCTATGCAGCGCGCGAGGCCGCGTCATTGTTTACCCTGTCGAGTGGATTTCCTCGTGAAAAGTCGTTTGTCTTTACCTTCTTTAGTCGAAACTGCGTTCCCGTCGCCGTCCAAAGGATTTCTGCTTCAGCTCACGATCCGGTTCAAGGCTGCGACGTGGGTTCTGTAGGCTTCTGAAACACAAGCATTCCAACCCTTAGCATTCTCCTCGCTTCCAGCGAAGCGTAAACTTTCTTGGCTACCGTTTCCGTAGACTTAATTCTATTTTCCGTAGGTGCTACAATTTTTCTTACCGACTTGAGGATTTTCTCGCACTCAACAAATTTTTTTGCTGGCATTAGACACTCGTGTGTTTCATCCTCTCCTACAATCTCTCGTGTAATGGCGAGTCTGCTTAATGAAACTTTCCGCAAGGTACTAAGACATTGGTTCATTTCATGCGAAACTATTTTCTTGACTCCCTGTTACCGTTAAACTTGACTACCATTTTAGAGGACTTAATTTTGTTTTCCGTAGGAACAATTTTCTTCGTCGTTTCCTCCAATATCATTTATTCGCGTTATCCGGCTCGATGGCAGCCTTTCATCCCGTTGCACCGGGCCCGCAGCCATCTTAACGATCCCAAAAACTATTTATAGTCCGGAATCCTCGGCACAGTGGCAAAGCAGCGAAGCAGCCTTGGATTTACGCATCCAATTTCCGCGAGCTTCCTCCCACGCGCGGTTTCGCCTCCGCGTACCGGTGAACTTACCAAATAAGCGTCGAGATTGAAACGGAGGCCGCGCGCCCGGGATCGAACCCCGGAAGAACTTAGCGTCGCCGTCGCGGAGAAACAGATTATGCAAAGCGGACGTTAACCCTTTCGCTTCGGCAGTCCAGTCCGCCGAAGTGCCGTCACCGAACGGAAGCATGCGCCAGAAATGTGCACGGTGCGCGTGGTTATTGTATATACGTTCTTCTAACTCTTAAATAATTACTATGCTTACTAAAACAATTGTTGCTCTTGTAGGGACTAGAGAAAGTTGGAAAACTGCTGAACACGATTTATGGTATACGTGACTAGACAATGCTATTTTTGAGAGAACTGTTTAGTTTCAGACCCTAGCATGATTTTAATTCGAGTTAGTCACAGTCTCAATAGCTGCGCACGGGTACCATAAATCGTGGAGTGCCGAAGGACCTTCGACAAGAGGGCAGCGGTCGTCCGCGACCGGAAGAGCCCCACGTGCGTGAGGTCTCGAGGACACCAGCACTGTTTGGAAGAGATTTTTAGCTGCCACAAAGGGCAGAGAAAAGTATAAGTAGACAGGGCGATGGAAACCTAGAGCAGTCAGTCATTAGCTACCAGTCTAGACGTCACTCTGCCAGTTGTCCGTCCTGAAATAAAATCCATAGAACAGATCCGTGTACATTGAACTAGACCTTCACCACACTCTAATATAGCACGTATTCTTTATATTTTTAAAATGAAAAGATTTATGCAATATCATATTAATTATTCTAAAGAAAAAAGATGAATTCATCATTGCCACAGATGGTACTCGTATACACTCGTATAGATGCCGGATATATCCGGCACTCGTACGCACAAGTCGTCGCGCGGATGCCGGATATATCCGGCGCTCGAAGCGAGAGGGTTAAGATTCACGGTTTCTCCTCGGTGAAAAAGTTTAACGCCTGGGAAAACGAATTAGAGTTCACCCGGGACCCGGTTAATGGGGCCCGTGCCGTGCACGTGTCCGTCGCAACGGTGTAACGGCGAAATTGGAAAATTGCTGTCACCGTTGCTCCTTTACGACACCGCCGCCGAAGGAGATGCCCTCGGAAGTGCCTTAACTTGTCGTTTCGGGGCGTTAAAGTCTCCCGGACGCGTGCGGCCGTGTGTATAAACATTAATACGCCCGGCGAACTGTGCGAACACGCCGCGGCAATGTTTCTCCCGGGCCGGTTACCCTGGAAAATCATTTTGTAATCTACACCGCGTCCGCGTAACTCGATTTTCCGCCCGGGGAACGGGATTACCAGCTGCAATTAAGTCTTATTCAGCCGCGGAACGGCCCGCTACCCGTTATCCGAGCGCGGTGATTTCAATATTTTCGCGATATACGTACCCACCGTTGCCGCCCGCCCGTTCGGTCGAAATTCGCCGAGCTATCGCGGTTCGCATCGCGTCTGGAAATTCGAAACGTCGCGGCACACCTGGCTCGAATTTTCGAACTTCCGCTACACAAATATTTCCAGCTTTTAACGCGCTAACTATTGAACCGGGGAAAACACCGCGTGGTCGAAGAGCAATTTATTTTGTCAAACGAAAACTCAAATGTTCTTTCGATGTTATTGAATTCAGCTTGGTCGGACTTGGAATCTGTGACGAAAGTGGTTAAAGAGTACCACCCTTGGTTCAAATGTCATGCTTAATCAATTTTCTTTTGTCGAGACGATTTCGATCCGCGTATACTGTTTCAGTAATCGTTAGGCGCGTTGATGTTTTTACCTCGTTTAGAGATTGGTTTTCATCATTATTGAATTGTTTTTTTTTTTAGTACTGAATAATTTTACGGAACAAGGTTGTCAAATAAGATTTGATTTAATCTGAAAAAGGGGCTGATTCGTGAACGGTATATTTTTTATTACGCCTCACGATTTATTTGTATTAAATAATCCCGAATAAATCAACTCTCGTAAGTAAAAAACAATGCTGACGCTAAAATTCACAAGCGTGAGATTGATGGGACACATGTTGCAGGTGACTGCGAGGTTTGTCGATGACGGATGATTTCGGAGAGAAAACAAGAACGGAAATGCTCGTGAAATCTGTCAGTTTTCAGTTTCAGATTTATCCACTGCATTTTTTAACGATAGCCATGCGCCGAAAAGTTTTGAAAATAAAAAATACGCGAAAAGTAGACTCAAAAGTTAAGTGACAACAAGAGGACTTATAAAGGTTTCCGATTTAAAATGAAGGACTTGACAAGCTAGTCAAAGGATGTACAGGACACGTGTCGAATTTCGCGACTGCGTTGCTAGAATACACTTTTGTTACCTGTTTTAGTTGCACTTTTATTACGCAGCAAAGGTTGCTTGGAAAACGCGTCTCTAATTTTCGCGGTTTCCACGCTTTTGTTCTACATTTAGAACACAATTTTGCCGCTTCAAAATTCGCGTAGATCAAAAACGTTCCCCGAATCCTAGTCGTAAATTTTCAAACTCTGGTGTACCTTCCTCTGAAAGGAATGTTTCGCGATTCACGCAGGACACGCGGCACGATAAAACGGCTATTGAAATTCTAGGACTCGCGATATCAATTCGATCGGCGGTCTTCAAAACAATGAAAAAGAGGTGCTCTTTGTTTCCCCCGCAATTCAATCTCGCGACCGCAGGCCGGTGAAAAACAAAAAGAAAAAAAAAGGTGCAACGTCGGCCGCGGCCCGTGAAAAATCATCCGAACGTGCCAGCCGCCGGTCATCGTTTTAATTGTGTTTCACGGCCGTCGCGACGGGATCGCGATGCTATTTCGAAATTTCACAGGTCGCCGGCCTTAACGAGCGAGCGACGCGTCGCGTCGTGTCGCGCCGCGGCGCCGCGTTTTTCGCTACTCTGCAATATGATTCCTCTTCTTCTTCTCTCTCTCTCTCTTCCTCTCTATATATATATTTTTATTATTTCGCAAGAGCAAACGACGCGGAAGAGGTCGCGTTGCCAGGAATAAAGGGGGCGGTCGGCCGACCCGTTAACAGTATCCGGAATTTATGCGAGCAGGGGAAGAGACCAGCGAGAAACGCGTTTATCGTCTCGACGGCTGCGTTATCGTGGCTTAACCTAAATACGCGCTAACAAGTGTCACGCGTGTGTCAGCAAGCCTGAATGCAACGGCTGCCATCATTTCCTGGACGTTGTTCCGTCTTCTGTCACCGAATCTTGCGGTTCCATTTGACATTCCGTTTCGGAGGATACAGGACAACCGTCGGATTATTCCGTTCCCCCCGTTGCGTCGCGCGAGCCAGAAATATGTTCTCGAAGCTAATTCGAGATCGTTTTTAACTGGAGATCCTAGAGGAAAAATGCAAAACGTGACGTTACGGAGGAAATGTTGCGAACTGTTCGTTGCCAGTGAAATATCAAAAGGTGACAGTACGGAGGAAATATCGAAGGGGGATAGACGTTACTTATTTTGCATGAAAATCCGCAGTATAAATAACACTTCGCCGCGTCGTTCTTATAATTCGACAGAAAGTATGACCGATTTGTTGGAACTTGAAACTACCTTTTCCGGGCGATTGAGCCGAAGCAGGTCAGTGTGATTTATCTCGGAAAAGAAATACCTTCGCAATTCACTTCATATCCCCGGTGAAAATATCATCGGACGACAAGAATGGATATGGGAAAGCTCTGCCAAATGTTCCAGTAGAGATAGGAACACAGTAGAAGATTTGCCGCTCGAAGACAAGTAGTATAGGTGTACGCATGGCCCGACCGAAAGGAGCGGCCCATTTAATATCAGAACTACTGGCTCCTTTAAAGTTTCGAAGTTCAGAATTCGTCGATATCGAGCTATCCGACGAGGCAATCCTATTTTTATCTGTGTCGAAGCGCTCCGGAGATCTCGCGGAATTATCGAAGACGTCAACAGCCGTATCCCTCCGGACTCTCTGATCCGATCAGACATGTACGGCGAACAGTCTCGAACGAGATGTATTTCTATGGGTACCGCTACCGAGCGTCAAATAATGCGAATTTATTTTATTCTGCGATCTCAGCTTTTCATTTGGCTGCATTTTTCGTGAATTTTCACACCTGCGTCGAATGTGACTCGACGCTAATTTTATTCACAGGATCTGCTATGACCAGCGTGACCTGACATTATTAAATTGCCCTTTTAAATAAACGTTGTATTTTATAATATCAATTTCTTTCACTTATGTAAGCAATAAATGTGTATTTATACCAAGCTATTTTCAACGTGAAACCAAAGACCCGTTTTTGGAACCATTTTTTTTCTTTTAATAGAATACTGAAAATGATGGGGAGTTGTTGGGAATAAAATTGAACAAACACGTGGAGTACAATGAGTGAAACGTGCAGTATAATAGAACTATTTGGAGCACTGGCAGTGTGCATAGAAAGTTTCATATAAAATCTAGAATGAATGGATCTCCACAGGTCCTGCTACCTCGCATTATATAATATGAATTTATTTAATATTTCGTTCTGCGTTTTGTAACTTGGCTGCATATTTTTCTGGAATTAAAAGTGTAGGGTAACGTAACGGAATATTACGAACACTTTCAATGCGAATATAAAGTTTTACGAATTCTGTAGAAATTGTGAAATGAAAGAGAAACTTGTTTATTCCTTTGAAGGCTGAACCAGGCTGAAACCTCGACTTAGAATTCTGTAGCTTGTGAATTTATCCTGTCCAAATAATCGATTTTAAATATATTGTGAACATTCTGTGCATGTACCGTGTATATTCTGCTTTTTGTAAATGTCTCTTTGCTCCCGGTTTGCGTTAGCTTTTCCAACATGCACAATAGTAGCTTTTACAACTCTTTTTTTTCTATTGAATAGACTATCGAATTTTATGGCCGTCCGTCAACAAAAGAGTAGGATATCCTGCGTAGATTTTAAATGTTGTTATAAATGGATCGCTAGGATTCGTCACGATACGTCATTCTTTGGTTTGCCGAGCACAGTATCGATTTCCTATAACCAAATTGTGAACGATTATTCATTTATATCAATTACAGGCGCGAGGAACGCAATGAAATATAAAGTGCAATTAAACATTAGCGTATTAAAACCGTTCGAGAAGGAATCAGTTTCCGTTTCATCCTTGGTGATTGAAACATTATTTTGAAAACCCTCCACGTCAAATGAAACATTTTAGCGCGATGTTATATCTCACGATTTGAAATAAAACAAACTATTTATTGTTCATTGTTTAACTATTAGTACATCAATATTTCAAAACGTTGTTACAATATATAAACGATCGTTTATAATTTAGCATGCACTGCTTGAAATAATATTTAACTCGGCTCTAGAAATATCCTTTCCATTAAAACGAAAATAAGGAAGTACTACAATTTTAAATGAAATTTGCCTGCTGTGCATTGTCAATGATCCCAAATGTGAATATGGAAATGTAATTCAAGATGTAAATCATACCATGTTGCAGATCTGCCTGTACCATACCTATATCAACTATTACATTATTATTGTGTGTTACTCGTAAAACAGAAATTCCGTCGCTCGTTGCGTCGCGCTCGACTCTCAGTCTTACCCTTTCATTCGCACTCTCTTCACCTATAGCGTCACCAAAAAAAAAAAAAAAAAATTTGCTCGACGTATTTTTGGTCCAGAAGAAAGGCTTTTCTTCTCCGTCGCGAAAATAATCCGTCATCCCGTTGATCGTTCATAGAATCAGGTGTTTAGGATCTCGTAAAACCCCTCGACGATCCGAAGAACCCGAGAGAACACACGTTGACGGCCACATTTGTCAATGTCCGCGGCTGAAGACTAGCCAATCCGGTCTATCGGCTGAAGGTTTATAAATCGAAGGGCCGTTCCCGGGATCACCGACTCCCTCGCCTCTGGAAAATGGAAATTCCGAGGATCGTATCTCGGCGAGAGCTCGGTGGAAGAAACGGGCGGCGACGGTGCGCGAAGAACGTCTCAGTCTAAAGAGGCCGAGGCTCATCTATCAAGCTCTTCCGATCAGCGAACCGCGTCGTTTCTTTCGAACCGGCTTAGCGGGGTCGGCGTCATTATCATCAAACGGAGTCGCCCTGGGGTAGCGGAGCATCCGAAACAGGCCAACGTAACTGGAGCAACGACTTTCCGTCTCATTAGAATACTTCCGCGAGACGCAAGAAGCTGGCGACGTTCTGAGAGGCCCCGCCCCTTCGCGCTCCCGGGGCCATCCGGCTGACAAATGGCCCGCCGTAAATACGCGTCGCGAACGGCGAACGCAGCACCGATTACCGTCGAACGCGTCCGACGGCAGTTCCCGATCCTGTCCCCGCGAAAAAAGCCCTCGTAATTCATAGCCAGCGCATAGCTGTCGCTATAGAGAGATAGGGGGAGTAATCGTCGACTGCGAGGAAGCAGTCGGGATCATCGACGCGGGAACGGCCAATGGCCGCCGGACCATTCCGAAGGAGACACCGCCGGAACGAAACTGGAGTAATGGCCCCGGACGTCCCAGTTGGACCCGGAGCACTCGGTCGAGAGTAATAGTAAATTTCTTGCGTGTCAAGAACCCGCGCACCCGGGTTTCGGGGACACCGGAACTCGTGTACGTGTTGCCAACTACGACACAAAGATCGGCGTTCACACGCACGCTCGCTCGCTTTGTTGCCGCTCGCGGCGGAGATCATTAGTCATTTATTCGGAGGAAGCTATTTGGCCGGCACAATGGGGTGAATTGTACGGGAATTAATTGCTGTTCCGAAATTTCGACATGTTTTTGTTTCATTATTCGTGCCCGTCGGTCGGGTTGAATGAAGTTGTTTGGGAACGTTCAGGGAGGAATGTTAGCAGTGTTGATTTTTGGTTCAACTTATCTTTGCCCTTTGTAGTACAAACTGTTCATTCCTTTTTGTTTTCGAACTTGCCTCGGAGTAAAATTAGATAAGCGCACGTTCAAGGCAATGAAGGCATAAAGTAGCTAATAGAACAGAGACTCTATTACATGGAAAAATGTAGAAGTCTCCGATAGACGAACGTTTCGCTTCACGCATCGGAAGCGTCCTTCAAAAACTGACGCAACCGATCTCGAGCACAAGGAAATGGCAAATCGAAAGAAAACAGTACGCCGGCTAAACACTGTTTATATCGTGCTCGATAAAAATCGTTCAGGAAGAAATTTCCGGGCGGAAATTCGTTCCTCTTCCACGAGAATATAAAAGCTGCGTAACGTTCCTCAGTTTAGTAACGACATCTCGATTCGATGACCTCGACGAGCCGCTCGCGGCAAACTAATCAAAGGTCTCTCTCCTATTTGATTTTGGCTTTCCGTAAATGCGTCTCTACGGGCCAAACAATCACCTTGGCCGAATGGCAGGATTAACCGTCGAGGATGCGTCTTATCCGGTTCGAGACCCGAGGATGCCCTACTTATTCTTCCCCCATGGAGATAGGGTGCAAACGGCCCTAGGTACTCCACGGTGTCTGTATACCGTTGTATATAGTGTAGCCCTAAACAGACCGAGCGTCATCATCCCGGAGCACGCGTGGCTAGATCGAGCCCACGGAATCCCGGATGAGTTATGCGAGCAAGCTGCCAGCAGCGTTGGCCAGATACAGCAGAACGCGACCGGTTTCGTTGACCTTAATGCGGCCGGGGGAACCGCCACGATATTAACGGGCCATTTTTCCGCGAACGGAATGGGGCCGTTCCGCCGTGACCGAACCCGGGAAATGGGGTATTTTGGTCAACAGCGTCGAGGAAAAGTAATTTCGCTTATCGTCTCCCGACCCCTTCGGATTACGGACCCGGGGCGGCGGCCACCCTCCCGGAAGACTGCGCCCGTCTTCGAGGACCTGTCTCCCGAATTAAGGCCGGGTTCTCGGGTAACAGGTTCAAAAAATTGATTCTCCTTCGGGCAATGTGCTGTCGAAATTTTGCGGTTCGATTCGCGCAAACGACCGAGTCACGGACCACTCAGTGAGGGTGCGGCGGGGCTCGAAACGCTATGTTTAATAAATCTAACCCTTAACTATTTTTAGTTACTGTGGAGCCAAAAAGTATACTCGGGACATTTGTCCTGCTTCTCATCTAAACAAGTCCTAAATAAATCCTGGACAGTTATAAATTAATTTTGTAACTTATAGAAATGTGTGTTGAAACTATGAAGTTCAACTCTTAGGATGTAATTGAACGTCGTAGAAAATGTTGAATACCGACACAAGGGTCGGTGTTTATCAAAGAAACCGACAAGATCGTTTCAGCGATCATCTCGACACTCGTGATCTGAAGAGCAGTTCGGTCTTCGATAGCTAGATAAGTGGAGCACCGGCTGGTGCAGGATGACGAGGCGCGTAGTGCACGCATGGTCGAAGTTTATGCGAATTACCGGGTGAACGTTCACGCGTCGGTGCGGGTAAATGCAAGGGGCGAAGTCGCGCATGTGTTTACCGGGTTGTCCGGTTCGGTATTGGCGATCAGCCGTCGGCGTCGGTGTCGGTGTCGGGGTGTGTGTATGTGTGTACGTGGGGGTGGCGGCAGGGAAACGCGTGTTCCAGCAAAGTGGAGCAACGACCTGGAGCGAAGTCGACGGAACTGGCCGGCTCCATGCTGTCGGGTCCCGTCGTACTGCACCGATCCAGTTCGGACGAGCGGAGAAGCAAGGGCATGCTGCGACGACGGCCAAGACGACTGCTAAGCTAGCTGGAGGGGTGGGAGGGGTGCGGTTCCCAACCCCTCGGCACCCCCTTCTCAGCTCCTCCAGTTTCTTTTTCTCTGCTTCTTCCCTCCCCGTGTCACCGGCACGATATTCCGGCGTCCCGCGGCGAACAGACTCCGCTGACACCCCCGCCCCGAGCGTCGTTTCCCTTATTTCGTACCACGTCGACGATCCCGTCGCTCTTTTCCCGGTGACACGCGATACTGGATGATTCTCAGATCGAATATGCAGAATCCGAAGTCGAATATGAAGTACAGTTTCTCGAGAGAAACTTCGTTTTCTTTTCGAGGAATTCGGCTTCGACACCGTAACGCGGTTCAACACCCTTTCACCCTTGTGTGCTCAACCCGGGACCCAGGGTAACCATTTACTGCGTTTTTTCCTCTAAAAATATTAGAATAGTGGAGAATGTGGGAAGTGTTGGAAGATGAGTGGAGAGAGGGAAGAAAGGAAAAGAATGGAGTGGATGATGGGCGACCGGAAGAGGGGGTCCGAGGGCAGGGGGGAAAGAGGGGTGATAATTTAAGGTTATTAATATAAGGTCTTTTGTAAATATACTCCCTCTTTCTCTCTATATAGATTGTATGTACGTGCGTAGATGGAAAAGATCGGTGAAGTCGACTTTTCTCTCATCTATCATTCCTGCCTGGTTAATTAAAACCGTGCTAGGTAGTTCTTTTCGATGGTGAGGTGTTTTGAGTGGTATAGAAATTGCACAACTTGTTGGTAACGATAACTCTTACTTTAATTATATCGGCTGTACAAAAAGATATGGCTTAAAAAAGGACTAGCTGAAGACTGATTGAATACAAACTGAAGACTGAAGACTCGCACGCAGAGATGGGTATTTAAGAGATGTGAAATTGGTGGTGGAAGTGGTAAATGGTAGAGGGAGAAAATTGGGGGTGAGTCTTTAGAAGTTATCCAGACGCTGTCTTAGCTTGTTACGTGCCGGAAACTCGCGGAGAAAATGGGACGAGTCCCTTCGTTTGGGTCTCAAGAGTCTTCGACTCTTAGGCTAATTTATTGCCTCTAGCAAGGGTGTTCAAAGTGGCTGGGACTCGGTGTCAAGTTCGAGAGACCCTTTCGTGGGTCCCGCATTGCGTTGTGTCTCAACATAGATTATAGGTCTAGGTTAAATTACGTTTAAGTTAGTATGAAGGTAGGCTAAGTGAAAATGGAAAAGCGGTGATGGAAGGAGGAGGAGTTTTAAGAAATTGTAACCCTTAGGGGAGTCAAAATAAAGAGTATATATTACAATAGTGCTCTGAATATTCGAAAATTGCTCTAAAGATTTATAGAATCGAAATAAAAATTTGTGCAAAAAGTATCAAATACTAAAGTTTTTCAATTGTCTGTTCACTTTGGTTGTCTACGCAGGGGTTAACAATACGACGATCTGACAGCACTGAAACAGGTAGAATAAGATTTTGTTAAACGAGGTTTCGTTTCCGAGGAAATTGGCTTTAACATCGTAACATCGTAAAACGTCGCTTAACGAGATAGCCATCTAATGGAAAGGGGACGATTCTACCGGAAGACGTCATTCGAGAATGTAAAACGAGATGTAGAACAAAGGAGATTTAGAAAGAACGAGATTAGGAACGCGTATATTTGTAAGCAGTAGAATGGGTCGACCATGACCAGACACGCCAACCTGACTCGATGAATTTTCAAATTGGATTTTCTCGGAAACGAAATCGGGTATGACAAAATTTGATTCCAGGTTTTTTACATTCAGATTCACTGCTTTTTTTCTGGCTGTACCACCAGATCGGAAACACCCTGTACGTTCATAGGGAGGAACGGCACCGTGGGGATCTCGTTCTGCTTTCGCCACGCGTCACCATCGACGAAGGGTTGAACCGGATCACGTCGGAATAAGTCGGCCGAGTCAGCACGCGCGGCAAATATACTGATGATAATAATAATGCGACTTAGCGCACGCTCGATCGTTAGAAAAATGGGACGATTGTTGCACGCTGTAGATGTTGAGTTGTGGTCTACTGTCTGCCGAATGGTGTGAACGGTTTAGTTTGTCTCGACAAAACTACTTATATTTTGGCTCATGGTCGAACATACTTATTTTTAACTACAATTTTCTTATGGTCGTGGCCAACTGAATAGTGAATCGTAACGCAGAAGTTGGACAAGACAATGGAAACGTTACTTGTAAATCGTGGTCTACTTGTAAATCTTTATAAGAATAGTAGTGACTAAAATTGTGGATCAACCGTATATGAACAATGAAAAAATAGTGTTTTATTCTATTTTTTCAAAAAGTAGAATTCTGTGAGTCCGCCGAAGAAGCAGAAACACCTACTAAAGTCAGGGGTGTGTGTCAATATTGATGTCTAAAATACTAGAAAAAGTGAAAATTGCTCCGAAGAAGTTAAATATGAAAATTGTCGTGCAGCAATAAAGAATTTTGATTTTGTCCAATTTCTGTGTCGCGGTACGCTCTTCAATCGACTGCGGCCATAAGAAAATTGTAGTTAAAAATAACAACGTTCGACCTGTGGCTTTCTTTAGCGGTCACTATTTGTATTAGGACAGGGTGAAACTATAGTCATTAAAGCGGAGGCTACGCCCGGTGTATGTTTCAAGTACACTTTTCAAAATACACGAAGAAGTACATTTCAAGTTTTTCTGTACAGTTCACGGATCCCGAGTTAAAACACAATCAAGTGTACATTGGAAATTTTAACGAATTTCTACTCTCCGAAACTAATCACGGAAGTTAATTGGATGTGCTGTTCGGGTAATCATTTTTGTTCAGCTCGTTTTTGATAACCGCGCTGTAATCCCTCTGTGCCGGATAAATTTTCGAAGTCGATCAACTCGAGAAGGAAGTTTCGGTTCGAGAAATATTAGTCTACTTCTGCGACCTACTTTTCCGTGGACCTACCCTTTTTCTTTTCGACTCCGCCGATCCTTGTTACAAGAAACTGTATAAATATAATCACCCTGGATACTGGATCGAAACGTAACTAAACGTATAGTTTGACTGAAGAAAAATGAGTTTCCAGTTTCTTCTATATCCGTTAAGTCAAACAACGCGGGATCAAATGATCAAGAAACTGATCGATCAGTATTCCAGCAGGACATTCCCGCGAGCAGAATGTCAGAGACTAACGCGACTTGTTGGTAAGCCGATCAGAGGTAGCCGCAGGCTAAGCGACCTGGTCAAACTTGCGGACAGCGAAAGAGAAACGACAGCAACGTGTACACCGGAAGTCGAGCACGCTGGCGATCAGAGCGGTCAGCCGGCTCCTCTAATCCCGATATTCTCTTTCCACCGAAACTACCCCCGGTTCTTAGGATTTTCCGGGCGAATCTCTGATTAATTGAGAGAGATTGTTCCGAAAGTTTCACTCGTCGGGACGCTACAGCGGAAGTTTCCGGAGTTGTACGGTCGATAAGCTCCGAGAGGTTCAAGAGGACAAGCTTCCTCCGAAACACCCGAAGACTAAAGCCGAGGAGACACCGGCTGGTCCCGAAGAAGAGAGAAAAGCGAAGGGAAGGATCGTCACGGAGGAGAATCCCCAGTCTTTCTTCGCAATTAGAGCTCATCCGCGATGCTGTCGCGCTTTTCGCGAACCACAACGAAAGTCGGGTCTCCGGTTGCCTGGCCATTAAATCCGGCGCTCTGTTTCGCGGACAGTATACTGTCGCAGCCAGCCCTCGCCTTATTAGCGGAGAAAATTTTATCTCGTCGAGGAGAGAGAGAGAGAGAGAGAGAGATAGAGCAGAGTATAATAAAGCGAGGTCGGCTTCTGGCCCGGCTATACCCCGGTTTCATGTAATCAACTGGTGCGTAAGGGCGACAAGTTGACTGAAACCGAAGACGATCGATTATCGACTGGGTCGCGCGAAGAGCCTCGCATGACCGAGAAACTGTCGCGAACTTGTTGCCTCTACCCTGCCCCCGTAATTTACGAGGTTGAACGAGGCCCGTAAAAGCATTTTCCACAAGGGCTTGGCATTTATACCGACCGCGTTGTACGTCCTTTCCTCTCTCTCTCTCTTTCTTTCTTTCTCTCCGACTCTTTCTCCCTTTCTCTTCAGCACACGTGCCGGCCGCACGGTAAACACCTTTTATGACGACAAGTTGCGCTGGATTTCGAGAACGAGCTGATACCTTTTCCCGTTACGTGAAAGTTTCCATCGATGCGGAAGAACGCCTTAAACGCGACAGTTTACGAGGGTGTACCATTTCTATTTTCCACCGGCCGGAGCTTGTTGTTCCACAAACAATCGATATCGCCGGCGATTCTGCCGGAACCGTTGCCAATGCGTAGATCGCGTTCCGAACGGATTTTCGACGACGGAACTGCGCGAGTCGAAATCGTCCATCTCAGATTTTTCCTCTGCAATTGTGGCGATTAGAATGCCTTCGCGGAAGATTATCAGTTGCTTTTATTTATTCTCTGTGCACGAACTTATCGGTCAGCTGATCAATTGTGCCGTGGCTTTGGAATCGTTAGAAACGTACGTGCCTATCGGACGTTTAAAAAACTGTGTGCTTTTTCCCACTAACCTAATCGTATGTTACATAGTACATACAAGTGTTTAACTGAACAAAATCTTCTCGTAGAATCATCTTAAAGGATGAAATACTTTTTTTTTTTGTGAATTGATTTTTACCTAAAATGAAACTAGTCTGCATTCATTTCCAGATACAACAGCCACAGTTAGACATTTATTATACTCGAACATGTATTATAAGATTAAGTTAAATCGAAGTTTGCCTATCCGTAAGCATTGGTAATTAAGATTTGAGGTTTCTTACAGTCTTGATAATACGGTGATCATAAATCTCATTGACAGAATTAATTTTTGTTGAAAATGAATTTCGTCCAGGTAATTGCCGCATTCGAATTCGTGCGTTCCCCCGAAAAACCCGGAACAACGGGGTCACAGGCACTTCGGTACAATACGGGTGGACGTCGTACGGATTCCGTCAACGTCGGTTCGACGTGTCGCCGCACAGAAAAATAGAGAAAGAGGACAATTTCGTCAGCACTGACGCGCGCATCAATTCTTCCGTGCGCGCGCGTGAGTGTGTGTGTGTGTGTGTGTGTGTCGTGGCTCGACGCATCCACGACGGCGTTGACATTAATTAAATTCAATGACTGCGTTAATGCCAACGCGTTAACGGGTCGGCTGAAAAAGTTGCCTGACTGTTTTCCGATAGGGGATGTCGCGTCTGTTTAACGTCGATTCTACTTTCGATCGATCCCACGAACACGGGAGTCAACCTGTTTACTACGCGTACCGTCGACGAACCGAACAACGACAACGACAACGACAACGACGCGACGCGACGTTGAAATTCATTTTCTCTTCGGGACTTGTCACACCGCGATGACCCCGATCCCCATTTCGTCTCCTCTCTCCGCTTCTCTTTCGACCACTCCGCGTCTCGAGGACTCCTTTGTTTAATAATGATACTAATTACGCACTCTCCGGGGCACCCGGTCGCGGAAGCAAAGCCTTCGTCGCGGCTCTTGATAATTTCAGATTCCAGGGCAGAGGGGGCGTCGCCTCTCATTACCAGCTTTTTGTCAAGAAATGAAAATGGCCGTCGGTATCCGGTGCCTCGGCCAGCCCTCCGGCTAGCCTCTTTTCAATTAAGAAAATTGCCAGTACTCCCATGCATATTCATGGCCGCGTTCGCGAAGGAATAAGCATCGATGCGTCTCGGCCACGATTTCAGGGGCTACTCTCGTTCCTCATTTTCAAAACTTTCGTATCTCTCTCTTTGCATATTCTTGAAGCAGAACCCTTGTAGAATATGCGTGCCAAAGTACTTTATATTTTATTCTATCATAAAATAAAGTGTCTCAATTGCTAGATCGAAAACAATCAATTCCATTCGCGTGCCTAATCGGCGCCGTTATTCTCACCCTTCAGCTGGATTTTTATGCAAAATGAATATGTCTGCATCGACTTCTTTTCTTAATAATTGCGATCAAATGAAGACGCTAAAACTGCAGTTAAACTCTTTAAATTTATTTTCTAATTACGATCTACCAATTTCGATCGCAAACGTACAAAATCCGCAGTCCACTTACGATCAACGATCTAATTGTGGAAAAGCAGTATTTTTAGTATTTTGAAAAATCCCTGTCCACGAAGAGTGAACACTGTACATAAAAAGAAATGACATTCCCATTCGAGGAACGTTATGATCGTGACCCGAGATTTGTCTTCGGGAATGGGAGTACCCGTACATATCTACTTATTATATTTCCAGTATCGCGGCGCGCGATCGCGGTGGTTCTCTCAATGTTATAAATAAAGCGGGTTGAACAAATTTATTCAGCTGCTCGCGGCCGCGAGATAAATCGAGGCGCGCTCGTCGAATTAGCTGTAAATCGTGGGAGACGTTATCGCGACGACGGAGCGCGATACGCGCCGCCTACGCTTGCCCGCATCATTTTTTCGGATAATCTGAATATCGATCGGACGTATATCACCCGGCTTTCGCATAATTTTAGCCTCGCGCGATATGCCCGCACTGGGAAAACATCGTGACGGAGCCGTTACGTTGGTCAAGTCTCAAAAACGGGAATCGAATCGAATCGGAAATCTAATTCGCTCGAAATCTTCCGAACAAGGCACATTCATTCGCAAAGATAATATCAAGTATAGTGTACATCATGAATTGCCAACTATTTTATATATTGTTCCATTTTTGATCAAATTCTGGAGTTCATGCATTTATGACTGAAATAAGTGGGTTCAATTAACGACAGCATTGGGTAACATAAATCGGTTTATCTGTGCAGTTACGTGCAACGAGTTGCGACAATTATATTTTCAACCGAACGAATTTATGTCGACATCCAAAAAATTCTAAGGACACTAGTACATAGAATTCGGTCTATAAAAATTATTGAAAGACGAAGGGCCGTTCTAATTTACTCCAGTCTCTTCTAGACGAGGCAGACAATTTTTATTTCGCACAAAGTCGCACAGTCTGCCGATAAGTTATAACTGGAAGACACTTGTAGATGTTATGCAGAAAATTTGCAATTTAAAAAACTGATCTTTCCTCTTGGTTCTGTGCCATTCTTGAGAAAAGTCGGTCACGTTCTTGAATCGAACCGAGCGATTCGCGAACACTAGGCTCGCAAATTTTCAGGCACAATATTCAAAAGGGAAGATTTCCTGAAGGAAGCTGGGGATCCAAGGGGCGGACGAGCTCGGGATCTACTTAATTCGGATTATTTCGAGATCCCGAGTCTCGAGACGCATCTGATTACACGGGCGAAGCCGTAACGATACCTCCAGGCACTTTTCACTCGCGAGACTGCCCTCCATTTTCCGCCCGTTCGATGCCACTGCACCTGCCGTTGCGCAGAATACGCCTGTTTTTTCAACGATCCTTTGGGACACGAATTTAAATTTCGAATTCTAACGTCTCTGACAACAAATACCGCACAGTATTTACTAAATTTCGAGCATGCTTTTTTCCCCTGCGGATTCGCCGTTTACTTTGCCTCTTTTCAAACCGCGAGATCGTCTTTTGCTCAAATAATGTTACGGACCCTCTTTGCATATTTTTCTGCACCGGTTTCAGCTCTCGGTCGTGCTTTAAAGTATCATTTACCGCGCTACCGATGGATTTGTGTCGCTGGTTTTGCATAATTCAGCGCGGAAATCGCGCGGTGCCAAATATGCAGAGAGTTATAAAGTGGTTTCTCAGACAACACAATTTTCACGCATATCGAGACACTTAAACCGTGCTCTGTGAAATTGATCGTGGAAAGTTCATTTCTGTAAGTGGGCAGTAGAGCAACCTTTGAATGGAAAGATCCAATTTTGGAAAGGGTCGGAAGGACGATCGTGATCGAGCGTAATCCAGGTCCGAGGCTCGGTTTGGTATTTTAGGCATTGTGCGCACGCTCATCGGCTCGGCTTCTAATAAGCAAGCTTGCCCGTTATTGGGAATGCTTCCAAAGAGTCGAGGAGCAATAATTGCCCGTCTCCCTGAGGGGCGATACCGGCAACTCCCGCGGTTAATTACAAATCGCAACGCATATATTAGAGAGCCTGATCGCCGCGTTTCCTAATTACCGTAATTTGTAGCGCGCGACGGCGACGGGGTGCGCCGCGTATCTCGCAAGAGGGTTTTCGTAGGGTGTTATCGCGCGAGGGTGAGGGATCTGACGATAGCAAATTCGTTCTTCATTGTTCCCGGGGCTGCTACAACAAACCGGCGAAAAATAAATCGCCGAGGAACTGGATTGAAAAGTTGGACAGCGCGCGTTCCGATGGTTTATGGCGGCAATATCGTTCCGGCGGAACGTTGAGATCGATACGAGCAACGCCGCTGCAACTTCTTCAGGGCTTTATGAGCCAATAAACGCGGGGATTAAAACGTGTCCGTCTTCGGCATCCGCGAATTTTCACTTTTATCGTTCGCGAGAACGAGCGGCGCCGCGCGGCCCGCACTCGAATGCATATTTACGCGGCGTGGCGTTTTTATTGGAATCGTACGGTTCGTTCGAAGACCAGAGGAGAAAGCAGAGGAAAAGTTTAACAAGCGAACGGCTGCGCTGCTGGCTGGTAATTTCTAATGGCCCGAGGAAAACACGGGACGCAACAGCATTCGTGCGCGCCGCAAAAGTTTCGCCAAGCTCGTTTGTCTCCTGCTCGGTATCTTTAAAAGGAGTAGCCCGACATCGTAACCCGGGCTTTGTGCATGTGCGCCACGTCGCCGTCTTCAATTTTTCTCACGATTCGCATCGGAACTTTATCTTCCCTTTACGAGATAAAAATTGAAACTCGCCACGCGAATACGCGCCACGCCGATTCTGACTGACCTCTTAATGAACATGCGGCGGAACACTCGACTCGTGAACGCTGTACGTGTGAATACAGAGTGTCCCAAAAATGTTGTGCTCCCTTGAAACAGATGATTCTTACGAGCTAACGGAAGACTAGATTTTTGACGCTTTAAAATATGTTCTGATTAGCGAGCGGATCTTAACGACCTTTGCTCGTTCTTTCTTCGGAGCATAAAATTTTTATGCTCCCTTTAAGCCAGGCGTTCCAGCAAATTTAACAAGTTGATCAAAGCGAGTAACGCTTTTAAAGCTTCCCCTGCAACAACTATACGGGATAATTGTCCGATTAAAAAGTTCTATGGGATCCGAACTTCTTATTCAAGGGCGAAATTACAGAGTGTATTTTATATTTAGTACGCGAGAATGATATGAATCTTCCATTATCGAGAAAATAGGACAAAAATCGCTGAATTGATTCCGATGGTATAGTGAAAAATAAAATCCGCGAAGGACAATTTTAAGGTTTCGTTTTTAATATTCGGTCGGATACGCGAATTGTCCACTGCCCGTGAATATTGAATTTTAATTACTACCATACACTTGTGGCAACTATTGTAGTATATTTCCCTACCAGGGAAATTATTAATAGCGATGTAATGCCATCCGGGATTCCCTACGATTTGGGATCCTATAGAATCTAACAGAATTCAACGCGGATTCTATTTTATTCACAAGATAATAGAATAATTAATCTGTCGAGCCGATGTCTGTTCTATATTCTAGCTGCAGTGAATTGGACCATCGGTATCAATAGCTGCACAAACATCCGGATCCTACTAATCAAGAGAAAAATCGTTAGAATGCGAAAGGTTTCGTAAATATTTCCCTGAAGATGAACGATTCTATAGAAACCGATTTCCTAGACAGAGAGCTTCGCCAGATTCGCGTTAAAAATACAACGATACTTCATTGTAACCGGTGCGGGGTTATTGTGTTGGGTCGACGACGGAAAGCGATATAAATTCCCGAACATCCGCAGTGTATAAATCACGCGGCAGGCCGTTAATAAATTCACGGAGCCTAGCCAGCTCGGCACGGCTCGGCTCGGCTCGGCTCGCGACGGGACAGGCGCATCGGCTTGTCGGATGAGTTTCGATGAAAAAGTTCGCGGGAGACGACGGTATCAGCGTCGTTTTCAGCCGGTTGCCTGGCAATTATCACGCCGGTCTATCGATCCTTCGGGTCTTGTTCTCCGTCGCATCGGGAACGCGTGTCTGGCCTCGCGCCGCGCCGCGCCGCTCCGCGCCGCCACGGGGACACGCGTGCGGAGCTTATCGCGCGGCGGGAAACTGCGTTACGCGGCCGTTATCGATCCCGTGTAAACGGTTTCCGCCGGGAGAGAGTGAGTTTACGTGTTTATCCACGGGAGAATCGGGGAACCGGCCTGGACAAGATTAGAAAATGTCGCCTCCTACGGCGAGGAGCCGAAGGACGCCCATGGGCGCCGTTCGCCGGGACGATAGGCGTTAGCGACATTGCACGGCGAAACCGGTCCCGGATTAATCCAGAGGACGCGGAGGAACCGATCGATCCGGGTCCGAAATCGTCGAAACGCAGACAAAAGATCATAGCATGGTTATGAGTTTCATTACATTTCATTAATTTTGAACGAACTTGAAAATTTGTCTTTTTCGGACCACTGTAGGACGCGAAGGAGTCGATCGATCCTGTAAATCGAACCACTGTCACTGATAAATCGTTCGTTAGTGACCAGTGAATAGTTTACGATTCGTTAATAACAATTTTCATCTTCTCCAGGCCGCTTTTTCCTCCGTTCTCATTTCCCGAGTCGATCGCCCGGAGAGAGATCCCCCCCCCCCCCCCCGGAAATAAGAAGTAAAGCTCCTTTAAGTTTCTGATTACTTCCACCAACAGCCCGAAACCTGAAGGGCTTAAAAAGCTCCTTAAAATTTTCGAAAATGTAGGGTAAATTAATTCGTTAGTATGTCAAGTCAGGGGAAAAATAACGACGGTTTATAAATAATAAACACAGACGAATATAGTAGCGTGCATATTGTTTTGAGTTACGGTGTGATCGTTTCCATTATTAGTGGCGCCTCTCGAGGGCAAGCGATTGAAACGGAATAACTTTTTCAAAAATTGTACCGAACACAATTTAATTTCGCGAAATTAAAAGGTTAACCCAATTAACCAGACGACATGCAGAAGAGATGTTGGAAAAATTGCAACTGGTCGGAATTGTGGAGAGAATAGCACAGGTCACTTTTTGCATCTTTTTTATCCGGTCCTGTGCTGAAAATTTCATAAGCGTCGGTGTACGCATGTAAAGAACTTCACCCACGTTTCTAGCAATAATCCTTCTAGCTTCGCAAAAAGGTTGCTCTACCCTAAACAGTGGCCGAATATTAACCCTTTGCACTCGGCGCTAGTTTCAATCTAAAACTAAATTTGTCTTTCGTCTTACAATATTTTCATTTGATTCGTACGAAACTGATCCGATTTCTATATATAATATTTAAATGTTTCGTTATCTATTAAATTCAAATTTTGTAATGTGACAGATATTTTGTAATATTTTTTGTAATTTCTTTGAAATAATGCCACAACAATTTCTAGTGGTGCTTCAGAGTCACCACTCGAGTGCAAAGGGTTGATTCGAGTCACTGTAGGAGTGCTTTCCTCGAGATGAGCTGGAAACAAATGACTCGAGACAGCAGCATCGAGCGAAATTGTACATAGAGTCTAACGTTGACGATCCATCTGTTGCGAATATCCATCCCCGCGAAATATTGTTGAACGTGGGCACAGTTTCGCGAGGGTGGATCCGCTCGGCGTAAGCGAGCAGTGAATAATTTTCACGGGTGTTTGCAAATTCATAGGAGCCCTCTCCCCTCGAGCCGAGAATCCTCGCGCTCGCGTCTTAATACCAGCTTACCTCGCGTCGAAAGGATGACGAGCATTAATCGCTCCGAACGAATCCTATTTAACGGAGCTTTGAAATTCCAGACGTCTCCTCGTTAAACTCGCGAATATTCGTTGTCGCCGAGTTTGCGACCTTTTACCGACGACGCTGATTCGCTTAACGTTCGCCGTGAACAAAGCCTCGCAAAATTCTCACGAGCAACAATGGCTGCTCGATTTTCGCGACAAGATTAACACGCCGTGCCTTTTATGAAAGGTTGTTGTATGTGTTGGATGTGTAGCAGAGGGAAGGTAGTTCGCGTGCAATTAGCGAGGCCATTATTCAGCTGCTCGAGGCCTCCCGTCACTCGTTACGAATTTATTAAGTTAATATGAGACGATAATACAAAGAAGAATGAAGAATTATCAAGTTGCTTAACGCTTTTGTATTAGTTTCTATTTAACACTCTGCTATCGCTCTGTTCAATTAAGCGAGAATTTCCATGTTCCGCCGGTGCTCGTTCGAGAAATGATTGTCATACGATTCTGAGATTATAAATACACCGCGGCTCTTCATGCAAGGTCCGCGCAAGGTATAAGCTCTTTGAAAGCTCACCGGACGCAAACTTGAATAAAGCACGACACAGTTCCCTTTCGTTTGTAATTACCCGGGGCGGAAGAAAATCAAATTCAACGTTTGTTCCTCTGGAAAGTTTCGCCGGGTCTAATTATAGACTTCCTTACCGGTAAACCGCGTCTACAAACCGCAAGAGCTCCTCGAAAAAAGATTCGACAATGTTCGGGGCTCGATGATACTTGGAGCACTTGTGAAAGTCCTCGAAAAACGGAGCCTCCCTCAGATTCTACTCGAAAGTTTTTTCTGGCGGACTCGAAAACCGCGGCTGAAAATGTGCGGATTCTCCGTGTGCCGGCTTAAAGTTTTTTAATTCGCCAATTGAAAGAAACGATGCGCAAACTTCCGGCAGTGAGGGGCACCGCGGAATCAACCGGTTCGTACGGCCGCATAAACGAACGGATCGATATGACATTCGACGCTTGTGGTTCGTCGAGGTTTATCAGAAACGCGGGGGGCCTGGCTGCAGGTCGATCAATTCGGTTCGCCGTGCAAACTGTGTTCGAACGTTTCCGGAAGTCGCGCCGGCAGTTTGCTCGAGCCGTCTGGAACGCGGGGGCCGAGGACAAAACATTCCAATAAGCGGGAGGAACAATTAAACCGGAGCGTGAACAAGCTCCCGGAAACTCGCGCGGAATATTTCTCCGGTGCATCGGAACGGTCAGGCTGCAGTCCGGTGCCAATGCGCGAGGATAAAGGAAGAGAGAAAGATAAAGTGAGAGAGAGAGAGAAACGTTGTGTAGTATAACGCAGACGGTGTATCATCCCTCTCCCCCTTTTCATAAACTTTTTCCACGCTCGCAAGAGATCTATAACCGAGCACAGACGACGTAATAGATGTCCAGGAGAGTTTAACACGCGAGCCGGCCATCTCGGCCCTTCGGCTCCGAGCACGCAGAAATTGGAAGAAACCGACGCGTCGCGTCGCGTCGGTTTAACGAGAAATACGTTACGTCGGCGGAACGACGCGTTTCACTGCCTCGTCACTCTCCAATTTCCCTTTTATGTTCCACGTGACAGACTGCTGTAGCTCGTGAATCTTGCTTTTTTATAGGAACGCGGCCGTACAAATGATGAAAGGACGGCATCAATTTCGACGTCGTTTCAGTCTACAGCCCTCGTCCTTGAAGGAGGGCCAGGAAGACGGGCCGACGAAGCATGTCAGGTGAGAGACGTCTCCACATTGCGGATCTCTCCGCATTTGTGGGGTTTAATATTGGAAGTACATGGCAGACGCGTCAAAATGGATAGATCTCTCGGTTTACGATTGAACCGTTCACAGGACGAATCGATAAACCGTCTTTCCAGGTTTTGACATTTCAATGTCAAAGCACCTCGTCCGTGCTTAACGTTTTACATTCGGAATGAGTTTTCATTCAAATAATCTGTATTTGATTCAAATAATCTGTAAGTAAAATCTAGCCTCTTCGATCGCTCGGTATTTCCAGTATTGAAATTTTTATTGGATCTCGTTTCTTTAATATTTTTTGAATGTTATAGAAATAAAATTCTATTTAAATCGGTTCGAGAGATAATAATGCGGATCTGCAGAATGATCTATATTCTGTTTCAGAAGAATCCTTTCCTGTGTAAAATTTTTATCTCATCCGTACATTAGTAGAAATATTTACTCTGATTCAATGTGTTAGCTTTTATGCACCACTTAATGCTAATTTTTTTTTCCTGGATTTATGCGACGTGGTGAACCGAAGGTTTTCCCTCGTTAAATTTCATACGATTCTCCATAGTCCATGAAATACGATAGTCGGTAGAATATGGCAGAACTTCATTACATTTTTAATTTACTGAAAAGACTAGCGAAGGGAGGAAATTTTCATTTAACTTCAATCTCCTTAACGCTCCGTATTCACGAAAGATCTTCGAGCGATATTCCACTCATTTTACAGATTGAGTTTTCCTCGTGACTTCGTACTTCAAAAGAACGTGTCAATCTACACTATAACATAATTAGAAAAAATTACTGTATTGCTGAGTGGTATTGATTAAAAAATTAAATTTATTTACATTACGTGTTAATAGCAATGCACGATTGGTCTTTTACTAAATAACGCGAAATTAGTAGATGACGTTACTGGGGTGACCTGGTACAGTGAATTCCCGGTATAAGTCACTGGCGCGGTTCTGGCGACTGACATTTAGACGAAATCTGTGGTTCTCGCCGAACGTTGCATTTGAAATACACAGTGCACGCTGGAAATGTAAAACTCGCTATCCGTGGTGGTGTGGGTAGTCCCACTGACCTTAAAACGCGAGGCTCGCAGTGACTTATATCGAAAATTCACTGTAGTTCACAATTGAAATTGCTGTCGAAATTAAAAAGTCTTTAGCCATAGACCCGTAAAACTTTTTAAGTAAACGTTGTTGGCTAAAAAACCCACAAATATTTCCAGTAGTGCAACCCCATATTAATCATCACCCTAATCGCCGACGCAATTCAAGGTAGGAACGCGCACGACTATCGCGCCACGTGTAGTGTTTTGCGTTTCGAATATCGGAGGGTCGGGGGTCGGGGTCAGGTGGGAGGCGAGGAAGTTGTGTAACGGAATGGAAACATAGAAACGCGACCGAAACGAGCCAGAGGCAACGTCTAGCGCGGCGCTTGAAACACATTCAGCCTTCAACCACTCACCCCGCGGGTCCCGGCTAGGCTCTCTGCCTCCTTTCGTCGGGCCTCTTCATCTCTGGCCTCTCTTGACTCGCTCTTGGTGGGCGGGCCGGCTTTAATTTTGCGGCGAGACTTCGCAAAAAGGGAAGCTCGGCTCTCCTTCCTTTGTGCGGACGGTAATAACCGCGGCCCGACTCCTTCCTGTAATAAGCGTGGATGATTACGAAGACGAAGATACTTAGGGGTAGAGGCAGTTGTTATCTAGTGCATGCAACGAGCACAGCCATCGTCACCGCCGCCGCCGCGATACGAGACAGTACAGAGACCGCGGTGTAACGGTCTCGCGAATCCAGGACAGACACAAAACGCGTGCTCAATAGCGGCATTGACGCCTGTGAAAGAGATCTTTAACGTTCATTAGTGCCATTCTCTCAACCTGGGGAAGGGGTGAGGGGGCCGTTGTCCCCTTAAACGCGTGATGCTTCTTTTGCCTCTGTCCCTCTTCCAGCCTGAACCTCAGCCCTCGTTAGGCTCCTCCCGGCCCAAGCCGAGGACATCAAGACATTTTATTTCCTCCGGTGGGCTCTAATTTCGGTTTACCGCGCTACGCGACGGTTTGATCGTCTGCGGCGCGACCGTCATCAACCCGATGAGAAAGCCCGGCTCCGCGATCCCGAAATAAACTCGGACCGGATCGATGATCGTTTCAGGAACGAGAGGCTGTCGGAATCGGACAGCGGCGGCGGTAAACCGGCCGACAGCAACATAAGGCACAAGATCGTGGTGATGGGCGCCGCCAAGGTCGGCAAGTCCGCCATCATCAATCAGTTCCTTTACAACACGTTCACGCCGAAGTACAAGCGGACCGTCGAGGAGATGCACCACGGCGACTTCAACGTCTCCGGGGTGCACCTGACCCTCGACATCCTCGACACATCCGGCTCGTACGAGTTCCCGGCGATGAGGGACCTCTCGATCAAGTCCGCCGATGCGTTCATCCTCGTCTACGACGTCAACGACGCGAACACCTTCAGCGAGGTCGAGGCACTCAAAGCGCAGATCTACACCGCGAAGGGCGCCGTGCCCATCGTCGTCGTCGGCAACAAGGTTGACCTGGCCGACAGGGAACAGGCGGTGAGTTGCTCTTCTTCTTAAACTTCTTAACTTTCAGTTTGCTGCGATGTCGTGGTTGATCGTAGTTTGAAACCGTTCGTTGAAGGAGACAAGTGCTGATACGTTTCCTGAAGACGTGCTGATCGATGCTTTAGTCGAATCTCCTAAATATTTACCTTGTTAATTTCCTTTTTAATCATTGTAATCGTAGAATCAATCGTAGTGCAACGGGGTTGATAAGAATTCAGTGTAGCAAGGTTTTCATTCATCAACGGACAGTTATAATGGAAAACCGTTGATTTGCACAAGTGTCTCTAGCAATTTCGCTGCAACACAGTCCCCTAGATCAATTGCTAACCAATGACTGAATTCCATCTGCAGGTGGATACAGAGAGCACGCGGAAGCTGGTGACGGTGACGTGGGAGAACGGGTTCGTGGAGGTGTCCGCGAAAGAGAACACGAACATCTCGCAGGTGTTCAAGGAGCTGCTGATCCAGGCTAAGCTGAAGTACAACCTGAGCCCGGCTCTTCGTCGTCGTCGGCGTCAATCGTTGCCTCCCCCGCAGCATTTGAATTCCCGCAGCAGCAGCGCTCACGTGCCATCGCCGGCGCAGCTGCAGCACCTGCAGCAGATCCGCGAGCGGTCCGAGTCCAAGAGGAATTCCTGCATTCTCTCGTAAGGGTCTGGCTCGATCCGCGTCTCGGCCGAGAGAACGTACAGCCGTTTCCACGCTGGGGGATGAGGGCAGCTATGCTCGGCGCCCGAACCGAACACGACCAGTGATTCCCATTCGCTCGGATCGATCGATCGAATCTCTCCCGAGTTCGCGATCGATTCTCTCGGACGCCTTGTTGAGCCGCGCCGCGCCGCCTCGAAGGAATTCGAGGGACGACGTGCCCGTGGGCCGGAAAGATAGAACTCGAGAGCTTCTCCGTGAATGAACGTCGCTAATCTCTTTTTCCGGAACCCGGCGCCCACGGTCCTCCGGTTCCAATTTTCTCGGCGACCCCGAAGAACAACTCGACTCGAAGAGACGACCAGGAGAAACTGGTCTTCTCTGCGTAGCGAGGCATCGCGCGGGATCGGGGGTCAACCTCTCCGAGAGATAGATGTTCACTGTTCGATTAATTCGGTGTACTTAGCGCAGGTCTACCTGCTCGGTGTACTCACTATTTTCTCTTCGATTTCCCGTAGACTGCGGATCTTCATGCAAACACCAATCTCACGAACCAATTTTCGAAACGATACCTTTCTTCGGCTAGTCTGTACAACCTACGTCACAGTTTATCGTACGTGTTGCTAACAATGAACGCACAAAATCCGCAGTCTGATTATTTAAGCGTCGCCGGAGGTTTCTCCCCTCGCCTGTAACTGCGGATGTTTGTGAAGATTTATGGAAATTGGAAATCGTTCGCGTCGGCGAACAATCGACCAAATTGCCTCGGGAGCGAACGTTGAACAATTATTCCGAATTACGAGACCGTGTCCAATCTTTTTCGGGCGCGTCGGGGCGTCCTGTACAATGTCCTACTTCAGGGTTTTCTCTCCCACTGCCCAACTCGCTATCTTATTACCCGTTACAAGCAACACGCGCTACGTCTACCAAACAGGATTTATAAAGCATCGTTGGCCAGTCGATTGAATTCCCACGCTCCTGTCCTGCGTAATTTATTTAAGAGCATATATGAAGATTCACGCTCCAGTGTTTACCTTCGCGAATGCGCGCCGTGCAATTAACGCTGGGAGTGCCGACTTATTATCAAAATTACAGAGACACTCGTGTAATAAAATTTCAAACGAATAAATTTACCTTTATGATTTCGATAAATGAAGTAAACGAAAAATTAATCATTCTTGTCCATCCGGTGCTTCCAGCGTTAACGATCGTTACCGATGAGCATAATCTGCGGCTATACTCTCTCTCTCTCTCTCTCTCTTTCTATATATTTCAATCTCTCTCTTCTTCGCGTGGAATATCGAATTATTTGTCAATTACGATAATAAGTAAACATTCTTGTACACGATTGCCTTGCCCGAGCCTGAGTTACTTGTAAGTACAATAACGTTCAGGCGGAACGCCTGTAATGCCAGGTACAAGCTCTGTTCGATCGCGGATTAGCTTTTTAAATATTCTAAGTAGTGCAAACCGGTACGCGCTGCACGCTGAAAACACCAACACACTATCGTTTATTGCCAGCAACGTAAATCCACGGACGAGAATATTCGGTGAACCATGCGCAACGATCGTTGATTTTAAGATTAGACCGCGAGCATTTATTATTGTATGTACTTTCCGTTTGTCGGACAGCGTTGTAATTATATCGTTTTGGGAAAAATGAAACGGTGTGTCGTCTTTGTATTACGATATACATAAAAGAAATATATATATATATATAAATATAAATATATATACTTCGTTATAAATATAGATATATAACTTCGTTAGCATAAATGTAGAGTCTATGTAAATAACAGAATATTGTGATGTGGATATCTCGTCAAATCGAAGCCCACATTGGGCCATAATTTTACATAAACGGACAAGGTTAAACGGCCGCGGGCGGTGCTGCCCGCGATCTCTGGGGTTTAATGAACCATTGAAATGTTGCGCATCACGATAACAGGATGATAAATCAATTTGAATGTAAACCGCGCTCGAGTCGAAGCTTTCCGGCGCTGCTCGGAGGACTCTATATGTAAGCGTACCTTTTGCTGATACATACACCTATTCACCTGGACTTTTGCGATCCCGTTACCTTCGTGTTACTTTAGATTTAATGTTGTCTAGATCGAGGAACGACACGAACGGGCGAAACACCCGACCGTTTTCCACCGGTGGAAACGATCGTCGGGTCTGGTGCTCGCGACGCGACTGTGACTAAATTCCTTAGCGTAGCTCCGGACGAAGTAATCTGGCGACAGAACACTAGTAGCGTGTAAGCTCTTAACTTTGTATCATTGCGTTATCAGAAATTAAATAAAAGATGGATGTCATATTCAACTTCCACGGACACCGACTGCTTTTGTTTCTCGGCCAACTGAATCCCCATCGAATAAAAATATAAAAATTTCTGATATCTCCATTCTCCTTTTCCCGAAATTCTGCAGAAATAATAGTGATCACCTCGCATATTCGCTCCATTTTTCTATCAACTATTTCATTTGTTTGCCTAAAATCCTTCGCTGTAGAAGGACAGGAGAAGTTTGAGAGCTCGTTAGAGTCTGCATCAGGGTTGTTGCTAGTGGTTAAATCAAGTTTCCAAAATTATCCAAATTTGCCTGAAGGTAACTGAGTTGCTCGAGTTGCTGAAGACTATCCGATGGCAGCTGAGTTGCCAAAATCTGCCCCAGGATACCCGAATTGCCTGACTTAACCAAATCTACCCCAAACTAGTAAATTTTAGAACTTCCGAGGGCTTAAATTAATCGTCGACAATGGCACTTTGTGACAGGAACTATTACCTTTTTAAAAAATCACGAAATCATGTCAAAAACTGAGGGCACGAAAGAAACTGTTGATTTTTAGGCATGTGGGTAAATCGAATCAAGGGCACAGACCTTATTTGGTGGTTGGTCTACTGTGATACTACATCGGTGACGCCACTGACTGGTTCGATTAGTTTATCAATGATTGCTCATTTTGTAAATTCTACCACAGACGAGTTACAGGAGTACCAATCGCCCAATCAGAGAAGATATGAGAGTGCTCATGGTCAGGGCACAAAGTCTGTACCCGGGGTTTCAGTGTTTCCGGTATAGTGCTACGCCGTAGTCTAATTTTTAGCCTGAATCATACCCTACATCATCTTTAGCCTGGATCAGAACCTGCATCTTCTTTAGCCTGGACACAGACTTAAGTTCGATTTGGGTTCTTTAGTTGGATCGCCGACGAGGTACTGTACTTCGTCGGTGGTTGGATCTATTTCAACATTTATTGTTCGTCAGAGTAGAGGGCGTAAGTAATCGAGTTGTTGTTAACGATGTCGGTATTTCAGATCGTGAGACACGAAATCCCATATGGTGATTGGTCTACTCCTATACCTCGTCTGTGACGGTATCTCGTCTGTGCAGAAGGCCTCCAAGGAAATCTCGTCGGTGAGAAGGTGAATCATCACGGAACCATATCGATTATCAAATGTTACATTGTCCGATGAACGTATTCGAATTAAACAGATATTTTTTTTTTAGTGTTGCTTTTTAAGATTTAAAATATTGAAAGTAAAAATAATATCAAGGACCAAAAATTCGTAGAAATATTTTACGTAAGAAATTATTAAAGCATAATTTTAGGACAATTTCTAGCACAATCTCTACTTCAAATTTCATGTGAGATACCTTAATTTGTAATTTAAAAATATTTCATGAACAAGCATTATTTCCTTACACTTTTATTGTAGATAATTGTTCCAAGAATCGATCTGTGGAAACCTTTCCAAAATCTTTTTTGCTGGTCATTCGGTAAACCACTTCCTCGAAATTATTCAGGAAAAATTAATAATAATCTATCATTGATTCACTTTCGAGCAAATTCGAAGCTCGCAGTGAAACTTCTCGATTATTTAATTCAAGCGACAATAGTTTCCAACATATTGTTCAATCGTGATTCTACGTTTTTTTTTATAAATCCATTATATTAATCCTTTGTTGATAGTATTGTATATATTTGTGGTATGTTTCTAAACGAATTCTATTTTATATATCTCGTATTTATATTTTGAAGGCTAACTCGTGGGCAACACCAACTTTCAATTACGTTATATTTCATGTAAAACAATTTAGCTGTACGTTCTAATCCTGGTTAAAAAAATAATGTGCGTTCGGTTTTATGCTAAAAGACGGCCCGGTTCTGTTCCAGGAAAGACGGCCCGGTTCTGCGCCATGCTAAAACGGCGATGTCACGAAAGTGGAAACGCTAAAACTCCGGGAGTGAGCACTCTTCTATCCTCTCTGCTACTGCTATAGCTGGTACATGGCACCACTCTTACTGGATGGCTTCACATTGGCTTGTTGAATTTACCAATGACTGCCCGTTTCGAAGGTTCTATACCTGCCCGACAGGGAAATGGTGCACGTTTCGAATAATCAATGAAACCTAACCTTAGCAGTGAAGATGTGCCGGTCGAATTTTCGTATTAAGCTAGATTTGTGTAAATTTTACAATGATGTTCGTCGGTTTTGCTGGATTTTCGTCGATGGCACGAGGATGCAGCGTGTCGCCCACGCTATGGACCACATTACAAAACTGTTTAGCATCAAAGAAACGTTTCATTTGTTGCTAAATGAGGCTGAATACCTACCACCTAACGAGGATATTCGTGTTCTCAAGGAGAATGAGACGATACTGTAAGGGTCCTTGCTTATTATATTTATGAATTGTAGTTAAATGGCAATTTAATATTAAAATGGTAATTTTTAATTAAACTTAAGACAATTACTGTTGTATATTTTATCTGTCGAAACTACTACCGAGTTACTAGCATGTAAATAACAATTTTGTGTAAATACAAGTGACCAAAAATTGTATTAATTCATTATAGAGTTTGCCCAGGAACTGGGATCCAAAGCGAAACAAACCTACCTACAAGAGTAACCGATAGAACACCAGTGCCAGAAGTTCAGAGTAGCTTTACAAAGACAGAGATAGTTAATAATTTGGTTGTACACAAAGAGTCACAGACTAATTCTTACCTAGTCCAATCAGAGCCAATTGTTGAAAAGAATGAATTAGTCGAAGCCTTAGATAGGTCCCAAAATGGTAAAGCAACATCTTTTATTTTATCAATTTGCTTCTACCTTGTTAGTGCTACATGTAAAAATATTGTTTCAGATGCTTTAGAAACTAGTACATTGTGCGAAAGGACAGAAGATGAAACGAACAGTACAAGTGACTCAAAAGTAGATGGAACGACTTTCACAGATTTTAATATAGACAACACTTTATGTACGAAAAGAAAACGAAAACGAACTCGAAAGAAGAAGACACAGGAGGTTAAACCATCTGTTAAAAATGAGGTTGTTGCTGTGAAGCCCAAGATAATAAATACTTATGTGATTTCTACCAGCAAGCATATAAGGTTTGATAATTTAGACTCTCCGGAAACAGTAGCAAAGCCAAATACTTCGAACAAAAAGGTGAATGGATCTTACATTGACGAAGTAGCACCTTCTCATGAGCTCGCTAACCTATTATCGCTGGGTCACAATTCTACACCGGTTACATTTACAAGCTCACAGGTAAAGGAAGAGATTAAACTTGAAAGTATGTCTGACGAAGAGACTCGACTTAATGCTTCCTTTGAGACTAAAAGCAAGAGCAACAGTTTGCTCAAAATGTTGCAAGAGGGGAAGAAATTAACGAGCAAAGATCTCGAAGCTTGTCCATCTCTGTTAACAAAACCTGAACTGAAATGTGTTATAGCCTTCAAGGTAAGTATTTCAAGTAGCCTACACGGTTGGCACTGTATATTTATACAAACTGAATTTTCAGATGCTCAAAATTGGCTCGGACTATACACCACAAGTTTCAGAGTTCATTGTGGCAGAAGTAATATCTTATTGTCCAAAAAGTTTATTGTACACATTGAAAGTATTACGTAAGTAAATTTGGAGTCATTGTGTGCAGCAATAAATGTCGGACAATCAACCAAAGAATTGATTCTTTACAGAAGGCTTATCCGAGGTTCAAGTACCAGTCGGCAAGTTTACACTGATCGAAGAGGATGAAGAACGCACGCTGAATGATGCTATAACAATAAATATTGCCCAACTAATAGAACCGCGCATTGTTTCCGCAATAGAACCAGACACAGTACCAACCCCCACCAAAAAATGAATCATTTGAATAAATTACGTTAATAAGTGACGTATTTTAAGTTCCTTGATATTTTTTTACATTTTATGTTAATAAACAAGTGTTTGTTATGTGTGTATAATCCCATCAACAAATAAAATGCATCGTTATTTTATAATGGTTGGAACTGGATGTAAGCAACTACTGATGTACATGAACGAAAAATATCGATAAATACGATTCAATCATGTCAAATGCTAGAACAGTAATAGTGTTTTATCGGAACCCAAAGTACATACATTAAAATGCAATAAATTACAAGTACATTACCATTTTTCTGCATCTTCACGAATCGTCCTGCTCCGTTTGAAAAGCGGTTGGAGACTGCGCAATGAACAAAAGCTGAATGCGCAGAGTTTGACGGCGACACTCTCATTGGCTGAGACGAATTCGTCTCGACCAATCAGACACGAGTATTATAATCTGTTCACGTACACCGCGCGCGAAAGATTCGGCGCCAATTACGAATGTACAATAATATCTGTTACACTTAAACAGCTCTCTCAAGCAAAATATTTTAAATACAATAATTTTATTTGATTAAAATGAGCATTTTGGTTATTCGTATGAGCGTCGAGACGATGGATAACCGAATGATTCTAATTTTTCTCATAAAATAAAGTGGAATTATATAGCTACGACATCTCGCCACGTGGCGAGCTCCATATTTTACTATAATTGAGATGAATAACGTTAACGATCTCTCCTACTCAGTTGAATAGAAAAGTCTATCGTGGACGTGGCTCACAGACGTTGATGAGAACGAAAGGAGCCAGGAGGAAGGTTGTAAAAGGGAAAAGGTGGCTTTGTCTGGCGAGCCCGAGCTCCAGAAACATCTGAAAATGAAACTGTCCGAGCTCCACCCTTTTAACGCGCTCGTAGGCAGCCCAGTATTTTCCTCCCTTGTCTTAACTCCACCCCATTGTGTCAGTTTTTTCCCCAGTTTTTCCCTGGGTACGTGTACATTTCTAGTACGCACGCATTCCTTCCAGAAGTTCCAGCTGGCGAAGCACGGCGGAACGTTAATGACAAAACCCGGCGTGTCGGGCCGCGGCGGTTCGTTATAAAATGTTTCACTGTTCAATTACTTCTTTCAATGGAACGTCGGATGCGAAAACCCGGAACAGTGGCGTAACTCGGAGCGTTGTTACGGACTTTGTTACAAGTTCTGTCGATGAACGGATTTCCATTTTCTTTTTTTATGCTGCGGACGCAGCCAGCTCACCATTAAAAAAAAAGGAACAAAAGCATTTGGCGCGTACCGACTGCATTGCGCAGGACAAAGGAAACTGCCCCGATCAGCAGCGATGTGATTCGACCGTTTCGCTATGATTATTTTCGCCGATCCATGTAACGGTAAACACGAGGGGGAGGTTGCGATTTTTTATTCGATCCTTAACATAGGAAGGGAATTTTCAGGATTGCTTTAGCTTGGACGAAAGCGAAGGTTTTGCTATGAACACTAACAGAACGCCACGTACGGTCTGCTTCCGCGAGATACATCTATTCGAGGCGCGGTTCCGGTTCGCGAGATTAATATTCGCGTCGGGGCGTATTGTGGGGGGTATCGCTCGAAATTCTAGACTCAATATACCTTCACCCGGCCATTATAACGGGATGCTCTTTGTCCTTCGTAATCGAGCGATTAAAGGCCGACGTGAAATGAACTCCTATAATTAGCCCGCTGGAACCTCTCCCTGTCTCAATCCGTCTCCGGCTTCCTCTGCCGTTTCCTCGGGCTTCACTGATTGCCGAACTATTTCATCGGACTATACCTCGGCTGTGTCTTTCTCTGTCTCTCTATCTCCGTTATTCTCTCTGTCGCTCGTACTCTCTTTCAACGTCTCCCATCTGGCGTGAATGCTTCATTAGCCAGGAGCCAAATAAAATGATGGAGATTAACTCGATTCAGGATCCGTTCGCTGGGATCCTCCACGTTTTACGTTCGGCCGTAACGTTTCGCGGGCTGGACCAAGCGTGTGCACATGATTCTTTCTCGTCGTAACTGTTCGAGGTACACGGCTATTAAATTCCGACAGGCACTCCACTTTTATTGCATCACCAGTCCCGTTCGATTTCTAATATTCTCGTTTTCCTGCCATATCGGACGACGTCGATGCAGCCCACTGCCGGGCTGTCGATAATTTCGTAGATAAGCGATATTTCTAGGTCTAGCAATAATATACAAGCGGCGAATGACAGATGTGCAACGTTCCAGCCTATCGACGTCCCCGTATTTCTAGCTGGCCGACAATTCGTTGCCATCAACCTAACTCGAGGACTGCCGATTAGCTTCCGTTCGAGTTCCATCAACGTCCCGGCTTTCTCGCGTTTGCTCTTTTTCACCGTGTCTTCCTCCCCGCGCCTTTCCACCTTTCTTCAGGATCGACACCATCTCCGGGGACATCGCCTTTACAAATGTTTGCGTCGACCGCCGAAAAGACGTTTCGGCGATCCGGCCGTGAATAATTCACGAGATAACGCGCGAGAAAGTAAATCCGCGTCCGGATCCGTGTCCGTCCGTGTTAGGCGAACGAATTCACTTTCCCGTGAATTATTCATGGTTAAATCGCGAGCGGAAAAGTGTGTCGCGGTCGCGTAACCTCGAACTTCCTCGTTCCGCCGTGCAACGGGCCGGTGCATTTTTCACCGGTTGCATAACCGAGGCAGTTTCATCAATTCGCCTCCGGCGATATGCTACTCTGATCCCCGAAAATTGAAACGCAATCGGTCAATACGGACGGCGGCGTTACATCGGTCGGACTCGAAATAATTCGTATGTACGCGCGCCGTCGCGCTGCGAATGACCCGGTATCAATGACACCCTAATTAGAACCATTCGACCGTCTCAATTGGAGCTTGATTCGTCGGGAGCCCGTGTTTTCGTGAGATCCGATCCGCTATAGTGAAAAATGTGCTAGGTGTGCCGATTGATTCGTGGCTCTCGCAATAAATTGTAACTTTATCTTCAATTAAAATGTCGTGGTTAGATTCGTGTCGATCGGGGCTACGTCTGCAGCCGTACAAATTTTCAGACCAATTTCAACCATCCGAATCGAAACCGATTGGAGCGGAGTCGCGCACCCAGTTTCGAAAACCACTCAATTTCGAAAATATTCGTCTCACCGCCAGCCACGTGGACTGTAACGGTCGTGGGCAACAGTGGTAAAACAACATATTGCTTTCGGGCGTGTCGAACAATTTTACGAGGAAACTTTCCGCCTGCATCGCGGTTGCCTCGCGCCGTGGAACTCCTGGTGAAAATTACGAGCGCCCCGGACGAGCAGGCAAAGTAGGGGCTAAGTTCGCAACGAAGGAACTCCTCGTGGAGGAAGTGGCTCTATCACAGGGTTCGGATGGCTCGTAAAGTAGTTCCGATTTCGGCGGGAAATTTAACGAGCCACCCTCCTGTTAATAACGCGCGCAACTATGTGCCGGGCGGCGCGGCGCGTCGCCCTAACTTGTTTTCGCCGTGCGCTCCAGTCCGTCGATATTCCGCAGAAGATTATACGCTCCTAAGGGCCTGTCATCAAGGCGGTTTCCGTCGAGCGGAACGTTTTCATCAACGGGCAACGTAATCCAATTGCTTTTTACCGTCTTATCAAGGGAGCGAGGGAGCGCCCGCCTTCCCCGTGTACATTCGCTTTGCGAAACAATTGGCCGATGGACATGCATACGATGATGGCGCCCATATCCGTCGCGGGATTCTAACGAAAACGCAACACCAAGTCGGCTAGATTGGAGGCTTCCAGGTCAGCCGAGGAGCGACCTTCCACGCGAAATTCCATCCCATTACCGTGCAGCGTGCCCGGCGACTGTGTGCTTGTCCCGCGAATGTCTGCTGCATATACATAATAGAACAGTGCTCCCGGGATTATTGCAGCGGCTCGCAGTAATTCATTCGCGCCGTTACAAAAACGGGATTGTCCGGCCGGATGCGGCCCGGCCCGTAGGATGACTCCTGAATAAACGAGGGACTGCCTGGAAATTGTCCGCCGCGTGTAAACACGAGAACGGGGAAGTCAGTTTCTCGAGGAAAGCTCCTGCTCGACCCCGATGGCGGTTGGCCATCGCCAAAATTTCGATGCCAACGACTCCGGCGAACCCGCTTAAATTTCGAAACGGCCGCTGTTTACCCCGACGACGAACCGCGCCACGGCAGCCGCCGTAAAAACGCCTGAGTGCGTCGTAAATTGAAACGGTTATTACTGTAAAACGTTATCGATTGGCCTGGACAATGCCTTTCCATCAGCGTCGCCGTTCCCGACGGAAACACGCCGTCCCCAGTGGTGTCTCGTCTCGGGCCGCTTGTTTCTTTACATTGTTTTCCGGGCTAGGCAATTTAAGAACGACCTCTATTCCGCTGCGCGGGCAGATCGATATGCGAACGAGAATACGCGAGGTCGTTCCGATGAATATTTCAAGACCGCTTCGGAAAAATTAATTGACAAACGGGAAAATATCCCGTCGATATCGAGTGTCCCGCGGCTTCTTTACAGCACACCGAGAACGATTATACGCCCGAGTCCTTCGAGCGCCGGCTATTGAAGAGACAGCTCCGTGAATCTTTATTCGGCGCGCGACCTCTCACCTTGGAAAAGTTCCACGTTCGCTGGAAAGCAGATTTTTCACGCGAATGAGATAAACAATACGGGAATCGACCAGCGACGATGGCCGCACGATCGTCCGCGTCGTGTTCGAATCGTGGCGAGGCTCTGAACGAACACGCCAGTAGTTATGGTCCGCGCAAAGTCGGACGGGCGCGTTACGAGCCATGGGAGACTTTGGTCGAACTTTCCGCACGCGAGGAACTGCTGTCGATATTCCCGAATGATTTATTTAGATCGTCGACTCTCTGATAAACTAAACACATTGTCGTTTCATTCTAGTCTCCGGCATACGGGCTGAGATGATCTCATGGGAGGAGGTACCGTTTTCCAATATTTTTTTTTAAGAAACTATAAAGTCTAAACTGCCGATTAAAATAAACCTGACCTCGCTCCCAAAATCGGCAGAGTTCTGGAAAATTTGAATTCACGACAAACAGCAAATTCTAGTATTGGAAATAAAAAATGAATCCTCGTGCATTCGGTACAGTCCGTATCATTTATTGACGATAAAACGATGCGCACGGCATGCCGGTCTTTCGCGGTTATCACAACGGGAATATCACGTATGAGGTAAAATTTGTCAGATTGCCACCAGGATAGAAAAATGCAGTTTAATGGAATGATAAATAGCGAAATACGAATCTTTTATTGAACATGAAAAATGAGACTTCCGCGCATCCTGGATTGTTCGTCCCGTTTATAAATAATAGAACGATGCGCAGAGCATATTGATTTCTCGCATTTGTCGGTACGTGCGTCGCATACGTGAAAAAAACGTGTCGAATTCGGTGAGAGAGAGAGAGAGAGAGAGAGAGAGAGAGAGAGAGAGAGAGAGAGAGAGAAGGGACGCGGAAACAGCCGGTGGAAAGTTTAGAGCTGCAAGAAAACAACGTTTGAACGAACATAATACTATTTTCAAGCGCTTCCTTACACGTACTAGCTGTGAAAGCTTCAACTCGGCACGTCCCGACGTGGACGTTGCATTTTCTTCCCGGCGAGCATAACGAGATTTCCGAAAGTTGGGACGCTTTGAACAAAGCCGACGGAGCGGCAGGAAGAAGAAACAATGAAGGGCCTATAGGACGGACGCTCGGAATTCCCTTAATTTAATTCCTCGCCGAAGTGAATTCCCCCTCTCTCTTCCCATTCGCGAATGAACAATTGCCGGAGACTTCCTTTCCCTTGGGAATCCGCGTGACGGCTCGAGACTTGGAGTGCTAGGGTTAAGGGCCCGGGATAGTCACGTGACTTTTTAATTAATAATTTCCATTCACAACCTTCAGACACAGACTTAAGATCCGTCTTGGTCTTGATTCGACTGGTCTTAAGTCTGTGACTAAACTTGTCACATTTTTTGCTCTGTATTATCGATATTATGAATTCTGACGCTTCAAGTTTTTGGCTTTATTTCGCATAGAATCGAGGCAAAATATAGCTCAATTTATAGCTGGAGATATTTTCTAGTGCGCGCTGGTCTCGACTTCATCCAGAAAACTCATCCAATGGCATAAAAATGCTTGGATTCCACGGCATGAGCATCGTCAACTTTTGGCCTACTTCTAACGCTTATATTACCAAATATCTGCATAATCTCGGCAGCTCTTGACCAGCGCGCACTAGATTGAACCTTCCTCTTTCGAACGAGCCCTTTACTTGCGACAAAATATTCTTATATAAGGACGTAAACTTGAGACACGTGAAACCATTTTTTGAAGGTAATGTAGTCACTCTACCTTATCGCGAATCTACGAAGACCGGGCCCTTAAGAGATGACCTAACACCAGAGATTGAAACCGTGTATACTCCGTGAAAAATCTGAATTTTCTTTCTTTCAACTTTGGAGCTCGTTATAATAATCAGAAGGCGGCCGTTACCGTTGTTGTTTAGTTCATCCTTTTCGCGAAAGACGACCGTGTTTCCCAATAAAAGCCTCGCCGAAATTAGATCGTAACGTGGATTGAGCCTTGTTCTACCTTCGAGATGACGCACTTTCTCCCCGAAAGTTTCTTCCGTCGTGGCGTCGGCGGTCTTTTTATCCAACGGCGACTGCGAGATCCAGGTCTGCCGCGAGTAAACCTAATTCAGCGGGCCGTTAAATCGATCGGGTTTATTGCGAGAACGTGTCGACGGCTAATTTTATCGGTGTCATTGTGACTCGCAGGAATTCGAATCCTCGCGCCGATCCTCCGGCGCCGAAATCGGGGACGTAACTGGATCGAAAGCTCGCCGATTAATTGCTACCCGAGAAGCACACCTGTGCTGATTAAACGCTGCTGAATCTTCCAGCGTGATTGCGCACGGCGGTCTCGACGCGACTTGGAATTAGAACGAGCGATTAACGTTCGGTTAATTACTTGTTCACGAGGCTTATTTGTAAATATGCTAACTCGCACCGATAACCCTGAACTGTTGTGTGAGTGTGCAGAGATTTTCAAGAACTTTTCCTGACGGATTTTCTGGCTCAGACTTCTTGAAAGGGGATCATTCAATTAAGTATTTACTTCCTGACTTATGAATACCACTTTCCAAATGGTTCCCATGTTAATTAAACTTATATTTCCCGTTATCAAGAACACGGCTTATCGACATTCTATGCAAAATTATCTCTGATCACGTTAACACACTTGAAGATACCAGACGAGCCTTGATCTGGATCTACAAAAGAGATTTCTGATGAAGAACAGACTCCGAGCAGCGCATAATGTTCTCCTAGACCCGAAGCCCTGCAGTAAGCTCAGAACCCCACAAAGATGTCCTCGAAGGGACGATCCCTTTGACACAGGTATCTACATGGAAGATCCCACATTAGAATTTCCACGGGCAAAGTCCTCCTTCAGCCGCAGCTCTGATTTGATCCAGCAAAGCCAGGGTAAGGACGCCATACGCTGGATCCGTTCGTCATAAAATTTTGATACATTCTCTGTGAACTGTCTGGCCGACGTTTCGACGAGCGGCTTTATCTTTGTACGCTTTTCTCCGACGCGACGTCGCCTGCGACGGCAGCAACGTGACCTATCGATTCTCCGTGTTCGCGATCAAGGACAAAGGGAGATCGTCGGATCACGTGTGCAGATAACTTTGGCAGATACCTCGGTCATCTTTGAGATCGATCGTGCTGAAATCTAAACGATGCAAGAAAATTGTGACACCTTGAAGAATGTAGCGCTCGCTGGACCGACGTGCGAGAGTCTTCACATTTCGAAAATCTAAACGACGGGGATGTTGGCACTAGCTGGATTCATCGTGCTGAAATTTTCACGGCCTTGAAGTCTACACGACGCCAGAAGATGGCGAGACTTTGAACGGCCCAGCACTGGCTGGCCGTTAAAGCTTGTAATAGTCTCGTAAAACTAAAGGCATTTTTTCTTCGTGAAATTTTCAGCATTCTGAGAGCCAACGGTTGCACGTGCCTAACCTGTCGCACGCGGAGCCGCGGTTTATTGCCAGGATGACCGCGAGGAGCAGGAACCACGAGGAACCTTGCGTCTTCGAGATCAGAAGAAGTCTGCAATGCCAGTGGAATTGGAACACTTATTCTCGATCTGACACACGTAAGCATCCCCTTTACGACTGCCGGGATAGTGTTGCTTTAAGCGGGGATCGCCGCCGCGCCAGGCTACGTGGGCGGTCGAATTATTATTTAAACGCGTGCACGCTCCCTTTTACGCGTGCCCATTCGACGCCCGACCGAGAACCTGCTTCTCGAGAATCATGGAATTAATTATGTAATTAATCAGGCCACACTGGCCCGCGAGTACAGCGCGCGCCAAAAGTTTCGCACCTCGTCGATCCTCCGTGAAATTCTTTCATCGCTTTCCGCAGTAGTGGTTGCTCCTGGATCTTGCTATTTCGCAGGTAATGCAAATAATTTGCGGTCGGCTAAGCTGGCCGGCTTAATAAACCGTATCTCTATTTTCATCGGTTTGCAGACCAGCTCGAAAGTTCTGGCCGCGCGCGTGCGCGCGTGTGTGTGTGTCCGTGAATCGCAAGCCCTTGGGTGCCATGGGACCGAGCGATAAAGCACAGAATCCTTCCTAGCACAGTGTAAGCTTTAATTCACTTTGGTCGGTACTTCGCCAGTTCGCAAGAACTTTCGACAATAGGTTAGCAACCGTCGGGCTTCCGATACACCAAAACGGATTATCTGCTCCTCTCGAAAACGATCCTGGGCTTCGTGGCTTTTTCCACCGATTAATGTTGACCGCCTTGCTAATTATTCGCAAAGAGATTGAAAACTAAACGAATTTGACCTGTGCACGGTCGCTCGGCTTCGGTTCCCGAGATAATCCGAGAAATGAGCACCAACGTACACTGGCTCGTGTAAATCGGTTGCTCGTTTGTCAAATCGATTAACCCAACAATATAAAGAGTAGTCTTGAAAGCGTTAACCCCATCCTCTACAAATGAGATGTCCTATTGCAGAAAGCTGAGAAGCTGCTTCATTACAAAATCAATAAAATAACATTAACAAGTTGGTCCAACAGATTTTCCATCGCGAGGTCATTTTCTCCATAAATATTTCTAGTCTTGAAGCGGTAACGCAAATTGCAACGAGAGCTCGATTTACAGAAGATCTATCGATCACAGTTCCAAAAATGAGATTTTCTATTGCACGAAGGTGATTCTCAATAAAGATACTAAAATATTAATCAGTTCGATTTTCAAACGTTAGACTCTTTTCTTTGCAACTCCTGCTGATCTTGGAAGGGTCACCTGCACCCTCTGTAAATTACAACGAGCCACCGTTCGCCGGAGGATCCATCGATCACAGCCGGGAAATTAAACGTCCTACTGCGCAAAGGTGAAAAGGTGTCTTCTAATGAAAAGAGTATATGACATGACCTTAAAAAGTTAAGTCAAACGCACATACCGATATTAGGTAATTTTCTCCAAGAATCCGAAACAGTCCGAAAGAGTTATCTTGGCCCTGCGTAAATCGCGACGATCCACGGTTTCATGAAGGATCCATCGATCAGGGCCGGAAAAATGAAATTTCCGGTTGCACGAAGGTGAAAAGCTGCTCCCCGTCCAATTCCACCTTCCTGGGGCGGGGGACACCGGTTTCGCGAGAGAGGGTGGCTAGTCGAAGTAAGTAGGAAAAAAGGGCCGGTGGAGAGAAAGAGAGAGAGAGAGAGAGAGGAAGAGAGAGGGTAGTCTGGGTTTAATTTAATCGGGCGAGTGGCGTCGGGGATCGGACGGGGGCGCCTGCGCAGCCGTCGTACGTCCCTGGACCACCGACCGCCTAGTAGCACACGTCGACGTCGGCGTCGTGGTTGTCGTCGTGGTGGTGTTTCGTTGTCGTCGTCGCGACGCCCAGTGATCGTGCCGCGTTTCTCGAGCAGTACGCGTCCACACGTCGCGACGGCACGGTTCCCGTCGTCGCTCCCTTTCGTGGCTCCCGGTGACTTTCGATCCACTCTCTCTCTCTCTCTTTCTCGGAACGCGTTCACCCTTTGTGCACGTGACACTGTTGCTGTCGGCGCGCATAAAGCACACTCTTCGAGCCGGGACCATCTGGTCAGCCTACTCGAAGAGAAACGTCGTGCTGGCTGCGTGATACCACACGGGACACGTTGACCCTCGCTCGAAACACGCAGGAACTATCCAAGGTAAGGGTGAACAGCCGTTTCGGCGTCCCACGCCAACGCGCGGCCGAAACTACCCCTAACGCTTTCGAATTTAGCGGGTATTTTCCGAAAAATTGATCTCACTTGTCTGCTAGATCTGCGAGGGTGATTTTCGCTTTTTGGAGTACTAGGGAATATCTCTGAGGATCTTGATCCTTGGGTTAAGGTTGCTAACCCCTGCCAATAGTGCACGATCATACAGAGCAGGGTTTGAATGAGTATATTTCTATTTTTGTTTGTCCAGGATTAGGTTGGATAGTCTATCAGCTGATTGAACGTTGTACGGTAATCTTTGAGACGCATGTGTTCAGCACGATATTCAGTACAAACATGTTAGTCCATCTTTTGGAGTAATTGTTTGTCGACGTCCTTGTTTGTTAAATCCTCTGCCAGCTGATAGGATGTCGTGTGTTAGCCCTAGTAAACACTAGGTTTACGGGACCCGTCAAAGTGACGGGTTCTATACATCTCCTTGAGGAATTACAAATTTATTTCTTTGGAAACAAATTTTCTTTTGGATTAAAAGAAAATGGCTAAAAATTTGGGCAGCACATTCTTGTCATTTTTATAAACTAATGTGAAATGGTCACTTTTAGTGCCCCGTAAACCTAGTGCTAAGACACGTGTGATCAGACCTTGAATTCAGGAATATCATTCTTTATTATTTCGAGTATATTTCAGCTCTCGCATTTTATGCAACAATGCCAGCCTACGCACCGATTTTGTGTCGTCGCATACTTAAAAGTTTCCTCATAATATGAATTGGTTTTCACAGTGTTCACATCTTTGTGTGCATTCCAATCTTCGCGTAGAAAGCTTCTTCCGCGAGGAATTGATGGATACCCCCAACTCGATCATCAGTGTTAGGATACCAGGAAAATGGATTCCTCAGTTCCTTTATTATCGCAAAGGAAAAGTATCATTTCGTTATTTACCAGAATAATTGTTTGCCAAGAGAAGGATACACAAAAGTTTCTTCGTAACGTGATCATTTTATAATGTTCAACTCTCTGAATACTTTCGGATTCTTGTATAAATTTACGGGGAATGCGACTCTGATCGGATGAAGAGAATGAGAAACAAGTAGAAAGATCAAAAACTGATATAACTCCTCAGAATTTGTTACAAACTGAACTTTTAGCAATAATTTGTCTCTTATCGAGACCCTAACTTCTACGGTTCTGTAGCGAGCCAAACTCGTCACTGATTTGCTCACCGATGGTTGGGTATTTTACATAATTACTTGGTATGTTAAAACAGTTGTAGCATTTCTCAACTGACCTAAATAGCTTAGCGAAGTGCATATGGAAATATGATTGTACGATGTTGTAGAAAGTTCTGAAATAACAGAGAGGATTTCATCCCTCTAGATCGCAAACGTTTAAAATCAAAGCGAATGGCCACGGCGCTTGCAAATGAAACAGTCTCGTATATTCCACATGGCTTGTGAAGTATTTAAAAAATCTCATCAATTTCACATAGGACGACCGAGAAAAATTTCAGGTCCCCACAGACTCCACACCTCGAGTCCTGCAACGGTATGCGCGCAGCCAGGAATCCCTCAGTCGGACGCAGCAATAAAAGTATCTTTTGACCCTGCCCGCTCATTTCCCATGACGCCAGTGTTCATCTCCGCTCATTTCATTACACAAGACGCGGGTAGCACGCGTCGAATTCGGAATCCCGTTGGGCAGGGAGGCCGCGGGGGAGCGTCGCGTTTATTTATGCAGCGCGCGCGGTACCGCGGAAATTATATGTTCGTGAAAAAGAGAGGCGCGCGTGAATAATTCATACGGTTATGGCCGATCGTTTTGCGTCGTTCGCGCCATAAATATTGCGGAGGGCGCGTCCGATGGTTGAAGTTTCCTGTCATCGTCGCGGCCTCCGCGCGGAATTTATATTTACAAGCGGGTCCGCGCTGCTGTCCGATCGATACCCGAGGAGCAAATATTTGTCCGCGGGCGCCGAAAAATTCCTCGCGATGGAGATCTTGGAAAAACCGGGTGGCAGAAAACGGCGTCGCGACGCCCCTTCGTGTTCATCGACTGCGTGCTCCACGTGCGCGGCATGGGCGCACGATTTTCCCCGGAAAAGAACGGAAATTCGCTTCCCTTTAAATCGCGAACAAAGCCTCGCTGGGCCCGAGCCCGCGGGCACTTGTTGAAAAAACGCTATTTTCGAGAACGCCGGCGCTTTTCATCGGGAAACAATTGCTCTTCCGAGAACGCGCCTCCCGACTTGTTTTTCCTCCCCTCCGCGCCGCTTACCCTCCGAGGTTTAATTAACCGTTATGTTCATGTCAAAACATTAATTTGTAAAAATTTAACACTGAGAAGAAGGGGAAAAAAGTAGTCGGAAGTAACGGCAATTATTCTGATATCCGATTACCGTTAACTGATTTGTCCAATAAATAGTGTTCCTGATGTATCGCTTTAGATCGAGTTATTTAAAATTGAAGTGCCAAAGACTTCGAACATACCGGTAGTTTGCACTACTGTATTATAAAAATAAGAAATATTCTAGGTGAAAAAAAAAATTAATCAACCTTCTAATATAAACGAATCAACGTCGCCGGGACGCCGCTCGCGTGTCTCCGGCCGTTTTGATCGCCGCTCGTCGTCTCTCGTTTAATCTAATTAACGTTCGCCGACGCGAAACCGCCGCGGAATGATTTTTCCCGGCTGGCATGTTCGGCTCGGCTCGCCGACGGTTTCCACGAACGCGACTCATTGACTTAGCAATGCGGGGAACACGGGATTTCCTGTTCAAGATGCAAATGCGCGACAGGTATATGGAAAAAAAAAAGGAACGGTCGACCTTGTTCCTCCGCTCGATAGATGTTTCCATCGCGGAGCGAGCCGCACGAAAACATGCACGCCCGGCCATCCCGCCTCTCCGCTTTTCTTCTCTTGCCGTTTTCTGGGTCGTTTGTTACCCGCCGCCGCGCTCTGCGTACACCGCGTCCCTTGTCGCCCGATTTTTTCACGCCTTCGTCATTTTCCCCGTATCCACGCGTGTGTCCTATTGGCCGAACACGGACGCGGTTTTCCCGCAGACGCAGCGGTGCGTCTGCCGTGTCGTTAGATGCGGAACACCGTGCGCGCGTGTCACTGACGGCACCATGAGTTAGATCAACGCCTGGAAAACGCGCGTGTCGGCTCGATTCGACGCCACCGACTGTGCAGCAGACGGCCGTCTTCCGGGAAACAGGAAAATTGGAAATTCAGTGTGCCAATACTTCTTGGAGCCACTGTATACCGGGTGGTCCTAAAAATCGTGGTACGATCCGCCGGATGGCAAAAACAAGTCGAAAAGAAGGAATAATATTTTTCCTGAATATAAAAGGTCCATTAAATTAGCATCCTATTTAGCAACAGCACGATCACCTGACTCCACAATTTAAATAGCGCTTTAAAGATTCATCGGTCTTTAAGGAATTGCGTCTGAATGTCCCCAATTAAAAAATACTGCCACGACGAAAGGGTTGCAGGCCCCACGGAGAAGCCACACAATGGTTTCATCAGTAGAATGGAAGTCCTCGAGAAAGATGGTTACTGGGGTCGGAATGACATTTCAGAAGTTGAGGTCCTGCGGTTCCGGAGGGTCCGCGACAACGGTTGATCCCGTAGAATCGACAAGGGGTGCGTTCCACGGGAAACAGCCCGATTCCGCGGCGCAAGGAAAGAAACAAGAATCCGCGAGAATAGAAATCGAAGCGATCGAACCGGTAGTCGAACTGTAGCTCCTCCGTTCCCGGGGTTGAAACGGTAATTTATCGAAACCGGAGGACGCTTCTCGCGTCGGCGAGTGGTCTCCAAGAAAATCCGACCAACTTCCAATATCCCGAGGGCCGCGAAGGGCTGAGAGAGACAGCGAGTAACCATCTTCGATTCTCCATTACGATTGAGCAAACACTCGTCACCGAGCAAGCACATATTTCTCCTCAATTAATCGACGGTAAATCGCACTCGTGTCAAGCACGTGACTCGCATCCGGCCGGGAACGAATTTACGAACCGCGTAATGGACTCTCGACTGTAATCTACGATGTTACAGACCGAATGGCAGCCTTAGTCGCAGAACGAGCTGGCTCGAGTGTGAGAAATTGTTCAGTGAAAATTGCCGATTGTGCCGCTTAAATAGCTTCGGTCCAAACAGAAAATTTTGGACGCTCTTCCGGAAAAAGATAATTCAGCGACGAATTGTTCTCGAGAAAATGGTCTATATACAATTAATTTTCTGTCCCTTAAATCTCTCCAGAAGGATTCAGAAAATCGTTTTTCGTATATTCCTGTAAAAAGGTATACAGATCAGGTGACAGATGTGTTCTTCCAATATTCTAGGAAAATGATCTACACATAAAATTGGATCAAACCTCCGCTTCGCTGCAGGACCTTTTCGGGAAATCGTTTTCGTCTATGCTGCATTTTTGTTCTACTTCGTCGTTCAAATTTATAAAGTTCAATATTAGTGTTTTGTTAATCGGGAAGCATGGCGCACTGTGACGTTGATTGGAAAGCACTTCTAAATTCAACATTAACGAACAGGGCGCGCGGCAGGGAATCATTCTGCATTCGGTAACTGTCCCCTAAATTCGTTGCAAAACAGTCCCTGGGGGAAACTGTTTGCGAACAGAAAAGCGAGAACGTTCTACCAACAACTACCTCTACCTCTTCTCTTTGAAGGATGATTTGCATATTCCACGGAAAGAGTACCCCGTATTATCCGAGTGACAACCATGACTGGGACCGGAACGAGCTTGGGTAAATATGCATCGAGTCTCGTGACGCTCGGCCCCCCACTCATGATCGATCGCCTGTTGTCGCGCGTCAGTCCCGAACATCGTAATTACGACCATAAATTTAGCGGTGCCCCGAATCGTCGGGTTTAAGGTTCCTGGTCTATAATTAGCGAACCTTATGCTCGTCTCCCGTGTGGATCCAGATCCGGACCGAGAGGATCGTGGAACTCGACGCTCGGGTTCGCTGCTCGCCAGACGAGATTCACGGATTCCAACAACGTATTCGCTCGTGGTAATCGATTAGGTCGTCCCGGGAACGTCGCCGATTTTTTTTTTTTTTTTTTTTGGGAACCATCAGTGCTAGATGCTAGACGTCCGTCGCTGATCCATAATGGAGCCCCTGCTTTTTAGCAAATGTGAAAACCAAATATGATATCACCTAATATAATAATAAATATTCACCTTTCTTTTATTAATACTCTAACAGACCCAGATTTGTTTAAGACCATAAAAATTGCTACTACGCTTACAAATAAAACACTCTTGCAGATGGCACCCGTGCTAATTTGTAGAGCTCGAATCTAACCATTGTTTCTCTGCTAACAACAATGACGAAATATTCGCTTTTAGTGTCCACTCGAAACGTAAAACAGATATAAAAGGAAATATTTAATGCACAAGCTGATGAGGATAATTATGGTGTTAATGGGCGAGATGCAGCACGTTTTAACAGCGATGCTTTTACATCTAATGTTCCAGCTGCGTATAAATAGGCGATCAAGCGATGAACTATAGATATCTGCTGACGTAATCTGATTTTCATGTAATAGTTCAAAGTAAATTACATCTTCGTGATCGCGTAACGCGATTCAAAAATACTGAAAGCTTGCAATCAGCCTCCGAGAAGCTTTCTTTAATCGAGACATCAATATTTTCAAGTACAATTCCGGGAGTAAAATGAGGAGGAACGTACACATACGTCCTCAACAAGTGGATGTTCAGGTACGAAGAGCGTGCACAAAGGTCCTTGAGAAGCGGTCGCAATATTACATTTTTGCCACGTTCTCGTTAGAAATTTAATATTGTAAAAATGTTTTTAAACATTTCGCTGCCACCGAAGTGAGTTACTTTGCCGTGATGAACAAAGTTTGCAGAGCGGAAACTGCAATCGTGGTTCGCGACGTGTTCGCTGCGTGCGCTCTGGACTAGAATATTTAAAAATAAATACACGCACTAATACTGTTCGTTAAAAGTGCCATGAAGCCTGATCCGCAAGTATTTAGCCTGCAGACGCGTCGAAACAAATTAAACTTGCCAGAAACTTTCTTTTCTCGGTAAGTACATTCAGCGACTCGAGAACGAAGCTGCAGCTTTATTAAATATTCAGTTCTACGGTTCAGTTCCATCAAGTTGTAGGTCGCTCTAATATTAGTCGAAACAAAGATAAAACGAATCGTTAGATCAGATCGCTCGTGATTCTTTATCCTTTCTTCTGTTTCGCGATCGATGGCCGCCGGAGCCCTAATATTCGGGAAAGGGCCGGCAGGCTCTCGCGGCACGAGATCGTTTGTTTTGGTTTTGGTTTAATTCCAAGATGAATTTTTTTTTTTATTTAGCATTTGAAACCCTTCTGGGTTTATTCTGCTTTACAGGAATAATAATATAAGTGGGTACAATTATATAGTATACAGAGATAGAACAAGAAGAGTACAATAATAATGCAATTTTTGAAAAAGGAATGAATACAAAGACAAGCTTCAATATTTGGCTTCGCTATAAGTGTGTCCACATTAAGAGGTAGTTGAAGGCCCATACTAAGTAGGGCCTTTGTCGGCTTGCGTCTTTGAGGATTATACAATTCGCATTGCCATATTATATGGTCAAGGGTTTCGCAGTCCCGATTGCATTTGCACTGGCTATCATTGACAATACCTACCCGCGCTAGTGAAGCAGCCAGGTTATAGTGATCGGAACGCATTCTGTTAACTCCAAGATGAATTAGTCTTCGTTAGCCACGGCGCCGGTTTCCGGAGTTAAGCAGCTAATATCTAAGGAGTCTCTATTTTGTTCGCAGCTGTCGGCCGTCTCAAGGCGTGCACCCTCAATTAACAACTTTCTAATGAATCCGCCGGCCATTCCGGGCAGAATTCGATTCGATAACTTCCGGGCGCCGGCTGATTAACAGAAGAACCGAAATTAGCTCCGGCCACGCGCCCGGGGGGTGTTAATTTCGCGGGTCGAACAATAGTTAGCTCCGTAGGCGATGATTTAGCTCTGTTTCAACGAGCAAATTGCCTCGGGCTCTCTCCATATTTTTCGCTCTCGTAGCCGTTCTTTTTTTTCTTCTTCTTCTCTTTTTCACCCAACGAGAGACCGAGCGTTCCCTGCTATTCACGCTCCGGGGAACGCGGATTCGCGTGCGCCCTGCAAATCGCGGCGCGATCTCTCTTTTTTCCCTTTCGTTGCAAATGGAAAAATCGTTCCGCGGCCGACGCGGAATGGGCTCGCTTAATCGTGGTCAACGGAGCACGAACAACGAGAACGGTCCCTCGAGGAGATGCTCCCGAGAATCTTCGGAAATTTACAATGCCCGATCGAAGGCTCGTCCGTTTAAAACAAGGAAGGAGCACGGAAATTTCCGATGCTCGAGAACCAGGCTCGGAATTTATTGATCTTCGACGATATCTCCTGCAATTACACCTGTGAAAATTTTCTTGCCCGACCGAACCGTTTTCTGTTGTCGTTAAAAGCACCTCGTTATTTTCTTGCAAGTTCAAAGTTGCATTTTCGAGCAATAGAAATGCAAAGATGAAGAAGAAGCTGTACCAAATAATTTTTTTTAAATCAAATCAGTTTTTCATTTTCTCACTTTTGGAATTTCTGTCGACAAATATTGGTGAGCTTTTAATTCCTTTGAACCATACCCAGTACGAATGAATTGGACGAATTGTTAAGACCTTTCAGACTGAATCATCGAGCGCATGAATCAATGCTTTTTGAAAAACATTAAATCGTTGCAGACAGTTGTATTTTCCGGCGAATTTTCACGGGAAGACCTCGTTTTCGCGCTGATGAATGCGTGCATCCTCTTATCCTCGTATCCGCGCGGATTAAGCCCGAAATGTCACGACCGTGGGCGCGTTTGAAAGACGTTGAAAGTACACGAGCTGCGAGCTGCCGTTCGCTGTATTGTTTTGCACGTGGAGGATACACCGATACTGCACCTCATTCGTCACTGAATAGTCGCGATCATCCTCGTCTATATCGAAATTTATTGTCTCCAAACGGCGGGATAACGCAATCCGAGTTCTGGCACCGGTGCGCGTCCATATACTACCGCCGATCAAAAGTGAACGATGACTCGGATTATTGTCGTTGAAAGCAGCATCAATACTCATACTGGAATTCCATTCGCAGTCGCTAAACAGCCACTGGAAAATTCAAGCTGCACTCGTTCATTTACTGAAGTCCCTGCCGCTGTAGATTACACTTCCATGAGACGTGCATTAAACGTCACATTTTTTTGTATTAACTTGCAAGCGACCCTCACCACCACTTAGCGATCCTGCATAATTAACGTTGCCGTCATTTCTGCCGCTATAATCCTCGCGTTTTTTTAAGTTAGCCTGGCCCTGAAAAATAGCGAAAATGTGTGTTGCCTGAAACGAGAGTATTCAAAGCAGAGTATTCCAGCAAACTTAATTTTTTTAGGATCCACGAGATAAATTTTCCAACTCGGTGATTAAAGAAATAATCTCACTACCAATCTTAAGATTTTAGGTTTCTTTTTGTTGTATTAACCTGTTTCATCAAATTTCTCAGTTTCTAAAACAATGTCTCGTCTCTTTAGTTCTTCAGAAAACATTAGAAAGCATCGAACGATCCGTTCTACTGTCTACAAAGTCGACAAAAATATCCACTTCTCGAGGAATTTAATTTAATGAAATTTCCCGTGGTATTCTGTGGGACTTCTGTGCCCCGGTATCGTGCTAAAGCGTAATCCAAACGAGTAGAGGACAAACATGCAACGAATCAGATGGAGACCATTGAATTCCTGCAACGAGAGGACTCCATTATCCTTCCAAGACACTCTCTTATTCAAGCTACGATCCGCTGCGAAATCCACGATCTCGTTGCCTTGATTATTTACCTGAAAGTCTCACTATCACCAGCAGGTTCGAGCTAGGATGATCGAGGATGCTCTGCGAAAGGACTTGGTTGAATTGATATCGTATGCATCGCGGTGAAAGCGGTATCTCGCGATTTCTGTAAACGACGACTTTTCTTCCCATTGCATTGAATCGCCAAGAGGACTGAAAAATCATTTTATTGTCAGACTATTGAAGTCGCATAACATAATTTTTTATCAAATTAATTTGGGAAACTGAGGGGGTTTGAGTGGAAAATTCTTAAAAAAAAATGTCTTATGTCACAATCTTTCCTGGGAAAAGAAGCAATTTTATACTTTTCGCGACCCAGTTTCGCCAGCTATTTTTGAGACAAGAATCATTTTCGAACACAGTAGCCTTCGAACTACTAATTTGAGTATCCCTCTCGGAATACATACGCTAGAATGATTTATGAGGGCCGCGCGGTCTATAGTGCTCGACAACCGGTAGAAGCATCAGCATACTTCAAGGTAACGCTGTTATACCCTCCTTTCGATTTATCAAAACTCGCGAGAAATAAATTTCATCTCCGGTTTCTCCGAATCGCCAGAAGAAATCCACAAACAAAGCAGAAAATTCGATAACATCGCGTTTTCTTTCGGCATACATTCTGAATTGAAATTCTACGCTCATGCGAACCTGCGAGGAAAGTTCACTGGGTTCTATCGCGACCTAATTCTTTCGAGTTACCGTCAGAATCGAATCAGTCTGGAAAACAGTAGCCGTTCAACTTCTAAGCGCAGATTCCCTCGCGCTATCTTCGCGGGCCCACAGTTCCTGGTGTGTCTGTAAACACTTTTGCAACGCCTCGTGCATAATTGAAATCCATTTGACGGAGACGGGACTCTGTACGGCGAAATATCGATCACAAACTTAAAAATTCAGTGTCCTCAAAATGGAGAATTTCCAATCTCCGCAGTTATGCTGATAAGTGGAAGAAATGTAGCAGAAAATCGTTATGAATCGGAAGATTGAAATCCTCGTAACGAATCGTAAAAATGACATCAGAAAGCGGTCTCTACTGAATATGATTTTTTTAAATCAGAATATCGCTGTTCGGTCCCCAGAGTTTGCTCCGAGTTGAATTGCCACACTCGCGAAATTCGGGTCGAAGTTCGCATTAGCTGCATGGAGTAGTCGCCTAACTTCCGAGGTCGATTGCCTCCGGGCTTGTAGCCTTATCTCCTCGCGAGTCCTCGGTAAACTCGTCCGAGCGTCCGCGTCGATTCGAGGGGATTCGGAGCGGTGACGACTCCGCATTAATTCGATGGTGACGCGGAAGGTCTTATTAGCGGGCGAGTTCCATCGAGCGGAGTTATATCCGTTGAATAAACATGCGGGGGGATTTGCATTAATCCGGGATCCAACGACGGCGAGGATTGGCGTTCGACGGGGGATACGCTAGGGGCGTGAGTGTGATAGTTTTTCATCGAATAATCGGCCGTTCGACCATCGTGAAATTCGTCTGAAGGAACTCGGGCAACGGGAAAGGGGAACGCGGATACGGTTTGCAAACAAAACATGAATGGTCCCAATAAATTCTGCAACAGGTGACGATATCAAAAAATACACCCCTTCCACAAATTTCTTCTCGATGTGGACGTGGCCGCGAACCACGTCACTCGTCGTGGAACGAGAAAAGTTGGCAAGCTCGCAATCGGTAGTGGGAAGGCCACGGGAAAATCTCGTTTCTCTCCCGAAGGTTAGGGTCAACCGGTCCGCGATCCCGTTGAATCAGCTTCTCGCGTGATTCCCGGAACGAAGCGCGGATAAATCGGGATCCCGGAGCTTTGTTCTGTTAATGAATGTAAACGCGGGATCGCCGAGCACGCAACAAAGGGTGGAAAGTGACTGGAGACCGATTATGCAAAACGCACTGTCTCTCCCCGATCGTTTTAAAGCCTCTTCGAAAGCGTTCGCACAGAGAAGTTCGTCGATTGCTAAAAGTTGGGGAGAGGAATGGCGGTGGAAAGCTACGCTCGAGAATCGTTTCTATGACAATTCGCTATCAGGACGATCGATTTTACGAGTAGACGACGAGCGGAGATAACGAAACGGGGACCCGCGACACACGGATTTCCCGTGGCAGCAAGAAGCAGGGCTCTTCGCGTCGGATTTCCTGCAGTTCGATTTTCACCCGGGGCAGAATCACGAAAATTGAAGGAACCGGATGATCCGGATCGTGTGCCATCCAGAACCGTCATGCTTATCTCGTGTAAATCCAACGCGGAAAGGGACAGAGGCGACGGGGAAAAAGGAGAACTGGGTTTGGCAGAGAGTACAAAGAGCTTGCACGGGATTCCGGTGCTGCGGAGGTCAACCGGAGAAGGAATTTTCGCGACCCCGCTAAAAGCCTGTACGAATCGGAACTTGAAAGCTGCGTTTCGAAAAAAGATGACCGGAAGAGACTGATCGATTGTTTCGATATCCATAGAGACTCGGATAATCCCGTTAGCTGATTGCGAGAAATGTGAAATGAGAAAATTCGAGGTAAATTGTGTACAACGGAGGCACGAATCCCATTGAAAGAATAATCAATATTGTACATCCTAATTTGTCATAAATTGTTCCAGTTGCTAGATTGCTAACCAAAGTGTTCACCTTTGTGCCAATAACCGGGCACCTGGATAGCCACTTTCGATTTCTTTTTAACATTTCTTTAATAGTTTTGTTGACAAATAGCAGGATTATTGTAGATTTTAAGGATCATTAATCTAAGATTTTAAGGATTTTAAGGATTGGGTGATCACTAGGCTGCGGATCTTTATGTATTTATGGCTCATAAGAAATTTCCAAAAGGTGCTAGAACATAAAATTCGATAGAGTTTAGCACGATTTTTATTCGTTTTGGATCTTCAGAGGCTGTTCCCATGAAAAGTTGGATTTCATTTCATTCCATTTCCTGGAAATGTATCTGCAAAAATTGATCACAGATTCATTTACGATTGGGGCATAAATATTGTGCCTTGGAACTACCAAATGCGACATCGATGAATATCACGGAAAATTTTGGTTATTCGCATGAAGGTTAAAAGAGAGTCGAATAAAAAGTGGACAAAAGCCTTTTTCTAGAAGAGTGGAGAAACCACCCCCAAGTTAGGTGTACGGTGTCTTCGAGACTGAAGCTAAGGGATTCGAGAGTGAAAAACGAAGCAGGGAGAGTCAGGAGAAAGCAAGAGTATCCGGTGGACTCGCCTCGGGCCGAGTCGAGTACACGGGAAAACACGATCGAGCATAGAAAAGGATGGATCCGCCCTGACGCGGTTTAGTCCTCGAGTTACCGGTGCCGCACCCTCTCGGGCCTGACATGCGCCATGACCCGCATATAGGTATCCATAGGTGGGTTTCCAGCGTCTCTCCTTCTCTCTTTCTCTCCCCTTCCCCCGCACTCTCTCTCTCCCTCAGTCGACAGCGTGGCGAACGCGCGTGGACGCGGACACACGCATGGGAAGATATGAGGGGATGCTTCACCCCCTCTTATTAGCTGTGAGGTCGACACAATGAACGGAGAGGGCCAATCCATTGTGCGTCGCTGGCACACACTCGTCAGCTGAGCCACGATATGTCCAGTTTGGAATTCGCTGATGAAACATAGCTCCGCGCTAGTGAACGCGACAGGTATATTAAATTTCGCGACCGAAGACGTTACGCCAACGTGACGCCGGATTTTTGATCGCTGATCCTCGTCCCGGCCCCCGATCAACGCGTGATCTATCTCTTGGATTAGACATTTTTTTTTTAATACACAGTAGAATCCCTGTCACTGAAAATTTTTTGAATCCGAAAACTACAGCTACATTTCGTTAGTCTTCGAGAAAAATGAAAAGCCTCGTTAAAATCCTTCATAAACACATAAAATCGGTAATCAAGTCATCAACGAACTCAAAATTCAATCAACCTGCTGGAGAAGAACCGCCACCTAAATTAAAGTAAATACAATCTGATTTAAACTAAAAGGGCACCTCGGGCCGTCGCGTCGGCGGACATCACTTTCATCCAAACTTTATGTCGCGCGTGTCAATTACGTCGTATTGAATATTTTTCCATGTAAACGCTGTAACTGTAATTCCAGAGCAAAAAGCAAACACATCGGCGCCGATCGCTTCGTGACGCGTTCAATCTGCAAACCGGATTACACGAACGGGAAATATTTAGTTTTTTATCGTCGCGTTCCCCCTCGGTCGATTCTTCGAAAAACTACCCCGTTTACACGACGGATCTCCAAGGGATGAAATCGTGTTCCGGTACTTTTTTAATGCGAGTTGGACACTGCTCGATTTCAGGAGGGCGGGAAATTTATGGGGGCTCGAGCTCCCGTACTTTTCCGCTAAATTTCGCGACGAAGGGATTACGAGACGCGACACGCACGCTCCGCTATCTCGAGACTGCCGAAGGGCGCGCCCTTTTGTAATGTAAATCTCGCGGATCGATTTTTCGGCTCGGTTCGATTCGAATTCGAATTCGAGCGGCGTAGGCGCCTCGTCGGAATGCGCGGCGTATTTATGTAGATAGATGAACATATCGTCGATAGTGTCGTCGACATAGTGATTCACTCGGGCGAATGAGGGTTTGCGCGGCTTTCGTGTACGACTCCGTCGGAGTCGGTGTCTAGGGAAGGATTGAATGAGAGTAAGTGCGGAAAGGGACAAAGGGCGCGCGGATAAAGCGAGCCCGAGACTGAATGCACGGGAAATCAGGGGAAAAAAAGATGACAGAGGGCTCTCCGGCAAGGAGAGCACAAAAAGGATCACGGGACAAAGTGGTATGGAGATGGGGCACGGAGCCGGGACCAGCCGTTTCGGAACAATATGGGAAAGGTGAAGATGAATGGGCGAACTCTGATCGACTCGTTTCACGGTGGTCGCTGACAGTCGGTATGATCTCACTATCGCGCGTGCACAGTCATTCCCGGATGGTCCCGCGACAATGCGGATCTTCCAGGAACGATTCCCATTTGTCCGGGAAACCACCACAATAAAGGAGCCTCCGCCCGCATACTTAGAACGGAAAACTTTTTCAGTTGGCTCTTAGAAAGCGGTTCCCGAAGCTCCCGTTTGGGAACCGGGTCTGTTCATCTGCCGCGGAAATTGCTAACCCTTTGTACTCGGAGCTGTTTCAACTCTGGAACACGGAACAATGTTACTATCGATTAGTTGGAAAAATGTACCACGTTGCTAATGACCTCTGCCGTTCAAACAACGTTAAATATACAGTGATTTCTCTGTATATGTCGCCAACGCCTCGACGATAAACGTCGCGGAATTATCCCCACTACCGCGAAGTACACCCCGAAGATCGAGAGGCACAGGTATGTCTCCTGTACGATACACGACGCTGGCAAGATCTGTGTTGCTGACATATATCGAGAAGTCACTGTGTAAAAAGTTACTCAATGCTGAACTAAATTTTTATTAGTTTCTACTATTACATATAGTATTACCTTAGATTCAACCGACATTCGAAGCCTGTTGGGATGCTGAAAGCGTCGTCGACGTTTTCAAAAAGAAATTTTATCATTTACATTTTATCTTTATGATCACAAAATCCTTTGTCCCGGATGAAAAATCGAGTCTGTTCTACCGTATTTACAATGTTCCCGTGTGCCAGCGTTGCCTCACGAGACCTTTGATGTGCGTCGTAAATCGTGTACAATTCCATTGTACGAAGACCAGCATCGCACGTTTTCAAAAAGCTCCAGAGTTTCCGCGGCACCGAATTGAAGCCGAAAAAATTAAACAATGGCTCGCGGATATTGCAGCGGCGCGGCGGCGCAGCGGCGGAGATAATAGAGCGGTAGAAACGACAAATACAGTCGGCAAGAAAACCGTGAAGGTATTCCGGTGGCATTTTCGCCCGGGAAACGTTCCGAAACCGGTGAAACCCGTGGCACTGCCGTTCGCGGGCAAGGGAATCGAGTTTATTGCCGGCCGAATGAGGTAAATTGGCCAGGTGGCGGGAGGGGTAAGCAGCTCGTTAACCGGGGAGCCGGTACACGCGGACCGGAACAAAAGAAGAAACGGTTCAACTCGGGAATTTGCGGTCGACCGCGTTATGAAACGGTTTGTTTAGCACGCGTAATTTGCGCTGCGCCGCGCGAACTTGTTGCTCCCGCCGCCGACCAAATTAACTTTCCGCGTTCGGCATTGTTGCCCGGCCGTCTTCAGCCTTTTCCCCGATACCGAGATAAGACCGCAAACCACTGCCCGAAGGTAGCTAACCGGACGAACTACCCCGTCACCTCCGCCGTTTAATCCTTTACCGAAGGCACCGTGATCCTTGATGCATAGTGCGCCGGCACCATCGGCAAGTTATAATTGAACTGCGGAACTTCCGGCGTTCACGGTGATTAAACGGTTTTTTGATACTGCCGGATAGCGGATGGAGCGAAATTTCATGGCAGACTTCGGTGTAGCTTCTTAAAAGCGCAGGAGAATTTACGTACATTCTACGTCTACATTTAGTTTAATCTCTCGCTCACAACATTACATAGAAGTTTAGATTATGGTGGAAGTAAAAGCGTTAATGGGTGGATGATGAAAATGTGATGTGACTTATTAAAGCGACAAAAGAAAGAAAGATCGTGTCCGACTGCTGTTACCTGTAAAATTAGGCGAGGAAATTTTTATTGTTCACAGGGACCCGTGCTAATTATCGTTCCCGCGGAAAATGCGTACAGCCAGCCGCCATGAATTCGCCAGGCCAGCAGCGAGCGTGTTAGCGTTGGTCCAGAAGACCGTCATTGTCCATTTTCGCTAATATCTCGGAAGTTTCAGCGACGCGAATCACGCGAGTTGCAGGAGACTGCGCCGAGGGGATTGTTCGCGGAACGCAAACCGCGTCCAGTTTCGTACGTGGGAATTGTACGAAAATGAACGTAGTTTCGCCTAGTTGGCCACCGGCTTCGCCGCAAACCCTTAGCGCCGGGCGATTTGTTTGCCGATTAAGTTCCGTCGATGAATTTCGCTAGTTTCGTGCCGTGCCGGCGGCTTTACGTTTCGCGGGTTTATGCGATCGCCGTGAAATTCGCAGGCCGGCCTAACCGCCGCTCGGCGCAGCTCGAATTTCACCCCGGGGGGCGGTCGTGCGACGGGAAACCGTTTCAGCGCGACAAATTCATGCCACACGAGTCCCGGAGAATTTTCTTGGTGTCCCTCGGCCCCCGTACAGAGAAATTATAGGCAGTCGTGGCCGCTAATCGATTTACGATCGAGGAAGAATTTAATGGCCGCAGTATCTTCAATTCGTTGTCGCAGCCGCAACGCTGTCCCCGACCGCGGCGCCATGTTTCGTCTGGACAGTAAATTCTCTCCGCTGTTATATTGTACGTGCCCCGGGACAAACCGCACCGAAAACTTTCGCGCACCAAAGAACCTGTTGGCTGGTTTTTGCGGATAGAAATTTAGCTATTTTTCAGCGGCTCTTCTCCCTCGTAGAGATCGATATTTTTGATCGCGCGGGGGTGGAAGATAGAATTTTCAATCAAATTGATTTTTTAGATATCAAGTTTTTTTCACCCTTTGCACTAGAAGCCATTTTAACTCCAAACGAAACATTTCTTCCGACCTAGAATATTTCCCTTCTATATATATTTGTTCATGCTATACTGAAAAGTTTAGTAATTAATTAAATACAAACAAATTTAATAATGTCAGAAATATTTTTAATAATGACACAGCAACTTTTAGTGGCGCCTTGCAGTCGCCATTCGAGTGCTAAGGGTTGATGTACGCGAACATATTTAGAAACGACGCCCTCAAACGAGGACGCCTACCAAAACCTTGATGAACAATGTCCCGCAGAATTACGATTCTTTTCACGTACCCCAGAAATAATTGTACACAAAAGGTTAATTAAAATGTTGCTGCAAGTGACGCCCACGGTCGAATATGTTTTCAGATTTATTTTAACAGTACCGCTTAATGGAAAATGCTGGAAATGGTAAAATATCTGTTCTTCGGAAAGCGTGAATTAAAATTTGCTATAAACTGTACAGATATATTTTCTAAGTTTCATTGAAAGTACCACTGTGATATGCTCTAACGATTATAGAGAATATTTGTGTTCATCGTACGACGATAATGATAATTTAAGATGCAGAATTGATGAACATCTCGCTCGATTACGGCGTCTATAGTAAGTATATTTGGCTGATAAACCTGTGGTCGATTAACTTCGAACAGATGTTAACAGAGTGAGAAGAGGATGCTTGCGGTATTTCCAGTTGGCCGACCTCCGACCTTATGATTTCTTTCGCAACTGTGCTCCGTCGATGCCACTTCGATGTTAATAATTTGCTACGAGAAATGGGAATCCTATGTTCGTCGTACATCCTCGTTTAATCCGGAGATTAAAAATCGATAATTGGGGGACGGTATTTCATTTCGATTAATAAGGCCGCGACTCGAACGGTATTCGTGGGAGCCTGAGATATTCAAGACCGGGCTGATACAATATTGAAACCATGCGATTGGATCGAAGCGCTACTAAAAATCTCGATAATTCAATTTTCAACAAATGATAAGTGATTACCAGGTAAACAACCTCGGAAAAAGAAGTGTAATTTCGAACCAGTTGTACTTCCTCGAATCAGTCGAAGCAAAATCGTCCTGCAGCGGCACGAGGAAATTATTCCGAAAGAACATGGCTGCTCTCTCGAGAGAATCACGTCGATAATATTCCGGCAACATCGCCATTGTGTTGGCTGTTGCACCGCCGTTGCCGTAAAATTATTCCAACGCGGCGGCGGCGACGGCAGCGAAACGGTGGCAGAGTTATTCTAACGAACCTTCGTGGCAGCGAAGTGCGTGGCAAGTATTCCGATCGCGAGCCCGTATTTAAAACACCGACATACGAAGCCGCGGCTCCGCGAATTTCTATGTAAATCAACGGCATTACGAGGACACAAGGGGAAAGTGCGATAGGGAGATCTCTCGATGCCACCCGCATAACCGACTGATGTATTCAAAAGTCGGCCGAGCAGAAGCTGAAGGGAGCCAGTGGCTCTCAAAGACTGCCAACAGCGAATCGATGTTAGCACTAGATCCACCGGTGATTATTTTGCAATTCTTTCGTCCGGGGTCCGTGACTAAGGATTTCTTAACAGATCCTCCGGGAGATTAGCTTCACGCGTGTCCCAATTTCCTGAATAGCGCACGAGTGTTACGATGGAAATTTTTCGAAATTCTTCGAATTCCTTGATACGCCAGAACTGCTGAAGCATTATGTCTAAAAGTAAAATATAAATTTGCAACAACACAAGTTTCTGAACTGAATAAGGCAAATGTTGACTCAAAGAATTTGAGTATGACTCGTTCGTGTTCGCATCCATGGGAAAAATGTCTACAAACATTGTTTCTATCAACCTCGATTGATCCGCGCGCCGTGCCGGACAAATGTTTTTTCGAATTGACATTTATGTATAAAATTCATTGGCGCGACGCAATACAAACGCTGCAGTGAAAAAAAAAAGAGAACGGAGAACAAGCTTTTTGTTCGAGTGAATACAATGCGATAAAGGACCTTCCTCAAAAAACGACACTGTCCAGGTCAACCACAGCGCGAGCTTAATAGCCTGCACACTCGGTTTTGCTCTATTTTCGTTTTACGAGTGGTCCGCCGTTGCGACGGCCAAACGGAGAATAAGGGAGAGACAGAGGTAGAAAGATCAACGGAATATATCGGCGCGGCCATCTCGTTCGCGCGGATATTTTTCCGCGCGAGCAAGACCCCCGCTCGAATCCGCGGGGAAGCTTTTCAATGGAGCCGACGATCGATTCCCGTTTCGTTCATGTTTCGCACGCTCGGATCGTGCTTCACGTTTCTCGTTGCAAAACGTTATCCCGTTCGCATAGTTCCGAACGGTATTTCGGGCGTAATTTTGCAACATGTTTTTACCTCGAACGCGACCCAAACTTCGGCGTGGATTGCTTTCAATAGAGCGCTTCAACGCCTCGGATGTACCGTAATTCCAGGCTGAAGACGCCAAACTTCTCTAACTCGCAATTTCTGTGCACGTCCCACCGCAATCTGCCGTAGCGAGCAGGAACGTTAATTATGGCAATGTCACGTCGAATCAATCATTTTTCCACTCGACGGCCCGCTCAAATTTTTGCTCAAATTAATCCGCAACTTCCGGAGTGGATTCTCGTGTGCTTCTTCCTTCCGTACGGGCATAGTTCCGTACTATTTTTTCATGAGCATTCAGGCGAATTAATAGCTCGTATTGAAACGAATAGTTGACATTTTATTCGCGCTAATCGCGGACCGATCGTTATCAGCAAACTACGGATCTTTGTGCAACATACAAATTCTTTGGATTAGTTTCAGATAGTCGGAACCAAATAGAAGTTTTATTAATTCGTTCAATCGTTTTACTGTTTCTGTTTTTGTAATTATTAGTTTGATTAAATTCCGTTCAGCTTCGTGGTGCTGACATTTGATTCCTACAGCATTTTGTAACTCTTTGAGGACTGCATTTTAAAAATATGACACTTGTTTGTTGATATATCACTGGCGAAGAATTTGCAGGAGCTGACAGGAAGTTCACAAACGAAGCAATCGTTTCGACGAACCTTTGTAAAAAGACCCGATACAAGAATGATCGATTTGGCATAAAATGGCCCTCGAGTAAGGGACAATTTCGTAGCCGGAATTTCTCGGGGGCCATCAACGTCTTCTCCGAGTAATCCAGACGCCGCGCCGGGACGGATGGCGTCCTTCCGCAAAAATGTTGCTCGGTGGATTCATTTGTCGTCGGACGACGGCGGCCATTAAGCTCGTGCAAATTGGAGCATTAAATTATTCCCGGCGACTACTTGGGAACACTCGACCGAAAGTACGCTCTCTCTCTCTCTCTGTATCCCTCTCTCTTTGTCTCTCTTTTACGAACCGTTTCGAAAGAAATTCATCTTCGAACCAACTATAGTCGTACGACTGGAACGAGGTCTTCCTTGTATCGCGCTATGGAGAACGCCAGCCGGCTGCGATAAGACCGAACGATTAATTATTCCCCTCGCAAAGACCTTCCGTTACGAAAACGCTCCCACCTGTCGGAAGTTACGCGAACTTTCTTCCCCGTTGTTCGCCGATTTCTCAAACGATGCGCGAAACTATGATCGTTGGCTCTCGACCGTAGCCTCCCCTGACAAATTGTGTCGCCGAGGATTATTTATTGGCAACCCGGGAACTCGCTCGCGAGGATCGATGTTGCTTATATATCACAGAAATCGCTGGGAGCTTGAGAAAAAACGCGAATCTTGCGATACTAATAGCGTATTTTGTTGGATGCATTTGGTGGAGTATTTTATGCGTTTTTCTGTTTCAAACGAATGAGGATTACGGTTGGATGTCGTGCTATAGTCTTCTGTTTTTACTAAAATATAAAATACTATAAATGCTATAAGCCCCTACGAATCTGACCCAGTGCAATCAGTTTTGAAATGCTCTTCGGAATCAACGAACAGAAGTCTCCGAAAGACTTTGCATGAAGATTTGCGGTGATAAAAATGTTATATATAAAATATATATTTGAGGATATCGGTGGTTCGGAGAACATTCGTTAGCGAAACGACGTTACGAGATCGCGAGAGCGTCCGCGCGGTTCAATTTCCTTTCGGTTTCGTTTCTCCTTTTCCTCTATCGGTTTCCAGATTACCGAAACTACCCGCACCCCGGGGCGACCCGCCGCGCCGGTCGTCGGGTGAAACGCTTATTTACCCGGCGTCGCGGCGATTCTTTCATTTATCCCTCTATTCATTTTCACGATTCATGCCGGTAATTGGCGAGGATCGCACCACCGCACCGCGGAGGCCTGCATGCAATAAGAGGATTACCCGTCCGGCCCCCTTCCGTCGGCCGTATAATGGCAATTTTGAATTTTCTCACCGGCGGCGAATCGTTGCTATCCATTCTCATCGCCGCATGACGCGGAAAACGAATTACTTCGGCCGGGTCAATCTGCGCAGGGAGGGGGGGGGGGGGGGGCTTTAACGAAGGAAAATGTGGAAAAATTACGGTCGGCGCGGGACTTCACGAGGAGATTCAAAGGGCGGGAAATAAATGGCCGCGGGGCAAAATGAGAATAAAGACTCGCGGTGCGGTCGGCGAGCACACCGTCGTCGCGTCGTCTTCTTTCTTCAACGAGGAACGATCGGGTTCTGTTCTCCTCCTTTCTTTGCTATTTTCTTTTTTTCTTTTTTGGTTGCGGAGCCGGCTTTGATCGTGGTCCAAACGACAACGTTCGATCGGGCGGACTGGCTCGTCGAGAAACGCCCGCAGGACCACGCAAAAATACCTCTTCAAAAGCGCCAAAGACAAACGCAGCGTGGTCGACAAAGGGTGTTTGATCGAACACGACCGCCCTTCGTAATAATTATTCCGGCAGCGACGCGGGAAATGTGTTCGTCAAGCAGACGTGGTTTTTAAATTTTCAGCGATCACGTCGTTGTTAATCGAGCTCAAAGTATATCCAATTAATTTAATCGTATGCACAACAAATGATTTTTCACTCTTATCATAAGGCTTTAATTCGCTTCTCTCCGAGCTAGTTTCTGCAGCAATCACGACTTCCACTGGGGCTCTCTTTCATTGCCGCGTTTCGTTCCGAATCGTCCAGGTGTTTCTCCTCGGCGACGCGACGTTCCTCTCCGTTTGCGCGTCGGTGAAAAAAAAAAGACAGGATCCCAGGAAGCGCAAAGAGCAAACCGTCGATCATCGTCGCGGGAAGGTCGGACGTAGAAACAAACAGAAACGGCTAGATGGGAGCAGGCTGCGCGACGTTATCCGTCGACGGGTTCTTTTTTCGTGTTGGCCTCTGCGGCGGAGACAGAACGGCGCGGCGAGCGGTTCCGGTCGGAAAAGCGTCAATTAATAAAAGCCGCGCAGTCGGATAAACGACTGGCAAAAGCTCCGGGGGCGTAGCATGATCGATACGGTCCACGGCGCCGTTTCCAGCCGACCGAGCAATTTTTTCGCGTTCGAATTCACTCGAATCCAGTGTCAACACTGGAGCCTCTCTTCGCCGAGAAATTCCGCCTCGTCCTCGGCTCGCGGATCCTCCGGCTACGCTCGAGACGGCCGTTCGTATAACGACCGCACGGAATCCGAAGATACAAGGCTGGATACGAGGAGACGTCCTCCTCTTCCCTCATACAGCCTCTCCGCGCCCATTCTTATTCACTGGCGCATATAAAATCTCTGATAGGATCTCGCAAATGTCTATCTTGAAGAATCCTCGAGATCGGATTCCGCTCCGATGCGTGCACACATTCCGCCTTGGATTTCCCGCGATCCTACGGCACAGAAATGCCGGGGCTGAAGCGCACCACCCACGATCGTTCCCTCGGCTGGCAGCTAGACTTATATAAATACCGGAAACAGCTTCGTTCACTTCGCGTTCGAACGGGATACAACGAAAAAATCGCGCCTGTGTCGGCCGAGAGAAACGGGGACGCTCTTCTACCGTTTTAGACCGTAAACGTATTTAACAAAGTGCTAAATAATATTGAAACTCATCGATGTACTCTTGCGAAATTGAAACGCAAAGTACAGCTAAGTAGGTCGTTGATCGTTTTTCAAATCTCATCGGAGATCTCATCGGAGAGCTTCTTAAGATAGAAGTATGTATCTTCTGAAGTTGCTTTTCCGTTTCATATCGATTCTACGGCTTCGTGCGATTACCATTTCTTCGATCGACGCTTTACAGTGTTATTTCCATCTCTATCTAAAAACCGTCGCATCTGTTATCCTCTTTGTAGCTTTCTAATTCGGACTATACAAAATGCTTGGTCTCTGAAGATACTGACTTGTATTGATACGCGTGCTTTCATCTTTCACTTTTCAATTTTTATTCCTACGTGTTCAGGAATGCGTGTGTACCTTTTGAAATAGAATTCTTCCTGCAAATACGACATCGAACGTCTGCAACTATGCTATTCACATCCTGTAAGGTGCACAGCGTTCCTTCTCGCAAACACGTCTCCTGTATTGTCAGTACTTGACAGAATCAATATCACGCGTTTCCGAGAAAAATGAATAGGCAATACATGCAAACACATGGCCAGAAAACAATTGCACAAAAATGCGGAAGATCATAACCATTTACAAGTCATTAATAATCGACGAAGGATCGAAGTATGCTGAAACGTTTGCATACGTGTAATACATTCCGTAGCTCTGTTATTAAGCATGGAAATGCAAGTTCGCGAAATTGATTTTCTCCGTAGATCCAGCGCAAGACACAACAGGAATAACAATCTCAGGATCTCAATGAGCTGTACTCTTGCTGCATACTTAGCAGCGCGGCTCCGCGGGCAAATTGGAGTTTCCGAAATCGCTTCTCCGGCTCGGCGAACAGCGGCGCCGAAATTTCAGCGCGGAAATTAATTATGGCCGATTTGCAAATAGCGGGGCGCAGCGCTAATGCGAAGTAGTTGCGGTCGTGGCGTGTACAGACGAGATTCTATTAAACTGGAAACATCTGCGGCCGCGAGCGATCTCGCACGGCCTCGGCGAGAAACAATTCGCAACGTTTGGCATCGATCTGTCAACTGTCTGTCGGCTCGTTTTTACCTACTGCTCGCACCAATTGTTTCGACCCATTGTTTCAACGCGGACGAGTCGCAGGAGTGACTCGGAGGAGCCCGGCTCCGGTACAGAAAAATAATTAGTTTGGTCTAGCGAGCGTTACTTGCAAATCCATACAAGATCCTACTGATAATTTAATCCTGGTAAATATAACGAAGTTGAAAATAAAGCGTTAGCAATATCCGAGATCAAAAGTATTTAAAGTATTTTAGAAATTATGCACGAGATTCTATTTATGAAAGCGTTCGGAACTTTCATTTTAAACGAAGTATAGAATAGAATGGGAATGAATGAATGATCGTGCTGCAGAATTGTGTAATAGCGTCGACGATCATGATATAGTTCGCGATGGGAAAAATCGCGTAACGGGCACTTGCAAATCCAATGCGATAAATTCGGTTTCACGTGGATATTTAAATGAAATGAATGGACTGTAAATTTTTAAGCGAGCTGAGAACTTTGCACGGTGTTTTATTGGATTGATAAACTACGAGAAAGTTTATTTCCTGCGCTGGGGGTTTTATTACAGTTAGGACCTATAAACGTATAAATTTATGCAAAGTCAGAATTTTATACAGTATTCCAGCCGAATGAAAGTGAGATAAAATTTTATATCCTGCGGTGGTACCTAGACTCCAAGTCATTCGTGAGCCGTCGCGGCAGCGGTGAGGATAAGCTCGTGCGACGGTCAATATGTTTTAGTGAAATGTCGGTGTGGGTCAGAAACGACTCCGGCATAGGCCTAGAACTCGCACGAGTCCGAGGGTTAAGCGTATAAAGTTCGCAAAAGTTTTTAAGAAGCAGTCAAACACAACGCTCAATAAAATTGAATACACTCAGAGATTTCATGTCAGCCGAACAACCAGAGAAAGTTACGTTCGATTGGAAAATTGAAATTGCTTCACGAAAATTGTGATCAAATTTATTTCAACCTTTACTTTCGTAAAAATACCTACTCAACACTAGGTTTACGGGACCTGTCAAAATGACGGGTTCCGATATTTTTAATTTGCAATTATTAAGATTCTAAAGACACATCCATGAGGAATTATCCAACAAATTTATTAAAAAGAAATGGCTGAAAATTTGGGCAGCAGATTCTTGTTATTTTTATAAAGTAATGTAAAATAGTCCAATAGTCGAATACTTTCGGATGTGGAAATTATTCTTTACATTTCGATGGGATTATAAGAGATGTTGTAAGACATAAGAAGCAGCAAAATGAGGAGTGTTTCGTTTCGAGGAACTGGTGTCAAAGCAGATTCGGCGAACGCGTGGCCAGATCCGAACAAATACAGAATTAAGTAACCGGGGATCAGGTTCCGGCGTGAGTGCAAAGTGGATTCGATCGCATTGTGGTCAGCCGCGTGTGAGCTCGGAACGAGGCAGAGCCTAAAACGATGTCGAATTCGATTATACGAGTGATCCGCGTTTGCTGCGCGGACAATCGAGGTCGAATACGAATTCGATTCGAAGTAGTTTCGGCGCGCTAGCGGATTTACATTATAATACGCCGGGTCGGGTACAAAGTGGTTCATCCAGGTAACAAGTCGGACGCGAGAAAAGTTCGGCCATTCAGAAATTCGTACACGATTGTCATTCGCTTCTCATTCTGTTTCGAGCCAACTTTACTCTCAATTGCATTGAACAAAAAAAAAAAAAACAACAAATATCTAGAAATAAATTGTTCTTATTGGACTTGGAGGTATAATTCTTTCAAGTGTGAGTTGAAATGAGTTTATTCAGCTGCAAATATAAATATGTTCCAATATGAAGAATTTAATTGTGGCTCATTGCTAAACTGCGGATCTTTATGATCAATAAAAATGTGCTTCCTATTACAGGATACAGGAGCTACGTAAACGTTCGTTTCAACAAGCAGAAAATAGTAAAATAGGTATTTCATAATTCTTCAAATGTGTTGGCTATATTGCATTTGATCTGTTCACTTTTATTAATTATTTTTGTGGACTTTTGAGTAGACAGAAATGCTAAACAGAGCCGAATTTTGTTTATATCGTAGACTATAAAATGGAGCAATATAAATCCAATAAAATCGATCCAATAAAATCCAATAAAGACGATTAAAAATCAGATAACCTTTATTTTCGGTCGTTCCACGACGCCGCAGAGGTTCATAAAAATCGGAAGGGGTCGGTTGGGTAACGCAGCACCGGCAACTCTCCGGAAATAGCCCCGATTTACCTAACAACCGTCCGCGTGGCGTCTCCCATATTGTTTGCCCTGTCGGCTCTTACGTTGCAGCGTTGCGCAACGCCGACTCGAGAATGTAATCAACCAGAATGATTCCTGGGTTACACGTGGTTAGAGTCATCGTATACTATACGCCGTCGAGCGTTGATTCGATTGTTTGAAGAATGTCTGAATCCGGGACGCCCACGCCTCGAACATGGTCCGCAGTCGTTTCTCTTTATACCTGTCCGTTCCTATGGCATTACCTTTCGCGGAGACCGTAAAGCCATCTCCTTTGTACGCGTCCGTTTATCATTTTATGCAACTTTTATCTGTCCCGTACGAGCACGCGTTCCGACCGTAACTCATTTGGCCGGTTACGATCCGCGAGGAGATGAGCCGCTTTGATATCCGGCCGACTGAGCATTCAGAAGCGCGCCGAAGAGACCGTAAACGGTCGCGGAATTTTCCGAAAGCACTTTTCTCCGTTTGGTTCCATAATACTTAAACTGAGCGTCAACCTGTATCATTGTTTCATCCGCTCCGTCGCGCTAGGAATTGTCCAGAATTCCGGGGAAATTTACCAAAATACTTTTAACTAATTCAGGACTACAGAATCGAACTATTTTAATCAGGAAAAACTTCCATCTCACTTGTCGCAAAGAGGAGTTGCACCTATGAAATATTTTCTAGTCACGTCGAGAGATCGATATGAACATAATTCCCAAAGGAAAAGAATGAAGCGAGGAAAATTTGTTCAAGAACTATAAAATTCTCTGGAATATAGAGAATTCGACCTACATTTTCGTCTTTCCGGGAACCCTAGACAATTTTTGAAGATCCAGGGGAGACAATTGCGCAACGTCCCTCGCGAGGAGCATCGCCGGTCCATATGAAAGAGAATCCATTCGTCCTTCGAGCAGCTGGTCGAAAAAGGATCTGCCGACACACGGAAACGTTAGCCCAAAAGAATTCGCTTCACGAGCGATTGCATTTTACCGCCGCGAATCGTTATCGAGACGTTCGACGAGCGATCCTCCCTTCGATCGTGCTTCTTCTTCCTCCTCCTACACCGGTTTGGTTCTCGCCGAAATTTTTCACGAGGAAAACGGTTCGAATCCCCCTACCGTCGACGGATCTGCGAGCCGGCGCAATTTCCTGGACGTATATACCGGCGTCGATCGTTCGCGAAAGGAAACGCATAAAGAATAGCGACGCGAATATTGAAGCCGGGCTGGTTTTATGTCATTTTTAGAGCCCCGCGTTGGACGTGGGACTGGGAAATTGGTCGGATAAATGTCATCCCGCGTCGCGACCGTCCGCGCCCATGATCCTGTGAACGCCGCTTTCATTATTCTCGACGCTCATCAGCTGCGCCGCATTTATCTAAAATTCTTCCACGAAGAAAAGACCGGCACGCTTGCAGCATTTTTTTTAAACATAATCTTTCAATTTTAATACATTTTTCTACAGATTTTCTTGTACAAAATTAAATTGTGGAAGTTTATTTCCTAAATACAGTGTTTACTCGATATTTGTCCAAAACGCAGTTCTGGTCAGGGACATATATCGGCCAGGAGATACGTAGAAAAGCACAGCGAAGCTCTAGAGGCTCATGGCCCCACAGGGAGTATACCCCGCAGCAGTGGGGATAGTTCTGAGACTTTTATCGGTTAGGCATTTGGGACATATATATAAACACTGTGTTTTGGGAATCGTCTCTTTTAACACTAAACCTACCACGGTCAAACTGACGGGTTTTATATTTGACAATTATTGAAACTATAAAAATTCACATATGGAAGATAGTGGAATAAATTTCGTTGTCCAAGCATCTATTATATTGAAAATTATGGACAATCTCAATAAAAGGGTTCCCATTTCCATAAGGCAGTATTTACCAGATACTGTTAATGCTTGGTAGGTTTAGTGTTAAGTTTGGAATATGTTTCTCGCGAAAAAAGGAGGCCCACTCGGATATTTTCCATTGAGATTTTATTATAAAAGGTTCGAAGAATAATTCTATTTTACAGAAACGGGAAATTAAACTTGCAGGTCAGATTATTTCTCGGACACACCTCTCGCGTTCAAAATTCCCGCACCGTCTTGTCTCGATCGAACTTCCTGCGACTTCAACCTCGGTACATTAATTTATAAAAATTAGTATCCGCTCGCATAGTATCTCGCATGCATTTCCAAAAGTGCCTCTCGAGAGGCGATCTTCCCGTTACACCTAATACAAGCATCAGCCGAGTCGAGTTAGCCGTCAGACATTGAAAGTTACACGGAGCTTTCGAAAAACTGGGTCAGAATGCACGAAAGCGGCGTCGTGCAAGAGTTAATAAAACACTTGAGAGTTTCCGGAGTGTAAAGTATGAAACTCAAAAGGATATTCAACCTTAACGACACTTGATACTTCTATCCGCTAATGTAACACTGAAGTTGCCAGGCGGAAGAAGAAGGAGCAGGAAGCTCGGGGGTCGCTGAGCAATACAAGAACGTGAATAATACAGAAGTTTTCGATTGCTCGAGCATCTCATCCGTGAAACCACCGCGACACTGTTGGAATGCAAAGTAAACGTCTGATATTCGAGGAGCATGTGCGAAACGGATACGACTCGCAACGGAGCGGCGCTATTTGCGAATTACGCTGCACCACGGACGCATGAAGATCGATGGGGCACTTCGGAGTTTGGCGACGCTGTTCTCGCATTTTTTATAATCGCATAAACTGACGTACCGTGTCGTTTCCTGGAGTTCGATCGGGGCCGTAAATATTCGAGTATAATACCCGAACATGTTCGAGCGCGAGGGTGACACGATCTCTCGAACGTAATTTAAAAACTCAGCGGCGAAGAGCCGTCTTGCACCCGCCATTATTATCCCGTGATAAAAGCGGAGAAACTCGGTTAGGATTTCACGGGCCAACGTACTTAGAACTCGAAAACGAACTCCGTCAAAGAGAGAGAGGAGAGAGAGAGAGAGAGAGAGAGAATACTCCTCGAATTCATTATACGTTCTATTTAGACCACCCCGCCCTCTTTCGGTCGCCGAAACACGCGGAGTAGAACTCCATTTCCCTTTTCCCTCTATGTACTTACCACAGACGAGCCATTCTCTCGCAGACATAATTTCCTACACGCGATTCGATCCCTGCCTCCCGATAGCTCGATTTAACTTTCGAGTGAGACGACGAGTAGACCCAGGACAGTGCTCTTCCGTAGCAACCTGTTACGCTCCAATGACGTTTCACCGACGATCCGAGCTACCTGGTTGACGGGAGATCTGGAACTTCAGTTTAATGGGATTTTTTAATGATTGCTGTGATCGAACTGCGGATATCCGCGCTAATGATGCTCTCGTTTCCGTATACCCCGCGGTAGTGGGGATAATTCCGCGACCTTTATCGTTCAGGGCTTTGTGACAAATACAGAGAAATTACTGTAGTTTCTGGACGCCGCCGATTGAACAATTGCGGGCGTTGTTGCTCCGGCGAAGGACATCGACGGGTGTTCTCTGCACCCTTGTATTTTCCTGCGCTTTATTCCCGTCGTAAATCCGCCCCTGCGCTCTTGGCAGCGTCCGACGATTCCTCGCGATAAAGGGGGTCGGTTGGCGTGTAGGTTTTTACCCTGTGCTTTCTCTCTCTCTCTCTCTCTCTCTCTCTCTCTCTCTCTCTCTCGAGGATCGCCGACGACGTTAACATAAAAACCGCTAGCCGACGTCGAGTAATTATTTTTAACGGCGTCGGCGTTTTGGGAATTTCGCCGCGTCAGAGACCCAACACCGCGTGTTTCTATTGGTCCGTCTTCCCCGGAGAAGGAGGAACGACCAAATAGGGAATGAGAGATATATCGCGGAAAGTAAACGGGCAAAATGACGAAGGGTCGCGAAACTTGCCGGAGCGAAACGGGACCTCCAGACGAAAATATTAGGCCAGAGAGATACTGTTTTCGGCTTTATCTTCGCCGGAGAGGGTAAGTGATAGATCCCACCCCAACGTTTATTCTCACCGTGGCCGAACTTGTGTAAAACTTTCCCCCGTCGCTGCGAAAAAATTCCAAGAGAAATTGTTCTCGCGACGGAGTGATCGAATGGCTGCTGCGATCTCTGACGTTGACTTGTGGTCCGAATGCGTTATGGATCGATACGCGCTGTCTTAGATTGAGAGTCCTAATATTAGGATCGCCCAGGATTAAAGGTGTAGATGTGGCTTTAGACGGATCTTTGTGCTAGAGAAAAATTGTTTGCGTCAATTGCAAGACCGAATAGAAAACCTACCCTTCATATCTTATTTATTTCTCAGGTGAAACCTGGCGCAAATACTAAACCACCCTCGCGTAATCAAGGAACAATCCTCGTCAGCTTTCAGGGAATCGAAATTTAAGAGTGTGCGGGTACCCGAGACTTCGGGCTCGGGTCGGGAAATTTGCTTCGAGTAGGGATCACGCAAGTATATATAATTTGTGTACCCGAAGCTGCAGTCGGGTCGAGTCAAGTCCGAGGATCCCAAAAATATGTAATTACACGAGTACGACTTTTTTCCACCACCTTCCAATTGAATTGTGCGTTTCAACTTTCCGACTAGCCGAACAATGCGAACTTTCGGGATGCCGACCCGACCCGGGCCGACCCGGCGCGACAACAACTTCGGGTACCTGCGAAGCCCTAGCAATTTCTCATTCCCGGTGATCGATCGATGAAATCCGGCGGGGATCGAGGCCGCAGGGGCGGAGTTTAGCTCGGCCGCGATCAACGGAGATCTCCCTTAAGTTGTTCTTCGTCACGTAGACGTTTCGGCGGGTCGTATAAACACAGGATCGAAAATAGAGGGTGCGGGATGGTAAGACAGCGGGCGAGAGCGGAGGAATTAAGATGGCACGGTTTAATTCCCGAAGCGAAATTTACGAGCCGCCCTTACGGTTATTGTTGCGCCCTAAACGTCCTGCGTCACGACGTCCGAAAGCCCTCGCAGCGGAGAGCTACGGCCGATTACCGGCCGGGTAGTTAACATTAACCAGCGTTATAGCCAACGTCTCGCGATCCTCTTTCGATGACAATGGGAGGAGCCACGGTGCTGCCATTCCTCAAAAACCTGGCCAAGATTCATACTTTGGTGACGATTTTCGACGAAATTGCTGCTTTCATGCTCATCAATTTGTTGCGTCGGAGTATTTCAGCGAAAATGCAAAATTTAAAGTGGGCGTGGTCTATTATTAGTGACAAAAACGCTGTTTTCGAATTAAATTCTGTGAAAATTGCACAGTTTAAAATTTAGTCCCCACGATTTTCAGACATTTCAAGTCTACAGATAACAATGGATGTTCTAAGTGTATGTTTAGTCACGATTTAATGCAAAATATTAGTGTTTCAAAAATGACCAATGACTGCCAGGACAGTGGAGGCTTGTCTTCCTGTTAAAACAGGTTCAATAGATTCAAAGTGAATGAAAATTTGACGACGGTCTGTTTTGACGCATTGTGAACGGGAAACGTGAGTCGACGTCTTTTGTTCTCCGAGCGTTGGCGACGGGCGACGGCGCGCGATTCACGTCTCCCTTGTCTTGCGGTGTATGTTTGGTATGTTTTGCTTCGTGGTATGCTTCCACGAGGATGACTGTTTTGAAACATAACCCACTGAAAAAACATGACTAGCGTTATCTTCAAATATATTCATGAATGTTTGAAATATTGCATTTTACAGATAAAATACTGTTTTACTTGTGGATAAAACAATAGATGAAATGTTAGCAAGTCCTCAATTTTTTTAAGTGTACATTTAAGTGTTTTAAATGTCCGTGCCAGCGTACTGTCCACCGTGTGTTGACATTTGCTTTTCTCGCATTACATTGTAAACTGTCAAAGGGACTCGGACCGATCAAATGAACATTGAGAACTTTCAAAAGACTCGGAAGCAGACGAAGACGCTGAAAAGGACACACCAACGAACGCAACTCTTCAAAAAGAAGCGTTATCGATTGATCTCGCGAACATGGCGAGCACAAAAGTTGTTTTCCCCGCGTCCGTAGCATGTCTTTCATTATTTAGCGAGCACGATAGGCAGCGCGAGGAGCAGCAAAGTTCTCCGCAGCGATTTCCGCAAGAAGCTGCGAGAGCAACCCAGAAGACAGCTACTAGAGCAGCAGCGACGGCTCCCCGGCTCCTCGGAGAGATTTATTAATGCGGGCGAAGGAACCCGACAGGGTGGAGGTTCGATGCAGGTACGGCTCACTGGAAACGATATTTTCCGAATAAATATGAGCTCGCTGCTGGAGAGACCCGGTCCCCGGAAAAATACACGATGAATAATAAAGGAACGTTTAAGTTGGCCATTTTGTACCGTTTCTCGCCTCGAGAGAGGGTCTGCACCGGAATCGTGTCGGCCATTTCCTTTTTGAAAGGTCGACGTTCAAGGAAGTGCAGCCTGTACAACTTCAAGTATATGCACTGCCGAAAATACGATGCTCCTCGACAGAAATACATAAATATTTAAACCTCTTATCAAGGACAATTGGGAAGACCCAAATAGCAAGGAATTATTAATGTGTCCACGGGAAATGTAAATGATACAACAGGATGCTGTATAGTAACTCCCATAAAACCTTCAAAATGTTGGCAATTATCCCTGTAGCTGAGAAAAGAAAATTTTTATATGTATACTCCGAGGAACAGTAAATATGTGTGTAAAAAGACAAGTACAAAACAGCCTTCCGATATCTTTGGGAAATTTCCAAGAAAGAAATCCCGCTGCTAACCTAACAAACGACTCGGCAGGTGTACAAAAAAATCATTACGAAACGGTCTCTTGATTTCTTGAAGAAAAATCCTAAAAAGTGTGACGTTCTGTGTGCGTACGTGTGTGCAACAAATCCGTACAGGCCAGTCTTGGTTATTTCAAGGAAAAATCTGGGGAAGGTGTGAAAAAATGGCACTCTAGACGAGGATGAGCCCTCGGGTGGGTGAAAATCATGGCGTCCACAGCGGGGATATTAAAAAACCCCTCCCTCGGTCCCTCCCGGTCCCAGGAACGCAATAACGCCATTATTCCTGCGGAGGTATCGGGCCAGCCTGATGCGATTGAACGGAGGAAAATAAAGGAAGAGATATTGCAAGACGGTGGGGATGAGCTCTCGGACCTTGCCATCCCCCTTCCCTCGGGCTACACGTTGATCGATGACGCGCCGTACGCTTTCGAATACACCCGCAACGGCCCCTTTCTCTATCAAGCAGAACCTCCGCGGAGCTCTTTTACCGGCTATCTTTAGAGCTCGCCCGCCTCTCGTTCTTGTTGTTCCCGTCGAGGAGCACAACGGAGCTGCAGCTCGGCACGCGGGGGGATGTTTTATGCAAAGTCGCATTTGTAAGGATTAGCCTGGGAAAATGGGAGTTGAATAGAGATATATCGTCTCGCGTAAAGAACCTCCGCGCGCTCAACTTCGTTAACATTTTTTAGTTTATCCACGGGAAACGTTTTATTGGAACGAAGGGGGAAAGAGGATTTCAGAGAAGACGCGTATCTTCTCGCGGGAGCCAGTCTTCGGGAGCCTAACGTACACGGTCAAACCTGTTCTTGTGCGGTAGATAGGGACCGCGCGAAAGAAACCGCACAAGAAAAAAATATTCAGAAACTTCATAAATAATTCTTTACAACATATTAAAAAAAAAAGTCTCGCTTAGGAAATATGTCAGAGATTTACGAAATAGCGAGAAAGTGCTTTCCAAACCAAATAGATAATTAAATTACACGTGGAAACATTTTTAAAAAATTTTAATTTCTCATTTTAATTCTCATAAATCAGTACTACTCGTTGTAGTCCAAGACGCGCATCTTCTTGCGATGAGAACATTACAAGAGCGTTAGTGTTGTCTTTTCATAAAAGAAAATCGCACAAAATAGAATTCGCATAGAAAAGAATTGGGGGCCTTTAATTGCTAGGCTTGGCACAGGCGAGGGAAATTCCCACGAACTTCCTGTAATACCTAAACGCCGTCAGAAGCTGGGTCGCAGAATGGAGAATTTATCGTTTACTTTCTACTAAAGCAATAATTTCTTTAAAGCATAATTCGCAATTCTCGAACTGTGCGACATACGAAGAAGAGCAGCAAAAGCATTTTCAAACGAGTTCATTCAATCAGTGCTCGACCAATTTTTCCGAATCAATTGCCGTAGAAGCTGGTCAAAGTTTCAAGGAGAAGCAACTTCAATTTCAACCTCCATTGTGCGAGACTCCAAGTTCACGAAGTATTGCCCCGGTTGTTAGGTCGCCGATGTAATCCTCGAAGAACGTTCGCCGAAAGAACAGAATTGTGGAAATATTGTTAGACTCCTCGAGAGTGGTGTGACTGAGAGGCAGCCTGTCCGTCTCAGATCCCGAATAGAGAGCTGCGTGGCTGAAGAGGATCCTCCGCGATATCGGAAAACCGTGTGAAACGTCGGGAAGGTCCGAAATAAAGTCGCAAAAAACGATGGACCGTTCGAGACATCAGCGGTGCAGTCTCGTGTGGACTGTGAGAGAATCGGCAGGAAGTCGACGGGAAAAAAGTTGTGATCGTCGTTTCGATGACATCGTCGTCTGTATCTCTACGGGGAGCGTCGGGACGTCGCGTCGCGACGCGCCGGGCGTCACACGGGACTTAGCACGCGAGCATATGGAGTAAAAATTGTCTCATCGTCGAACGCGTGGGGAACTTTCGCCGACACTTTTATCGGGTGTTCGATAATTTTATTACACACTCGCCGGTGCCCGTGGATCGATTACCAACTTTGTTTGTTGCCCTTTATCCCCGATTTCTCGATCTTATTTATCTTGTTGGTCTCGTTTCGCGACGCCCAGCGAGCCGTGCTATGTTTGTCCATTATTCTCAATTTTTATTGTCCGTGGAATCATCTGCCTCGGACAATAGCCAATTTGATTCGCTTTAGCTGGTCCCTCACGGGTTTCATTGTTTCTTTTCAATACGATCAATGGTACCTTGGACCTTTCATCTTTGTTCTCAGATTTTATTGTCTGCGATAGTTAATCTTGAATTCGGGCAAATATGAGGAACGTTGACGCAACGGGGTTAATTTCAGCTTTCCGTGTGTCAGGTTGTCCTCTTCGAAACAGTTAATATCGTCGCATCCCCAAGTCATCCTCCTTATCGAGCTTCCTCGTGCTACCGCAATAGTGCTTCCGCCCCGACGAGCCACCGAGGAAGGCCACTTAGGCTTGTTCTTTCTGGGTTTAAGGCTTCCTTTCTCGAGGAACCGGCCATCCCTTATAAAGGACCCTTCTCTTGTCCAGCAATTTTCCGAGCGTTTCTTTAGCACGGGATACATGTGTCTTTCTTTAGAAAAACGCCGGGACGTATTCCAACGAAACAGGGGCTTTGTATTCGCGATACAAAGTCCACCGTTATACCGTGGGAAGTAAAAGTTTTTGAGAAAGTACTGCAGAGGAGTATTGCAGTCCTCTTCTAAAATTTATTACGAACTGCCAACCTCAATCTGTCGCTGCAACTATTTCTGAAACACAGAGTTGAGGTAGAGCCACGTGTCACTTTACTTCTGATTCGTATTTGAAGTTTTCCGTTCTAGCTTCTGGATATAGGAACATCGTTTGTTAACGAGACTGTGACGGATTCAATGTGAAAAATTCAAACTATGTATACAGTATACGGTTAAATAAGTATTTTACATCTGTTCATTGTTACAAGCCATAAAACTTAAATTTCAAAACATTTTGAACTTCTAAACGGACTCGTCAAAATAACGGATTCTAATATTTTTAATTTACGAATATTGGGATTGCAAAGACGCATCCATGAGGAATTATTTACCAAATTGATTTCTTTCGGTATATTATTTTTATAAAGTGATGTAAAACAGTCATTGTTAGTGCTCCGTGAACCTAGTGTTAAGACGAGGGTCAAAAGCGACCCGCCATCGACCGGCTGAAGGGTGAAGAACGCTTTCGAAGCGCTTTTGGACTCCGCGGATTCTCGCGATTCCGAAAATTCGAACCGAATGTTAACGGTGCAGTGGAAAATGATAACGCACAGCAATTTGCCGGGTTTGCATCGGGGTTGTTGCCGATTATCACGCGACACGATCCCTTTCTTGGTCGCAGCCCGGGAGTCACAGCCGTTACGAGCTGGCAGAAAATGTGCACCGTGGGTTTATTGTCGGCGTGCGCGGTACACCGGTACTTTCAGATAAGAGAGTTTCCAAGAGGTCGTTGTCGTCGGCGTCACGTAGCCGTCTAGCATTGTAAGAAAGTGCTTTGCTCGCTCGTGTACGAAAATAACGTTCTTCGTGCCGGAATCGTGGAACAAGCTGACCCTCTGCGATCAACGGACGCGCATACGTCCTCGCGAAAGTTATTCGTTTCCACGGAGCGTTTTGGCTTACACAGCAGAACTCCGAACTTCATACAGCGGACTGCTGCGAGGCTTCTTGCTTCCTGCTAAAATTTATTTCGTTCTACACGCTACTAAATTAGTTTGCGGTCGTTAAAAATTTCAGTGCGTTACGAATGCTTTTCCCCCACTTATCGCGTGTTTTCTGGAATAAAATTTCCGGGCGCAATAAAACCTTCAGGGTTATTACATGTACAAAGTATAAATTCGTCAGCCCTTTGTCTGAAGGTGGGCTTAAAGTATAGTTACTGCTTTATTTTCCTAGTAGCGTTCATTGTCATACTTTGCGGTCCATTTCCTGAAGGAAGAGGCGCTACCGATGATCAGACTACAATAAAGACTACTTTTGTGGAAGTTTCTGGTTCTTTGTCAACTTCTTTTCTCGTTCCATCGTGATTGCTCGATCACTGTCAGCGACGAGATCAAGTACCAGACGCGAAGTTGCATCCCCAGGACGAAAGTCCTAGACGAAAACAGGCCCCTCGCCGCAACGTTTCGGCATTGTTTGCGATCCATATTTGGTTTTACTCCCTGATGTGTTCCGCCGAGCTTTTCTGCCATCCCCCACGACCAGTTCAATGGTCTTTTATGTCCTGCGAGAGACAAATATGGCGGGGAAAATGAGAGCGAGCAAGTACTCTCGTGGAAGCTATTAGGCGAGAGGAGATCGGATCCTCCTATTGCTTAAGAATTTGTCCAAGGAAAGAATGGATGCACGGAAATGAACAAATGAAGGGACAATGGTTGATTGCAAATTTCACTGGGACTCTTTATAAAAGTCGCAGTCTATTCATAACAATAAATGAATAAAGAGTCCCTGAACGACGTTTCCCTTCCCATCCTTTTTCCAGCGAATAATGAAAAGTAATTGGTATATTTTGCCTTATAAAAATGACTAGGTTTAATTTATAAAAAGTACCTTTGTAACTTCGGGAGGCGTAAAATAAAAATTCTGGAACCGGTCACTTTGATCGGTGGTGGTTGGTTTAGTGTCAAAATCGTCCCGCTGGCCGGAACTTTTGCGTTTCTTCCGCATCGTGTCACTTTCATTTGCGTTTCGCACGAGATTCGGCAAGGATCAGCGCGAATCCGTTCTCCCGCGAAAACTATCGATTTCCCAGCTGCACCCGCGACTCGGCTCGGATTCCACGGTAATTTCGAAGTTGCTGCCGCAGGATTCTCGACTGGAATGTATGCGGGCCCGCGCTGTTCCGTTGCGCAACAGTCGGTTCGCAGAAACGAAGATAACTAATTAAAACTCGCTGCGTAATCGCGTTCGAGAAGCTCGCCGAGTGACAGAACGTCATCGGTCTGAGCATCGTAGGCGTTCGCGATGTTTCGAGGGAAACGATGCTCTTAGTCCTCGATTCGAAGAAACAAACAGACTAGATTGCATCACCGTTTTGTTGGAACACGACGAGCAAAATGGAAAATATAAGCTTTCCTCGCCGGGATTGGAGAAGAACAATTTGTTCGACTTTTCCGAAGCCGAAAGTTGTAACAGGCGGGTCGACGATTAATTAAACGCGTCCGGCGGCAGTGTAAACGCGAGTGAGAATAATCGAGTGCGACGGGACGGAGCAGAGGCGGCAGTAGAAAGTATATTCTTCTTCGTTAATCCTTTGCCTGGCCCGTCAGGCTCGTCAAGTCAAAGTGTCGCGCGAAATAATTGAATATTCCCCGGGCCCCGTTTATTAGGTATAAACAAGAGTGCGAACAAAGCGCGCGGGGCGGCGCGGCGCGGCGCGGCGGCTGCCGAGGCGGGTTCGCGCGCGCGACGCGAAAGGACAAAGGGTCGTTGAGGGACAGGCTGAAAGGCTGTGTGTTTCCCGGGGCGAAATCCTTCCCTGCGCAAGCGGCGCCAGGGAAATTTGAGCGAAACGCGGTAATGAAACTAATAGACGAGCCCGCCCTTCCTCCGTTCGCCGCGTCTGGCCACGGTGAAACGTGGCGTAAAGTCGGTCACCGCCGCTACAAAGTGCGAACACGCCCGACCCCGCCAGCTGTCCGGCTAATTCTGCCCACGACTTTGGCCTTCGGCGTGTGTTTCGATTGGCCACACCCAGAAAGGACCTGTTGATGTCAATATGCCAGGCACCCCACTCTCTCCCTCTCTGTCACTCGCCCCGTGCCAAAGGCCAATCTTATCTCGCGACTGTCACCACGCACTATTTCTGTTTCCCCTGGGAAACCGAGGAATTTCTAATTTAGCTCCCGTGTGTATCGCTCCTCCACCGAACTCTGCCGCAAACCCTTCCTTACTCGCTACGGGAGCACACCATGCTCGTCCAAACTCGTCCAACCAATATATTCTCGTTAATCTTCGGAACGTATATAAATTTTCACGTTGGGTAACTGTTTAATACATGCGTGTGCTCATCCGAAGCTACGAGTTCATTCGAAACTTAACACTAGATTTACGGGACCCGTCGAAATGACGGATTCTGATATTTTTAATTTACGAATATCGAGATTGTGAAGATTCAACCACGAGGAATTATTTAACAAATTGATTTCTTTGGGTATATATTGTTTAAAAGGTGACTACAAATTTTGACAGATACATTCATGTTATTTTTATAAAGTAATGTAAAATAGTAATCTTTAGTGCTCCGTAAACCTAGTGTTAACGATCACGATACACCAGTGCTCCGCAACCGCTGTGCCAGAAGGTGATCTTGCGAGTGCCGCGATTTTCTCGAGAATGATTATGAAACTATTTTATTGTGTTTCTTATCTAATAAAAACATATACCTGTTACCGTAATTTATCTATTTGCAAGCTTTTACTTGTGGGGTGCCTCGGCACACTAGTGTGCCGGAAAACGATCTTGAGTGTGCCGTGATTTTCTCGAGAACAATTATATAACTATTTTATTGCGTTTTTTACCTAATAAAAATATGTACGTATTATCGTAATTTATGTATTTGCAAGCTCTTACTTGTGGACTGGCGCTGAATTGCCGAAAAAGCGTTGGTGTGCTGTGGAAGATAAAAGGTAGCGCTGCGGTACAGAATTTAATAAACACAAGGGTATCTTCGTCTAGGAAAGTAATGTCTGTAAAAAAGCAAGGTAAGGTAATTGGCAGAAACCCTTTCCGGGACGCTAGGAGGGAAATAAGGGTCGGCTGAAGGTACGGGGCAAGCTCGCGTGTCATTTGCATTCTAGAAACGAATGTAACCAGCAGTTACGTTTCTCGCGTTTCCGCGATTCTCGTCACGTGGGAGAGCTTAAAGCGCCGGGGCGAGGAGAAGGGACGTGAAATGCGTCAGGGGTTGCAAGCATCGCGGAGGCGCCGTATATTAGCAAACAGCAACACATGCAAGGTTAAATTACGGCCGACCTAACGACGACTGTCGGCTACCTTGTATTTGTCCACGGTGAGCCCGGGGATATTTATTCCGCGCCCTGTTTCGCCACCCTCGCCCTCGCGCCGGCTCCCTCTGCTACCCTTACTTATCATTTTTGGTAGCACGATTTATCTTCGAAGGTGCTCAACGTTCGTTCGGCTCGCGATCTTTCCTCCCCGTATTTTTATCACGTTCCAACACTTTGCACGCCCTGCGAAATCGTTTACCCTCGTGGTCGCCCTTCGCAAATTTAATCCTCTTAAATTATCAATTAGCAGCACGTAAAATCATTTGTTGAGGTTTCGTGGTTAAACGATGGTCCCGTTTAATAAGTATACAGCAAGTTTTGCAATTTTTTAAACATATTTCTTTAAGATACTTTACAGTGCAACTTCACAGTTTAAGTTGGTTCGATTTTCTGGAATTTCTACGGTTGCCGGATTGGCCGACCCGAGTTGATAACAAAGAATAACAGAAGATTTCAGTATTTAACAAAGTACGTACGCTTTCGAGCTGCTCAAGAGTTCAGGAGTTCGAACGAGATCTGCTGATGGGCCTCGTAATCCATTTAGCTAAGAAATAGGGTCAGAAGAGTCGGGGAAACTTCTCTGGAGAAACAAGGTTTCTTTTTGTTCTCATCTCATCAGTTCAGGCTTATGTTGGATTTATATTTATGAACTATCATCGTTGCCTTCGTGGAGAGCATATTTTTAACAGCACCGTCATACCATTATTTTTGCTTATTGCCTTCTCTTAAATTCATACACATCGTTCCCCACATCGTCCTGAGTCACCTAACTATATTTTCTATCTGAGCTATAGATTAATCGTCCAAGTACTTCATGGGCAGCCGACCCTAAACCACACTAAATGCCCTTCCAGAGTACCGGCAAGTCCTGCTGATGGGCTCTCATAATTCATTTAGCCAAGAAACGTCCAAGAGAAAATTTCTTTGCTTCCAGAAGAGTGAAGTTCTCTCCCCGGAGACCCCTTAGCCTTGACACCTCAATAAATAACTATGGGCTCAATGTCACCTGTGAAGGACACCATTTTTCTAGATTGAAGACGCCGGACACGCGATTTCATTTTAAACTTTCACAGAAGGAGTTTGCAGCAAACTAGTAAACTTTAAAAAGAAAAAAAAAAAAAGAAAAACTATGTCAAAGTTAGAGGTGGCTCACGAAATAATTTGTGCATCGTCTGTCGATACCAGCCTTGCTAGACCTAACCTAACTTCCGCCTGCAACGACACGCTGGATTAATTCTTTCAATTGTTCTCCAATTTGTTTAATCAGAGGAGCATGAAAAAGCGGTTCACAGTAAACCGTTGAACTCCAAAAAGCTGTTTTCAATTTCCTAGCCGAGAGCAGCCCACGAGATAATTTGTTTCACCTGTCGATAACGAGCTAGGGCTGAAGAAGAACTGATTCCACGCGAAGCTCACCACCCGATTGTTCTTTCAACGACGAATTACCCACTTGTTTCTCGCGAAAATAGACGAATGGCGGAGCTGGCACAACACAGATAGCTGGTCCCTCGAACGACCTTGAGCGCCGGCCGGCTCCGCGGTAGCTGTTGCCGGCGAAGTTCACTTGTTGTGTTAGGTGTCTTGTATCTAGGCGTGGCCGACACTTGTTTGCGAAAGTTCGGAGCGGATCTGCCGAGAGGAAGGATGACTTAAGTGAGAAGTTCGGGAACCCAGGGCGAAACTTCCCAGATGACAAGTGTGTTCGGCAGGGTGCGTCGCTGGATGGCGTTGAATAATTAATGCCAGGTGAGACTGTCGGCGTCGCGATTCGGAAATGCAAGACCACTGATAAACATCCAGATTTCGTGTTAGAACGTGCCGCTTGAAGTCCGGGTCCCCTGAAACAGTCAATGTTGAAATTGAAACGAGAAGAGCGTCATTCTCTTCGTCATTCTAGAACAAAGGACACGCGTCGTTGCGATGTTATCGTGGGCTGAACGATGGTAATAACGTCGAGCTAAATTAGCGGCTGATTTTCATCGGCCTCTCGGTGCAGCGGTAGACATCAGCCGGCCATGTTGTCGCGCGTTAAATTATTACACTTATTACCTGGCGCTGTGTTAACGCGCAGCATGGCGGCTCTAGGATCATTTCAGACGGCATTTCCGCGAGAGGCATCATCCTCGGTGGTTACGACTCTTGTTCACCATTGCCCCAGGTAATATAGACCTTACACGCAGTACCCAGGGTTCTAGGAAATTTCGGAGTATGCGAAAGTACGGTTTAATATTCCAAAAATGTAGCTGGAACAGTTTCGTGGCTTGAAGGGCTTACAAGGTCTAGCAGAGCAGGATTAAACTCGGGCAGATGATTGCCGAGATGGTTCAAAGCTTTAGGATCTTTTTCCAGCCGCCCTATCAGCCAGGATCGTCTCATCTGACAGGTACTTTCGAAACAGTGTCTAACAGCTGCAATAAAATTTTACGGTCTGTAAAAAAATTTTAGGACTTGCGAAAACGTGATTAAATGTAGCAGAAAGGTAGCCGGAACAGTTCAGTCGTACTTCGTAACAAGCCGAGTGGGCGGGGGATTAAAAATAATGGAATTCTTAACCCCTTGTCCTACGAGTTCGTTCGCAAGTATTTGTGTGAAAGCTTCTTTATCGTTAATGAAATCCTAGAAGATAAAGAAGATAATAATGAAACAGAATCTCATTTGGAGAAGGTATAAACACAGCTTCCGACTGAGCAGATTCTGTCGAAAACTCGCATCACGAATCTACCTCGACATTATAATTTAAAGGGAATGAACACAGCTTCCAATTTATGAAATTCCATTAAAAATATTCATTACGTCGGTTCTCGATTATCACGAATATCACTTCGAATATTACGACGCAAGAAGATAAATGTATAAATTTATTAAACAAGATGTAACGCCGTGTTTTCCGATGACAACGATGAGTCCTCGGCGCGACGTTAATTTCCCGTGAAAAGGATTGAAAATGCGAATCGCGCTTCACGCGGCGCGGCAAAAAACCAGAGAGACAAGACACTTCTCGGATGATTGACGAGTGGCCGAATGGGACTGGAATTCCTCTCGAGCCCGGCGAGCTGTAAATCGGTCGCCAAACAAGACGGTAATAAAATTGTAATAAAATTGATCGACATCGTGCCGGAACGATGTTGAAGCAACGCGGGCCGCGATCGACGCCATTATCTCGTTCGACGGGCGTGACAACGAGCGACGGGCCCCCGGCATCAAAGTAAAAACCGGCGGCTGTTTGGCCAATTTTGCGAAACCATGTCGCCGTTAATTGACGGTGGCGGGATGCGAAACGCGTCGAAAGCGACGCCGTTTAACAAGCCCGTCGCATAATTGACGCGCGTTTAACGCGTGTAACGTGCGCGGCAACGCGATAAGACCTTATCGAAATTTCATCGCGAGCCCTAATCGCCTTACGCGCCATCGACACCTCGATTTTTCGCTGCGAAAATCTCCTATTCGACATCTGTCAAATGCATCTACTTAGCAACACACATTGCACAACTGGAAAGGGTGATTCTACACGAGAAAATAAATTAAAAAAAAAAAAATAATCAATAATAGCCTTTCTAGGGACGCGTCTGGTCATCACCTACTGATTCTACTTCGCACAAATGCTACGAATTTGACGGATTTTCGCCAAATGAAAAAAGTTTATTCGACTTATTAAGAGCACAGGCTTAAGAGGCAATTATGTGATATTGGCAAGTTTCGTCCAATTGGCTCGCAGTTCTCGATCTCCTTGCAGCGATCGCCGATTATTTCGATCACGGATCACGGGGTCGTAACGGGGACCATTTATGTGTTTCGATCCGCTCCGCATGCCCGGCGCGGAAATTCTTTAACGATAATGAGACACGGTGAATATCAATGCGGAATGCTTTCCGCCCCGTTGTTCCGCGCGGTTTGCGTTTTACAAAAGCCCCGGGCGTCGTGGCTATAAACGGGGACAAATGAATGTTATTATTTTCATTAAAATCGTTCCGCGACGACACGTTCCGCCGGCAATAATTGAACAACAGCGGCATCAACGCAGCTGGAGCAGCGCGACAATTTTATTAACCACGCGAGGCAGCGCGGCGGGACGTGATCGGAATTCAACGCCGCGCCGATCGCGTGTGTGCTTTCTCGTTCGATTCTTGTTCCTATGACGCGCGGAAATTTCGTCGGGATTCAACAACAACAACAACGACCGCCAAGCGACGGTCCGAACCTCTCCGCGTTGTTGCCTCTGTTGGAGGAGTGTCGAGAATCGAGCGCGATCGATCGATCTGCTAAACGAGGCTTGTTTCGGTGCTTTCGACTTTCCGGAGCCAAGGCATTTCTGGTTTCTGTTTCTGGCATCAACTTTCTCTTTTAACACTAGAACTACCGAGCAATAAATGCGACTGACGTATATTGCTTTGTAACAGTGACAAGTCTGTGCCCGTTCAGACTTTATACAACTTTTATTGTAATATGTGCTTCAATGAAGAGGTTCATTGAAAAATCTCCGATGAAAACATTTTTACAATTTCAGTAATTGTGAAAGAAAAAATTAGGAACCAGTCATTTTGACTGGTCCGGTAGTTCTAGTGTTAAAATTAGGTTTACGGAGCACTGAAACTGACTATTTTACATTGTCTTGCAAAAATAAGAAAATTGTAGTTATTCCGATTTTCAGCCATTTCTGTTGTAACGTGTGCTCAAAGAAGCGAATCTGTTCAACAATTCTTTCACAAGTGCGTCCTTGCACTGTTAACACTTGTAAATTTAAAAATTTCGAGTCCGCCATTTTGACGGGTCTTGTGAATCTACTGTTAATACGATCGATGATTCTTTCATTTTATTTTTCCGTTGAATGCATGTCTGCATTAACCGTACATTATTTATGTTGATTGCGTCGAAATTTCGATTTATTTAACGACACAAAAGTGCTTTCGTGAGAGTTTAATTAAATACACATATATGGATGTCGGTAAACGCATCTTTGTAATTTATGTAATAAAATCAAGCCCGCTGACGATGATTGAAATTTCCTCGTATTTTTAAGAGACTCATACATTTCGCAGTTAAATAATCAACTTTGCTACACACTGTTCTGTGCAATTTCATTCATATCGAACACTTCATTTTTCATGATGCTTTTATGGACAAATATGTAAACCGATTTTGTACAGGCAGACTTTATATGCCGGCTTTGGTCAAGTTTAATTTACGAAATATTAAACAACTACGTGGACAGTGCGCAATGATGTAGCAGTGATCCGATCAGCTGCAGAGATGGAACCGGATGTTTCAAACAATTGAAGCAAACAGATATAATTAAGTAAAAATGATTTGAACCTGTCATCGTAAAATAATTTACATCTTCCATTTTCCTTCCCCAATAGATTGTGATTATACATAAGTAATTGACGGTTATTTTTACAGATAAATTTACACTGGATAGAAGTAAAAATAGGTTAAATAAGAGTATCAACCTAATTTCCTGCTAAGTTTTAAACAATCCTGCAAATACGGGTAATTCACGATTTAAATTTCTATGAGTGGTTCTGGCAAAGTATTTTCGAAGAAATTGTTAATCGATCATCAGACTGGGAGCCATCGTTCATAAAGTGGTTAAAGAAGTCTAGTTTTCGGTAGTCAAATAGGAAAGCACTCTTACCCGACAGAGAAGAATCATCTGCATGTTCGATCCATTAGCTGGTCAGATCGATTCAAATTCTGATCCACGGGGAAGGCAGCCACCCTGAAAAAAGCAGTCGCGCGGGCGCATCATTATCTCCAGTTAGCGGAAGAAATACCAGCGGACCATTAATTCATCAGAAATTTACATATCGGGGACGGGCGATCAGGGTTGATCGAATCTGAAAAAAATACGAGCAGCACGAAAAAAACGTTGACGGATCGTCCCTGTGACGCGGGTAAAAGTAATTACAGACTCATCTGTCAGGCGTGCACGCTTTAAATGATCGGCGACACGATAAAAATTTACAAGCCTGGATTGTTCGCGGAACTTGTAAATTACATAACAACAATTTGTGAAATGGTCATGATACTTTAAAGGTCTCTAATTCAACTACGGTTTTCAACGTATTGGGCAATGTTCTTCAATTATTCAACACCCAATTATTTCAACACCCAATACATCCAATTTGCTATACTCAAATCGAGAAAATAAAGTTTCACCGAATCTCTGTTCTCTGAATGCCCTTTATGAGAATATGAATAGAACACGGCAAATAGTTTGACAGTTTCCGGTATATTAGCAACGAAATAAATAGTCGCGCCGTTTGACGTGGACCGGATCGCGTGGGCGTCCATGGACAAAAAGACAAAAGTTTCCCCCGGTCGCGTGTCATCGAGCAGAGTCCCGATTCGTCGGCTGATCCGTCGATCGTCGATTAATCGAGCGTCCGCTGTCGAAAATCTTGCGTTTGTCCTGTTCCCGGTGATTGATAGTCTTCGTGCGGATTTTCCCCGTTCGAGCCGCAATCTACTTCGATGATTATATCGATCCCGTTGGATTTCCGGTGGCTCGGCAACGGCGGAATGGAAATGAAATTGCACAGCGAAGAATCGTCGGATTAAACGACGGAACCGAGCACGCTCTCTCTCTCTCTCTCTCTCCGGTCTGGAATGAACAATAAGTTCGGTCGGCCGGGGGATATATATATTTAAAACCGGATGATCGACTCGTCAACTTCAGCACAATTATCAGCGATTTAACGAGCGAGCGAGTTCCATCCGGGGAAAAATTGATTAAAGACCCCCCGTTTACCGCCGAACAGCGGAATTGTCCTCGGAGAGATTCCAGCGGAATAGGGAGATTTCCATGGGAGCCTCTGAATCCCGGAAAATTGACATGGAACTTCATTAAAATATTAATTATACTCCTTTCCTGTGTCGCCGGAGAAGATTGTACGGCCAAATAGAACGTCTCCGAATGCGAGGGAATCTTGCCAGATGTTTATTAATGTTTCCGAGAGCTTCCCTTGATTCCCATACTCTCGGAGTAATCTCCGAAATTACGGTCGCGTTTCGTGAAAGAAGAAAATCCTGGCGAAACGGAGCGCCGGGACATGTTCTCTCATCACATGTTCAAAAAACCTTCTCCCTTCTGCATACATCAAAAGAAAGATACTCTCGAGTTTTTTCAGACGAACTCACAAAAATAATGGAGTTGCAGTATTCGCTCAATTAGTAATCCTCCGTTGAACTTCAAAAGATCCGACTTCGGACTTCAGATAACCTTTCGGAAAAATGTTTCTTCAAAATTGTAACAATCTGAGAAAATACTTTCCTGTAGCTTAAAGATGTATCTACCCATCCCAAGAAAGTTTATTCCCGTATCGTCAACAGTTTTCCGTAAACAAATTCGCAAATGTCGCTTTCTTCAACGCCGTTCAACACGAAAATCCACCATTAATTGCCTCGCGTTATTTTAATTAAAACGCGAGTCCATTTCCCGCGGGCTCGTTCCATTTTGGGCGACACGGTCAGGTCCCGTTTCCCATCGCGACGAAACGAGGCAAACATTTGCCGAATTTTTACGCGTTTTCTCGCGTAAAAACGCTTTAAGTGTCGCGATTCGAGCCCGGTATCTTCCCACGAATGATTATTTGCAAACAGCGTGCCAGAAGACCGGAGCGGATTCTTTACTGTCGGCGATAAAGGCAACGTCGACCGATTCTTGAAACAAGTCGTCCCTCATCGGCGATTCTCCGTCATCGGAATAATTGCCAATAAACCCACTTTCGCAGAAGTAAAAGTCTTTATGTTACGGCGGATAGCGTCGCTCCGATACCATCAACGACATGCTCCTTCTGCCATGAACGGTGCCCGAATACTTTTACCTGCCGCTTTGTATCGTTTCTGAATCGCTAAATCCCGATTCGGCGCCTCCAAAATTAATTCCAATTGGAATTAATTTAATATTGTTCATGTGATCGCACACACTGTCTTCGTCAAGAAACACTTTCTTCGCGTCTCGAGTGATAAGGCCACGTTCTGTTTCTAAGCAAACGAATGCGATGTAATTAATAACAATTGAAGAACAATTTCAGTGCTAAGTGTGCGTGTCCACTTGAGGGTAAAATTGTCGCGAGTTACTCTCGAGAGTCAAATTCGTCAGTATTTTATTTTCCACGAAAGGAATAGCACTCTCAGTAGCGTCTACACCATTGGTGGGCGCGGTGGGGCCCCTGAGTTGCTTGTTTCCCCCACCAGCGTCTCTTTCGTGCGGTGCGCATCTTGGCTGCGCAGGATGTGGATAGACAGCATAAGCCGCGCGCGGGTCGGCTATGGCGGGACGTACGAGAGAATTTCGCTGGTGTACACTGACGAATTTGACTCCGAAGAGTAAAATTTCGTTTAAATTATATAAAAATCCGAATCAGTGAAACTCGCAATTCTTTAATCATTCACTTCCGAGAGTAATAATTCCCCGAAACAGGCCTGAAACCGTTCTGTTTGTAACGAGTACAGTATCAGTAACGGATACATGAATTTTGTAAGAAGGATCGAAGTTCCGTGCTCGTAATTCGACCGCCCTGTACATCCTGACGGTTATTCTTGTTCCATCGCGAAACCTCGTCGCGTCCTGTCGTTCCTCGGCGTGCCGGAAGATGAATGGAATTCGCGTGCTGCTGTGCTCGCGTTCCCCGAGCGTAGGTGTTCGCACGCAGCCCCTTGTAAATCAGCGGCGAGCCGCGTTGCCGCAGAGCGACGCACATATTTCACCGCGGAAAATATTTCGAGCGCTTATCGGCAGTCGGAAGAATGGCGCCGGCTAGGGTCACTCGATGGGCTTTTCAAGCGCGGAGTGTCTGTCACGAGTACGATCCGCCGGATGATTTATTCCCGGCCCGAAGGAAACGGGAACGCGATCGGCGTGTCCTCGAGAAATTGATCGGGATTAATTAACCGGATCTGTTCCGACCGATCCGAGGCGAATTCCACCGCGAACGAGACCGAAACGGGGATCTAATTAAACCGAGACTGCGCGCGGAGAGCTTACGCGACGACAACTTTCGCCTTTCGACGGGAGCCGACCCCCCCCCCCCCCGTGTCATCGATTCGTTAATGCGCCCGATTTAAAGTGTCTTTCTCCGTTCCCCCGGGAGCTCCAATCGGACCAATTATTGACGATTACCTCGAAATCCGGCTCACCTGCAATTGTAATCAGCTACCACGCCGAACAACTGGCAATCCTCGACTCGCAGATTAAAATCGAGCGAGTTTCTTCTTTTCGATCGTTCTCTTCCAATACCTATTCATAGTGTGATTTCTCTTCGTCAAGGAGTTGTTCTTTTGTTCTAATCCCCGCGTTGTTATTGCTCCGTTCGTCAACGAGTTCAACTCTCTGGACCCCGGCTCGTTTAGACGAACACACCCAGCTATTAGGGGGGCCCATAAGTAATCAACTATTTTGAAATCTAAAACAAACTTTGTAGTGAATTCAAGTTTTTATTTCTCAATTTATTATATAATCTCGATCATTATCAAGGATTATTCACACTTGTTGACCTTCAACACATCTCCATAAACATCGCAAATTTTCTTTGTTGTTACCGTTGCATTAAATCCCGCATGAAAATGAAAAAGTATGCAATGACGAATATGATCCTCGGAAGGTACGGACGCCGCCATTTTATTACAGGGTTGTAAAAAAATTATACTTTTTAGAATGTTGTGAACACTGGCTGCTTTACCGAAAACTGCAAAAGAATGCGTGTTTCCTCTTCAACGATTGGAATAGAACTAAAGCCAAACAAATTCTTTGCAAGTAATTTATTACTTATGGGTACCCCTAATATTATGCAAAACTTCCGAGCCGAATCCCGATCCTGATAGTTTGATCGAAGTCCGCGGAGCATGTTGGATCGATCTCCTGGGACATAGGAGCGTGTCCGACTAATTTGCGAAATTAAATCGTTAGCCTGCAATTCGACCGCGTGGCTGATTAATTAAAGTCGTCGCTCGATCAAAGGAAAAACCGGTTTATCACTCAACCATAGTGCCTATAAAACGATGGTGTGAAATCAAGTTACATAACCTGATTGCCGGGGATAAAATTAAGTAAAATGTCTCGAGCGATAAGATTGTCAGATACTTCATCTGTGATTCATTAAAAAATATAGTTTTACACGCGAAATAGCATTACAATAATTTCCAAAGCATAAATATTTATCTCTTCGCGTGTACTTGTTTAATGAGTGGGAAATAAATACTTGTTAACTGATGTTTATTATTATTCGACGATTCAGTACGAAACCGTGTAATCCCGTTTATCCAGATCCGCTGCACGAACTATATCAATAATGCATGAGAAGGCAAACGTTATGAGCTTGATCGCGATTGTCGGAATCGCGCAAAATGTAAACCGATCCACCAATACCGTGACGACGGTGGAACAGCAATTGTTAATTCGATTACGTGCCGCTTTCTGTAATTGTACATTCTTATTGACCCGCAGTCGCAGTCGAGGTAATTACACCGAATTGCAATTCACAATTATAAAGCAGCTTGCAATCGATACAACATGCTAATCAACGCTATTAACGCGTGATCAGATTATATTTTGCCCGACCCCGGGCAGCTATGCAAACGCGGTTCCGAGCGAGATGCTCGCGATCAAACGACCGTGAAAGATATCGGCGCTCGAGGGCCGTGAAAACAGACCGCGGAAACCGTGTGGGGGAATTTGATTACGCTTTTTAAAAATAAATGAAACATCTGGCAGTCAGCTTGCGGGCGAAGATGGCTCGTTTCCGAGCCCAATAAAATTCATCGTAAACGGAGTGCAGGTCTATCACGGCATATACGACGTCTGTTAAGGGAAACCATCGGTTTTCCTGTTGTAGAGAAAGGGTTACTGTTAGACCATAACAACGGTATCTCTTTCAACAGAGTGCTCTCTGGAAGGTATAATTTTCTTCCAGAGACCTTTCTACTGGAACATCGGCAGGTTCTTATTGCCTGGAACGCTCGCAAAGATGATCCCTCTAAATCAGTGTTTCCCGAAGTGCGGTACCCCTCGGGATTCGGGAAGAGTTTCCCCACGCTTCCGCCGCGGCCCAATCACTGACTCCGATACTGGCAGAGAGGGGGTAACTTTTTCCCCTCAATTTGTACTCCCTCCCCTCATCTGGCGACACTGTGCTGCAAAGCAGCCAACCAGCGGGAGTCCACTGTTAACACGTTCGCGGACACAAATATTCATAGTGCTGCAAAATGACGTGAATGTTAATTTTTATTGCCAATTTTTATTCATTTAATTTTATGCAACCTTAAGTTTTTGTAATTAATATACATTTCAAATTGAAATTTATTTTTGTAATTAATATACATTTCACTTGTCATTACTAACGACAGTTCACTTATTATTATTGTTTATTTCTGATCAGATTTCGAATGGTACAACTAGTTTCAAGAAAAATTGCCTGTCTATTTTTGCAGCTGACTGAAATTTTTACTGTCCGCGAACGTGTTAACTGGTACAAAAGACCTAGACACCTGCTGCTTAAATTGTTACCGATTGTTCTTAACGGGGAGTGCTAACTGTTACCAAAATTATAGAAGTGGTACACGGATGTCGAATCTTTGGGAAACGCTGCTCCAAACGATGAATATTATTTGCAACGATACACACAGATACAAAGATGCGTCAAGAAAATGTTTACAGGATGCCTTCCGGAGAAATCGGCAACGAAACCGGTGTTCGATCGTTCTTCCTTGGAAACAGTGGTAACAATTAATCGATGCTCCAGTTTTGGATAATGCAAAGCCACTCGAGAGCGAGTAGTAAAATTCCGAGCGTTGCGGAGCCGTCCGATGTTATTTCTTTCACGCAGCTGACTCGAAAGCTTTTCGAAGCAGATTCCGTCGTCCGCGAAATCGCAAGACGACGCAACGCAGAAGTATTCCGGGTTTAGATATTGGATTAAGAACGGTTGCTTTATCGGGAAAGGATGCGCTCGAACGAAGCCGCCGCGACGCGCGACGCTGAAATGGAAAACTCGTCGACGCCGTTCGTTCCGTTAAGCCGTCGTAATCAACTTTCCCGAAGGCAACGGCGACGCAATCGATGCTTTAATATACTCCGCACACACACACACACACACACACACACACACACACACACAAATAGAGCGGCCGGTCCACGGAAAACGTTTCATTAAAGCTTATTCGTACACTCGTCCCTCTCTCAGACGGACCCTTTTTCCCGTCGGGCGTGCGGGAGAAACGTCGCGCTGTTTCAACTATCGAAAATTCATCATGCTACTCGGGAAAAAATGAAACGGGAGGTGTACTCTTTTTTCTCGTTCTGTTCCGTTTCGATTTGTTCATTTACCGGGGAAGTTCGTTTAAAAATATAGGAAAGCTGGGGAAACAGCGCTGACGCTCGACACTAGTTTAATTTCGTTTCGTTGTGTTCGTTCTTTCCGAAGGTTTTCGACAAAACGTCTATGTGTTTGGGAATGTTGATTTACGCTATACACCGAGTCTTTGCAAATAAGGTGAAGTATTCGTGTGTAAAAATTCTCTTGCTAACTCTTTGTCCGCGTGCATTCGGATTATTAATACAATGGCGACGGGCACGAGGGTAAATAGAATTGTTCGTGATAACTAGACTGCGGATCTTCATGCAAAATAAAAATCTATTCCTTCTTTTAGTTATTTTATACAGTTGAAACCTGATATCCTTAAATCTTTTTAATATGTCCACTGCTTCAAATTGTGGTTACCCGTTTTTGTCATAAATGCATAAAATCCGCAGTTGAACGCACATCTCGAAAGAGTGCCGTGTAATTAAGTAATTTTGTAAACACAATTTTAAATTTGTTTGGTGTTAATCGTGTCTGCAATTTCACGATGAATTTCCCCGCAATCTCCCGAATCGATTATTCGCTGTTTTTCAACCTCGCTCGATCGCGCTCCACGTGGCATAGAGTAACGCAAAAGCGTGTTATATAAGTATCGGAGGAATTATTCTTCGATGTTGTCGCGGCAAATAATTGACTATCTCGGTGCAATCAAAAGTTGATAATTCCAAACTTACGTATCCGGTGCCTAGAGAATTTCTGCGGAATAAAAGGTTGACGAGGAAGGATCGCTGAGTTTCGCGTGTCGATATCGATCTCTTCTCGACCGCGATCGACTCGGTGGCTCGCGTCCGCGCGCATTGTTCGCATAAAACGAGCGTCATCCAGCGACCGCGTTCGCAGGTGTAAAAACGACGCACGCAGAAACGGTGCGCGACATGCGAGCGTCGCGAGGCCACGGTTCATTTTGCAGGTGATATTCTGCGCGAAATGAAATCGACTGCATCCTCCGTGACGCGTCACTCTGGTTTACGCTCGCCGGAGCAATTAATGTCAAATGGCCTAGCAATACCCGCGGCGCGGCACCCATGGAAATTAGTCGGCTAAAATGTTTTCGAACTCGGATTCACGACTACCTGGTCCCTTTTCAAACAATTGGCCCATGTGACGCAGTTGAAACTTTTAAGGTCTTCAATATGGAACCTGCCCCGGTCGTTTTGCAGTTCCATTAGCCGGTCGTTTTCTTTTTAACTGAAAACAGCGCAGACGTCGAGCGATTTTTGCTCGTTCCCCCGGAGCAAATCGGAAATATGGACAAGAAAAAGAAACGTAGAAATCGTATATCCTGGATCGCTGTTTCTTGAGATATAGATAATCTCCTCGCAGCATCGAAAAAGAGACACTGCTTTCATTCGAAAATATTTTCTGTGAAATCTTTTATCTTGGATACTGTGCTTGAACAGTATCTATTTCACCAATAATCGATTCTTAAAGTTTATTCTATTCGAAAGCGTTCTGGTCATTTTTCAGTGTCTTTATTGTGGCTGCAGTATTTATTCTTACCAATATTACTGTCGGTAGACCGAAAAAAAATACAATGACTTTGTGGTCAATTTAAAATAAATTTTTTAACAATGACGACAGCGTTAATATTTTTCTGTCATGTTACGACGAGAAGTATGACGGAGAGCGATTTCGCAGATTGAATTCGGTGGAAAGCCGGGAATTCACTGAATAGTCGTCGTTCGCCTAATGAGAAGCGTTTCTCGTAACCTTCGAAACGATATCGATCCGTCACTAATTACAATTGGATATCCAGTCCATTGTATGGCGCATCTTGCCAGAAAATCGGAATTAATAACGCGCCGCTGTTAAAAGCATCTGTATTACCGCGAAGCGATTCTAGAAACGGCGTGCCATGACCCACTAAGATCTTATCGGCGATATCGATGACTGATATACTATGATACACTAGGCGAACGTGAAATTCACCGATCTCTCTCTCTGCGTTTGTCACCCCATTGTTGTCGACGCCGTTAGCGTCGTCACACCACCCCCTTTCCCCTCCCTCGGTTTCTCTGTTCCACCCTCGCCCTTTGTGTCTTAATACCAGTCTGCCTCGCGGTATCCCCATGACAATGCCACGCGATACTGTCGAAAAAAACCTGTCTTGGTCCCAGACGCCGAGATGCTGAAGAAAACATCCTCGAAGAGGAAATCGATCTTCCCAGGCCATAATGGAGACGCTTATGCTTCTTATCGGGACCAGGAAACGCTGTGTGAAAAATTGGAACTTATATTGTGTGGTATTGTTTACGCGATACTGTTTGATTCTCAACAATTAGTTTCATATTTCTTTCATGCTTCATTTCAAACTTGATCTTCCTTACACAGTTCTTAAAACTACTACTTTTATAATATTGGAATTTTCGTAGTATTTGCACTCCTGTAATAGATACTTAAATATAGACATTGTTAGGGTATAACAGGTTGGAATTAAAATTACAGATAAAGTAGATTGATAAGCCGGGAGAATAAAATTTAATTGAGCCTCTCGTTGCTGTAACATTTTCTGTGTATATTCGAATTTTCATTGACCGACCAGTCAGCTGAATAAAGCATGCTTTATGTTTGAGTAATGACCAACAATACCTCGAAAGCGAGGGTTCTCAAATCAACGCTAATAAATGCGCAGAGCATAATAGCAAGGTGTAATTCCTGAGTACACACCTATCAGCGTAACAAGAGAAAAGACTCAATAAGGATTAATTCTTAACAGCTTGGCTAAAGCAGAATTTCGCAGTTTCTCCGGGACTAAACAATCAAGACAATTGCACCGGTACAGCAAGATAAAGAGTGCTATTAAAGTTTTATTTCTGACGCGTACACTGGAATTATCGTTGGTGCAAGAAATTTTACGGATTATCCGAGATTCTACCTTCACGGTTGAAGATCGAGAGTGAGATTTCAATTTAAAGTAACGAAGGTGGAATCGGAATCGATTAAAACAGACGTGCTGGGTGAACAAAAACTGAATGTAGTCACGTTCGATTGTAAACAATTCGTCAAATCCACACTTTCGCTGTCTCAATGGTGAGCGAAAGAAAGAAAAGTGATCGCGGTGGAAACGAATCTCTCGCCGCGATAATTCTCGGCGAAACCAGAATCTCGTTCGATCGACCTCTACGGTCCATTCCCACGGTTTGATGTTACAACGTTTTTTAATTATTCGCGTCGGATATCTGTCGATATCTACGGCGCGCTCGTTACCTCACGACGCGACGGAGGAGCGCGGCGTTACAGCCATCGACACCGTGTAATTGATTTTTTTTTAATCACCTGGACACGGAAGCAACACCGAGAACGAATCGCTGGTGGCCGGGACACGCCCACGTAGCACCATTCTCTCTCTCTCTCTCTCTCTCTCTCTCTCTCTTTCCCTCTTTCTTCGCGCAACTGTATAACGGCAATAAAAAACGAACTTGGCCGCATCCTTCGCGTGCAGCTTGAACAAGCTAAAATTTGCGGGACGAATGGTTTTATTACCTCCAAGAGATTTCCGGCGGTGAACTCCGACTCGAAAACCGAGCCGGAGGTGGCTCGGTTCTCGTCGAGGAGCTTTCCACGCGGCAAATCTGTTTTCAACTCGGTTACTCTACTTTATTGCCTCGCGGAGCATCCTCGAAACCCTCTCGAGGAGAGCCTTTAAAGCGTTACAGGCGAACCTTCAATGAATTTTTGACGTATCGCGCCACTAGACCCCTCACATGTTCGACCACTGATCGATCACTCTGGCGATTAACAGGCCGATCGCTGTGATTCAACGTATTCTAACACGTACCTCCAGTCGTGATATTAGGGGTACCCGTAAGTAATCAATTATTTGCAAAGAATTCGTTTTGCCTTTAGTTCCGTACCGGTTGTTGGAGAGGAAACACGAGTTCTTTTACAGTTTCAAAATGCCTCCAATGGTCGAGCTTTTTGTTAATAGATAAAAATGGTTAGAACAGGCTGGCAAAAGACGACCTGTTGATCCGTCATTACACGGGAGGCATTAAAAGATTGGTTCACAGTTATTTATGTAAAGCCGATTTGCATGTAAAGCTCTTTCTCGCCTTCGGAGCGCCTTAGATTTCCCCTGCGAGCAACGTGCCACTGCCAATCATATCGAAATCATAAAGAAGGGAGTGGTATAGGCTCCCCACTTCTCATTTTTACTCTCATTCGTTGTGTTAGTGGGTTACCCGTTTTCAAACAGTAGTTGAAGAAAGATTGCGATAGAAAACCATTTATCTTGCTTCCTGTGTATAAAGCGTCTTGGCTAGGCGTGGCTTTCTTCCATTTTTGGGGGCGTGGCTTGCTTCGATTCTTGACAGGATCGGAACAGTTCCCCACAGGGCAATCTTCGCCCATAATTGCTGTATAATGATATTCCAGAGTAAACTGTTAATGGTGGAGAACTATTTTGCTTTCTCTTCGTATACAGTGCCTTCAGTGGGCGTGGCTTCGTTGTTGTCGCTGTTGACGGACCTGGAACAGTGCTGCATAGGACAATCTGTATTTGTAATGTGTCTATAGCTTGTCTATAATACTAATCTGTATAGTTCGGAGACAGTGACTAACAATAGAAGACTATTTTTCTGTGTCTATGTACAGAATGTCTCGAGTGGGCGTGGCGTTATTGCCCTCACACTTCACGGAGCCAGAACTGTGGCCTACGGACGCATTCTACCTGATACAAGAAATTCTAGCAAACCAAATTTGATGTACCTGATAGAAAAAAAAATGGAGAAATAAAATCAATAGAATGAAGAAATACTGAACGTAACCATAAAAGAGGGAGAGAGGCACAATTCATCTCAAAGGAGATCACATTTAAAGAGAGATGAATTCGGCTTCAGCTGAAGTAATTTAATTCTACACCACAGTTTCCTCGAGAATTTCTCAGTCTCGAAATCAGTCTCCAAGCTGAGGTTCAATCACGACATCCCGCAAGGCTGCCCTTTTTCCCGAAATAGCGAGAATGACTTCAAGACGTTTTCCACTTTCGCGAAAAGGACAAGGTTCCAACGGGTTTCGCCAGACTCAGCACCCGTTTTTCCGTTTCCCGAAAAGCGAGGAAGCCGAAGTCAGCCCAGTTTCGCTCGGCGCAAACACGCAAGAAAAATACAGCGAGAACGCTTTCACAGTGGATCAGCTGCGGCGCCGCTTTGAAGTGCGGAAAACGCGAGTGCAACAGCGCGTTGATGATCCTCTGGAAAATACTTCGAAGCGACGACTGGCGAATGAATTGCAGTATTTTTCTTTTTTTAATAAAATAGCTTCGTCGCGACTAGGTTCGTTTAACAAGCAGAGTGGCAGGCTTCCCGCGACTAATGGCCGCTTTTCAAAAGAAAAACAATGGAACGGGGGAGAAGCAAAATTGCCGGAGATCACATTGGCCGGCAATTACCTGAGAAGATACGCACGTCGCGGGGACGACCTTACCCGAGATTATTCTTCGGTCTGAACCTCGTGGTCTTAATTACTCCGGGAAGATCTGCGGTGCCGCTAAAAGCGGCGCCCGGATTCGAGCCGGGGAAAAGAAGGGAAACCGGTAACTTCGGGAAATGTAGTTAGCCGCGAGTTTGCTTTGTTGCTCCCGACATTATCTCGACCCGCGCTTTCGAGAAAGTTAACTGGGGTTTACCGACAGATTTCTTTCATTAGGCGACGATTTAAGAACGGAAAATTGACCAACTGCTCGGGGAATTGCATTTCTATCTCCAGTGTTAATCGTTTATCTGTTTACTGACGTCTAATATATTATTATTAAAATCTTTTAATCGCAAGTGAAATATAATTCACTTATACTATATACACATAATTTAATATATTCATCAATAAATTAAAATGTAAAGAATAAGTCAGGTAATATCTACAAAATGTCAATATCCAGTTGCTGCTTCAAATGAATTTTAGAAAAGTGATTTAAATATATACGAATTAATCTTGTGGATAAAAATACAACTCCTAAAGTTACATGAAGATGTTTTTGTGCTCTGAATACCAACGTTAATAATGCTGTTAACTGACAGCGACGTTGAACCTCGTAGTTCATCGATTATGTTAGAATTTATTATTACTTCATCTCTGAAATGTTACATGTTAAAGAATAGACAGGTCACGATTTAACCATGGTGCGAAGATTATTTCAAGATCTGTCTCGCAGTCCATCGATTTTGGAAGAACCAGTTACCACTCCCTCTCTGTTTCAATCGTAACGTTCAGAGATCATCGATTCGGTTATGGCAAAGGCGAAGAAACGTCAGATCGCGATCGGAACACGGTCCGAACATGATTTCAACATGCGTCCACGTTAATGCTACAAGGCAACGCGTCCATAGCTGAAAGCTGCTTATCGAACGTCTTCCGAACTGCCGTTCAGCAGCCAGTTCGGATAAGGTCAAGCCGAGGCGATCTCGAACACCTGCTCGACACCGCCTCGTTCACCTTAATGCACACTTCATCTATGCTCCGACGAGGATAATACGCCGGGATGTGGGCACTAATGAGGTCGAAGGTCGGAGGCTCCTATCGCAATTGGAGCGAGCGAGCTTGGAAATTCATGAGGAGCACCGGCACCGGTTCGAAACTCACGGAACAGTTATCGGCCCTTGAATCGATTGCCCCCGAAATCGCCCGGTCGTTTCGACGCAACAAATGAAAAGTCCTCGTGCGATACCGCGGAATCCCGGACAGCTGTTGCCTCCACGGAAATCGAAGGCGGGACACATAACTGCGATCATGTACGATCGACTCCGAACAAGAATAGAACTGCTGCAACCTGATCTTCTTATTAGCTTTTACCGACTTTCCTATCCGCCCCACCTGCATGTCCTTCCCAGTGACTGATAACCAGTGAATCTGCATGGAAAATTTCCTTGCTAAGCATTTATTTTTGAGATCTCGCGTTATCGTTACACTGCCAATTTCTATGCAAAATAGACATTTTCGAAGTCAATTGTAGAGAACGCAAACTACAGTGTTTGCTCTATATATGTGATAAATGCTTAGTCCATAAAAGTCCTAGAACTATGAGTCTTTTGGACATATCTCGAGTAAATACTTCTTTCAATAATTTTAACGAAGCAAAAGATAACGCAACAGAACTAATTCGCTCATAATCGCATAAAACCAGCATAAGCACGCCGTTTTGTCATAAGTTCGTCGAATCCGTAGTTAAGATATTATTTCTGAACAGAAATTTTCATTCTAAGTCTCCTGTATTTCAGTGAGCGAGGAGTGATAACAACTAGACCGTGAAGTTTCATAGAATATGAAATAATCTCAGCACTGTGGTGTGCTTTCATTATCTTTGAAAAGCAATTTCATTCTACGCACCTACTGTGGAACCGTTTGAAAAAGATACTTTAAAATACTTCCTACAATCAGCGGCACGCTAGTATCGTCAAGCGATTCGTGGAAAATGTAAAATTCAAACAACTCGCATTATTCTTGTCTCTGTGACATAATTTCAATTATAAAGAATATGTAAAAACATCGGCGTTACGCTGCAATTAAAAATGCCTTTGAAAGCACAATGTGCGCCAGCGAAGAAGGAAAGGGGCTGACACTGTGTGCATATTATAAATGTTTCATTTCTTATGGTATCTCTGGGTACTGACACGATTGCACACAGTATGTCAGAGAACTTTGATGTGCCAATTTGTAACCATTTTTCCCGAATACCACATAGTCTGTACACAAAAATGTATTATAAAATACAGTCTTGTTATTCTCCTCATATGCGACCTAACTTATCAATATACAAAAGGTACACTGCGTCCACAAAATTCAATTGTGTGCGATCAGAGTCAGTGTTCTTCCGAAAACACTCGGCAAAGAAAATGGCAAGAGTTGGCACCGGTCCACGGAAGTTTGCAAAAACAGGCTTCAGAGGAAGCTTCCGCGAAATACAATGGACCTCGAGTGTTTTATGTATTGTGACTCGGTTGACACGGTTTCTAGGCTGTCGTGGACACGATGCGTTAGCAAGCATCATTGATTATCGATGGAATTAGCCGCTATAATTAGAGGCGACTCGGCACGGTCCCAGTTCGACCATACGAAAACATGCTGTCCAATTTTCGAGCGAGTGCCATGCGCCGCGCCGCGCTGCACCGACGCGTCGGTGCAATGATCAACAGGGAAGCTCCTTTTCGGACGGAAGTAGGTAGACCGAGTATTTTAGCTGTGAATTTCTCGGCGAACACGCGACAAAAAGTCCCGCGAAGTTTGAACTGCCCGAGTCGTGGACGCGAATCTGCCCGTAAGCCGAAGTGCAAACGACGGAACTTTCGCAATTCCCTGGCATAGTTGCCGCGAAAATCGGCAGCTAAAACTGTGCACCGACGCTTAACCGTCCCATTCCGACGCGACGCAGAAAAAAAATTCGGGTGCAGTCGTGCCAACTTTTCCAATTCGAGGTCCCGGATGGTGTTCCCGTTGATACGATATCCGGCGAGGAATATTTAAAATGCGTTTGCAGTGCGAGGCAGGCTTCTTCCGAACGAAACTTTCGAAGCATAAGCAGTTCCAGGGAATCCTAATTTCCGTCGATCCGCGGGACCAATATCGAAGTCTCGCTCACCAGAATTTTCTTATAATTTAATTTTACACACTTTCTGTGCTTTGCCGGAATGCATTCTGTGCACTTTGGTTGGCTATGAACACAATAATTATAATTTTTAAGGAAATTATTTGCATATCATTTTGTTCCTTACGTCGATATGCAGCTTATAATGAAAAGTTCATATTACCATTAAATCTGTTCGTGACCGTAAATCACAACGCGTTTAATATTGAAACTTCCTATTACCCGAACAAATGGTTCCGAACGACCAACTCCACATTCGTTGTATCACGATTGATGAAATTGCGAAACAAATTTGCTTACTCGTGAGCGTACTGCAATTAAAACCGCGTCGGAATTCAACGAGTGCACGTTTGTGATTTTTACATTGAATTCGAAACCGGATCAAAAAGTTTGTTCGAACGTATTTTCCATTTGATCGCTTCCAGAGTATGCGTGCCAGTAAATGAATTACAGCAAAGTGTCTAATTAGCATGGCTTTGTGCGATAAAATCACCAAAAAAATCAGAACATCGCATTCAGTAAAGTGCTCTGAAAATATGTCGCTAAATAACAGCACGCAATTTTCCTGAAAAATTTAGAGTATACCATATTTACGTGATTTTAGCACGAAATGAAGTAGAAAACGGGGCTATTCGAAAAAGTCACTTCCTGCACTCTTTTAAATGAAATAACCTTTTTTTCAGAAAGCCGATCAAATGGACTGTGCTTTTCGCAGAAATTGCGAATAAGTGCGGGTACACTTTTTTAACCGATTCTACGAAACGAGATGCAAGATTGAAATTTTTGACGTGCGTCGATATCGGGAATTACGTGCATGGAAAATTCTCGTCGCTGGTCTCCCTTGCTCGCGTCGACATGGTAATTCGAACAGTTTAATGTTTCCATGGGAAAACAAGCGTTTCCGATGATGCATCGATGATCGCGGAAGTTGTGCTTAATAATCCTGGCTCGAACTAGTTCACGTCCCCCGTCGCGCTCGTGTTTTATCTGGCCCCGGGTCCTGTCTCTGTGTACGCGCGATTATCCGCGAAACTTCGGCCATTCGCTCGTTGCACCCGTGGACTGCATAATGTCAGCGGTTACGAGGCGGTCGTTCCGATGCACCGCAAACCTCCGATAGTTTTCCTCGGCTTCGAGACACTAGGATGCCGATAAAAGTCGATCCCCGATTGCCAATCGGAATTTCCGAGCAAAACGGATCGGTTTTCACACGTGACGCTCCGTCAATACAACACCGTCAGCTTTGTGCTCAAATTTCGAGCTCTCCTGACGCTAAAATTAAAAAATTCTTCTTCCAGTGCTTCGTTTGAAATTACATTCAAAATTGCAGTAATCCTCTTCGCGAATGGTTCCAGTTAAGAGAGGACACCCATTAACCCTTAGCACTCGAATGGCAAAATGTTTTTTATATTATTAAATTTGCCTGTATTTAATAAATTACTAAACACTTCAGTACTGTACGAGTAAATTTTAGAATAGGAACTTTTGAAAGTTCAGAAGTAATTTTTAATTGGAAAGTTGAACAATTTTAACCCTTAGCATTCGAATGGCGACTGTAAGGCGCCACGAAAAATTGTTGTACCATTATTCAAAATATTTTGTACATTATTAAATTTGACTGTATTTAATAAATTACTAAACACTTCGGTACTGTACGAGTAAATTGCACCATTTTCTGCACAGAAATGTTTCGTTTTCGAGTTAAAATGGCTTCGAGTGCAAAGGGTTAAATGTCTGTAAACTGTCCTTGCAGACAGTTTCAGGTTTCTGAACGCCACAAATTCACGAGAGCGCACATCCTACGAACACCGCGAAAACGCAAGCCGAGATATTAATCTGAAAAATGGCAAAAAAGTCACGTTCCCGTCGTAAATTTGGTCTAAACTCCGCGCGTGTCCCTAACAAGCGGACCGTGTTTGGGCTCGAAAGACAAACTCGTTGGTTCGCGCAACGTCCCGGCCGGCCCATTGGTTGGGCATGCGAAAGTTTCGACCGAACTTGGGCCGTGAAACAAACAATCTGGGGCCATAAATAGCGGGGAATTCTCGCGCAGTTAATTCCATGGTGCCGGGACGAATGGCACGCACGGGCCATTTGCGTTTAACTTCGATCCCCCCGCGTCACGAGTGTTGGGAAAGTGTAAACATTTGATCGGTGCTTGGGGCAGCGAGATATAGGTTATACGAGTCATTAATTTTGTCGATGAACGGTTTTTAAAACCGTTTTGATATGTACAGCGATTTCTCTATATATGTCGCCTAGACCTGGATGATAAACGTCGCGGAATTATCCCCACTACCACGGGGTATATCCCGCGAAGCTCGGGAGGCCTCGGACGTCGAGGAGTGTAAACATAACACGTCTCCTGGATGATACAAGACGTTGGCAAGACCCGTGTTGTCGACATATATCGAGAATTCACTGTACCTGCCAAATATGGAGCTCCGCAGACGTCCTAGTCTTTCGAGCCTCACGTTATACGTTTTATGTCACCGATTAAGGCTGACGGTAAAATTCACCGTTCACTTTAGCACTCGTGTTTTCAAAGCAAACATTTCCTGTCGAACGTGTGTACCCTTCGAAAACCAGAGATTCTTGCGAACTTTTCGAATAAACGACTCGCGTGCCAAAAAAATTGGGACATCGCTTCTCCTCGCGAAAAAGAAACTAAAACTGCGATGTCGAGACTGCGCGTGCACTAGCAGTGGAATTTCGAGTAAAATATCCTCCAGCTTTTCGAAAAGTTTTGTTCCACATCGCTGTTCGACAGCATACAATGTTTCCAGTTCGTTCGCGAAATCCTTTCGGAAAAATACTTTGTACAAACTAAATTGATTATACGGATCGACGAGGAAGGAGGTTGTTTAATATAATCGGAAAGTAGACTAGATTTGTGGTAGAAACGAGTGCGTGCAATTTAAAGCAGTACGCAGATTGAATGCATAAAAATTTCAATTTATTTGTTTCAGCTTATTAAAATCAATAGTCTGAGGAAAATTTTCTGTTTCGCTCCGGTTCCGGAAATTGGTGCTGACAATTCTTATTTGCATAAATATCCGTAGTCTAAGAGCACGGTGAAATTGTCGTCGCGGAAACAGCGGGATTCCTGGACGGACTTTGGAAGCGATTCAATTTTTGTTCGCGGAAGTTCCCCTCAATTATATTCCATTAGGAGCTGCAGCAAGTTTTCCTATCGACTTTATTTAAATATCCATATCGTCCGGCAATGCAACACAATCGGGACCGGGGCGATCCTATAACCGAGTTTCGAAACTTCCGTCTGGCTCGAGTCGATCGGAATTTCCGGTTGCCGCGAGCTTCGCGAACGTCCCTCGGACGTTCTGTATACCTCGGCTTCCGTTGTTACACCCGGATATTCATCGGGATCTCCGATATCCTTGCGGCTACGTCAGGACGTCGCGGGCTACAAGATTTAAATTTTACAACGAGAAATCCATTTCTATCTTCGACAGGGATTGCGTATTCTATGGGCCACCGGCAAAAATTGAACGAGACCGATCGATTTTCTATGATTGGATTTTTGCTGCGGCCGAAACGTGTCTCCTCGGTTAGAATATTCATTGGTCGGCCAAGAGGAGAAAGGGAAACGTGAAAAATTAAATGAAGACCCTTAATTCCCTCGCATTCAAAACGAAGCGAAATATAGTTACTGGACTGTGAGGCTAATTACGGACACTGGGCGGGATGCTTTTCAACGGAACAGCGTACAACAGAAATATTAAATAACGTACTAAAAATTGCGCAGAGTGAAAACAATTCTAGCTCGAAATTCCGTCATTCTATTGTCAGTCCGGATTGAAAGGGTCAATAGAGCCTCGAAAACGGCCCGGAATCGTCCGCAGCGAATTAATTGAGCGAACTCGAGAAGCATCGGTCGGCTGGAATTAAATAGAATTACACGCGGGGGCGAGGTAATTAACAAAAATACCCTCGCGAACATCATTTCGAGCGCCAACAGCTGTCTTTCACGCGCGCGCAAAATCTCAGAATTGAAACTGATGGGGAACGAAGGTTTATGAATCAAGGGTATCGTGCACGTAATTATCAGAGGACCGAAATTTCGCGAAATACCTGGGGAACGATTCGGTTCACGGGTTCGACATTGCTGGCCGATAAGCAACGAGTATTAATGTCGATCGGAGCCTGCGAGGCTAGCTCGCAGAGTGGCAAAGTCATCCCCATCGATTAATCATCGTATTCGTACGCTGACGGGGGTCGCGTTAGCAATCTCTGTGGATCAGTTAATTACGCAGCCGATAGAATACTCATTCCCGATCGGACAATCAACAACGTAATTGACATGGAGAACGAACGGGCTAGTGATTTTCTTCAATGGCCGACCTCGAGGAACGGGATTGTTTCTGTGCGCGAATTAATTTGATGACTTTCGGCCTAACCGCCCCGAATCGCTGGTATCGTTTGTGCAACCGACAATATAAAATTAATTTGGTGACGTTTCTAAATAAATTCATCGTCCATTTACAGAAAAATTCGATATTTCCCTGGCTTCAAAGTTTCTGTTCAATTAAATACTGATAATACCATGCTGAATCTTTTCGGGAATAAAAGTATAACGTTTTGAGCTACAAACGTAATTTGTTTCATTCCAAATCTTCTTATTGTTCACTGGATATATATCATACAAGTTTTGTGAACCTCTTCGAGGATCTAACCATTGTTGGCGTGCACGATAAGCGACGGATGCGACAGATGTTGTACGCTAATAATAGTTACATGGCCAAAGAGAATTGGAAGACTTGCATAATATCTAACAAATTGCTTTTGGCACTTCGAGACTTTGTCTCCATATCCCAAGTAGTTCTGGCCATGTTTCATCAGTAGTCTAAAAGAAATTCCTAAAAATAGTTTCTCTTGTTAATTCAACTATAGAAGTGTCTACGAAAATTTGCATAAGCATTCGTGGAAGGTTGAAACGTGCATGAAAATTAAAAAACGCCGAGCTTGTCCATACTTTCACAGACTGCTATTGGCAGCATCATGATTGAGAGTCCGCGAAACGCGCCGGTAAGTGTGTCAGACAATCAGAACGCAGAAGTATCCGCAACAATCGCGGCGATCATGGATCCGAGATTCTTCCGGTACTAATTTCCCGGCCAAGACTGCGATTGTTGTCGCCACCCCCCTCCCCCCCCCCCCGGCTATGATACACAAATTTTCCCATCGTCCGCTTCTCGGCAGCGAATGTTTTCCGAGCTTATCGCGTCCGTGCTTTCGCGTCGCGCGGATTTCGAGCTTCGTTAGAAGCTTACGCTTCTGAAATCTCTCGTCAGAAAACTCACTCAGGAAAAAATCAAAGAATTGCAATGGGAAGTTTTACCGCACCCCCTGTACTCACCGGATATTGCTCCCTCTGATCTTTTCAGATCTCTGGAGCATTATTTAAGAAATAAAACGTTCTGTAGAAGATGTTAGGAGGCACCTTGAGTCATATTTTGCTTCACGAACCCTGGATTTCTATAAGGGGGGGACTGAAAATTTGCAGGAATGATGGCAAACTGTCCTTGATAATAATGGAGATTATCTAATAAATTATGAAATAAAAGCTTGAATTTACTACAAAGTTTGTTTTAGATTTCAAAATAATTGATTACTTATGGGTCCCACTAATATTTTCGAGAGAAACGTGCCTTCAGCTTCCCCGCTATATCGTACTGCAAAACCGATGGATACCAAATCTTTCCACGTGTAGCAAACTGATCCCTCAATTATAGGATATAATTAAATATTTAATTCCTATTTAATTCCATTTCCAGTTGACATGGTGATTTTTTCAATTGGTCGTAGGTGGTCGCTGACGACTCGATTGTTAACGCGCCTGTGTAAAATGACTGAATAAATGAAGGGCGCGCGTGTTCTCTGCTCGCGAGTCGCGACCTTTTCCTCGCGATTCCCTTTTCTTGAGCCCCCGGGGAAACGGGCAAGATAGGATGATCCCGGCGTAATTGGAGCATCGGCGAGTTTGTCTTTCATTACCAACGCCTTTTGACGGCGTCTCCTACCTCTCTCGCTCTCGCTCTCTCTTTGGTCCGTGATGGAACCTGGAAGCCGGATGAGATTCCGAAAGTAATGTTTATGGACTGGTCGAGAGATCCGTGATCATCGAACCGAGAGCGAGGAAGAGAGTGAGAGGGGGGGGGGAGAGAACCGCCGGGAGACGTTTCCACGTGTCGCGAGGAAATGCTGCTCTTTGATGGAGACTCTAACGTTCTAATGGACGCTGTTACATAGTCGTAAAATTGGACCATAGAGGACAGCAATGGGATTACGTCCTCAGTCCGGTCACGATTCGAACTTCCTGTGTAATAGAGAATACGGGGGATGTGTATGCTGACTCTTGGCAGCTTGCTCAGGACCAACGACGTCCTTCGGCGTCTCCCTCGTGAAACTACTCGCTCTGTAAATTAACTTTGGCGCCCTTCCTTCCCTTGCTTCGATTAATTAGAATTTTTACTCTTCTCTGGCACTAGAGAGACGAGTAACAACATTCACAATCTGAACTGTAACAGTCCACGGAGTTCGAGTTCGTGAATTTTATTCAATTTTACATTTCTCAGAAAGTTTGCTTTGATAAAATTTCGCTGAACGACTTACTACATTTTCTGCAGTTTCGCAAGCAGACGCATTTCCGACACGAAAACCTTTTCGAACGCTCGTGAAACGCAGATTTCAACGAAACACGATAGACTTTGATTCTATTATCGATGCACCGGGCACCACAATGAATGATGCATTACCCGACGCTCTCCTCTTTCAAAGCTTGCATAACGATGCAGATTTTGAGGTCGGAACGTTGAGAGATTGCCCCGATATTTCCCAGGAACATTTCATCTTTATCAATCTCGAAGAGAGCTGCAGCCTCATATGCGACGATATATCGTCCATAACATCATCGTAATACATCACCATAAATTTTTAGAGTTCGGTATAAAAGCGACGCCGTTAAAACGCACTGAATCTCGTCCATTCACGTCGTTTTATTAGTTCTTAGCCGGAAACACCGTTGTTTCATCCCGCGCCCTTTTTCATCGAATGATGAGCAACTATAAAAGCGAATCACTATAAACTGCCGATCCTTATGCAAAATAAAAAATGGTCTGCACCTGCAAGAAATAAAAGCGCCACCGAGGAGCTTCTTCCTTTCGTTAATTTTTTTACTGTTTCGAATTGCAGCTACTCGTTCTCAGACTGCGGATTTTATGCACTCACTGTGTTATGTTTACACTCCTCGGCGTCCGAGGCCTCTCGACGAGTATACTCCGCGGTAGCGGGGATAGTTCCGCGACGTTTATCATCCAGGCCTTGGCGACGTATATAGAGAAATCACTGTATATCTATTTTCTATTTCATAACACGCGCTTAAATATTACAGAGCTTTTTTAAAAAACTATTTTATTTAGGAGAAATGAGTGAAAAAGAGTATGGGTTCGAGGAGCCCTTGGGAATGCGCGTGACGGCTCGAGGCTGGGTAGTGCTAGGGTTAAACGAAGAGAGACTAAGATTACAAATAAATGCATAAAATTCCCAGTTAAACATTGATTTTTCACGGTGGCTTGTACGCGTGAACGAGAACGAATAATTCACGGTTAAACGGTCCCGCTGGCCAGTTACACGGATACTCTTTGCCAGCGACGAGCTTCATAGTTCGACGAGTCGGAATTTTCGAAACGAAGGGCGCTCGAACTCGAAACCCGGTGACCTATCCAATGATCTGGATTAAATAACGCATTAAATAAATTATCGACGACGTATCGCTGTCGAATAATCCGGGCCCAGATGAAATTCTCATCGTGTAATCGTCCGCGATTTCGCCGTTAGTATTATTTGTTTTCAAGTTGAAATGCAAATGCTCTCGCCCGTCGTGCTTTTTCGAATAAACGGCATCCGCTGCATCGACGTTGCTCTCGCGCTTTATTCCCCTTCGCGCGTATAAACACCGATATACCGTGGATGTGAATTGTGTGAACAACTTGTTTGCAAAGGTGCTTATGCAGCAGGTACTCGGCGATAACTACGCCGATCGCGTTTTGTTCTCCCCGTGGAAAAGGGTCGAAGGTCGAGCATTTCGAATTTTCTGCCCTACTCGACATTTAATCAATCGGCATTCTAATTCTCCGTGTTTCGCGTTTTGCACGCGAATCCGTGAAACGTTCTCGACAAAATGGGAGCCGCGAACTAATCTTGCCGCGTTGTCGAGGGGATCATTACACGAATTGAAAAATCAAGTGTTATCAAATCAAGCGATAATGAGAACTTCAGCGGATCTACGGTGATTTGCGAATATGTAATTGCGAAGGGTCGGGAAAATTATAAGCTAGTAATGACATTATGGAAAGTGGGCTGCCAGATTGAGCGTGGAGAAGTGCTTCGGAATTTGTAATTTAACGAGCTGTAATTAAGAAAGTGCAACAATTCCTGCTTTCATACGATACAAAAACCTTCAAGAAATCGCGAAATGGATTGTTTAATCCCCGTGCGTTCCTCGGGGTGAAAATTCATCCACTTTATATTTTCAGACACCGTGAGATCTTTCGTTTCTTCTCGCCTGGCGTCGTCGTGCAATGTACTTTTTTTTTTTTATCTTTTACACGCTCTCCAGGTGAAAATTCATCCATTCTCTACTTTAGACAATGTAACTTGTGTCGTAAACATTGTTTTCTTGCGACCGTATTGAAATTAAATTTACATTTGTCAGAACTAGAAAAATACGAATAAAATACAAAGAATTAAAGTATAAAAGTAATAAAATTTAATGCTATTTTAGATCATTTCTAACATACATAAACCACTGGCAAAAGAACGAAACTTGCCAAAAAAGTATCAACAAAAACATAAACCAGCATAAAGTCACTGGAGATTCAACGAGATCGAAAATTAAAACGCGAACAGAAAAATGCGGAGAAGTTCTTTTAATTAAAATCGTGCGCATAGTCTAGACTCGAAAGCAATTAGTCGCTATAATTAAGAAAGAATATGTAAATCATTCCAGCGGACAGCGAGAACGGTCACCGGCAAGCGCTAGACGAAAATAAAGCTTATTGCAAATCGATATGTCTGCGACGATATCGGAACTCTCTTTCGCAGCGATTTCTCAATTCCCTGGATCATCAGACTCGACAAATTTAGGAGGTATCGATCCATTCTCCACGGGGAAATAAGATTTCTTTATCTGTATTCGGGCACATGAAATTTGGGAAGGTTTATCGATCTTCTGTGTGCCTGTTCGATATGCTATGCATCGAATAAAATTTCCTTTAGTAGAACCTAAAAATTCCGAGGCTGGCGATTATAAAACGAGGTTTTCCACATCGATGACAATGCCAAGATTACTAAGAGGAACGCTAAGAGCCGTTAACATTATCGTACCTTGACACAGTAGACACGCACGAGAGAAAAAGCTAACACATCGTTTATCATTAGAATTATTAACGAAGTACATGCGCTAATGCGTTGAAAGACGATGCTCGAAAACTCCCCGGGACTCATTAACGATATCGTAACTGTTTTCATGCGCAGGAACTTTTAAGCCGTGCACATTTCACTCGATGGCGCAGTCAGCTCAGCATCTCGACCTTTGGGAGAGCAGCCGATCACTTTATTCGGCAAGTTCGCGTAATCTGGCGCGCTGGCCTCGTCGACGTAGGTGTCCGTTCGCGAATTCACGCAGGAAAATTTATCGTCGACTGTTGCCATGGAGCCTGGGGCCGGCCGACAAACTGCGCCCCGTTCGGAAACCGATTCCGTTGATACATCGATCCGAGCGGCTGCGAGACGGTCCTGACACGGAGGCTCGCAGCTTTACGAGGAATGAATGATTCACGAGGCTCGGGGACCAAGGAGCAACACAGGTCTACCAACAGAATCTCGCGTCGTAATCGACTGGAACCGTCTCAGTGTACACCGCGAGCCGAGCCCGATGCAACCGTTGCACCCGTCTAAGCCGCTCGTAACAAGCTTAGTCGCGTCAGACTGCAACCGGCTAAATTCGCCGGGGGTTTAGAGCGGATCCGATCCGAATGTCGGCGGGTCGGTCGCCTAACTCGATGCACGGCCAGCCGCGAAGCGATACCGTTGCAAATCGCTGGCGGCTCCATCCGCGAAATTTTTCAACCGACATGCATCTGCTATTCGCGTCCCGAATTCACCGCCGCGCTCGCTGCCTGCTACAGGATTAATTTTGATCCGTTCGTTCCGCGGATCCGCGATGCATGATTTCATTACTCGGATCTGGCTGCGTTCCATTATGGTTATTATTAGATTATACGGATCTTATGCATTTCCGACGGAAATGGATACGCGACACACAGAGAGGTCGATTTTCCATCCGGACACACAGAGCCGCTGAACAAAAAAGTTTCGCCGCATTTGGACGACAATAAGAGGGGATGCAGGAACATTACAAACGGATGCGGGAAATTCGTTAAATACAATGACGAGAGCGAAAGTGTAGACACACTAGTTTTACAGAAAACGTGATAATACAACCTATTTTTCAATTGAACGATAAAGATTAGGTAATAATAATAAAACACAACAGTTTATTTTCGTTACTACTAACGATATACGGAATATTTATCGAAAATAGGGACTGAAGACCATTTTTACAGTTTTGCACTTGAATTGTGCTCGTCGAAATCAAGCTTTAAATTAATATTTTGTCCATTTCCTTTACTTTTTCGTACTGCTTTTAATCATTTCTGGCTCAATGTTGTACCATTCCTGTTCTGGAATAATACAAGTATAGAGGGACGAGTGAATGTCAGGGGCTTTGTGAACCGTTCGATTCCTATCGGTCCCAACAACAGTATCCGAGCTTCCAATAAAAAGTTTCGCAATTAATATCGGCTTTCGTGGGAAGGCGACACGTGACATCGTTAGACGACGTTGACAGCGGCTGTTCTAGGCGATAGAAGCTTCCGCCAGGTTTAGTGACAGCGGATCGGCCACGCCTGATGCGTTTCGTATTTCCCAAACTTGTACGATCCCGGGCCCGTCGTGTTTCAGCCATCGGCAAATCGCCCCCGGATTCGCATTTACGACAGCCTCGAAGCTGTCGCGCATAAATTTCTGCCTGCCTGCGTGGCCGGGGAAGCTCGAGACAGCGCCGTTGCGTCGATCAAAATCGATCCTGTAGATTCGAATCGATATCGTGGCCATCTTCGACGAGGCAAACGAACTCTCTCCCCCCTCCCCCCAGGGAACGAAATTTTCCGAGGGGAACCGCGGCGAACGATTCGCACCGATATCGATTTGCAAAACCGCGCTCGTCGCTCGTAAGTTTGTCGGTTGATGGTGACTGGAATGCGAGTCGGAGGACGATAGCATCGAAAATGTGCGTCGAAATCTGTTGATAACGCTGCTCGCTCGCGCGCTATGTTGCTTCCGTGCGAAGTTCCTACGGAAAATTATTTCTCTGTGTTACTTTTTCGCTTAACGTTGAACATTCATGCAGGAGTTTCATTTTCTTGGCTGTAACACTATATTGGAAACGGTAAATTGTTCTGAATGTTTGTTCATTATTGATTAAAATGTAGACGACTCGACATGTCTGGCAGTTTTTTCCATTATTAGATTGGAATTCTTTTACATGAGCTTGCATTTTGCATTTTATGAATGCGAGCGTACGGGGAAAAGCGGGTTTCCTCTACTGGAAAATTCTTTGTGCTGGAAATGTAATATACGTTACTAGAAATGTTTATTATATCGCTGGAATATTCAACGTATTATTGATTGAACCCTTTGTGTCGTTAATAGCGTACGATTGGAGTACATTTATTGTGGAAACGTGTAACTTATCGTGTTGATGAAAATCGCGTATGGATTGCTTATTACAATAAATATTTCCAGCAAATATTTCCCGTAAATACTCTTAATTTCTGTTAGTGTGTCTGCTTCATTGGATTCGTTTATTCATTGAATTTCAAAAAATAATGATTAACGTCCACGTGCGAGTCAGTGAAAACATTGAATGATCTACTTGTCTGACACTTACACTACTTGCCAAGTAAAGAACGCAGCTTACGGAAATTATTTTCTTGAGACCTCGTCGAGGTCGTAATAATTATTACAAGTTGCTGAATAGGTGCTATTTTTTATGGTTTCCAACCAAGGATCGAAAGAGTTATAAAACTTTATAATAGACCCTGTTTGAAACACGGGTCATGGTCGTATTTTAAAAAGCATTATCACATTACAAGTTTCAATGAAAACAGATAAAGAGAAGTTCTTGAAAGTAAAAGTTTTAACAAGCAAAAATGTTTCTACAAAAAACAGATAGTATTTCGTCCATCGATATTAAAAAATTAGTAATTACATTACAATATTATATAAATATAACTAGACTAGGGGTTTGATGCAAAAAAAAAAATAAAAATTGTGTGGATATATCGCAAGATACAACATCTACGTAGACACTTATAGCTATTTTATTAATTTTAAGGAGTCGGAAATAATATCTTTGAATCTTCCAAACGTTTTGACAATTTTGCATTCAATGTATTAATTATTGTGAAAAATGTATGAAAAATTTTCTGTTCGCAAAATCATGAACATCCTCGTGCCCGAAACAATATGCAGGATTAACTATCACAGTGTGTTCCTCGTTAGGAGCATACATACAGTAACGCCACCGGCTATCAGCCAGTCGTCTGACCCCAGCCAGACTTATTCCACTCGCTCAGTAGATAAAGTTTCTTTCATTCCGCGCGGCGGCGTTTTACCAAGCCACTCTGGCGAATCTTTTTATGAATCTCCATTCTAGCCGGATTTATGGACTGTAAAAAATATGCAAGACCCAGCCCGCGGCGTCGCAGAGCTTCTCAGTGTATATATCGTATATTTCGAATATCGCATTCTCGAAAATTGCGTCGATGCCACACACATACATCCCTTTACGACCGCAATCGTAAAAATGTGGCACGAAGGGTACCAGGACCGGACGGAGAGCATAATCTCCGAGCCTCCGGGCTAAAATTTTCCAAGGAACAACTTCCGGAGCCGTCCAATCGAGTTTTGAGCTTTTCAGGTTCTGTCCTTGAATTTGCGTTACGCTACCCGATATTTTTGAACGCTATGTTTCTAGTGCACGTGTTTTGCAACTTCCAGCATGCTCTTTGGACAGCTGTTAAATTTATTGCGACGGCAACGAGGTCTTCCTGCATCTCGATATAGTCTTTGACGTGTCGTAAATCCATTTGAATGCAAGACCAAGAGAAAATGAATGAAACAATTTTAGAATTTAATTTAGAATTAATTACTCGTAGGAACTGAAGTGATCGATCGAAACACTGATCATCGTGAAAATGATTATACTAACAGTAGGAATTCTATTTCATAGAAAAGGACGCGGCTACCACGCGACACCGAGAGTTCAGAAAAAGACCATAAGCCCGAGGATTCTGTCGCCGGTGTTACAGAAGTTGGGAAGTTCGTAAACTCCTCCAAAGATCGATACCACCAGGCTCGACTAGTCGAAACTCGAAGCGTCCCTCGTCCCGGGCCGGAATCTGCTCGCACGCGGAGATCCCGACACGCGATAACGCTATAATTCGGCATTATGTTTGCAGCCCAGACCCCCGGCCAGTTTGAAAGTTCCCTGTCGCGAAGGTGTCTCCGGGGAAGGATCAACTCTAGAAACTGGCGGAAACTCGTAGGAACCGTCCCCGCGAGCCGCGATCTCTCGGGAAGATCCGATCCCTCTCGTCACGCCGAATTTCAGGCACGCGGATCAGCCTCGAATTAGAACAGTTCCGAACAAGTTCTCGGTTTCTTCTGGCCCCACCGCGCCGCGACGCTGCGCGCCGAGGGAGGTTGGGTACCGACGAATAAACTGGGACGGAAAGAATCGTTGCGTTCGGGGAAATAGAATGAAACTTCGCCGAGATAAGCGGAGCCCTGCCAGCTGCGAGGAAAAATTCGAAGAGGATTGAATATTCAAATCGCCCAAGTTTAGCTGGATCTACCCTCTCAACCTTTCGAACCTTTCCGTTTTCACAGCTACGCGTATAATACACTTGTGGATCCTATGCCTTTATAATAAGAAAACGCAAACGAATTACGAAACACTGGGCCAAAGTATATTTGAAAAATTACGTTGCAAGAACTGTATTTCTATTTAATCCCTGCAGGAGCCACTCGTAGACGTTCCTTTCTTTTCGTAATAATTTGACAAAGTCGAAAACAACGAAATACTACTTTTAAATCAAATGAAATAGTATTTTAAAGCGTATAATACATTTGTGGATCTTATGCCTTTGTAATTAGAAAACGCTAACGAATTACAAAACACTGGGCCAAAGTATATTTGAAAAATTACTTTGCAAGAACTGTATTTCCATTTAATCCCTGCAGGAGCCACTCGTAGACGTTCCTTTCTTTTCGTAATAATTTGACAAAGTCGAAAACAATGAAATACTACTTTTAAATCAAATGAAATAGTATTTTAAAGCGTATAATAGACTTGTGGATCCTATGCCTTTATAATAAGAAAACGCAAACGAATTACAAAACACTGGGTCAAAGTATATTTGAAAAATTACTTTGCAAGAACTGTATTTCCATTTAATCCCTGCAGGAGCCACTCGTAGACGTTCCTTTCCTTTCGTAATAATTTGACAAAGTCGAAAACAATAAAATACTATTTTTAAATCACATGAAATAGTATTTTAAAGCGTATAATACACTTGTGGATCCTATGCCTTTATAATAAGAAAACGCAAACGAATTACAAAACACTGGGTCAAAGTATATTTGAAAAATTACTTTGCAAGAACTGTATTTCCATTTAATCCCTGCAGGAGCCACTCGTAGACGTTCCTTTCTTTTCGTAATAATTTGACAAAGTGGAAAACAATGCAACAGTATTTTTAAATCCTTTAAATGGATTCAGTAGCTGTCATTTGCTCGTGTTGGTCGTAAAATCGGAAGTTCATCGATCACATTGTGTATTGACACGGGTTCCCCATGTTTATAAGCCATGAAATCGCAGAGACTCCTGCAGCAAGGAACACAAAAAGATTCAGCCGCGTTTGTTATATTCCGAGCCCAGCATCCGGCACGTGCGCCCAGTTGTGTCATTCTACTCTAAGATCCGAGGACGGCACGTTTCCGGACTGAAAGGGAGAAATCCATGAAAGGAGTCAAGAGAAAAATAAAGAGAGTGTAAAAAAACTGGGAAGTCGGGGCACGGTTGTATCCCAGACATTTAATAAACCCGAAGAACGACGGAACCGTCGTCCGCGTAATTGCTCGAGGGCCCCGGATTATCCGGCGTAATCCGATTGGCCAGCCGACCCGCGAAAGGGCTTTCGGGCCGAAACATCCGTCTGAAAAAAACGTTGTCAGTCTCTCGCTCCGTCCATCTGTTCCTTTTTGCTCGCATTGTCACAGCGACCGGGAGGACACTATCAATCGAAAGGACGAGGAATCGTGAGAATTTTATTCTCGCCACGGTCCGCGCACGTATTCTTGACCCTGGTGTCACGTGCGAGACTTGTGTTGCCGCACAGGAGAAAAGATTTGCGGGATTCTAATGGAGGATTCGACGGGACTAGATTTATTCTCTGAACTTCGGAGATTTCGCTCGGTGTGCACCTGGCATGAACGCGAGTCCTCATATTTGAATTGGATTAAAACAAGTTCGACGAGATTTTGATTTTATTTCGAACCTAATAGGAGCCCTCGTAAATTCAGCAAAATCCCGTTTAACTCCCGTCCTCGTAAATTAGTTCGCAGAAATCTGTATTTATGTAAAGATTCGTGATCCAGTCGTTATCTGATGAATTGTTGGTGCTTATCAATAATCTGCGCATTTCGTGCATCTGTATCAATAACGGGGCCGTGTGAAATACGAAGAATTGAAAAATACAATTCACTGAAAGTACTGAAAGAATAATTACAATTTTTCTGTAACTCCTGTTTCTCATAACTCGTGCAAAAATGTTGCACTTTTACTCCGAATCGTTCGCGCAAGCCTGCCGTCGCTCGTTCTTTCTGGGACAATAAATAAACGAAATTCGCTAAGAGTTTTATGTGGAGGATATAGGGCGGGTCTATCGACAGGTCAGCTTGTCAATTTATCTCTTGTCCAGGACGCAATTGACAATGTCAGCCTGTCGCCGATAAAAAAGGAGACGCCTCGCCGCGCCGCGGGCTCTGCTCGGTATTCCGTGAGAGGAATCCTCGGCGAGGAATTCAATTTGTCCGGGGGATTATTAGGTAAAAACTAATTTCCGAGCAGACTGTTTACTCGCCGATGACTGAGACAAGGCTCCGGCGCCGCGTTACATTTCGCTGCTCTTGCGGCCATTCGATTTAATACGTTCGTCCGCCCATCTTCCCGAGTTTATCGATTTCACGCACAACCTCCTCCTCCTCCTACCGTCCGGCCTCTCGCTACGCTGTAGACGTCGAATTGTGTACCGGCTCCATCCACGCGGAAAGTCCGTCGCTGCTTTCCACGGACAACAGTCCGAATCCGTTGAGAATCGAGTTGGAATCGTTAGGGAGTTACAATTACGATGCGACGCTAAGTGGATCCGGCGAGAGTGCTCGCGCCTGACGCTTCGATCGAGCCCGAACACGGAAAACGAGATCCATCGGTTGTATTCCGGCGCGCGATACTATTCGGACAGCAATTAACGCTCGATAGCGTTTCCTCAATTGGTTGCAGACAATTTTTTAGTTTCCACGGAGAACGAACGAAGCGTCGAATTAAAATTGCAAAAAATCAGCGAACCTTTATCTTTTTAGCAAGAGAGAGAGAGAGAGATATTAACGAAAAGGGATGATGAAAAAAAGAAAAACTAATCCTCTGAAAAGGACACGGAAGAATGTAACTTTACATTCGGTCCTTTGGTTTCTCTTTTTCATAATTATTGGACCATTCGTGTTCATATAACTTTATGAAGTGGAATCCTTACTCTAAATCTCTAGATTAACACTAAACCTACCACGGTCAAATGACCGGTTTTATATTGCACGATCATTGAAATTATAAAAATTCATTTATGGAAAATGGTGGAATAAATTTCCTTGTCCAAGCATTTATTATATGGAAAATTACGGACAATCGCAATAAAAGGGTCGCCAATTTTATAAGGCAACATTTAACAGATACTGGTAATGCTTGGTTGGTTTAGTGTTAAACCGCTTGCCTGAACGATTAATTGTTCATATTTCGCTCATTCGACGATATACAATGTTGTTAGCCGATTTATCTGATTTTAAATTGTTCCTGGTCCATTTATCAGACTGCAGACCAACCATACCATTTGTCTGATCACATATCGTCCCTATTCTACTTATCTCGTCACGGTTCACCTTCAATCGATTTATCTTGTGCTTGATCCTTTTTCGAGAAGTCGCGGAAAAATTTTCTGTCTCTAGCGAACGTTCTGCACCGTACAATATTACATCGAGTAAATTCTGTATTAAAAAAGTCGTGATATAAAATATTCATTACTTAGATATTTCTTATTGTCTCGAGAAGCACTTTTAGTTTAAATCGTTGATTGACAGAAGCTGTCAAGAATTTTTCAGCTTTACCGCGTACAGGGCACACGGACACGAGGCGAGGTGTGTCAGGATGACATTCGCCGGTCTCTTCCCGTCGTAAAATAGACAAGAGGACCGCCGTTCAATCTCCCGGTGGTGTATCGCAGGGACAAGACACCGGCTTCTCGCGTTTCACCGTCGTCGTCCCACGGCGAGATAACTTAGAACGCAAGCACAGACGAAATCGAAACTCTGCTCCGGCGCAAGGCTGAAACGCGAGAACGAATTCCCGGGGGAACACCGTGGATCGGGGAGAACGCCGGGAGAAATCAGATTCCCAAGGCCGGGGTGTACGTCTTCATTCTGCTCGTCGATTTACTTGCAAAGCGTGTTCAACGGAGCCACCGTCTTTCCCTCCCCATCCTCTTTTGTAATCGATTCATTTGTATCGCTTGCGAGAGTGACTAATTCACTCGTGGCAAAGGCTAGTAATTAGCATCGTTTTAACTTGCGACGCCATCCATCTTATCGCAACGAGCCTGTGTTCGATTAGGATCTAATCGTGTATCGTCAAGCTAAACTCGCCGCGAATGATTCGAACAGTAGATCGGAAATTATGCTAGTCCTTCTAGTAACTTGTCTGACCTTAAACCATATTCTACTTGCCGGATTACCCGTGATTTCTATTCTACTTGTCTACCCATACCGCTGTCTTATTCTACTGTCACAGTTGTAAATGATCTCTACTTTCACTTGGCTAATTGCAGGTAATCATCATCTTCATTTGTCTAATCAAAATTTGTCCAAGATGTGTTCAATTGACTGATCATAACTCGCCCCTATTCCACTTGTGTGATCCGAGATTATTCGCCATCTACCTGTCAGATTATAGATCATCTCTATTTCACTTCGCCAATGATAGATACTAATTATTTGTATTTGTCTGATTATAGTTGGTCCATATACCCGCTTGTCTGATGATTCTACTTGTTCTCCGCCAAATTACTCTGGATACAACTGTCTGATTATAAGCCATATCGATCGTGCTTGTTTGACTATACGTCGTCCCTATTCTACTTGGATGATTATATGTTGTCTCTGTTCGACTTATGTAACTATACGTCGTCCCTATTCCACATGGATGATGTCGTCCCCGTTCTACTTATTTGACTACATGTCATTCCCATTCTAATTGTTTGACTTCGCGTTTTCCCTAGTCAACTCGTCTGACCATACGCCGTCCTTATTCTACTCGATTGACTCTGTGTCCTTCCTGTTCAATTTGTTTGACCACATGTCGTTGCTGTTCTACTTGGTATACTACACGTCGTCCTCATTCTACTTGTCCGACTATGTGTCATCCTCGTTCACTTGCCTGAACATGAAACGTTTTTTACTCTATTCGTCACATTCTATTTCACTTGTCTGACCACAGGTCGCACCTATTTCACTTGTCCAACTACAGGTTGCATTGCTTCCATTTCTCTCGCCATTTGATTGCACATATTTATCTTGTCTGACCATATATCGTTCTTGTTTCACTGGACCGACCTGAGATCATCCCTACATCTCTAACAAAAATTTAATAAAAACAACCACGAGATCGAAACAATCATTCAACAATCTTACAGAGCTTATTCTAATTGAAAGATCGTCAACTGTAAATTTGTCCTTGCACCTAATTTTCCACTGTCTACTATCATGCTCGCACTAAAATAATCTCCGAAGCGTAACACCGTTTTCCAGTGAAAGTTCACGGGGAATCGAGAATGTGAGGTGACGGCTAGCCACGTACATCGACGTGGACAGCACGAATTTCTAAATTGGATTCGAAATTAACGCTCTCGGAGGATCCACGGCTCGACGAGCTACGCAAACCGATCGGCAAAGCGGGTAGCCACGCGAAAAACGAGGTTACGCTACTGTGAAACTAAGTTCCGTTCGAAACCGTCCCCTATCCGATACGTATCCGCCGCTGTTTCCGCTCAGAAGCTGCGCCCTAATCGATCCTCGCTTCCGGCGCGGTCGCGAGTTTGTTAACGCACGTCCGCGAGCTTTTCCGCTCGCGGAATTGCGCGGAGCCTTGCCGCGTTCCCGGGCAACTCTACACCGGAATTATGAAACTGCGAACCCGGGCCAATTAAGATGCAAAATCAAAGCCATTGTGCTCTCATAAACCTCTCTCCCGCGAGTTTATTGTTATAAGACTGGAAAAGTTTTAGCTCAAAGTTTCAGCCCAAAGAAATGCTGCCATGGCTGAAAATGTGATAAATACATTCATAAAATAATGGACACTCTTGTCTATGCAAATATTATAAAATAATTTTAACGAATATGGTAAATCCTCATTAAAAAGCAAGCTTATTCGTCTTTATGTCGATACACTTTTCACGTGGAACAAGTTTTTTCGTCGCACTTGTTTTGTTTATTAACAGAAATATATTCCAAGTCAAATATGTGAACAATAACAATGAAAACCAGATAATTTATTTTTGACAGAGGCCCACTGCTGTTCCTTCATCAACGAATAGACGAAACGCAAAGCGAAGCTGCATTAAGAATTGCAACATTTATTAAATATTACATTTCACATTCCATCGAGTATTGTCATACATGATTCAGCCATGTAATTATTAACGGTAATCGACGTGGAGCAGCCATTAATATTTAAACGCGGCACACATGAGTATTAATAATTCAAAATGAAATTCGAAACATGAATCATATTGCTCGGCGTCGAGGACGTCATAATTCATAGCGCTTCCGTGTTACTTATTCAACTGCTGAAACGTAAAACTCGATTACCGTTTGCAGTATGCAAATGTTGATCGGCGAACGAGGTGTCGTGGTTCGTTCGCGAGTTGACAACTTTCTGAGAGATTATGGTTTAAGAATTTAACGTACTGCGTTATTAGATATTACAAAAATATATATACATATACGCGTATTCGAATAGCTGTAACGAATCCAATCCGAGGATTCAGACGGTTGACGAGAAACGCTAAATAAAAATGCGAGCAATCGGTAAATAGACCTCTGGTCCCTCGTATTTCTTCCGGCGGGACGAACGCGCGACCCACTTTCCGTATCGACAGTTACTCGGTTTTACATCACTGCAATTCGTTGACTACTTTATAAATCTGTACAACGTGCTCTCGAAATAAAAACACAACAAAAGGAGAACGTTTCTCCGGTATGAAAATATAAAATCTAAAATTGTGTCCTAACTACGCGTAAAATTCACAGCTGGCTCGAAATAATTTGGAGGAATAAATGCTTACGAGAGGGGAGAAACAAATTAAAAGAAAACGCGAGAAAAGTGTAAATAATTCGAGTTAATTAAATTAATTAGACCCGCAAACAAATTGAGTGTGCGAATGAATGTGCTTTGAAGCTAAGTTTCCTAACATGGACGTTATCACCCACCTGCTGAGAGAATTTTGCCACTAAGGGAATTAGGGGCGTCGATTTCAATTTCTACTTATCATATTTTTCTTTTACTTTCAATCTAGCTCTCCGAGATTTCGAATTACACGCAGAACTACGCTCGCAACTTTTTATCAAAGGAGGAGCCACGAGTCGAGCAGCTTTGAGACGCTACACTTTGTAATTAGCAAAAAGCGGAGGAAAGATTTCTTCGGTTTTCGCGCGATTGCTCAAGCGCCTTGTGTATCGCTGGTTGTTGACGAGATCGTTTATCGAGGTCGAGAAATATTCTCGCTTCATTGGATTAACCAGTTATATTAAGCACACGTGCTTGTTCACTCGCAGCGGGCTGCAATTTACACAGCGACCAGAATTCTCTTGTTCGCCGTGCAAACCGTGGGCAACAAGTCCCTCGTCTTTTATTGATAATTCGTTGCCATTGTCGGGGTAATAAGCGGCGCAGCCGATCCCCCGTTTCCACGACGATTTATCCGCTGCAACATGAATATTTATGACGCCCATTGTGTCGGATCATTCGTTCCTCGCACCGTGGAACTTATTACTATTCATATCGTGAATGCTGGCTTCATAAGGCCAGGTACTTGTTTCAATTCCGAACAAGATCATAGCCCGAGGAACGCCCGATAAATATCTCCATTTTATGAAGCACGTTCTCGAATTCCTCAGAAGCAAAACTACTTTAACTCGCCGGTTACATTTACCAGAGAGCGTAACGATGCGTTACACGTACCGATGGTTGCCACAAAGTCGGCCATTCTTCAGCAAAATCAACGCAGTTTCCTGAAAGGAAAAACCGAATAAATTAGATTAAAAAACTAAAATCAGCATCCCGCATTCATCGAAGTAATCCTGATTCTGGCATGAAACGGACCATTCGTGGAAGGTGTTTGCGAAGTTTCAAGCAAGTCGGAAAATTGCTCTCGTAGCAAAAGGTTCAATAAACATCGTGCCGGGAGAAACACGCTTGCGCTTACAATTTCACAGAGTTTTACGAGCCCGCGGCACTATGATTTTGCAATATAAAGCTGCGAGATTACGTGGATAGAAAATTCAAGATTTCTGGAGACCATCGAAGTAAGGAAGTCTCGACATTCCCTACGGTCGGAACGACTTGCAATCGATCGGTAGCGAATTTTACGGCTCGCTCGGGGGACGGACCGCAACTTCCTGGAGAAGGATCCAGGGTCCGAGGGATTCACTCGGTTACGAGTAGGGTATCCAGGATCGATATGCAAACGACGGCTTTTAAACCGCCGTTCGGTCGCTCGAGAGTTTATCGCGACGGATTTACAATCAATCCGTAGCTTCCTATCCAACAAAGGAGAGCATCGAAGCACCCAGTATACTCGCTCGAACGGGTTTCTACTTTTAGTATCGGCTCGTTGCCGAGCTGGAGAGAGGGAGAAGGAAGGAGGAGGGGGGTGGGAGGATAATTAATTTCTCCGGGCACCCCTGCACACACCCTCGAGACACCCAGCCTCTTTTTCCTTCGATCTTCGCGCCTTGTGTTATTTTTCTCGTCTCCGGTTCCTGGATTTTCTCCGCTCTCGCTCCCGGTCGCGATCGATCGAAATGAGGAAATCCCCCACATTTTTCCAACTTAGCTAATTTTTTTCCCTTCGTTAAAAGCAAACGAGATGTTCATATTGAACACTTTGCGTGTCAAATATTGTAATTTATGTATTCCTACGTGGCTCGCCAGCAGTGCTCGTCTCCGCTTATCAGTATGCTTGAAAAAAAGGACGCGTTGGAGAATTTTATCAAATTTTACGAGCTCCCGAGCCAGGCGGCTCGTGCCTCGCGCAATTACGCGCGGTCACAGGTGTCCCAAACCGCTGACACTTTTCGTCACGACTCTTATTTTGTTATTCCCGAGACTTTTCCTCGTCAACGTGACCGGGGAGCTTGACACGCGAACGCGCTTCAATTTCCACAGAGAGTGGAAGAGAACAGGCTCCGGTTCAGAGCTCGGAGTTCAAAGGACTCGAGATCCGGCGGAAATCTGCCCCAGGATTTCGAACGCGACCTAGAAACTTCCTATTTCGTTAATTAGACCGCCGGCTTTCAGGCTAATTTACATTTTTATAGGACAATCCAAAGATGCAAAAAATTAGGTATGAGGACGCCTTTTTCGGCGAATCAAAAGTAAAATTAAACTGACAGTCATATCTTCCGTATTTCGAGAGGATTTACACGCGGTGCGCGGATAGAAGGATTCGCTTATTGCGAATAATAGCGGCAATGGTCAAAATTTATGCGTATTTATCATTTCAGCTTCGGGTTGGTAGGTCTACAGATTACTGAAACCGTAGAGCCTCTTTTGCAATGTTATGACAAACAATTACATATTCATGACTATTACGCATTTAACAATGTGCAGCATACGTATTAATCCTGTATCGAAAATACAAAATAGGATATACCTCGTTATCTATTCATAATGCATCAATCATTGTCATTAAATGGCCCCGTGTGAAATTCAACATGTTTACAGAAATCACAGGACTCTCTGTTTGCCCAGATTTCATGAAGTCTTGTCATCTCTCTTTTCATTATACCGACGAGCATATCTAGAAAATTACATGTAAACAAATGAAACATTCTTAACAACATACTTGTGTCGTATTATCGTACAAAGATTTTACAGAACTCAATTTTCGATGAAAAGAAATCCGTGAACCTTGAACCTTTCTGGCCAACGCAATAAAACATCTGCAGCCATTGCATCCGGTCCGACAAATCCAGATGCAATTTCTTTCCAGTCCGAATCGCGAAACTATTATTAAATTCGCGTTTGAACCGCCACGAGTTCAGCTGAACAAAGCAGGTAAATAGTTTCCTCGATTTACAAGAACCGAACTTCCCTGAAGAACTGTTCGCCCGCGATCGTGGACCGTGGAACTAGTAAAAGCGGCTACTTTCCCGGCGCGGCTTTCTTGTCGCGTTTCCCGAAGCGCGAAAATTCCTGCGACTCAAAGAGCGGCCGCTTCTCGCCGATTCGCAATTTCGTACTGCAATAAGCGTGGACCGGGCGAGCGTCGCCCGCGCAGTGGTAGCGGTCGTTCATAAGTCAGACCGGCGTGCCAGCGCAGCGTCCTGTTGAATTTATCGGTAGAGGTGCGCGCACGTGTGTTGCAGTTGGAAGGCGTGCGTGTTGCAGCGATGTTGTAAACGGAGCGGAATTTATTAGCGAGTCGGCTCTTAATCGTCCGTTTTCGGCCCTTTGCCGCGCGGGCCACACGATAAATTAATGTCCCCGCAAACGGCGAACCGGGACGAGTTTATTACTACGACGACTCGTTACGACCACGACGAGAGAGCTGTTTTACAACGAGGCGACGTTATTATGTTATTAAATGCCCGCCGGCGTTTTTCTTGCCGTGGACACGCATACGAGGGCAAAGCTGTACGGAGTTTACAAACTTCTGGGCATGGTTAATACCGGAACTGTCGGAACACTCGAAATGATCCTCTTCACGGCTTTTATGGAGCAATCGCCGAGATCGCGGAGCTTGTCTCCGCCGGGGAATTATTAAATTCGTCTGTTGGGCTCCTGGCAGCAGGGAGGCGGATGTTTAATCCTTTGACTGCGAACATTTTAGTCAACCCTTAATTGGTACAGCGGGGTCGCTCATGAAATTTCAACAAAATTTGTCTACGCTAAGTAGACAAATAAATCTGAAATGAGCAGACAGAATACAGTGTTTTGACATATGTAGTCCAGGAGATCTGCGACTTCTATCAAAAGACTTTAAAATCATTTTATTAAAGGAGCCAATTCGGTCGGCAATCTTTCTGTTTGTAATTCAGTGTTTCGTTAACTTTTCGGAGTAAAACGAAACAGCGCATTTTGCAAGGGAGAGGCAACAGGATTAGAACCGGAGGTGCACGCGCCGCAATAACACGAGGATTCGTTGTCAGCCGTGCTCGCCGTTTAATGCGGAAATTCCACGTGTTGCTGTCGAGCCCTGGATTCCAGCCAAGGCACCAGCCCCGGTAATTCGCGACCTCGCGGCAAAATCTTCTAATAATATCCTGCCGATAACGAGATGAACGATCCTTATATATTCCGGCCGTCGCGTCGAAGGTGCGATAATCCATCGCGCGAATTCGCCGGTGCGAACCGGAACGCTTCTAATACGAACGGAAATATTCAATCGCTTCGTCCGATCTCCCTTCCAGGGGAAAAAATACTAGAAATTTCATCAAAATTCTTGACACTTTTAGAAACAGCTGCTGGAACTGTGAACTCTCAGAAAGCCACTGCTTTCATTATTTTCGGTTGACCTTCCGTTTCTTCCTTGCATTTTGCGAAAGAAAATTGTACGAAGCGTTACTGGATCTCGCATTGAAAAATTTACTTGAAAAATTCCACGATATCAACTCGAGAAGAAGTTCCGCACGCTAGTTGCGATAATCAATACGGACCGACGCCAGACGTTTGTTTAATCAGGAAACGACGTCGCGAGGCGACGGGAATAAAAAAGAAAACAGGGAAGCACAGTCTCGAGACAGGAAAATGTATCGCTCAAGCGTTAAGGCGATCGCTTTGCAACTAATTAGCCAGATGGAGACGGACGTCCCGATAATGGCGATCGATCGGGCCTCATTATCCTGCTAAACTAGCGAGTATCGTCACGCGAACGTCACCGTGGCCCCGTGGTTACTCGTCTCGCAACCATAAACGGCGACAGCAAGCCACGTTCGACGACGTTAAGATCGTGGGACGATAGATCGTCCATCAGTCGCGTTAACTTCGTTCATTCACGGGCCCCGTGATGCAACAACACTGATCGATCGGCTATGAAATGAATTAACTGAGCGCTGTACCGCCAACCTTGTCGGCAAATGTGTTCCTCTTTTTCTTCTTATTTTTTCAAGTAGAGTGACTTTTTAGAACAGGCACTTTCACGAATGAACAAACTTCCGATAGGGATAATGAGTCCAGTTTAATGAAACTGGAGACGCTTGTAGATTGGAATTTTTCTTTTTCCTTTTCTCTTTTTTTTTTTTTTTTGATAACGTTCTCCGTTAGAAGCGGCTGCGGTTTCACAGAGATAACGATGTGTTTAGAGATTGTGTTCCGCGAAAGAAAAAGAAAATGCGGTGGCTGCATGTTCCGAGGAAAAAGTTCCCGTGGCCGTCGTTACGTGGAACCGTGTGCAGCGGGGTTTTACTGCGGTGACAGCTGCAATTATTCGAATTTAGGTATTATCTTGCTGCGGTGCATCGCGCGCTGCAAATTTCGTTGGAAATTCAACGGGAAAATAATTTTAATTTCGTTAGGAGACTCGTTTGTATACGTTGCTTCATAAAACTCGGAATAAGATTTTCTTTTTAATAGTAACGATTCCAAAAAATATATTTTCGCAGTTTATCCGTCAACAAAAACATTACTGAAAATGAGTCTACTAAAATCGTTACACGCAGCGGCAGAACGCACAGAAGCGTCCAGCCCGGCCAGGCCATTTAGCAGGCTCCACTTCGTTAAATAAATTGCTTTGATTTTATGGATTTTGTGTAGTCGCCGGGTCCGCGGCCAATGTTTTAAAATATGTTTCAGGGGGAACACGGTAGAGGCTGTGTGAGGATAAATAAAACAATCCATGTATCTGTTATGCTACACGCACGGAGGCCGGTCGTTAGAACAAACCGCTGTTCACAATGGATCCGATCGAAGCTCTCGCGAGAGAAAACGCGAACGTGCTGGCGCAATGAATGGCGGCCGAGGAGTCGATAATTTACCATTTAAACCCTCGTCCATTCGTATCAATTCAACGCCCTTTTTTATGCTCTCTGCGAACTTAGATAAACGCAAAATGGTACGGCTAGTTCGTTTTTGCTTTTCGAAGAGTTTTCCTATAATTCTCCCTGGCCCAAGAAAATAAACACAACGCGTCATTGAACTCTTCAGAAGCAGCAGCAGTCTCCTGTTTCTTTGAAATGTGACCGAACACCGTCACACCGAAGAACGCGTGTTCTGCCCATTCCTCCGGAAGTCGTTCAGGATTCTTTCCGGCTCGCGAATGTTTGGCCACGGGAGCCATTCTCGCGATTCCACAGGGCCGTAACCGGGCCAGGTTCTCTTTCGCGATATTACCCGACACAAAACCGTTTGTTCGGCCGAGCGGCAAGCGACGAGGAGCCTGCGGTCTGCCGGAAATGGCACAGCTTTCAACTCGGGACGACGAGATTTTCATCGGTCAACCCGACCCACGGCGGTTCGGATCCAACTTCCTGACATTTTGCGAAAAGTCAACTTTTCCGGAATCGATATCTACTCGACCGTATTGCTCTCTAGGGATACACGTTCGCGTTCGAGGAGATAGACCACGGATTTTACAGGGGTAAAAATGAATTGATCTCTTTTGATACCATTTCTACCAGAATTACTATTCGTAACAAATTCTAAGAGGTCTTTCCGAAGCGAACAAATATCGCATGATCCGTTAGGATTTGCAACTAAGCTTCCGCAGAGCCAGAGTGATTGCCTCGACTATCGCGGTTCGAACTTACAGCTTCCGGTTGTCCACAAGATCCTCGGTTGTTTCATCTCTGCTAGAGACCTCGAGTTGTTTGCCCTGTGGCGGTCCGCGACGAAAAAAAGCCGAATTCGAGTTCAAGTTTCCGCAGACACGGCTCGATTGCGGGACATTAACCGACTAGCCTCGGCCAGCCAAGTTTCCTTTGACTGCTAAGCGGAGGTGGAGGGCAGACTGTGCTCCGAAAGGATTCCCGGTGGAAGTTTCTCTCCGCTGGGCGCTTGTTAACACGTTCACGCCGGAAATTGAGGTGTCCCGCGGTTCGCGCGCGGAAAATGATTAATATATTGCTCGAAGGGAAATGCAGTTCACCCCGGGAAATAATAAAGAGTCTAATGGGAATTTAATTCTTTCGAGATTGTGGTAAAATCTGTGCAACGGAAAAACTTTTATTGTGAATTATTACGCTCTGTGCGGGCAAGAAGCTTTGCCACGCGAAAGTAAAATAATCGCGGCTACATTCGTGCTTCTTTACCAACGTTTTCTTTCTATTTACCAGCGGTGTTTATCAGAATGTCGAACTTTATTTTTCAGTGGCAAGCTTGAAGAATATTTCGTTGATTATTTTTAGAATGTTTTTTGGACGATATTTTTGAAGAATTTCTGAAGTTGCAATTTTCCGAAGGATATTTTTTATCCGATTGCGATAACAAGTATCAAGAAAGAACAATGTAACGGGATACATTTTTCAATAGACAGCGGTGTTATTTACGGCAGCGTGTACCAGGTCAGGCTTAAAATCTGCCATTAAGCCTCGCCTTCTTACACCCACGCCATTTATATTTTCCCATTTCTCTTCGCCCCTTTGGAATCCAAGAAAAAATAATTACGCAAATAGCTTCCCGACACTATCACCATAAAGAAAACCTTTTCGCTAAAACAGGCTTTTGCTATGAAAATGCTTCCGTTGATTTAATGCGGCGAACAAGTGCAAAGGTTGAAACAAGCAGAAAGAGGTGTGCTCAGAAAGAATAAAAGTCTCTCTGCGCTTATAAAAATAATAGAAATGTCAATGTTATCCTGAGGAGGATGATTACTGTTTACGCACCTAATAGAACATGATTTTAATAATTCCATTACTTCTTACCATCGTCAATTTTATCATGAATCCATAAAATCCGTAGTGAAAATATTCTAGGTCGGATGAAATATCCGAGTTCACAAATTCGCAGAGTTCCAAGAGGAGAAAGGTTAGGTTCGCTCGCGATTAAGATACTGCCAGGTGAAGCATCGGGTAGATCATTGGAAAAAGTCCGTCGCGAGGTCCTAAGAACTAGAACAAATCCAGAAAAATCCTAGTCGGTTCTCGGAGCAGAGGTGCGCGAACATTAGCATTTCCTGGTCGACGGCCCATAAATCCGGCGCGTTTCTCGACAGGCCGATCGAAAAAGCGCGATCTGAAGTGTGCTCGAGCGAAGATCTACAGCGTCCGTGGAACTAGGCTAACGCCATCGTTTAATGGCTGGCGTCCGCGAGGATGTAATCTGCGCGACAGCCGAGTATAATGGTCCTCGTTGACCGTATAATGGTCTTCGACCGGCGTTGATCCGATGGGTTCTCTGTGCAGCGGCAGCAGCTGAAAGCCGACTTTTCTTTTGTTCCAGGCGGAGGAAGAGGAAAAAGAAGAAGAAGAAGAAGAAGCAGAAGAAGAAGCAGAAGAGGATAGAGGACCAGAGCGGGAGGCAATTGTACACCGGCGCGCGACGGCCCGGTGCTTTTCAGATTATCGCGCTCCCGGAAACACGATCGTTTGACGCCTGACGGAATGACGTCGGCCCCATCCCCTTCGCCGTCGACGTCGACGCAACGAGGTACCGTTCGAGCGTCGTCGATCCCGAGCAGAACGGGAGGAGCCATTTAACTGGATCGCGGTCGAGAACGTCGATCTGTCCCCCGGGCCGACAGATAGGATCGCGATCGAGGAGAAGGGAGGACCCCGGCTAACAAAGAGGCGACTCTGGATCGCGAGGATTCACGCTCGCTGAGTGATTGCGCCGGGTCTCGAAGCGGCCGAAGATCTTCCGAAAAGATTTAACAGCGGCGAGAGGATCCATCCGTCGAGAAGAGACTGCCAAGGACTCCGCCATGAACACCACGTCGATGTACACGACCAGCGTGATCGACTACGCGAGGAAGGTCAGCCAGAACGACTCGATGATCCAGAACTGCGAGGCGGATCTGCCCATCGTCTCGCTGATCAACCAGATCCTCTACTCCATCGTCTGCATCGTCGGCTTGCTGGGCAACACTTTGGTGATCTACGTGGTGCTGCGGTTCTCGAACATGCAGACGGTGACGAACATGTACATCCTGAACCTGGCGATCGCCGACGAGTTCTTCCTGATTGGCATACCGTTCCTGGTCACCACGATGAGCCTGCGAAGCTGGATCTTCGGGAAAGTGATGTGCAAAGCTTACATGATCACCACCAGCATCAACCAGTTCACCAGCAGCATCTTTCTGCTGATCATGAGCGCGGATCGGTACGTGGCTGTGTGTCATCCGATATCGTCCCCGAAGATCCGCACGCCGTTCATCTCGAGGATGGTGGCGTACACCGCCTGGGTTGCCAGCGCCCTCTTCATGTTCCCGATCATCCTGTACGCGAACGCGATGGAGTCGGAGAAGGGGATCAACTGCAACATCTACTGGCCCAGCAATCGGGGCGGTCACACCACGTTCACCCTGTACACGTTCATCCTGGGCTTCGCTGTGCCGCTGATCCTGATCCTGAACTTTTACTTCCTGGTGATCAGGAAGTTGCAGACGGTCGGCCCGAAGAACAAGTCGAAGGAGAAGAAGCGGTCCCAGCGGAACGTGACCAAGCTGGTGCTGACCGTGATCGCCGTGTACGTGGTCTGCTGGCTGCCCTACTGGGTGACTCAGGTGGCGCTGATCTACACGCCGCCTAAGAAGTGCCAGAGCAAGATCACGATCATGAACTTCCTGCTGGCCGGTTTCCTCAGCTACAGCAACAGCGCGATGAACCCGATCCTGTACGCGTTCCTCAGCGACAACTTCAAGAAGAGCTTCCTGAAGGCGTGCACCTGCGTCGGCGGCAAAGACGTGAACGCCACCCTGCACATCGACAACAGCGTGTTCCCGAGAAGGAACAAGGCCGACACGGAGAGAGTGCAGTCCAGCAGACAGCCAGTTTCCGGTCAATCCAGACTGTGCCTGGAGGACGAGGAGGACGCGAAGAGGTGTCTGATCAGCAAGACGTCCACCACGACGGTGACGCTGACGTCGCGGTCGGACATCACCATCGGGAACGACTCCAAGGACCAGCTGCAGCGGGACAAAGACTCGATGAAGAACGGCGCGCAGCTCACTCTGCTGACGCAGGTCTAGATCATCCGGCGAAAACCGAACGATCCAACGAATCGGAAACGATCGAGTGACACAGACGCACGGATCTCGTCAAGGGAGACGGAGATCCTCCTCTACCCGCTCGACCGAGATGCCCTAATGAGCCCTGGGTTCGTCGAAGTCGCCAAACGAGGGAATCCCACATCTCTCGGGACGAGAGGCGCCAGGAGCAGACACCTAGATCTTCGTCCCAGTGGAACGATCGATCATGTGGTGCTACCTCTGTCCATCGAATTTTTCATACCTCCCGGAACTATCGACCGTGAAAACGTGCCCCGCCGGGCCCCCAGCTTACGTGTATCCCGGTTGTGCCCCTTCGGGACACCTCATCCTCGCTGTAGATCCGTACCCGATACCGCCCGAGGACTCCCACATAGGCGAAACTTGGACATTCTTCGAGAACCATATTTTCCGTGGAACTTTCTACACCCAGGACTATTGGGATCAACCGACAGCAATCTCACATTTATGTCTACGCAGAATATCTACTGATCCATGTTCGAGGAATTCTTGTTTTGAAATATCATTGAACTTAACTGTTCCTGTTCTATTTCATTTCTTCTCTTCCGTCTTCTTGAATCTTTCTTTTTATTTCCTTCTACCGTTGCCAGTTTGTGTTCAGATCATTTTGTATAAGAAGAGAGTTTTAGGTAACGTCTTAGATGGTGTTTGTATTTTCTGCTTATGAGTTTCATATTTTAGAAAAGTGTAAAAAGAAAAGAGTTTTTCGTGATCATTATTTCAGGTGTACACGTCACCAGCCGACAGGAGTCATCGGAAAAGTAACAGGATTTACACTGAAATGACTGTCATCTGTCGTCGCCAGTTCGCAAAATTGTGCGCATCAATTAACACTTTGACTGCCAAACTATAGAAACCTCAAAAATTCCATAAAATCAAAGCAAGATATTTAATGAAATAAAAATTGACAAAAATTAAATGTATGATATTGAGTAGTCCTCCAGCTTTCTTGCATTTTACAGATCCTAATTGAATTTGGTACAATGAATATATTAACGTAAAAATTCATTTTAAAACCAGGATAAATAATTCCGTCACCCACATATGGGTGACATGGCAGTCAACGTGTTAAGCATCGTTTCTTCTGTCGTACCACTTCTCAAACGTCTCTACACTTTCTTCCCCATGCAATCTCGTCTTTGCTCTTTATTATTCGGAGACTGAAAGGAAGCGAAATATCATTTCGAAAGAGAGTCACTCAATTTGCAGACACGAGTACGAACGGCTCCGACAAAAGTTTCGCCTCTGTAGGGGTACTTCGCGCTGCTAGCGTGTCAAGGATCACCGGCGGTCGACGAGAGAACAACCGAAGTTGAACATCGCTCTCCCAGCCGCGCGACAAGCGTGATTCGAACGCTATCATCACTCTTCGGGGAGAGATCGACTAAGCAGCCTAGAGCTCCTCCGACTCTGGACGCGACGCTCGCGGAAGATTTACGAGCTTTCAATGTAGGCGGCCGTGTGGCGAGCTTGCGAGAGGACTGGTTGGGAAATAGGACTTTCGGGAGACGTCGAGACAGTGTCACAAACGGATGAAATCGTCATCTGTTTGACACTAGGTTCACGCGACAAAATGACGGATCTAGTATTCTCAATTCAGAATTATCGAAATTGCAAAGATGCGCGAGAAATTTCTTTCTCTGGGTGTATATTGTAAAAGAAGTGGCTAAAAATTTGGATATTATTTTTATAAAACATTGGGTATATGCCCCGTGAACCTAGCGTTTCGTGTGCCATCAACCTAAAATTGTAAACGCATCCTGGCATCCTAACCCAGTTCTCGAAGCTGGGAATTTCCGATCGGCGGGAAACAGCGATCACCAGCGAGACAACGATCGCGAAAGCGAAAAACGATACTAATTGTTCGGTCGACTTCCGATCCCCCGGACACCTGAAACCGAGAATCACCGATTGGCAGGTGTTCGGCGAACGCGGGACACGCGAATAGCTGCGCTGATTGCTCGGCGCCGCGCCGCTTGCGTTTGCCTTCCAATCAGCGTGGCCTTTGAGCTACAACGAGCCTCTCGTTACACCGTATTCTCTGACGCGGAATTTCGACGCTCCCCAAGAATTCGCAAGTTCAATGCACGACGTTCGTGGAACGAGAGGGGGGGGGAGGCGCGAGCGCTCGAAAATTCGCGATCCTCTGATCGCGGCGAATTCAAGAACTCGCGCTGGATCACAGACTTTCATTTGTTCCCAGGCTGCAAGATACATTTGTTCGCGGACCGCGGAAATTCGATTTAAAGAACATTTTGTTTCCTTGTTCAGTCGTTTCGATGAATTGGTAATAAAGCATACGATTTTTTAAATTTTGTTCCCGATTTGTGTACTCTACGAACAAAAATAGATCCACAATTTGCTTATAAAAATCCTTCGAAAACGAACAATATGAAAACTTTTGTCCGATTTATAATCTATTGGGGCCGTTCGCGAAATTTCGGAACTGAAAATTTTCGATAATGCGAAATGAAGATCTAGATTAAAAATAGTATCTTTGCAATAGAGAACGAATCAACCCAATCCGACTCACAGTTTCCGAGATAAAAATTCATGAACGTAACATACGTCTTATATGCAAGCAGATTCAACAAATGTTCATTCAAATGTTCGTATTTCATAATCGATGACTTAAACGCCGCCTAATTTCACATAAACCTTGTCATACTTTCGAACAAATCCCCCGAAATCGACGCCGTAGCGGCTGATTTATGCGAACAAGGTGAACACGAAGGAGAAAACCATCGGGAAGAGGTATAATCAATTTTCCTTAATCGTCTCGGTTAAGGAACGATCGGAAACTGGAACAGAGTGTACGAATCGAAAACAATTCGGCGCTGTTTGGAGAGTTTTCTGTTCGAGAGCCGGGTGCGTCCATCGAAAATTCTACATGATACTTCGTGTTCGCGATTGACGGCGGAATTTATGGTCCGGTCGTGCTCCCGGCCCAGACGTTTCAATTCCCGTGGGCAGTTCGGCGAGTTCCTAAAGATCCGTCAACGCGAATTCACCCACGCAACTCGTGCTGTATCGGAGAAGCAATTCGAAACAGCCGTATCGAACGGTTGCGACGAACTATCGAGTGTCCCGGTCGGTGCTCTTTTTACTGCAAGGAGAGCCAGAGGAGCAGGAGGACGAGAGCGCTCGTAAAAGGGATTCGTCGCGGTCGTATCGTGTCACGTGCGCCTGCAGTTTGTTTCGGATCGCTAATTGCAGTCGAAACGCGTGCCACCGTGGATCGCAGGCAAGCGAAAACCCCGCCATTAACGCGGCTCGCTCGCAATTTTCGCTAAAACGCTCCGGGGACGAATCGGAGTTTTTAGGACACGATCTTGCGAGGGATTGTCCCGAGAAATGGCGTTCTGGCAGGATCAGAAGATTACCTACTGGCCATTAGTCAACGCTTATCGTTAGGTCAACAATTTTTTTTACAATATCTAATTACTAGCAAGAACTTTACCAGAAAGAACTTTACAGATTAAAATAATTAAAGCAAAATTTTTAAGCTTTTTCATGACAGGATATTAACTCTTTGCACTCGGGAATTTTGTAAACACCTGTTAAATGTTGAGTCACGCTCGACGAATGGTTACGAATGGTTCAAATCTAATTACCCGATTCAATACCATTAAGTTTTGCTAAAATCTTATTTCTTTCCTACCGCGCAGAAAATAATAAAAAAATATATTTCTCCCGGAAATAACGGTGAGAACTTGAGACATTGTTTACGGAACATAAAACAGAAAGTCTTATCTGGCCGGGAAGTTTCGCAGGCGGGCCGCTGTACAGCGGACAAGAATAGCGCTCGAAAGGTTTAACAGGCTTCCGGTCGGCAAAGTGTTAAATACCCATCGTCCATCGCCGATACGAGGCCGGGAACAGTATCGAGCCGGGTCCCATAAAAGTTCGAACCTCGGTATCGATTCTTATCGGGCGTGGGATTGAAACTAATCCTTTTCGGGAGCTATTGGCAACGTTATCTTGCGTTGCGCGCCTTTATTGGACAATTTAAGCTGGTACCGCGCTGTCGATACCGATAACCGTGCTCGCGTTTGCTCGAAAGAATTAGATATCCTCGATATCGTGGCTCCGTGGGAGGTTTCGCGAAACGAGCCCCGGATTTGCCGAGACCTTTCGTTTTCCGCTCGGTTGGCTGCGACGTTATTTCGCGGAAAAGAGATCCCCCCTCCTTCGCGACCAGACTATTCAAATGGGAGATCGAGATTGCGCTCCGTACTTGAACTCGTCAAATAATTCAATGCTTTGCATTTTTCAACGATTCAACTGCCTGTTGGTATTTTGTTTGACGTTCAATTTTATACCGGGACAGATGGTGTCCAACGTTGCACAGTACAGTGTTTATTCGATATATGTGTATGTCCAAAAAACGGGTCCAGCCACGGACATGTATCGGCAAGGGGATACACGGCGACGGAGACTTGGCCCCTCGCGGACTATACCCCTCGGCAGTGGGGATAGTTCCGTGACTTTTATCGGCTAGGCATTTGTGACACATATAGAGTAAACACTGTACAAAGCACAGCGCCGTTTAATATTTCGTTAGAAAATTTCTAAAACCACAGGAGTGCCTCGACGAAAACCCGTTGAATAAACTGACCAAACGTACCTCTCCAATTGTTATTTCACAGTTGCGAAAGCGGTTTCGCAGCAGCAGGAAAATGCACAAAGGGCAGAGAAAGCAAGTGCGTGTTGTCTTTGACTGAGAAAGCTAGACCGCACAGTTTGACTAGCGCCAGAGCGGAACGGCATAGTAATAATCCTCGCGAGAAGATAATCCTGATCCACTTAGTTCCGCGAAGAGTGTGCTCCGGGTCGAGCTGCGAGTTCGCGGAACGCAGACACTGTTGCGGGATCGAGTGTAGCCGAGAATCACGGTTAATATTCGCGATCCGTCGATCGCTAGGGGATCCTTGGGAGCAGCGTCATTAACGCAACTTCGCCGGAGTTCGCTCGGGGCGAACTGCACCCGAGCTTCCGATTTCACCGGGGTTTATTAGATTCTTCCGTAATCTTCCCCTCGAGGAAAGGGGAACGCGGGGGCTACATCATTGTGCGTACAATTGAATCGCATCTCCAGTGACTTCTCGCGCGCACGGTGCGCCGTGAGGTTTCTTTGCAGCGACAACAACGCCTCTCCAACACGAAACCTGCTATTTCCTTCAGCGCGAATCGCGGAGAGTTTTCCCGGAAACTCTGTAGAAAGTTATGCTACCTGCTGATTGTTACTGAGATGCCGAGGACCAAATCTCCGGCGAGATCTGACGGTTCATTCGTGATCCCAGGAAATTGCCGCGGAGAAGAAACCGTGGGCGATCGACGCGACCGGGATTTGAAAAGGTTACGCTGTGGTTGTTTGCTCGCCCGGGGAACAAAGGAACGAGCATTTCCCCCGAAATTCATCTCCGCGCCCCGGAACGATACCGTTTCGCGGAAACGAGCACCGTTAGCGTTTCAACGTTCAAGGAAAAAGGGCGACGCAACGCTTCCGGGAACTCGCTTTTACCGCGATGAGGCACTCCCGATCGAACGCCGTCGTAATTCCCAATTTATTTAACGTTGTTTACACATTGCGGTCGGCACGGTGGCGCATCCTCCGGGAAGATGGAAGCGGACGCTGTGGCCCGTTCCCTTGATGGACGATGCTTTGCTACAATATTTTTAGTAGCTCTAGATCGCACAAAACTTCCGACGTAATAGATTCTTTATTTGATTCCTGTTTCTTTAACGCTGGGTTTACGGGACCCGGGTTCTTGTATTTTCAATTCACTATTATTAAGATTCTAAAGATACATCTGTAGGAATATTTTAAAGGAAACTTCTACGTCTTAGGAGTGACTTATCGGGTGGAGTGATCTCATACCGATTTCACTATAATTCAATTTATATTCTTTCGACAACTCGATACTTAATGACAACTCGATACTAAATACTTTAATAACGCTCGCGACTCTCGCTTCTCTAACTCTCGCTCCACTGACTCTCTCTCTACTGACTGACTCTCTACCGACTGACTCTCTACCGACTGACTCTCTACCGACTGACTCTCTACCGACTGACTCTCTACCGACTGACTCTCTACCGACTGACACTACATCCCTCGCATTCGTCCCTTTTATCCAAGTCCCTCTTTCATTCATCCTCTCTTGCACTCTCATTCTCTCTCTATCAGTTTCACATCCATTCGGAAAACCCAAGCAGTCACGTACGCCCTGCGCTTGGCGCCCCTAAACACTTTACTCTTGTCACCGAGACCCAAACACTCTTCTTTCACACTTCGGACCAAACAGACTTCCTTTCACGCAGGACCCAAACACGTTGGCGCCACAATGTCGTGTCCACGGTCACTCTAAACAATCACTCTAATACAGTGTCTCATTCACATAACCCTACACATCCGTCAGGAATTATTCTACAAATTTATTTCTTTGGGTATATGTCATTTAAAAAAATGGCTACAAATTTGGGCAGCAGATTCCTGTTATTTTTATAGAGTAATGTAAAATAGTCCACTTTAATGCTCCGTAAACTTAGTGTTAAATCCATCTCTGGGAAAGAAAGTTTGCACAAAGGTCACTCTTATGAGAATGCCAGAATGGAATTCTAAAGAGTCCAAAAAGAATCCAAAGGGTCCTCTCCTAGATCGCTCTGAAGGGATCCACAATTTCATGAAGACCTCAGGGGGCTCTGAAGGATACTTAACAGCCTCAGAAGAAATGTGAAAGAGCTCAAAGGATCTGCAAAGTTCCAAGAAGAATCCGCAGGATCCTAAGAGATCAAGAGTACTTCTAGAAAATTCCAGAGGTTCTGACGAGTCTCCCACGAGTTTGAAATATCACCCGAAGAACCGTGAGCACCTGAAGGGGAACTTGAATTCCGTCTTCGTTCGAGCACAAGGTAACACCGGTGTCGCTCGAATTGTGAGGAGGCGGGTTGACGCTTGTCGATGTCTTCGATGGTATTCGGTCGGTTATGGGGGTAATTGCTTTCACGGCGCGGCGGTCCTCTCAGCGTGGGCGACGCGGATGCGATGGGACGCGACGGTTCGCTTTCGTCGCGACGATATCACGTTAGAGTTAAAATAACGGACGTTAAGGGGGAGGCGAGAGACCTTTGGGGGCACGGTCTGGCGCGTCGTTAAGGCCGTTAAGCGGCGGCGGCTGCCACGGAATTCGTATTTAATTTCGTTAAACGAAACTGCAATCACATTTAAATTTTAATGTCCGAGATGCGGCGGGCGCGCTGCGTCGCGGAACACTACGGGGGCGGAACGTTTAATCGCGAAGCTTTTATACGGCTGGGAGCGAGACGGAAAACGACGTAATTCCGGCACGGACCGTTAAGGGAACGTCTCATTCGCCGGGACCATTGGCCATAAATAAATGGAAAAGGTCTGATAAGCCGACACTTTAATTCTCGAAATTTTAATCCTCCGTTTCAATTTACACACCGCGTACATGTACAGATTAAATTCGTGGGCTTTACACGGACGCTTATCAGTGATTACCGAAATACTTTCTGGCCCTGAAAATTGTTTCAACTGCTTTTTGCATATACTTTCCAACTTGGGAGTCTCTGACGAATCAATTTTTGAAAATGGGATACCGTGCTTGAACCTTCTGTGTGATCGAGGCTTGTTTTGAAAAGTAATTTTCTTTATGAAACAAGCTCGTGTGGTGAAGAATTGAACGCAAGGAATTCAGGGCAAGATGTGTTCGATAAAAATTCGTTTCACCTCTTTCTTCGGAACTTTCTCTCCGCGCGTAAATCGAGAAGCGATCAAGCGATGTACACTGATGGATTTGAAACGATTCCGCGGGGAAACTTGGCGATTTCTCGACTCGTTCATTCAGATTCGACGCGATTATGCATACGGAAGTTGGCGACATCGGAGAATGAACGAACGCGACGCAACGGTGCGAAACGCTATCGCGGGAACGCTAAATCCAACCGATTCGAGACAGTGCACGATTCTATCCGAGCACCGGTGCATAAATAAAAGAGGAACTCACGGCCAGCAGCGAAGAGGATCGGGATCGTAATCGCGACAAGTCCCATTTCTCGGTCTTCCCAACTCGCGGCGCATAAATCGCGGGGAACTCGCGCGCCGGGACTCCTTCCAGCGACCGGATAGGATTTGCATGATGCGCGTTCGAGATTCGGGGATTCGCTACGCTGCCGGCAATTTCCAGAGTTTCGCGTGCGAGCGGACATTTCGCGGAAAATTTCCATCGAGCTGGTTATAAATATCCCGCGGACGCGGAAGCGAGTAATAATTCTCCAGCTTGATCCTGCTCGATACGGGGGAAGGGGATATTAGAGGAAGTCGGAGAAAGATTTTTAAGGATCAGCGAGCACTTCGGAAGAGTCCGAAAGGTCTTGCCCTCGGATAGTCGTACGATTCAGCTCGGTGTCAGAGAAGGAAGAAACTCTCAGAGAGACTCAGAGAAACATTTTTAAAGATCACTTTGTCCAAAAGGTCCTGAACTCAAAAAGTCTTAAGATCTATCTTGATGTCAAGGGAGCAGAACTCGGAGAAAGATTTTGTGGATCACGGAGGATTTACCCAGAAGAAGAACCCAGAGGATTGTCAAGACCTCCCAGACTTTTGAAAGCTGCTCAGAAGGATCTATGGACTCTTAAAAGAACTCAGAGAATCTCAATGGTCCATGAGATCTCAAAGATGCTTCCAGAGGAACCTGAACCATGTGAGATTAATTGTCAATCTTCTATAAAACTAAAGCTGTTTAAAAAGAAAACCGCGAACATAAATATTTACCAACTTCTGACTAACTACCTAATTGAAACTTGCCAGGGTTCATTTAATCACAGATTCGTGGAATATTAACCCTCGGCACTTGAATTGTTTTCCCAGCTAGCAGGCTTTACGGCTGTAATAGCTTCTTGAAAAGAAAAATATCGCGTCACTTCGGAGGTGATTTAAGAATTTCAAAGAAAAATAGTGTTGTCGCTGCAGAAGCAATTTAGAAGTTCGCAAGGAAAAACAGTGTAGTCGTGCCAGAGGTTGAAGAGTTTCCAGGAAAAATAGTGTGTCGCGCCGGGAGCGCGGAGGGTCGAAGGTCCCCGAGATTCAAAGAGGATACCGGAAAAGCGCAGGAGGAGCACGGGCTTCTGAAGGAACCGCACGATAGTTCCCACCGAATCGGGGCTTCCTCGAAGTTTTTACTTGACGTCGCCATTTCCTCGCGACTCGAGCTCCGCGGCGCATAAATCGCGGAAACTAGCGGCCGGTTAGGATTTACATGATGCACTTTCGAGATTCGGAGTACGGTTCCGGCGCGCTGCCGGCAATTTTCCGGATTCGCGGAGCGCGAGAGGATGTTTCTCGAAAAATATCCGCCGCGACGTCGGCGTCGGCGTCCGCCGAGATACGTAAAATACGCCGTTCACGCCGGACGACGATTAAATATCCCGCGGGATAATAAAATCGAGTAATAATTCTCGGGCGCTATCCGACTCGATACGAGAACGGAAGCGTTCAGCGTGATTAACAGCCCGTGAAATAGGAACTGGCCGCGATAATTCTTCGGGACGTGGACTACAAGAAAATTAGCTCGAGAGAGCTCCTCCTAATCAGAATTCGATTTTCCCAGCGCGACCCAGTTGTTTCGCGAATGAAAACGATCGTTTCCCGCTGCTACTTTCTCGAGGCAAAAAACTGAGATAACGGCAAGTATAAAAGAAGAACATTATCGAGTCTCCTGTTCTCATCGCGAGAATGTTTGCCTTGGACTGCTCGGTACGACCAGAGCCAATCGTAGAGGAGTCATGGTTCGTCGGCGATTAATTTTTACCTCGCGGCACTGTTCACTGAATGTTTTTCTTCTTCTTCCTCGGACGGGAGATTGGCCGACGTTTTCGGCTGACAAACAATGGCGACGGAAATTGATCGGACCGCAAAAAGTTCGCAAACTATCTCGATGGGAAATTGAAAATGTGTAACGAGTTGCGAGCGCGACGAGCTTCAAGATCTTCTACAATTTCTGTCGAATCCGTCGGATCGATCGCACGTGAGAGGGGGTTAAAGCTGCATTGTAGCTGGGGCGACAATGAGAGGCTATCAAGCCGGACTGAAATCAGAGTGACATCAGCCGGCGACTATTAACTAAAGTAAACTTCGTGCTGGCGCGGTGATTCGTTGCCGACACGATCGAAACGGTGGCCCCTTTCATCGCAAAGACTTCTGAGCGTTGTCGAGCGTCGGCGATATTCACGGGACGTCGCAGCTTATCGGACGTTGTCGCGCGGCGACGCGCGACGCTTGCCGGGCGATAGTAATCGCGGAAGTGAACGTGCTCCCATCCTGTCTCGCCGGTTCTATTCTGTCCTCGGGCTCGTTGTTCGTCGAACTCGGGCAGATCACGTGGTCGATAAAAGAAAGATGGGAACAGGCGTCGGGCCGGTGACGAGCTGACTCGCTAAACGCGAGAGCCTGCGAAAGCGTGACCGATTTTCCGCGATTTTTCCGCGAGGCTTTGCCGAACTGCGATCCTCCAGAAAAATCCTTTTATTCCAGCGCAAGATTCGATGAAAACGACTATTAAAATCAGTGCTTAAATTACAGAAAATTGAAATCCGTGTTTCTCGAAGAATGGTATCGCGGGTCGGTCGAACAGCGAGAATTTATTCCCGTTGACCGACGGGATTCGACTTGATCGATCCGGGTTAATCGCGCGGAACCAGAATTCGCATTTGCGTGCCCGGTGTGCGACGGGGTAATTGGCCGCGAATTAGCTGCAACAAATTCGACCGAGCGTTGCGTAATCGCGAGTTACACGGCCGCAAAATCGTTGAACGCACGGTAATTGCCAAACAACCGGGCTCATCGCCTATGCAACAACGAGACAACGACGTTAATCGGATGAACTCGTCGGAACCATAGATGTAACGCTAAACGAGATCATTTTGAGCCGGTGCTGTGTGGATAACGTTTTCGGCCGAAACTCGATTCTCGATAGCGGGTTTGCTGTCGGAAACACTGCCGGTTCCCAACTGTATCGCAATCCCCCCCGGTTTCGACTTAGCCTACGAGCTATGAATTCTTAAACAATTCGCGAAACACCGCACCGGTTCATCCATTCAATTCCCCGGTTATTCGAACTATCGGCGAAGAAATGAACGTTCTGTTTGAATGTTCGGGAACCGCTGTATAAACATTCGAATTTGCATAAGCTGTCGCGGTGTACCGTCAACATAAATCCACCACATACGCTGCTTTCTCTTCCCCGGATTTCACTGTTTTTCTTTTATACCATATCTTTAGCCCCCCTGATCTCACTACATGACACGCATCTGCTCTTTGCTATGCTTTCTCGCCACCGCCATGAAAGAAAACATTTCCAACAGCTCCTGCCGCTTCCAATTGCTCGTTCTACACGCTTTAAGAACCGCGTCTGCCAAATTTACTCCGTGAAAGCGTATCTCTCTCGGGAGAATCGACGGAAAACGAGTTACGAAGCACTCAGAGGTACTTCTCGATTTTAGAGACCCTAAATCCAACGACTGTTGTTTCGCGGGTACGGTAACGAGCCGCGAACAACGTGCACCTCTTCCTGGAATTCATTTTGCCGATCCTCGAACGAGAGCCGGATTCGTGAAACTATCAATCCGTCCGCGACGCTTTTAATGAACCGGCGGTCAAGGGGTTGCGGGCCAAAAGCTCCTCCTGTCCGGCCAATCGATTTCCGATGGACGTTCGTCACTCCACGATCCTAATGAAACCTCTGGCCAAGGTCGAGTCCACTGAAGCAAGGATCTCAAAAGGAGCAACCAAAGTACCCAGAAAGTAGGAGAAAAAAATACGTAGGAGGTGATTCTGCGGATCTTTATGATCACTAGAGTCTTTGTACAAAATAAAAATCGTTTGCAGTAACTGCAAGACATAGGCACCGAATAAAAATTTATTTCTCTCTTTGCTGGTTTTATCAAATCGTAAGGAATTAAATTCTTGCAATAGTTTATTATTTGACCTATTTTTGCCACAAGTGCGTAAAATTCGCAGCGCAATGATGACAAATATTTGAAGAATTTCTTGAAAGACAGGAAATCTTGTTCGGTATCCTCTTTGGTATATAAGAATTGTGTGTCCTTGACAATATAGACGCAGTTGTTGGAATTATCAGGCTCGAGCGAACCATTTTAATTGAAACGAAAATTGACGGAAACAGAATTGGAAAAATAGTTGAAGCGTGGTTTTTACACGAGACAAGGCCATGGTTGCTCGAGTGCTTCAGAATCGGAAATTTGAACGGTGCACGTCAGGTTTTCGATTATTAGCGACCTGAGAGCTACGAGATCCGATGCAAATCGCGGTTTCCGGCAGCCGCCGGCGGAAGTTCCACCTGAATTCCCGAAAGGAGGGTCTAGGTTTTCCGCGCAACATCCTTGAGATTTATGCCCCTCTTCTTCCATGATTTTGATGGATCGCAAGTGAACCGACAGCTATTTTGAAAGACCTTCGACAGCCTAAACATTGCTTTGTACAATACTTCTCGTGTCTGGAGCCTACACAAAAATCTGGATCAAACTCCAGCCGAATTCCCAATGTTTATGCAAAAATGTCCATTCGGGGATCCTTTTCAATCGAAAACTTTCATTTCCTATCAGAACTTTTATTTCACGAAAGACTGCAGCTCCATCATTCCGGCCGTGGCTTCCGTTTAATTCGCCAATTACCATTTTTATAGGTAGCTCTCGGGAAACTAGGATTAAAGTGATGTTTACTTAAGTTTTACATTTTCAAACATTCTGTGCAACTTACATTTTCGCCTGTTACAACATCGGACCTGTAATTCTCGTTTCACAACGCGAGACCTACATTTACTTTGTTTTACACGTCCGGCAGAAATTTTATTATACTTTCCGCGGTCGGAATGAAAGCGGGATTAAACAGGATTTCATCTCTCCCGGTAATAGTTTGGACGTGCGAGAAGTAGAGCGATCGCGTATTAAACTCCATCGAATCTTGTATTTCACTGTTCGGAAAGTTTTACGAGCTATAAACGCATAAAAGCACTGCAGCCGAGTGTTAATCTGCTTTCTGTATGTCGTCGATGCGCAGCAGCCGATGCACGCGGCTCCGTTCCTCCGGTTCTGCTTGCTCCTCTTTCTTTTTGCCTCCGGACTTCCGATTAATCGCGATTCGCGTTCTCGCGCGTGCTTTCCGCCTCGCGTGGCACCGACTCGACCCAAATCCCATTCGCATCGAACAAGATTACGCGCGAACGATTTCTTTCGCGGACTCGCCAATTGACCCGTTATGTCCCGGAAACAATTTTTAATTATCCGCCGAATAGTCGAAACAAGAATTTCTTTCCTCGTCGCCTCGAGCCGTGTTATGTTTACACTCCTCGGCGTCCCCTCACGGGGTATACCCCGCGGTGGTGGGGATAATTCCGCGACGTTTATCGTCCAGGCCTTGGCGACATATACAGAGAAATCACTGTACATTTTTGAAGCGCTGTATTTTTGATTTATTTGTTGGACCTGTAGGATACTGTTGAAAGACGACTAATTCGATGACTGACCGTACGTGATTGATTCGCAGGAATAGCCGATACCGGAAACAAAGGTACAGCGCACGAGGTATTTCCCCGTTCAGGTGGGGTCCTTGAGATTCTGGCCACGTTTCCGGTGCAGAACCACTCGGAATGCCCTCGAAGGAATGCGAATGCACCGGCAGAGATGCGCCACGGATTCTCGGAATTCCGCGGCACGCGGTCTCTCGGGTTCACGCTAGTAGGCTCTGCGGTGAACCGCGAACGCAGATGTGCAACGACACCCTCAAATCTCGATCCCTAGGGAATTTCGTCTCGAGAAAACTGACGGCTTCGTCGTGGCGGCCCTTTCACCGAGACATGCCGAGGACACAGAGGAAATCGAAGTATAGATAGCGTGGGCCTGGATGTCTTTGTGGGCTTCGGAATCGATAGACCGCGGATCTTCGCGCAAATTGTTGTACAAATCATTTTTAGCTTATTTTAGAACGCCTCGAAGGAGAGAAACGTTCCTCCCGTGGACTAGAAAATGTTTGTAATGCTACTTAATCCTCCTCAGACATTGTTGTAGAAAATATTCCACCGAATTTTGCTTGACACTTCGAGTAAAAAAGCTAGAGAATTAAGAAACCTTATTTATAAGGATAAAAACAGAAAATGAGTGAATTTTGATGAATGACGATTAGTTTTCCCACGTTTCACACATTTTCTGATATCTCATTTTGTCGCGTCCGTTTCATGTTTTAAACAATTTTATACTCACCCCCTTCGTACCAGCGAAATCCTGTTTTGAACTTGCGTTTGCATATGAACTCGCGACCACCGTAAATATAGTGCAAAGCGTGTCCGGCGGACATAAACGATTGAAACCGACATCGACTATCGAGATACTAATTGTAGACGTAATTAAGGATAAGTATTGTAACAGTTCTTCGTCGAGCCTCGAGAGAAAACCTTGCGTCGATAAAAAATAAAAAGAAAAGAAGGAAGAAAGAGTCGCGACGAGAGAGTGTGTTGCGCAAGGTGCGTCGTTATGATAAGTCTTAGATGGTACTGAATTAAATTGTACGCGCGTCCGAGGCGGATCATTTTAATTATACCTTGTACAGCGCTGCGATCGGATCGCGGGCGAATTATGCGAGCCGCGTCCAACCGATATGAACGTTTGTAAATATACCTCGATGTTCCCTGTACGAGACTACAAATCTACTTCCATGTGTAACTTAATTTTAACTGAGGTGTGGCATATACAATTACAACGTTTGTCCCAGCTCGTTCTGATCATTTCCCCATCGATCCTCCGTTCTAAAGAACCGGCACGACCACGTTGTTCCTCTTGACGAGCTTTCGGTTTTTGCTGGCGTGTTAATTAACGGGTGAGTATTTTACACGGTGCGCCAGAGAGAAAGGAAAATCAGATTTCACGAAGGCTCCGCCTTTGCGATCGGAATTACCAATGTTAATCTAAATACAATGCGATTTCGTTCCCGAATGAGAAAACTCTGATTTCGCGATAGAAATTATTCCAATGGAAAAGCAACCGCATTTCACAGTTCCAAAGCAGTTTCGTATTTATTAAATCGCGAAATTTCCATCGCAGATTTCCTGAAAAGAAAATCACCGAGTATTTTGCATCGAAGAGGAGAACGAAACGCAGAATCGCAACCGCGCGATCGAAATAATCAACGCTGATCTAAATTCAGCGAAGCTCCGTTCAAGAGAAGGCGCGATCGTTAACTCTAGAACGAGCTCTCGGTTTTCAAGACAGAAGCGCCCCGTTGTCAGTTCGCAGGTGAGTAACTCGCGCGAGGGGAGGGAGATTTCGCGTAGAACGCGAGTCTGCAATCAGAGCGAACGATGTTCGGGCGTTAATGCACGGCAATTTTCTTCTCCCGAAGGAAACACGAGGTTGTTATCAGCCGGCGCGAACTTTCCTTCGGTTTTCGAGGCGAGAGGTGAGCCAATTTGCAGGTGAGTGTTTCGCGCGATGCGATACAGCGCGATTGCGTTCCGTTAAAGGTTCCTTCGGAAGCTTCGAACAAAAAGATTTCCTCTCCCGAAGTCTTCGCGATCGATTTTTTGCTCTGCCGATTTGCCCCGCTGCGGAACACACGGCAGAATTTTCATGAGCTGTCGGCACACACCGCTCGGTGCATTCTTGTCAGTTCTATTTATGTAAAAAGCAATACGGCCCGGCGCAATGCGATTCCGTGGGGAGGGCGAATGCAATTATTTTGTTCGCTGATATTCAAATGTTGCTGCGACGGCGCGGCGAGAAAAGCCAACCAGCAATGGATTAATACACAAGTGCTCGAATATTTACTTCTCCGCTTTCCTGCGCGGTCCTCTCTAACCTCATTCGACTTCGGAGCAGTATAATTGTGACAAAGTTTAGTTCTATTTGTTCGTTTCCAAGAAAATTCTGAGACTTGAAGGCGCTTCTTTGAACATCTTAAACTCTTGCAAATTAACTGTTCTTTAAGTTTGTTAACTCGATAACTGGTTATTGCGGTTGAGCTTCTCACTTCTACGCACCTTTTTCTTTCGTTCTTCGCTTCTACTTTTCACGCGTTAATTGTCACATTATTTGAAAGGCACTTGATTGTTCGTCTAAAAGTTTATTTTTGGGTGGTTCAAAAGTCACTAGGCTCTGATGGACTTTAATTTCCTCTCTGCTCGATAAATGTCCCAAATATCTAGCCTGTAATTGTCCCAGAACTATCCTCACTACCGCGGAGTCCTTTTCTACGTTCGGCGGTGGATCAAGGAAATAGTATCTTCTAGCCGATAATTGTCCCCGGCCAGACCCATGCTTTGGACAATTATCGAGTAGACTCTGTATTATATTTCCTCAATAGTGTGGTTCAGTTTTCAAGTATAGACGATTAACCGGAAACTATAGCGTCTGTTCATCATTCCGAAAGTTTCAGCTGTGTATACGTCGAACAAAAGATCGTATACGTTTCGTCCTACTTTTCGATTTCGAAAGCCGCACGACGAAACGCCTGAACGGTCTCGAAATAACGTGTGTACCTAACTTGCGGTTCGCTGCCGTTCGAATGGCTTCGCATCCGGTGGAAAAAGGGAGTCGACGGCATTCCGAGCGACTAGCCTGCTTTTCGGCGTGTATAATTAATTGCCTTCGGCTGCCGTGCGTGGTGCGCATCCTCGCTCCGCCGCGTGTTTAATCAGACAAAGCACGCTTTTAAACGTAATTACACGCGGCGCGTACTCGCTGCCAGAATCGCGGTCGATATTAATCCACTCTACCTATCGATCAGTTTCTTTGCGACGTTCCGTCATGCCGTGGGCTAATTAACGATCGCTCGGGTCCGTTCTGATCCCTACTCGACAACCATAACAACAACTTATGTCCGCCACATTCAACAGTTTTCTTTACCACTCTTCAGTCCGGTCCTCGAGGAACGAAAAGGTGAAAAATTTGTTAGTATTAATATTTTCTAGTAGGTATTACCCAAAGCCTAAACAAAATAGCTTTCGGGTCCTCTGGTGGTTAATATTGGAATCAGTATCGGTACTGGATGTAACTGGTTTGTTTTTTATTAGCACACGTGTTTGAACAAAGATTTTGTAACGTCGATAATGGTCAAAGGAAAATCGGGAGCATTAATTCGGCCCGTGTGGTAGTTCCAGCGTTAATCCCAGTTTAAACAGACTCTGTATTCATAATGTGGTACTAAACTACGTAATCTCGTTCGGGCGAGTCCGTGGAGTGATTTTCTGCAAGAAACAAGCGCGGAACTATTACCGTCGGAGCGCAACGCGCCTTCAAACTTCCGGAAATTTGCATTCCGCTTTGAAATTGATTTCCCGGAGAGCCACGCACGGGAGATAAAGAAAATTTCCACGGGGTTGCCGATATTCGTCCCACTGTGCGACAGCTCGGGGGTGTGTCCCGCGGCTCGGCTCTTTAATAAGTTTAATTAGGAAGCCACGTAACTCGCGCGCCGATGAATTTCGTCGCCGGGGCGGAAAGTTCGCGGCCCGAGCACGCTCCCTTATTGAATCGTCAAACTTTGTTTCGAAACAAAAACGTATCCGAAGTCTCGAATAAAGTTGGTATTAGCAGTCCCGGGAAGAAATCCTGGGATTTTCAACGTAATACACCGCCGTGTAATATCCATCCTCGTGTCTTCAACGTTCGTCGCACCTGTATTAAAGTTTATTCACCGTGATAAATGTCCTCGGTATCATTCCGTTACACGAACCCCATCATCCTCGAAATTCGAGCGGTAACGCAGAGCCCGTGCTACACTACAGCACCAGTAGTATACAAAAAAAAACGAGGGAAATAACAATAACATCGGCCCGTAAAGCGGTGAGAGAAAGAGAGAGAGAGAGAGGTTTTAAAAATCCTGAAAATTGATCCCTATTCATTTCGATACGATATATAAATTTACTCATCGACGCAATAAACCCGGCGGGCTCGTAAAGCGACAACAGGGACGGCAGAGTTTGAGCAGCGATCGGTCGAACGAGCGATAAACGAACGATCCAGGAAATCGAGTCGCGTAAAAAGCAACGTCGGGCCTTCCTCGAGCGGAACTTTCGAAAAAAAGATGGGGTCTCGTGAAATCTTTACGGGTTCCGGAAGAGGTCGCACGACCTCCGCAAGTTCCTCGAGTTGGTTCGTGCTCGTAGAAACGGCCATTGAGCAGGATGCTAAGAAGGACAATTAATTTTCCGAATGTCCCGCAAAAATCGATCCGCCGCGTTTTTCCTCCGGTTTTTCCTTTCGCGATGGCGACTCGAAACAGGAGGGTGTGCAGCTTGACAAAACCGAGATGATAAGGGCTGGCTTCTCGAGAGACAGAGAGAGACACCCGGAGCCGCTTCTTCGGGGCTAAAGAGGGGTCACGATCAGTTTTTCGTCAAGGCAAGGATGTTTCGAGGGCTGGATACGAGTATTGATTTCCAATTACCCGGCGGCACCGCTCTGTTTCGACCGCGGGGGCTGGCCAAGCCGCTGCTAAGGCTGCTTTCCACCGGGACGAATCGAAAAGAGAGGGAAGGCATGCATAATTAATTAACGAGTCTCACCTCGGCCCCGCTAATTTGCCGCGACCGCGGCTCCGACCCCCGATCGACTTCTTAATTGCATCTCCGCCCCGGTAAAGTGATCCCTCGCGCGCGAACGACTTCGTGAAAAATCGACGAAAATTCCCATCGAAGACATTCATCCCCCGGGAAGCCTGCGCGATCTTTCTTCCCTTAATTGCATCCCCCGTCGAAGATTTTGTGAATCATGTTTCCGATAGGCCTGACGCCGTTATTGATTTTCTGGAAATTTTGCTGAATACTCATTTTCGAAATCCGCAATGACTATTCACCGTGGAACATTTCATAAACCGTCCAACCAGTTGGAAGGTATGTTCAATATAACATGCGTAATTTATGTTAACCGTGGAAATTGAAATAGTCCAATTTTCAAGTTCTGTAATCTAATTTTACGCGTGCTACTATTATGCATTGTCACAGTTATTATTGCGAGCACCGTTCGAAATTAAACCTGTCCCTTCCGAACGCAAACAATCCCTCCAATTTATGGAAATTAATCAATCCGGTGAGCAGAATTTCGCGAAAACTCCTCCCAGTTCCCGAACAAATTGAGGGGTAGGAAAACGCCTTAAACGATCCACCCCCGTCGATCCGACGCAAATCGTTCGAATTTTCGGTGTGCGAACTTACGAGCTCACGCGATGGGTATTAAGAGTGGACGTCGTTTGCTTGTGTGTACACGCGAGATTAGGGTTAAAAGGGTAGTCGGATGAAACAGATGAGATGGTGGGATGGGAAATAGGGGGCGGAAATTGTGTTAGAGCGAAATGGAACGATCCACGGTGATTCCTTGTTCGAGGGGAATACGAAGAGCTGCCCGTTCGTTGCTCAATTAATTTCTCGAAAATATAATACGGCCTGCGGTCGTTCGCCCTGAGCCAGCCGCAAACGCGAATAACGGGAATAATTTAATACGATCGATCAGCCGTGAATTTGTACCGGTGAAAAATGAAAATTTCATCTGACCGTCTCGTTCATTAGTTTCGTTATCGCCGCCGCTCGATAGCTGCGGCTAGATACATACGCTCGATCCCCATCGGCAATTATCACTTTCGCAACGGCCGGCGATCGATTTCCCCGGGTCCCATTGGACGACACCGTAAATAGAAGTTCGGAGAACAACAAGGTGCACCGCGTTATGCAAATTAGAGCTTATCACGCTCACCGACACCGCTCCTCTTCCACGTTTTCCAGTCTTTTTCCCGCGACCCGATACATACGTTCAACGATAAGATCGACACAGAGCCTGGATGAGATCGATCGACAGACACCTCGTCGGCCATCCTGTGAGACGCTAATGAAGCCGCGCGATTTAAGCTCTTCCTGTTTATACATCGACGCTTCGGCAGCTCTGGAAATTTATTGAAAGTGAATCAATGAGAACGGTAATTTGAAATTTTGGTGCTGGATTTGACAATTCTTGGAGAGCCTCCAGAAATTCTCTGCTTGGAAAAATTGGTGATGAGTTACGAAAATTTTAAGTAAGGAAATTTATAGAAAATATATCTTGGTAGAACCAAAATTAACAGTCCTTGCATATTTTAGATGTGCGAACTGTCTTTATATTACAAGAAATTACGGGAAAATGAAGAAGAAAAAACAAGGACACCGAAAATATAAAACTGCAATTTCTGAATGCAGTTTGTTGGTATTTCTTATAACGAAGCACCGAATTGCCGACAAAATGCTAATTCCAAATCAATTAGGAAATTAATTCTTCAAAACCTGGTAATTGATTCCAAATATGTCCATTTAAATACTGTGTTCGCGCGACACATTAACCATTTTTGTCTAAATCAATTTCAGATTGTCCTCTGAAGATGTTAAAATAATAAATTGCAAGCAAAAATCGATTTTTTGAGAATCCGTTAAATTAGTCACGCTTTCCGATGAGATTCTCGAGATACGATGCAATTAATTATGACGTCCGAATCCGTGGATTATTGGAATTAATTAATTTAATCAGACGAACAGCTCATTCCGAAAACGAACTCGCCAATTATCGCGTTGAATTATTTGAACTCTGGGAACATTCTGCCAAGGCAAATTCGAGCCGTAAATGGAGAAATAGAGGAAAAGCGGGAGGCCATGGCCCGAAGCGGAGCTCGTGGCGCCATCTTTCCCTCGCATAGTAAACATTCTTCTATTATCAATTTATCAAGGAATCCACCTCACGTCAATAACAGCGCGCATCGTCTTTTCGTGCAAATATTTCGCATTTTATTCGTTCCGTATTACACTTTTATTAATATTCGCAAATTATCTCGAGACAACAGCTAAAAAATAACAAGAACGCGCTTGGATACAATTAATTTGAACCGGCGAGCTGTAAAACGTACCGTTTTAATTATCCGACTATTATATATTTTATATCGCGCGCGTTTCTCATTTTTACTCGCTGTAAATGATTTCCTATTGTTCGCGGTCAATTATGAGAGCTCCAATTAAGTCTCGTTTTACCAAGGGAAATGAGAATGCGAGGGGAAAATGTCTCCGTCGAGCAGACTCCGAGCCAATTAAGGGTAATTTCCTTTGATCGACGCGGCCGCGCGCGAATCAGCCCGGCGCATCGCCCGCAGGACCGAATTCTTATCAGTCTCTAATTAGAAACCAGTCGTAAATAGCATTACCAGTGGTCGGTAGGGCTGTCGCTAAATTGCTGCGGCCGGTTGATCGATCCCTGCGCGGATTTATCCGTGTTTCGCGAGAGAGGATCGCGGTGATCCGTTTGATGCGGCCGGAATTAGAGGAACGTTTACCTCCCCCGGAACAATCGTCCTTTGTTTCGCCCTGTCCCCGAACCATCAGGAAATTACGTATCGGCCAATAGCGTGTCCATTGTCCGATGGGGACGTTCCGATAGCCGATATCAGTTTTTCTTCGACGGCCGGACCGTTGCAAAACTGTTCCCCATTATTCCGACAGAGATTGGATTCGCCCGACGCCAATTTGCATGCTAAATCGGGGAATATTTGAAATTTTAATTAAACCGCCGACGACCGCGGTAATACGGAAACGCCAGTCGCTGTAACGTGTCAGTATGACGAACATAAGTATGAAGCGCGAAATATTCTCAACGAGAACAATATATTTCTAACATTTTGGAGCTGTTATTTGTTTCGACAACACCCCTCGCAGTCATGAAACTCCATTAAATGCACAAACAAAAATATTATAAATTTTCTGAATATCATGCTAGACAAATAACAACGTGCACAGAATTAGTTTGATTCTCTTCACATGTAATAAAACAGAGGACATGCATTGCACGTATATAACTCTGCAGTGTTTCGAACGCAGAACGTGCTAATGTTTCTAATAATTTTCCCAGAAAAATTCCATTTTATACCTTTAAGTACGAAATTTGGAAATTAAATAATTTTACACTTTTATCGTATTTCTCCCTTTGATGAAACGTCTGGAGGCTTGCTGAAACAGATTACGGTGGCTGTAAGCAGAACGTTTGATTAAATTCGGACGTAACAGCACCGTAATAAGAAGAAGGAAAGAAATACGAGTGCAAGGTACAAAAAGTTATAATGCAGTTTGGTCGCGGTTTCTGTCTCACAGAGGTGTTTGCTGTTGCCGAGGCAGCCCCAGTGAAGACTTTCCGGAAGGTCAAAGGTAAACAAGCGGAAGTTTGCCCTGAGCTATCATTCGAGGCTCTTATGAAATAACTTTCGAACGTACGTGAGTAGGTGATGCGAATCGTAACGTGATTCCCGGGCACATACGCGCGCGCGCACGGGAAAAGACGAGTCGGGACGAAAAGGGGAGAATAAAATGATTTTTCTGTTGTGCAGCAACGAATTTTTCGGGAACGAGGTTTGCAGTCGATGAAATATTGTCGAAAATCGTTGGCCCACGGAATTCTACGAAGCTCGCGAGCAACAGGTGTCATTCGAGCACCTTTAACAGTCTTCGGAGCTCGAACGGAATCGATAATTCGGTCCCCTGATAGAAAATGAGCTCTCCCCGACAGGAACACCCGATACAGACACCGACAATTACACTTTAGGAGATCGTGATCGCCTTTTACGCGACGGAACAACCGTTCTACGCGAACGAGATCGTGAAACAAGTAATTAGTTCCACCGGCGCGGCGCTGCGGAAATCTTTGGGGAGAGGGAGAGAGAATAGGAGGATTTGCAGGATGCTCGAGGATTGTAAAATTTCTTGGGTACTTTACCCCCCAGCTGGATACTTCTTATGTCGTTAGATTCGCCGGAAAGTTTCGCCCCTCCCGGTTCTGCCCGCGGTGATCGTAAAATCCACCTTAATCTCGGTTACATCATTTCTCCGCTCTTTTTAACGATCGCTTTTTATCCGAGCCGCTTTTAACCCCGCGCACGCTTTTTCCAAGGATGCCAGTGTTAGGTGTTTGGATCGCTGCGCTGGTCTTCTGTTTTCCGAAAGAGAAGAGCCGAGCTAAACTGGAGATGTTTACCACGCTTTGAAGCACTCTCGAACGTTGCCGATAGACCGATCCTTTGTGCGTTTATGGGTCACGGGAATTTTCACGGATCCGAAGTTCCGAGCGCGAGAGAATTTAGTGGCGATGTCGGCTCGTTTTTATTCGTGCTGTTGTTGTAGAGAGTGGGGTTTCTTGAAATTTGGAAAATGGGAAAAGCACGAGAGAGTTCGTTTCGCGTCAGATTTATGCGGCTAGAAGATTGGGCAGTCAAATTTTCGTTACCACTAGGCTGCGGATCTTCAAACAAAATTAAGTTTCGTCTTAAATGCGCAGAATCCGCGGTCCATTAATTACTAATTACTTTTAAAGCGTTAAAAATCGGATAGTCTTATGGTCCCTGGTGGAATCGTTTCGGTGTTTAAGTGCGGACGTTCATTAGGAGTATCGGGCAGCAGGGTGGCCATTTCTAATTAGTCGGGAAAGTGCATTGACGGAAGGTGGGCCATCACAGTTGCAGACATGCACCACGCGACACCGGTTCCTTTTATTCCGCCATCGTGGCGCGGTCGATCCCGGTCGTGTATCGGCGCGGCCCGGTCCTGTGTAATTTATGTCTCGAACTGCCTGTGCATGCACGCTCGCCGCGGATAATCGGTGTAATTACGAGCGATCGGAAAGCGAGCCGATTCGGACCGTGTGCATTAACGCGTGCAACGAAATTAACGCGGCCACTTTTACGTGAGAACACTCGCCCGGTCCGCCCGTTTACGTTGTCCTCCCCGTCCTCTTTTTCTCCGACTTTATTTCTCTTAACGATCCGGACAACTTTATCCGATCGTCGCGTCGTCGTCGTCGTCGTCGTCGTCGTCATCGTCGTCGTCGTCATCGTCATCGTCATCGTCGTCGTCGTGATCGGTCCGAGCGGATCGACGGCCGTCTGCGAGGTTTGTTTAAGTAGACCTCGTCGTTAACGATCGACGGATTTCACAAGCGATCGATCGATCGATCGATCGGCGGCCCCGGCTTTCCACGAGGTTGGCCAACCGGACGCGAAATTACGTCGGCCCGTGTAATACGAAACGTGCGCGTTTTGCGTCCCCCGATTTACGACGGTGACGCCGTTCCCGTTGATTAATAATTACTTCATCGTGGCCCGGAGAGATACACGGCCCACCGATCACACGACGAAAGGAATATCGTCCGAGGATTTATCGGCGACGTGTCTGTTTTTCAATTCGGAGGATGGATCGGCCGATAAGAATCGTGGCGACGATCTCGGTTTCGCAGGAAACCAATTTTTTCAATTTTTACTGTGGGAAGGAAAAATTTAATACAACGATGCAGAAGATTAATATTCACTCTATTCTGACGATTTTTTTTTGCAGTCGAGAAAGCAAAATTCAATGCTTAACTATTATATGTAATGTTTACTATTACATGAAGGAAAAAGCAAGTAGCGCAGGATGCGATGAGACTGCAATTTTTCGTGTATTTGAAAATATAGACGTAACGTAGAATAAATTTGTATTCCACTTTTAAGGAGAAGAATAACATCCACATTTGGTAGATTCTGTTTGAAATGTTCATCACGTGTCTGACTGGTTATTAGGTATACACAAAATGTTAATATAATGTTATTCGTATTACTATTTCTTGCTATATAATGCACTCTAAAAATAAACTACATGAAAGATTGGATTCGTGCGCGCGCGCAGAAAAAGGCAAATTAATTTTATTCGGGACGGGCATTTCGTTCCCAGAGTCGTTCAGGAAATCAGTGATTCTTCTTTGATGCATTTAATACCCCCCCCCCCCCCCCGTGTTATGATTTATTTTCATAATAAGAGTTGCATCGACGTTAATCGTTTCCTGGTAGCGAAGAAATTATACATTCATTAAGCACGGTTGCTGGAAAAGTTCAGTGCTCGCGGACGCAAGATAACGTCACGAAAAATGTTCGTGTACTTATTAAATTCAAATTAAAGTCCTCGCCTTATTTGTTAAATTCAATTTAAAATCCCGGTCGCGTGACCGTCTCGATAATATAAATTAAAGGGTTACTACTTCATGAAGGAGACACGTTGCGTTTAACTCTTGCGCCCTATTAAAATAATTGCTGCCTTAATTCCACATAATCTCGAGCAAAGAAGTCATAATTTGTTATTTAATGTTTTCCAGTCTTGTGCGGTTTTTTCGCCAAAAAATTCGGAATAACGTGTCACTGTTCGACATCCTCGCAGGAATCGGATTTGGGCGATTCGAATTGGCCAGAACACCATTTCACATGCGAAACATGTTTGCAGGCGAGTTCTACTTCAACAAATTAAAATTCAAGAACACTTCAATAAAAAAGATTATTAACAAAGACTTTACAGTGACAGTTTAATGCTAGATTTACGGAGCACTAAAAGTGGCCAGTTTCGATTATTTTATAAAAATATCAAGAATATATTCAGCCAGATTCTTAGCAGCTTTTACCATAATATATGTTCCAAGGAATAAATGTGTTACATAAATTTCGTGTAAATGCAACTTCGCAATCTCAATATTCGTAAATTAAAAATATTAGAATCATTTTTACGGGTCCTGTGAATCTAGTGTTAAAGACGAGAAGAAGCAAACAAGCTGGACCGATGATCGTCATTGTCACCGATGTACCGCGATGGCGGCAATTGCGGCGATTGCGACCGGCAATTACGCATAATGTTTTCTGTATTTTTCGGACGGCGGCGTCCCTACCGGCACGAAAACGAGGCGTAACGAGCGTTTAATGGCTGGTCCCACCCCGCGGCCCGATTTCGATCGATCAGCCGAGGCAAAAAGATTTAATTAACCGCGCGGAAAACTAGGTCGCGCGATAATGATGCACACGTCGAGGACGCGCCGCTCCGGCAGGAGAAAAACCGTGGGTTCACGATGTCGTTTGTCGTCGTCGCCTTAGTCGTCGACGACAACGAGCCACGATTATCATGCTAAACGCATGATTTGCCTCGATCGACCGTGAAACGGCGCGGCGTCCGGTTAATCCCGAGAAAACTTTCACGATCGCCGGATGATTGATTTTTTTTCTTGGCTCGCTGGCAGCACGCCTAACGCAGTCATTATGCACCGGACGGAATTTCAATGCAGATTTTCGTCGGGGGAAACTGCGAACACCCTGTCAGTGGACCTATCGGAAATGATCTGACAATCGATCAGAAATCCCAGAGAAAGTAACGTCGTCGTTCTAACACAAACGATTTGAATTGACACCCTGCGTATGTCATGAGTGGACTGCGGACTTGATGCGTTCATAACAAAAATTAGTAGTTAAAACAGTGAAAACGTTGGAAAAATTTAATATTGTCATAGTAATATTGTGAAGTTATTCGAATGATTAGAAGTGAAAATAAATTTTAATTCAACTCCTGTTACATTGAACATCCATACGTTCGGTTTGAGATGAGCTAAATTATAGTGTAACGTACGACACGCCAGTTTTTGGTTGTTGGTTCCCAGGAAATGTTGACGGGGCGTGTGTTCTTGAAATATGCACGCGAATATATCCTTACGGTACTGTTCGGCGAATGGGGAGTGTGGGCCGAGCATTACGCGTGTGCTAGGGACAAACAAATCTCCATGGCTGCAGATTACAGGTGAAATATACGCGCGGCTCCGAGCGCGTCACATATTTCCAGAGTGCAAGGAGTGCAGCCTTCGGGCCGTGAATTTAAAATTATGCACAGTAGGTCCCTGATGCGCCATTAAGCATCGTTCGCGAAGGAAAGAAATCGCCCCGGACCCAGGAGATGTTCGATTCACCTGGAAAAATCGATTCCGCAAAAACATATTTCCGGTACAGCCAAACCTCGCGTCACATGTACAGTAGAACCTCGTTCGTTGCACGAAACGGGGCCGAAATCGAGGTGACCGATTCTTTGCAATGAAAAACTTAGAACTGATTCCAGGAAGAATCGATTGAAAAGATCGATCGGACCCTGTGTCACCGAGTTCAACGGAGAAGCGAGGACCGAAATGACGAAACGCCCGGGCCCGGTGGCGAACAATTCAATTAATGATCGGTATCTACGCGCGGTCGATTGCCTCACCAGGCCGATTTTATAATCGAGGGGCCCGACGTGATCGGCGCAGTGGTCCCCGAGGAACGATCGAGACGATCGTCCGCAAAATTTTGCCGGCCGGGGCCGCTTCCATGAAAAACTTGTCATCGAAAACGAAAAAACGATGATCGAGCACCCGGCCGGTCGCTCTCACGCCCGCCAAGATCGATAGATCGGGCCGGGGAAGGGGAGAAAGGCGGCGCGGCGGTGTACGGCACTGAGGCGGATAACCCTCTTTTTTTCGCGTCGTCCGACGATTACGCATTACGCAAGTGCGTAAGAACGCGCGGAACTCGCGCGTGACTTGCTTTGGAGAAAGGTACATACTTCTACGTACGGAGACAAACAAAACCGCGGCCACGAGACTTATCGCTGCCGTTTCTTCGGACGTTATTGCACGTAACGCGTCGCTCTCCGCCGGGAGAACCGAGAGCTCCGCGCACCGGAGAATCAGAAAACGCCACCGACAAAAAACCGCCGAGAGCATATGCAAACGTGTTATACCTCGTGCCGAAGTCGCGAAAGACGATCAAAGGAGCCGTCGAGCAAAAGTGGAACGCCCGTTGGCGCAATACAGGTGCGTCAACGATTCATCAAATTTCGGACGATGTTAAATGTTTTAATACAGTACTCTCGAAATCAATTCAACGAGAATCGGAATCGCCAAAATACACATCTGACACAGCTATCGAATACACAAAAACTTCGCAAAGATGTATCATTTCAATGGAGCTATTACAATTTTTTAATCGATCAACTCGTGAAACATCTATTGTAACATATTAGGGGTACCCATAAGTAATCGATTGTTTGCGAAGAATTTGTTTTGCCTTTAGTTCTGTACCGATCGTTGAAGAGGAAATATTCTTTTACAGTTTTCGGTAAAGCAGCCTGTGTTCTAAATATTCTAAAAAGTATAATCTTCTTTTACAACCCTATAATAAAATGGCGGCGTCCGTACCTTCCGAGTATCATATTCGTCATTGCATACTTTTTCATTTTCATGCGGGATTTAATGCAACGGTAACAACAAAGAAAATTTGCGATGTTTATGGAGATGTATTGAAGGTCAACGAGTGTCAACGTTGGTTCGGAAGGTTTGCTGCTGGTGATTATGATCTCTCTGACAGGCCTCGAAGTGGACGACCAGTTGAATTTGATAATGATACCCTAAAATCTCTAGTGGAAGCTGATCCAAAATTAAGTATACAAGAATTATCGAGAAGCCTTCGGTCCACATGGTCAACTATACAAAGGCACCTACACGAAATGGGAAAGGCATATAGGCAAGGAATATGGGTACCGCATCAATTATCTGAGACCAACGAGAATATTCGTCGAGCAATTTGCACTTCATTGCTATCCAGATTTCGTAGAGATCCATTTCTTCGCAGAATCGTTACCGGAGATGAACAATGGATTCTTTATGATAACATAAAGCGTTCCGAGCAATGGCTTTCTGTAAATCAAACCGCAATATCAACCCCTAAACCTAGCTTATCACTTAGAAAGGTGTTACTGTGCATTTGGTGGTACTGTCGTGGCATAATTCACTTTGAGTTGTTGAAACCTGGAGAATCAGTTACTGCCGAGTTGTATTGTCAGCAATTACAACGGCTGTAATCAGAACTATTGAAAAAGAGGGCATCTTTAGTCCACAGAAAAGGAGTAATACTGCAAATTGACAATGCCCAATACAGCGAAACTCACTCAGGGAAAAATCAAATAATTGCAATGGGAAGTTTTACCGCACCCCCGTACTCACCAGATATTGCTCCCTGTGACTATCATCTTTTCAGATCTCTGGAGCATTATTTAAGAAATAAAACATTCACTTCTGTAGAAGATGCAAGGAGGCACCTTGAGTCATATTTTGCTTGACGAACCCTGGATTTCTATAAGAGGGGGATTGAAAATTTGCAGGAAAGATGGCAAACTGTCCTTGATAATGATGGAGATTACATAATAAATTAAGAAATAAAAACTTGAATTTACTACAAAGTTTGTTTTAGATTTCAAAATAATTGATTACTTATGGGTCCCCTAATACTATCCGACGATAAATCGAACCATTTAGAACGTTTTCAAATGAACGAACGAAAGTCCCCAGACTCGAACAAGTATTTCTCGAGTTCTACCAAGCAGTGAATTAACTGTGCAACTATAAATAATAGATATCAACTGAACAAGTAATCAGGCGAGGGTAATCCGTGCGATATGAACCTCCAGCAAAGGTACTGGCTCACGGGACCGCCGGAAATCGGGCTTAATTCGAAGAGATAACTTTCATTTTGAGGAAGAGCTGCGCTGGTTTAACGATACCCGAACGGCGTAGGTAGGTGTTCCGACCATAACCCGTATCCAAGTAAGAATCCCGGGATATTTATCTCGAGATTAGACAATAGCAGACGCTTCCACAAATCTGCCTCCGTTGGCGAAATCGGCGAGAGCGGTGGAGCTGGCACCGAGCACCGCGGGTCTGTCAGCTGCAAATAAGATCATCCGTTACGGGTGGAAAGTTCTGCCCATTCTTGACCATGCTCGCGTTTACGAGCAAAGGAAACGCGCGCGGAACGAAAATCTGACCGGCGAACGTACCCGGAAGCTGTGCAATCTCGCACAATTCGCAGCCCAACGGATTCTTCCTCGACAATCGTCCCCGAAAAATCCACCGGGCCCGGAGATTGACGACGATACTTTTTGATGACCTCGCGCGATGGTGAAAAAACTCGCTCTTCGCCCTGCCGAGGCTGCCTGGCTGGCAAATGAGGCGCGATGAAAGAGCATCGTTGCGAAAGTTCTGCGCGCGACGAAAGCCTGCCGGGGATAAAGCTAATTTCGGGCTACCGGCGCTGTAGGCATTCAAAAATTCATCCCCGAATTTCAAATCCGCGAGTTTGTCTAATTTGATATTTCTTCCGAGCTGAGGAAACATTGTTCAACTTTACAATCAGCTGTGATTACACTGCGGATCTTTATGCGAGAACAAAACTTGTATGAACATCATTATCTGAATATACAGTCGACGTAGTACGGTATTAAAATAGTAATTTATTATGTACTGACAGATTTAAATAGCAGTTCCAGTGCGAGGGGTTAACCTTCGTGGAACGATCGAAAACCGTCGGAAAAGTGGAAAGGAGGTTGTGCGAGCAGGTGAAGGTCCGAACCGGGAAAACTGCGAGTTCCGCGCCTCCCTCTTTGTCGGGCCGTTTTCGCGGGCAGTTGCTCATGCGCCTGAGCAAGCATACGGTGCTGTGAATGGGACGACGAAGCGACGCGACGCCGACGGCGACGACGCTCGACGTACGCGAGCCGCGAGGGAAAGAGGACGAGCAGAGCGAAGTCAGTCTGGCCGCGCGCGCCCACGATCACTGTCGACCGGCGGTCTCACGTCGTTCTCCTCGCGCCGGCGGGACGCGAGTTCGAATTTCAAACGTTCTCCGCTCGGACGGTCGTCTATCCGTCGGTTTCTCGCGTATTTATAGCGATCGGACCGCTCGGGATCCCGCAAAACGCCTCCGAAACTGCAAAACCCGCTCCGACGTCTCGTTTCTCGTTTTTCCGCTCGCGGGATTTTCAAGATTTTCGCTAGCGGGAGATGGTACGCGAAACTGGAAGAGCCTAAACCTAGGAGAGACATAGTCGCAGGTTTCCGTTCCGCCGATTCCGCGCGGCGATTGCGCGCCGCATTCTTGCACGCTCCCGCGTGGACCAACCTCGCGAATTTCAATTGCGGGATTCTAGCTCTCTCGGAATGGTTTAATTTCTTCCGCGGCGGTGTTATCGCGATCAGAACGCCGACGCCGACGCCGACACCGGCACTTTGCACGTTTTAGACGTCCCGCGGGAATGAAACTGCGGCCGCCAGTTGGAACGCTGCGGTTCGAGAGCTCCTGAACACGACCCACTCTCCGGAGCGTTGTTAAACGGAAACAAGACGATCAAGGTAAGCGATATACCGTTGACTCGGAAACCGCACGCCGGCCATGCTCCGCGGGCCGCAATTTCCGCCATTTGACTCATTTGTCACAGAAACGTCCTCGAAATACTCGATGACGAAGCACCGGGCACTTCTTGAAACGCGATTAAGGCAAAGCTTCTCGGAAAAGTTTCGAATGACAGTCAATTCGTCCGAGCGACAGGGACGAGGAAAAATTGCTCAACTCTCGCACGTTCCTTCTTTCTGTATCTTGATCTGTCAATCAACGTCACGTCGACGCAACGGTGCTAGATTAATATAGCGAGAATATAATCAACTTTGTGAATTTCTTCTCTCAAGATGAGATAAGTTTAAATGAGATTATTCGTGTTGCTTGTAACTAGATTTTATGCGTTTGCTTCGCTTCGATGAAAGAAAGAAATGATGCAAACTTGTACTTCTCGAAGCAACGATCGAACGAAGGTACCATCGACCGAATGATTTCTCAAGCCCATTTTTCTTAGGCACAGTCATCGACGAACTTTCTCGATCCTTATCTCCAGGGTTAGTCTAGATCGTCGAACGTGTACGATCGAAACACTCGAAACGTGCGCGAACCGAGAGCGCGATCTCGAGTTCTAGATCGGCTGAAAGTGACTCGGCGCGCGATCATGGGGGCCGACTTTCGAAAAAGGTGATCTCGAATCTATGTCACATGGTGTTACATAGAGGATTTTAGGCACGCCTCGACTCGAAGGTTGCGTCAACGGTAGGCACGGACCTCGGGCTATGCGCGATCGGTTTCTATTCGCCGAACATTTTCTAATTAGTCGCCACACCGAATGGATAATGGATGATCGACATAATCGTTCGATAAGCCAGGCATGAGTCGTTCGCCGGAATAATTTATGAGATTCTCGCGCCAGCTCGCTGAGGTATCTTGAAAACCGATTCGGAACATAAATCTTCGCATTCCTCGGGAAATATTTATCTGTTCAACAGCTTCGTTGGAGTAGTAGCACGCAGGTCAAACATTTTTTATGATTTTAATGAAGGAACGTCTGAACAAACGTGAACAAACTTCATACGCGTTCATATATGTTAATATTTGTTATGTCTTTCATGGTGTCGTTAAACTCTGTGTCTTCTATGACTTTCTTATAATGGATAGTAATTTGTGCAATCCAGATGAGGTTTTGTTTAGTTGCTCTTTGATGGGAGGGACTGCAAAATTTTTCTTTTCAATTTTCAAAAAATGTGTTTTAGAGGAACATTCACTCGGAATGTAGTTTGCAAAAAAATTCTATCAATTGACCATATGATTCTTTTAAGACATTGTTTACTAGATGATACCACTAGGTTGTATTCTGTAAGTTGTTCTTAAAATTAAATGCATTTTACCAGAGTACTTCATGAAAATCCTTCTTTCACTATTTTATTATGTCAGTATACCATCGAAATACCAGTTATATTACATATGTTTCCAAGACCTAGGTCTCACATAAAAACTAAACTATATCATAGCAATAAATCAATTGGTACGTACGCCTGTTCATCTATACATGTATATCCCAGCTGAATTTTAAAGATTTCACCCAAGACAATTATATTTTTAAAGAATATTACAAAATTCGCTATGTCTCAAATTTGCTAGACGCCTTTGAATGAAGAAGTTGCGTAAATATTTCTCATGAAAATATTTTTACGACATCAATAATAAAAGAAGAAATCGCGCGTCTCGTCCCAGTCGTCGTTCTAGCGTTAAAGCCAATTCGTCATTCGTTGCAACAGAAAACCTAAATTCCGTCGGTGCTAACTCAATCGGCGGCGCTATAATAACGTGTCGCCGATCTCCTAGAAATCGCAATAGCGGCGGTGCGCGCTCTATTTTCGTGTTTATTGGACCGGCGGTTTATTTTCGTAGAGAGGCTGGACGACAGTCCAGAGACCAGCTCCCGGGCGTTGTTTGTTTCTATTCCGCGTGGCGAATCCCGTCGAGCACGGTCTTCTCGTCGCCTCGAAAGCTGCTCTTCAGCTCCTCGTGGATCCTCGAGGAAGTGCCTCGTTCTTTTTCATCGGCCGGCCGAGTGTCTTTCTGTGTCCTCCGTGCGATCGTTCCGCGCTTTTGTTTCTCGCGGCAGTTATCTTCGTTTTCCGCGGGAATATGGACTCATCAGGGCGGAAGGACCTCGCCCTGGGGCAACTAGGCTGAAACTTCTCGCGTTTACGTCCCCGACGCAATATCCTAGCGCTACTATACTCCGCTAACGGTCTTCTAACGCGAGTTTAACGCTCTGGTTTCCGGGGTTTCGAATGAAATCGCGACTACCCAACCGCCGCGCCGCGACCCAAACGAGGAACCGAGCGACAATCTTCGGAATCGAGACACACCCCTTGTGTCTCTTATTGGACCGGAAATGGGAACACTTGTGTCGGACCAGGAGGACAATTCCAATGCCAAGACACACCCTCTGCCCCCGTTTGCCGATTCTGAAGTCGAAAAGCTGCGCGGGAACAGGAGGCCAATCTCAAAATCAAGACACACTCCTCGCGCGCCTCTCGCCGAAAATGGGAAAGCTGATGATTTCAATTAAACGAACCGACGAGGCGAAAATTACCCGTGTCCAATTCACGAATACAATTTTTCTCCCCTCGTACATGTCGCCGCGAGTATCCCGAAGTCGGTTAATGTGTTCCCGGACCAGTCAGCGTCGAGAGAGAAAGAGACGCGGGCCGAAGCGGACCTTTCTGCTTCTCTGACACCTTTCCCGATAAAATTTAATCGCGTCGGTCGATCGCGCGCCAGTGACAGGTGCCGCTCGACAAATCCCGGGATTTTCGGGCCTGGACCAGCTACGACGGAACCTGAGCACAGGGTCCTACGAGCTGGCCCGCTGCAGAGACCCTAGCGTGATTTATCGGGCCCAGTTTCTGCCGGCACGTGGCCACAGTTGCGCAAAACCACTCATTCACAACCGGCCCGCAACTCGGATAGAGACCTTTCCTCGTGTCCCTGATCTGCATCTCTGTTCTACGCTTTTTCCTTATTTTTTTCGGGCCACCATCGCAGACTTTAATTCATGGGCTGACGAACTTCCACAGTAAATTATTTCTGATTGGTAAACGACGTTCTACTGATTCGTTTAAATATACAAAAAGCCAACGGAACAATCCAAGTGAATGCGAAAAATGTGCACCTGTTTTATTTCAACGTTTTGTTGACAACGAAGAACATGTAAATGTTTCTCCTCCTTCTATATACGATTTTGTGTTCACAGTGATTTCGATTCAGAGCTGCGAATATTTTGCGATACGAGTTTCGGTAAAATCGATGCAAGAATCCATCCTAGAATTGTTCGAGAACCGAAATTGATATTATAACAATTTTTCGAAGCACCAAGATTACTTCTGTGGAATGTTATCTTGGATACTATGTTAGAAATCTTGTGAAAATTTCGTTTCCAGAGTTGTAAGCACGATTCGAAATAAAATAGATTTTCTTGCAATTTTCTATTGTAGATTTTCTAGCGAATCCTGCTTTTGACCTACTTCAGACGGTCGTGGAACTTTTAGGAGTTTTCAGGAGAAAAGGACGACCATGCACGGACAGAGGCGATTACGATCTCTTCCGGCAGCTTCTTTGGTGCTTAGAGCGGCGACCACATTTTATCGCATGCTTCCTAACGAACAATTAAACGTGATTTCCACTTACTCTTCTCTGCTATCTTTTGCCTCGACATTGTACCATAAAACGATTCTCTTCGTGTAAATCTCGAAGTCTCGCAATTCAGACAAGTAACAACTGTTCTTCGTGATCGGACACGACTCCGACAAGCGAACGCATCTGTTCCTCGCGATCAGATAAGCGAAAGATGACGCGGGAGACATGAAATATTACAACACTGGAGCGATAACCAAGAACAGGTGACGTAATTAAGATGGAATTTCCGCTTTACGATTCAAAAATATCGATCCTCATTTACCTGGTTTTAATACTTGCGGTCCGTAGAATATTCTTGCCAAATGGCACAGAGCAATTGTGCGCGAAGCTGCAGCTAGAACAATAAAAAGCAGACTATGCAATTTCCGTCCGTAGACGTTTCCTGTTATGGCTGCACTATCTGGGACAGCACTGCTGGTAGCGTAATATACAGAAAATTAATAACGCATCTTATTCGCGCTATAAAACATCTCCTATTTTGAGCCACCGGCCACGAAAAGTGATATTTGTTCAGATTTCACTTAACCTTTAGCAACTCGCAGCGGAAGGGTAAATATATTCAGGGAATTTCCAACAAACTCATCCGAATAAGATCTAAAACCCATCTGACTTAGAAGTATGGTGATTTCGGCGCTGACAATAGACTTTCCTTTTAATCAACGTATAACTCTCCGGTTCTCCCGGGGATTCGCAATACCATTTCCGTCGAAGGACCGTCGATCTGCGAGCGAAAGGAGGAATTTGGGAAACGGCGCTCGTAAATCCACGGGGGGGGAAAAGGCACAGGGCCGTTCGACCTCGTCCATATTTCGCATGGGGGCACGCCGTCACTCGCCTCTAACCGTGAGCCAGTCGCGGACGAACGCGTTGTTGTCCAATAGTATTCGCAGAAGCTGCGCGCCGCTCGTTCCCATAAGAAATTGTTATGAAAAAGGAGCCGACAAAAGGGACTGCCTTATTCCGCTCGATGGACCTTATCAGATTCCATCGGGTTGCAGCATGACAAGGTCTGTGACGTGTGCAGGCCACTCCGGCAACCTTACGGCCGGATCCTTTCTCATACGGTGTATCTTTTCTCCTTTCGTCCTTCCCCGTTCGTCCTGGAACGTCTTCTTTCGCCGCTCTACCCCGGGGTAACGGCTTTCTTCTTACTAATCAGTGAAACGAGAGATAAAAACGCGCGTCGGCCGCCTCTTTTTACCGCTCAAAATAATTTCGCCGGTCAACTGCACGGGTCTCGGCACCGTGGAGGCAAGAACCTCGTCTCCCGCGGGGAGGAATTCTTAGTCAGAACTGGCCGCAAAGGGATGGAGAGGATTCTGCGCGGCGGGATACGTCGAAGAGATTCGACGTTCCATTGTCCTACGAAACCACGACCGTGGAAATGTGGATAAAAAGATCGGCCGAGTTTCCCCGGAGACATAACCTCGAATTCCCTCGAAATTTTTCCGGTATCATTGGAATTTTACGATGTGATGCCTCGGGGGTTTAATCTTCGGAGGGCCAACATTTTTCCATCGAAGAAGTTTTACATTTATTAGGTACATTTTTCTGATTTCGATGAAAAGAAATTTCCACAGAATCGAGAGCGCGGGTCATTTCAGCTCGGAGCGGGAGTCGTAATCCCTCCTAATCAACTCGTGTCGCGCTTACGTCATCGTCCTGCAATTACGCTGGCAGCAACGGCGCGTCTGAGGTAATCAATGCCGAGAAACGTTTCTGCCGCGCGGACCATCGAATCATTTTAGGGAAACGACACGGAAGCAGCGCGATCGACGTTCCACGTGCAAGATCCACTATGGATTTCGCAGGACATCGAGGTTTTTCCTCGTGAGCTCGCGCGCGCACAGCTCGCTTTCGAGAAACTTCTAAATATAGTCAGCGGTATGTACAAACGTGTTCCACATATGTAATAGCGATCACGTTTGTTTGCGTGGACGCGTAGAAGGCGCATTGGCGCGGGACACCATGGCGAATTGTAACGCGGCTCCCGGCGAATACATGTATACCCGAGGCGACGCGAGGCAAGGCGAGGCGAGGCGAGGCGAGGCAACCGTCGCGTCGCCGCTGCTCCCAAGGAAATAGTAATAAAAACTGTGCAACCCAGCTACCATTACTTTCTCTTGCGACCTTGACGGGACTCTGACGGGCCCAAGCATGATTTCGAAAACGTCTTTCCTCGAACTTTTCATCGGCGAAATGGAGATCCACCGGGCGCGACCTTCGCGCTCGGTTTTACGCTAGAGCCGGCGAACTGGGCCAGCATGATTCATCCGTGATTCCCCAGTTTCATAATTATATTAGCACAAAAGTGGGGAATTCGGTTGCTTTATTAACAGAAACAGCATATTTCAACAATTTGAGCATCGGTGCAAATTCAAGCCAACTGTTCAACGGTGAACATCCTAAATAAAAATTTAAGTCGTCGTTTGGAAAGATCAGAGACTATATAGAAACCTCCTCAGTCTACCGACAACAACGACCGAGTGGACATACTTATCGCCTGAACTTCGTCGATTAGGGCGACCCAGGGGAGTTTTCCACGGGGATTCCCCGGAACCGAATCGACGCTGACCTCCCCGACAATTCTCGAAAAATCAACCTCCCTAACGGCGAAGCGCGGAGTCACGCTGTACACAGGGGCCGTATAATTCTGATCGTATCGTCGGACACGTCGGGAAGCGAAGCGATTACACGATAAAACGCGCGTTAGGAGGAATATTTATATACCGTGGCGCGATAAGCGCGGAAAATTTATCCGGGACAAACGGAAATACGCGACGCGAATACCGGAGACGGTGCGAGCAGCCCGGCGAGACACGCTCCCACCCTCTTGCACCTGTCCGCTCGCTAAACGGTTTCGATCATCCGTGCGCACGGTGATGCGAACGACACGGGTGGCCCGTCGTTTCGCCGAGAGAAAAACAATGAAAAATGCCGTTTTGCATTCTGATCACCGATGGTTAGTGCGTTTTTTTTTAAATATACAGGGTGTTCGAAAGAAACCGTTCAATACTTATATAGAACACACTGTGCCGAGTGATACACAGGACGAAAGGTCAACCGTTTCTGAGATATAAACACTTTTGTTTGCAAACATCATGACTTACTACTGGCCTAAAACCGTTTCCGAGATATACACATTTCTGTTTGCTAACATCATGGTTCATTTACTACTGGCCTGGTGTAAAAAAAGGTACAATGTATACAGTGTTTGAATCGGACGATTCATGCTGCATGTACAGGTGCATAATCGATCTCGACGAAGCACTCTCGACTTATTCGTGGTAGCAAACGCTACAGGATTAATTTTATTTTGACTTTCGATGAGTCTATTGCTTATGTTTCTCTCGAATCACACTCGTCGGTTACGGACGTCGGAAACGAATAGATAATCCGCAGTTTGTACGAGCAACGTGGCCCGTATACACAGGTCTGCTATACTTTCTTTTCCGGAATATAAAAAGCGGCATCGAGCGCGAGAGGAATAAAACGGCGGACTCATTACGGATGCGCTAATGGCGCAGCTTTTAGTGATCCTCATCGGCGGGAAGTCGCGAGGAGCTCGTCGATTGTTCACGGCGCCATAAATCTGTTTCAGGCGCTTAATATCCTTCATTTTATAGCCCGAATCTCGATGCGCCTTTCACGATTGCCCGCCGCCGACCAAAGAGAAAGAACGACTGTGTTTAACCGCTATTACATAAAAAGAAAACACCGAGGACGCTCGCTGGAAGAAATCAGTTCGGGGGACGCGCGGAAATCGGCCCAGCTCCGATTCCATTCACGATCGAAACGTAATCGGCCCGATTTAACACTGGAACTACCGAGCCCTAAACGTGACTTAGACTTATCCCTCTATAATAACAGCAAGATTGAATTTGCTCAGGTTTCATACGATTTTTATGGTAACACGTACTCCAAAGAAGAGATATATTAAAAATTTTCTCGTGAAAACGTTTGCATAGTTTCAGTAATCGTGAAAGCAGAAATCATTCACCAGTCATTTTGAGTGATTCGGTAGTTCTAGTGTTAATGCTAGCGCGGAACTCTCCGGGAGATTCGCTGAAATTGATGAAGAAGCTCCGACCGGTTGGCAACGCCCGCACGATTTGACTTTGCGCGATCGCGAGTCGAGCGAGAAGTCGTTGCTAATTAGGATCAGAGTGACGCACCAGATGTCGAACGAGCACCCGAAGAGCAGATCCGCAAATGGTCCCGGATTTGTAAAATACCTGAAAATTACCCGTGACCGGTTTACACGCTGTTAACTACTTCGGTATCGTGTAGAATGTTTTCACTGGGCCTTAAAATTATGCGTTTGGAGAAAGTAAAGGGTTGTAACTTTTAATGGAAAGACTTATGCGACGATATAAAATTAAGCTCTGATATTCGATTCCGTGCACTTTTGCTGGAATGGCAGCGGTAAAAGGGTGAAAATAAAAATGCAGATACGCGACAGATGTTCTTTAAGCACGTTCTCCGAGCCCGTTTCGAACATCGAGTGGTATATAATTTGATGTAGTTTGCTTGTTGCATCTTGTACATTACTTTTTGGAATTTTTCTGGCGTTCTTTGGGGGTAGACAAATTTTTAGAAATCATGTGCAAAAATTGGGAAGAAGTCGATGCTTTCTATTGTAATTTTGAAAAGTACAATACCGTGGTATCCATTAAGAACGACGTAGTCCAGAACACACGTAATAATTTATATAATAAATACCCTTGATCTATAATGATCTCAGCATTTTTTCGTCCCATGAATCGTCTAAAATGATCGACTTTAAGTGAGAATATCGCCCCGGGCGGATCGTTCCGCGCGTCAAGAACGGTTGCGCAAGCGGCCCGCTGACTAATTAGCGAAAGTCGGCTCGCCTAATTTGATCGCGGGGATCGAGGCGATCGGCGTTCGATAAGAGTTACGAATGTTTGCTCGGCGTCGGCTCAACGGGATCGCGCACCGTCGAATTTCGAGCGTGCCACGCGCGCAAAACCAATCGGACTGGCGCGGCGGAGCGGCGCGACGATGCTGCGGCACGGCGAATGATTAATCGTTAAGTTCGCGGGGCGGCTCGCGTTTCACAATTAACATGTAAATCGAGAATGAGGAGCGCTCCGGCCCCGGAGAAAGGTGGTCGACGTCAATTTCGTGCTCCGCGATCTCTTTTCGGGCCGCTTAAAAAATTACGGACAATGTTATCTCGCCCCGGAGATAAATCTCTCGATAGGGGAACTCTCGATGGCGCAGCGCGGCGATTTTTATCTGGTTAATTATTGCCACGTATCGAGAGGTGCGACGTGGTTGATGGCGTGGATACGCGTCACGGTGGACCATCGGCATCGATCCGGACGATGTCGCGCGGAGTAATTCGCTCGCTTAGGGCAGAGCATGGTCTAAAAAGGAACTGGAAAGTGACTCTTTGGGAATTTTTTCTCGGATACTGCAGGGTATATTCAGAAGGGCTTGTTTTATTTTACGAAAAAGTACAACACTAGTTTAAAACGTCATTTTCTCTCAAATTAATATTTTTGAAATTCCTTCGTTCAAGGACTAGATATTAGAATTAGTATCTTCCATAAATATAATCAACGGCAGTGGTCGCAACGAAACGTCTTTTTCGACAGGACCTCGGAAAGCTCGAAATAAATTATGAGGTGCTCTCTAAGATATGTCATTTTAAGTGTGAAAATATTTTTTCGATTACCTCTTACAGTTTCTGAGAAAAAAATTCCCAACTGTCAATCTTTTTCAGCGTCCCGACCAGAGCGAATGCTCGAGCGGCGAAATGTCGACGCTTCCACGAAACGCGCGCGCGCGGCAGCGCAACGCGCTCGGAAGATTGCGTTTTTCCTTTCCCGAGTCGAGGATTTTTCCACGGAAAAACGCGGCGATAAAAGTGCGCCGCGGTGACGTAGGACGTCTAATTATATTCCATTCTCTCATCTGCGGTCGAGTGTCCATTGCGAGACAGCTCGTCTATTTATTAATAGTGCTCTATTTTAATAATCCGTCAAAAAAGACGAGGTCGACCGGCCAGGACGCCGGACGTAATACTGTTCGCCGCTAATTACGCAACAGGAAAGATTACGTTGGTTAGACCGATCGCCGAGGAGAGATCTCGAGTATACCGCCACGGGCGGAAAAGAAGAAAGGAAGCAGTGTTGACTCATCGTCATTGATTAATAACACCGGCGCGAACGATACCGAGCATGGATAAATGATTATTTTCCTACGATACGCTCGTGGGAAAACGTCGGATCCGTCGGGAATACAGGACACGCCGGTGAAACATCGCTGCGATACGCAGTATATTTGCTTGCGAGCTTATGCATATGCATGGGCCTCGTCGTCGCGGTTTCATACCGAACTTGGTGTATGCACCATAAGCATCCAACTGGGGAACGGATAATTTCGCTTTTGGATGTGTATTTTTCATGCGGGTGCTGTCTAGCGAAAAATAATAGTCTAATAATACCATAGTGGTAAATCATAGAACATAAAACTCGTTCTAACCCCCTGCACTATAAGATCATCCTTTAAAGCGAAACAAAATTCAATCTAGTAAACATATAGGCACACTACAGATATAAATTGTCTTCTCCTAGAAAATTAAGAACGACAAAGAAGTTCCAATCACCGTAACCGTAAAATATTAGGGGGGCCCATAAGTAATCAATTATTTTGAAATCTAAAACAAACTTTGTAGTAAATTCAAGTTTTTATTTCTTAATTTATTATATAATCTTCATCATTATCGAGGACAGTTTGCCATCTTTTCTGCAAATTTTTAATCCCCCTCTTATAGAAATCCAGAGTTCGTGAAGCAAAATATGACTCAAGGTGCCTCCTTGCATCTTCTACAGAAGTGAATGTTTTATTTCTTAAATAATGCTCCAGAGATCTGAAGAGATGATAGTCAGAGGGAACAATATCCGGTGAGTACGGGGGTGCGGTAAAACTTCCCATTGCAATTCTTTGATTTTTTCCTGAGTGAGTTTCGCTGTATTGGGCATTGTCAATTTGCAGTATTACTCCTTTTCTGTGGACTAAAGATGCCCTCTTTTTTAATAGTTCTGATTACAGCCGTTGTAATTGCTGACAATACAACTCAGCAGTAACTGTTTCTCCAGGTTTCAACAACTCAAAGTGAATTATGCCAGGACAGTCCCACCAAATGCACAGTAACACCTTTCTAAGTGATAAGCTAGGTTTAGGGGTTGATATTGCGGTTTGATTTACAGAAAGCCATTGCTCGGAACGCTTTATGTTATCATGAAGAATCCATTTTTCATCTCCGATAACGATTCTGCTAAGAGATGGATCTCTACGAAATCTGGATAGCAATCAAGTGCAAATTGATCGACGAATATTCTTGTTGGTCTCAGATAATTGATGCGGTACCCATATTCCTTGCCTATATGCCTTTCCCATTTCGTGTAGGTGCCTTTGTATAGTTGAACATGTGGACCCAAGGCTTCTCGATAATTCTTGTATACTTAATTTTGGATCAGCTTCCACTAGAGATTTTAGGGTATCATTATCAAATTCAACTGGTCGCGCACTCCGAGGCCTGTCAGAGAGATCATAATCACCAGCAGCAAACCTTCCGAACCAACGTTGACACTCGTTGACCTTCAATACATCTCCATAAACATCGCAAATTTTCATTGTTGTTACCGTTGCATTAAATCCTGCATGAAAATGAAAAAGTGTGCAATGACGAATATGATCCTCGGAAGGTACGGACGCCGCCATTTTATTACAGGGATGTAAAAGTAATTATTCTTTTTAGAATATTTAGAACACAGGCTGCTTTACCGAAAACTGTAAAAGAATATTTCCTCTTCAACGATCGGTACAGAACTAAAGGCAAAACAAATTTTTTGCAAATAATTGATTACTTATGGGTACCCCTAATAAAACGCGGCACAAGGGGTTGACGCGTCTAGCTATTTCGTACGAGTTTGCTCGCTTTGATCACGAAACTGCTCGCGCATCTCTGCGTCCACGACTGGAATTTCGAGGCGTAGCATCGTTCGGACGGACGCGACGAGAGAGATCGTCTCTCCCGCTTCTTCAGTGTTCCCGAGCGTTTTTCCCGTGAAAAACAAAAATGGCCGGAGGAGCACTCGGTGCATCGGTGTTTGACCGATCGAGGCGGCGGAGAAAATAGCTCGTGGGCGACTCGTGCCTTGTTGGCAATCAGTCTCACGCTACCACAACAGTCGTCCAGAAAAAGCGTGAGGGACGGGCGGATCGTAGTGGTCCAGTGATTGCGGTGAACGGTGGCGAAATGCAGGAAGAGGAAGTGCTCGCCACTCCATAGGAGATTGATGGTGTTTATTGCAACCCCGTCGAGCTTACCGGTTTCATCCATTACCCTCCCTATATCTTTCGGCCGCAAGCTCGTGCTTTTATTGGCCCCGGTTGCAAATAAAAGCACGCGTGCGCTTGCTCGCACGAACCCGAACTCAGGCTCGCGAGAGTGCAACGATTGCATTCCCAGCGAGTGATCAACGAGGCTGGCCGCGATCTATGATAAAAGCGGTGTCGAAAGTAACGCGTTTCCATCGAGAGGCGACTCTTGCCGCGTGCTTCCTCTCTCTCTCTCTTCCGGTGCTACAATTATTAATTATTATCCGTTTCAGAAGAAGATATTCGAGCAATAGTTCGCTACCTGTTCGTTTCCGAGAGGTCTAGAACAGTTGTTAATTATTTTTTATTGATTGCTGCGCAGGTTCCTCGACTGGGCATGCTACTGGCAAACGTGGAGAGGGTTTGTCTATTACTAACGGCGATCCACGTTCTACTCGTCAAGGGCGCCGACGCGGAGACCTTCACCCTCGGATACATCACCGGATCCAAGAGACGTCCAGGGGACTTGGAGTATCAGCGGCCCGGCTTCCGGATATCCGGCGCAATATCGCTCGCTGTGGAGGAGGTAACCGGCAACGTTTTCTCTCTCCCTTTCCCTCTCCCTTCACCCGAATACTACCGACCACAATTAGCACGGAAGTCGCTAATTACCGACGAGAAACTTCGGCTGTTCCCACGGTTATCGCGCGCCCGAAATAGAAACGAATTTTGTTATTCGTTGCACTTACTATAATCAGTCCTCCAGCGTGCTTAAAATAGCTTCAAAGTCGCCAAAGAAATTGATATCACTTGGTTCATTTCTTGCCAGTTCCTTCAAAATGTGATGTTTAAAAAATTGATAAATGAAACTGTTAGCGTTGTTAAAATCCGTAGTCTAATAATTCAGCAGACTTCGCATAAACTTCCGCGGTCTAATAATAAGCTACCTACTCTACCGATACACAATGTATTTTATCCTTGGCAATAGTCCCACCTAAATTTATATTTGTCGCCCCGATGAAGAATCCGATGAACATTCCAAATCTTAGGGTCTACCTAGACCCAGCACTGGCCTCCGAGGACCGATAGTAGTTACTTTGAAACTGTTTTAACCCGTGGAAAAAATTGTCTCGGCATTTAAATCTGTAGGGGACGTTTCTCCCAGCGGCTTCTTAAAGCGGACACTTCGTGGCGGCGGAAACAGTTTGCGGAGACTGCGGCGCACCTTAATTAATTCTTTGAGAAGGATATACCGTTCCCGGGGAGTTGCAGGTGAACGCGGGCGAGCTCGGCCGACGGGGACACAAGCTCGACTTCGTCGTCGCTGAAACTTATGGCGAGGAGGAGACCAGCATCCTGATGACCGCCGATCTATGGACGAGGAACATCAGCGCGTACATCGGTCCCCAGGAAACCTGCATCCACGAGGGCAGAATGGCGGCCGCGTTCAACCTCCCCATGATATCTTACGTGAGTGTCGAAATATCGGGAATACATTCGATAGAATCCACGATAGAATCCCGTCAGAATCTTCCCGGGGGAAGACAGCGGGATCGTCTGCGAGTGGTTCCTTTGACGCGCTTTTTGACGGGAAAGGCTTTCTCGCGTTACTTTAGTAAACGCAGCTAAATCCGGAAAACCCTCGACCACTTTCGCGTGGGTGCTCTTCTACAAGCACTCTGGCCGAGTAACAAATTGCATGCGTGCTTTTAGTCCGAGACTGCTTTCATTGCAGAAATTCGTTGCTCCGAAAACGACCCTTGGTTATTGACCCATCTGTCTACCCTGACTGTTACACTAACCATCAACTCCGCTTAGTTGCTGGGTCGAATACGAATTCCAAGGTGTCCAGAGAAAATCTTGTCGAATGCTACGAAAAATTGACAAAGATCTAAATGGGCACAATCGTAGCCAACTGCGCAGCTCTCGGAACGATCCCCAAGCTGACGGCTAAAATGCGACAATGCTGTTCGTTAGGCAGCACGCGAAGTGCCCAGACAAAATCTATCGAACCAACTGTGCAGTTTCGAAAAAGTTCCTCTTTCCAAATATGTACCCTAAAAGAATCGATAAGCATCTAAATCTCGTAAAAAAAGCTGATAAACATCGGAATGCCTGAATCAAAGCGCAGTTCCCAGAAGCTTCCCTTATCGGGACGTTAGAACGCAACGATGCAATTCGTGCTCCGTGCATTTTGCACCCTGCTGAACATCCAGCTGTGGTTCACGGTGTCCCCGGAGCCCCGAAGAGATTACACGCGATTAACTCCCGGCCCGGTAAAACTCTCGTTTCGGTTTCCAGGACGTTACCGTCGCATCGCAGAAAAAGAGGCGATCGTAAAATATGTAGCACGCGACCGAAAAGGAGGATCGGTTAACCGTTCGGCATCGGTATGACCGTTCGGTACCGGCGCCGGCAGCCTGCCGTTGAAATTGAGAACCATGTTACCTCTATGTAATAGCACGAACGGGTCCCCGGCGAAGTGTTTCGCCGCGATCGTTTTTTCGCTTGTTCCGACGTGATCTGGCGGTGCAATGCGCGGTTTAAGCTCCCGGGAGCGCCGGGCCAGCCGGGTAAATAAATTATTCGCCGACCACCGAGGAATACGAATCAGCGAGAGCCGAGGTTACGACACGTATAACCCATTCAACGCCATCGTTGCCCGCGAACGCCTTTATCTATTAGCCCAGCCCGGGATGTTCTGCTCGTTTCCTAACGGCGCGCCTGATCCCTCGCCCCTCGGAAAAACCGATCGAGAGCACGTGCTCATTAGTCACGAAATACTGCAGATTTATCGTACGGTCTCGGACATTTTTCACCAGTTCTTTACTGTAGATCTCCGGGCGTAATTTTAATTTCAGTTCGAGACCCGGTTTGAAAATCCTCGCGAATCGTCTTTCGATTAAAGCTGCTGTACTTGGTGAAACAAAATTAATCGAAGAGGGGTCAAGAAATGCTAATGAGACAACCTATTATCTATGAAATATTACAGATTTATTAGCCTGAAATTTTTCAGAAATTCTTTACTCGGACAGGTTCACTGGCGCAATTTCAATATTAGTTCGATGCCGACGTTTTAACGCATCAAGGCTGCTGCATTTAATTAAAAATATTGCTCGAAGAGAAGTTACGAACTCCAGAACGAAGTTCTCAATATAATGACAATAATGTTTAGGGTCTGCTTTCAGCTTGGGAAAGTCGACAGCAAATGGATATTAAAATTGTTTCGTACCTCTATTTGCGATACGCTGTACAAGATGATTTTCTTGGTAAATTCATTAACTGTGAGAAGAGTTCACTTCTAACTACTGCATATCTCAAAAGTTCGAATAGTGTACGTTATATTTAGATTTTACCTAAACTGCGAGATTTCGTAGAACTTCTGTTTTATTTTGATCTTCTGGAAACCTTCGGCTGAAGAGACATCTCTCCGTTTGATAGCTCTTAATGCAGTGGCTCAAGCAGTTTCGAATCAAATATTTATAACTAGACTGAAGCTGTTGTGCATTTGCGACGTAAATAGGTGGACGAGGTTAAAAACGGTAAGGGGTCAAAGCAAGTCGAAATAATGCTGAGAGACTTGCCGCAGTTTCATCGGCGATTCGGGGGCCAAGAGTCTCGAGACTGACACAGAATCTTGACAAATCACGTTCAAAGAGATAGGACAGTAGTTAATGCGAAAGAGTCAAGAGCAGTTCTATTCTCCAGCAAGAGAGATTAATACTTCAAAGCAGAAAAATAAGAAACCTCGCTTCTTCTTTTCAAATCATTGTTTCTCCGTTCGAGTGACTTGTCGCCGCAGTTTGATCGGCGATTCGGGGGCCAAGAGTCTCGCGACTGACACAGAATCTTGACAAATCACGTTCAAAGAGAAAGGGCAGTAATTAATCCGAAAGCGCCAAGAGAAATTCTATTTTCCAGCAAGAGAGATTAATACTTCAAAGCAGAAAAATAAGAAACCTCGCTTCTTCTTTTCAAATCATTGTTTCTCCGTTCGAGTGACTTGTCGCCGCAGTTTGATCGGCGATTCGGGGGCCAAGAGTCTCGCGACTGACACAGAATCTTGACAAATCACGTTCAAAGAGAAAGGGCAGTAATTAATCCGAAAGCGCCAAGAGAAATTCTATTTTCCAGCAAGAGAGATTAATACTTCAAAGCAGAAAAATAAGAAACCTCGCTTCTTCTTTTCAAATCATTGTTTCTCCGTTCGAGTGACTTGTCGCCGCAGTTTGATCGGCGATTCGAGGGCGAGAGGCTTGCGACCGGCACGGCATCTTGAAGAATGGCGTTCAAAGAAAAAGGGCAGTAATTGACGCGAAACAGCCAAGAGAAATGAGCGGCGCGGCGCGGCGCGACGTCGGTGTACAGCGGCGAGGCTATTCCCGCGCGTAATTCATTAGATTCCTTTTAATCTCGCAGCTGTCGCGGAAGAACCGTAGCTGCAGGCGCGCTGGGAAACAGAGAAAAGAAACCATCCGTCTTCCCGGGAAATTATCCGGATCATTGAACTGTTCCCTCGTGGGCGGCGGGCCGCCGAAAAATATAGGTGCACCGTTTCACGATCCGTTGAACGCGAGCCATTCGACTCGACTCGACTCGACTCGCGAAATTAATCGGCCGACGGTCAAAGAACTTCTCAACTCGATCTGCACTTTTCGATCTCCCTTTTCTACGATTCGATTCCGATGTCGTAAAGGAACTCCCATTTTCGATGACCGCGTTTGTTTCTGCTCGGTGGTCCATTTGACGTGTTGGTCAAATCAATTTTACACACTTTGTCACTTTAAGCCGTAGTGCACAGCATTCGGAGAGTTCATCACATTTTCCGGCAAATTGTTTTAATATTTCATGCAAAAGATGCGTCGCATATAATAAAACGTTCCAACCCTCGGGTTACGGACCATTTTTACAACCACATAACTTCTATCATAAATTTTACAACACATAAAACCGAACCCCCTATTTTTGGAGGTACTTCTCGGATATCTATTCGTTTAATTTAATCGGCAGTAGGGGACATGTCAACGCGTCGAACAATGGCGACCATGAATCACTGTCCACGCTTTCCTCGTTGTCCTTTCTTTCGATTTTCCCGTGGGCCAGTTGTATCGTAGCTCCAACACGCTAATCGCGATAGTTACGTGTCCCACAGTGTTCCAGCCTAGTAATAGACCAACCTAGAAACCGAATGCAAATTCGAGACCGGCTCGTAGCGCACGCCATTTATCACTACATGCATACCTGCCGGCCGCGGTCGCCTGAATTCCGAGCTGGCAATAACTATCGCCGGACTCGGAATAATAGAAAACAGGTTGCATCCAGGTCGAGAATGCTCGAGCCGATATCTTGGTTCCAGTTTTGCACGCACCGCGAGTCCTCCGACAAAAAGGAGTTTCCCACGTTCGCACGGACCAGGCCGCCGGACACGCAAATCTCTAAGTCGGTTGTTTCCGTTCTGATGGCCTTCAACTGGACCAAAGTGAGTGAAATTACTCGAGCTCTTTTGTAACTCACCACTGGACAGCGGATTTTATGCGTTTATGACAAAATGAGTGGCGTCATTTCAAACAGTAAAAAAATTAGATGCCTTTAATAATGCTGTTATATTATTTTCAGACTATTAAACATATTAAAATAGAGAAAATAACTTTCTACTTCGTTCCAGTTTGTTGAAATTCAGGCTGAACATTTTCATTTTCCATAAAGATCCGCTGTCGTCGCTAAAACCACCGAGCAATAAATACGACTGACGTGTGTTGCTTTCTAATAATGACAAGACCGCATCTACTCAAACCTCATACCATTTTTATCCTAACGCGTGCCCCGATAGAGAAGCTCATTCAAAAATTTCTGACGAAAACATTTTTGTAATTTCAGTAATTGTGGTAGAAAAAATTAGGAACCAGTCATTTTGACTGGTTCGGTAGTTCTGGTGTTAACAATCAAATACTAATGAATTCTTTAACAGCGATAACAATTTTGAAAAACAAGATGTCTTCGGTAATGTAGTCCAATTCCGAGGCTACTGTTTGAGAGGAAATTGTTCACTTTGTATGACATGTAGCAGAGTCGCTGAAATGTTTTTTAATGGGCTCCCTCGCTAGCTAAAACTTGGCAGACTCCTAGGTATTAACGAATGCTCACTTAACAGGTACAACTGTCTACATAAGAGTTCCAAGTGTCTATTCAAGATATCGCTTAAGTCCGTTAATCGCACGACGAAGACACAATAACAACAAACAATTTAATGTACCTAACGAAACTCAGCATGACTGGTGGAAACTTCTAGGTGACGTTCATGTACATGAACTCGACCCTGTTCGAGTTCAACAAGATGTCCACGATCGCGAAGACGATATTGTCGTCGTTCGAGGCGGCAGGTGTCACCGTGAACTTCCTTCGTTGCTGGCAAGAGCCTTACCACGTCACGCACATGACGAATCCGTTCCACGAGCACGTCAGCGAGACGTATCTAGAGACGCGCAGTGAGTAGCTGTTGATTATCCCTTTTTCCTCCAGAAAAAAAGAGAACGACGTGAATCGGGCGAGATTGTTTTCTCGAAAGAATCTCGGCAACCTTCGTAATTTACGATGATCGCGATAACGGCGAAACGATCCCGACACTAGAGGAGGCGCTTTTCCCCAATCACGTTTCACGCGTCGCCGCTCCGAAACGGGCTACCCGCATTTTAATTGTCCGCTCGTCGCGCGATAACCCGCATATTACAACGACAGGAATGCGACGCGCGGCGAATAGATACCGGTCCTAATTCGCCCGGTTGATTAGGACCGTCTATTTCTGTTTTATCCGGTTACTAAAAATAGTCGAGCGGGCCCCCCTTTTTCCTTCACGAACGATTGAGAAACGGCGAAGGGCGGCCGGGAACGGAATCCTGTGGAATTACACGAAACATTGTCGCGTTCTGTTCCAGTTTACGTGATTCTAGGCAATTATTATGAGCACATGGGTCTCTTGATGGCTCTGGACGAGAAGAAGCTCTTGGAAAAAGGTATAAATCTGCTGTAACATAATCAGGTACATATACTGGAGAAGCAGTGCCACTAGTCACTAGCTTTATAGTCGCCCCCGACCTAATCGTCCAAGTCCTCCATAACAAGCGCACGAGAGTCTCAGTTCACGCAAAACCTGTCGCAAAAGTCCGCGTACGCCGAACCTCGAACGCTTAACAACGGCTTTGGACATTTTATAGACGTGCATTCGTTCGCTATTCGAAATTAAACCGAAAGCATTTTATTTAAAAAGTTCAAGTACTGTACGCCACTATAGTGGTTTCCGTGGAAAGCATCAGTTTGAACGATACGAACCACTATGGTGGCTTTTAAGCCTTCCGCGGCCAGGCGCGCCGTACCTGGGAGACAGAGTTGCGGACAAACGCGCAGTACTTAAGAAGTTAAAGAGTCATCTTTCTTGTCCGAAACTAAATTCAGTCCAAAAACAACCTTGTTTCGAACCTAGCGTATGCGGACTTTCGTGGCTGACTCTACCAACAAAGCAAAACAAAGCCTTTAATGTCGCCTCTGTTTTTCGTTGCCACTCGTGTCCCCCGTTTTCGAACACCATAGAATCTCCATTGAAACCGTACAAGAACGAACAGAGCATCTTCTGATTGGTCTCGCCAGGTGAGTACTGGGTGGTCGGCGTCGACATCGAACAGTACGACGAAAAACGTCCTGACAAGTACTTCCGGGGTCTATGGCAGTCACAAACGAACTCGTCCATCCTGAATGCATACCGAAGCTACTTCAGCGTGGTGGCGTCCGCGCCTATCTACTCGAAGAACTTCACCCGACTGGTGCACGCCTACCGACAGAAACCGCCCTTCAACTTCAGCAACCCGCTGGCGAACGTGGGCGGAATCGTTCAGGTGACTATTACAATCTCACGGCCGCGTGATTGGCCCCTGCGAAACCGAACTTTCGCGAAAACCATCGTGAACTTTGTTGGAACCCTCTAATCCTGAAGTATCGAGTGTCGACCATTCAGTATAAACATTAACTCTGTATGAGTGTTGAATGAATATCGAAACACAAAGTTGTATTTCGTTAGAACTGACCTAGTCGTCGCTAACTTGCTGAAACCTAAAGAGCGGTGTGTTGGGACGGTTCCTTGAAAGATCGATGAATCTATTTTGAATATTTTTAATTAAATGTGCAAAAGTCCGTTACTAACTCAGCAAACTACTAATTTCACTGAGCCAAATGAAAGAATATAAGTCGGGGAGTTAGCTAAGAGACCCAACATCTTCGCGAAATCAGCCTAATTTCGCTCGAACGCGATTCGACTCGGGAATTTCGATTCGAGGAGGCTCCGCCGGGGATCCCAACGGTCCCGTTTCCGCTAGATCCAAATTTCCGCCCGATTTTCCTATCGCCTCGGAAGAGGCTTATCCGCGAGCGCATCTTTCCGCCCCCGGAGTTTCAATCCGATCCGAGGGAGCTTGATCACGATTGGGGTGCAGAAGTCGAGGGGCCGGTGTTCAATTTTCAAACGTAATCCCTTTGTTTTTTCGTGTTATAAGGCAGATCGTGCCGGAGACGGCGTATCTGTACGACGCGGTGCATCTCTACGAGAGGTCGTTGCTCAAAGCTCTGGACGAGAATCGCGATCCGCGAAACGGCAGGGAGATGGTGGCGACACTTTACGGCGTCCATTACCGCAGCGCCATGGGGTACGTATGGGAAATCAGCATTTTTTATTCGCCATTTATCAAAATACTTTAAGGCATGGAAGTCGTACGATAAGGAAAAAAAAATAACGTCGACAAACCGCGGATTTGTATGTAAATTATTATTATAGATAAATTCTACGATTAGACGATTTTATCGATGATTTTAATTTCTTCGTGACTACGTGTACTTGATGGAATCTAACACGTTGAATGCCACGTCACCCATATGTGGGTGACGGAATTATTTGTGCAGGTTTTAAAATGAATTTTTACGTTGATATATTCATTGTACCAAACTTGATTAGGATCTGTAATATGCAAGAAAATTGGAGGACTACTCAGTATCATATATTTCATTTTTTTCAATTTTTATTTCATAACGTAACTTACTTTGATTTTATGGAATTTTTGGGGTTTTTAGTTTGGCGATCAAAGTGTTAAATTGGTATTCATTGAACAGGACAAGAATGAAAATAATTATGAATGAATTGAAAAAATATCTCGAAAAGGCTTCATATTTTAACACGGTATTGAATAATGTCATCATTCTCCCCGTATCTTCGACCCGCAGTAACAAAGCGCACGTGCAAGTACAAAGAACCACGCCACAAAAACACTGACCCTAAACAAATAAAGCAACCGACCAAAATGCATCGCGGACATCGATCAGGCCGCAGAAAAACTTTCGAAACGAGACAATAATTACCGTCGGGTTGTCGTAACGAGGTCAGCGAAGACGGAAACGGCGCGATCCGTCATTCCCGTATCTCCCCGCGCGAACTCCGCGAGCAGAGTGATTAGGGGATGAATTATGTTGCGAGGCGGGTCCGAGGTCTAGAGTAAAAATGAAAACTCTGCACCGCGGAGGTGCATCTCCTTCGTCGTACGACAGAGACTAGATTCCAGGAACCGGAGAAAAACCATAATATATTAGCAGAAAAATTTATCTTAGTTTTTCACAATTTGACAGTGACATGGCAGTCAAAGTATTAAGGATATGAATGTAGTACAGTGAATTCTCGATATATGTCAACAACACGGGTCTTTCCAGCGTCTTGTATCGTCAAGGAGACGCGTTATGTTTACACTCCTCGGAGTCCGAGGCCTCCCGACATTCGTGACCCCACACGAAGTATGCCCCGCGGTAGTGGGGATAATTCCGCGACGTCTATCATCCGGGCCTTGGCGACATATACAGAGAAATCACTGTATTCTCAAATTCTTTCAATCCTCCTGCCGCTTTATGTTCCGCGTACACATGTTTGTCGTAAACGCATAATGTCCGCGGTCTAATAATGAGGAAGAGCGACGCGATCCTGTCGACGTCCTTCTGGCGATCAATGCCGTCAAGAGTGCGTTACGTAATATTCTTTCGCCTTATCCTGCTATGTCAATTATCCATAACGGTGAGACGCGAATGTGGAGAAGGGACGCATGAAACGGAACGCGGCGAGAAACAACGCTTCGACGCGCGGCGTCCTGCAATTTACGATGACTTTAATGCGCGTGCACCGCGCCGTTACGAGATATATTGTCTCCCCCAGATACATGGTTTACATGGACGAAAACGGCGATGCGGAAGGCAATTACACACTGATTGCGCTGGACAATCGGCCGGCGAAAGGACACGGACTGTATCCCATTGCGTACTTCGTGGGCAAAGAGAACGGCACCAACTTGCCGGTAAGACGCTCGATGGCGAGGAAAATTCGCTTTAACCCTTGAGCGGACCTTCGAAATCCTACTCTAAGTATGCAATGATTAAATTCTAAAAAGAAGTAAACTAAGAAAGAAACGAAAAAGAAATTAATTTTCTTCATTAGCCAGCAAACGTCTATCAATAACTGGTAAAGTCACTTTAGCTCTTCACACTTGGAGTCTTTTCTCTGTGACGTGTGCATTTACTGTTTGCAGAAATAATTGCTCTATTCAAATGGGGTTTGCCGCGAAATTAGAGCGCTTCGTGTTTGTTAAAAGATGGAAAATGTTGGTCCATCTCCGTTCGCTCAAAATCACAGGTTTTTGGCCGAATTTTTCCCGTAGCCTGACAGCAATCCCTTTTCGATTGGACAAGTCCTTCTTGAAGGTTCTCTTAATTTTCTCTCGTTCCAGAAACTTCGACTAACAAGAGAGATCTCTTGGATCGGCGATGGACCGCCTATCGCTGAACCTCATTGCGGCTACCACGGGGAAAAATGTACCTGTACGTATCAACGATGCTTCAACTCTGTTTCCAATTTTCCGCGAAAAACGATGCACCTAATTCTGCACTGTACAAATTATCGACGTGTAACGTGCCAATGGACAGTGTCCAAAATCGATGCGACAGAATTCGCGCGGCAATCTATCGCGTCCCAGTTTCGTCCCATCAAAAATCGGATCTCCGAGGGTACCGTCGCGTCGATACCGGGAAAATCGAAACATCGTGGAAAGATTACGACGATCAGGGTGAAAGACTGTCCCCATTCGATCATTCCCATTGGTCAGCTTTCTCTCGGGGCAGCTTATGTTCTCTGGATTCTCTCGCGAAACGCGTCATAAAGTTAGCCGCGCTCGACCTTCAGTATCTCCATATGTAAATCAGTTAAGGGGGAACGCCTTCCGCCCTTCCCGCGGTGCCGTTTTCGTTTCCTTTAATTGAGATCGAATACGTATGTCGACCACGTAACCGCGCGCGATTACCGATTACGCAACGATTGCGGGCCAATTTCGAGAACATCGGGGGTACAATTAAAAGAGAAGGGGACGAGAACATCTCTGACCTAAATCTGCGAACAGAGAGAAAGAGAGAGAAATGTGTGGGGCTCGAAGAGCACGACGCGAACAATCCAACGAAATCGTTTTCTCGTCGATTCACGTTCGATTTTCTCAGCCCATACCGGTGAGATCGTCGGAGGTATCGCCGGAGGATTCCTGCTGATCATCGCCGCGGTGCTGTTGGTGCTATACAGGAACTGGCGGTACGAACAGGAACTGGATTCGCTGCTATGGAAGGTGAACTACAAAGACATCCAGATCAAGGAGCAGAAGGACGAGTCGGCGCCGCTAGTCAACGAGGCGCCTGCCAAATGCAATTCCAAGGTAAACGCTCGGCATCGTGCTACACGAGCTTCTAACTTTTCTCCCAGTCTCTCTAACTTTCCACCCCTGCACCAAACCCCTTATTATCCGACTCTTCTTCTTCTTCTCCTCCTCCTTGCACTCCCTTCAAGACGATTCACCAAAGACCTTCGCGATTCCCAAGATTTTCCTTTCAAAATGTAAACGAAGCGATTGCTCCACGTTCGAATCAAACTCTTACATCGATCTTCTTGCTCGTTGCGAAACTAATCTGATCAATGCAATCTGATCCGATGCTAATCTGGTCTGATGCAATGAGATGAGATTTAGGGAAAACGACGTCTCTGTAAACTTATAATTGCCCGAAATATGGCAGAAAATTATCACACGGGGCATGTTTCAATTGAAAATTATTAACTTTATAGTTTTAACAAATAATTCTGTTCGAGAAAATGTGAAGGTCGCGATTTCAGTTACCATTAAGTTGGTACTTAACACGTTGACTGCCATGTCATGAATTATTTGTGCAGGTTTTAAAATGAATTTTCACGTTAATATATTCATAATACCAAATTTAATTAGGGTCTGTAAAATGCAAGAAAGTTTGAGGACTACCCAATGTCATGCATTTAATTTCTTTCAATTTTTATTTCATTAAATCGCTTACTTTGATTTCATGGAATTTTTGAGGTTTCTAGTTTGGCAGTCAAAGTGTTAGTAGAACATTTTGGATAAAGATCCCCACAATCTGACAATACGATCGCGAAACGCTATAATATCGTACTAAACCTGTGGAAAGTGTTAACCAAATTGATGAAAATTGAGGAAATCTGAGATTCGATTTTCTGTCCAGCCGATGACCCAGCCAATCGTCCGCACAAGCCAGGTCTCCCTGAGCTCGAACCCGGACGCCGATTTCCGTTATTCGATGATTTACACGCAAATCGGCGTCTACAAGGGTCGCATATTCGCGGTGAAGAAGGTTCGGAAGAAATCGATCGAGATAACGCGGGAGATGAAGAAGGAGCTGAAAGTGGTGAGTGTTGCTCGAAAGAGATGGCCAAAATAACAAATCCCGATGATAGCTGTGCAAATTGAAAGACGTTGCTTCCAGATGCGTGACTTGCGACACGATAACCTGAACGCTTTCATCGGCGCGTGCACCGATCCGCCGAACATCTGCATCGTGGTCGAGTATTGCGCACGGGGCAGTCTCAAGGTAACCTCGAGACAACCAAGCAATCGGGTAAACGAAACCATGATTTTCTTCTTTTTCGCAGGACATCCTGGAGAACGAGGACATGAAGCTGGACAACATGTTCATGGCGTCGCTGGTTGGCGACATCATCCGAGTGAGCAAGCCCCCGATCGAACTCATTGTCCTCGGAAATTTGATCCCAGACTCTCTGTCGGATCGTAAACCCTTCGCGAGAAACTCTCTGACAAGTTCCACGATAAAAACGCTCGAAAGTTTCCTCCCTTGCGAATTTCATCCGTCGAATTTCCCCCCGCCCCCCGCGCGAATTCCATTCAATCGTCCCGGTCGCGGCGTTGCGCGGCGTCGATCGAACCGTTCGAACGTTGACGGGAACCATAGTTCCGCCTGTTTTCCAGGGCATGATCTACCTCCACGAGTCCGTCATCAAATATCACGGCTCGCTGAGTACGTCGAACTGCCTGGTCGACTCCCGTTGGGTCGTAAAGCTGGCGGATTTCGGGCTGCACGAGTTCAAGAAGGACGCGGAATGCGAGCCGTGCGACGTCATGAGGAAATACCATGGTACGGCGAATCTCTGGGACGAATCGCTCGGGATAGATCCCTCGTGATATATCCTCCATTTTCCCCAGGTCTGTTGTACCGAGCTCCAGAGATGCTGCGGTCCACGAGAACCCAGGAGCCCACGGCTAGGGACTACCAGAGGGGAGACGTTTATTCATTCGCAATCGTCTTGTACGAACTTCAAGGCCGGCACGGACCCTTCGGGATCACGGAGCTCTCTGATTCGGAGATCCTGAAGAAAGTGATCGCGAAGGAGCCGGCGAGGGTGCCGGCGGGGGAACCGGCGATGGAACCGTTCAGGTGAGATTAAAACTTTCGATATACTCGAATCTCGCTTCCACCCTGTCGGCAACTCTGTTTTCATTCGATTATCCCAGGCCACCGTTGGATCAGCTAGAGAACTGTTTCCATTTCGTGAGAGATTGTTTAATAGAGTGCTGGTCCGAGGACCCCGAGACCCGTCCCGACTTCAAGATCATCAGAAACAAGCTGAGACCCCTCAGGAAGGGGATGTGAGTTTTCGATCAAATTCGTCTCTGTAAAATTCTGTTTTCGTGACGGGTAACGGTGTTTCAGGAAGCCAAACATCTTCGACAACATGATGGCCATGATGGAGAAGTACGCAAACAACCTGGAGGTTCTCGTCGACGAACGAACGGATCAGCTGACCGAGGAGAAGAAGAAAACAGGTCGGTGTCTGATGCTCGATGGTTTTCGTTCGATTCGCGTTTCGATTCTTCCTCGTTGTTTTCTAATTCCGCAACGTCGACTCGCCTATTCCAGACGCTCTGCTCTACGAGATGCTGCCGCGCTACGTCGCCGAGCAATTGAAACGGGGACACAAAGTCGAGGCGGAGAGCTTCGATTCCGTTACCATTTACTTCAGCGACATCGTTGGCTTCACCGCTATGTCCGCCGAGAGCACGCCTTTGCAGGCAAGCCGATCAACTAACAATAACAGACTCTCGCCGCGTTGCGTTTGTGCCACTTTTCCGCGTCAAAGGATGAACCACATTCGTTAACAGACATTGGAAAAATATCCACACAGTTTTATGCCGTTTCTATACCTAAAGAAAGAAATTTTAAACGTATTTTTGTTGCTGTCGCAAGGATTAAAACTTCCGTGATAGACATTGAAAAAATATCCACACAGTTTTATACCGTTTCTATATTTAAGGAAAGAAATTTTAAACATATTTTTGTTGCTGTCGCAAGGACTAAAACTTCCTTTTAAAACTTTAGGAAAGAAGCCTTATTCTTGGTTTCTTCCTATAGGATTGTTGTCTGACTTACAATTAGTTTGACTGATTTTCCATATTTTTTATAGCTGTAGAAAGTGTATTGTATTTAATGACTCTGGCCTCCCGCTCGAGACATTCGTTAGTGTCGACATGGTGTATAGACGCCTTCTCTGATGGGTTAACCTAAATCTACCGATATACGAGAATCTATAAATCGCTATAGAAAGTTGGCACGAGCGGAATGCGACGATATTCTTGCATCTCTCTAACAAAAAGGCATTTTTAAGTTTGGAAATGTGTAATTTTGCAGGTGGTGGACTTCTTGAACGACCTGTACACCTGCTTCGACTCGACGATAGAGAATTACGACGTGTACAAAGTAGAAACGATCGGGGACGCGTACATGGTGGTGAGCGTTAAAAACTCGGTCGTAATCGTATACTAAATAGCGCCCGGCTATAACCAAAACCGGCCGACGCGATAAATCACTTGTTTCTTAACAGGTAAGCGGCCTGCCGATACGGAACGGCATTCAGCACGCGGGAGAAATTGCCAGCATGTCCTTGTGCCTCCTAGACGCCATTAAACAATTCACCATTCGGCACAGGCCCCTCGATAAACTGCAGCTAAGGATCGGCATACACTCCGGTGAGTACAACAGCGCGGAGGGAAAACGGCCGCGAACCGCCGATTTACGACTGGCTCGATCACTATTGACAACACGCTTTTACTTCCACCTCTAGGACCGGTGTGCGCCGGTGTGGTCGGCCTAAAAATGCCTCGTTATTGTCTGTTCGGAGACACGGTGAACACTGCCAGCCGCATGGAGTCTACGGGATCGCGTAAGTTCCACAATTGCGCGACTTGTTTCTCGAAAAAAGAGTACGCAACGGTCCCAGTGGTCGTTTCTCTATATATGTCGCCAAGGCCTGGGTGATAAACGCCGCGGAATTATCCCCACTACCGCGGGGCGTACTCCGAAGCTCGAGTGTAAACATAACACATGTCGCCTGGCCGATACAGGACACTGGCAAGACCCGTGTTGTCGACATATATCGAGAATTCACTAATCTTGATTTAAACCAGCAGCAGTAGCTGTCGATTTTTATTAATTATCAACTGCAGTTCAGTAGAATTGAACACTGTAATTGCATTTAATTCCTGTTTCCTACATTTGCAGTCTAACAGCTAGATCATATCTTTAAATTCCTCCAATGTCTTTCACGTTTTGTGTCTGACCTTTTTGTCATGAATGCGTAAAACTCGCAGTGTTCTAATAACAAACTTCCGCGGTCTGCTAACGAACCAGGTGCAATTAGAGCGAGTCGAAAAGCAAGTCATAGTCCTCTACAGTCAAACTTTAAATGTCCGAACCACTCTTGCAGCGTTGAAGATCCACTGCAGCGGCGAGACGAAGAAACTGCTGGACCAGCTGGGCGGATTCGGCGTGGTGGAGAGGGGTCTGGTGTCCATGAAGGGAAAGGGCGAGCGTCTGACCTACTGGCTGATCGGCGAGGATCCGATCCTGCGGGAGGAACGCAACTCGGAAAGGGACAACCGCAGGTGCGGCCGGAAGAGCGGAAACCCGTTGATACCTCGAAGCTCTTTGAAGAACAAGTCGTTGGTCAGGTCGACGTTCGTCAGATGTTCGAGCGAGTCGCCCAAGCGGCTCCGTTTCGCCAGCTCGGACCAGCTGGACCAGAAATGTTCGCGCGCCAACAGTCAGCTCGAATCGATCGTGGACAATAGCCCGTGCAAGCCTAAGATGTCCTGCGCGATCAGGTCGTCCTGCATGGAGAGCTGGAGATCGTCTAGCAACTCGTGTCCTTGCGTGGAGAAGCTGTGCGATCAGGACGCGCAGCTCGATGCGAAGGATGCGAGGCGGTTGCAAGCAGAAGCTAGGATTGCGACGAACAATTGGATAATAGGGAACGACTGCTATTTTCCCAGAGCCGGGACTAAGAGCTTCAAACTGGGACCAGCTGGGATCGCGCAGACGACTTGCAGGTCTGCTCCCAGTAGTCCCAGACATAGCACGCTGATTTTGAACTGCCAGAAGAGAGCGGCGCAGTCTAACGAGGAGATCGACGGATGGGACGCTACTACGCCACTTATCTACTACCCCGGAGGACGACTGGATTAGACTCCGGCGGTCCCGGGCGAAGCACACTGACCTTGAACTGCTGCAACCTGAAAAGGAAATCGATGGATGAATCTCTACTGTGCAACTCATCTACTACCCTGAAGGACAATTGGGATTAGAGTACTTAGGACTGCTACTTCAGCAGTGGCTGGTGTAGGACGTTCATCGTCAAGTGACAGAGAAAAATCGGCGCAGTCTAACGAGGAGATGAGCCGTTACTGTGCCACTTATCTGCTACTCGGAAAGAAGATTGGATTAGAACGCTATGTTGTTAGTGTAGCAGCTCCAGAGTCATACGTACGCTGATCCTGACCTACTAGAAGAGATCAACTGAAGGAACGCCAGCACGCCACTTATCTGTTACCTCGGAGGACGATTGGATCAGAGAGCCAGTATTATTGCTAGTCTGGTAGCTCCAGAGGCACTAGACCAAGTAGATAGCTACCACCGCGGTAACGCTCATCTGCTACCTCGAAGAACGATAGGATTAGAATACTAGTGTAGGATTTTAGGATAAAGAGGAAGCCGGAGACAATTGGGACTCGAACCCATGACAAGAGATCGGAACCTGATTACTGAGAAACACCCGCTCGAGACTTGCTCGAGACTTGATCCAGCAGACCCAGGCGAGGCAGTCTGATCTTCAACTGGCAGAAGAGAGCGGCGCAGTCGAACGAGCAGATCAACCGAAGAAGGGACGCCAACACGCCGCTGATCTTCAACCTAGGACGACGCGACGATTGGATTGGAGTGCCAGTAGGTATTGCTACACTGCTAGTCCCCGTGCAGGCATGGACGCACCGTTCTCGTCTCCCGACGCCAGTCCCGAGACCGCGATGGCTTCCGGTTCGACGGCCGGATCGGTGCTCGCGGATCGAGACCAATGATAGTGCCGATAAGAGTGAGCAAGTGCGTGGTGGAGTGTTGCCAAGTGCTGTGTTGTCTGCGATGAACGGGAGCTGCGTCGGGAACGCTCGTCCTACGTGTGATCCTGTTCACGTGCCGACCGATGCTCCTTTGAGCGGACAAAGAGGTAGGACAATTGATACGAATTTCCTTCGATTTAGTGCTCCCAGGTGGCGAACTAATCGAGACGCCGAGCAAAATCCTGTACCTTCGCGGAGATAAAAGCCGTTTCGCTTCTACGATCGATCGGCTCGACAATCACGTTACTTCCGGCAACGCGATCGGTTCGATCGCGGCTTGTTGGCCGATAAACCAACTGTTTTCCTAACGTTTTCCTCCGTAGCGTCGCGTTGAGGCAGCGGGAACTATAGTTTTTCCTTGTCCCTATTTTATTTCCGATTGTACCTCTATTTTCCTCAGCCAGTTAGTGTCTACTTAATTGGTATTGTTTTGTCCTCCGACTTACAGGACACGCAAACAAAGGAGAAGTGTACATTATCTTCGCTGTAACTTACAATTGATTACGTTGCGAGACGGCGGGGATTGAAATGCGACGCGACGCTACGGAGGGAAAGTATGATTTTCGTTCCCTCGCTCGCAGTACCACGATCATGTACCAAAGCCAGACCGTACGTACAAAACGAAGATACCTAACAATAGATGTGTATTTATACATTATTTATAGCGTACCGGAGAAAACGGTACAATTCCACGCATTAGCTTAGACAATCAAGAAGGCTCGTGCTTTTTATTCGACATAAGTACATGTCTCTAGTCAATTTATCTTTAATTTAACGCGTCAGTCGGTTCTCCGATCGCGGACGAACTCGCGAGGACATAAACCGTGATTCTCCGCGAGAGGGTGGAAAAGACATTTTGATCGTCCTCCTCCGTACAAAATGGCCCCGCTGGTGCAACGTTAAACAGTATTGTGTACTGCCGGCACGTTAGTACTTAAGCCGATCACTTATAGAGTAATATATGAACAGCCCGACGATTCGGAAGCTTCGAAAAATGTAGACACGAACTTCTGCTCGGCGATGTGTATCCTAATTAAGCAATCGATCTGTCGTGAATTCGATCATGTGTAAATTGAGTACTTCCACTTGAAATAAAGAGGTTCATTAACAAAACGAATACGAGAGATCGTTCAAGAGGGAAAGCAGACTGACAATTTGAAAAGAATACATTATTTTTAAAATTCCGAAATTTTAGGGAAATACTTTTGAATATTTTCGTGCTGGTAGAATCGTTTAAACAGTGCGTCGATTTTTGTAGAAAAATGGTGCCAAATTTTTAGACTGTCAGCCTATTTACCCCCTTCGACGGATGCAAGTCGTAACACACAATAGTTCCGACGCGCGAACGAAACGAAGTTGAAAGATTGATCATTTCTCCTGGACGCATGGTATCTCAAACCAAGCATGAAGGTCCACGATAATTTCATGGCATTCGTGGATCTCGTTCACGCACGCGAGTACAATGGCTCCGCGGTTGGAACAACGCACGAGAGCGACACGTGACGGAAAGGCGCGCGGCGCGGCGTCGATAACGCACCGAGATCCATTAAATTATTAACATCGAAGGAATTAATTGAACACTAGGCCGGAGAAAGCGGTGATTGCACGCGTCTCCGGTATTATCTTGGTCGACCACACGGCTCTGACCCTCGACGAGATCGCCGATCCTCGAGAAAAATTAGAAAATGTCGATCAAAGTCGACCGCGTCTGAACTTTCTGATTCGTTGCTCGATTAACGCGTCGAACGCCGAACGAATTCGACATATCTTTTTACTCGCACTACTCTCCGTTATTCGCTGCGCAACTGTAGATGCTTATGCGCGTTTTCAGCGTTGACGACGAATTTTAAGAAATTAGAATCGCAGCTGAGTTTCGATTTCATTGAGCACCAGAATCTACCAATCCTCGAATATTTTTGTAACTTGTAAATGCAGAATAATCCGTGGCGTAGTTATTGAAGACAATTTAAAAATTTGCACAGTTTCACAGAAACATCATCCGAGACCAACGCTAAACCCGGCCCCCACCGCGTTAAAAAATTCGCCGAACGAACGTTGAATCATTGCGTCAGCGATTATGCGTACTTCGTCGCTCGAAAGTCGAGGGTCCCTGATCACCAACGCGTTTACCTCGAAGATAGTTCGGTTGCGGTGTTCCAGGGGCCTCGCGGCAGCTCGGTTCGCATAGCTAACGGTAGTTTTTCAAACACGCCGGTTTATTATTTGCGTCGCAAATCGCCGACAGAAAGTCCGACGTTAGAGGGACACGTCGACGAACCGGCAGCGTGCCCTTTTGTTTCGACGCGCATACCGATCGCGTTCCTTTCCTTTCCCGGCCCGGTACAGTTACATTTATTTATAATCCCGCGGCGAGTCGCCGATCACGAAAACTGTAACTACATCCGTTGCCGGTTCGACGGGCAACTAAACTCTTCGTTACTTTAATTCGCACGTCTCGTTACGTGCACGTCGACGTGGCACGTGATAGCGCGGCATGAGCGGTACGGGCCGCGGCTCGGCCGCGAAACAGTCGTGCAAATACGAGAACGACTTCTGAATTTATTGCGCAATTTAGTGGTCGGAGTCCTTTGCGAACCGCGCGTCGAGCAAACGAATGTTCGGTCCGAGCTGGCGAGAGACAACGCTCGCGAAAATTGCGCAACGGGACGAACGGGTTTCTGGCGGAAAACGGCCGCTCGATAAAAGCGAGCCCTTTAAGCGGACATTGGCCACGCCCCCTGCTCTCGTGCTTCGAAATTTGCTGAAAGACATCTACAATGCATCCACTATGCCTGCTGTTCAGCCACACGATAACTGTCCGATAGAAGCACCCCTTGCTCCGACATATTAGTCACGCATGCGTACTATGACCACAGTGAAAAGCCCTTCGGAACAGGTTTAGAATCTGTTCTATTACCTTGTAGAACTTCACTAGACCTATCGATATGTGGCTATAGTTTCTAAAACTTCCTGTAGTTTGAGTCACGTGAACACAGTGGCAACTTGATAACTGCCCGGTAGGAACGCCCTCTAACTAACGCATGCGTACTGCGATCACAGTGAAGAGACCGCCTCTAAAGCCCCAAAAACGGATAGTTATCGAGCGGCCGCTATAATATAGAAAAACGATCACAACGAACTTCCAGGGTTGCATATTGCCCTCTTATTTTCGTGTACACGAGCAAGGCTGGGATCGAGAATGAGAAACATCCGAGAGAAGATGTTCGAAGGCGAGCCGGCAAGAAGCGAACACCCTGTATAACGAGGCGACTCTTATGTACAGAATGGGGTACCATCTTATTTACGGTGAAGTGGTTGTCGGCCAACTTAGAGGAGCGGCCATCATTCAATCAAGCCGGACAATTTAAACAGCCTGATTCACGCAGCGAAATCATTTAATATTTGACGTCAAGCACGATTATCGTATAACGGTGGGTAATGGCCGATTGTTTATACAGGTTGCAAGCGGGCGCCGCAATTTTCAAATGGTGTATCTGCCTCCTGAGAACGATGTTGTTGAACGTCGGACCGGGAGCAATGTTGCAAAACGATCCGTCATTAGCGGCAGACGGACAGACACACGTGACGCGTACAATTACTCCGCGCGACGACTACGCCGGCCGTCCCAGGCGACCAAAACAAATTGCGACGGACGAGAGAACCCGACCATCCTGCTCCCGAGCTTTCTCCGTCTTCTCTCCTCTCTTTTTTCCCTCGATCCTTCTTCATCGCAGATTCACCGCACCTCCTCGAAAATCCATGGATCAAAATCGCTCGAGCCTCTTCCGAGTCGTTCTCGAGAGAAATTCGATTTTCAATCAAAGAAGCGCGACGAGATCGCTCGGCACTGCGTCGAACCAGATTTTTACGGAGACACTCGGACGGTTAATACTAATCGCGTTATTGCGACTTCACGCTCGGACGCGCAAGCGAGCAAGCGAGCGAGCGAGCGAGCGAGAGATCGCGTCGCGTTGGTCTCTCCGTACTTTTATTCGGTTCCCGTTCCGCCAGCCGCGTTCTCTATTTATAGACTCGGAATTGTCCTCATCCGTCCGTAGAACAATAACGTCGAGAGCGGTAAAAATTTCGATACGGGAATGCTAATCTACGCGGCTCGTCGTCATCACTGGAACGAAAAGGAGCGGCTCTGATCGCCGGCAATTACATCGTCGCTGCTCGAACGCGCCCGGAGGGGATAATCGCGATAAGCGTCTCTCGGTGGAAAGACGGAGAGAAACACGAGGACGGGGAGAAAGCGAGAGAGAGAGAGAGAGAGGGGGGGGGGCGTGGAGAGATGACGATGATCCGAGGTGAAAATTTCAGCGAGGTTCGGAAACTTCCCACTCGACGGAATTTCTCCGAGTCCCGTCGCGTCTTTCCATAAACGCTCGGGCACCTGCGATCACGAACGGGCCGTTGTCCACGCACACCCGTTGTCGCTTTACATAAGGCATGCTCGAGCCTAGACTGTGAGGCTGAAAATAAACTCGTTCGCGGTTCGACACGTTCGATCGTGACGCCTCGGTCTCGTTGTCATTTAGCCTGATTTCCATCGACACGATTCGCGGCGCGCGACGCGAGGCGGCGATTCGCTCGCGTGCGACCGACCGCTTGCTCTCGGGTACGCGGAAAACGCGAACCATTATAAATAGCCGGAACTATTACGCGAATGATCGGCTAGCTGCTCCGATCAAAGTTAGGCACCGACAAGGTTGTCGCCTGAATTCTTTCGAGCCGCCTCTGCCACGGCACAATGGCCAATTAACGCGCTCGACCGACTCGAATCTGCCTGCCACGTGTTCCCCGACTCGAAATTCAAAATGTCTCTTATCGTTCGATTTACCGCTTGGGCGTTATAGTGTGCTTTACGATCCGCGTTAACGAGCACGTCGGCGTGTCTATGAATTCGAGCCGTTGCCTCACCGGAAAAGGAGATGAAAGTTTGTTCTCTGCTGTGCGCGTTCGAAGGTTTGCTTCAATTAGATATATGTGTCCACCGTTCTTGTTGATATAAGATAAGACGTTCTGATTAAGAATTTGGACTATTCGACAGCGAATACGAGCCGAGAGATTGAAAACCCTCAGTGTCCTATGGTATAGGAACCCTTTGTGGTCTTGTGTCGGGTCCGATTCAACCTCGCATGTCAACACGGAGCTTTTTCTTATTTTTAACGGGCGATAATAAAACATTTTTCAACGCATCAATAGTTCTGCATAAGTATGTTATTTCATTTACCAGAAGTATTCAAATACAGTTAAACTATCATGCTTTCCGAAAATGATCAAATAAATGAGGACTAGGTGAAACGAAACGGCAAATTGCCAAGACCGCAAAAGATTGAACACAACCGTACCACACAGATATATTCTTGTAGAGATTTTATCGAGCCCAAGAAGATCAATATCTCATCAAACAGTATCAAACATTTCGCCGCACCTTGTTCGGCAAGGCTAAACATTCCAATAAATCCATAAAATTAGAAGCCTAGCTTCGAACAGCTAGCAGAATCCCTAGCACGTTATCGAATCTCGTTAGATCAGACGCTATCCTGGGAAAGGAAGTACAGTTTCGTAATTAAAATTCCATTTCCCGTCTGATTTCCGCGCCGATAAACCACTTGTCTTTACATAAGCGATCGTTCCGATACGCATCGATACTGATCGATCAGCTGTTGTCGATAACATGTCTACGTGTTTATTTCCCAAGGAGCCACGACCTCGGGGAAGGGTTGAAGCATCCAGGTGGACGGTTCCGAGCCGCCCTTCACGAGGAAAAATGAAGCTACTCGCAAATTACACATTCGTATGGTACATTGTACGCGCGGCTCGGCGAGTGTTGACACTCACGGGGAAAAAGATAAGATAGCAGCTGTTTTACCAGCCAATCGCCGCTTCTGTGCGTCGTCGGCTACGTCACTGTTGCTAACTGTGGTTGTGTACACACGCCAATTGATATTTCAACCGTTTCTTCTTTCGTCGCGGACGTTTTTTCCCCGTTTTCGAATGTCGACGGCCTTCTTTCGGCCGTGATCATTCGCGTACCGGAAATCCCATTGAAGAACGCGGCCCGGTTCTTCGCGATGGTTGGGTACCTCGAAAATCGGAGGAGGATTTTTTTCGTTGGAAAATTTATAGGAAGATAGCGATAGGACGAGAGGTACAAACGAACTCGGCCGAGAAATTAATTGGGCGAGATAGGGGACTTGCGGGCTCTGAAGGAGGGAGAGAGGGAGAGAGAGAGAGAGAGAAACTTTTATTCCATCGAGACGAGAGAGGGCCGTGCTCGGGAATAATAGCGTTCTCGGATGAAATTTTTGAGATTCGAGAGAGCAGACGCGCGTGCTTCGCATACCGCAGACGAAGCGATCGTAAATCGTTTGTTTGGACTGCCGCGAGTCGCGTAAAAATATCGACAGGTATTTGCGCGTTCCTTCGCTGATAACGAACGCTTTCACTATCAATCGCGGTTGGCGCACGTAACGACCTGGAGATCAAACAGTTCGGTGTAAGTAAATACACCGCTAGGCCCCTTAACTTTGCCCTGTAAACAAGATTACATCCAGCAGGCTAGAGATCCACCAGCAATTAGATTGTAAACGCCGAGCTCGTCGTGTTATTTCACGGAACCTTTTTCCTCGGTCTCTCTCTCTCTCTCTCTCTCTCTCTCTCTCTCTCTCTCTCTCTCTCTCTCTCTCTCTCTCTCTACCGTTCTCTCCGGTTCTTCGTCGAACGAATAGAACGTCTCACCGACATTCCTAGGAGCGATAACGTGATTCTATTTGACCGAGACGGCTATTTTTACGTGGCGTATCGGCGACGCCACAGGAATTCGGAAACACGCGGTGACTTCGCGACGGAGCCGGGAGCATGTATGTTTATCGATTTCGCTTCCTCGAGAAAGAGCGAGAACAATGAACGGGGACGAGTGCGCGAACGGCGCGGCAAGAATGTGATAACCGCGTGCAAACCGATAACAGAGAAGTTTCGGTTACCCGCGAGTGTCCTTAGCCAGTCATCCTTGTAAATCAGCGACGAAATCCTGTTCTACACCTCGTGACGTCTCGGTAAGCCGCCCGCTTAAATTTATTTCAGTCAACATGATTTGTCAAACACAGTCTACGTTAGACCGCCGATGTATGTGTACACATAGATTTCGATCCGTTATTCGATCGAAACGAGAGCTATCTCTAAATTTTCATCCAGGATATGAAAATCCTAGTAAATCCTTGTCAGAACATTCATTTTGTCAGACTTTGTACGAACACGGATTTGAGAAAATCGCAAAATGCGCGGGTTGGCGTTCGTAAATCGAAATTCCGGCGCCGAATCCTCGCGCATGCGCGCTGCGCCAATCCGATTCCACCGCCATTTTTGCCGTCCCGCGAATATGTACCGTCGAAAGCTTGAAAAGACAGAATCACAGAACAGACATCATGTATTAAACTGATCTACGGATCACAGTAAGCATAACGTTCAAAATTAGCAGCAACAATAACCGAACATTAAACAAACATTCTAAAACCGTCAGCAAAGCGCGGAGCTCGTAATACTCAAAAATAGGCTAGGACAAGTAATATCAATTTGCATGCACTCCTACAGTGTTCAACAGCATTGGACCACCGCAATTGTGAAATATGAGAAAATCGGAGGAAATAAGAGAAAACTCACGGATGCTGCAAGGGACGATGCCCGGCGCTGGATGCTGAAGGTTCGCAAGTTTCGGAGAATGGGACCAGTACCGAAAATTCCCTGGACCAGTCGCCGGATCGCTCCCGGTCACATAGTTTCCAAAATTTCCGGGATTTCGTCGGATTTCCCAAGGTAAAGGAAAATCGATTCCGGGGGCGCGATTCGTACGTCTCGGCGATCGGCGATCGTCGCGCCGCGTCGGTGGCGCCCGCTGTGCGGCGCGCGCATACACTAGGCCCCCTCGAAGTCATGTGTTCGCTCAGTGTATTGCGGCCTCTGCTAGCGTACGGTCGTTCGTGTGGGGGTACGTGGATTGGGTGTTGCGGTGGCGCGTATCGTTCCTCGTGAAACCGAGCAGCAGCAGCAGCCCGCGGTATTCCCGTGATCGTGGCGGCTGAAAGCGGCACGTACACGCATATTCGGTCCCAGTCGTCGAGTGTTGTTTACGGCGCGCGCGCGTGCGTGCGTGCGTGCGTGCGTTTCTCTCGTTCGCGCAGTGGGTCCGATTCGGTTCCGACCGGACAACGTCGACGACGACGACGACGGCGACGGCGACGACGACGAGGACGACGACGACAACGACCGTGGACGGTTTACAAGCAGGGGAGAAAAAGAGTCGCAAATAGAAGAGAGATTAGCAGAAGCTTGTGGAGCGAATCCGGAGGTGTGCGCGTCTCGTGTTCGCGCCAGCCAGAGGCGTCCTTCCGCGTTCTCTCTCGTGCACATTCACGCCGGGGATCGCACGGCTAGTGAGTGATTTTTATTACCGACGAGCAGTGCCCCGGGAAGAGGACGGAAGTAGCCGTTCAGTGAAGTTCCTCGACTTTTCGCGATCGGTCAACCAGAGACCCGCAGGGATGACGAGGTAGCCCCCCATCCGAGGGATTGGATTACCATGCTGGACACGGCCACGAGTCGCAGGTAACAGAGAACCGTGTGCGCCCCGTGTACACTGCTCTTCCCTCTTCCTCCCGACCCCCTCCCTCTCCCCGTCTTCCTCCCCACCTACTCCACCCTCTCTTCTTTCTTCGCTTTCCTCTCTTGTGTTCTTCCTCCCTTTCCTCCGGCGCCCTCTCTCTCCCTCTCTCTCTCTTCTCTATCGAGGCGAGCGTCGTCGTCGTCGGTCGGCGCACCGTTCGCTAGCTCTCTCCTCTTCTCTCTCTCTCTCTCTCTCTCTCTCTCACTACCTCTCTCTCTCTACGAACCAAGAGAGAACCGGCGCGGCATGGTGCGGCGGCGGGAATAGTTGCGCGCGGGTACACACACGAGCGAATAGGAGGACGGTCTCTAGCGAGCGCTCGCTAGAGCAAACGATTGGACGCGCGCCAGCTGCCCCGAGGAAATTCCTCTGACAAAAATTCCCGCGAGTGTCACTCGATATGTCGTTACGATTGGTAACGATCGAGGGGGAGCAAAGAGAAAGAGGGAGAATGCTCTTTGATAACGATCTCCGGGAGATCGTGGCCGCGAAAGCAAGTCGGGAAAACGATGCGCATCGCGACGCCAAAGATGCTCCGCCGCCTGTTGTTGTTAAATGAGATTTTTGACGCGTGACGAGGCGCGCCTTGTGATGGAAATCTCGAATTCCTTTGTCGCCGATCGCCCGTGTATTTCCGGAAACGGCGTTGTTGACGTTTTTTCTGCGTCGCGCGGTTCCACGGGAATTAGAGTGGATTCGGCTCCTCGGGCGGCGTTTATGGTTCTTCGAACGAGGCCCCGGGACCCTCTTGTTGTCGTTGCTCGTCTCGTTTCGTGATTGTGGCCGCTGTTTACGGCCGAGAACTAGCCCTCGCATGGCCGACGAGAACGGAACCGGAAACGTGCGTGTTAACCCTCCGAACGGGGTGCTTTCGATGACCACTGGGCGGCCTAGGTCCACTCGAATACATTCTTTAACGTAACTATCGTATCTGAGTGACACACGATCATTTCTGCATACTTGAAAATTGACACTGCGACGGCAGTCTGTTGCGTGCTGCGCTCTAAACGCTATAATAGAATTTTAACAATGTAACCCTCGAGTAGGGTAATTGTTCCAGTAATGATCAGCCATTTAACACGTTCCACGCCACGTGGGGCGCATACTGACGTATTGAAACGCTGATCGAACTGGTGATACGCTTCTCGATGCTCTTCTTCTGGTAATTTCAGCAATTGGTTCCCGCTCATTTCTGCGACTCCATTTCTTCAACCCCTATTTTATAAAATTCTGTCAGAGATACAAAATCAGACAGTAATTTGTAAATATTATCTTGTTCCTCTGAAAATAAAAAGGAATGCTATTATCGTTTCGTCAGTCTCTATCCTGTAAAGTAAACGAGACTGGCGATAAACGTGGAATGCAAGAAATCGTAAAACAAGCGACCGACAGTATAAGTGAAACTAGGAACATACGTTATAATTAATTTTTTCCGTTCACTATGACTAATCAGAACAGGTTTTCCTCGGAAAGGTTTTTTATTGTACACAGACGATATTCGGACACAGCGAACCATTCAAACGACTACTGTGCGACTACTCTAATAACTCAACTTCTATAACTTCCACATAGACAAAAACATGTTTGAGGAAACATTCATGGTGGCAGAAAGATCGTAAAGCTCGTTTTTTTCAAATCCTGATCTTTATGTAAGCGGAGGGTTCCAGGTTTTCGTTGACCCATAAATTTCCATAATTGACATTTATGATTCTCACGTTTTTAACTTGATTTGTGTGGTATTCATCATTATCCTCAAAATTATTCAACAATTTATTTAAACATATTGACGAAGAATTGCCTAGATGAGCTCAAGCATTATTATTTGTACGATTATTCGAAACGTTTCCTTTTCGTTAAAGAATATTTTCAGTTACTTCGATGGTGCAGTAAAATAGCCCAAAAATTTCAAGATTGATCCGACCCACAAGTTACAATAAATAAACTCCCTCCTTAAGGGCGCACACCGCACAAAACAGTTTCGAACAGTGTCCTCCGTCGTGCGTATTATTTGCCGCTGGTAATCGACGCGCGGCGTATCGAAGCCGCGCGTTGTATTTTCGTCGCTCGGCTCCGATACACAGGAATCTCTGACGTACAAAAGCAAACGAAACCGAGGCTCCCGCACGACTGTACCTCCGATCCCGAGAAATTACTGGAGCGACGACGCGACGTCTGATGTGTCGTGCCAGGGTCCACGGTGCTCTAACCGTTAACAGTTTACTTAACGAGCTGATAAGAGAACGTAGAGGAAAATTTCCAGCGTACTTTTTCCCGCGGCCGAACCGATTTGTCGATTCTGCACTCGCAGTTCACCACGTTGTTCGAACCTTTTTCCCAGTCAAGCGTTTCCCCATTTCTTTTTCAAATTTACGAATTGATTTCAAGCGAAAACGTTTCCGACGTCTTCGACAGGATGCTAACGTTTGCTCAGAAAATTTGTCCTCGTTCTCGTCTTCTTTGTTCAACGATAACCTGATTTTTTCGCCAGCTGAATCATCGTCGGTGGTACCTCTTCCGGTGTGCATCAGAAAATTTCGTTCCCTCTGGTTTATCCGTGTGCACAGTCGATTGACAGAATTTACAAAAGCTACACAATTTAATGCAACAATTTTACAATGACAAAGGAAGGTGGAATTTTGAAGCCGACAGTGCATGCGAAAAATCGGGGACCGTGTTACGCGCGATTTGCGAAAAGCTGAGACGGCGAAACGAATCCCGGACAGTCGTGACATTCGGATCGTCCGCGTGGATGCTGGTAATCCGAGAAAATAAAATTCGCTCGCTAGCTGGCGGAGCAAAGGTTGCGACGATAAGTATTGTCCAGGAGAGAGAGATGGCCGGCGCGTCGCGTCGCGCCGGCCAAACAATAGCTTTTCATCGTGCGCCGTTCAAAAGCGAGACTCGGTGGAACGACCGTACCAGCGGAGACGTTTAACGAACTTAATTATTTCGAACGTCGATGCTTAACCCCTTTGTTGACCGCTATACCACTGTTAAGCAGCAACATTGTTTAGCTGCGGAACAGGTGGCCGCTGTCGGCACACGAGATCCGCAAACTTTCGTCAAACGAAAGCGAACCTGATCAACTTGCGATCAGGAAATCTCCTCCCTATGAATTTTAAAAACTCGGTGGTAATATCATTTTATTTTTCATTATAGTTAGGCTACAGATCATGGGAGACTGTTTACAATTCTGTTTATAGTTACACTTTTTCGATGATGGATTTTTAATATTTTAGAGGCTCGGATCCATTCAAATTTTTGTTCATCAATTTTTCTACATAATTTGCAACTTTATGAAAATCTACAATAAATAGCTGTGAATCTCTCCTTTTTTTTCTAGAGAAGTATATTGTGGGAACACGGATGATGTTAACTAGTAGAAATATAACATTGTCAAGATAGTAAACATATTTTATATGATTCTTTACGAAAAATTGTGTTACAGGAAAATTAAAAGAGTGAGATTTGAAAATAAAATTTCAAGGTCATATACCTCTAGACGCAATTCACGAAAGGTTAAATTGTTGAAAAAAAAAATTAATCCAAGGGTAAAATATAATAATGTTCCTACAAGTCGTATGGACGCATCGGTTCAATCGAAAGAGTTGTTCAGTACAATACAATCGCTGCAGGACGATTGAACATGGCGACAATACGATTACATATTCATTACGAATAAAATCCTAGCAACGTTACACGTTTCGCCAAACATAGTAGACAGTTGTCGAAATTGGATTCGAACAGCTACGTGCAGTGATTCGCAAAATCGCTCGTACCCACGCAATCCGACACCGAATATACGATGCATTTTAGGCGGAAACTTTTTAGCCATTGTAGATCCGTTTGACAAGTAAAAATTATAAGACCTGTAAATCAGGAAATTCAGGAAATTACCTTGAACTTCTCACTCGTAGAAAAGCGTATTCATCCAAAAAACAGAAAACAGATCGCGGTGCCTCGTGGAGACCACCTGACCAATTAAAGACTAACAACCAGCAACTATAGTTCACGTTGGCCGCGCCGTCAGTCACAATGCAGGCTCGTTTGCATTCGTCGCGTCACACGTCCGTGGGAAGACCTTTTCTTTCTCGAATTAGTTTTTATTTGGCGGGGCGGTCACCGAAGCAATTAAAAAAAAAGAAAAGAGGAGAAGAAAAATAGGTCGCGTGTCACCGTCGACAAGAGGAGAGACAGAGAGAGCGAGAGAGTCGCGCGTAATAACGAAGGCGGATTAGAGCCGGGTGACGCGCGTGCGACACCTCTTAAAAAGGCTATTTACAACTTTATTAGAGCTGGCGGCGGGCCGAGCTCGCGAAGTGACTCGGCTCCTGCGTGAAAATGTGGAATAATAACTGCAATGTAACGTGACTGGCAGCTCGTGGGCACGACACCGCGCGCACATACGCGGAACGCCGAGTCTCGATATTCTCTAATGGGCGGTTAGATTAAAAATACCACTCGTTAGACTACCGCGCCGCCGCGCGCGAACGTTTTGCATAATTTCAGTTTAGGATACACGCGCGTAAATTGCTCGCGGACGCAATAAATCTGCTTGCGAGAGAGAGGGGGTGGGGGACCGAGATCGCAGAAAACCCGGTGTTGGTCCCTTCGATCGCCGCGGTGCGGCGCGGCGCGGAGCTGCGCTGCGAACGCGCATGATCTACGGCCCATCTAATGGCAATTAATGCGAGCAATTTATTGTAATTGCGTTCGTTACACTGTAACGCTTTGTACGTTTTCGCTGGATATTGTGCGCCACGCCGCACCGCGCCGCGCCGATTATGCGAATCGTACCCGCGAGGCAGGCTCGCCGGCCAGAGGCTCTCTATACCTACGCGCAAAACGACCAACAAATTCGCGAATCGCGAAGAGATCGATTAGCCGGATGAACCGATAATCCGACGGGAACGTAATCTCGGCCGTCGATCGAAAGAAAGCAATCGCGCGGGCCCCGACTTTTCCCCCCGCGTGACGGAAACGCGCCTCGAGAAAAAGCACGCGCTTTCTAATTAATCAGTCAAGCTAAGTATTCCCCGTGCTTAATGGCCGTAATTACCTCCGCATCGCTGCGCTGGCCGGCTTCGCGCCGCGCCGCGCCGCGGCCACTGAAATTACGCGATTGACCCGTGCGCCTCGCCGTTCCGGGGGAAATTAATAAAACGTACAGCTCGATGATGTAAGCGATCATGATTGCACACTTTTTCTCGACTCGGGCTAATATTAGACGGCCGGCCGCGCTTTCAGGGAAACGGTTTTTAATTTACGCTGCGCCGAGCCGAGCCGAGCCGAACCGCTCCAAGGGGAAACGTACCGCCACTGGTCAGACCTGGTTCCAATTCGGCTCGTACGACGATGACACCTCTTCCGATTGTTTCTTCTTATCGCGCTTAGATTAGATCGGTTTATAAGAGATTCTTTATCGTTCGACTCGAGTGGTCGTTGAAAAATAATCCGATTTTGATTCGATGGGACCTGATATGTGCTTCAAGTAGAGGAGATTGTGAAACTTTCTCTGGTATCAATTATACGAACAATCTGGCGCCTGTTTTCATAGTTTCTTTAACATTTTTTCGAGCGCAAAGAGATCATCAAACAATTCTGTATTCTCTGATTAAAATAGCGAGCAACAGGTATGAAGTATTATAATTAAACTAAATTTTACGCATTTATGACAGAAACGGGTATCTCCCATATACAGGGAGGCTATCTATTGACAAGGTGATCCATTTTATTATTTATTAAAACTAAATGAAAGAGTTACTTGCTTGGGAAATTATTAAACAGATTCGTTTCTTTTTCTACGTATGGCAATAGAAGTTTCTCGAGGGTCGAAGCAGATTTACAATTTTCGCAAGGCGCCAGTCACGTTTAGGTTAAAAACCGCGCTCGAATTCGCGAGGACCCATCGCGGTGCGGAGCCTTTAATTTTCGGGCCCGACAAATATGAAGGTGATGCCGCGGCGAGTCAGCAAGGGTGGTTGAGTAATGACTAACGAGTAATGCGCCGACATAAGTAAGCATTAAGTAACGAGTGCCACTCACACGTGCGTAAACAAGCGCGGGCTGGTTTATACGCGCACAGACACACACACACACACACACACACACACACACACACACAACCAGAAGAGCCGCGCGCGGTACGTACATACACTGCGGCGTGCACGAGATTACGAGTACGGTTGTCTCGTTTGATCATGATGTTCCTTTCATTCAGGCCCCGATTAACGATCTGCAGATGTATTTAACGAGTCTAAAAGCGGCACTGTGGTTTCCCGAGCGGTTCTCGTGTCCGCTTCTGCGTCGAGAGACAGTCGTCCGACGAATTCGCGCCTGTTCGAACGAACCTTGGACAACTCCGTGAAACATGTTACCGCGAACCCGAACGTTCGCGAAATCGCGCGAAAGAACGAAGGGGAGACGCAGCGTTGAACGCTATTCTGGATCGCCGGGGATATAAATGCGGCGACGGTGACGGTATAAATACAACGCCTGGAGCCAATTTCGAAAATACCCCGGGCGAATCAGCCGTCGAGCGGACCTCCTCGAAAGCGCCCTTTTCTTTGTCCCCGGAGCAAAAAGGGCGGTCGGTCGCGGGGGAAAGAAGATGGGGGCCGTGGAGGAGAAGGATCAAGAGAGAGAGAGAGAGAGAGAGAGAGAGAGAGAGAGAGAGAGAGAGAGAGAGAGAAGAAGCGAGAGACAAAGGCGAAGTGGGAAGATCGCCGGTATCGGCGGCGATCGCCTTGCTAGCCTGGAAATCCAGTTACTCCGGCAGGGGCCTCGAGACAATGCGCAGAGAGCAACCTCGTGCAATGCCGCCTCGGGAGAGCTGGTTCGGTGAGCGCGACGAAAATAACTCCGGCAGGAGAATATTACGGCACTTTGCAATGAGGAGAGACCGATGGAGAGCGAGAAAGAGCGAAGACGAGAGAGACCGCGAACGACGGACGAGCGAGAGCGGGAGAGACAAAGAAGCGGTGCGACAGACGAAGCTGGACGAGACGGAGAGCGAGAGAGAGAGAAAGAGAGAGACTGATACGATCGGAGAAAAAGAAGAGGGGCGGTGAAGGGGTGAGAGGGGGCCAAGAGACAGAGAGCGGTGAATCGTGTGCTCGCGAGCGTGTGTGTGCGCGGTGCATACACGATAAGAAGCGACGAGGATGCAACGAGGGTGAGCAGAAGAGAGAGAGAGAGAGAGAGGGGGAGGGAGATGTGCAACGAGAGAGGAGAGAAGATCGTCGTCGCACGAATCGACTCATGGCGAACCATTCGAAACGAGTGACCGGCGGTCGTCTTCTTTTGGTCCGTGACGCGATTGGCCGATCGGCCAATGACTGGTTCTCGGCGGTGCGCTGGGCAATGTGCACCGCGTGCACCAGTCCTCCCTCTCTTCGTCTCTTCTTCCCCCTCCCCTCCCCCTCACCCTTCATCCCCTGCCGATCCCCCTGCGAGAGTGCATCTCAGCCGGTACACTCTCGCGACGGTGTACAGTGCACTTCATTGACGGCCGCAAAACTGGTCCAACGCGCGGCATAAAACTCCGTTAGAACCAGTTCCCCGTGAAACGGGCTGCTTAACCCCCTGTTCGGTCCTCCGGCGGCCCAAGGGGATTCGTGTCGGTGGGGCCCGGCAAGGGGAGACGCGGCCGGGGTGGAAATTTATGAAAGGAACACCTCCCGCGGTCGTTAATCGGAGACCCGTAGCAGGTGGATCCGAGGGGAGAATTAACACTTCAACGACGGGGCGCGACGGGTTGCCTAACTCTAACCGAGAGCCACGGTGACCGCCGAGAACGGTCATCGGTGGTCCTGGTCGAATCGGTGGACATTCTTGGATTTGCGAGAAGATTTATTCCTATGGCTGCGTACGTTCGAATCGTTACGTGTCAATCTCTTTTTACGTGTTCTTGAACCTAGTTTTTTCAGAGCGACGTTCGTACCGAGCTTAACTCTTTGCCCTCGAAGCTATTTTAACTCCAAAACGAAACGTTTCTTCCGATCTAGAATATTTTCCTTCTATACACAATTTTTCATGTTATACATACAAAAATGGTGCAATTTGCTCGTACAATACCGAAGTGTTTAGTGATTTATTAACACTAGGTTTACGGAGCATTAAAAGTGAGTATTTTACATTACTTTATAAAAATAAGAAGAATGTGACTATCCAAGTTCACAGCCATTTTTTAAATAATATATACCTAAGGAAATAAGTTTGTTGAGTAATTCCACGTAGATGGATCTTCGCAATCTCAATAATCGTAAATTAATAATATTAGAATCCGTCATTTTGACGGGTCCCGTAAACCTAGTGTTAAATACAAACAAAAATAACGTGACAAATATTTCGAATAATGATACAGCAATTTTTAGTGGCGCCTTACAGTCGCCATTCGAGTGCTAAGGGTTAATAAAAATAGCTAGTGATTTGGATCAACCATTAACCAGTTAACTGCGTTCGACCTGTGTATACATGTCAATCCAAAACTCTATTGCGGTGCGGTTAACGTTAATGAATTGTTAATCTCTTATCGAATAAAAGTGTACTTCTTTCTCATTTTGCTTTACCTATCTCGTAAAATTTATAATAGCCGCATTTGGCCTGCGTTCGACGTGTATATTCGTCACTGCTTGATTTTAATTCCGCGCCCGTGAGGGATTTTTAAAATTAAACTCCGCAGTTAACTGTTTAAAAACTTGGAATTTAGGTGAAACTGCTTTAGCTCTGGAACAAAATGGGTCCAAATTTCGACTTTCTACATTCAATGCAAACTGGTTACTAAAGAATCGGAATTTGGAGGAACGACTTTAGCTGTAACTCTGATGCAGTTTACAACAGTGGGAAGGTCAAAATCACCTAATAATCTTGATGTAGCATTTTTAACTTGTAGGATTATCAAATAAATGAAAGAAAGGGACTTCTAAACGATTATCGTCCAATCTTCCATCCCACCTTTTGCAAAACAAGATGGTCAGCTCTAATATCGATTTCACCTAGATTATTATATTCTTTTTGGTTGCCATCGTATACACTTGCGAAAAATGACCAGCACCGCGAAATACACGCTCGAACTCAAGAACAGAATGAATAGAAGAATTTGCACTTTTCGACTCTCGCGAGGACAGCGAAACGTACGAGCCTCGGATGTAATCCGTTGAGGGACTCGCGCGAAATTTCAATGTTGCAAGGCGGTAGCATCGGCATGGATCGGGCACAGCCGCGTCTGGATCACTCGGATCGCGGAGCGGGAACCTCGCCGCTTTTCTTCCCTTTCACGTACACGCCGTTCGACTCGCTCGAATACCGGGAAATCCTGATCGCTGCCAGCATGTCTGCCAGAGCCGACCGGCGCGGCGCGGCGGAATCCGAACGTTCACGGAATCCGCCGAGCAATTCCGATTCCCGAGTTTGTTAGACACACGGCGAGGCCAGTCCCATAAAACCGTAAACGTCGATTACGCAATGATGTAATATAATAATGGATATTGTCCCGGCAATGGAGATTCCGACATATAGAGTTTCACGTTGGTTCGGTGAGAGACACGTTCCTCGCACAATTGATACTTCGCTGCCGAGAGCAATCCGTCGCGTCGCGTCGCGTCTCGTCTCGTCTCGTCGCGTCGTGCGTCAGCCAGAACGACATGCTCTTTGATTTCTGCGTTCTTTCTCGTTTCTCTTTTACGCTTTCGAGGGAATCGACGGCACTTTTTGCGCCGGGGATAATGAAAGAGCGGTTAGAGGAGTTTACAATCTCGCGGAGGCTGAGCATACCTCTGAGACCGGGAGCGACAAGAAATCGATTGGATCGTGATTCGATCTCTATGCATTTACAGCGTGTGCTACCGATTCGAGTACACCTGAGGATTTTAGAAAGCTCGTGGGAATAATTGATCCTTCCTTTGCTCGATTAGCTCGTGTCACCAGATTTGCGGACATTGTACTCTTTGTACGCTTGAAGTCCTGCAGAGGATTTTGGAAATTTATAGTGCTGTTCTTAGAATTTTGAGATAGTCAACTCTTGCTTTGATTAATCTGCCCATATGACTAGTTTTACAAAGATTGCATATTCATAATTATCGAAATGGCTAGAAGCAACGTAGCATACGAATGCCCAAATTAATATCCAACTTTAACAGTAATTTTGAACTTGTAGAAAATTTAGATTTCCAGATATATCCGGCGACTCTGCAATTTTCCCATCCAGAGAAGAACGTTCTACGCGATTCTAGGATTCGTCGCTCGTCCGAGAGAAAAAAGAGAAGACGCGGCTGATAGACGAGGCTCGTTTGCCCAGATCTCATAAAGATATGCTTATTCATCGTAATGGTAGGTTGTCGACGTGGACACGCCTCTATCAAAGTCGTCGGTATCTACAAAGAGGACTCTTCGAGATTTTCTTGCCGTTCCCACCATTCCCTGTCTGACGAGCAATTCTGGGTCCCACTCCCTTGCTCTTCTGGAATTGAGCGACCACCCCCATTCAAAAGATTTGCATAGCCGCTCTTAAATCAATTGGATCTGAACATTTTTATGTCGGTCTTTGCTGTATGGAAAAGGTTTCCGAAACGAATTATAGAAAACATTAGGTAGATATATGTTGAATTAATTTTGTGTTTCGTTGGAAAATTAGTGCCGATAGGTTCGATATTAGTAATTAGAGGTAGGACCTTCTTATTAATTAAGATCGCCGTCGTGTACTTTAGAATTTTACTCGCCCAATAGTTTCAGTAGATTTGGTCGTTTATGGTCAGACAGCCAGACGGCGAAGAGTTTCCAACGACCATTAGAGCGATTCAAGAACGTCACGAAGATTGTTATGTTCCAGAGAAATCTTAAGCTTGTGTTCTTTGGAATTTCATTTATCCAACAGTTTTATTAGGTGTTTTTTCCGACGTTCATGATCAGATAACAAACGGTTCCCAACGACATTTTGAGTGGTTTACAATTGCGAATTTAAAAGAGACTTGTGTATCTCAGTTCCTCGAGCTTCAAAGGAAACTCGAGGCAATATATGTTTATTGAAATCTTCAAACAATTACCTATGAGCATAAAATCGAATGGGGTCCTCGTCGATCCGCACCAAGGTTGAATTGCTCGGATTATGGGGATAGACTTGCAAGAAGCAAAGCTCGGTGTCCCGCGTAAAATGAACGAGAAGGGAAATATCGTTGGGAGGGGTAAGCGGAGGGAAAAAGGAAGAAAAGCCGCGGTCGGGAAAAAGAGGAAGAGGACGAAGAGAAGAAGAAAAGTGGCGAACCGGCTGGCCGCCGCAAACTTGACGTAAACCAAACCTACCGGTCCTACCGCTCGCGCTACCACTACATACCACCTACCGAACTATTACCTACAGCAGGTCTATATCTGGACTCCGGCTCGTCTCTCTCTCTTATCCGATGCACCGCCGCGCCGCGCCGTGTGACGGAACAGTGAAATCACCTACGTATTCTGCCTTCCAGTGCTATGTGGGTGTTCCGGGCTCGCCGCGCCGCGCTGCTCCGTGACGAGACGCGATTTGACTCGAGACCCGACTCGATTCCCTTCGGGATCGAAGCGTGGCAACTCGTTACGGCTGCTGCGGGCATTCGTTCCGGTTTCACTGTGAATTAAGATCCCCGGGACCCTCGGTAGCTATCGCTCAAACGGGCCCCTCGACACCGGGGAAAATTCCAAACTGTTCGGTACTCGATACAAACGCGGTTTATCTGTACCATCCCCTAACGGAAGTGCTCTGAAAACGCTTCAGAGGGAAGACGATCTTCATCTGGTAAAGATCGTGAAAATCTTGGCTTCTCTCTGGCGTGAAGTGTGCTCTTCCCCGTCTTTGCGACTAGAAAAGAGTAGGGTGAGAAGGTTAGATACAAGTTCGATGATTTCTTCGTATATTTAGGATCAATACTCTTCATGTTCAACTAAGGCATATAACAAGGTGACTGCCCCTCACCCCGCAAGTCTCATGAAATTAATCAGTTCCTTTTAATGTAAACTCTCTAGTTGAAGCTTATCACAGTGATATTTAGAATTCTTTTAGACCCTAGTGAACTTCGGTTTAAGCAACTGCATTTAATTTTTAAAGATAGATGAAGGATTGTGTCATATATATGACCAACGTAGCGGTGAACGTCTTGAATTCGTAAAACTGAAACATATTTTGAACGCATAAGATCCACAGTCTTGTCTGCAGCATATGGATCTCTCTTGTTAATTAGCTAAGAGAGATAAAACTGTACCAAACCATTTCTTCATCAGCGCAGCGGTAAGTAACGTCCCACAAAGCACTCGGCGCTCATTCCACGCACGCACCGAGTCCGAAAGCTTTCTTTTCCGAGAAGAAGCACCTCCTGAAAAGGAGACTGGTCCGCGGGCGACAATCCTGGTTGATCGATGGGCATCGAAGATCCGTCTTTCTCGAACTTTTCCTCAGGGCCGCGTGGCTGCGCAGCTGTTGTAATTAATACGCGATCCTCGTCCGCGGCGTTACGTAAATGTAAACCGTGGCCAGCGACGGAAAGAGAGAGAGAGAGAGAGAGAGAGAGAGAGAGAGAGAGAGAAAGAGAAAAAGGATGGGGAAAAGGAGGCGCGTCCGAGGAAAAACGGAATGGAAACGAGACGAGCGAACCGGGTTGGCTGTCGCTTCTCGTCTCGTCTCGTCCCGTCTTGTTCTCCGTCGGTTCTCGCGTGGATCGATCGATTAAAATCGTCGGCGTGCCAGCGGCTGACATAATCCGGCTCTCGCATGGCCCGACCGATTAGAAATCCGTGAGTGTCGCCTTAATTGACTCGCGATTACATTTACGAGCGCCGCGCCAACATCGCCGTGTCGCAAATGAACGTGACACGCGGCCGACAGGTGTGTTCACGCGTGGTGAACACGGGGCATAAGTAACTCGCCGGCGTTTGTCACCCCGGCGACAAAGTATGTACTTTGAGTATCGCGGACGAAGAACTCTGCGAAAACGCGCGGGAATTATGGACGGGTGACTAACGAGCGAGTGAGAGAGAAACCTTTTTGCCCCGACCGGGAAATGGATGTCCGATCGGAATTCCTTTCTTCGAGACGCTTCTCTGATGAACTATCCAATAACAGTCACCGCGAGACTGCTCGCTCGAACTGGGGATGCTAAATGAAGCTTTGCGGCGAAGCACGAGCTGTAATTAATTTGCCAGACAGCTCGGCTTACGTGCTTTGCCAGCGTAAGCTGCTCGAGCTGATACAGTCCCGTTTCAGTCCTGTTTTCCCTCCTTAGCGTCGCCTTTCTGTCCGAACGCTCGTTCGACCTACGATTTTTTTCCTGAACGAAACGACTATATGTGATCCAAATTGGACCGCGTTTGGTGATCGTTTTGTGTAGACAAATATGTGGTTAAAAGTTTCACAAAACGATACAGTTTTGTCCCTGAATTGTCTCATTTGAATTCTACAAAATGTCTTGAAGATTGTTCTGAATTACAGCATGGCAATTTTTAGTGGCGCCTCAATGTCGCCATTCGGGTGCAGAGGGTTAAAGATACGAGTCATTGAAGCCGCTACGGCGTACAAAAGTTTCCGGTCAGATACACTTTTCGCTTCGCGTTCTGCCAGCGATATCTAAAAGATTGTTTACCGAGAACACCGAGCAGAATAACTCGGGTTTGTTTGTTGTTCTGTATTTAATATTAATTAACATTCTTTCCGATATCGCTTTCCAAATATAGATTGCCGAATCTTCTGTGGCCGGAAACTTTTTGCACGCCTCTGTATCTTGAGTATGTGCAATTAAACGTGCACGTATCTTGAATTGTGCTTTGCAAGAATACAGCGTTGACAATAATACGTATGTCGTCATCGTAAAACCATAGAAAATATCTTATTTTGGTACGCTTATTGTCGCGCGACGTTACGGAGGGAAGATCGCGTTCGCCGAACACAGCTCAATCGAGCGGGCACGCGATTGCGATTCTCTTTTCCCGATGCTTGTGCCCGCCATTTCGAAACCGCAAGATAAAGAACGAATAAAACGTGTCGCCTTTCAATGTTCTCTTTCAGGTGGCTGTTAGAAGTTCAGGCTGAAACCGCGAAGAGCACCGATTGGCAGCAGCATGCTAGCGATATAGCGTTCGAGCATCGACACTCTTCTCCGTGAAGTGACTCTGCCATGTTGCTTAGGTAAGATTAACAACACACAACAACAACGTCATTTTTCCTCGGTGATCCGGGGCGTGCGCGCGCGCGCGTGTAAACGACCTCGCCGAGACTCGCCGATTCAATGCACCCGGTTATCATTATCGTGTGGTAACATGCGCGAACCTCGCGTACCGTCCCCCCGGCCCCTCGTGTCCCCCCCATTTATGTTTCCACGTAGTCGACGTCGACGAAGAAGGGTGCCCTCGCAGTTCGAGAACGAGTCGCAATCGCGGAGAGCGCGCGCGATTCAATATCGAGCGGGAACGAGAAACAACGCCGCGCCGCGCCGAGCCGAGCCGAGCCGAGCAGAGCCGATGCCGCGACAGATACACCGAATGCGTGTTATCGTACGCTGGCGTACTATTTTCATGTGTTATCTCGGTCCACGTCCGCCATGGAGCCGCAAACACCGTCGCTCGATCGCGCTCTCAACGACGCGACGCGGACTCCTCGCGGATCGCGTAGACGCGCGGGCTGCTCCGCGATTAGGGTTGCCATCTTTGGAATCGTTAATCCAGGAGAATCGAAACCACGGACATTTCTACCGGAAACTCGGAGGCTTTTAACGTTGAGTTTACGGGGAGCACTGAAAGTGACTATTTTACTTTATAGAAAATATTTTTCAAATAATATGTACCTAAAGAAATTAATTTTCTAACTAAGCTTTCTTAGAATCTTAATAATTTTAAATTAAAAATATTAGAACTCGTTATTTTGACGACATACTGGGTCACTGAGTTATTTCCACTTCTTCATAATTTTCCCCCGAACGTATCGAACACGTTCAGGTCAATGTTCATAAAAAAGGAGGTCCAATTCCAGGACGAACGCGTTATGAAATAGGCTGGAGCGTTTCAGGAGAGAGTACGCAGCCCGGCAGTGTTTGCTGGGTAATCTGGAGCACGTTTCCTCTAAACAACCCTGTACAGTCCGCCTGGCACGGTGATTCAACCACTTCTTCTTTTACCATGAATGGTATTGCATTGTTCCACGCTTCCGTGTAACGCGTACACAGGCTGGGCTCTCTCGGTCGGTCGCGAACGCGAACGCGGCCGAACGTGCGCACGTGCATAGGCCAGAATTCTGCAGAAGTGGCTATCGTACGTTTTCCCGGCGCACAATGTTCGTGACTGGTTTTATCGCCGGCGGGGCCCTTCGTACGATCGAATACACGCGTCGCGGGCCGTGCAGCGAAATTCGGTTCGGATTTCGGCTCGGCAATCCGAGGCCAGTTACCCTAATCTTCGGTCCGGCGTTGCGCAACGGTTAACGTGCTAACGACGCGCGAGTCGCATAATGCGCCGCCGAACATTCTGCCTTTTTTAACACGTTCCGCGCCACGTGAGCACCGACGCGACGGTGACCCGCGGTGTTTACTTCCAGCGAAACTCGGAAGGAAAAATTATTGGTTCCTGGAAGACCGGCGAATTCGAGGAGAATTCGATGTTGTTGGTGAAGTTTTTGCTCCCGGGGACGCACGCGATTCTCGCGAATTCACGGACAATCGATGGAGCGTGAGGTGTATTATTACATCCGCATGGCAGTGCCTGTAGAGATATTCCGTGTCAATGCTTATTGTTAGGACCACTAGTATTTTCGAAGGTGAAAAGTTCTTGTAACATCCTTCGTTGACACTAGATTTACAGGATCCGTCTAATATTTTTAACACGTTAAGCGCCAAAAATCAATCCCAGAAATTCCCACAAAATCAGTGTAATTTAAGTAATGAAACCGAAACTGGAAATTTAAAATGTATTATAGGGGATGCCGTCTTAATCCTTTTGAATTCTAAAGATCCTAATAAAATTCGGTTTATCTGGATGTGTTACAATAAAAATGAATTTCTAAACCTAGTCAAAAAATCACTGTCAGTGATGTGTGACACCGTGGCAGTTCACGTGTTATTTTATGAATATTGAGATTATGAAGATGCATCCATGAGGAATTATTTAACAAATTGATTTCTTTGGGTGTATATTATTTAAAAAATGGCTACAAATTTTGATAGACACATTCATTTGTATAAAGTGATGTAAAATAGTCGTTATCAGTGCTCCGTAAACCCAGTGTTAAGTAGAAAGTCACGAACCGAATGTTCACTGCACATAAGCATATTTTATAGGATGCAAAGTGTATTATACAAAGTGGTGGTTTTAACCCCTTAACTTGTACGCTCGAGTTAATTCTAGCGCGCTAAACAGGCCAAACTGTGCACACTCGAGATAATTCGAGCGGCGTTGTATTTTATGCTGCTATAATTTTTCACACTCGAATATAATCGAGAATTGAAAATAACAATGTGAAAGCAAAGAAAAAAAATCGTTTTATTGATATTTATCATTTACATGGGATTGTAAGCTATAACACTTATTTATTCGAGAATAAAATATAGCCTTTTTCCATGGAACAAAAGCGCAGTATATCAAAAATTGATTTTTTTGGTCGGTTTTTTTAAAAAAAAACTGTGCGTTAAGGGGTTAATCCGACGGTAGTACAACCGAGAAAGGAAAATCTGTAGATATAAAAATAGGTCAAAAGCGTGGAATAAAATTTTGTTGTCCGAAAAATCGAATTTGCAGCACAGAGCACTTGCAGATGCTTTCCAATATCATACAATTGAATGTGACTTTACCAACATTATTTAAAACTAATATAAATCGGTAGAACAGCCGCAGCAAAAGTGAACGGCGTGAATCTGGTTCGACGTATCGTCAGGAAGAGTGAAATAGTATTCCAAAAATTGGAAGGAAAATTGTCCCGTCAATGTCGGGGCGATCTCGGGAGCGCAACAAATCTATTTCCCAGTGTTCCTCGCGCCGAGACACGAGCGCAACTAGAAATTCCCAGCGGCGAGAGCATGCAGATCCCGTGTCTGAAACGGTCGGCTCCGCGCGGATGCAGTCGGCTCTCGCGAGATTAGTAGGTTTCCAGGCAATAATTGCAGCCGGCGGGCAAGGCGTGTTAACCCGATGGAATCGTAACGATATCAGACGGGTGAGATGGGAGGGGGAGGGGGGAGGGGACGCGAATTTATAGAAACGTCAGCCGGCAATTACGGCGTGTTCGCGGTTGAGCCCACGGTAAAAGATGGAATCCACGCGCAGGATCATAGCAATTTCAGGGCGGTCGGGCACGCGCGTCCGCTACAAAGTTCCCCCGCGTCCCGTTGATTTACAGTGTGTCCGTTGAATAATTATTTAGTGAAACGCCGGTTATGCCCGATTTCCCCTTGAACGGTAAACCGCCTTGTACCGCGACTCTCGAGACCGGCCGGTTAGGCGATTTCCTATTACCGTCCCGCGATGAAATATCGTGTTTGTAGCCCCGGCCAACAGAGCCGGCTAACTGCGAAATCGTGTGTTTGCTCGCCTCGCTAGTAATAACATTGCGGTCTGCGAACCGAAGAGGGAAATAATCTCTCTCTCCTCTCTCTCTCTCTCTCTCTCTCTCTCTCTCTCTCTCTCTCTCTCTCTCTCTCCGCCCGTGTTATAAAGTTACACTGCGATCGTAGTAACGCGATACACTACGCCGAGAAACAGTAGTTAGAGATCGCCGGGCGGAAAAAATACGGTGGCGGTGAAAACGGCATCGGATCCGTACCGATACCGATGGCGCACGGTTCGCAAAACGGCCCGCAAACTATGCACCCGGTCCCGATCCTCGATCTAGCACCGCGATCGAGCAAACTCCCGAGCCCCACATCGATCGCACAAATATTCAGAAACGTTTCGACAGTCGCGAATCGCTTCGCGTTAATTATTTCGTTTTGAGCGTCGATAGCCAAGAAGTTGCAGTTCTGAAAGGGAGACCAGTTATTATTGTTGACCGGCACGCTATTCTATTGGTTAGAAACGATTGTCGTAACGTGTCATCCCGGCATGTGATAACGTTAAGGCGACGGAACGGGGGGAAGACAGCGCCGAAAGTTCGCGACTCCGGTATTCATAATTTAGCCATCGTCAATCCGGTTGCGAGACGCGCGTCAAAGCGGCTGACACATTAATTTGTGAAAGAGATAACGGAAGCCGCGCTATCGGATGCACTACGAAACGAGCGTCACATTGGAAACGTCGTTTCGCGAGGTCGCCGCCGCCGAGCACGCGCGTTGATTAGAGAACCCGGAAGTAGTCGGGGAGCGCGAAGGAATTCGCGGCGGGCAAACGGGAGACCCGGACCAATATAAACGGAATTCGAAGCGTCCGTTATCACGGAACCGCACACGCGTGGCCACGCCTCGCACGTTTAATTTCACTCTCGATAAACTTTTCGCGGACGAGAACGGTCCCGCTTTCACTCGTTCCGCAGAAACTGCGGCGCGAGATCGGCAAAAGGAGAACGATCCGCCTCGGATCGCGATTACCTCGTTGCGGAGTTACAGGAGCGTCTTATCTGATCCGCGGATTCTTCGGCTACCGTAAAAGTGTTCCCGTCCGGGTCTATTAATAGTCCGCGTTTCTGATTTCTGCTTATTTCTTTTTTTTTTTCTTCTTCTTCTTCGAGCGGATTCGCGCCGTCGATGCCGAGTGGATCGCGCGCGCTATCGGCCTCGCTGTCAATCAACCGCGCGCTGCCGTATCTGATTCGTCAGACAGCCGGTCTGCGATGAAATCAGGCGGCGGCAATTAATCACAGAAAAAGTATTCGGCGCGGCCACGTCACGGTCACGATCAGCTTGTCTTTAATTCTATTCGTCAGCGGCGTGTATCGAGCGAGACAATGGTCGATACGACGACGGTGTCGGTGTGCGTCATCCTCGCTCCGATCGCTATTGCCGCCGAACTTTTAGACCTGTGTGCCATAGTGATCGACGATGCGTCCGAGATTGAGCCGGGATTCGTGTATTTATTTTTATTGTATTCTTTAAAAGTGCAAATCTTGAAGAATGCTTTCCCGAGTGTGACGAGATTTTCATTTTATTCGAGGATAAACTTTACCGGACGATAATTTTTTACTAGCAGTAAAACCAGTGACTCAATTTTTTCAAAAGAACATAGGCCGCAATAGGAGCCACGAGAATTCATAGCAGCGCTTACCGTGAATCGTACACGACGTAATGAGTCATTTAGGAGCCATATAAACACAGCATGAGCGCTAAACGCGAGTAACTGTAGAATACTCACGGCGAAATTCAAATAAACCGAACCGAGCTTATTCCGGAGCATTGCGGATCGTTTCGGACTGTTTGGAATACTGATTCAAAGTCCAAACGCTGCTGGCAATCGTGATCACGGCATGTCCCACGGCGCAGCTGTATGCATCGGCTGCAAGAAAATCGCCACTTCGCGAATCTGAAAATTCTGCGTATCTGTTTGCGAGGAACACAAGCCACTGAAGAATTTGAGTGTTTCTTTAACCCTTTGCACTCGAAGCTATTTTAACTCCAAAAAGAAACATTTCTTATAACCTAGAATATTTCCCTTGTATATATTTATTTTTATGTTATACATATGAAAATGGTGCAACTTACTCGTACAATACTGAAGTGTTTAGTAACTTATTACATACAAACAAATTTAATAATGTAAAAAACCTTTTGAATAACGATACAGCAATTTTTAGTGGCGCCTTACAGTCGCCATTCGGGTGCTAAGGGTTAAAAGCTGAGTAGCATAAATCTCTCTGGATTAGTGTACGATTGTAAAAAAAAAAGATCTGCTGGATTACAAATGTGCGTCGAGCCGTAAGTGAAAACTCGTCTCGTGGTAAATAGTTTTTCCAGAGCGTGCGTACGGGCCGCGCAAAGTCGGATGAAATGTGTCTAGCACCCGGAAGCTGCGCGGAGAAGATATCAGGCGGCGAGAGAAGTTAGCACGCGAGACCCTCGAATATCTTATCACCGAGTGGTCCGGTTTGCTTTGGTTGGCCGGTGGTAATAACAGCTGGCCGTTATGCGCGTACATAAACGCGTCGTTAGGCCGCGTAGACGGCAACTGATTCTTGGCCGCGTTGAATCGAGAGAATTACTACCGGGCCAGGCCGGGCCGGGTCGGGTCGGGCGGCTTTGGAGCCGTGCCAGCGCCAGCGCAGCGATTCGTTCGCGTGCGTACGATTCCGTGGAACATCCGTCGCGCCTGCAAGTGGGTCGAACGACGCGAGCCGACGACGCCGACAGACGTAGAGAGATGTGGACGAACCGAAGCGATTCGCGATCCCGGCGAAATTAAGAAAACACCGCTGGGGGGAGGGGAGATCCGACGCGAAGCGCCGCGGCGGTCGCGAATGGCGTTTCGCCAACAATTCCGCGAACCCTCGAATGTTTATGCACGGCCGCATTCGGCGGTTCACGCGGTCCCAGGTCTCCCAGGTCTCAGAGCACACGCTCCCGCTGATTCTCATCTGCGGTAGGTGGATGCGCTCGTCGCGTCGTCGCTTTTACGACGTTCCGTCGCGGGCCGAGCCGAGGCTCACGGATAACATACAGAAGTTAGTAACCAAGATTTACGACTCGCGGCTTGTTTTCGTCGAGTTCACTCCGGCCTCTCTGTTTGAGCATCAAACATGTCCTCGCGCTAAGCTGATCGAGGATGCTGCGACGCAGACGGAATATCTGATTGGACGTCGCGTGTAGAGGGATTTGAAACTCGACTAATCGGTCTTGACACTGGGAGGATTGCACTGGACACGACTCGTTCCTGGGCCTCTGCATCTGTTTGCAATTTTATTTCTCCGGAGGATCATTTTCGCTTGTTGGCTATCAACGATTCTTGCATACTGATCCCGGAAACCGTAAAGGATCGGTAGCGTTATCTTTTTTAATAGTTTCGTTGCTGTACACAGTGAACTCTCGATATATGTCAACAACACGGGTCTTGTCAGCGTTGTGTATCGTCCAGGAGACGTGTTATGTTTACACTCCTCTGCGTCCTAGTGGGGATAATTCCGTGACGTTTATCGTCCAGGCCTTGGTGACATATATAGATAGATTTTGCGTGACTGATTCTAGAAGCGATTATTGTCGATTTTACAGATTTGTACACAGGGTGCGACCGAGTAACATGTATTTACAAGCGGTCACGAGTTGATTATGAAAAAATAAGAAAATTATTCACAAAAGGGTGCTCCTCCGATTTTAATTATCAAGGTTCCCTACGCTCTTTTGAAGGCGCATCCGATCTTGAAACACGTCGCGAACGGTCACGGTTATCCCCAGGATTCCTCGTTTCGAGAGAAACTCTCATTCTTCAAAGCGCCGAGAGACCTCCTCCGCAGATAGTTAGCAGCAACAACAAACGGAGAGAGGGGGGTGGGAGAGCTTCAGTCCGCAGTATATTTAGTCACAGCATGAAAACAATTTTCTACCCGGAGTTTATCTCAGTTCCTGATCGCATTGGCGGTTCTGGAGCGGAGCCAAACCCTCCACACGCGTCACTTGTCTCTCGGGAACAAACGAACATTGTTGAACGAGGCGACTCGGGAAAGGCAGGCCCGATTTCTAAAACCATCCTTCTTGTTTAAGCATTCTTGTTGCAAACCGGTGCACGGCGACGGTCGCAGCGGAGCCGGGTCGCAGATACAAGTCTGTGGAGAGCTTCGTCGCGATAAATCGAAAATGCAGTTTGTCGACGACTCTGCGATGTTTTACAACACCCGGCGAGATCATATCGTGGCGATCACGGATGAAAACCGCACCCCTGGAAAAATTAACCACCCCGGTGAACGCGAAACGGACAAGGTAGCAGCCGGGGATTTCGCTCGCTGTGGTCGATTTAATAAGGTTGTTAGAATGATCGATCGGCTTATTAGTGTAAACGTATCGCTATAGTGATACAAGAATTTCGGAGTGTCGCGCTGGTCGTGTCTCTGCTACCTGTTCGTCCTGAAAGACCGTAGACCGCGCTTTGTAGCGATTCGCGACTTTCGCAATTTTCCCTGGTTGTCACGCAATCCTAAACACGTTGCGGAGTGGGGGACACTGTTCTCTAAAGGTTAGGCGAGGAGAAGCGGTATCAACGCGCGCCGAAACGGTGGGATTAAAAATTCCACGATCTATGAAACACAATCTTTCAATTGTTCTCTTATTTCCTACTAACCGGTGACATCATCTCTCGGTTAAAGATGAAAATTGCTCTTGAATACAAAATAGAACAATGGATCAAATAGCACCGACATGTGCAGAAGAGCGTGACGCTACGAAGAACTCGGGTGGTGCAGCGAGGGATCCAGCAACATTAAAAATTTTAACAGATGACACGGTAGGCTAATGGATCAGAATGCCACGTGTGCTACGAGGAAGAACTATGTTTTCGAACGGGCTTTCCTTATCGTGGTGTTTCTGGTTACTTGAAAAAAAAAAACGGACTTTTAAACAGCTTGCGTCGACTCGAACGCGATATCGCGCGTCCGCGGCGACGTTTTTCGCGAAGTCACCTTGCTCGTAAAAATAACACCGGTTATATATAGCCTGGCTCGTTATTAAGTCGATTGAAAAAAGAGGCGCGCACGTGGCGGCACGAAATCCCACGTAACTCCGGCGCATTGTTGTTGCCTCGTTAGTCATGCTTCTCGGGAAAATTGATCGCGCGGATCATTCCTTTGCACGCGATCGAGCACGCACCGAGCGCAATTTCGTTTTCTTACGAAAGCGATTGACGATCGTCTTTCCACGTGCCGCATCCGACGTGATTTCCCACTGGAAATGTGTCACGAACTCCAGAGTCCCTCCCTAAGGTCGCATTTCAAGACCTTCGCACCTCTTTTCAATCTTTGTTAATACGTAACAGTCGTTCGTATCATGTTATCGCATTAATATTGACCACAGAGTTTTTTCCTTGGAATGTATAATACAGTAGACATTTTCAGTCGCTTAGAAAAGTACAATCAGTATGAAAAATTCCTTCAGAATTACTATTTTCAGAGAGTTATGTGACGATAGGAAAAAATTCGTTCTCAGAACTATTTTTTTTTTTTTGTTTTCATTTGGATTGATTTACGAGACGGGAACAATCTAAACCGCGGCAGATTCGTGTAGCAGCTCATGGTCGGTGTGTTTCCAACAGTTTAGGATCTCGGTAGCGAGAAGATGGGCTCGATACGGTCCTGGGATCACGCGACAATGCACCGGGAGCGTGATGCGCTTTTTGATCACGCGGTCGCGGTGTGCGCACGCCTCGCCGACACGCACGGACGATTAATTTTTCGTCGCGATCGCCGCGCGTAATCCATCGCATCCGTCTCTCGTGGTTCTTCACTCTTTGTTTTTTTGTTCCCCTCCCCATCGGTCTCGCTCGTTCGCGCGGTTGCATAATTAATCGGGAGAATAGGTAATTCAACAGACTGCGGAGAGACTTAGTAATTAACGGTCTTCTTATTGCACCTCGGGACCCGCCCGTTCCCGCCAGCTCTCTTACACGAGCATCGACGATCCGTGTTCCGATTTCTACGCGGCATTAATATTCCTATCTAATCCGACGGACGTGTGTCTTCGGCTTATCGACACGAGTATCGACCGGGACACTCGGTTGCTGCCCCGGAACGAAGCCAGTTCTTCGAAACGTTTCGGAACGCGCAGCAACAAAACCACCGCCGATCAAAATGACCGGTTCCGGATGTTTTATTTCACAATTACTAAAATTATAAAGACGATTCCATGGAAAATCCATGGGAGATCCAAATAATTCTCGTCATTTTTATCAGACAACGTGTATCACTTTTGAGGCTCGGTAGGTTCAATGTTAATATTTCTGAGATTATGTTGCTGCAGAGAGGATAAGCAGCTATAAATTAGTGTCTGTCTGCTGTTGGTTCTCGCTCGCGAGGAACTTGACTCGCACGAGACAAATGAATTCGCGGCGAAAAGTCGTCGATTAGCGGCGGCGACGAAAAGTCGCTAACGCGAGCGTATTAATATTCGTGCCGCCACGGAGCACTAATTACACCGACGAGCGGCACATCAGAAATCGCGGGATTCCTGCAATTTACACCTGCCACCTTGGGCGTAATAGAGCGACGCCGCGTCGCTCGCCTGCTAGCTTCTTGCCGGTACGTCTTGATTGGGCGAACACTGTGCGATGTAATTAGTAATAAAAGTGTAGCGAGCGAAGAGTCACCGTAATAGAATCATTCGTTTCAGCGGCACGACGAATCGGTTACACGCGAAACGCATTTGGCGACAAAGATAAGATACTCGGCGAGCAGGGAACCAGAAAAATGATTTAATATTGACGCAATATGTTTAGAGGAGTGCGAGGAAGATAAGTGGGCCGGGGAGAGAGGGGTTCCTTCGGAAGAGCCACGTGCAACTACGTGATTTTGCTGAACAATTTGTTTGCTTCTCGTGACGAGATTTTTACGTTTTTCTTTTCTTTGCGTTTTGGAAACGCGCGATCTGACAGCTCTCGCTGCTACATGCGCGATAAAGATCACGAGTGCTTTGCGTGACGTCTTTAAGGTTTTGTACTCTTCAATTTGAAAGTAACGAGACGTTCAAATGATGTTCTTCCGAGTATGCAGTAAGTCTTCAGTGAAGGTGCAGTGTGCCGCGTTTTGGATTTATGTCTACAGTACCATGTTATGAAAATAGCCCCGGTGAATAAGTCGCAGTTGGTGGCGGATGTGTTTGTAAAAATAGTTTAGCAATCTCCGGAGGAGATTGTGTCAACGCAGTATTCCTCCAGCTACGAGAAATTGCAATTTATAAATTCGCCAATCCTCCAGATACAAGAAATTGCAATTTATAAATTCGCCAATCCTCCAGATACAAGAAATTGTAATTTATAAATTCGCCAATCCTCCAGATACAAGAAATTGTAATTTATAAATTCGCCAATCCTGCAGATACAAGAAATTGCAATTTATAAATTCGCCAATCCTCCAGATACAAGAAATTGTAATTTATAAATTCGCCAATCCTGCAGATACAAGAAATTGCAATTTATAAATTCGCCAATCCTCCAGATACAAGAAATTGTAATTTATAAATTCGCCAATCCTGCAGATACAAGAAATTGTAATTTATAAATTCGCCAATCCTGCCGATACAAGAAATTGTAATTTATAAATTATAAATTCGCCGTCATTAGTCAAGTATCGCTTGAGGAATCTTTTGTGCGAACTATTATACTTCTGAGTGGAGATCCAATAACGAAAAATTGATTCGCACCCACAGCGGAATAAAGCGAGAACGTTCGGTTCGCGGGTGCGTACACGACGAGCGAATATGTTTAATAAATAGCGTCGGGAGATATAATCTCAGATCGCGCAAACCGAGGGATGTAACTTGAAATTGGCGCACGACGAGGCGGCCGGTGAATTGTAAATGATCCATACGCGCGAGCACGTATATCGAGGTATCCTGTGGTGACCAACGGAGCCACACCCCTGAACGTTTACAGTAGTAATGTGATATATTATATCGGCACGAAACACTCTAATGTACTGTGTAGCTGCGATAATGACAATGCCCACGCGCGCACATCTTGTACTACATATATGCCTGTACAATATGTATATACGCGTATCGTTCTTCAATTACCCCGTGTAACACGATATACTGTAGAGACGAGACGCGTTAGTACCCGTATTACACGTATCACGTGCGGAAAACAAACAGACATATACCGTCTGAAACGATACGAGCGGGTCCTCTCTCCGATCAAACCCTCGCACCCACTTTCCCTTCAATCCCGTTGTTATCCAAACTCGGCCTGCTCGATTCATTTATAAACACAACGAGAATCAAACGGAGTCATTCGTTTGATCCGTCGTCGATCGGTTTGGATATTTTCGCATGGTACACGAATGCTTCAAAGTATTCGCTAGATTAGGCGCAGAGGGCGATTCCAATTTGATGGTGCAGCTGGAAATAAAATGATGGAAGGAAGTACTGTGTACTCGATATTTGTCCAAAACACGGGTCTAGCCAAGGACACGTATCGGCCAGGAGATACTATTCTTTGATCCACGCCGATCTCTAGAGGCCTCGGCAGTGGGGATAGTTCTGTGACCGTTATCGTCTAGGCATTTGAGAAATATATAAATTAAACCCTGCAAGTCATATAGAAAATCAGAATTGCAAATTCGTCAGGTGCTGCTGAAACTAGTACTCACAAGTAGAATCGACCGATCATGATCAGACCCACCAAGAAGAAGATTCGTATCTTCGACATGGCATGGTAGGAATTTCATTTATGACTTTTACACATTGTCTTCGAATTAATAATAACGATTGAAGGGTCAGGTACATTTTTATTTAATTTTTGTTCCGAATATTTGTATTCAGTATGAAATGATTCTGTATTTAAGTTAATGGCAAGGGAATCGAGCGTCTGGGTTAGATATGGAATTAATGTCGATCGCAGGACGAGAGATCGATAGATCGGCGGAGAGCGAATTCCAGCTGGTGAGCACAGTTATCACTGTTTATCTAAACGATATGCAGCGCCGAGTGTTGACCCTGGGTTGCGTAAACGCATGCCTGACCACCGGCCGCCACTGGCCCGTTTGTCGATTCCGACTTCCTGCCGCGAGATTCCAGTGGAAAAGCGCTGAAAATGAGACCAGTTCCATTGAGGAGAGATTCAGGTGTCACGGAAAGCTGCAATTCAAACCGCGTTTCCCGATGATCCTCCGTCGTATTTGGCATCAGACGCCGCGCCAAGTGTCAAGTAGCTCCTCGATCATTTTCTGACAGTCATGCGGTCTTGAATCACTCCTGATCGCTTTTGGACAGTCAATGGGCTCGCGAAGTTTCATGTAGATACTCAATCTTCTATGGTACTATGGTAAAATTAAATTATAATGCACTGATCGTTATATGGAGCTATTAGGTTGTAACATAACGACGCTATTGGAAGATTGCCTGGTAGATTACGTTTCGAAATCTCGGAATGACTTTCGTCTTTTGGTGTAGCAACAAGACCAGTTATCGCATTATAAATTTCTTTCGATACTCTACAATTTGTGTTTCGAAAACATTTTCTACTAGACTTGCCTTTTTCTAGTGGACAGTTATTAATAGTGTAGCATTAGGTTGAAAAACGATCGTAGAATTCGAGGAACGTATCGAGAAAGAAATCGCAAATTTCGATTACGAAAGGTCTACCAAAATTATTTAAATCGAGATGAATTATTTAAGAGTCTGCGAGAGGGATCCGCGGACTTATCGGCGACAGATGATTTATCTGACTTGATCAAAGGTAACCGCATCAGCAAGTGACGCGCGCGGACTCGATAAACATCGCTATTCTTAGCGCATTATCGTTCCGAATTTGCTTTACGTATCGCTCCCATGTTGAACGCTTGCTTCGTCTCTGCTCGTAGAAACCTCGTTCTCCCAGAAGCGAGAAGAAATTCGAACGGATTATGAGACCATACGTATGTAGAAAGTTTTTCGGCCATTCTCGAACAGATCAACGAGTCTCGAAATCGAACGATCGATCGCTCCAATTTCAGCACACTTTCGACGCTCGTGTTTGAGTCCACGAATTCTGCTGTCTTAATTCTTTGTCAATTATTTTGGAACTGCTCGATGAATTCTCGTTTCACCAGGAGTAATTCTAAGGACTATGGCAACGATAGCATTACGTAAGAAAAGCTCCGAGTTTCGGGAAGAAGCGCCAACGAAAAAATGGACACTCCTAACTTGGAATATTCCTCTGTGTAAACATAGTTCTAGGCGGCTGGTTTCCGACATTTTCAGCGCCCCATTCTACTCTATATATGTCCCAAATGCCTAGTCGATAAAAGTCCCCACTATCTAGAACTATCCCCACTGCCTCTAAAGCTTCGCTGTCCTTTTCTACGTTCGGCGTGGTTCAAACAATCTCCTGGCCGATATATGTCCCCGGCTAGACCCGTGTTTTGGACGTATATCGAGGTCCGGAGCACTGCTTGCGCGCGCACTGTTGATGCAATTTTTCCACTGGTTCGTGTATCAGGGGAACAGCGAACAGAGTCTCGAAAAGTGTGCCAGCGAGGTTGTCTTCGGAAGCGACAGAAATTCTTGGTTAATTAACATCAATCGGACGGCCGGATCGCTTATTAGAAATTCGGAGTTTTTATTGCTCCGACGCGAGCATGCTCGTAGCACGTGACACGGGAATGCTCTTCCTTCGCGTCGAACGCGTGAATTGGATCCTCCAACAGTCGCTCGGATCGAAATCGGTCGTAAAAATCGCCGGACGGCACGAGGTTTCGTTGCTCTTTGATCGGTCGTAATTGGTTCGAAAATTTGTATACACTGGGACAGTTTTTGCTTCATTTTTTTCTGGTGCCTCGAAGATCTTGTGCAGAGAGGCGTCGTTGAAAGAAAGTTTGTTCAAGAGACGGGACGAGCTGGCGAACGTTTCAGACACTGACGAAAGCAATTGCCGGCCGTCAGCACGCGTTCGCAAGATCTACGGCTCGAAAGGAAGACCCTGAAGCCTAAAATTCCTCGGGTAAACATCGTTAATGCCGCCGATCCAGCGTCTATATAAATCACGCGAGCCTCGAATCAAATCCGGCGAGAACTTACTGGACTTATACGACACCCAAGAGACGATCGTTTCACTTGTAACCGCTTGTTGAACTACTGGTGAACATTGCAAACGCAATTTTACAAGTAACAGTAGGCTAACGTTCCCAAGTACGGGACCCATTTTCTTTAAAAAGTCGTTTATCAAAAATAAGAACTCTTTCAGAAAACACAAGCTGACCATTTTTAATCTGTTTTCAATAATCGTTTCATCTTTCGCTAATGAATTATTTTAGTTCATCTCGATCGAAAGAGATCAGAGTCATTTGGTCCTAGACACAAACTGGCAATGTTACGTTGAGCACGCGGGAATGTTTTACAATAGACCTGTCATAAAGGTGATGCAATCGTATAAATTTGTGTATCATTTTAAAATTGGCATCTCGGTGGATTTGCAGCAATTTTTAGAAGACATTGAACGCTAATGAGTTTGACTTTTCCACTCGAGTGAGACGTTAGCCTTCGGAGCAACCGTACAGTCGCAAGGAATATAGAACTCCTCTTTCTTCTATTGAACTATTAATAGATGGCGGATGTTTATGCATTCGTGCCTCTCACAACCTGCCATTTCCATTTATAAAAAATGAAAATTAATCTAGACGCTAGAGATATCGTCGTAGAGACAAATCTCTTTTCTCACGAGCAGACAATCGGTGCATACATAAATTCTCAATTCCTTCTTTTTATATTGTTCATCGAAAACATATGAAACATCTTCAAAAAATTTAATTTCTCTCTCATACTTTGGCCAGCTGAAAGAAAAAGGGGGTATTCGCTTAAACATTTTGAATAATTCGCTACAGGTATGCAAAAATATTGCATGGAGGATGTGTATTTGCGCTTGCAACTGCACCTTCCGGTGCATCGCCGACGTCCCTTCGGAAGACGTTCTCCTGTCGACCAAATCCCGCGTGACTTTCACCGACATCCATAATTAAATCGCATCGGTGCACGGACGCAAAGGAGGGACTCTCGTCGAAAGTTCCGCGACTCGGCTGTGGTGAATGACACCATGCATCAAGCGGGGAAGACGTCTTTATTGTTGCACGGGTCGTTATAGGCCTAGCGCTCGTGGAGTCGCCTACGGACTACGGAGCTCCGCAGGTCTCGGTTACGTAATCGGCAACAGGTGTGTCCCCGGCCCCACGTGTTGCCGCCGCGCCGCGTATCTCGAGGCCTGAACGCGGAATCGTTCCGCGTCGTGAGACGACTGCGTTATTTTTCCCGGGATCGGCCGCGTTGCGAAATTTCATCGGGCATTGTTGGTCTGTCTCGCGCAGCGCCGCGCCGCGCCGCGCCGCCTCTACCCGCGTATTAATAACGCGACAATCTCGTCGCGTTTTATGGTCCAGCGGTTCTCAAACCGCCAGACACACGGGATTCCTCGATGTCGGACTTTTTTAACTCCTTCATTTAGCGTCGCGTCAACCGCGGTTAGGTCTCGGTTATTAACGACGCGAGAGTCGGAGATTATGGTCCATTGTACGATTTTATGCGTTTCGGGTAACCTCTGTTTCGACTTCTCGGCCTCCGAACACTTGTAATGTAAATATGTTCGTTCCTTTTAAATCGAAATATAATTTTATTCTATTGTCACGAATAGACCGCGACTGTCGAATTTGTGATGATATTAAAATGATTTTGTACTTGACTTGAACGACATTAATGAACGAACACGCTGCAAAGGATATTTTTAAGTATTAAAAATATATTTTTAAGTTTTAAGTATTTTTAAGTAGTAAATAGTTGGCGACTACAGTAAATCGCTGTGGGTCACTGTTATTAGAAGACCTAACAATGCAGCATTGTTCACGGGAAATTATGACAGTTTATACTTTCATAAAGAAAGTGGATCAGTTGAATGCAATTCCACTATCTTTAAGAATTGTTCTAATAGATGATCGACCAATGAAATTCCGCTAGGGCTTGCATCTTTGTAGAAGATTGTATACAAAGTGGAGGATGATCATTTATATCAGGATCCACATTTTGTGACAATACACGAGATGATGCAAAACAATTTGAAGCAATGTAACCGATCCCCAGCATTAGCGCATGATCGGCACACGAAAGAGACAAAAAATCGGAGAATTCCAAGACACCGGCCGCATCCACAACCGATCGTCGATTGCACAATATTTCCACATCGTCTCGCTTCCAGAAACGTCCGTTCCCCGGGCGATCGCTCGATCATGATTTACGGTGGCGCGGACTTCCTCAAACGTTGTTTCATCGCGAAGGTTTCTTTCCGCGATTCCGCGCATGCACAGAGGTGTTCTCGCCTGACGCAAATAGAACCGCGTAAATAAATTAGATCAGAGTACCTGGTCGGTGGAACAGATCGCCTGGTCTTTTATTCTTAGTTTTTCCCGCGGATGACTATGGTCTGACGTAAGACTTCCTGGACATCATCGATACCCGATCGAGGAGATAATGGCTGAAACACGCGACGGATTCTTTCGCGAGCTTGACTCAGTTTTCACGCGGGAACAAGGTCGCGATTGGATCGCGATTAACGCGATCGATAGGAGGGATCGATCGTTGCGGAACGTCGACTTCGTCGATCCTCCGGCGGTGTGTTGTTGCAGGAAAATCTGGATCGATGGGAAGAGCCTGTCGGCCGTTCGCGGCTGACGAGCGTTCTATCGTTTTAGGGGTATCAGTTATTATTAGCCTCGCGCAGATGGCACACACGATGACTCAGGCGAGTAAGTGCCGCCTGATGATAAGTGCGCTCCGCCAGGAAGATAGCGTCGAAACGGCACTTCTAATTGTAAGTCAAGCACTTTCGTATCTCCGCGAGGGCTCTTCAGAATTGGCAAAAATGCGGACAGATAAATCGCTAAAAATACGTGAACCGTGCGGACACCATTGACTTCGGTAATCGAGCTCTCACCGTGGGTGAGTACACAAGCTTTAGATAGGACGAAGCGCGCGTTTTGAGTAGGCTCCCACCTGACCGAGTTTCTTTCTTCGCAAAACTGTTTGAATCTCCGTTTGGGTCGTCGACCTTTTTCTATTTTTCGATCAGAAAACTGTCGGAAACAAGCCGAGTTTCTGAACAGAAGCTCAGCAAATTCCCTATAGTTGATACTTAATTAAGCGTCCGCAGTCGGAACCGAACGATTCATTCTGATAGAATTGAAGGAAGGACGGGGGACGTGTGCGAGAGAGATAAAAAGTTGTGAAAAATGCAGAGTCGAAAAAATACGCGAATGTCGCGCGCATCTCTGTTAAACGAATCGGTGGATTATCGTGGCGTTTGTACAAGTGACTGAGAAAGGTGTGAATTTCAGGTGAACGGGAGGGAGGCGGTGCTGACCGGTGGCGGCGGCGGCCATGCGCCCCGGCCCGCCAGTACAGCCGAGCCGCCGCAGGCCTCCCCGTCGCCAGGAACTCGATCAGGAACGCAACCGACGGCACCGGCAAGATCATCAACAGCAACCGGTGCTCCCGCGGCCTCACGGCAGCAGCTCGCGGGCCCTGCTGGTGTTGCTGCTGCTGGCCAGCAGCCCTCTGGTCCTGGGTCTGGCCGAGCCGCCAGGGTCACCCGGGGCCGAGTGGCAGCCGGCCACCCAGCCAAGGAAACTGCAGAACCTCACCATTGGATACCTCACGGCGATCAAGGGCGGCCTCAAGGACCGCCAGGGTCTCGCCATCTCCGGCGCCCTCTCCATGGCCCTTGACGAGGTGAGTTTTCCAGCGTCAACCTCTACTGTTCCTGCCTCTAAACAAGCCGATTCGAGGGAATGCGAGTCTGAGCGGTTATCAGGGATGTGCGGGAACCCGAAAATATCGGATCGGGTCGTTAATTTTACTCGGGATTCTCGAGAAAGAATGTCAAGAATCCTGAAATTTTCTGAGTTCTCGCGCATCTCTAGTTATCAGATCTCTAGTGAGCATCTCTAGTTAGGCTGCGGATCTTCCGTGCAAACTGAAAACTTTGCAAGTCAATTGCGGGAACAGAAGTTCAATTAAAATATATTCCTCCTTTTGACAATTTCAATGAGCGGCAAGTAATGCAGTAACATGTCTCAGCTATTCGTTTTCGCCATAAACACGTAAAATCGGCAGTCTAGCTGTTAGGTCCACGTGTCGTTATCGGTCCAAGTGACATTGTTAACGGATCAAATTATGCGCTGTGCCGTGTTGCATGCCTTCCATTCAGCCGCGTACCTTATGTAGCCTTCAGATGACGCAGCCTCAACCTGCGCATAACAAGGTAGTTTGAAAACACGGTGCAAAAATTGCGACAATCCCCCTTCAACAAGAAACGTAACAACAAATTATATCCAAGAAAAGAGCTACGAACGAATTTACTCACAAGTCCAAGCACATCTCGAGTCGGTGAACGTATAGAAAAGGCAAACACAGATTTTCTACACTCTCTCATTTTATCGAGTCACGGAAGGGTTAAAGTTTCTCCCACCTGTTGCCGAGCGCCTCGGTACACCGCACCGGTGTCCACTGTTACGAACGTCCGCCGGGTTCCCGGGGGAACGTAAATAAGCGAGTATCACCGATAAGCGAACCGAGCGAAACAGACAGAGGACGAGAGGAGATGAGAGGAGAGGAGAGAAGTAGAAGGAGATGAGAGGTAGAGCTGGGGGGGGGGTAGAAGACGACACGGATGTAGCAAATATTCGGGAACGCGACAGGGTATATACGGCCGCGTCGCGTCGGTTAAAAGAGCAACAGAAGAGCGAGCGAGAGATAGAGAGAAAGAGAGAGGGAGGAGAGAGGAAATCGGTTTCGGAGAGGAGCACTGGCCTCGGAGAGAGGGTCCCGGGGTCCTAATTGCGGTAGCCGGTCCCCGGTTCCCACGGCGTATCCCCGGCTTACCGAAAAGTAACGCCGGTAATATCGCGGGACCCCTGTCTCGGGTTTTTTCCTCCGGGCGGTCACCGGCGCGGCGTTCCACGCTCTGGAAGGCTCGATAATTCATTCGAGGATCGGGCCTAACGCGGCCGCGGGGACCGTGAGATCGTTTTCGCTGTGGCGCGGCACCGAGAGCGGAGCGGCGCGGACCGGTGCGGAGCGGAGCGGTCCGAAGCTTGGCGCGGCGCGGCGCGGCGAGGCCTCTCTTCGGCCCGAATAACAGGAAGAAAAAGAGAAAGGTGCGCGCCGCTGCAGCGGGAGCTGCAACGTGCAGAGTGACCCGGCATCTCCCCGGAGATGCCGATTCGTGCGAGGGTTTAAAAATACAAGACCGGCATTATTCGCCGGTCCGCCCACGCGTCCGCCGACGAAACTGCGCTCTCGCAACCGTGAGAAGAATTCGCTCGCGATCGAGAAACCTTCCCCTCCCTCTCGAGCCCCCCCGAGCTCGCACCGACAGCCCTCCAACCTCCTCGTTCTTCTCTTTTCTTTTCTTCTCTGCCTCTCTTCTCTTCTTCTTCATCCTCCTTCTCTTCCTCCTCCTCCTCCTCCTCCTCCTCCCCTCCGGACCCCCCTCAGTTTCTTCTCCCTTTTTCTCCCAAACCTGCCTCCGCACTCTTTTGCAACCTGCAACCGTAAGCTCGTACAGGGAAAGGGCCCGCCGCGCCGTCCCCGGGCCCGTGAAACCTCTGGGAATCGTCGAAATAACCGGGCCCGATCGTATCGCGCCCCGCGTATCCGGTTCTACTTGGAAATAACAAGTTACGTCAAAGATGGATTGCGGTTACGCCGATAATTATTCGGGGTTGCCGGTATCTCTGCCGGCCGATCGCGTCCCGGCCCGGCCGAATCCTCCCTCGGGACCTTTTCACCTTCTTTTTGCGTCCCTTTCGCTAAATCGATCTGGTTCTTCCTCGGTACGCGAGAGGAGGTCTCCCTCTAAACACCTACAGGGTGTAGCGACCTTTCCTCGCAAGGATTGCGCGAACGCGTCCGCGCGCAGGACACATTTTAACTTGTAAAAGAAGACGCGCGCTTCGTCCATACTCGACACACTTCGAAGAATAATTAAAGAATTTTTCAGTTTTAACCCTCTGCGCCACGATTTATTTTATGGTTGCAGTAATTAGAACTTTTTTGAGATCCATTGTTTCTTAGCGCGTTGACTGCCATGTCACCTATGTGTGGGTGACGGAATTATTTGTCCAGGTTTCCGCCATATAAGCGGCATGGCACTTTTAGTGGGTCCAATGCCGTGTATATGGCGGCAAAAATCAAATTTAAATCATCTTGTTGTCCTATTACTCTGAATATATATTAATAAATTTTCACTGAAATATAAATATTTTCCTTCCTACACTTGACATAAAAATGTTGAGTCCACAGTTTCTCTTCGTATGAAAAATAGCTTGGACCTGGTGGGAAGTAAACTTGAAATACCTCCGGACCGTTAAGAGTTAAAACGAATTTTTACGTTAATATATTAATTGTGCCAAATTTTACTAGTACCTACAAAACGCAAGAAAGCTGGAGAACTATTCAGTATCATACATTTAACTTTTTTCAATTTTTACTTCATTAAACATGTTGGTGTGCAACGATTGCCACTTCCAGAACCTTACGTTTAAGGGGCGGTTGACAGCCCTTAGGTATAAGCGACCCTTGAAGTAAAGGAAAAGCGAGGCTAACAGTCAGTCGCTAACAGTAAGCCAAACCAGCGGGTCGTCAAGCCACATTGTAACACCGAGTTTTTAGTCGTACAGTTGTATGCACACAACCGATAACATCTTCGACACTGTTCACGCGATATAGGAATAGTCCATTGCTTTAATAAACGGCATCAAAACAACTTACTTTGATGGAATTTTTGAGGTTTCTAGTTTGGCAGTCAAAGTGCTAGTAGAAATATCTGAAATTCATCAGTTCGTCCTATTCAAGGGCACGGGGTTAAAGTTTGTTCTTCGAGATCTTCCTATCCACCCTCTGCAAACTGAGAATAGTTCAGACGTCCTATCGAACTATACCCTTCCGCCAAGGCTCCGAGACATCGTTGTGGAGCTCCACAGGAATAGATCGCCTAACAACCCGTCCGAGACGCGCGACCCGATGTTTCAGCGAGTCGGAAGGTGCAGGAAACGAGCTTTACGGCCGTTTATTTATGTACTTTGATATGCCACGCAAGAGTAAGCATCGCGATCGCAACGTCGTCGGCTTCCCCGTCTTTTTCCTTCTCTCTCTCTCTCTTTTCTCTTTCCTTTTCGCGTTCTCGCATCCGCGATAAAGCTCGGTTCACGTGCACATACCCGCGAGCGATTCGCGCGAATTGCCACGCAGAACCGTATTTTTACATCGAACGGAAACCGAACCGTCTGCGGCTATTTTCGTGCGTTCCCCGTCACACCGGCGCGGCTCGACGACACTTTTTATTTCGTATCTGTTCGCCGAGTGGCCGACTTATCACGAGGAAATAATGCGGCCTGTATTTTTAGCGCGCCGGTGAAAGTTTTTCCACGATCGGGAACCCGGAGGGTCCGCGCGGCGTCTAATGTATTCGGCGCTCTCGAGACCGCTCGAGAGCCGAGAGATACTCGTGCGTGCTTCCAGTTACGCGGTTCTTCAATATTTGAGCAGCGTCGTTAGTCAGGTAATTAGAGGAATCACCGGCTACCGAACAGCTCCGCCGCGGGCAATTGTTACGCTACCGGAGACGTTCGTTGCATCATGCGCGAACGCGCGAGCACGATCTTCGCGTCGATTTCAGAAAAACGAATCGGTCGAAAGACGGGCAGTTTTGGTGATAATCGATCATGTCTGTTGCACACCTGTTGTGCATTTATACATCTGTACAATTTATTAACGATTAATCGGTAAACAACAGGTAAACCATGGGCGATATTCACACCAATGAACGTGTAAATTGCAAGCACGTTGAAACGCTACGATACATGCTGTCCAGAAATAAATTTGTGTCTAACTTTTGAACGAAAGCCGAGCTGCGTGGCGGTCAGAGGCAAAATTACTTAGAACATTGACCCTTATAACAGATTCCGAGGTCGTTGAACTCGATGAGCTACCCTAATCCATACAAATGACCGCCTCTCCTAGTTTACTTTCGTCGAGCAAATAGGAACCCAATCTTCCCGTCTGATTGGACTTTGTTAAAGATCTACAGAACTACGTAACTGAAATATATATTGAATAAAAATTTTTGCATACCCGGTTTCTTCTATTTTACAATATTGTAAAAAATGCTCATTCGCGAAGGATTAAAATTGCTGCTGTATCTGGCCTGAAACGAGTAATGCGATTATTAATGCAACGCGAGCAGATAGCATCTTTCGAGGATCGTACGGTCTAGTTTTCTGAGGGAATTATTTCATTAAAATGGTTCAATTATTAAAACTCCTCATTCCCGGAGGATTAATTAATTGTCCGTCCATAAAACCGAACGAAACAGGAATTGCGGCGAAAGAGAATGCCGAACGGCGCGCCGAATGAATCACGCGTCATTGTAAGTTCCATCGAGCGCACGATATTACTTTTAACGCTGATATTCGGAGCATCCCCGCAGAATCCTCTAATTGCCTCGAACATTAACACAGCATTCCTCTCGTTCCTGCGCGATTCGCTTTCCCGCGACGCTCGCGGACCCCGGCTGCCCAGAAACAAATTAGCTTTCGCATTCCGAAGTATTCGACGGGGAACAGTTCCATTAATTTCCATCGAGGTTTTTTTTTTTATCTCAACCATGCGCGCGCGAGCGCTCTCGCGGTATCGCTCGCATGCCGGCTTGTCTAAGCGCATGGGACACGTGGATCGGGCTCTAATGCGTACCTGTCCGCTCGATTCAATACCGCAGGTGCACCTTGCCCGGCTCATTGCCGGACATATTTGCGACCGACGGGAAAGAAAAATTCACCCGTGGAATTCGCTATGACGCACTCCCACGACGTAAACTAGTTCCGTGGCGATATTCGTTAGCCGGACAAAAGTGACAACGTTGATCTCCGTGCAATTAGCCGCAATCCTTTACTGTAAAAGTCCCGCCGAACAAAAACTGAGAGGTTTCTGGACTGTGATACTTTATGCTAATTCGCATGAAAACGAAACTGAAGGAGGCATTTCTAGATTTATTCAATTAAATTTCTTGATACCAAAATATTGTAAAATAAACACAACGGTAACTTCTGTGGATTTTTAATTGCATTAGATGTGGTTGCACGGAATGTAGACGCATCGATATGCACTGTTTAGTTGATTACGCTTCTGATTGTCATATTGTACAGTGTTTACTCGATACATGTCCAAAACAGGGGTCTTGTCAGGGACATATATCGGCCAGGAGAACACGGAAAAGGACAGCGAAGCTCCAGAGACGTCGGTTTATGGCCCCCCATGGGGATACAGTGGGGATACTTGTGGGACTTTTATCCAGACATTTCGGACATATACACTACCGCTCAAAAGTATCCGGACACTTGCGAAATATGTGTTAGCATTGCATAAAAGTTATTGTCGATTTTTATTAGTTTCTTATGAAACATCTAACGTTTTAAATTAAAAATTGCGTACGCGGAACTTACCAATACTGCACTAAAATTAAATACGAGATTCATCGACGTATCCACCGCGGAGCGTCCGGATACTTTTGAGCGGTATAGAGGGAACACTGTACTCGGTTCAGCGAAATCATGCAAGCGACGCTTATCTTTCCTAAGTTTCTTTAGATATTACTAAATCCATTTTTATGGAACATAACTGCTGGATTTTTAACTAACATTGCTCCCAGAGTCATGCGTCATCTATAGATTCGTGATATTCGCGTGTAACTTTCACTATTTGAAGCACATTGTGTCGAAAATTGAAACGACACTTGTCACGATCGGCGAGCGATTTCCGCGATCAGCCGAGTCCAAGATCGCCGATCGCATATCTTCGGGGACCGATTTCTCGACGAAACGCAACCGACCGGTGCGGTTCTGATCGTGCCTGAAGGTTGGCGTTCGGTAGCGCACAGCCTTCCACGACCGGACGCCCTTCGATTACTCGAAAATAAGCTGATCGGTGAAACCTTGCTAGTGGCAACAGCGCAAGTAGCTGTTCTGTAACGTCCTCCCTCTCCCTATCTCTCTCTCTCTCTGTCTCTCTTTCTCTCTCTCTCGGGACAGCTCTCCGGAGAAATCAGCTTGTCTCTCGTGAGTATGTGTTCTTCAGACGGGATTGAATGAACGAACGCGCGCTTCGAGTTTCCAGGTTTCGTCGGTTCGGAACAATGCCGGTCGTCCTCGTCGCAATCGAACATGCAAAACGCAACAGTCCCGCGGAGCGTGTTCGCATCGGCGAACAGCCATTTGCATAACTATTTCGGATGCGTTGCGACCGACGTCGGTGAATTACACGCGGCGCGTTCGAACGCGTCGATTTTCTGGGTCAAAGGATCGTAGCCGAACGCCCCCGGTGGTTGTGGCCATTGATACGAATTTCGGCTCGTAAAGAACTCGTACCGTAATTACCGTTCGCTCGTTTGAGCTGTTTCTTTTTTTCTCGGGGGCCGCTCGCGAAACGCCCGGTAACGCGGTTTACGCCGTCATTAAGCGCTCCCGCCGCGCGCCGCGGCGCGACGACGTTGCAACAATGTAATAAAAATCACCGGTAATGGCTCTCCGCTGGATCTATTCGCGGATCCTGCAATTTTATGACGGAAACAGGTACTTGGACATTCCGCGGAAAAAGGAATATTGACGAGGCGCGCGGGATACATACCTAGGTGCGTGGTCCGTCGTAAAAACGAACGGTGATGACAGCGACGACACTGACAGCGCCGGGCTCAGGTATTTACAGCAAACAGGTGGGCAACTGTTTTATCGGGTTCGACCGTGCAAAATCAGGGTTTCAGAAGAAAAGAAAAAGATATTTCGGTTCCTCCTCGTTGAGGATGTTCCCGTCAAGTTGCAATTTTTCGATGGAAAATTACTCGTTCTTCTCCCTTGACGTAGGCTGTGCATTAGTTACGCGAACGGGCTGGACGTTAGTAACAATCTGTTTAATATATCACTGTTACAAGCATGCGCTGCAAATTCTCCAGCAAGATTTTACCGATACAAACGTGCGGCAGCTGCGTGAGACATTAACACTGCCGCTGGCCCCTAAGCAGCATGCTCCTGAAAGCACTCCGAACCTATTTTCATTCAAATATGGCTGTATGTTACTTACTTTAACACATTTATTACCGTAATTTATAAACTGCCGGTTGTTATGCATTTGTGAGTGAAATTAATACCTTCAATTGCAAAACCGAAAAGACTAGCAGAATTTCATGATACTGGTACTTTATCTTCGACTTTTTAAGGTGATTGAAAGAGAAAATAGATTTTCTTTGACCTTCGGTGTCTCACAATTGACTTGGACAATATTTTATTTTGGAGATCCACAGTCTGCTTATCAGTACCTATAAAAAAATCTTCTTTGAAACAATAATCCTGAATTAATTGAATGACCGCTCGATGACCCAACCAGGAAAGGAGCTCTGGCGGTGCTATTTTCTAGTACTTTCTTCTAAAGTAATGATTAGAAGAAACTCCGGTGGGATCGAAAGGCCGTGTCGCTTGAAACCATTCATTTGATCCGAAAGATGCGGTCAAGTAGAGCAACTTCCTCGGTCCGCGGCAGACGTGTGTTATTATTCGCATTCCGCGGCGAGCGAATTCGGTGGTCGCGGAGGAAGGCAGGTGCAGGATCAGGAATGCGAGTCATCCAACGGGAAGCGCAATGATTTTTTATAGCGTTCCACCGAAACCGCCTTAACGGTTCCCCTGGTCCTGCACAGTGTGTTCTTCGTCTACGAAATCCTTGGAAAGAACGGAGAAAAAACTCTCCGTTAAAAAGTAGAACAAATCAAAGAGAAATTTCTACCTCACGGTTGTCTCAACCTCCCGTTTGCAATAACAGCAAATCATTTTAAGCACTTCGAGCCTTCTCAATTCGAAGATTACGTCCAGCCGGAGAGCCAATTCCGAACGCCGTGAGATCATCAGAAAATTTCATGTTCGAATCTTGATTTTTCTTTGATGCGGTAATAGCGCGATAGCTCCGTTGCGTAAGCAAGCCCGCCCCCTCTCGCCCCGCGTAATTGATTACATCGCGTGTGTAATTCATTCCGGGAACAATGCGTGGAGCATAATTAAGCCATCGGGGGCCGGTGTTTTCCGCCGCTCGCGGCCGATCCGATCTAGAAATCTCGGGAAACTGATACATTCCGTGTAACGTAACCGCGCGACTATTTGTAGAACCGGCAGCCGAAGGATTTATGTTCGCTAGCCGATGCTATGCCTCTAATTGCCTCTCGGCGGCGGACAAGTCGTGTTCCACGAACAGGAAACGTCGCGTAGAATTCGCGAGTACAGCCGTTCCTCGCTTGACCCTCGCGTGATCCACGAAAATGCTTCTGCGAGAGGATAATCTACCATGGAGCTCCTTCACTGTAAAACTTTCTTCCATTAGACCTCGAACTGAGTATGCGAACTTGAAACCTAAAATGCAAACCTAACCCTTAGGACTCGAGCGGCGACTCTGAGGCGACACTAAAAATTACTGTATCAAAATATTTTTGCAATCAGTTTTGTATGCGTAAAATAAAAAAAAAATATCTAGGTAGGTAGAAAGTGGTTTTCGAGTTAAAATAGTTCCGAGTCTAGAGGGTTAAACCTAACCAAATCAGAAGGTCTCCATTTAGATCATTGCCTCAAGACTTAGGTTTTGCAAGAAGATTTGGGTCGGATCTTAAATTCGAGTCTAACCCATCTTGTGGGTCAGGAATCTATCGACTAGCTATATCGATTCACGCATGCGTAGAACACACCCCACGAATCTGGTCCCAAGAATATAAATTTTCCCCCTCATTTTTTCTCCCGTGAGAGGAAGAAAATTATGCAAGCTGCAACTACCACCTTCCTCCGTTACGTCGCGTTCTACAACGTCCCTTCTGGTAGTTGCACGTTCCCCGGAACAAACACGCGTTCGTACAAGGATTTATCGGGCATGGCGCGGTTACACTTTCAGCGCAGAATTGCCGAGCACGTAAATTGTCGAAGTTGTGCTACTCCTGCGACCAGAGGAGGGGGTAAGCATTGTTCCTTGGAATTCGGATTTGCATAATAACCGAGCGTGGCGGTCTCGCGAGTCGGATACAAACGTGAGAGTCGTAGAAACGGTCCGCGAGTCGGCGAATAGGACGGGTAACATTATGAATTGAACTTTAATCGGCGTTCCTGCGAGCGAGGATCGTGTACGAGATGGCGAAGAAATGCCGCTAAAAGTCACCGCGAACCACGTGAATTTACGAGGTGCGATCAGAAAGAACCCGGTCTCTGTCTGTTGTGACAGTGCCAAATGACATTTAATGGCGGCGCTGGTCACTTCTCTGTGTGTGAGTGTCACTGTGTCAATTTTCACCGAGCCGCGGCTGCATAAATACATGAAATTTAGAGGAAGTATGATCGCGTGGCTCTGCCTTCAGTCAGTGTACCCAAAAAGTGGAACAAAAACCGGACTGAGAAATTGTATTGAATTCTCGATATATGTCAACAACACGGGTCTTTCAGCGACATATATCGTCCCGGAAACGTACCCCGAGCCGTGTTATGTTTACACTCCTCGGCGTCTTAGGCCTCTCACGGGGTATCCGGTGGTGGGGATAATTCCGCGACGTTTATCATCTAGGCCTTGGCGACATATATAGAGAAATCACTGTATCTCCGATAAATTAGCTTCAATTACTTTCATTACCTCCGTGGTAGTTCCCTTCTACTTTAGTATTGCGTCTGTTGCGATTCAACGGGAACATCTTTCACATTGTCAAAGCGTCGCCCTTTGAACTTCGATTTCACGATTAGAGACAAGAAGAAGTTACAAGGAATGATTATTTCTTGCTGAAGCAGTTTGAATGTCGCTGTTTAAAAATTGTCAAAAAAATGTCACTTCCCCCTTTTGTTTTTCCGTACACGGTTCCACAGAATCGTTTATAACGCACATCGAGACATACGCAGCACGATGACATTTGACAAAGTGACACTCAAGGCCAGAGAGAGTAATCAACAAATCCCACGAAACTTTATCGCACGAGTCCGGTTTCTATTTGATCACATCTCGTGTCTTCGGCCACAGTGGAAACGGTCGCGGCCGATCGACGAGCCATTGTTCCAATTACTCGGTAATTGTTACCTCATCGCTTTGTCATCCTACGCTGTTCTCGGTGATTTGCTCGCGCACGCAAACAAATGCGTGCACTGATCGCGCGGAGAGCGTTTACAGTGTCCGTCATCGTTAGGACACCGATGAATATTCATGATTAGGAATTATGGTAACGCAATTAGTCCCATTAAAACAGAGGGGGGAACGCGCGCTAGGAAACAATCGAGGGGAGCAGACAAGCGCGCAAGAGTCCTGCGACTCGCGTGCGAGGATCCATCGGCCAATTATTGTAATTTGATATGACGAAAGCGAGGCCTCGCATAATACGTTGCGCAACTTGAAATTGAGAGATTTAATTAACATGCGTCGGAAAGTTTGCGGGCCAATTTCAACCTTCTGTTTTATCCTCGAATTGACGGAATTGGCGATTTATTGATAGTCGAAAGAAATTGGTATTTTGGTTTTGCGTAAATTGATAGATCGGATTAAACGTCACAGAAAAATGATCTCCCAAAGGCGTCGAATGAAATTTGAAAGATCAAGGTGGATTTCGACAACCTTGCTGCCAAGCGAAAAGGCTGAACATAAGCCGCTATAGCAATATTATTTATAGCTCTTTTCAACCAACAAAAATTTTCTTAGACGCTTCGATACTTCAGTAGAATAATCCCACAATTTGGAAAAGATTGGATCGATAGATTCTTCCAAATAAATTTACGAAAATTCACTAATTTTCAGCAGTTTGCATGTATTTTCATGCGCCTTTCAATTTTGTTGCTACCGTGTCTGACTTTGATTCGATGTTTTCGTTGCAGATCAACAATGATCCGAACATACTACCGAACGTAAGGCTGGTTATGCGATGGAACGACACGAGGGGAGAAACCGTGGAAGCTACCAAGGCAATGATCGATATGATCTGCGACGGGGTTGCTGCCTTCTTTGGACCAGAAGGCTCGTGCTACGTCGAAGCCATAGTCGCTCAGTCTCGCAACATACCTATGATTAGTTATGTAAGTACCTGCTTTGAACGATAATTAACTGAACGCTTAGACTGCAATCCTACCGCGAATCTGGATTGCGTATCCGTTTATCCGGTAAAAAGATGGTGAAAAATTAACGGGGAGGTGGGGGCAGCTAAATCTTGCATAAATTCTTACATTACACATCTACGCATTTTTTAAAACCTTAATCAAAGTTAACGGAAACATAATTACAAAATTAACGGTTAAACGCGAGTTGATTTTTTGATCTTTGTCTAATGTCAACGCGATGTGCGACCTCGCGATTCTCAAATCGCAGAAAATCGCGTTCGCGACACCGGTCGCTGCAGGGTTTCGTCCCGGGCGGGTTGTGGAGTGACGAAGACGGATTGTTGAAGTTGTCGAAGGTGGAGCAGCCGAGGCTGGTTGACGAACGCGGGGGAGGCGGATGTGTGACGACAAATCGAACACCCGCGGCGTGACAATATAATTACGGGCTGGTTCGGAACTTTCGAGCGTGCGACGCGCGACGTCAGGAACACGCGATCGCCGTGCCCTTCGGGCCCTCGAGAATTAGCATACTCTCCTCGGGTTCGATCCTCCGTAGGCTCTTTGTTGCGATTTGTTTTATAATACTCTCTACACCGAAGACGTTTCTTCCGTCTATGTATAGAACAACGTACAAAATCCTAAATGAAATATCGCTCTCAACAAACCTCTCTCAAACATTTCCCTAATGGTAAAGTTCACTCGCTTATCTGCTGGTGCGCTAGAGTGGAAATTTTTGGAATCCGGACAGAAAATGTGGCCAGACGTCGGTACTTCATCTTGAGTCCCTAAGTTTCCGTCCGCAGGTCACATCTATCTCGACCTTAAATTTGAAAAACCTCTGCGAGTCAGCTTACGGTCTCCTCGGCCCTGGGTTAGGTCTTGCTATCTCGGTTGCGACCGTGAATTATCGCGGGCCTAGCGTATCTAAAGCCGTAGATTATCCTAGGTCCGAAGCTCGTGACGCACTCGTCTAAGCAGGATCTAGAAACGTGTTCATTGCAGCGCGAACCGAATCGAACCGGTTCCGCTCGAACAAAGTGTGCGCGACGCTTATTCGGCTTCGGATCCGTTCGAACACGCATTCCTAATCCGAACAGTGTCTCTATTAAAGCTCGGCCCCGCAGACGGACCGTCGCGCGTCGCGTCGGCTTAAATCACCTTGGGTCCGAGCTATTCTAGGCTCCGTCTGCGCTAAGATTAGCCTGTTGCTTCCAATTAGGATACCTCCGCCTATGACAAATGGCCTAGCCAACTCCCGTAGACCATAGACGGGTCCCTTTTGTAGGAATCGGCCGGCCCGCTACAAACGACTATGTGGCATTTCCTCGGCGCGTCGTGCGCTTTGAGCGCATAATGTTGCACTGTGCCCCGTCAGAGTCATTCATCTTCTCGGAACGACGTCGTCGCAGATTTTCGTTGAACGCGAAAGATGTTGCCGTCGCAGCTCGCGGAAACTGTTAACGGTAAAATTGCGATCATGTTCGTCCTGTTACGTCGGGGACTCGCAAGGACGCGAAATGGCGCGTCCCCGTCTTAAGGGGGTCGAGCATTGTGCGACTTATCGCGAGGCTCCGGCGAAAAGGAGATTCGAAAAAAAAAAAAGGTTGGAGAGTACCGTGACGTCACCGTGAGCGCACAATGACGTTATCGCGCCGATATTTTTAGCGCCAGGGTCGAACGGAAACTTTGGGATCGAAGGTTATTTATGGAAGAAATTATCGGGAAGCGGGCCGGTCGAAGCCGAGCCGAGCGGGTACACGCGGCAATCTGTAGAACGCGTGCACCGATTTCGAGACTATTTTTAACCGGCTCGATCGGGACCAGTTAGTCATTCTTCGATAGGAAGATCCGAACAATCGATTTCCGTAAATTCGCGAGCAGCAGAGCTTACGTACTGCGAAAGTTATATGTAGCTTACATGGAAATGGTAACTTCTTGGAGGTGCTGCGAGTTTGTTTTTTTTTTTTTTTTACTGTTACGTGGGCACGTTGATCTCGGCTTCGATTCAGTCGCGTGGACTTATAGGTAGGAAAACTTATGCGACTGATCGGACTCCTCGTTCATTGCAAAAACCTCGAATTTTATCTGAAATTCTTGTCCCGTTTCCGTGCAACGCGTGAGTATTTGCTACAGTAAATTCTCTATATATGTCGCCGAGGCATGGTCGATAACTGTCGCGGAATTGTCCCCACTACCGTGGGGTATACCCAGTGAGAAGACAAGAGAGGCCTAAGACACCGAGGAGTGTAAACATAACACATATGTCGCTGGCAAGACCCGTGTTGTTGACATATATCGAGAATTCAATGTAATTTCTTACTCTGGTTTTTGTTCCACTTTTTGGGACCTCGGTCGTCGAGGAGTGTGAGGTCGCGTGGATCAAAGAATAGTACCTCCTATACGATATATGTCTGTGACTAGACCCGCATTTTGGACAATATCGAGCAAACACCGTACCTACTGTACTCTAATCCAATCTGACCGATTGTCGCGCGCAACTGTTACTTTCTCGGCGATCCAATCGGGGCGAGCAGCTGAAAATTGTTAAATAATCGTGTGGCAGGCTCGGCAAAACCTCGCAGCAGAGTTTTCGCGAAAGTGTCCACGGCGTTAACGGTTCCTCTCGCGGAAAAGTCGCATTACGCGCCGCGCCGGTCGTTCATCGCTCGTTGGAAAGTTTCGCTCATCGCGACGAAACACGCTCCAACGGCCTGTTGAAACTTATGAGGGAAGTCTGGCAAGTGACATATGCTAACCTGAAGCATTTTAATGTGATGCGGTACTTCGGAAAATATTCGATGCCTGGGCTCTCGAGTTTTATGGTTGTTCAGCATGAAGGGGTGGAAACGGCGCTGGGGTAGCAACGAAATACCTGTATCGAGCCAAGTCTCTTGGAAAGTGGATGTTCAATATTGTAAAAATTTTCACGTGTACATTTATGTGCAATTAACACTAAACCTACCGAGCCTTGAAAGCAATTAACCCATTTGCATCATTAGCGTATATATACGCTCAATTTTCCTGGTCACCATCACCGGAGCGTATATGTACGCTCAAATTTCCTGGTCACTATCACCGGAGCGTATATGTACGCTCAATTTTCCTGGTCACTATCACCCGAGCGTATATGTACGCTCAATTTTCCTGGTCACTATCATTATTCGTTAGCTAACAAATAGAAATGGAGGGTGTTGCTGGAGATGAAAGTAGTCATTCTGATTTTGTCTTATAATGCTGAGATACGAAGTTCTTTTACTTGTAGTCATTTTTGTACTTAAATATAATAAAACAAAAGTTTGGTAAAGGCCTTCTTTTCATATTTCCTTATGATGCAAATGGGTTAACACATGTTGTCTTATAAAAATGACGAGCTTGAATTTATTTGTCTCTTTATTTCTCTCCTAAATATATTCATATAATTATTTCCCACGAAAGCACCTTTACAATTCCGGTAATTGTAAAATAAAAAATCCGGGACCGGTCATTTCGACTAGCAGTGGTAGGTTTAGTGTTGAAAGACTGTGCACTTTTCCAACTTGCATAAAACTGCGTAAAAAGTATTTTCTATCAGTGGGGCCTTAAAGATTCATGGAATACGATTTCTACTGTGCATTGTTTATTTTATTTCTAATACGGTATCTGTACGACACGCGTATCTATATTTTATCTTGGTTTTCCCGTTTACTTTTTCCCGTATCTATTTCTATGATATTACCTATCACACTTTCTCACGATTTATGTGAATAATTTCCAAGATATTCAGCGAAACGTGCTTAGCTTCACGAGATATTTTCCCCCTGTCGAAACGTATCGGTGTGCGTGTTTTCACATGCGTGTAACAACATGCAGACATGCAAAAGGACGTGCCGAATGCGTTTTCGAGCACTATATCACCCCCTAAACCGCACGCAAATCGGCGCGCGTCGCGTCATCCAGCCGACTTCCCTTGTTAGCGTAGCCGGTTCCCGATCGCTCCGAAAGGTATTAACGGGCAGAAGGTGGAGGAAAGAGAATGAAACAGAGAGAGAGAGAGAGAGAGAGAGAGACGAAGAAAAAAAGAGAACGTTTCCTCGATGGAAGTCGTAAGGTCGCACGGTCTCTCTCGAGGACTCTCGCTCGATTCCCGGCGCGGCGCGGCGATTCGAATATGAGAAAGTGGTACATACGCGGACGTAAAAAGGCCTCCAGACTAATTTATGTTAATTGGAGGTCGTAAGAGAATGAAACGGACACGCGAGAACGCGAATCGTTTCGCCGGGGAAAAGCGAGAAGGGATAAAAGGCGTTGCGGCGCGCTGGTTGCAATTGCGCGCGGCGAAGTGCACGGTGCGCGAATCCGCTCCGGAGGCGGTCCCGCGACTTGTTCGCGATCGGATCAGAAACGTAAATCGAGGCCCTTCTCCCGTTGCCGAGGGACTTCTTCTTCCGCCGCCAGAAGGCAGAAGGCAGAAGGAGAGGCCCGGCCGCTTCATACTTTCACCTAGTTTCACTCGTTAGCAGACGCGAGCGGGGACCGTCTCTCGCCTTTAGCGGGCACGCGTCGTCGTTGAATTTCGTCGAGGCTCGCGCCTTTTCTTGCAGGCCCGTCGGATGTTTGCGCAGCCCGTGTTCCCGCTTCCGTCGGATTATTTTCTGCTTACGGCATGCACGATTTCTCAACCTAGCTGCGCCACAAGACGTCATTTTCATTTCCCTTATCGTGCAGACGGGTTAACGCGATAAGATATGAAATTGCCATACGATAGGACAAAGACAAGACACGAAAAAGATTTATAATAGAGTTTTCCAGAAGGAAAGAAGGGAATCCTTGTCTGTGACGTAGGGAGCCGTGCGATCGGAGGAATCGCGAAGTCGATCATGCGCAGCAGAGAGAAAAATTCGAGCGATCGGTACACGGTGTGTTTCGCAGAGCGACGGACGGCCGTCCAACGGGTCATCGTGCAAAGTAACGGATGCCTAACGGGGAAAATGCAAATCACGGGGCGATCGAAGGCTCGCGAGCCGAGATTCGAGAGGTGGACACGCGCTGGCCAGAACCCGTGGACCACCCTGTACACTCCGCGGCCCACCGGTGCCCATTTAGGTACATGCTTGTAGGTGGACAAGGAGCAAGAGTGCCCACCTATGCGCGAAGCTCTCAGGTAACGAGCGCGTACCGGGCACCGGTGGGAACTTTCGATAAGTGACTCGGCTCCTCGCGGGACTCGGGACTCCGGTGCACAAGCTCTCTTTTTCTCTCGAGCTCTCTCGAGCTCTCCACGCACACGCGGCCACGCACTCTCACGCCGATCACACTGTGCACCGCAGTGGTTGGTGCAACCACCTGTTGATCGCGCCGCGCCGAGTCGATGACGTCCCCGTGGATCGGAAAACTATTGCATCGTGGAATTGCACCGGCTCTTACCGGTGCTCTGAGAGATTGAAACGCGCCAAACCGTGTTTTTATGAACTATAGTAACTACTGGGATTTTTAAAATAATTCTATTTTATCATCTCGAAAATGCCAGTACACATTTTAACGTTCTTTTACCAAATCAGTTCCAGAAATCGAGTGCGTATGATTTTACCTCGCCACAGATGAATTTATTTTTTGAGACAACTATACGAAAAGTACGGTTACTAAAATACAGTTAACGCGTTAACTGTTACGTCAGTCACATATGACTGACAGTGATTTTTCACTGGGTTTATGAATTCATTTTTGTTATGAGATATCCAGATAAAACGAATTTTATTGGAGTTAGTTTTGGTTTCAGCACTTAAATTATATATACTCTGATTTTGTAAGAATCTCTGTTTCGATATTTGGCACTTAACGTGTTAAGTATTTCTGAACCTTCGGCACTACGACAAACGAACGAATTTCTTTTGACCACAGTCGAATCCGTCGTTCAAAAACAGTAAATTCGCCCCTTTCAACAATTACTGTATCTCCTTTCCAAGATACTCGTCAAACAAATTGGCCATCGAACTCGTAATTTTGAGGGATGCTTTCACCCCCGTCGACGAGAATGTTAGCCGCTAAAACGGCACGTGTCAAATATTTTTGTGAAAGCTACAAGCCCAGCAAGGTATCGTTAAGATCGTTGATTGGCGGTTCAATAGGTTCTCCTGTCAGTATAAATTGAAACCGAGAAGCCTGCGCAGAGAAACGAAAGAAACACAATGCAGCGATTCAGCTTTCCCAAAGTCGGACAAGTTGAAACGGGCCAGGCCCGCGGTAGGTGTATGGCAACGAGAACATAGTGGAGCAGCAGTATTACGCTCGTATGTGCGCGGGCTCGCCTCAGAATCCGCGGCAAGATTGCTTGTAATTTCGCGTGTGCGATATTCCGAGGGTCCGCGTTAACGGCTCCACGTCGAATTACGCTTCGAGACCTTACATAACTCGATTTGAGCCGTTCGCGCAGCGACGAGAGGCGCGCGTTGAAACCGGAGAACGTGGCGAACACAGTGGCAAACACTGCAAAAAAAGATGGCGGGAACCGTGCTTCGAAAGCAAATTATTCGCTGCACTAAAATGTTGCGTATCCTGGCTAGAATTTTAATCGTCCGAGGCGTTGCACAGTTTTCCGAACTGATCAGAGAAACATTAGTGCTACTTTAAATCTTTATTTATTTGTGCAACAATAACGCACGTGATGTGCAATTTTTGATCGAAATTATAACTAGCATTTTAACTCTTTGAGGCACACGCTTTTAAAGTAAAATCAAAAGTTGCACAGAATTTTACGAATTTTGTCACACGATGAGCCAACCTTAATCGCAGCAGCACACCCAACTTACTGATGCGTTTACAACCAACTGAATGAAAGACTTTAAATAAAATATTAAACTGTACGACTATGAGTAACCTCAACTTTTCCAGGTGGGTTCAAATATATCCCACCGTTCATAAAAAGCTAAGCAAAAGATGGGATAGTTTTTAACCACCTAGCCCCAAAGGGTTAAAGAGCACAGGCACTTTGCGTGTGACGTTGCAAAATGACCATTGCAGTCATGAAACTTCAGATTTATCACAAAAATCGATGCATCTGATTTCAAACAGTAGAGAATTTGAGAATGTGCTACACTGCCCACAACTTAATAAAACTACTATAAAAAGAGAAATCAATTTTGCTAACCGTGGAACCCGATCGAAGCGCATCGATCTCCAGATTCAGAGCTCGCTCTCCTTCTTCGCGATCGTATTGATCGAAATCGCGGATCACGCGAGACGAACCGGGAAAAACAGCGAGTAAACAGCATCAATTACCGATAAATATATATATATATATATATATATATATATATATATATATACCGCTGGAATTTATATATATATATAAATAAATTCCAGCGGTTTCTCGCGCTTGTCGTGGGGACGGGGACGGGGACGGGTCGCGTGTGTGGACGAGAAGAAGAAGCAGAAGAAGAAGAAGTCCGTGCTGGCTCGTTAATCCGTGTCTGCGAATGAAAACGGATTAAATCGTGACGATTCCGCAACTGGAAACCCGAGTAACCGGAGCTGGATCGGCTCTCCGCGAAAGGAGCAATATTATTCCATCGATGGCGCATCATTTGCATGAAAACTGCAAACTGCTGATTCCCCTGACCTTCGCGGTCTATTTATAGCCGAGAGCCTGTTGATGCCCCACGCACCTGGAACGGACGCTTACCTGGTCCGGCTTGGTGTCAGTCCGTCGTTGTCCTGACACACCGTGTGCTCCCCTCTACCTTCGGAATTAACGCGTTATCGGGACCCTGACTCGCGGAGCAATTCTGATCGATTCGTTTCCCCGTATCCGAACCAGAACGAGGATTCCTCGTTACTTCAGGTGAACCGATTCGTTTCTGTCTTGCCTGTATGTGTGTAAATACCTGGTGCCTAAGACCCTTTCAGTTGAACACTGGCTGCTAGGTTGCAACGCTTCGCTGGTACTTTTAGACTCGAGTGTGTTCGATGATAAAAAGAATAGCATCTAACAACAAGCTTCCAACAAACAAGGATCAAAAGTCCGGATCGAATCGTGACCGTTTCTCATCCGCAGTAGTGTTCCAAAATAAATGGCACCTGGAAGCCAAGACTGAAAAAGCGAGCACAGTGTGCTCCCCTCTACCTTCGGAATTAACGCGTTATCCGCACCCTGACTCGCGGAGCGATTCTCATCGATCCGTTTCCCCGTATCCGAACCTGAACGAGGATTCCTCGTTACTTCAGGTGAACCGATTCGTTTCTGTCTTGCCTGTATGTGTGTAAATACCTGGTGCCTAAGACCCTTTCAGTTGAATACTAGCTGCTAGACTCGAGTGTGTTCGATGATAAAAAGAAGCTTCCAATAAACAAGGATCAAAAGTCCGGATCGAATCGTGACCGTTTCTCATCCGCAGTAGTGTTCCAAAATAAATGGCACCTGGAAGCCAAGACTGAAAAAGCGAGCACACTCGATGCAGATCTCAGGTCGCATAATTCTCCCCTAATCCCGAGCGAACGTTCCTCGGGCTCTTCCGGCTAAACAAGAGAAATGGCGCAGTGGATCGTTTCGGGATCCTCGATCCTGCCGATCCTCGGCGAGAGTCCTCTCGCGCGTGGGCGTCGGCGCGCGCTTACCGTCTGGATACTTTCATCTTGGGCAATAACGGCGTAATAATAGCGCTTCCGAGGTAGCTATCGGTCGGGTAATAGCGGACGGTACACTTGTTTGGCGACGTGTATGCATTATTTATACGTGTACACACGGCAGCCGCGGCGTCTGCGTTGGTAAAAAGTTTTCCTGCGACGACGCGGTGCGGTGCGGTATCTGCTCGCTTCTCGCGCAGCTATTAGAGCCCGTTTACACGATTCGATCGGCGTCTACGTACTCGCAGGAACACGTCGACGCGACGCGACGCGACGCGACGCGACGCGACACGACGACGGGACACCGCTACGGGAACGATAATTCCGCCGCGCCGCTGCCATTTCCTCGTCTCCTCGACACCGACCCACATTATATCTCTCTGTTTCGAGTGACGTTGCGTGATTTCCACGATGAAGTAATCGGCCGGCCGGCTATCTTTAGCGCGGCGAACAAAACGTTCAGCCGCGCGCGTTTTACCGTCAACTGGATCTGTTGTTATCCCGCTAACGAACCCTTCGTTATCCCTTCGCACTCGAACGTCCCCGCCGGAGGACGCGGACAGCTGGTCAGCGATGTGGACGCCGCTTTGGAAAGACGCGAAAAGGCTGTCGACAATTGCGATGACGTTTTTGCTTGAGAAAATCTGAATCCTTCAAATTTCGAACTACACGAATACCACTCGACGCTTGACAGCAATTTTAACCCTGAGTCCAACGCCGCGTATATGGCGGCAAAAATCAAATTAATCAATAATATATTCATTTAAATTTGTAATATGAATATTTTCCTTTCTATACTTGGTATTAAAAATGTTGAGTCCACAGTTTCTCTTCGTATGAAAAATAGCGTGGACCTGGTGGGAAGCAAACTTGAAATACTTCCGGACCGTTACGGGTTAAGGTAATTTTTTTTACACTTTAAGCACCGCGTCTCCCAGAAATGAAAGACAGTACTATTCGTCCAGATTTATAAATAAATTTTGACGTTATTGTGTCGGGTGTAGCGAATTTGATTATCTGCAAAATATTAAATATTCATGCTGCTGAGAGCACCTATTCTTCCATCTCGCATCGGAGAGTGCTTCTTGCATCTAGCAGATTCCAAACAAATTTGCTACATCCGATGCACTGACGCAAACATTCAATTTTAAGTCTGGACAAATCGTTCCGTCATTCGTTTCTGGGAGGCACCCGAGGTGTCAATGGATCATCCTCGATTTCCGAAGACCTTCGTCCCCTGGATCTAGGTGCGCGCTCAGGATCGCGTAACTCTCGTCCCTCGGCTTCTGTTCTGTTCCATCGGCGCGGCGGCTATCATCCTTCTCCAGGAATTACGGTGATTTTCTCGCGGTGCTCGCGAAATCGTTGCACGCAGGTTGCGCACGATACCCCGCGAAATATGCTATCTTTAGCCCGGAGAACCCGCGGACGATCGAGCGTGCAGCGTGAGAATACCGGTTTCTCGGGTAAAACGATACGATTTGTTTGCTACGTTATCGCCCGGTTAAATATATCGCGATAGCGTGAGGAATTTACGAGTGGCCGGACGCGCCATTGGCCGAGCCCGGCTCGACCGATGCGATCCGTGCAGCGCCGTAATATTACGTAAAATTAACCTGGTGCATGCGCCAGAGCTCGCGTTAAAATCTTTTCTTCTCTTCTCTCCCCCGCTTTATTTTCCATCTCCCGTCTCCTTCTCCCCCCTTCCCCTTTCTCTCTTCCCATCTCCTTTTTGTGTATCAGGGGAACGTACACGCGCGCCGATTAGCGCCCCGGTTGCGCAACACCAACACCGATGACATAATGCCGAGAAACTCATCGATAATCGTAATCTACCGAGCAACGTGGGTATCGTTTCGGAGCACGAGAACTATACGTGTCTTCCTCTTCTTCTTCCTCTTCGTCTTCGCTTCGCTCGCCTATCGGAGGTCTTCAGAGTAGCCTAAATTCTTGGAGGGACGTTTGCGAAAGAGCGTGCGATACCGTGAAGAGTTCGATTGCTGTAAGGCCTTATTTATTTACTTGTAAACAGGTGTCGAACTCGCGGGTGCCAATGAGTACGGCAAGCAGAGGATGACGCATACCAGAGAATTAAATTCAGTACGAGCTACGTAAACCATGACATTGAGCTTCTGACGACTGCATATACATGTAGAGCTATATTTACAATTTAGATCCATTCAGATCTGTTTTATTCGTTTCTTCAGTTCGTTCTTGTGATTGTTTCTTTTAGACCTGTTGGTCTGTTTATTTTACTCGCTTCTCTTTATGGTTGATCGCTTCTAGATTAATTGTCAGCATATGGATGGTTGGATAATGATCTCCAAACGCTTGCCATAAGTAGGTACATTCTAAAAATACTTGGAGGAGATCCATTCTAGATTTCTTGTTCTTGTGATTGTTTCTTTTAGACCTGTTGGTCTGTTTATTCTACTCGCTTCTCTTTATGGTTGATCGCTTCTAGATTAATTGTCAGCATATGGATGGTTGGATAATGATCTCCAAACGCTTGCCATAAGTAGGTACATTCTAAAAATGGTTCGAGGAGATCCATTCTAGATTTTTCGTTTTACTATTGCCGCAGAGTTATTTACTCGTACACGTACGGCAACCAGAGCCGCACGAAATCATGATGAACGTACTCTTATCGCCGTTATGCACCACACTGTGCACCAACTCTTATTGCTCTGCGAGTTTATCGTTAAGCGAATAGATAGACTCGACCAGCTAATTTGCACTAGCAGAGAACCTGTTCGCACTATCAAATCTACACCATTGTTCGAATAACTTGCCTCCTAACGACAAATGGATCGAGCAAATAAATACTGCTCAGAACAATTTAGCGATGTCTGCGGACGACGGTAAATAATTTCGAAAATGCACCACCTAAAAAAGTTCTAAAATCCACGAATACTTAAAAAGTGATCAAAAAATGATCGTCAAGCCTAATGTAGGCGTACGTACACGGTCTTGTTGGCTAAAAAAGAGTACGAAATCTTTGCAAATTCCTGAAAATTTTTATTCGAATGTTTCTCGCGGTTTCTCCGAACGGTTCTAGATCGTCGTGGGAACGAATCGAAGCCCGACAGCGCGAACCACTTTTCGTGTCGGTTGCGACACATCTGTCTCTAATGCTCCCGAAGGAGGCACGTTCGGCATTTGTAGAAAAAGTCGGGAATTCTTTCCCGAATTAGTATCGTCGCGCACAGAACTCCCGCGAGATGTTTATAGGAAACGAAGAAAGCTATCCGGCCGAAGTCCATTCCGATTCGATAAAAACGACGGAAATGATGACTCCGCGTGCAGGCGCGCGCGCGCGCGTTGCGGATCTACAGAACGGCCGTCCGACGAGCCAATAACGATTCCGCCTAAAAGTGCAATTTCCCGGTAACTGGGTCAACTGGTTCTTCACGTTTCCCTTTTCTCTTTCTCGCTCTCTACGCGACGGCAGAATAGACGGCAGAAATCGAGAGGAAACCACCGGAATATAATCGTCGGTGGTTGAAGAGCCCGGCACAGGGGCCGGGGATTCTCCATTCATCGCGGCGCGGCCGGTAGGAACGCAACGCGGACGTTTTTACTGGAGTAAAACGCTATTTTTAGAGGCAGGGAATAAAAGAGTGAATAGAGTGTGAGAATACTGGTTTCGCAGCCGGCCAGGAGTCCGACCGACCCGTTTGCCCCGTCATCGTCGGCGTCGGCTCGTGTCCGCTCCGAACACGCGCTAGAGTAGGAGAGAGCGTGGCGCTCTTGTAACGTAATATTGCACAAACGGGATTAATTAATATTTATGGGAAATCCGTTCGAGAGGTAGCGCCGATCCGCGTAAAAACTGGCTCGATACAGGCGTTCTTTATTGGGTCGTCAGTCGGTTGCTTGACCTTCTTCTTCTTCTTCTTCTTCTTCTTCTTCTTCTTCTTCAGCGTTTCACCGATTCTCTTGAAACTCCTCGAAATTTCGGTCCTCGTCGACAGAAGAGGTATCAATCGGAGGAATCTAGAGGAGTCTTCTTCCAAGCGTCGAGCATCGGGGACGACATAGCACCGCCCCTGGCCCCGTCATCACGTAACGTAACCAATAACGAGGCAGCAGCCAGCTATTGACCAGCTGGTGTGGATAAAAAATAGCTTGTACACACTGCTCTTAAGGGTTTCACCGTGTCTCCGAATCGATTTTTCATTGTCTACGTTCCGATGAACTGACAGGAGTGAAAAAAAAGAATCCATCGACGAAGTACCGACAATCAATGTTATTTAATAAATCGTCACCGGGTTGCGCTTGACCCTTTTTCTTCGAAGAGAAAGAATTGAACTGCGCCGGAGAGATTCTTCTCCATAGCGTCACGCGTTGGGGATGGCATAGCGACGTCCCTACCCCCCACCATCCCTTAGCGCGTCCAATAACGACACAGCAGGGAGCTATCGACCAATGAGGGTGGACCCAGGATAGCTTCCAGTGTCTCCGAAATCAAGCTCTCGTTGATTGAAAAGACACAATGCTCTAGTTTCTTCGATTTTCTTGGTGAAAATGGCCGACAGTACCCACTTCATCTTGGATCGTTTAAACAAATCAATTTTCTGTGTTCTCGCTCGATCCTCGTAGGAGGAGGACGCATAAGAAGAGGCTCGTGCACTTTTCCTGCCACGCGATCGGTGCAGCAGACATTCTAGTTTTCGCGATTGTGCGCCAGCATGATTCACGATCCGCGCGCTTCGATCGAACATGACTGACGTGTTTTTTGACCTTGGCTCGCCGACTTTTGCTGCCTGCGCTCTCGAGGATCGCCGCTGAAATTAGCCACCTTGTCAGCAGCCTGCCGCAGGAACTGCTTCGACGAACCTCGACGCCGAAACCGTCGTTCGACCGCTAAACTTAGCCCCCTGGACCGACTATAGAAACCATGGCTAACTTTGGAACGACTCTCTCTCTCTCTCTCTCTCTCTCTCCCTTTCTCCCTCTCTCTTTGTACTTTCGACTGGGACGAAAAGCGGATCCACTTTTTTATCGGGCTCTGACTTCGGTTTATCGAAGAGCTCGTCTACGAACCTCCTCCCGAGGCTCTTGAACGAGCCATTCGGTGAACGTTGTCGGGGCCATCGTAAACGAGGCTGAAACTTTTACATTGATCTCGTCCTTGTTCTCCGAACATCAGAAAAATCACATTTTTCGCGCAGGAATAATTTTGAAAAAGTGACTAGCTTGCACCGCTTTGTGTGTGTGAACGGTAACGCCGCAATTTCCCAGATTTAACGCGATATTTGTTAGAATATTCATATGTTCTAGTGAATGTAATTTTACTGCGGTTTTCTAGAAAAATATTTTCAGAATTAATGAAATGGCAGAACGCTTTGAATTGTAAAGTTTCGATTTTAACGATTTTCCTTTGCTTCGAAGTGGCTATAAAAATTGAAAAAAAATATATATTTTCGCATGCATGTGGCGGCGACGATAGTCGCACACGCGCTGAAGGCGTATGCAGAATTTGAGTTGGATAGGTGCAGTGGTTGCTTCTAAAATATTGTGTCAATCATTTCCAAAAATCGCGTTCAAAGTTTCGATTCTCCTCGTCGCCATCGTCGTGACGCCTAAACGAGCTGTGATTTCGTTATTTTCTCGAGTACGATCGTAAAATTTGAGTAGCGTACGCTCAAAATATTGCGCTTTCGATGTATGCGGAAAAAAAAGGGAACGGACCTTTTGGACCTGTTGCGGTAGAATAATAGCTCCTCAGGGGACAACGGCGAGGCAGACGAGCGTCGCTCCGACGACGCGACGACGCGGAGCTTCGGTTTAATGTGGGTGCCGCCTTAAGTAACGACGACGCGGTTGGTTTCAGGCTAAAATACACTCAATTAACCCTTAATTGGCCGGCACCAATTATGGGCCCAGCGTACCGACGCGTATTCATTCGGTCAACAAGAATGTATGGTCGGCCCGGCGTTGTTCTTCCCTCGTTTTACGACGGCGTCGCTCGCGGGCTGCTCGGTAACCGCGCAGATAAACGAATTTCTCCCGTCTCGTCACACCCCGGGGACACAGGCAGCTTGTCCGGAGATTCGAGCACGTGATCGCCACGTTTTGCAATGCCGGTCACGTGACGGACCTCGAACTTGCTCCTCTATTTATCTAACGATTTTTTTCCTTTGCCCCGCCGCGCCGGACCACGTTGGCCGCGGCTCTTCCAGATAATGCGGATAAAACTTCGCGCCTCCACGAGCGATCCAGTTAAAACGATTCCAGCGAACGAGTTAAGCCAATCTCTCGACGCGACGCACTCGATCGACGGCGGCTTCGAATTTCGCGACGGATCGGTCGCTTTCAGCGACGGTTGAAACGATCGTCCCTGTCGATGCCTCTTTCTCGACGGCGACCTATTTCTCGAACGTGTCGTTGTTCTTTCGAGTGGATCGCCCCGCGGTTACGGCTCTCCGGACAGGAACGTTTCCATTCTAAAGACAATACTCTCGGAAAACTAGGAAGAACGCGACCCTGGCTCGGTAAAACGATCGCGTTAAAAGCGAACGTCTTCGAGGACCATTACCGCGGCCAACCATCCAGCTGACAGCGCTCCAATGCCGGGAAAGTAGGGCCCCATCAGGACACGCGCTTAGGGATCTATATTGACGTACTATGGTCAGGTGTACATACTGTGTTCTATACTGTTCACTCTGCACTCTCCTGAACACGAACGGGTTCGAATCGCAGGCTAGAAACGACCTACATAGAAAGGATCAGCTCTAACGAAAAATACATTTCGACGTACAAGGTCATTTGACTTTTACTACCTTTAGTAACAAGTCGCAATTTTTCCATATTTTTTTTTTTTTTGGTGGAGTTATTTGTAGACTGCGGATTTTATGCATTTATGACGAAAATGAGTAGGTGCAATTTGCAAGAATAGGAAGATTAACACGTTAACGGCCACGTCAGTCACATATGACTGACAGGTTTAGAAGTTCATTTTTGTTGCATCCAGATGAACAGAACTTTATTAGGATCTTTAGAATCCAAAATATAATGCATTTTAAATTTCTAGTTTCGGTTTCATTAATTAAATTACGCTGATTTCGTGAGATTTTCTGTGATTGATTTTTGACACTTAACGTGTTAAAAGAATTTTATTATTTCTAAGTTGTTGAAATCTTTAGTGAGAGAAAGAAATTTCTACTTGGCCCCAGTGTCTTGCAATTGGAGCAATTTTTATTTGTGCGTAAAGATCCGCACTCTAGTTACGTGGTACCAAGATAGGCTTGCAATATAGTGATTCATTTTTCGTTGGAAAAATAACGCGAACCAGTTGCGGATATTCAGATATTATTAAAGTATTTCCTACGATGCAGTTTTCGTTGAAAACATAAGAAACGTCGAAACAGCTAATGATCCAGGACGTACCTGTTAAGATCGTCTCTGACCGTCGAATATGTAGTTTCTTAAAAAAAAAAGAACGATGCTTCAGCAGCAGGGATTCCGACGAAATGTGTCCACATTCCGTCTGGATGCAAGGCTGTGCTTTCAAGTGTCTATCCCCCGCGCGCGCGATACGCGAAGTGCGTGCGATTTAACGAGCCGCGACGGCTCCGTCGCAATCGCCTTAATTTGTCGTCAGCTAAGCTCGTTCTATCGCCCCGTTAAGCCTAACGCCGCACACCGAATATAATTTCCTCGCTGGCGACGGGCCGATAATTCGCGGAACGATCAGCGTCCCTTTAGAAATGCGAAATTTCACGCGCGTGTCCCGTCTCGCAGAATTTTCGGTTTTCATCGATCTTTCTTGTGTTCCTACAATGTGACCTATAGTTAGTTGCAGGACCGAGCAACAAAAATATAAATGCATAGTAGACAATTACGATCACAGAATACGCTTGGACGGTCGCTTCAGTAACTTAGGATACAGGTTTCCTTGCACGAAATAACTTTTCATAATTTTCTTTGAATTTAAAATCGAAATTGTAACAGGGCCATAGAAAAACGAAAAGAAATGATTAAAAGGACCAATAATGACCTAAAAATGGCTTGGATCTCATAAAAGGTCTGATCGAAAAGCAGCAAATGGCACAGTCGTGTTGCATTTTATAGGAGACTTTATTATTTCTGTTCTAATTGGTACTCGTTTCGCATTCGTTCTTCGCGTTTTTGTGCTTGCTCATTTCACACCTGCTACTTCGTTTTCTATTGTACATCCACGTGTCTCCGCAACGTCTGTCATGCGAGCGAAACGATCACGGCGCGTGACGCTATAACAGTTGATCCCGGTTCACGTGATCAAGGATCGCGAGGCTCCACTCTCCGGTTGGCAGTTGTTCTGGATCGTTTCGGAACCAGCGTTATCATACCACGCGGTGGATCGGCGCGTCGAAAGTCCCCTTTAAACCGCGCCGCGCCGCGCGCCGCGGGATACGCAGAAACGCATCGCAAGAACGCGCCCCCTTATCTTCCTCCGTTCGTTTCTTTCTCCGCGGAACCCGCTGAAATTCGCCGCGAGACCGTCAATATTTGCCGGTAATCGGCGCGGCGAAAACAACGCGTAAATCATCTAGTATTACGGCGGTTGTGGACGATATTATTACAGCAACCGTGTTACAACGACTCTCCCGTTATCGGACGAGCATGTGTCCGAACACGACTCTGTTTATCGGGCCCGACTATATTTAGACCGGTCGCCGCGCCGCTTTGTCGTGAAACGCGAAGCGAATCGAATCGAGGAAGGAGAGAACCGCGCGCCAAAGCTCTCCTCGAGCGGAATCGGCGCGGCGCGGCGCGCGGACTTTCGCGCGGAGAAAATCGCGGATCCGCGGGGAGCCACTTGTCTGTCCGGATGCACGATAAAACAGAGCCGGCACCGATTTTATTTATATATTTATAAATACGGGATGTATATATAGACCGGGTCGCGGCACCAAGCAGAAATAAAATCTCCCAGAGATACGCGGTAATCCTCGTTCCTCGCGACGTTTGACACATTTTTCGCCGGTTCTGAGAAAGCGGCGCGGTCCCACACGTCACTTCCGAACGCGGCAAATGAGTCTACTTTAGTCTCAAAGTTTACAAATTTGATCGACTAGCTTCCTTTGGATTGATCTTTAACGTTTTGTCGGTTTGATATTTAGAAATGAAATATAAATTTGGAAAAGGAGGGCCGGACGAGGGTCGCTTAACCTTTAGCAATCGAATGGCGACTGTAAGGCGCCACTAAAAATTGCTGTATCTCATTACCCAAAGTATTTCGTACATTATTACATTTGTTTGTATTTAATAAATTACTAAACACTTCAGTATTGTACGAGCAAACTGCACCATTTTCGTATGTACAACATGAAAAAAAATATATACAAGGGAAATATTCTAGGGTGAAATGAAATGTTTCGTTTTGGAGTTAAAATAGCTTCGAGAGCAAAGGGTTAATAGTAAGCAGACCGATATCTTGAAAAATTTTCATCGCGTCAGGTTTCAAACTAGCTTTTTGTGTTCTTTGGCTGTACTTCGTCCGATGAAGAACAATATAGTTTTAATAATCTCCATAGTTTTCGACCATCTTCACCCATCTAGCTACTAGAATTGTGACTCGTCTATAAACAAAAAAATCAGCAGTTTTTAGAACACTGGAAACTGGAATAATAAATACAGTATTTACTTTACGTATTTTCAAAATCCTTCAGGTTCGCGCACCCTGGTATTTACAAGAAGTAGAATGGGTAAGCTGTTTTAATCATTTCCATAGTTTTCGACCATCTTCACCCATCTAGCTACTAGAATCGTGACTCTTCTATAAACAAAAAAATCAGCAGTTTTTAGAACACTGGAAATTGGAATAATAAATACAGTATTTACTTCACGTGTTTTCAAAATCCTTCGGGTTCGCGCGCCCTGGTATTTACAAGAACTACAATGGGTATGTCATAAACAAAAGTAAGAATACCAAATGTAGGTATATCCAGACTATATTTCAATACCAAGAAAGCGCGTAATAAGGATCAAATTCGATAATTCTTGGCCGGTATGCATATACTAACAATACATGGATTGAAAAACGTATGATCTATTATGGTCGACAATTGCGAAAGTTTGTAACAGAGACGAGTGAAAATTAAGAGCGGTCTGACTAACGGTCCATACTACTTAAGCGAGTTAGTCGAAGCATGCGTCACTGTGATCGACACATATTTCCTACGATTTATTTAATGACATTGCGTCTAATGATCCGTTATGGAATTTTACCCGAACCGACAGTTTTTCCACCATCTGTTGATTTTTTCTCGGTGCCAGGGTTAAAAGTTTTGGTTCGACAGCTCCGGATGGCGCGTCACGCCAATATTAATTGGCCGTTACCACGGTACGAGCGTAAACGTCGGCAAACACCGGTCGAAAGGGCTAATTACCACGGGACACGGGGCGACCGCGTCCAATTTCCAGCTGGACGGTGTTCCGATCGTGGGGCCTGTGGGCCCGTGGGCCCGTTCGGTGACCGACGCGCGACGGGCCGGTGCGGCGCGGCGGCTCCGATATTCTTGAATGACTCTCTCGCAGGTAGAGCCCGAAATCCCACGGCGTTACGAGAGAGTAGTCGTGTATCCGGCGTCATTCGAGTATATCCAAGGATACCGCTCTACACCGCGGCAGCAACTAACTGCCTATGTTTATCGCCGGGCTATATTTAGCCTGGGCTATTGCTTGGCTCGAGCGACAGACCGAACGAGCCGGCTACAACGAACACGGCAGCAACCAGCACCGGCGAGTCGGTTACGGGTTACAGACAACTTCCCATCCCGTGTCTCTCCGTATCCCGTCCCATATACGAAGAGAGCCTACGCCGTCCTCCGTGAGAGCAACGGCTTGACTCTCTCTCTCTCTCTCTCTCTCTCTTTCTCTCTCTATCTCTCGTCTCTCGGACTCTCGCGAGTACCGTGTCGTCCCGTGTCTTTTCTATCGTGTCGTGTCCGCCAGCGACACCCACCGATCTCGCTGTAACAATCTGCGTGGATCCCAAGCTCGACGTTGCGCCACGATCCGTTTACCAAGACGGCGATCCACGCTTTTTTCCCGCAACCCGCTAGCTAGCCATTCGTCGATCGAGAATTCCGTAGATTTAGGTGTTTTCTAACTCGAAACCACCAATATGGTTTGTTGAAGAATTTTATTGAAACGACGGAACACAGAGATCATGAGAATCCACGTCGGTGCTCCTCCGATCCCCTCTGAAAAGAAAAAAAGAAAAATTTGGATCACACCAACGAAGAATCATGGAACGGTCAGTCCGCGTGTGTACACAAACGGTCTCGGGGAGTATCTCCAATTGGAGTAATTGATCCGGGAGAGCTCGTTAAGCAGGGCCGACCGCTAGCGATTCAATTAAAAACTTTCCAGAAATAGTCATCGTGCGGAGCTAAGAAGACGGCTAATTATCGTGGACGGGGAGAGCCCACGACCCTGACCGAACGTAGCCCCGGACGCGGCTGCGAAACTATGGGTCCACGTGCTCGTCGGGAATCGTTCGATCGCCAAGTGTATGCCGAGTGTCGTCCCCCGTCGATCGCGTCTCCGAGAAAATCGACGTTCCCGCGAAAAAGTCCCGTCGAAAAAGCTGCGCGCGTATTTTCCTGCGATTGTTTCTCGCCATTCAAGGATACAACGTGGCGTGCGCGCGAACGCTCTCGCTCACAACTATCGCTATTTGTCCGTCGCAGCTATAAATAGACGCTGTTGATTTATGAATAAATGAAAGCACCGCCCTGTTTCTGTGTATGTACGGCGACTTCCCCCGCTCCTACCGAACGATCGCGTCCGCGCATGCGCCCGCGCGTGCTGCTCGCCGACACGCATGCGCCCGTGCGTAAAAGAATCGCCGCGCACCTCTGCCCCCGCCCGCCCCCCGAGGTACTCGCGTTCCTCCTCGTGGAACAGGGCCGCGCAATGATTCTCCGGTTTAGAGATGTATTTTTAGAAGGGAACATATACCGTTCGTCGTCGCATTATACAATTCGAACACCTTTCCCGGTGCCGATAAATCGTCGAGGGTCGCGCGTTTCGAAACCGTTGCCGCCTCCGTATCGGCCACGTATTTCCGAACCGTTGAACTTTCGAATTAATCGGTGGGTTCTCGAACGGGTCCCCTCCGCTCCTCCGCCTCCTCTTGTCTTTTCCAGGGTCTGCGTCGGTCGGAAATCTTCCACTTGTACCGTCGAGAACTTACCGGTCCCCGAGGAACGTGTAACGCCCTTGGTCTTCTGGCTATCCGTCATAAAAGTAACCGGTCACGGCGACAACGCTCCGTTTCCCGTTCCCCGAATTAGAATGTATAATGACGACCGTTCTAGAGTTAGTAAATACACACGCTCTCTCTCTCTCTCTCTCTCTCTCTCTCTCTCTCTCTCTCTCTCTCTCTCTCTCTCTCTCTCTCTCTCTCTCTCTCTCTATTATGTTTATACATATCGGAGTAACGCGCTCGCTAGCTAGCCTACTCACTTACTCGCTCGAGTACTCGAGCGAGAACGGTGCCCGTGGACACGAGGCGAGGCTAAATATAAATACGCGGGTATCTAAATATCGTACGGCACCTCTGATCCCAAGCCGTAAAACTGCCACGGTGTATGTCTGCTGTATCGTGCACAGCGTCGACCGGCCGGTCCCGGAGATCGATCATTTCGCAAGTCGGGGTGCACGCCGAGCTCTTGAACCCGGTCCCCGGCCACGGGAACACCGCGCCATAGAGATCGGATCGGCACCGGCCATCGAGCCACAATTTGCGTAACAATGGGACGGTAATGACCGTAGATGGCGGAGCATCGTTAGCCGGGGGAGATCGCGATCGTAACCTCTCCGCGGGATCGACGATCCGACGATCGAGCGCTCTTGCGAAAACCTGTGATTCACCCTGTTGTTCTCGGCTCGCGCTCCTCTTCTCGCCGCTCTGCCCTTAACCCTTTCCGGCCACCGAGTGTCCTGTCTTTTGTTTCAGAACTCGCTGCAACATCGTGCAAATCAATTGTCAGTCTGTTGCGAAGTTCGTGGCCGATTTGAAAATGAAACAACAATGGTTACATTTTAACCCTTGTAGCTAGACTGCGGATTTGATGGATTTATGACAAAAATGGTTACGCACAATTTGAAGCAGTGGTCGTAACAAGAAAATTTAAGGCCATCGGTGTATTAGTTTCAGTTCAATAAGATAATTGAAAGAAGAAAAATATTTTTATTTCACTCCTGTGTCTTGCGATCAATGCGATCCGCGGTCTACTTATGACTTAAGAAACGTATACATGTTAATAGCACACCTGTATATGAAGGGCTCGGTTTCGAAGTGATTGTAAAAGCACTCTAAATAGAAGTTCTAAATAGAAATTCTCGAAATAAAAGAATAAAAGCTCTAAGTGGGCAGTCGTGTCTAAATCGAGCTGCCGATTTGTTGCCGTGAGTTCTTCATATGTATAATTCCAATTCCCGATTGAGTATCCGAAAGGTGACCGTTTGTCGAATGTTTACAGTCGCTCCGGCTGTTTGTTGCTCCGAACGATTAGAAAATCTCAGTGGGCAGTCATGTTTAAATCGAGCTGACCGTTTGTTGCCCCGAGCTCTTCATACGTACAATTCCTGATCGAGTATCCGAAAGGTTAAGCGGTGGATCGAGCGGCGGGACCAGATCGAAACGAGCATCGTCCCCATCGAAACACCCTACGCGATCGGTTATAGCTGTGGAGGATGAAGCAATCTCGTAACGAGTTAACGCACCATCTGTGCACGTCGTTTCACAAGCTTATCGACTGATTAACGCCCGTCCAGTTTCTTGCACTCCGTGTAAACTTCGTCGATTGCGTAAGGCGCAAGGGAACGACGCGGCGGTGTCGTATCTTTGTTGGGACCCGGTCACGTTCACCGTCGCGCAGCTCCCCTTTAATTATTGCCAGGATTTAATTGGCGGAAGCGAGGTGGCCCGAAGAACGTTGGCCCGCTGCTCCTCCGCAGATGTCACTTAATATACCGTAATGACGTCCCGGTGGAAAGGGCCGGTCGCCCGAAAATATCCAGGTACCGGGTCTCTCGCGTTCCTCCCCATTAACGAGCACCCTTATCTCGCGGACGGATCTCCGATGATCACCGGCCCGGGCTCCAGAATAGCGCGCATTAACGGTATAATTTGAGAAGTTATGCCGATGGGACCGGGGTTCCAGAACCCCGTGGTCCCCTTAGCCTCCTCGGATCACCGTCAAAAAAAGACCCTGCGGTTTAATTGGTGTGACGCTGGTTCTCCGGCCGGTCAATTATATCGATGTCCAGGAGGTTGCTGGTGTCCGGTGCTGCTTTCTAATCCCCCCCCCCCCCCCCCCGGAAAGAAGGAATTCTCCCGATCAATTTCTCCGCGCGTCCCTTTTTTGGTGTCGCGCCCGTCTATATTATCGTGGTCGGATCGCATCGCTGAAGCTGGTCGCGTTTCACCGATCGCCGAGGCGGGAAGGAAAATTGAACTTTTCACCTGGCTGGCACGCGAGAGACGATTCTCGCCGATCCGTTGCTCGGACGCTCAACTCGGGCACGCGGGAAAGCGCCAACGGGGCTAACGAGTCCGCTGGATTATCGATTGATATTCAAGATAAAGGCCCGGCACGTTTACAACGGCGCGGCGCGGCGGCCGAGACCTCCGAGCGCACAACGAATTTATCTGCGACACGGAGCGCGTCGTTTGGCAAGATCTTGGTGCACGTAAACGGTCTCCCCCGAGAACACTAATAGCCACCATTAACGGGCCAGAACGTGATCCGTTCGCACGCTCGCCAATTCCGGGAACCGATCTTTCCGTTCTGCGCCGTGGTAGCCGGCGCGTTGTCTCGCGCTCCCGAGGAGAGCAGCGTTGTATTTCTGGCGGGACGTTACCGTTCGCCCGCTTGTCACCCACCGGCGAAGGGACAACGCTCCGGGGCATTACACACCGGTAAAAAGTACAAAAGCTATCGATACGAGGAATCGTGCGAACCGGCCGCGGCCTCTCCGCTAAATCGCCGGGATTCCGGCGCGAGAAGCCGCGATCCAGCTAATTACACTTTCGTTCGCCGAAGCAACGGTGAACTCGACGGATTCGGTGATAGTGGTGCGCGACACTTCGCTCTTGAAGTGCACTTGGCCGATAAGGGTGAAAGTTGCTGGTCCCAAGTGCTCGGGAACTAAAGCACCAGCTAGAAAGTCTTCAGGTTCTTGTGGGATCGAGTACGATTCAAATTCTGCTCGCGAAAAGAATGACGAGTGTATCCACATTGTGAACAGGCTACCAGTCTTTGAGCGTGCTCTCACTTTCGTCGTTACTTTATCACAGTTTATCGAGTATCGCGTGCCCGCGTGTTTCGCGTTTGCCTTTCTCCTCTTTCGGGTTTACTTGTTACGTATTTCACTTCTTCTTTAACTACTGGTTTACCTTTTCAATTTTTCTTTTTTCTAATATCGCATTACTTTTTGTTGCGAAACACCGAATCGAGGTTTTAACCCTTAACAGACCAATGCCGCGTGTGTGGCGGCAAAAATCCAATTTAAATCATCCTGCTATCCTCTTACTCTGAATATATATTAATAAATGTTCACTAAAATACAAATGTTGGAATTCAACGATACCATAGCGTCTTAGGTATAAGGATTTAGGCGTAAGGGGCGGTTCTCCCAAGGACAGAAGGGTCATAAAGTCGAGACCGTAGCCTGTTAGTCAGTCTGGTAGAAGCAGCTAGCCTGTGCAGGTCGCAACTTTGTAAAGAGCTTTCACTTGTATCATACTATTTACATAAGGATTAAACACAGGATACGCGGAAACATTGTGCCGTTATTTAGAGAAACACCTTTATAATACTAATAAAGTATACACGGTATAAAGTGTAGGTTGGTGAATAACGCACCATTAAAGGACATTTCCAACAATAAATATTTTCCTTTCTATACTTGATATAAAAATGTTGAGTCCACAGTGTCTCTTCGTATGAAAAATAGCTTGGACCTGGTGGGAAGTAAACTTGAAATACTTCCGGACCGTTAAGGGTTAAGATCACCGTCTACAGTTTAACCCCTTGCGGACGACAATTATTTTCGGTGTCCCTCTCGATTTTTCCCTGAGAAACAAATCTCATGAAAATTTCTTTGTAATTACACGGAAATAAACGTTTTTTGACTGGCTCGACGGCGACGTTCGCCGGCAAAGGGTTGAACCCAACAGAATTGGCAAACAGAACTGCTGTACAGCGTTCAATCAAAAATTAAAAAAGTGATTAAACGCGTTTAAATAGATTTTATGAATGCATAAAACCGAGGATAGCGAGCTAGCGTAGGGACTCGACGAACAGATGACCAAAAATGACGAAAGGCGACGAATTTTGTCGAGTTTGAAATTTCAAGTTTGAACGAATAAAAATACTATCTAGCTTCGCGCGGCTCCGTTGACTAGTTGCTCGTAAACGAACAAACATAGAATTAATATTCCGCCGAGTTCGTAACTTCCTTTGGAGTCTTCCTCCTCGGGTGTGACTTCCGTCTCGCGCAAACAGGAAGAGGATCCCGTAGGACACCGTCGCGCGAACAGGCATCATCGTCTTCGTGATTCCGGCACGAGGTTTCGCGAGCGTTCGCCGTCGATTCGCGCGATTAAACTGGCTCGCAAAGATGCGAACGGCCGATTGCTCCATTGTTATTCAACGGACGGGTCCCCGATTGTCGATGCGCGCCGCGCCAGGGCAACCTGCGTTCCCCAGTTTTAGAGAGGCATAATTTTGAGAAACGGCGCGCGACGCGACGCGACGCGACACGACGCGACGCCACGGCAACATGAAATATCCGGGGGCTTCATGTATTATGGATGCGCCGGGCAATTATAAAGCAGTAACATATAAATTCGAAAACTCGCCCGCGGTGAATGCACAATGAACCGAAAATATTCGCGCAGCTCGGGCTCCACGGGCCCGCCCCCCGGTATCTCTCGTGCTGGACCGATTTCGTTCCTAAAGTTTCCACGCGGCCCCTTATCGCCGGCTGGGATCTTCGTTAACAGTTAGAAGCCACAGATATACCGCGCTTCGTTTAAATATTCTGCGAGCCGGGTAGCTGTTCCACAAAACGGAGCGGCCGGTAGTTTGTCATCGCAACCAGTTTAGCTAATATTCCGCGAGTGACGGGAATATTTGAGAAGCGCTGAAATAAAAAGCATGCGTACATAGATTGTCCGTACATTCGGTCATCTGAAATTTAAAGCAACGACAACTTGGCGTCAGTTAGAAAATGTACAGTTTCGACGTGGTCGTGTCGAGGAAACAAATATGCATAGGATATACTCTATGCAAACTAAAAACCGTGTCTACGTCAATCGCGAGAAACCGTTTTTCGCAAAGCGTTTCGCCTAATGTCCTCGAGCACCGACCGCGATTAGACGATCCAGTCGGTCGAGTTTCGTCGGTGTAGATCACGCCGAGAATAATCGTGGAAACAGCGGTGCGGAAAAATCGGCGTGGGCAGGCGAATTCCTCGATCGCTTCTCCATAGGATCGCGAACGCGTTGCACAACTAACACACAATCGGCCAATAGAGAAAAGGCTGCGGTTGCAGGCCGCGGAGAGCACTCGAGCCTCTCTCGAGCTCCCTCAAGGTGGTCTCGTCTAAATATAGCCGAGTGGAGCCCAGAATAACAGCACGTCGCGAGCCGGCAATGACCAAAGCCCACCTCGTTCACCGGCCAGGGTAACCAACCAGGTTGGTCAGTTTTGTCTACCGACCCCGGAGGACTCGTTCCTCACCGGCCCGTACCCGGCCCGAACCCGGCCCGGCCTTAAAACAATACTAACAGGCGTCCTCTTTGTTGGGCCCGGATCCACCGGGAACGGGGGGACTGGTTTTCTAAACCCAGACCAGTTTCGTCTACCGGATCATCGATCACCGGACCCGTTTTATGCTAAACCGCGGGGACACGGTTGCGTAGGCCCTGGGCCTTGGTTACGTGCCCCTGTGCTTCCCGATATTTAACCCCAAAACAACGTACATCTCATCTTCCTTATTCTAGAAATCTCTCTCGGAAGATATGAAATATTTACCTCAACGAATTTCTTTTCGAAGGGAATTGTCATTGTTTTTTTTTTTTTTTAGAGCTGTACGAAGGAGTACCGCCTAGCCTAAGTAATAATAGAGACGTCAGGGTTGTAAAGATTGATTACGATTAGACTGGGAATTTTATGATCCTATAACAAAAACGAGTACTCTTATTTCTCCGGCTAGTAAAATTATTAACCCTTCACGGACCAATGCCGCGTGTACGGCGGCAAAAGTAAAGAAAAAAATGAAGTATAAATATTTTCCTTTGTATACTCGATATAAAAGTATTGAGTCCACAGTTTCTCTTCGTATGAAAAATAGCTTGGACCTGGTGGGAAGTAAACTTGAAATACTTCCGGACCGTTAAGGGTTAAAGGAAGAAACCTCCTCAATTTTTGTTTTGCATAAAGATCGGCAGTCTAATTACGATAGAAAGTAAGCACTTTTATTTTGCTGCGCGCTAAGAATCGGATGTTCCACACGAATCAACGGAATAGTAAAATAAGCATGCCTCGCAGCGGGGTCAACAAGAGGTCTTGCCGGCCATAGAGGCGTTCGAGGGATTACAGAATTGGGGACTGAATTGAAGAGGATTGAGTTCAGAGCGTTCGCCTAATTCCTCCAAGGTCGAGGCGGTGGATATCATCGACCTGACGCCGCATCCGCGCCGAGGCTTCTTTCATGACGAGCTGGCATGGCCGCGGCTGGCATTCGCGGCGAACAATAATCATTTTGTCATTCCCGATGCGGCCCCGGCCACTTCCTCCCGGTGCGGTGACGTCGCCGCGCCGGGTCGGGTCGGGCCGGGCCGGGCCGGATCAATTTTGTATTTTTCTGAAGCGGCGATTACAATGATCTCGCTATCACCACCGCGCACAGTCAACTTCCTTTCGGCGAATCCTACTCGCGCGGGCCTCGCGCTGATTGCTCGCTCGCTCGCTGGTTTCGGGCTGTTCGGATTCCATCGAAAAGAAGCGCACCCGTTCGGGCCCGTTTTTACCGGGCCCGCCTCCCGTCCAATTTGACCGTTTCCATGCGAAATTATTCCGTGCAAAAAGAGCCGGTCGAATTTACGATCGGCGACAGGACCGAGCGCGGAAAAAAAGGAGCGGACGCGGACAGGTGGGTAAATTGCTGGCGATCACGGCTTCCTGGAATCGTGGGAGGATCGTAAAAAGAACAGTTCAGCCGCGGACCTTTCTTTTGTTTCTCTCTTTCTCGGTTAAAAATCGCATCTCCAACTTCCCACGGGAGAAGAAGCGACCAGAAACTTTTGCTGATAGCGAAAAGTCGTATGGCGAAACTGAGCTTTGCACTTTGCACTTTGCATTTTTCTAGAAATCTTGATCGGACCTTGCAGAATTTAATCAAGACAGCTAACGGTTCTGCTTCTTCAGAAAATTGTTTCTTTCGGAGGAGAATCAGATTACGATGAAGGTACTGTTCTGATAGACAGTTTCGGCTCTCAGTTGGATATTTTTACTGCTATTGTTACAGAAACCGAAGACACGCAAACAAAGACCTAGTCGCTCTCTTCAATATTTGTACAAATTTTTGACACAAGGGAGAAATAAGTGTTGAAATCTTCAACATACACACGCTGAAGCTCGAGTAAAATATCACAATACCGTGCAAGGACTCCAAAACGCTAACCTTTCCGCAGTCCGTGCCGTAATAGATTCTTTAAAAGCCAACGAACGCGCACAACAACCGATTTTGCACATGCGATTGCAACACCATAGGTTTGTTGGCGGCCACACGTCGCAGCTCTTATTTTACAAAAACAATAATACCCGGTTTTCTACCCCATATTCTCCCAGGTTCTATGCAAGTCGAGCTCGCCTCCTCGCGCGTTGCTCGATACGATATCCTCGACAGGTACAATCGATATCCTGTAACTATTTCTCGTGCAACGCGTTGCATCCCAATTCCGTCGCTGCATTGTGCGCCGCAGGCGAACAGTCTACCCGACACGAAGAAGTTACATAATTTCACGGGTAGAAACTTCCTGTGTATCGGCGGATGAGATTTTTTTTCGCCAGTGAAACCGCGTCCGCAGTATTACACGGCGCTACCTTGTTGCTCCAGTTCGCGGCGGAGCTGACAATGCAGCGGAAGAGATCGAACTTCGGTGCTTGCTTAACCCTTGGCTGCATAATGCATTATTATATCTGCCATTCTGCTGCGAATATTCGTTTACCGTTCACTCACGGTTGGAATTGCCAATTTCGATACTAAACTGATCATCGGATGCCAACATTATTTTGTCTGCAGGTCTTAATTTGTCTGCAGGTAAGATAACAATGAACGTTCAAATTTAATTCGTAACAAATTCCAAATTCGGAATTTCTTGCCTTCAAAAGAAAAGGCCAAAAATCATATTGAGACTTAAAACATTTAATTCCTTTTAGAAGAATTTTTCAGCAACCCCAAAAATTTCTTTTTCTTTTTATCTAACAGTAGTTTTGTGCTATAGAACGAAGCATGGCTGCATGTCGATTTTTCGAGACTCAGAAAATCGGCAGTGGGCAATTCTCTTCCACGTTCCATCAACCGAAAGAAGAAAGGACCCTAAGCTCGCGCAGGATAGTTTCCTGAAGGCGAGTAGACGCCGGTGCGTGAATAATCGCGCGGCTCTCGGTCGTTTTGCTCGATTAGTGCCGCCGCAACGCCGCGCCGGTGTATACACAGAATAAGCTATACATATGACGGGGTAACAGGTATCCGTGACAAACCAGTCGACGCAACAATGTTGCGGCGGAAAAAATGGCGAACAGGTTCGCGCGTGGTGCCGCGCGATCGATCAATCAAACCGTAGACCGCGAGAAAACGCAGGGAAGCCATCAGGAAGGAGAGTCGCGAGCGAGGGAAGAGGAGAAACATGTGAAAAATCGGGGGGGGGGGAGGAGGAAGAAAAAGGGAAAACGGCTCGGCTCGGTGGTGGTCGGAACGGTTCCAGCCAGAACTGACCCCCAGTTGTCACGTTTAATTTATATGTTAATGAGCGCATGTCACATTTCAACGGTACGGAGCAACCGCCCCGTGCACTTCCACGCGAGCGACCGAGAGACCGGCAGAGAGGAAGAGCGAGAGAGAAACAGACTCTCTTCCACCAGAAGAGAGCTGCCCCGTTCATTCCACTCTCCTCCTGCCCTCCTTCGCGGTGGCTGCCACAGGTTTATATTTAACCGCGCGCCACACACCATGGCACCCGGCGCAGCCCACTTTGCCAACTTACTCTCCTGCCTTCTACTCTCTTTCGAGCCTCCTCTACTCTCTCTTTCTGTCCCCCTTTTTCTCCTCCTCCCCACCCCCTACACCTCCGGTTCTTCCCCCCTCCCCCCCAGAGGACCTCTTCTTCTTCTTGTTCTTCCTCCGCGTCTTCCTCCATCTTCGCCGGCCTAACCCTTCGCGGCCTCCCTCCCGTTTCAATTTTCTGGCTTTTATTCTTCAGCAGCGTTTTACCGCCCGGTCGCCGATTCCGCCGATCCGCGGTTTCGCTGCTCCGAGCCGTTTTATTTGATGACTTTCCTGAACCAACGATCCTTCGCTCGCTTCCTCCAGGACCTCTGTTACGAGGGTCGTTCGTTCGGCTTCTTCCCACAGTCCCACTCTGGGACCACTGCACCGAGAGGATAACCTTCTTACGTTGACACGTTACTGGCACTCACACAGCGCGAATCTTTAAAAATAAGTATAATTAATATAGGCACGGTAATTGCTACCCTTACCCTATCCTTCAATTCTTATGATGTTTTCAATATTTTGTGTGTCTCCGATTCTAAGAGTCTAGCCACCAGTCTTAGAAAACTCACTGTTTAACCATTGCCATCTTTCGAAAGAACGTTCAAAGCGGTCAAAGTACCCAGGAAGGTTTCCTACGGAGTACATATTTATTAGAACGCGAACGTGATCACTTTGTTCGGCTTCACCGCGGAGAAGCAGCTGTCGAAGTAGTGTCGTTTTAGTGTTCGGGGGGAGCAAGAAGAGCCGACCATTGACACAGCATGTACCTGTTTGATTTCAGAAATGCTCGGACTACAAGGCGTCGAAGGTGAACACGTTCGCGAGAACCGAGCCGCCGGACACGCAGGTGACGAAGTCGGTGATCGCGCTGCTGCTCCACTATGGCTGGAACAAATTCACGATCATCACGGAGAGCGCTTGGTCGACGGTCGCCCGTTCCCTGGAGGAGCAGGCGACCAAGCACAATCTCACCGTGAACCATTACAAGACCGTCGAGGACCGGCACACGTGCTGCGAGGAACGGCTGCAATGCTGTCAAGTCAGCACGTGGTTCCAGCTCGTGCAGGAGACCAAAAATATGACTAGGAGTCAGTCCCAACCGCCTTTAACGCTACTGTCGAGACAATTGGATCTTCCTGGCGACCTCCTAACCCTCCGACCTCTCTTAAATCTTCCAAACATTTTCGGAGTACAGTGAATTCTCGATATATGTCAGCAATACTGATCTTGTTCCCTCGTTGGCCCCTCACGGGGTATACCCCGCAGTGGGGATAATTCCGCGACCTTTATCCTCCAGGCCTTGGCGACATATACAGAGAAATCACTGTATTTCCTTCCTTCCTTGGGCCCAGCTTGGAAATCTTTCCTCTGGTCCAGTGGAAAGGTAGTGGAAGACTGTGGTGGTCTTGAAATTAATTTTTCCGGGGATTCCGCAGCTCCATTATCAATGCCTTGGTAGTTGGACAAATGTAGTTCTTTCTCTGACGCGATTCACCGAAACGTATTGCCCTCGGGAGCAATCGAAGGCGTTCTTATGACAGAAGTATTTCGGATTAAAAATGACCACGGAAGATCCAATTGTCTTCTCGAAACCGCTCGACGAGATCCGATATCCAGACGATGCTGTGGCTCGCGGAAACACCCCGAAAGTATGTGCGAATCGGTGTGGTGATTCATGCCGGTAGCACGCTCGGTTGTTACAGTTGACCAGTCCGGTCTCGACTATTTCCGCGCGTTTCCTTCGCGATACAGTTGGGCCGGTGCGGTGTTCCGTTCGATGATCTCATTGATAATGATCGCGGGGAAGTCGGTGCGGCGGGCTGCCGTCGCGTCGTTTCCCTACGTAGCAGAAAGAAGCGTGAAAGTCAGTTCCGTTCTGGAAATCGGCTCGCGTCGCGATCTCGGCAAAACGTTCGATCCTGCGTCCTTTGAGCCGTCTAACGGAACCATCCTGTCTCTCTCTGTTCGCAGTATACATATTCCTGGGCACGGCGATCTCGCTGATCGACATGATGAACGCGATGCAGAACCAACGGCTGCTGGACGGGGAGTACATGGTGATACACGTAGACATGATGACGTACTCGTCGCGCGAGGCGCAAAAGTACTTATGGAGTGAGTACACACCTATGTAGACGACTCGTGAAATCCGATTGACCCTATTCCCAGGTCGGCTCTCTTCTTGGCGGCTCCTTCGGCCGACGTGCCGTTCCTCGTTACCTCATCATTTCCGTATCTAATGCCTGATTAGCTAAACGCCGTGTGTTGGGTCAGGCGCTGCGGCTCGTGACCCAGTTCAGCGGACGTACACTCGCGCGATCATGCTTTTCAAAGATCGCGTTCCGGCCCGCTAGGCTACATATGTCCCCGCGTGTCATCCACCCTCTAAAAGCTTCCGTTTCCTGACACCGTCGCCGGGCACTTTCAGAACCGGATCACTTCGACAACCTACGCAACTGCTTGGAGCCGAAGGACTTCCTGAAGAAGGCGCAATCTCTGATGGTGGTGGTGTCCACGCCGCCCACGCAGAATTACGAGGAGTTCACGAAGAAGGTGCGCGAGTACAGCAGCAAAGAGCCCTTCAACTTCGTGATCCCGGAGCTGTTGAGGAAGTACGAGAAGGCAAGTGTAAAAAGAAAAAGAGAAGCAACTCTTCGAGGATCGCGGATCCGCGTCCGACGAACGTTCGTCGATTCGACGACGCAACAATGGTCCCCCGTTTCCTGTTCCAGTATGTGTCGATCCACGCGGCGTACCTCTACGATTCCGTGAAGCTGTACGCGAGAGCCCTGGACCAGCTGCTGCGCGATCGACCGGAGCACACGCTCGAGGAGATCGCGAGCAATGGCACGCAGATCATCGAGACGATTATCAGGAATCATACGTATCAAAGTAAGCACGTATAAGTACACGGCTGGGCGCAATCTGAATAGCTTGGGCTCACTTAGAGATACGCGGCGCGGCAGAGTGTGCCGATGCTCGGGACGATCGACCGGTCGATAAGAGCGGATCCGATTAACGATCCGATCCGATCACGGTTTTGCTTGCGTAGAGGCTCTGATAATTGCTCGGATCGCTCGAACTCGAGAGACCGTTTGTCCATTAACGCGGATGCTCGGGGAACGAGAACCTATTCCCCCGGGCGCGGCGGGATAACGATCGAGATGTCCCACACGTGTGACACGAGACGCGGTTTGCCAACAGGTGTCAGCGGCGCGACGATCAACTTCGACAAGTTCGGCGACTCGGAGGGGAACTTCTCGGTGCTGGCCCTGAAGAAGGACCCGTTCCACTTAAACAACTTCTCCTGCGATTATCAGATGAAGCCCGTGGGCCAATTCCAACAGGGTGAAACTCTAGTGAGTGAGTTGTTTACAGCAGCTATTCGCGCGGATTCAGTCGCTATCGCGTACCCACATCGAGCGACTGTCCCAGCGACATGATCCCGCCCGACACCCGTGTCGAAAACGTTGTACAGACGGTAACAAAAGACAATCGATCCGTCCGTTGCGCAGGTGTACAGGCCGTCGGAGTCGATGGACTGGCCGGGTAAAAATAAACCGGAAGCGGAGCCAGGCTGCGGTTTCCTCAATGAACACTGTCCGAAAGACGACACGCACCTGCGCAGCATCGTGGCCGCCGGTGTGCTCGCCGTTTTACTCTTCTGCGCCGCGGTCATCACCATGAGCATATACCGGAGATGGAAGATCGAGCAGGAGATCGAAGGGTTGCTGTGGAAGATCGATCCGAGCGAGATACACGGCTATCCTCATCTTGACAATATGATGTCCTCCCCTAGTAAGGTAAACACACGCCCGCTTCGCTCCAACAATGATCGCCTGCCTGCTATCCCCCACTCTGGACCAGATACGCCCCCTTCGCGACTAGACAATCCCACAAATAGGACACAGTGCGGGGGAAGAAGCAAACAGTGGTTAAACACAATTTTCAATATCGCAATTAACCTGTTAATCAGGTAGCAAAGGTGTCCCTAGACTGACTTCTTCCCAGAAAGAACACCCCCTGCATTAGGGGCATAGTTTTCGTTTTCGATCGATTGGTCTAATTAGCACAGAACATGTAGCCCAAACATAAGGGCTACAAAAATTTTAGTACTCGTTATAAAGGAGCCAAAAAGAAAGGAAACTAATTTCCCTTCGGAGACTGTCCCTCTTATTTATCTCCCGCGATTATCAGGCCGACTCATGCCAAAAGATTTCGTATCCCCGGTTGATATTGCACAAGCTCGTTGCATTTCCGTTCCAGTTAAGCTTAGTTAGTGCAATGTCCTACGAGTCAAGGTGCGGCGGCCAGGTGTTCGCGCAGACCGGCCACTACCACGGGGTGGTGGTCCGCATAAAGGAGCTGAAATTCTCGAAGAAGAAGGACATATCGCGGGACGTGATGAAGGAAATGCGAATCCTTCGGGAAATCCGACACGGTAATCTGAACTCGTTCATCGGGGCGTGCGTCGAGCCGATGAGGATATTGCTAATTACGGACTACTGCGCCAAAGGAAGTCTTTATGTACGTGGCTTTTTAATCCGTAGACGAACCGACGCCGACCCACGGTGCCGATGATTTCATGCGATTTCGTTCTATTGTTGCAGGACATCATCGAGAACGAAGATATAAAGTTAGACGATATGTTCATCGCGTCATTAGTTCACGATCTCATTAAGGTGAGTGCTGTCCGGGCGAGTTTTGGGTCTCCTGGATCTGTCGGACGATTTTCTACAGAATGACTCTTCTCTGGTTCCAGGGTATGCTGTACATTCACGAGTCATCTGTGCTAGTCTGTCACGGTAATCTGAAGTCTTCCAATTGCGTGGTGACCTCTCGATGGGTACTCCAAGTCTCTGATTTCGGGCTACACGATATGAGACACTGCGCCGAGTCCGACAGCATTGGTGAACATCAGTATTATCGAAGTACGGAGCGTGATGATCTTGCCGGTACCCGACCGTCGATTCTCGAGAGTATCAGCAGCTTACCTACGTCTCTCGTGTCATTTGCAGACTTATTCTGGAAGGCGCCCGAGCTGTTAAGGAACCCCAATGCTCCGATCAGAGGAACCCAGGAGGGAGACATTTACTCGTTCGCTATAATACTGTTCGAAATCATTGGTCGGAAGGGGCCGTACGGTGGTGTCAATCTAGAACCCAAAGGTAACAGAAACGTCCTACCTGTCTCTCTCTCTCTCACTCTTTCCACGCGTTGTCAGTTGGTAGATCCTTCTCACCTCTTTGTCTAAATCGTTTCGGAACCGACAGAAATCATAGACCGAGTGAAAAGGTTCCCCGAGGATGGCGAGCCGCCGTTTAGACCTAACATAGAGATACTGTCCGAGTCCGAGGCGGACTGTGCCGAGTATATAGTTAGTACGATTACCGACTGCTGGGCGGAGAGTCCAGAGCTTAGGCCCGACTTCAAAATGATTAGGACGCGGTTAAAGAAAATGAAAGCGGGCCGACATCGCAATATAATGGACCAAATGATGGACATGATGGAGAAGTACGCGAACAACCTCGAAGATCTAGTCAGTGAACGTACACGCCTTCTTTTCGAGGAGAAGCAGAAGACGGAGGATCTGCTTCACAGAATGCTTCCGGAGTGAGTTCACGTTTCGAGGATCCGTCTATTAAGAACTACGGTATCCGCAGCATTGTTTGCCGATCAAACTACCAATACTTGTTTCTTGCAGGCCCGTAGCTAACTGTTTGACGAACGGCATCGGTGTAGAACCGGAAGCCTTTGATCTGGTCACTATTTACTTCAGTGACATCGTTGGCTTCACCGCAATGTCGGCGGAGAGTACACCGTTCCAGGTACGCCTATCTATCGTTGTTTAAGTATAGAACGAATTCGACTGTATCTTCAGGCGCTCTCTAATTACCGTCAAAATCGTTTCCGTAGGTTGTAAACTTTTTGAATGACCTGTATACTCTGTTTGACCGCATTATTAAAGGCTACGACGTGTACAAAGTGGAAACCATCGGCGACGCGTACATGGTGGTGAGTGTTCTCATCGATTCTCTCAGCCTAAGGCGTCCGAGACTCGTATCGTAAAAGACCAAAATGTCCTTGTAGTCCAAATCCACGGAATCTCGTTGCCGTTTCGTATCCGTGTAATTTCACAGCAATCAAACGTTCCAGGTTTCCGGTTTGCCTATAAAGAACGGGAACAGACACGCCGGGGAAATTGCGTCGATGTCCCTGGAGCTACTCAATGCTGTGAAACACCATACTATAGCGCACAGGCCCCAGGACACGCTTAAATTACGTATAGGAATCCACACAGGTGAGGTGTTCGATAAACTCGTCGAACCAACTCCGGAGAAATTTTACACAGATTTGTGAGGAGAAAAAAAAATATTGAATGCTCGCAGGTCCTGTGGTGGCGGGTGTAGTCGGTCTAACTATGCCTAGGTATTGTCTCTTCGGAGACACAGTGAACACTGCCTCCCGCATGGAATCGAACGGCGAGCCATTACGTATTCACATAAGCGGGCAGTGCAGGGACGCCTTGGACAAGATCGGTGGTTACATCATCGAGGAACGCGGTTTAATTCACATGAAGGGAAAAGGAGAAGTGAAGACCTACTGGCTGACCGGGGCCACCGAGAAAGCCATCCAAAAACGAGACGTGGGTTCATAGTGTCCTTGTACAAACAGTCTTTCCTCGTTAGCATGGCGTTGTCCATATCTCGTAGCGTATTGTTTTATACTTCATTACGATAACTAGACTGCGAATTTTTATGCAGAATAAAAATTGTCTGAATGAATTGCAAGACACCGGGGGTCGCTGCATAGACATTCCGTTCATTTTTTCAATAAATTTAGTAGATTGGAAACAACACCACAGTGTTTTTAAATGCCTCAAATATCATCACCGGTTTGTATTTGATCTACTAATTTTTGTTTCATAATAAGTGCATAAAATCCACAGTCTACTAATAACTCATCTCATGAAATACCCGGCTACCCGAGTAATTCTTGTTCACTTGGATATCTCGGATATTCAGTTGAAACGAATTAGATTGGAAAATGAATGGTCGCTTTGTTAATCCAGGTCGACGTAGGTGATCTGCCACCGCTTTTCTGCAGACCAAGGAGGAGTCCAAAGTTAAACTCGGATTCCCGTCAAGCTTCGTTGTTGGGGGGTCTAGGAGCAGGCAGTCGGAGACAGTCGAGCGTTCCGCGACCAACGCCCGACGACTCCATGTCCCAATGCGGAGGATCCAGCCCGGTACCAAGATCTTTCAACTCGAGAAAAATAGAACGATCTCCCCTTTATGTAGCCGATAGCGTATCCAAGACGACGTTGGACAACGTTGCGCTGAGCGAAGTCGAAACCCGAGCGCTCAACATCAAAATGGCCCTCGATGACATTTTCATCGACACCAGGCCGAAGTTCCGGAAAAACGCGAGAGTTTTGTCGACGATAGCGTCGTCGTCCTCGACCAGCGACTATCCGTTTCAGAATATAATGCGGGAGTCCCGATCGTTGGACCCGTTCCCGTTGGAACTGTACAACAAGAGATTCGAGTCGCCGAATTTCTCGTGGAAGGAGCCGAAGAAGAGCTTCCGATCGTTGGAGAACTGTGACAAGTGCACGCGGACAAACTCGAAGACGAACATATCTGGGAAAGTGTTGAACAACAATTATCCCAACGGTAATGTGATAATAGCGCCTCATACAGACGGATCTCCTAACGAGGCGGAGACACCTCTGCTGGGGGACGAAAGTAGCTGTGTCGGGGAGGTAGTGCCTGTTAAACGTTGGCGTTCGTTAGACCAAGTGGCATCCGTTCCTAGTACAGACAGTGTGCCGGATAAAAAGTCCTCCGCGAGGAACTCGATCAGAAGTTGGCTGGTAAATCTGTTCAGTGGTAACGGGTTGAGGAACAGCGACGTTTCACTGAGACGCGGTGTGATTGCGGGTTACGATATACAGTCGGAGCGCGAGAGTATAGTTTGATAATAGAGTTCTCTTCTATTCCCGAATAGGAGAACGCGAAACAAAACAAAAAAAGTATGGAAACCCTGTGCTATGAACCGTACACAACGAGTGCACAAAAACTTTCTTACAAGGTTTACGAGTCATAATCATGATGTATTGTTGCCATTTTTCTTTTCTCCTTCTTTTTTAGCATAGATACGTGGAATGTATGGGTAAAAAAAGTTACCGATCGTGTATGTTTTTAATACCTAGATATTTTATAGACATTGTACTAAAAGTACGCGTTGCATATCGGCGGTGAAACGTGTCTTCTACATAGCGCGGGATTATATCTGTTAGAGATCGTTCTTTTCTTTTTTCTTCTCCTTTTTTTTTTTAATTCGAATTCTAATGATGAGGATAGAAGCGAACTGTTTTATAAAAATGATTAACCAAAGTACATGAACGCAGAGAATCATTAGAATATCTATCTCGAGTTTAGCACAAAACGATGATTCCCTTTTTGTGATGCAGAAGAATGCTGATGCGACACACATATACATGTTACTGTGGCGTGTACACTCACGTGACGTTCGAATCCATCAGATTCAAACATATGTATGTATATATATGTATGTATGTATTATGTATGTATGTATGTATGTATGTATGTATGTATGTATGTATGTATGTATGTATGTATATGTATAATTCTATACTTGTTCACTGAAGGAAAGCAAATTATCCGTATGGCTGTGAAAAGTGAACTAGATTGTACCTAAGGTGCTTAGTAATATATCATCTTGTCAAATGTATATAAGTGAATAATAATATATCAATGTAAAGATAAAAAATGTAAATTAAAAGAAATATTCTATATTCTGTAAGAATCGATTAAAGATACGTCTTTTCAAATAATGTACAATTTGATTTTTTTAATAAACAGTTACATCTTGTTTCCCGTTTCACTTTTATTTTACAGTTTCATGCGTGCATATATATTTATATATGTACACATATGTATGTATATATATACACACTCTACGTATAATTTATAAATAGTTTATTCTACAGATACTTATAAGAAGCATGCACTCATATTTAGTGCACTAACTGAAGTTAAATGGTCGAGTCTTGGCCAGAAAGGAATTTCGACATAAAATCTTTTGGTTTTGGTTCAATAGTTTCTTTAAAATTATCCATCAGACCTCCTTTAGTTATCCAAAGGTGAGAAATTTCTTGAAGCTTCATTTGTCCCTGATACAATAATTTGTTATTATTAAACTGTGCGTACAGCATATCTAAATGTATATCAAATATTTTAAAATGAAAATAACTTGAAAATATAGCTGAAATCGCCAATTTCATCATCGATTGGCTTGTAGAATCGCATCTTAAAATATTTGATGCATGTAATTACATATCTTATATATGAACACATGTACAGCACAATACTACTAGCACTAATCTCATACCTTCGCAACAAGAAGATCTATGACTCTTAAATCGGTTACGGTACGATGTCGGTTAAATTCTTCTCTTAGTCTTTGCTGACACTCCTTTTGTGTTTTGGGAATATCATATTCCAGTACTGCAACATAAAAGGGCTTCATACAGAAATTGATTAAAAGTATTTGTCGAAATATAATCATAAAATACATAGTCAAAACAGAAGTATGATAGTACGTAAGAATAAAGCTATTTTCATGATTTTAAGGTTATACCCTATCAGATATGTCACATCTGATTAACATCAAGACTGAAAACTGTTGACATACATACGCATTTGTGGAATATGTCGGTAGTACGATTTATATAACGCTATTACTCTTCTGCGAGCATCTTCACGATTCAGTGAGAGAATTGGTTTCACTTTCTTCACAGTTAACCTTGCAGGAGTAGCCATCTTCCTCTTATGTAGTACCAAGTACCAAGTACCAAGATTGTACCAAGTAACCAAGATCTACGGTCGCGCTACTGTGTTCACTGTGGTATGCAATATGCAATATGCAAGAACAAATTTTTTATAGCACACCTAACGCAATCTACGGCAAAATCCAATAACTATTTGTTTTGCAGTGGATTCTATATATTCCTCTCTGTCTATATAATCCATGCCAGAGAGGATGTCCTCTCCACACTAACGAGTAATGAATTGGGTTCTTGTCCGTTTGGTGCAGCACTATCGCTTAAACGAAAGTTGGTAGCGCCGAAACACCAGGCATGACCTGAGCAGAGAGGAAATGAGAGTGTTCACGCCCCGGATTTTAGTGTCCCCGGTATAGTGCTGCCCCCTAGTCCTCAAGTCGTCCAGCTTGTTTATCTGGGATTACAAATTACACGTAGATAGTAGAACTCCACCGCCAAATAAGGTTATTTCCTCCATATGAGGAAGGTGTTGACAAGCTCTCTTTGTGTTGAGAAAATAAACTGAAGTGAGTCCTCTCACATCAGCACAACAGTAGTTCATTATATGTAGTTTCAAGTCAATTGCAATGAGAATACTGTCTATATTAGCTGCTGCAGCAGGCCCGATTCGTCATACATGAACCGGTTATTATTATATTATTATTCACTCAGTTTTATTTGCAAACGGTAGTGCGTGTTTTTCCTTCTCGTTGGCATACTTCGCATGCGTCAATTTCTGATCTTTCAACAGAACTACATGCATACTGACGTTAGAGCGTATGATGGCAGATGTACGGATGTACGTCGAAAACGTGTTTTACTTGTTAACGGTTTTACGTTACGAGTAAATAGTTAATCGCCTTTTTTTATTCGTCTTTTTTCAACAACTATAATGGCTTCAATAAATCACGAAAAGATGTCAAGTGACATAGTGGACTTGTTACCCAGCGAGATAATTGCGAGGATTTTGGAGGACAAGCAACTCAGCTTCTCGGATGTGATTAATCTTGCTTCTACGTGCAAAAGTTTGTACAAAATTATCGACAACGACAATATACTTTGGAGAACCAAGTATTTTCAAAGGTACGGTTATCATCAATTAACGGAATCGTCGTAATAACTCTGCGAGATGAAAAAATCGAATTGCGCATTCGGTGTCGATTTTTTCAGAAATTTGTGTACATTATAGATTGTGGTATTTTTAGAACTCTGTGATTACTCGCGTTGTTTTCACAGATAGATCATTCTTCGGCGAAACATAAATGATTAATTTCTGCTATGTATATACATCTCTTTTTATATGAAAGACTGAAAGACATGTTCCCAATATTTTTATTTAAATTTTAGATGGCCAAGTCTAAAGAAAACTTATCATATAAACAAAGAATCAGAATATTATGTTGTAAATTGGAAGGAACGGATTAAATTCTGTTTAGACATCAGAAACCTGTTGTTTCAACAGTTATCCTTAATGTCTAGCAGACACTATAACGAAATGGGCAATGAGTTACCAAACTCCGCATTCAAAATATTTGATCCCCTCTTTAAAGTAGAGGCTGGTGCTCAACCCTTTGCTTATTATATTCTTGTGGATGAACTAATAAGTTTAATCAAAGCCCCTGCTCTGTGAGTATAACTATATCAATTCATTGACTGAGCTATTCTCAGGCCAAGGTGATTAACTACATTTCGAGTTTTTTTTTTTATTCTACTAGCATACCATTTAATTAATGCTTAACTTTTTCCGTTTAAAACAAATTTCTTTAATAATTAGCCTCGATACCATTGAGTGGCAAAAGTTGAAAGAACTTTTAAAAATAAATGTATACTATTTCATTGATTTTCTCTACTTTTTAGTTTGTGGAATTAATCAATTTGGCATATGAATGGCATTTCAACTGTAAAAGAAACATATTGTTAATATGAAAACAAAATTTACTAAATAGTATTTATATTATACCATCGTTATTTATTTCAGAGCTAGTAATTTAACACACAGGTATTATGGTCTTAAGGTTGTTAGATACTTGAAACAAAGTCATTTGAAAGAAGAATGGCAGAAATTTATATCCCTGCCTCCAAGCAGACAGACCTTAGAACGTGGCGCGACCATTGTAGCACAATGGAGTCAACCAGAAAGACATGTGACATACTCCTACATAGCATCACTATTAGATGCAATTGCAGAGCAAGCCAAAGCATTACTCAAAGAACAACATCCAGACCATTCCATATTCTCAACACCACCAGGACAGTTTGCGTTTTGGAGAAATAATATTATTGATGACAATCAATGGAATGTTCTAGAAACAGTCCAAGCAACAGAAGCACTCCGCAAAGTATTATTTCACAAGTTAGGATTTTATGGAAGCGAAGAACTGTATTATTCTTCAGAAAACTCATTTTTAGATCGTGTAAGTTGTAGATTGTAAATAACATTATAGTTCTTACACGGGATTAATTTCTAAATATGTAATAATGTTTATTGACCTAGGTCTTGGAAAACAAACGAGGGATTCCTATATCTTTAGCAATAGTATTCGAAAGTGTTGCTCGAAGGCTTGGTGTACGCTGCGAGCCCGTTTGTTTTCCGAGCCATTTCCTATTACGGTGGAAAGAAACCTAGTAAGTTCTGAATTAGTTTATAATTGCATAAGAATATCGCACACCTCTTGAATTTTTATTATTTTTCCATATTTTGTTTTAGTGGACCTGACTCTGACAAAGTAGAAAATTTTTATATTGATGTTATGAACGACGGTGAGTTTATAACTAAGAAACAGTGCCCTCAAATTGGCTGCGTTTCAAAATGTCCAATAAAAAAATATAACGTGCGCAAGGCAGCAACTGCTGTGGAAGTTAGTATTAAATTTATACTAATAATGGTTTTGTATTACGTGTTCTTAATGTAATTGACTTTCAATAAACTTTAAAAGGTAATAAAAAGAATGGCAAGCAATTTGGAAGTAGCTGTCAGACAACATATTTATCGAAAAGTCTCAAGATTACGTTCTACACTTGAACTTGAACATATGGTGCAACCCAATGATCCAGATCCAATTTGGAAATTGGCGTCTTTATACAGAGACGAGCATATAGATTTTACAGAGATCCTGGACATGTTAAAGATTGTAGACCAGGTATTCCGTGGCATTAATTATATATAGATATTGTATATAGATTATTCATTTCAAGTTATTGTAGGATGTAATATGACGCAATTTTTCAGCGTGCATTAATACCATATTCTCAGCTGATACCTGAAGATGAAGATGTGCATTCCCGTTGCTATGTATTCCATCGAAAGGTATACATTACAATGGTGTGAAGTTATTTGTATCATTGTCGATGGAAATTTCTAAACAAGAATATTTATGTACAGGCGAAAATGGAACCAAAAAAAAGGAAGCCAGTTGTTGAATATGCAGTAGGAATGATTATGAAGTATCTAGAATATCCATGTGTGATAATCGGATGGGATACTGGACCTTTTGAAGATGAATTAGGCGCAGTTAGATTAAATAATGATGCAGAAACAACAAAATATATAGTACTTAGAGATGGCATGTGTCAGTATGTATATCAAGGTAATGCGACTCTATTTAATCAGTAATCTATGTAGGAATATATTAAAAGTGATCGACGAATTTCTTCTTATTTTTAGACGAGTTGCATCCGACGAAGCCAGAATGGATCAATCATCAATCTATCGGTAGATATTTCTGCAAATTTAATGGCACACATTATGTACCAAATGAAGACATGGCAAAAGAATACCCGGAAGATGAGGAAGCCCGCAATAGACTTTTGCAAAGTTTTGGAATATAAAATGCATTACATAACTGTTTCCTCCTCTAGGTCAAATATGTACAAGGTAATAGTACGAAACGAATACTAAATTATTAGAAAGATACAGAGCTAATACTTTAATCCGAAAGAATCAATAAACATTCATGCTTTTATAGTTGTCATCAAATATGTACTGCTTATCTTCGTTGCAGTAAGTTCTTGAAAAAGAAATGAACAAAACGTAAACAGTTCCTTTGAAAATTTCTATTTATGGCGTATAAACAAAAGTAAAATTTGTATGATAGAATTTGTACAGTCTATATTAAAAAAAAACATTTTTTTTAATTGAATCTATGAACATTCAAGGTTCAAAATATGAACCAAAGTAAGCAGGCGCCAGCTTTAAGCGGCTTGAAATATGTTCGAACATTTCGGACTTGTATACTAAAAATAAGAAATAGTGTTCTGTGTACTATTTAAAGTGATCCCAAGTTTTTAAGCTATCACGTAAATATATATGAATTTTTATTCACATATAATAATTGAATAATAAAATAAAAAAGTAGTTGATATATTCATAATGTAAGTACATATAAACGTAATAAGCAGCAATTTCTAATAGCGATTAATTCATATTGTCCATTTGAGCGTCTTAGTATTTTTACATAATTTTAAATGCAAATAACTTAAATTTTAATAAGGTTCTAGTGTAAAAAAAATATGTACACGTTTGTGCTGTTTATTTTATTTTACTGTAGTGGGCTGTGTTTGACTTAGATATACTCACAAGCAACCACATATAAATAGTACAAAATTTGTTCTCATAATACTTATAATACCATAACCATCCAAAAAAAAAAGAAAACAAACAAATTAAACATATTGATTATTTTGATAGTGTATAATATATTAATATTAACGTCTAAACAAAGACATGGAATTTGTTTGAATATGTAATTATGAGCGAATAATAAATAATGATAAATAATATAAATCACAATATCACACTAATATGGAATGATATTGAAGTCGCATTCTTTTTCTTTATGCTTTTTAAGCTGAAAAGAAAAATCAATTTCTTTTACTAGTACGTGTATTTATAAGAGAAAGGTTATTTCATAGTAAGAATTAAATTATTGTTAAATATTTGTGAAATATTACACATGAAATATGTTTCATATAACACAATTGTATAGTACCTTGTACCTGCTATAAAACATTAGTATTTTTATTTGTTACACTTACCATGTTATTATATTTAAATATCAGTTTTCTAATCTCAGTGGTCTCACTTTTTTTCTCTCACTTCTAACAACAATATTAACATTTAGATGAACAAAAATCACAGTACATAAGTACGAAATAAGTATTACAAACGTAATTTCAGGAAGTACCTGAAGAGTTAGTTTCTTCTAACGACCTATAACAATAATAATTCTGTAACAATCTTCGAATATTAATTTTTCGTTTACTAATGATTTATATTATTGTCTAAAATATTCAGTCAAAATCTGCTTACTTGTCAGTTGTCGATTTATTAGAATTATCGGTAGAAGATACTTGCATAGTTGTGTCCAAAACGTTCTTTTGACCTGAAATAAGTAAGAGTATCTTTCTATTGACTTTGTATCATAATAGATTTCGTACGGCTTCAATATTACTATATGTACTGTGCTTATGTTGATATAACGCAGGAGCCCAACTATAGTTGTTAGGATTTGGTATAGCATCGGTTGTATTACTTGTTGACGATGATGGCGTGTCATGACTTAACGAAGAAAGCGTGGCAGTTTTGATTCCGGCAGTGGTGCAGCCATTACTTTTTCCCTCCGATGAAATATTTTTCCTGTGAAAAATGAATGCATAAATTATTCATATTGATGTTATATTTCTATCTGCTATTAACTAATTTAAGAAAATATTACCTTAATTTGTTAAAACAACTGGCAGTATCTTTCTGAGGTATAGGATACAACTGAATAGTTTCCAACAATTGTTCGAATTCAAATACTTTGCTATTCTCGTTATTTATTACGCTAACGTTGCCAGATGACGACGGTGACGATTGTCGTCGTGACAGTAAATGCTTAGATACGATTTTATTGCTGTCCAATATTACTAAAAATGTATACGTCCAACATCATTTGTATTGAATATGCAATAAAAATATAGAAACGTATATTCTCCGAATTTCAATTACCATTTGGCACTATTAAGTCCGACCTGGATGTATCTACTTCGTGATTAATTTGATTAACTAGAGATATCTTTGGAAGATCCTTATCGCAATCTATAGAGTTCGAACGAGTCGCAGGTTCAGACCTTGTTTGACTTCCGCAAGCCATTAATCCGGAGACTTCTTGCTGATAGATATTGGATAGTTGGCTTAAATTGGATCTACCATTGCACATCATTTGAGGCTGACAAAGATGAGACGGGCAAGTGGAGTGTTTGTCGGAAAATTGTTCGTTGCAGGTTGAATCAAGTTCATGGTGTTTATGCGAAAATGAAGATGATCCATGAGCCGATAATGTTGAGTTACAATGCAAGGGACTAGAACTTCGATGCAAACTTGTCAAAGAAGTTCTAGAGTCATTTGTATCGTCTACATGTTGATTGAAGCACAACGAAGTCCATGCGGAATTCCTGTCTTGCATTTCAAACAGATGTAGTAACATTATCTCATCTTCTAAACTATCATTACCCCGCAATCTACAAAATGACAAAGTAACGTACAACTGAAACAATTATTTTTAGTATATTTACGATATTATCTAAATTTTAATTTGTCCTTTTTGAGATACCTGCAAGCATCCCCGCTACTATCCCGATTGTTTTGCTGTTTTGTGCGTTGTTTGTTCTGAATCCACGGCGTTAACGATTCTGCAACTTCTACATCGTTCTCTCCTGGAAATATTACAATTACTGTTATTGAAAATTATCCTAATAATCAATCAAAATAACTATCTACTATCTACAGGTTGTACTATTTGTACTATTTTTATATATATATATATATACATATATATGTATAAATATAACAGAAAAAATTATTCTACTTAATAAAGTTTCCGATCGTAAGTGCATAATTAAAATTTGTCTATAACTTCAGTTACTATAGTACATATACAGGAATATTTATTTGGTGTTATAAAACCAAAAGTAAGAAGTAGACGGAGATTAAGTCAGAAAAAGACAAAGGATCTCTTATGAGACTGCTTGAAATTGATCTGGTGTATGGGAAGTAGGATTCTCTTTCATATAATCTTCGTCTGGTTTCTCATTCGAGGATTTTTCATTTTCGACACCTTTATCTAACTTGCAGTCCCGCTGGCTACGCCTTCGCACATCTATAGAATCCCTGTTCGAACTCGTACCTAATTCAATTACATTCTTTGTATCAAAATTTGTACACGGCAGACTAGTTGACAAAAAACAACCTAGGAAAATATTTAACTATCGAAAAAGAAAATTTAACTCATACCTGACATAGTTTCATCGTCCACGTCATTTTCGTCATTTGAATTGTCGTCCAAAAGCGTTAAATGTGGCTCGTTATGTTCACATTCATCCAAGTATATATCATGTTCGCTAAATTCCTGAAATAAACACAATTCGTCAATTTAATTTATGTTTAAAAGAATGTACATATTTCAGTTTGATAATATATTGTTTAAAATATCTCACTCCGCTATCACTACTACTGCTACTGGACAAAAGGGTCAATGGTTGCTGATTGAGCACTGTTGGCGAAGAATAAGAAGGTGATGGGGAATGAACACCATTATTTTGGCAATCTCCAGAGGAGCCGTCATTTGTACCATGCAGATTGGGAGATTCGGGTTTTCCCCGATGTTGTTTTAAACTCGTTTTCGATGAGATAGAAGACAACGTTGAAGAAGATCCAAGTGGACGTATGTTTGAGATGTTTCCTAGCTGGCATATAGGCATTAATTGATCACCTGCCATGGAACTACTATTATTTCCTCCAGACAGCACATTCTGTAGCGATCTATCGTGAAAAAAAGACTATGAAAAATACTATACGATTTAACTGAAAAGTATAGTACTTCGAAAGTAAGAATTTGAGGAAATGTTTTTAAATTGTCGCTTATCATTAAAATGGAACTTAATATTAACATAGAAATCACCTCGACGATGTATTATTTTGATACGGTTCAATGGAACGAGATGTATTGGAGTTCAGTAATGGATCTCCAGCCGCTTGTGACTGTTGTTGCATCACCAGTGATGTTACATTTGATGTTGGTCCACAACCAACTCTTGTTGCTGTCATGGCATTTCGCGATATCTCTATCGCCAGTCTCTGAGAACGAATATTTAAATGATTTCGAAACTACTAATTAAAATAGTTAACAGTGTTACCTCTTTCAACTCGTTAATTTGAGCAGCATATTGGTTCTGAACCGTAACCAATTGACTAATGTACCATTGTTGGTCTCTGCAACGTTGATAAAACGTCGGTGGCCGTACCTGGAACCTGATTCATTTCGACATTATAATTTCATTGATAACACAGAAAATACCTTCTAGTAATTCAAATTGAACCTACCGCAATATAAGCGTATCCAACTCTGTATTTAAGTACCCTTCAGTTGCAAGTAAGTCTAATCTGAAAAATCTGTTGTAACCCCAACATTCACCAATTTCAAAGTCTGAAGCGAATTCTCGAACAATGTTTTTACTTGTGTCACGAGATCCTTGATGTATCATTTCAACTCGATATTCATATCTGGAGAAAATATTTTTTCAGAAACAGTGATAAATATTTTTGAAAATCCAGAACTTCTTATTACGCGTACTTGGAAGTTTCTGGTAAACCTGCACTTAATTCCAAGAAAACAGATAAATAATTTCCACGAACAACTCCATTTCCATCAGGATACACTTTTAATCTCCAGCACAATCCATTTACGTGTAAAGGAGCTGAATACACAGGATCTGCTTTTAGCTGTAGTTGAGTAAAATTTTGCATTGCAAAGGTTGCACTGTCATATCCTGGTACAATTTCGCTGAAATAATAAGCAGGCAATCATTTTTCTGTCAACCTTCATCAAACTATAAATTGAAGTACAAACAGTTTTTGATATACCTGTGAAAATCGGCGGGAACAGGAGCTGTCACAAAACTTGTCATTGGTTTTTTTCTTACTTGATGTATCATTCGTGACAAGTCTGCACTTTTAATTATTAACTCTGATCGAGTGCAAGAGTGCAACTGATGCTCCACTTCTTGCAACAAAGCTTCCAGTTGCTCTGTTTCTAAAGTTAAGGAGTTCTTCTGACCCATTAGCGTTAATAATTTAGCCTTCAATTGAGAATCTAGACGTGCTATCATCAGTTCCACTGCATTCCTGATTTCTCTAACTCTTTCATCTTTTGCAGCTCTTACAGATTCAACATTACGTTCCTATTAAAAAACAAAGGAACCAATATAAAATAATATTTATCAATTGCATAATATGTATAAAGCTTACCACTTCTTGAACAAGACTTATCAACTCCATTAGTCTTCGTTTCAATTGTCCTACTTCTGCTTTTATTTGTGTAACATGCTGTTCGTATACGTCTTCTAAAGGTTTAAAAGTATGTCCCGAATGAGTTCCACCCCATAGAGCACATTGGTGACATATACACCTACGACAAGTCCAGCAATAAACAGACAGCTTCTCGTGGTGCACAGTACACCTGCAGAGAAACACAAAGGTTTAAGTATGAACATACAGAGATTTATTATATATTACATCTAAAGTGTGCTAAGAGACATTCTAGAAAGATTGTTCTTTTAAATTATGAGGAAAATACCTGTCCCTATTTGAATCATCGTGCCTAGAGTTTGATATACCAACTGCTTGTAGTGTATCGAGCTGCTGTGTTACTTCCTCTACCCATCTGCAATTCACCAATTCGTGTAGATGTAAAGATGCTCTACAATGAGGACACTGAGAGCGTTGCTCTGTGAGCCATCTTCTTATACAAGTGTAGCAACACAATTTACTGCAGTGAGGACACAGATGCGCATCCCTAAGCTTTTCCATACAAATGAAACATCGAAAAACTTCTGCTAGTGTCTAGAATAAAATATTAGATTTAATCTTAATTCAAATATCAAACACAATCAGCACTCTCATGCTTTTAATACGGATGAATATTGTATCACAGATTTACAAACCTCAACACTGTGGTCATCCGAGTGTTTTGAATTAATTGACGTTTCTCTGCTAGCCATACTGTCTGACATTTATTAATAAAAAATTATTGTGGTGTTATTGACCGTTACATTTATCGATGGTACTTAACGTAACACGAATCGTCGACATCTCATCTCGTTAATTTGTCCGAATATAGAATTGACTTAATAGAATGTTATTGCCGAAAACGTGTTCATTATTAACATCTACTACTTATTTATTAAATCGAATATACACGAAATGCTTTCCAGGTACTCTTAAAAATTTATGTAGAAGTATTCAATATTGTTATGAGTGGTGATTCGCCATGAAGTAAAAATACATACTCTGCTGTAGCAAACAGTACAGGAAACGTTCGATCGATCCCGTTAGATCAGTTTCTTTCAAAACATGCATGCCGACACATTCAACGTGAAAGTACAGCTGCAATATTTTAATGAAAATAATTAATTATTAATGAACAAATTTTTATTAGAACAAATAGAAAATACAAAGTACATAAAATCTTTATAAGTCAAGCTTCACTTCTAGGCAAATCAAATTTGAAAATTCATATAGCATTGTCTAGTTATATTTTCTTTCAGCGGCAAACTTTTATATCACTAGTCAGTTTCTACTTTTGTCACAGCCTCCTCTAAGTACTAAAGTAGGCTGTGGCTCTACCGCTCCACGCACTCGGCGCGGGACATTTGTAATTTCAAATATTCCGCGGAAACCATATATGCACCTCTTCCATACACATCGCGTGAAAAGTAAAATCGTCTGGTTTCATCTACATTGTAAAAAGAAACAAATTACACATGCATTCTTTAACACTTGTACAATAAAGGCCATATTCCAGATTTTCCTTTAACTTCATTATTTCACTATAACAAGATAGCAAACATTGCCTTGCATTTAACAAGCTAGTGTTTAAAAGTATAACAAGGCGCGTCAAAGAAAGAATTTTTTGTGCAATCCATAATGGGATGTAGCTATATAAATCCTCTAATTATTATTCAACGGTTCGAAGTATAAGACCCATAAGCCGCCTATTTTGCATAATCAGTATAGCTTATAGAATGTTCTGTTCTTTTTTTTTTACAGAAGAGGGAACGTTTTTCACGTAGGAATATTGAGAGCGTGAATGAAGTTAAATGCTTGTAATATCATGAACGTTCGTTTTATCTGTTAATTATTTTTACCGGCGCGACATCTGGGGCGCGCGCAAGTACGCGCAGGTGATTCAGGTGTGTGGGTTATCAAAACGATAGAGTAGCGTGGCAAGGGACTCGGTCGACTGGATTTGTTTTTGCGCGTTTGACGCGTAGTGTCAATTAACGATATAGCTTTTTTATTGCGGTAGTGTGATATTTACAGCCTCGATATTATCGTCGTTACTCGACCTTTTATTATTCCGGTGCAACAGGAAATATGATAATTGCCCCTATAGCTGATTAGCTGTTGGCGTTGATAATAACATGCTGCTAATATATGATAAGCCTGTACCGTGTACGTCTGCACACCATTCGAAGTTAATAACGGTGGAACGATCCCACGACAGTCTACGGTCAGTGTTCGATAGTGAACCAATTCAGAAGGTGACAGATGTTTCGTAAAGTAACCTGAAATATTTCCTGGAATCATTTTGTCGTTCGACATCTACTTTGTCCTGTGCGAATAAACAGGTAGGAGCGTTCTGACAATGTAAACATTGCCTTATCGCTCGCTTTTACGACTACTCCAAATTCAAGCACTATCTTCATAGTAGTGATAAAAAGACATTTAACAGAATTATGTTAAATATCTTGCGATGACAAGTCTTATTTTTATTCATAGAATATGCAGATGAAATTTACGTAGAAACTTGCGAAACACCCTGTATAGCATATGTTTTATACGTTCTATTCTTCTTTCAGTTACAATGCTGGAAATTTTCTATTTGGGACTATATTTATTACTTTTTGGCAATTGCATCGGCGACCTCTCCGACTGGGACAATAAATGGCAAATATTATGTCCTGGTTTGTACCCAAAAGTGTACATAAACTACACACCTCGGGGAAATTTTTCCAGTGGACTGTATGCTAGTCAGCCGCATTTGAATGGTCTTGAACAATGCATTGCTGCCTGCTGCACGAAACCTAAATGCAACGTGGCCCTCATGCATAACAACACCTGTTACCATCTGCAATGCGAGAACTCCAAGATATGTTTACCTTTATACAGGATCGATCTATCCAACGAGAGTCCACCGAGTATGGTCTTAGTGAAGCCTGTAGAAGAGGATGAAATGTGGAGTGAATTATTGGAAAACATGCATGGGGATGCTGGGTAAGGACAAAATATTTCAAAAAAATTTCTAGTTACTGTTATAGAAATATTTTCCATGCGTATATCTTTCAATATATTTTTTAGTTCTCCTTTTATGGACAGTACGGGTAGGTACCGTATTTTGTTTGGCGCATCGAACGATATGCCCTGTATCACGCAAGCAACTTGCTCGGAAAATGAAGTATGTGTTAAAGATCCACATAAATCTGATGTCAGTACATGTCAATGCTCCATTGGTTTTAAACACAACATAGAAGGTGTGGTTATTTTAATAGAAAGTGTTTCGCGTGATTAGACTGCGGATCTTTATGCAAAATAAAAATTGTCTGCACCAATTGAAAGAGACGGAAGTCACTTAGGAATTTTGTTCTTTCTGTAACAATTTTAAACGATTGGAAATTTCACATCGAAATCTTCTAATTCTTTTAATTTGTCTACTACTTTAAATTTCTCCTACTCATTTTTTCTCATGAGTGCATGAAATCGGCAGTCTACACACGATTCGTTGATTTTTCCTTTTCTAATTTGTATGGGTTTGCGGTAGGAATTTGCGTCCCGGACGAGGATATGGAACTCGGTGTAACACCGCAGATAAAAGAGCAGATTCTGAAAGATTCTAGCGCGTCGATTGTGCCACCGGTGAAACGCTTGTTAGTTTCCGCGGTTTCGAAGGAAGTTCGTTTACCAGAGAACGAAGTAACATTGTCTGCCTATACTGTACCTGCGGAGCAGGGGAAAGAGCATTACAATTACGCTTGGAGTCTTCTAAGTCAACCGGAAAGTCACAGTGGCATCATGACCGATCAAAACAGTATGACTGTTAAATTGAGTAACTTATCCGAGGGTTTATACACGTTCAAGGTGACAGTAAACAGTCCGAATGCTTATGGCGAAGCGTACGCAAACGTCAGCGTTCTACCACGTGAGTTATTCTCGTTGGAAAATCTCCCAGCGATCAAAATCATGGTTAATAACAGACTTTATCGTCATTTACAGCCAAAAGAATAAATCAAGCACCAACGGCGATAATCTCGCCTGCATCACAAGTCGTAAAACTTCCAAATACCGGAGCTGTATTAGACGGGTCATCGAGTAAAGATGACGACCGAGTCATTTCTTATCACTGGGAACTGCAACAAGGACCTATTGGTTATCAACCGAATCTAGTCGACACACCCACGTTACAGTTGGACAATCTTATTCCTGGCAATTACACTTTTAAGTTAGCATTCTACTTCGTAAACTACATGACAATTAGATATACTTGGAGGTGTGCGAGAACCCGAAAATTCTCGGAAATTCCAGTATATTCGAGAATGCCGAATTTTCGGGTTCTCGCGCACCTCTAGATATATTTCGTCAATTCAATATGTTTACTTTACTAGGTTGACTGTGGAAGATTCTGATCACATCACGAACTCAACCAGCGCTAACATAACTGTACTGAAAGTAACCGATTATCCTCCTAGCGCGAATGCGGGGCAGGATATAATTATATACTTACCCCAGAATATGCTTACTCTTAACGGTAACTTAAGCACCGATGACCACGGTATCGCGAGCTGGGAGTGGACGAAAAGTCCCTCTGATCAGAACAAAGCGGTGGATATGCAAAACACTAGGACGCCGTATTTACAACTGTCTAATTTAGAAGAGGGAATGTATACGTTCGTGCTGAAAGTAACAGATGACTCGGAGCAGTCTTCGACATCTGAGGTCCACGTGTTTGTAAAACCACCAACGAATAAACCACCCACGGGTAATGATACAATCTGGAATCACGTATTTCTATTATGAATATAAATGTTTCATCTTATACTTATATTTTAAACAGCCAACGCCGGCGACGACATAACGATAGCTTTACCCGAAACGAAAACTCTACTGGATGGTCACGATAGTAACGATGACATTAAAATTGTATCATATCATTGGGAACAAGTCAGGTAAACTTCAATTTTAGATGTTGAACCTTTGCACTCGGAACTATTGTAACTCTTATGAAACTGAAGCAGTTTACTCATACAATACTTAAATGTTCAGTACTGACACCTCAGAGTTGCCACTCGAGTGCTAAGGGTTAATCCTCCCGGCATAACATTATAATACGAAACCTCCTTTAACAGCGGGCCCAGCAACGCAGAGTTCTCTGCTGTTAACGAATCAATTACCAATGTAACAAAACTAACCAAGGGTGACTACGAGTTTAAGTTAACCGTAATCGACGATAACGGGAACAAAGACTCTGATTTCGTGAATGTAAAAGTTACGCAAAGTATGCACGAAGTACTAATTGAATCCTTTCAGATTTCAATGGTCCAAAATGTAATAGAGGAAATTTGATTTTATAGATAAAAATGCGCCTCCTAAAGCAAATGCGGGAGGCGATCAGGTTGTAATTGCGCCCATCGGTGCCCTGATTATTAATGGTACTCAATCAACCGATGACTTAGGAATCAAGGAATGGATATGGACAAGAGATTCGTCTAGTCTTGCTATTGGTACTATAATTCAAAATACAGACAAGTCACCGGTTCTAATGGTAACGATATTTAAATTGAGTGTGCATTTCAAATAAATAATGTCATTATCATTCCAACTTCTTCAATTTTAGCTAACCGATATCGTCCCAGGTAGATACGTTTTCAAATTGAAAGTGGTGGACGATCAAGGACTCAAAAGCGAAGACACTGTGTCAGTTATAGTAAAGCCAGGTAAGTATAGGAAAAAAAGAGAGAAATTGCATATTCTATAATGAAATTTAAATAAACGTTTACTTTTTTCTAGATACACAATTATTACATTTGGTCGAGCTGACATTAAACATCGGAGCAAACATGCTGACAGTGTCTCAAAAGAATTCATTGGTAGTAAAGTTGCAAATGTTGCTGCGGGACGAAGCATCGATTATTGTACGAAACTTGAGAGCGGAGCCTCACACTGGCAGAGCAGTGTTAGTGTTTTACGTCGCGAAGAAAGGAGGACAAACGACTATGCCGGGACCGGAAGTGGTTAAGCGGTTAAAAGAGAAACTGACACAAGATTCCGGACTCCTTCAGTTATCTGTCGCGAATATCGACACTGCTGTGTGCCAAAATAATTGTTCGGGTACGTTCATAACTCTAATTCGAACACTTTAAAAATTCGACTACTGTTTATCGATAGTAGAAAAAAAAAAGAACAATGTCCAAGAAAAACATGATTGCAGGTCATGGCGTATGCGACCAAGAGACAAGATCGTGTATGTGTGAAGCATTCTGGATGCAGAATTTAATACAGAAATATTTCGGTAACGGTGATTCCAACTGCGGTAAGTTAAACTATATTCGGCAATAAAATATTACATTTCCGAAACTCAAAATAATGGTACAAATACAATTTTCCAGATTGGAGCATTCTTTATGTGATAATCGCGCTTTTATCTTTGGTTGTGTGTTGGGTTGGTCTGATATGGGGTTTGGTTTGCTTATGCCAAAGAATATGCACAGGAAAACGACGTTCGCTTCGTGCTAAGAAAAAACCTCCTCGTTATTCCTTGTTACAACCGGAACCGGAAGACGACAGCAGCACGTGTATGATATTACTACATGCTCGTTAATCGAAAATAATTCCGTATTATTAACATTGGCACCATTTTTTTGCAGTTTCTTCGCATAAAATGGTACTGTCCGAGTCAGACACGGACTCCGACGACGTCTTATTCGAACATCGCAAGACGAAAAATAACAGTCAAGCAAGAAACGGTAAATCTCGAAATGGTTTTATTAAAGTGGGTTCTAGAGTGAAAACATGAGGTAACGGATATAGTCTTTTAAAAAGAACAACCTAATCAGTGCATTACGCATTAGATTTCATAAATTAATCTCGTATTTCAGAGATGTATAGAATATAAGATCTCGTTAAGCGACGCACACACGTGTATGTTTGGCCAAAACGTAAAGAGTACTAGTCACTTACAGGGCTGTAATATTAAGTATGTACCTTAACAAGATTCCATACGATTTCCTCAACCGACGAAATTGCCATCTGTATAAAAGAATTCAACTGACACGGATGTACTTAAGTAACCGGTGACGCAAGAACACAGACTCACTTCCTGTATTACATCTAGTTCGATGATTTTCTTTTCGAGATACTATTATCGTTTATCTGTATTGTACAATTGCATTCGAGGCTTTTTAATTGTATAATCGTGTAGGTGCACCGCTGTTTGTACACACAGGCGGTACCATAGCACAATGATCGAACTTTCATTCTTTCACGGCCTTAGAAAGTATTGGAATTAGTATTTATATATAGTAATCATTCCTTAACCATATATCCTTTGTATGTAATACTTGCTCTTTAATATGTATATCATCGATCTTATTTTTACACGTGTATGGATAAGTAATAAAATTTGTTATCCATATAGCTGACAGAGTTGGGAATATTACCTGCAACGTTTATTCATTCGTAGATATTGTAATTTAATGTTTATTAATTTACGGTTACGATAACCATTGTAGCTGCGTAACGAATAATAAGTAGGATTTGGAATTCGGTACAAAACAGTCGCGTTTCGCTTCGCATGCGCCCGCCTTCGCGTTATTTTTAACTCATTACGCTATGGCAAACGTGAAGTAGTGCAAAAGGTATTTGTACCGTACGTCGAAAACCATCACTGTACGTGCTGGCAGATAGAATTCTCTTCAACCTGGTAAGTTGAATTTTATATCAATTTTATGGTAACGACACCAACAAATCCTATTCATTTTATATCACCTCGGTTCCATTCATGAATATTTCAAACTGTATTCACTCTCGTGGGCATGATGGAAACTGACGACGACTGGTTTGCCTATCTATAATTAATTCGTACAATATTATGTGTTAGCTTTGACAGCCTAACGGTGTGTTTATGGATTTTGTCAAATGCTCCAAGTGCCGATTAACAAGTTGCTGCGGTGAGAAAACGTCGATGGATGGCGAGAACGAGAACAACGGATTTAATAGTAAAGAATGTACATTCCCCAAGCGAAAAAATAAAGTTGCGGATACCCAACCCGTCGTTAATGCAGATCCTCAGGCTTTCGCTAAAAACGTTCGGTAAGAACTATTTTTAATTGACTCGGTACACTGACGACTATTCCGAGACTACTATTGCACTTTTTCCCCACCGTGTACGAAATTTTTCCTATTGTCAGATACTCTAAAAATGGATACCTCTATCGTTGATTTCGTACACCGAGTTTGCGCGATTCTGAGCAAGATGATGAATCATTCGGTGATTACAAAATTAGAGTGTAGAAAACAATACAATGGACACACAACTTCACATAAGAAATAACTATATTAATGAATTAAATCGTATACAGTCTGTTCGTACATAGTGGTACGTTATTTTCCTTTTTCTTTTATTTAGTTATGATGTTTATTCAAAAGTGCCCATCTCTTGGAACACGAATGGAACAAGTTCCATGTGCCAACCTTCCTCTGAATCATCTTACAATGCAAAGGATCAAATAAGCAATGAGTACACTCAAGAAGAAATCTTTTCTTCCCTTCAGACAGGGGAAGATAAAGACTTCCGGTGTCCTAGATGCGGTAAAAGGATGCACGAGCCAAGACTCTTACCATGCTTGCATCCTATATGTTCGTTGTGTGTTTCAGAATTACTAAACAAACGTAAGTGACACAGAATTATTAATTACAATCGCGAGATACTTTGTTGATGTATATTTCTATGTGCTCTAGGTTCCTGTAATTCCCCGAAAATGGTAAAAATCCACAATACACGAGAGAGAAAGAGTAATTTCCATGAATTGTGTCCCCTGTGTGATTTTCGATTGCCGACCGTTGGTTCTCCAGAACCTCCTCCACATTATCCTCTTCAACATCGGTTAGTCATGGACGCTATACGCTGCAGACTTGCAAACAGAGTTCTCTGTGATGTTTGCACAGATGAAGTGGTTGTAAGCATTAGTGTCCTTATCCTTTAGCCAATGCAGTTTAGTTAAATACAGCGTGTGCCACTAACTCTGCGATAAGGCGATTATTTGGTTCGTGGGGACAGATTGGTTTCATTTGGAAAAATTATTCTCACCGTAATAAGTGTCCCTCGAACCGAATTGTCACAGAGTTAGTGGGACACCCTGTATGATGTAGTTGATATAAACATTGCTTTTTAAAGGCATCGGTCCAATGTTCCACGTGCCTCCGCAATTTCTGCACAGAGTGTGGGATGGAACATCAACAACTAATCACTATGGAACTTAAGCCATCAAAGCACAAGATAAGGCCGCTTTGGGAAGCTACCAAATTGCGACGTACCACGCTCTGTCAAAAACATCCTACGCACGCATTGAGATTTTATTGTATCGCGTGTCAACAGGTTCATGGTCCTTTTATCGTACTATTGAATAATTTAAGAATGATTTTAATCAAGTTATTTTCTTTTAGGTAACATGTAAAGAATGTATGTGGAGTACTCAACACCGCGGCCACGCCAGTGAAAATGCATCCGGAGCTGGGAGAAGGATTGCTCTATACTTGACGACAGTATTGCAAAAGGCGAAAGCACTTTTGAATGTGCTTCTGACACAGTACGATCGAAATACGCTTTTAAATACTACCTTCGAAGAAATGAAAGATTCTTTTGTTCCAATGGACTATCGGTATGTTATCTCATAGTATTGTTTCAAGATTTAGACTGATATACACCAGTATTATAGTCAGAGAAATGGACTGAGAAAAGATTCTTGTCAACAAAAAAGTGAAATATAGGTATGAATTGTCATGTGATGTTATAAGTGGTAGGTTTAAAGTAACAATATAAGACTGTCATTTGAGGTACTGTGTAAAATGTTCACCAAGTATGGACAAGCAATATGATGAGATATAGAAAATACATTTAGGGGCGGTATGTTAAACTGTATATGCAATGATGTTCCATTCTATGGCATTTTGCATTGCTATTTGTATTCAATAAAGACTGATGTACAAAAATAGTGATATACATACAAATATATATGTATCATGAACAGCATCAAACTAGCAGCTGGTGCACATATCTTTGGAGTGCCAAACAACGTCCGTGTCTCAAAACTGATCCACAGCAAGACCAATGGCTGACACCTGGATGTCCTACATGACCGTGTCCACAACCTTGATATCCACCTTGAATCAAACAACCATATGATACAATGTTGATCGGTAGTGCTTCATTATATTATTAAAAAAACATGTACTACTAGTAGAGGTGTGTGAAAACTCGAAGATTTCGGGATACTCAAATATATCGGGAGTTTCAAGAACATTCGGGATTCCCGAGCACATTCCGATTTGCGAATGCATCGGGATTTTTGACAATTTTCGGGATTATTCTCCGGAATCCTAAAAATTCTGATACATTCGAGAATCTCAAAATTTTCGAGAACCCGACTGGTCCCGATCCGTCCCAACCATCGGGTACCCAACATTTTTGGGTTTTCGTATACTTCTAATTACCAGGCATAGTTCCTCTGCAACCGCAGGTAGCTTCTTTCTTTCCTCCACTCGAACAAAATGTACAACAATGATATACACCACTGTGAGAAGACTTTAGTACCAATATCCTAGTATTTTCGTAAGTATTCTCTAAAAGAGTTAATCATTGTTGAGAAAGTACATACAAAGATAAATAATAATGCATTAAATTCAACTTGCCTACTGATGTATTAAATACTCCCAGAATCTTAAATCTTGTTATTATTGTGTTAGCAAGACTCAATATTTCAACATCAGAACCATCGGAAATTAATTCATTCGTGAGAAAAATAGCATCGAGAAGATGTCTTGCCCTATTCAATCTATCAAATTCTTGGATTCTTTCTTGAGCTTGTCTCGCATGGAATGACAATGGATCGTACTTCCATGCATTTGCCCCTTCGCTAGTGGGTCCATCAGAATATCTGTTGGGAATAAACAATTATCGTACTACATCGATATTTTAGTACATAAAATCTTGGTATGTTCTCTCAATAATTAATAAAGAATTGTCATGTGATGTATATTTCAAGAAATTGTCTATTCAAAGTAGTACATAGTTATATACTTTGTTACTGTCATTTGAGGTTCGAGTTAATCACTCCTTCATTCAAAGCCTACAACTTACATAATTACAATTATAATCTATTGCTGTGATTTTGTCCTAGAATATATGCCCTTTCATAAATAGTTAAGCCAAATACATATTTGTTCGAAAAGGTACAAAGATACTTAGATACATATAAATAGCAGTTTTAAAAAGTTTCAAAATTAAATAATACCTTTTTTAGAAGTATGTTTTGGCAGTTTCATGTTCAATTATTTTAATCGATGTATTCATAAAGTTTCATTTCACCTGTTTTACATGTTATCTCCAAATTGTACACTTTCCAGTATTCGTTCTTGAAAATTTAACTAATTGCTTTCCTAGTATGTTGCAGATGTGCAGCATTTTAAATACCATTGCTAAAAACAATCAACAGAAATAAAACGTAGAAATAAGATATCACGCATACATTTTACAAATATAATTAAATAATTTTACCTTGATAAAGAAGAATGTGATGTTTGATTAGAAAATATGCGAATTCGTTTCTTCACACGAAATAAATATGTAATCTGAATAATAGGTACAGCCAGAGAGGACATGAACACTGATGAACACACACGACGTTGAGGCCAGTTGAGGCACCGACGAGATATTTAGAAAGACTGCCAGCCCCCGTGTTAAATTGCGAGCCTCAAAGTGGGTCCCAGGTGGGTACATCTGTTTCCTGCTAAAGATGATGTAGGTTCTGTTTCATGCTACAGATGATGTAACAGAAAAAGTGGGAACACCGAAACCCCTGGTGTGAGCACTCTCATATTCTTATATCCTTTCTGTTATCGCTACGTCACGTTCGATTTATCGAACTGTATCGAACGAACGTACATAGTGGGGTGCATGTAAATTTTGAAACCCTTCAATTACAAAGCAAAAAAAACTTGTGAGATAATGCAAGCGTTGTTCGATACGATAATACTTTCAAGGATGCGGTAATTCGTTGACAATTTTATCACCGAATTGAGTATACAAAGATTAACCTAATGACTTGCAAATTCTATTAAACTTGCCTACGTTGTGTACAACAGTTAACATTGTTCGCAATTCACTTTGCCGTTTTGGCTGCATTTTTCAGACGACAGATCGCTTTTATTGTTCTCTTCTCTAATTATTTGTGTAATCCACATAAATAAATAAAATCATAAACGATGGCATTGTCTAGACCGATGGATTTAATTCTTCAGCTTACCAGTGGTTATTTCGAACGTTTGTACACCAATCCAGTAAAAACAAAAGCAATCACCAGGTATATTAATGTTATAAATTTTCATGCAGAGTAGATATCAAGTTAGAAATCATTTACTGAATATGATTACCAAGAGTTCCATTATTTGTAGTTGTATAATTGCGTCGCTAGGAAATTTGATGTCGCAAAAAATCACGGGGGCGAAAGTTATCAATGGGGATAGCTTGCTGGCCTATGGTCTCTTTGGGTAACTTCCATACAATTATAATTTATATTTTCTAATTTATTTACTCCTGATTCTATTGAATAATATCTTATTTTTATAGATTATTCTTTGGAGGCCCGGTCCCACATTATTTTTACAAATACATACATCCTTTTGTGAGGAGCCCTCTTGCACTTTTGTTAATAGAGAGATGTTTGTACACACCATTATATCAAGCTTTAACACTATACATGTTAGCTGTCTTTGAGGTAAAATCTTTCATTCTCTATGCTAATGTTACTGTCCGATTACTTAGCAAATCAATTTGTAAGTTCAATTCTTTTTAGGGCAACACGCACAAAGATGCAGTCAAACAAATGAAGAAGTTGTATTGGCCAGTACTTAACGCAAATTTAAAATATTTGACACTGCTACAGTTTATTAACTTGAAATACGTCCCACCAATGGTACATTCCAATTTCTATTAAATGATTATTTAGACATTGGTACGTTATATACACTAAATTAATTTTTACATTTTAGTTACGTGTGTTGGCTGTAAATTTGATCGGATTCTTCTGGGTTATATATCTTGCACAGAAACGGTCGAGGCAAGGAATGAGGAAGTAATGTATTAAAGTAAGTTTGGTATTTTTGAAGACAGTGTTGGAAGGGACCACATTTATAAAAGGAAATATATTTTGTATGAAAAATAGTATATATAAGTTAATATTAATATATAAAGATATTTGTACTGATTAAATTTGGATTATTTTATACATCTAATGCCAGAACTACCAGAGGAGTCAAAATGATCCATAGCGAATCATTCATTTAACATTTACTGAAAGAATAAAGTAATAAATTAAACGCTGAATACATATTAGGGGGAAAATAACTCGGTTGTTTCAAGCTTTTTGATTTAATCACACAACAACAATACAGAGTATATTACAGATATAATCAGAATTTTTTCCATTTCAACGATGGTAACATTCGATGACTGTAAATTATGAATAATAATAAATAGTAAGTCAACAGCCATGGTGGGCAGGTTTCAACAAATTTTTGTTGCAATTTTTCATGCAATGGGATTGATGCTCGAATTTTCCTCCTACTCAGTGATAAGTATGCATTTATGTTTCAGTATTCCTTTTATTTTAGATATGCATCGATTCAAGGTCAACATTGCAACACCATAGCAATTGACGACTTCGTTTTAATAAAACTGACTCAGTCATTATGCGAGAGCTAGGTTCTATGTAGTTTTCCCTTTCTAATTATAAACAACGTAGACTTTCCAAATATGACTTTTAACCCTATACATACATTCTCAAGACTTAACTTCGAATAATCAAGACTAATTATGTCTAATTATGTCTTTTTGTATGCTGCCTCGCCTTATAGCCAAGAAAAAAAAACCTTCTGACTAGTATTTAGGTAAAATCGAGTATTGCAAGTAAAGGAAAGTTTAAAAGTTCAACATCAGTTTTACGCCTTTTTTTGTTGTCGTTAAAGTCGACGAATGACTAGAAAATGATAATATCGTTAAATAAATAAATAAATTACGAAATAAATAAGTGTATAAATAAATATGTAATAATCTTGGACGTCGCGATATAAAGAATGGAAAGTATAAATATGAGCAAAGTACTAAGCATCGTTATGCACATTAATATCTATGTACAAAAGGAACAGGTTGTAGAACATTGCACTAAAATTTCCGTAGCTAATCCCTCGAGAAACTGATCGATTAAAAAGAATGTTAGTGCTCTTTTTTTTCTTCTCACCATTAATGGAATGTCTAGAAATTCGACTAGCTGATGTTTGTATAACAAACAATTACATGATTAAATAATCACGTGCACATGGAACTATTGGAGTAGTCTTAAATGAGTAGCTACCGAATCATCATAATAATAGTAATAGTAATAATAATAATAATAATAATAATAATAATAATAATAATAATACTAATACTAATGTGAGATCTGAAAAAGCTGCAATTAACACAGTTAATGGCGCGCAGTTAATCGTCATTGTCATCTTATTGCTTAAGTACTCAGGTGGATGTAAGTTTGTAAAGAACATCATCACGCGAAGAGACTTTTAAAAAAACTCAACGATCGCATGGACAACGTAAGGACCACCGGGTAATAATAATATCCTTTCGCAAAAAACGACCGTATGAAAAAACGTTCGTCGCCAGTTATTAGTAAAATATCCTCTTTGGTTTCTCTTGTACAGATGACGATTAGAAATCCAATTGTAAATCCATAAAATCAAAAAGGAACGATGAATTGACACTAAAATCTGACTTCGTTTTCCTGGTGTCCTGGAGAGAGTGAGAAAAAGAGAGAGAGAATGCCTAACAGTTTTAATCGGTGAAACGTCCGATATTAATTTCTACGCGAAACAAGACCTGTAGAAATTTAGTTTTAGTTAGCCGACAAGAAAAGTGTCTATTCCCGAATGATACATGTACTAATACTGAAACTAACAGGTGAACCACCATCGATGAGTATTACTTTTAGTCATGAGATCAGAGGTGTAAATGCGTATTAATATTTTATACAGACTTAAAAGATCATGCACCAAACTCAGAACCGCCGTTTACCGGCGCGCCCCTACCCGCATCCCATTTAAAATCATGCTTCCTACCGCAGGTGAACAGAGTTTCGATTCGTGGACATGACTCTCGGAGCGATGCAGAACTTTTTTTTAGAAAAAGCATCAGAGAATCTTGGTGATCCGCACCATTCCAAATCCGACACGTGAGAGGAACGTCGAATGTCTTTTTTACTCTTTCTTTTTTTTTAAGGATCCGCTGCGACCGCTTCAACGCGTGTACGATGGACTCCGACTCGGGGAACAACTTGATCGGTGACTCGGACTTGACCAATTACTATGTCTGCTGCTATCTGAGCTACTCGGTGAAGAAGGTGGTGTCGGAGTAGGTCGGTGATATGGAATTGGTCGCTTCCTGGCACTAAAATTAGTCGACGTCAATATTCTGGCAACTCGAGAACAACATTTGTTAGAAATTCAATTCGCTCAGACAAACGCGATTTGTTAGTCGTCAGAGAGCACTTTTCAGCGAGTCCACTGTTTCACAAATTTCAACTTTTTCTTCGCTTTCTCAACACTGAGCAAATATTCTGTAAATTTGTTTAATTCTCATGCGTGGAAGCAAGTTTTAAAATTTGAAGACGTCTTGTGCTTTAACAGTAATAATTCGACTGTGGATCTTGAGGAAAAATAAAGTGTTTCAACAAATTCATAGAATATTAACTCGAAGTGATAGTTGAACAGTGTCATTGATACCGCTAGTTGTCACTATCATACTAACATCAGAATAGAAGCGTGCTAAATAAACCATGCTATGGACCGACATGCAAAATAAAAAATGGTGTCACTTACCTTGTCTTATCAATGCAGGCAGTGGTGAAAAAACGATTCGCAAATATTACAACAAAAAGAAACGTCGAACTAAAGAACCAGGCTTGCTTGGTAGCAGTAAATACATTTTATTTGTGAAACTGACATTAAAATAAAATAGGACTTCTACTGTAAACGCTTAATTTACAATAATTTATACGGGGAGAATACACGCATGCTACGGCTACTTTAATGTCGGTAATTCGATAAGCATATTTGATACAAATAAAAAGAAACGAAGGGGAGGTAGGGGAAAAAGAAATCATACAAACGTGAGTGTACTCGAAATAAAATCTGTATATGTGTGTGTCTCAATGCGTTAGAGTAAGTATAGTTATACTCTGTGAAAAGGAAATAATACCGGGCTTCCCTAATTATACTGATTACGTTTTACAGATGGAACGTGTTTGCAACGTTCGTGTGAAGTTACACTGATAGAGTTTATAATATATAATCATAGAATCGACGAGATATTTTTTAATAAAACAACACATAATCGGTTCATTCATTGATTAGCCTAATGCTCGCATCAGCAGGTGAACTGCTTCGCCTTGTACATGCATATCTGCTACTCGTGTTTATACGGAAAAAAAAAATCGAAATTCGATATGCGTCTGTATTTAAACTACGTGTGTGAACTGTAGGAAAGTAATAGAAACATCTGTGCGAAGCCGTAACTTTATCTTCTATGCCTGTCCCTTGATCTGTCCCTGTAGGACAACATAAAATGCCATTAGATTAAACAATCAGATTAATACAAATCGGGTTTCATAATTGTATCGGTAATCGTCCGACGTCTTTTACGGGATCACGTGAAAAAAGAAAACGACACAGCGACAACCGATGAGAGAAATCAAATCAAAAATGCAAAAATAAAAAGGGAGGGAAAACCGAAATAGATTGATAGAGAGATATGTACGTGTCTACGACCGATGCAGTGGATTTACAAAATTTGCCATGGTGTGTTGGAAAAATTAGCTGGCTACGACATCGAGGCTACCGATCAGGCTACCTACCTTGTGATTCGACGCCTGTCTAAGAAACTGGGAGAACCGTGGCGTCGAGGTATAGACGGGGATCGAGATCTGCTGGAAGCTGAAGAGCTTGACGTCGAACGAGAGGATCTACTGGACACGCTACTGGATGATCTTGATGAACTAGAAAAACTCCTACGACTGTGCCTTGAACTAAAACAGAAACAAATCATCTCGAAACAAGTCCACATAAGAAATCATCCCACGCAGAGCTGGATAAAATTTTGAAGGAAAAATATTTCAAATACTATTAAAACACTAGACCTAGTAAAAAATATATAAAAGTGGGAAGCTTGAATTTACTTAAACTTTGGACGATTTTCATTGTAATGTTTGTTTATGGCGTGCGATGAAAAAAAGGATGACTTGAAAATTAAGGTGAAGCACCCGATCTCTACCGATACACTCTGTACATTTAATATTTTCAGAAATAATATGTGATCGTTACGAATAAATAAGATATTTCAAATAAAATTCTCACTATTTTAAGAATCCTTCAAATAAAATACCATTTTATAAACTTTTTCTAACAAATGAGATATTTTGTCTTCAAAAGCGCATGTACGATTTCAGATAAAATAGGCTATTTACTATTTACTATTTGAGATAATATTTTACCCAGCTCTGATCTTACGCTTCAGCATTTAATTGAATATCACCTTAAAGAAGACCTTGAACTGCTCCTGCTGCGACTTCTTTTTTCCTTATCCCGTGATATCCTGGACAGTGACCTTGACCTGCTCCTCGATTTCTTCGACAACGATCTACTCCTGGATTTCTTCGACAGTGACCTGCTGCGAGATTTCTTGGACAACGACCTGCTCCTCGACTTCTTCGACAAGGAGCGACTCCTGGACCTTTTCGACAACGACCTTGTTCTGCTCCTGGACCTGGACTTCTCCGGCGAATGAGAGGGAGACTTTTTGGAGCGCGATGGCGACCTGGACGCTGAGTGCTTCGACTCCGAGGAAGATCTTGATCTGGTCACCCTCTTCGTCCTTGCCGGAGACTTAGGTGATTTCTTGGACTTTGATGGAGATGTCGGCGACCTGTGTCTCGGGGACGCTGATTTCTTGCTTCGCGATAAAGAACGTGACTTTTTATCCCTCGAGGGTGACCTTGAGTGGCGTCTGGGAGATCTGGAAGACCTTTTCTCCGGGGACACTGATCTCGTGTAGGATCTGGACCGCGACCTGGAGTAAGACTTCTCTCTCGGGGAGTGTTTCCTGGAAACTGGTGAGTTCTTCTTGGAGGTGGTCGGAGAAGCAGATCGTTTCGCCTTGGTCGCAATTGTTGGTATAGGAGGCGGAGACTCGCTGGGAGAACGCAGCTTCATAGGAGCTTCTTTGTGAGAAACTGGTGGCGAGTGCGAGGACGATTTGCTTTCTGACGAGTTCTTCCTCAACAGAACCGGGGAGTTCTTCTTAGCAACAGTTGGAGACTTGGGACGATGATTCGTCTTGGTAGCCAGACTCGGCGAGGTAGAGTTTATCTTGTTCACAGCTTGCGGCAACGGAGGAGGAGACTCACTGGGCGATCGTATCTTTATAGCTGCTTCTTCTCGGGTGAGCGGTAACGCTGGCGAAGGTGACCTGCTGGATACCGGTGATTGGATTGCAGGTAGATGCGGGATGGGCGACTTTGACTTAGATTTCTCCCGCACCGGGCCGACAACAATGTTTTGTACCATTTTAGGTGGGTCGTTCGGTAGAGCGATATCGAGCACACTGTCCTCTTTCTTCTCTATCTTTATCTTCACGGGGCTGATCACTTTCTTCCCTATTGATTCCCTAGCTTTAGCTGCTAGTCCACTTTGCAGACGCTTTAAGGTGTGCAATTCCTTTAACCGTTCCTCGTCTTCGGGCTTCGGCTCGTCATCAGCCATGTCGGTTTCATCCTCGCTGGAGGAGCGTAGCCTCACTCTCGGTGTTATAGTCCTTATCTTTCTGGTCTTGGAGGTCGATCGAGACTTTCGCTTGGTATCGTTGGTCTTCTTCTGATCCCGCTTCTTCTTGTCCTCCAGGATATGCTTGTATCGTTCTGGGTTCTTTCTTACAGGGGAGTAGCTCAAAGTGGACCGTCTGGATCTGCTCCTGGTCCTGCTACGGCTTCTGCGGCGTTCTCTAGACCTATCCCGTCTGTCCCTCTGTCTTCTCGGGGATCTTGACCTTCTTCTCGAGTCGGATCTCCTGCGTCTAGGAAGAGGTGACGGTCTGCGCCGAGATCCATAACGATCGTATCTCGATCGACTCCTGCTTCTGGATACCGAGTATCTGTTATATCTTCTAGGCGACCTCGATACTCTCCTCCGTCTAGGCGAGGGACTCACTCGCCGCGACCTTGAATATCTCCTAGGAGACCTTCCTCTTTCGACTCTGCTCCTCGACGGTGATCTATGACGCCTCGGTGGCGGACTCTTGTGTGCAACCGGTGACTTCTCCTTCTTCTCCGGAACGATCTTTTTCACTGGAGAATCTTTCTTTTTCGGAGGCGGAGTCTCGTTTCGACCCTTTTCCTGCTTTTTCGGCGATCGGTTCAATCGGAGCTCTTTCGTTGTGGTCTCTGGCTCGTCATTCTTTGATTTTTCTACGACTTTGTCATGTTTCATGGACTTTTTGGGTCTCTCTGGGGAGCTGGAAGTATCAAAGTCTGATTTTAGATTTTATAAAAATGAATATCCAATACAGTGTCGTGCCTAATTAAAGGTTTCCTAAATTTTCGTTCAAAAATTGCCCACGCTCAGTGTTGTAACTTCATGGAAAAACGTCAATTTTTTAACGAAAATTTAGCGGTCCTTTGAATTTACGCGCTAGTGTGTATTAACTGTGTTGTTGCATATTTAAAATTCATTTACCTGTCGGACGAGCTCTCAGATGACTGATGCTTCCTCTTGACAGCTGCTTTTTTCTTCTAAAAGAAAAACAGTACGGATTACTAAATTAAACAAGGTTGGATAGTGAACATCAATCATGCATATGTATTTGTAGGATAAAAAAAGATGTTGCAAATGTTCAAAAATTCTTCCTGGAGTCTGCTCATTCGCTCTAACACATGTAGCGTGTGTAAATTTGTAATGTACGTCCAATCGAAAGTCTCTATCGCGAATGGTTGCTGAACAAAATAAAGTAATTAACGAGAACGGAGAAGAGATCACAGGCTAACCATGTGAGCGTCTTAACGTATTACACTAATTTATTCGCATTGTACCTATGCCAAAGAACAAGCAGTCTCCCGTTAAGTAACTCTCTCGTAAATGTGATGGTGCTTGACACAAAACGAGTGAAAGGCAACAACAATCGCAAGTTTGTACGAATATAAATCACAAATTATTATTACATTGAGTAGCGGCATATCTGGTACTCACTCAGGGAATATATCCTGTCAAATGGCGCTGATAATTACAAACAATACTGAGATTTACACTTTTGAAATAATGACTGTTAACTTGAAATCAGATAAAAATCTTTACAGAAACAAGCAATGAATCATGCTTATTCAAAGATAGGCAGCAACACAAAATCTCTGATAATTCCAATGTTAATTGACAAACTAATCAATGGGGGAGGGAGGAAAAATGAACGCAAAGTAGATGTCGCATGCTCCTGCTTCACGTGCTAAGGTATATATATGGAGATATATATATAGTTATAAATATGTATATGTATGTATAGAAATAGACAAGAAGATATAAATTTGATATCTATGTCCTTCCCATTGTTTTTCCTACCTCATGCTTTTCTTTTGCCTCCGCCTTGGACTTCTTCTTCTTCTTTTTCTTTTTCTTCTTTGACTCAGTTTCTGACGAACTGTGGAATACAATTACACCGTGTTAGAAAATGAATGTTATTAGGGGTGTCAGAGTTAAGCGAGACACCCTGTAGAACCATTTAGTTTATAAAATTTCTGTTATGCTGGCATTGTTACCTGCTATCATCTGAAGCATCGCTGGACTCGCTATCAGAGGAACTAGCCTCAGCCTTCTTGTGTTTCTTCTCCTTTTTCTTCTTCTTCGACTTTTCTTTTTTCTTGCTGGCCTTTGGAGATTCCGACCTAGGGAACGCCATCGACATTATTCCAAGTGTTTCACCGTATGCGGTGTCTAGTTTATATTTGTCTTTTTTTTTTGTTTTGCTTTGTTTATTATAATATTTATATTTTAATTCTTGCAGTGGGCGTCTTCCTGTCGACAAGTGCATACCTTGTGCTGACAATAAAGAAAGCTGTAGTACAATGTATCCGTGTGTGAAACAAATACTTTATTCTAATGATACAAGCTACCTGCTTTCAATGAGTTCGATCAAAAGTAAACGAACAAACGGTTTGAAAGTAATTCAGAGAACGTGTTACTCGGACGGAAGAACACGCATCGGACTGAACTATTTCAGCGTCTGGATCAGGATTCATAAGTTCAAAAGTAGATAACTAACTTACACGTACATGTATATGTATAGGAAATGCAGTGTGTGGTCATTTCAAATATTCAGATCTGTATATATATGTGTATATATATATGTATGTATATATATACACACATATATAAACAAATAAGAAACAAAAGTAATTTTTTTCTTTTTTTCTTTCACTGCAATCTCAAGTGAATTAAGTAATAGAAAAAAATAATGTATATATATGTGTAAATATATATAAAAAAGTACAACGATACATATACAGGTGAAACTCACAAGATTGGGCTATAGCTAACAAACCGACTACATAATTGTTTCTTTGGAAGATCTGGTTTTTCATAGCCGCTTAACACGTTCTTGGAAACCAGCCGATCAGGGCACATATGCAAAACCACATCTTTCAAATAGTCACAAAAGACAAGTATACAAAATATGAGGAGTATTGATATAATATGGGATTAGCATTACCTTGATAACCATCGATAGGGACGGACTTGTCAGAAAAAAATAGAGAGATGACATTAACAACAAGCTTTATCGATAACAACAACAAAGATAGAAATGCATGATTTACGCATCAGATTGTTATGTTATTTGTTCAAAAAATCCCGCGTTTGATATCTTGTACATGTTTCAAGTAAATGTTTGCCTATTTGCAACGGTGCGGACCAGCATTGTTCTACTCGGAGCAACGAAAACGTATCACTGACGTGTTCACAGTAAACCACGGTACAGCAAACATTTACCTCTAATTGCGCCTAAGAGAGACAATACCTAAAAAACGTTAAGGCAACGGACGGACTCGATTGGATTGGTCTTTTTTTCTCATTTTAGATTGCTTTCGAGAGAGTGTTTTCATTTTTCTTATTTCTGTTTTGATCTTTTATTTGTTTCTTTTTTTTTATAGTAGACGCGACGACCACACTTACCTACTGAGCCTACTGGGTAGGCACTCAGTCCTCCTCAGTTCTGTTTGAAACAGAGAAAGGTGTATGGGACATGAAATAGTAGGTGAGTCATGAGTCAGTATCTGACAAGAGGTGTGTAGTAAGCAAATGAACGAGTGTGGACTTGCGGTAAATGAATAATTAATTCGGGGGGAGGAAAGGAACTACTACAGGGGGATGCTTGTTCGGTCTTGGAGCCTGGATTCTTGTACACCTTCAACTGTATCCCACCGTTAACAATACCGATTAGCACAATCCATTCGCTATGGTACACGTATTACACCATTGTACTATAATATAACATTCTATCGTGATACTATCATACTATAGTCTGCTGTAGTGTAACACGACGGTACTACTGCTACGCTATAGTACACAGCATACGCACAGTGCACTGCCAAGCTTGTTACAGTCTGAATGTGTGCCAAATTCCAATACGAAAGGCTCGACAGTTATTCCGAAAAAAATTGCTAAAAATTCGCCCTTGAAAATAAGATTACCCCTTCTTCAATGATTACAAAAGAACAGACAACAACCCAATGCCGACCTAAAATAAAGGCTAGACTCGTTGTCACAAGGAAAGGGGTTGACTACCTCGCAGCTGTTTCACTGTAACACACTCAGCTGTACGTCCCACAGTATTATACAATACATATCATAGTACAATGCAGTGATACGACTACTATAGAGTGCGACAATCGTCTCCGAATAGTAACCAGCAGCACCGAGAATCCAGCCTCCACTGACCCGTGCACCATTACGTTGTCTTTTACCTTTCCTTCTTGTGCTTCTTCCCCTTTTTCTTCTTGCTAGTGCTACCGGAGCGTTTTCTCTTCTTCTTCTCCGGGGCAGACGTGGTGTCCGGCGCCGGGCTCGGAGTTCTCACCAGTTCGTACACTTTGCTCGCAGCAGCTCTCGCCTCGGCCTCTCGCGCGTGTCTCTCCGGATCTAGGCTACTTCCCTCCACGAAGAACTCCGATATACCGAATGCTTCCCGTAGCTTCGCATTTTTCTCTTGCTGCGCCTCGGCAATCTGATGTGTCTCGCGAACACTGAAACAACGGTTACTTGTCAGCCCTCTTGGATCACGCAGTTACAACAGCTACATTCTAGATCGGCCGGGCGTTTCATCATCCCCCGAGACAAATTCATTGACACAGCACAAAAGCGTTGGAATTGCACGAGGCATTGTGGGCGGAACAATACAGGGCCACTTCAGAGTCGGCTAGGTGCAAAGAGCGGCACTCTTGGCGGCCTCGGCTCATGGACACTCTGAACTGTATTTGTTCCGTCCACAAAGGCGCAAAAGTTACAGGCGAGTGAAGAACCAACTAATGAGGATTCATCTGTTCGTAATATACCGTAGCAAAACACTTCAGGATCGAGAAGAGGTAAAAAGTTGAGAATTGAAAGTAGAAAATAACTTTAAAATTAACCCTCTTCGCTCTACAAAAAGAATATTTCCATTCTGTATGATGTTGAAAGAGGACGAAAGCACCCAAAAGAAGGGGATGAAAATCGAATGTAGATTTAATACAAGATCACTGTGTTTCTTCCACCCACGATACAGCCAAGGGCACGGATCCAGGAAATCAAACGAAGCACTCGGATGAAATAAATACAATATGTGTCGAAGATAAATAAATACACAGGAGGTGGCGGCGCAGCATGACCCATTTCGAAGTAGATTCTATGGTCTCGGGAGTAGAACGGAGTGTCGTACCGCGTCGAGATTTTCACAGTCATCGTCTCGCGAAACGGAATCCACTGGGGTCCCGGGGATCGCAGGCGGTTTCGCGAGTACGTTCCTATCCGAGGGTGTCGGAGGGTGTCGAAGCCGGGTCCCGTGGTCGCGACGAAGCTCCAGGCGTCCGGACAATGCGGCAAACCAGTGACATAACACGTCGTAGAGAGAGGACTATGCGAGGCGAAATATCGTGGCGGCCCCTGTTCTTCCCCGCGAGTGAAAACCAGCGGGCAGGCCGGGGGTCGGCCGAGCCACCCCTACGCCAACGCTCGAGCGCCGATCAATACAATCCAGCTGTTCTCTTTTCTGGTATATCCCTTTCGCGCCACTCGCCCGCTACACGCTCAAATTCAGGAGGCAACCGCTCTCTGCACGAGTCACCCTCTTCCACCAACACACCCCCTCCCTCCCCTCCCTGCGCACCCGGGTCAACGGGGAAAAAAAATTTTTTTTTCCTTTTTTCACCCTTTAACACACACCCTCCGCACCGCCATTGTCATTGCAGGATCGATCCCATTTTTCTATTTTTCAATCACCTTTAGATCGCTTATCTGATGAGCGTTCCTTGCCTAGCATCCCCCGGAGCTTTTCATCCCCCCCGATCCATATAGTTCGATACCGGGATGGACATCGAGTTCGTATGGGCTGATATTCGGTTCAGATTTTATGGTAGGTTCTAGCGGAGTATTGGTTTTTAATTTGAGAGCGAGTTGCAGAGTGGGTGGCCAAAGGGATGCTGTTTTTTTGAGTGGGTTCGGAGAATTGTGCAGAGGCTGCATCTTGAGATTAGGAACGTTGTTCTGATGATGGACTTTGTCCGAGCCCTATTTTTGGATTCCTTATTATAACTCTTTTAATTTAATGTATCCGTTGCGCGAGGGTTAATTCCTTGTTAATGTATAATATATCCTGTAGCTGTACGCCAGAGAAAACTCGAAAGTAGGGTATTTCAAAAAATTACTTCTACATAATCCTCAATTTCTAAAGCATTTCAAATCCCCAGTGTCAAGGTTGAAAAGCATGTTTAGCCTACACTTCACCCTAACGCTAACTTTTTCCATTTTTGACGCGTTCCCACCGCTAATTTCCGCCAGCCGTTTCAGTTTTCGTTTCTCCCGGTTGACGGGGAGGAAAAAAAGTTTACAAACTGCGGTTAATTGGCGAGATTACGGCGTGCGAAAGGGTAACGGTTGTTCACGCGTAAATGTTTCTCTTTTGCGGGGGATTGGCCAGTCAATGGGGGGAGAAGGGGGGTGACTCACCCCCGTTGCGCGTTGTGTTCGGCACGCAGAGGAGGACTGTTTGCCTTTTTAATCCCCTGTGTGTCTTTCTCGCGGATCGATCACGAATTTTCGCTTTTTTTAAACGAAGTACACGTGTACTCGCGGTGCCCGGAGCAATTACACGGGAGGCTTTCCGTGCTATCGCAAATTGGATCGGTGGAAATCTTCTATGGTATCCTCCTCGACGTGTCCGAGAGTCACGATCCGACAAGATAGAATAGAATACAATTTGTCCGTGAAGCAAATTTACCCGCGAGGGAAAACGGTAAGCGAGGCTGTCCGGCAAACAAGCTAGAAACAGATACATGTGAGATCATTCCCTTGATTGCTATACGAGTGCGAGCCGCGGACCGTATCAGATATCCTGCCAGGACAAGTGGAAAGGATAATCTGCGGCCAGAGAAATCCAATTCCCCCTGTCGCCCTTCTAATGCGCAGAATTTGCCCGGGTTTCGTCAATGAAGCCGATCAACGTTTCCGTTTTGCGACGTTGGTTGAATTATTCGGGGATTAGTCGCTGCCTTTTAATCAATCAGAGGGTTGATCATCGAGCCATGTGCTATGATCAATTTTAGTGAGAACATTTCGTCGATTAGACTGCGGCTTTTATGCGTTTATAACAAAACCGGTTCACTAAAATTCATTAGAAAATTATCAAAGACTGAAAGAAGTTTTTATTCGATTCTAATTCCTCGCAATTGATGCGGGAAGAAATTTTATTTTGCACAAGAGAAGAAAGAAAAATTTCACAAAAAGAAAAGAAATGCTTTGAAGTCGACTTTCAAGCTATCGAAGCGGTAAATATAAATTTGTATAAACAGCAATGTATTAGGACAGTGCAAAAGTTTGTGCCCCATTCCTTGTTGTATTTTAATACGAAATCGGGCGCGTACTTTTGAAAATATAAGTACCTGATATAAGTTTAGATTTATTCATAATTTATCTAATTCGTTAAGGAAACGTTTGGGAAGCAATCAAGTATTTGCGAAGCACGATACGTTTTTCAAAGAGGATGAGAGGTTGAGAATGGGACCGAAAAGCAATCGAAAGAGATTCACCTAACAACGGAGCGCATGTTGCTTCGCCGTCCGGCGAGCAGATGAAGTTGTATGCGCTGGCAACAGCAACAGTGCTGTCGCATCTGCAGCTGTGCACGTTTCTTTCCGTTCGCCGCTTGCAGTTTACGTTTCCGGGACCGTTTCATGACTTTCTGCCGATCCAGGAAGAAGTTTCCACGCCAGAGAGTTTCGAAGAACGCGCGGCCGTCGGCTGGACCGCGTCCACGCGCTGGTTTCAGCGGAGATGGGACTGTCACGGACATGGTCATTCCTTGGTCTTCAACTTCCGGTTGAAAATAATTCATCCACCCTTCAGGTGACAGTTCAATTCAATCTTATTCCTCAATCGTATTTTTCTTCTTCCTACAACTTGGATGCAATTTTGATCTCTTCAGCTAAAAGAGAAGAACTCTTTGATCCTCAGCTTCCGGTTGAAAATGACTCTTCCTCTTCTCACGGTACGATCTAATTTAATTTTCCTTTCCTTACAACTCGTACTTCACTGATGAATCAGTTCTCGTGTGATCTCTTTGATTAAAATAGAAACGAGTTGTTTTTCGATCTTCAACTTCCGGTCGAAAATAAATATCCCTCTTTGCGGTGCGATTTAATTAAATTTTCCTCGTTTCCTTTCCTGGCAGCTTATTTTAAAATGATAAATCAACGTATATGTAATCTCTTTGAAACAGGGAAGAGAATCGCTCTTGAGTCTTCAACTTCCGGTTCGAAAAGTTCCCTCTTCCTCAAAGTACTGATTCGATTAAAAAAGAATACATGAATCTTCAGCTTACAAATATTATTCCTCGCAGCGTTATCTCCGACGGTAAATAGACGTTTACAAAATGTCTTCGCTTAAAAAGAAGACGAGAGTTATCCAAAGACTCAACGAACCTCCTTCCTCGCAATCGCACGGACAAAATCCTCGATCAGCGATGTCGCTTTATGTTCTCAGAATCCCCGAGATTTCTCCGTTCTCATGAGCCGAGCATGCCAACAAATTTTCCGGTATCGGACGCCGATAAACTTCGTTTCGTTCAGCATCCAATTTGTCGGTGGCTGCAGAGAGGGGGAGGAAGGGGTGTTGGGAGGCTCGGGGCAATCTCCGGGTCTGAATAATTAACCCCCGAGTAATTAGTCGGGCATTAAGCGCGATCGGCTGCTAATTTACGCTAAGGAGCTCTGCCGGTCGGTGCGACGGTGTGCAAGCAGCTTCCGACGCGGCTTAATCCCTTCTCGAGGGTGGCTTTGATAGTTTAGGGGCGAGGAAGTGGGGGAGGGTAGGTCGGTTGGTTGGTTTGCGGGGGTGGCTGCTGGAGGCTCGAGGCGAAGGTAATGGCTTCCTCTCCCGATTACGACAGCCCCTTGTGTTCAGAATTTCTGTTGTTCCAACGCGAGAACAATCATCCGGCAAGAGATGATGAAAACGTCGCTTCTGCCCCTCGTCTCTCCTCTCCTCTCCTCTCTGTAACCGTGTGCTCGCGTGTCTTCTCGCGGGCCAAAAGAAAGGGTCTCGATTGTTTCTCCTCGGAAAGTAATCAACGCCGAGACACACGGCCAGGCTCTCTCTTAAATCACCCCCCGCGGCCCGTTAGCCTCGCTTGGAATCGTTCCATGCAGCGGGACACTCGATAAATCTCAACGTTTATACTCTCATCTATTTCAACACCGCTTCTGTATATAGATTTATATATGTATATATATATATATATATATATATATTTGTACGTATATCTCTCAATATCTCGTGTAAGAATATAGGAAGAATATATCGGTCTTACTCTAACTTAGCCAGACTAAGGAAGACTTCGGATCAGAGGCACACTATATCGTCGTATGCGAAGCAACGATGCTTCGATAATCCTTAACGATTACTATGTATCGTCGGTCGCGGTCGGCCGACACCTGGAGACACATGGATTTTTCTATGGAAGAGTGGATCCCTTGCGAGTCGCCCTTTCTCTATTGATCGATCACGGACACGTGGGCTACCTGCAGAATCTTTTCGGAGCTATCGTTCTCTCTGACGCAAAACTCTTTCGTTATATTTTCTTCTCTTCTCCTCTGTTATTTCTCGAGCCCGCAACGTGTCGCAGTCGTGTTGCTTGATGCTCGGCGAGATCCTCTGGAATCTTATAACTGGGTACTGCTTACAGAACTACACTTATTACAAACCCGGGTACTTAACACTTAGAGGCGACGAGAGTAGCGATTACTTATATGATTAGAGACTAATATCGAAGAACTACGCGCTAGTGGAAGACTTTTGTGATTTTGTTTGGCTTTACGAGCGTATCACGAGATCGTTACATGTTCCCTTGTTCCTTCGTCCGATCCGACGTCCCTTCTACACGGGGATATCGAGATTATTCTCGTTGGAGACCCGTGCACCCGACGAGAGCCGACGACGCGCAGCGTCGCAACGCCGGTCCATCCTCGCACTGAGGCGGAAAAGTCGAGTGAGATGCTGGAATAAACTCACCCTCGGCCCCGCGCCGCCTCTCTGTTTCGCTTTCCGTGCCACCCCCCGTTGCGGCTCCGCTCGCCCCACCCCCCTCCTTTTCGTGGGTGGCGCCGGCGCCATGGGGTACGTCGATATCGGCCACGCAACACCCCTGAAAAGCCCGTCTCCGCCCTCCAATAATATTGGGCTTACTGGGAAACGGAGTTTTCACGGGGGTGCCTCGGAATTCCTACCCTCCACGTGCCCGATATAGAACGGCTTTTTTTATAACAAGTTCTAGCCACCCCTTAACGTCCTCTACCCTTATCTCTCGGTCTCGTGTCACCTAGGGTGCATGTAGAAAATAATTCAATCGCGTGCCTCCCTCTCAGATGCAAAAAACCGCGTTTCCCCTATAGCGTCGCACTACTGCCCACCACCCCCTAGTCAGGCGGCTAATCGCGAATCTGCAGAGAGTTAACGGCCAATGAATGGAAGCTGAGATATCTATTGGTGTTCTGGAATGGGTCGGCGTGAGCACCGAGTCGTGCGACCTTATGGGGAGAAGAATGTGTCTCTTACTTTTAACACTTGAATAGTTTGTTTCAGTATTCTATAAGCAGAGCTTTTTTGCATAGAGTGATTAATAAATTGCAGATTTTGTATATTTAAGCAAAGACGAAAGCTTGTTATTAAAATTACTAATAGAGCCGCAGTCTAGTAATTGCATAAAATTTCTAAAGATTATTCTTTACTTTAAGTATATAATCCATTAACAGGCTTAAGGAAGTCTATTAACAAGCTTTCAGCGAGTTTGCTGTACCTGAAAGAAGCTTAACAATACCCCCTTAAGTAATAGCCTAATGAGAAGTTGTTGAATCATATTACTGAACAACAATTTACAGTAGTACCTCCTTTCTGATTATCGACGAGTAGAAGCTCGGTTACGAGTGGAAGCTATATGCCGATAAACGAAGTTCTACTGTAAGAAAAAGAGTATTGATACTAGAACTACCGTACACGTCGATCCCTTTAAAATATTCCTTTTACAATTAATAAAATTGTAAAGATCTTGCTAATTTTTAAAGACCTGTTAGGCAACTGGCAATGAACAAAGTATTCAATTAACGAGGATATTTCTTTTTTAGTTGCGTTAAGAAGCGAAGGGTTGAGACGCTTTTATCCTTGAGTCGCCCTGCAAACAGCTGGAGCTTCCCTTTCATAAGAGATCTCAGCCTTTCGAAAGGAAAGCTTGGAGGCACACAAGATATAGATGCTGGCCTTCTATCATCTAGGTGCTATATATAGACACTATGCTGGATTACTAGAGGTGCCACCAGAAATAATTCTTCTTCGTGTTTTCTAACTCGCGCTTGCACATGCAATTGGATTATGTAATTCCTAGCATTCTCTGTATTTTACACTGTACAATTTTAACGAGTCTTAATTCCCCGTGTTTTTCTTTTTTCATTTTAATATTGTAAAAGGCACAAGCACGAAAGTGTGAAATTAAAGAAGCAGATAAAATGTATAATACTTACTTTACACGGCCAAATTCGTCTCTGGGTACCGGCGGTTTGGCTTCACTTCCCATTAACATAGATCTGTATGACTCTACTTTCTTTTTTACTTCCTCAGTTGTAAAACTACAAAACATAAAACTTCGGGTGAATAACTGTTCTAGCATCGGTGGTACTATAAGCTGCAGAAGCAATATATTGGGTTAGGAGAATACATTGAAGCCAATGGTAAGCTAAATCCAATTGGAGTTTGGAATCCCATTTGGTATTGGGTTCAAGGGATCAATGTAGCTTCATATTCGCTATGCATAATCTTCATAGAGAAAAATGATTATTGCATATTGGAAAGATTCTATAGTAATGGCAATTACAATTTGATAATTATATTTGCTTACCCTTGCTCCTCCAGTATGTCAGCCAACTCTGCGCATTTGACTTCAACCTTCCGTTTCCTAACATGATCAAGAATTTCTTTGTTGGGTTGTTTGTTTAGCTGGTCTAATTTCCCTTCGTCAGACTTGTAGGTAACCTTCTCTTTCGTTTTGCGTACAATCGCCCAATTTCTTTGGACATGTCCATTTGTACCTGAACCACGCGGTGTCTGTAGTCCAATACCATTGTACATCTTGTATCACACCTGCAAGAACACTGTCAAATCTCGTTAGTAAGGTACTTATACAGCACTATGGTTTGTTTAAGATACAAATACACTGGCAAGTAACTTGCAACATTTTCTTGTAAAAGCAACTTGCAGAAGCATGTACACTCATTCGCAAATATGCTAAATATATTGTTTCCCTCTGTGAGAGCAACTATCACAAGTGAGTTCAACTTGCTGGCTGCTTTCTCAGAGACGTTTCCACATGTTGCGAGAGTCGTTCTCGCAAAAAATATCACAAATCACTTGCTTTTGTATTCGCATGTTTACTAAGTGTGATTAGCAGCTGATGGGGACCATACCAGTTCAAACTTCATAGAAACATACTACACAAGGTGTCCCACAATTTTTCACAAAAATAAAACAATAATATCACATATCGAAAGACCCATAGGCTTAAAATTCTTGTTACTTACAGAACACCCCAATAAAGTATCTAAAATTGTAAGAACGACGAAATTCTTTACTTTAGAACGATGAAAGTCATTTATGAACGAATCGACAACGGATGACAGTAAGCGCACAACAGCCGTTGCGGTTACGTTCAAAAACTTGACTAAAGATCGTGCTTATCGGGATCGAGAACGAGATCAACAAGATCTCGTCTCGCGCCGAGCATCGAATCTCCGTTAAATCACGAACGAATCGATCGGGAATATGACGTGATTGAACTAATAACTCCGGAGGGAGCGGGAAGGTAGGTTAGAATAGACTGCACGCAAATCAATTATCGATCCGGCGAATGCTGCGCAAATATTTCGTCGTGCCGATCTCGCGTAAACGTGCAATGTTACCTTGGCATCAGTGTCAACGGCGGAGACCTCGCTTTGCCATCCACGGGATTGTCGATCTCGAGTCTTGTCTTCGGATCGGATTGATCGATGAAAAAAACACAAGTGCGACTAGTGCGACCGCGATTTCCGTGGCGTCACCGTTTCACGCGACAGCCCCGCGACGTAGTGCGGTGGCGCTACTATTTCGCCTAAGCGTAGGACAGAGAGGAAATGAGAGTGCTATCACTCCCGGGAATTCGGTATCCACGCTATAGTGCTGCCTCCTAGTCTTGTTTTTAGCCTGGATCAGATCCCATATCGTTCTTTGCATGAACACAGATGCGTACAGACGTTTGTCTTATGGCCAACATTTGATGGGCTTTTTTGCCTGGGCGTTTTGGGGCTCAAAGAGCCCCAATACCACTTCGGTTTTGCGCCTAATGTTACCGATATTTGATGAATTTATATAATTTCAAATAGATCACAAAAATGAAATGGGTTCTGTAACATGCTAAAGTTGATGTAGGTTCTGTTCAATGCTAAAGTTGATGTATGTAGTAAACGGGCGTGAGCACTTTCATTTCCTCTCTGCGTAGGACGAGGGAATCGCATTTACGCGTTTCGTAATCTGTTTGCGCGGCAATCGTTTTATTTCATTTCCCAACATTCGAACGCATAAATTATTTCGAACTTTATACAGCCGACGCGCACAATAACCGCAGCTTTGTTCCGAACGGATTAAGAAAAAAATTGTTCCCCGCGAAGGATTGCACCTGATTGCACCATTGATTACATCAATTTGTGTAAATTATAGTGCGCAATCACGACTCGTGTTCGAACGGGCGCGCGAGACGCTAGCAGAAAACATTGAACTTGTCACACCGAAACGCACGTGGTGCCACATAATGTAACCAAAAACTGTATCCTTACGTATATAGATTATAACTGATGAGTGGTATGCGTTTGTGAATTTTTGTAAGTAGTCGTTTAGCTTGCAGCGATAATGGAAGTCAGCGTGGGAGATGTAGCTATGCCTGGCGATGTTATGAAGGATATTGCAACAATTAATAAGAAGGAGACAATTATTTTAGGGCCTGGTCTTCGCCGCGAATTTGACACGGTTTTCGCGTATAAGGCGGGAATATTGAAGAAAACGAATCCGGCCGTATATTATGTAGATAGTTATCAGAAACGGTAATGTCAATTCATTTTTTAAATAATTTCCAGAACTTGTTTATATTCATAATATTATACCTCTTTTGATGATTAACTTTAAATAAATTTCCTTTTTCCACAGTTTCTATTTAACACTATACAAATCGTTTATGAATTTTTAGCTTTTTTTTTATAACAAACATGCATATCTACAATCTCAATAATCGTAAATTAAAAATATTAGAACCTATCACTTTGACGAGTCTCATAAACCTAGTGTTAACAAAACAGCCAAATGATTAGTTACTAATTATATCTTCTTTTTAAGGTACATACCAAATCGTGGAGAAAATGTAGTGGGTATAGTTGTGCAGAAGGGTGGTGATATTTTTAAAGTGGATATTGGGGCCAGTGAACAGGCATCTCTTTCGTATCTTGCTTTCGAAGGTGCCACCAAGAAAAACCGTCCTGATCTTCAAGTCGGGGACCTTGTCTTTGCGAAACTTGTAATTGCCAGCAAGGATATGGAGCCAGAACTTGTATGCGTAGATTCTCATGGCAAAGAAAAGAAGTTGGGTGTTCTGAGTTCCGATGGCATGCTTTTTACATGTTCATTGAGTCTCATCAGGAAGATATTGAATCCTAATTCTTTGTTGTTTAATACATTGGCACGTAGTCAGGCATTTGAGGTAGCTGCTGGAATGAACGGTAGAGTATGGGTGAAAGCAAGGACTATTCGGGAAACGATAGCTGTAGCCAATGCTATTTTAGCTGCAGAGTATGCTACTCCGAAAAACATAAAGAAAATATGCGTAAATATTGAGAAAACTTTGCTGCTAACACAGTCGGGTAACGATGAAGAGATGCAATAAAAAAAGGAAATAACAGCCATCTGTTATGAATGATTATTTATTGTACCAATATTATTAATGATTTTTATAAATAAATCTGTATGATTTCTTATATGAAATGCGGTGATTATAGTGACAACCATTCTGACAACCATCGTGATAAAAATGTAGAATTAGAACTACATGTAGTACGTATAGTATCATTAAGTATATTGGTCTTGTACACTGCTATAGTGACGTAATGAAAAGAATCAGCAAATTTCTACGAAAATAAAGATATATACTTAAGTTCTGGTACTACTTGTATTTCTCATTCGGATTGCAGTTTGATAAGAACATTTGAGATGAGGAAAACAAATTAACAAATGATCAGAATGAATAACGGTATTCCTTTATAAGAGTGAGAGTACACAAGTCACTCTTCTGAAAATGTTTTAAAGCATTGTTGCTATCAGCGTATAGATGTAATTGTAAAGTGAATAAAATGATTTTTCTGATATGTAACTAATGTCTTTATCTGTAGTGTGAAAGCTATACTCTAACTAATGGTAGTATCAGATATTCAAGCACAACCTTGACTTTCTTTATTTTTTCCCACAAAAATATTTAAACAACTCTTAAATCAAGCATTATTACACATTTTTTCCATATTTTTTGTCTTTCTAATACAGGATTTGTACGTGATGAAATGTGCATTGTATATAGTTTGTAAAACAAACTGTGAAAATGTCAGGAAAACACTTCTTCTCTAAACGCCATAGCCACGTATAGCGGCCATAGAATGAATTCGTACAGTAGTTTAAAACTAATGTTAACACTGACTCAGCGTGAACAATCCTATATGCATGTAGAGTATTATTAGATATTAAATAACAATAAAGCGACACGGTATATTTATCATAAATAAAAGAAATTATAGTATAATGAAGCATTCCGTTTTAACAATTTATACTAAATATAGAAACGAAACAATAATGCGCGAATAGTATATACAAATTTTGCTTCATACCTATTTTCACATTTTTTTTCTTTTTAAGAAGATAAACAATTAACTTAATCATTTCGAGAAACAACAAAAAAAAAAACGCTTTAGATCGCAGATCATACATAATACATCATAACTCAGTATATATAGAATTAATACAAAGATGAATACCATCAATTAATTACCATTATAAATATCATTTACTATCACTTAAGTTAAAGGTATAAAACTAATATTATTACTCTAATAGACAATGACACGACGAACGTGTAGTTTTTACAAAAAGTAGGTTTTTTTTCAAATCATGTCGGTATTTACAACTGCTTCCGTTTGCAAATACGTATCATATAAAAATCTTACATGCGAAACACAAAGAGCAGAAGCTTTTTGTAAAAACCACGTTGCGTTATTTTTTCTCTCTGGTATGTCATAGGCAGGTAATATGTATGTTAGGGACGATCCATGGTGCTACTGGCAACCATTATACTATTCTATGGTCTAGTGCTTTACTTAGTATATATTTTCACATGAGCGTGCTATGTGAAGTAAATATATGCAATACCGTTAACTACAGATGTACGATGACGAATGCTATGCACATGTTGCGTTTCATAGCTTCTCATTTTTAAAAATGTATGATTGTAGATGCAGAAAACACAACCAACAGAAGGATAGACTCGAACAAATCGAATAGAAATTCAAACTGATATTTTGACAGATTAAAAACATCCTTTGTTGTAGTATAAACGCAAAATATCTGCCATTATCACTGTAGGTATAGATTTCGGTTTATATAATCTTGATCTACCTCATAAAAATATATCTATGTTACATTGTTAGGACATCGGTACAACTTTTTCGATATAAAACGATAAAAAACATTCTATCGTAATGAATGAATTTCAGAGCTGCGCTTTTGATTTCAATATAATGACAATTTGGAGTTCCTAATAATAAAAACGAAAAGAGAGTTGTTCTCGTGATTTTTTAAAAAAATACTATTCATCCTATTACGAAAGAAACCGTGATCGTTACCCTACTATATAATCTTGCTTTTTAATGATATTACTTTATTGATTGTATTCCTAACATGATAAAAGTCATTTTGTGAACATCCTATATTGCATAGGTAGATATGCAGATCTTTTTACGGTATGCAATGGCAGACCTCTAAACACAGAAGACTAAGCATTATTGTTAGTTCTTGTAGCAGCTGGTAGTTATAAGAATAATTTTTCGCTTTATATACCAAGTTACATTTATACTTCTTTTTTATCAGGTTGCATCGTGTTAATACCACTAAATGTAAAACCTATGCCTTCACCAGATAGCTTTGATAGAGACAGTTAAACATTTAACTTACAGTACACCTATTGTTATATATGTCAGCAGAAATCATTGATTATATTTATAGTTGAGAATGTGCATGAGACATGAAGTTTCGAGTCACCAAGTTAAATTGTCAATACTAAACTGTGTAAATCTCTGTAAATCTCTGTAAATCTCTGTAAATCCCTGTAAAGCAATGCTAATGTCTTTTACATGGAGAAAACCGGCCGTACCCGATCGTACGAGTATTACTATGGATTTATCAAAAAGCATACGTCACTGTTAAAAAATTTGACAAAAACAATCTGTCTGCATTGTAAAAAACTCTATCAAAGTAGAAATGCGAAATACGACTCGCCTAAAAGGAAAGAGGAACATGATTCTCTACATGAGATTTTTTTCTTAACGAGCAAACCTACCAGATCACTCTTGAAGCTCGATATCATAGCACAAAATTACCTATATGAATATGTAGATAAATATTATCATTGCGTTCCGGCGTAATCGTTAGTTATATAAAAAATTGTCTTTGCTTATAGCTAAAATATTATGATGCCTCGGCTATATAAATATATATGTATATATATATTTATATCATTATCATTATTGTTATTATCATATTATTTTTTTTTTTTCATTAGCGCATAGAATATTTATATATATATACCATTCACAACACAGAGTGCATAGTACGAAGCCGAACTGAATCTGTTCACCCCTAATCAGATTACGTACAAGGGAGGAACAGATCATGAAGCCTCAATGTAACAACGCACAACCAATTTTTATACAACCTGCGTGCACCAAATTGCTTTCTGTCGTCTCTCCTCGTGTTGACGAAAGTAAGACTTTTTTTAACTTACATATTTTGTATTAAGTAGAATCGTTAAGGTATTATGTTTCTGACAACATGAGCTTTACTAATAACCGATGAAAGACTAATAGAGACAAGAATCAATTTCCACAACCATTTCCGTATTTATCACTTCACGAGTGCTTTAAAGAATAGCGAATGAAACAAAAATGTACAAACATACACTTTTCGAGTTATTTTTGTTCGCAAAGAACTTCTTTTGAATTGTTAAAAATAAATATCAAATAATACTGTTTTCTTTTTTTTTTTTTAACAGAAGAAGCCTCTACACTAAGCACTCGTCACATAATTTTTGTTTTGTTAATGAATTTTACACAACGAGAAAATCTGATATGGTGCTACGTGTAAATCGTGGAAAATAACTGTATATTTGTTTGTACAGGAAGAACTCTTATCGAAATCATCAACCTTATTGATTGACTACGTTAATATTTTCCTTCATTTATGTGATTCGTGTAGGATGATATTATGTTTCATTACAAATGAATAATCTCTGAAAAGACTTGTCTCGATGATCGATTATCAAACGTGATCCTATCAAAGATGATATCCAAAATATTTTAACTTATTCTACCTCTCTGCCCTATATTTACTGCTAATACGAATGGAATGATTCACTCAACCGAAATACACGGTGTCCGAAGTGTAATTGCTCGATATCACGGAGACTAATGGATTTTTTGTTCGCTTCTCTTCCTAACACTGTATACTGGAACTTATTCGTTATGGAGTTGTGCTATCTGTTTAAGAATTTCTTTTGATGAAATTTGATTTTACACATTATCAATAATTCAATAGAAGTATTGCATTTTCTTCTTAAGGTGGTGCAAAAGCATGTTGAAGCAATAGACGATGTTCGATCGATCACATGCAAAGTTAAAAGTATGGGAAACAGCGTACTGCTATAAATAACCGTTAACATAGTAGAATTATCTTTACAGTTAGAGTACTATGGTCTTTACAATTGCACATTCTCTGAATCACAGGATTTTCCCTAGAAAGAACATACAACATGTGTGCCTCAATCTCAACGACATTTAAGCTCTCTGTCGGGAAAGAAATGATTAAAATATCGCTTAAAAAAAAAACAAACAAACGCGCACTTACAGCAACAATAAATAAACGATAAATTTTTAGAAAGACACAAAAAAGGAACTTTTTCACCCAACGACTTCTGCACACCTTAAAACGGCAGTAAGCAAGCCTTTTTTATCGTCGTATTCGACAAAAACCTGTTTCAATCGGATGTTTGTATTGCGGACAAAAATCTTACTTTCTGCATGATATTTTCCATTGAAAATTTCATTTTTTTGTCGGTGGTAACGGCTAAAAATAATTGCGTACAAAAGACGTTTCGATTTTCATGCAGAATGTAAGATGAATGCATTGTTCGACGTTACGATTAAATGTTTGCGAGTGACTTCAGTTTCCACAAAAAACGATTCTTTTTGTTTGTTCTTAGAATTACAGTCTTACTAAGAATATTCCTTTTGGCTTACAGGAGTTCGTTTACTTTAAGCTCGACCAATGAGCAATAACATTATCGAATTTCAGTGTTGGAACATCCTGGTAAACTTCCTCAAAAATGTGCTACTCCGTTTTCACAAAACCTAGCAGAGTCTTACGTACGCATTTTGAACACTTTACATTGTATTGTAAGTGAAAAATTTAACTTCTTCCTTCGCGCGTGCGAACGACTTACACGCTCAGAGCGTACAAATCCTATCATTCCTTGACAGTACTGATTCCAAACACGAACAGGTTTTTAGGTGTCCGCGATGATGGTATAAGTTTCATCGCTTACCTGATCTCTCTATATATAGTGCTGTCATCGATATACACCAATGGTTTATTCGAGGCCATTGTTTGCGATAATTCTCGGTATTACTTACGTTTAAGGTGACACATAAATTGTGCTCAAGCCACTTGTTAATAAAAAAAGCCACAAAAAACCTAAGTATTTATAATTACTAGAGTCGCCTAGGTTGCACGACGCTGTTATTGTTCAGACGCGTGGTGGTTTGGTTGTTGAAGTTCTCGTCTTGCGGAATGTGCTCTGTTCTTTCATCGAAAAATCCTGGATTCAGAATGATGTTGGGGACCAGCTCAATCACTTCCTGCTCCTCCAGCTGCGCTGCAATTCGGGAACGGAGATTAATTTTCATTGGTCTAGGCCACGAGTTATATTAGCTTCTACCCTCTCCCTTTACCAATATTTTGCTGGGCTACATATATTACATATATAGACACATTTGGAAATATATATATATATATATATATTATATACATCAACGAATCAAATTTTGTAAGTTAACATTACAGTTCATTCTGTACAGTGAACGCATTGTTTACCCAGCAAATGTATGTGCTACCTTTGACCTATATTTTGTACAGTCAAAGATTCACTAATAGCACATAATATTATCTAGGCCATAATGCTCTATCACTATTACAATACTTTCTATTCATTGCACTAATCATTCTGCATACAAAAATTTTATACAAACCACCAAAGCTTAATAATCAGACACGTAAAGTATCTTACAAAAAAGAAGTAGTAAGAAGTAGTAGGACAAACGAAGTTCGTTAGTAAACAAGTAGATAGTAAGTTTGGTGGCTGATGAAGTCTATTCGTAAGAGATTCAGGTATCATTCCTATGAGGAGTGTAAAAGGTGCTACTGTCAGGCAAACTGTATAGAAAAAGGTAAAAACATGTTACTGATTAATTTTAGTGCCTTATGTTGTAAATGTGTTCGGTGCAGAAGTTAAGAGAGTGTTATTGTTAAACTGGTACATGATATGGAAGATTCATAATAAGATGCTAGTAAGTTTTATAAAAGTTAAAATACTAGGAGAATTTGTTAAATACTAATAAAATTTGCAGAGCGCTTGCAGTAGGGAAATATCAGTGGAAGATAATTGGTTCTGTATTAGAATAGCACTAAATTGATTGAAAGGAGAATGGCTGATGTAAAGAAAAAGCTAGAGATCAGGGCCATAGATAAGTCAAGTGGTTAGTGATGCTATCGTTTCTGCTGCAGATCTTCTCCACTAGATAGAATGCATTACACACGTTTGCACTTGCTCGTGGATTTAAACAACGTTACAATGAATTATTCTATTGTATCGACTTTAGTCGTGCGGAAGACAGTGAGTTTCCTCAGCAGAAATAAATAGCATGAAAGAGAAAGAGTAGAAGCAAAAGCTCTTAGATAAAGTTACCAGGAAATGCTTACAGGGTACTTTGCACTCACGATAGAGGAGGTAACAAGTACCTATACCAAGAATCATAAGTGTACCCATAACTATGCCTACCGCTGCCACCCAGACACGAGTGTCAAAATTTTCTACACCCGATAAGAGATGTCTTGCAAGTTCTGAAATAATCGTCAATTATGAATAATGATACATTCTGTACATGCAGAGTTCGTACTCTGTGACAATCGCCAAACGCTAATTTTGTACCTAATTCCTCGATACTGTGATGCGTGTGACCTTCGACCTCGACGATTTCTCCTCTCCCCAGCTGATTGGTTGCCCACACTCGGAACGAATACGTCGTGTTTGGCACCAAGTGATAAACATCAATTTGCCTCTATAAAATCATTGGTCCAAGTCAAATTAATTAACAATCAGTATTATTGGGGGCTAAAAAAAAATCTCGTGGAAAGAATGCGGGAAGGCACGCCCCGAGTCACACGTATTTTCGGTCCTAGCGAAATATTAGCTAAGAGGTCACACATACTAGACAGCATGTGCCGTCAAAGCCTAAACATTGGGACTATGGAAGCATCAATGTGGCATCACAGGAGACTTCTTTTTAGCTCCCAATAATACCCATAAAACGAATACTTTGTTTTTAGAGAGAGACAGAGTAAATTACAGAATTTGGTGGAATGTGCGTTGGAACAATAGGCGTCCAGTCTTCTGGTTCTTCACCCACATTCGGTTTAAGACGATATTCGGCAGTGAAATCTATAATAGGATAACCACCTGTGCCAGCTACTTCCCAAAGAATATTTGCCAATATCGTGGATGGTTTTACCCATACGTTATGTAAAGCTGGAGGAGGAGCTGAAGTACAAGATAAAAATGATGATATCGGTATGGAAATTAATTTAACACTTTACGGCCCAATGATTTCGATTATTATAATCTTTACATAAACTGAGGTATCTAAGGATGTTTAAAACACATATTCCACCATCAAAACACGAGTATACTCGTGACTGGTCCGTAAAGTGTCGAAGATGTTGTTGGAAGTTTAACGACTCACTTCTAACTTCTACATTAATCCTAGTCTTGACAGCATCGTGATCATCGTCTAAGGTGCATGAGTACTTCCCAGCATCATCCGTACTAACATTGATAAGTTCCAAAGCTCCATTAGACTCAACCTTTAATCGTCCAATTTGTTCATCCTCGCGTCCCTCTCTTATCCACAACACACCAACAGATTCGCCTGACTGTGGTGGTGCATCTTCTTCTGCACAAGGTACAGTCAAGTTCTGACCAACGTCTACAGCGACAAAATGCACTGGCACCAAAGTCACTGCTTCCTGCCATGCTGAAGATCACAACAAGTCCTTCAGCTACCATAATTGTACATATTACACACATACAGAGAGTATATTAAAAATCACAATAATCGACATCGTTAACATTGCAATCTTTCTACCAAGTAAAAAACAATTATTTACAAATTTCATACAAAAAATTTCACATTAAAAAATCTACGTGGTCTGAAACTTCTTCAATTATTGTCTAAAATTTTTTAAAATGTTTCTGAGTCGTCAACATACTAAAAAGCCAGTATACATTAGCATGATACAAACAACGTGTAAACTTGTATCTGTCAATTTATTTTTTTTGCCGAAAACATGTGTTCGGCAGAAATCGTTTCGAATGACAGGCAGGTCGATCGAAACGTTCGTATGTTTACGACGCGCGGGGTACGGTTTTGCATAAACAAACTATACATCCTGTACACAAATTAATCGTCTACATATACATACAGGAGCGACATGCGTTTGATAGATCGAGTATGAAAATATAGAATCAACGTTTCTGCCGATCAATGGACTCGCCGGAAGGCGCTCGAGCGAGGATCTCGGCGGGTGTCGGACCGCGGAGAAAACAAGATACTTAGTGAAATTTGCATAACTCGACCCTGAATCGTAACGATCGTGTGCTGTTCGGCCCGATTTGCACGGTGTGCACGTATACAGGCGCAGCACGGAACGGTCTCGGTGTGTGTCACATTGATCGGCAGGTGTGCTAGCACGGTTGCGAGAAGCGAGCGGATTTCTCTCTGTCTCGCTTTCGGTCTCTCGGTTGCTCACCTGCCAGGAAGAGTATCAGCGTGAGGATTCTATGCCCAGCCATTCTGCCATATTAGACGGTCTCGCGTGGATGTAGACGGAGGCTTGTTAAGGATCCCGTCGCGGCCGCATCTTTTCCCCGATCGATCCTATTTTCCGCTTTCAAGAGAGCCACGGTACGCGGGAGCTGTCAAACTCATCACGCTTCGCGGAACACCGCCCGTCCGGCGCTCTTTGGATTTTATTGAGTTGCCGGGGCCGCACTCTTGCGGCGACGCTGCGAACACAATCCGAAAACAGGGCCTGCAACCCCACCGAAAACAAACGTAACAGCTGTTCCGATCTAGAACGTCATCTTGCACATTTCGAAATTTTTCTAAAGAAATCAGACCGCCTGCACTGTTTTCTAGAGGAGAAGTCCGATAATGTGACATTCAATAATGCGATGTACGCGTTGCCTTATCCACAGTCGCCCCTACAGACTTCGGGGCCCGCGGCAAACTCGGTCCTGACAAAAACCACTGTATGTATATACCTATATACAGGTTGTCCCAAAATGTACTTTCTTGAAATGTACGACTCCTCGGCTTATTTGAAGAAACTTTTCCTTTGCGAGAACGTTTTGCGCGGTTTTGATGAGGAGTTATTAACGAAAAACCAATGGACCAATCAGAGCACGGCTACAGCGGACAGATTCCGACTTGGCCAATGCCAATGCCATGTTTAGCGGGAACTGTCGCCGAACCGGAATTCGTCTGCTGTAGCCGCGCTCTGATTGGTGCATGTTTCTCGCCGAGGAAAATATTTTTCGCCAGGAATCACCTCTTTGAACGATGTACAACATTTTTTGGACACCCTGTATAACACAAGGTTTACGGAGCACTAAAAGCGACTTTTACTTTACTTTATAAAAATAACGCAAATATGTCTAACCAGATTTTTTTGGACATATTTTTAAGGAGTGCTCTAAGAAATCGATTTTTTTCAAGATTCTAGACACGCCAAATTGCATTACAATCATAAAGAATCGGAAGATTTTATAGCCTTCTATGCAGGATGTGGACGGAATTTTTACCTCAGGAGCGTATGAGGGATAATTGACAACATGAACACGATCGTGTTTGAAATCTTAATTTCTGTCTCGTTTTAAATGCAAATCATCATTTCTGTTTAATTTATTAAAACAGTGACCATAATTTTTAATATTGTACGAGTCATATATTATATATTATTTTTTAAATTCAATACCATCGGTTTCCAGAGACTAACACAGCGTTGAACGTGTTAACCGATTGCGATATTCAATAATGACATATAAAATAATACAAAATTCATTCTATAAGAAAATACAATACTGGTATTGATATAATAACAATATGATTCTAACAATGGCTAAATGAACTCTTCGATGATTTTGCCTTTTGGATAAAGTTTATATTCATGCGCCACTATCGAAATTCAATTTTATCCCGCTAGATTGAGACGTCACACCGCGACCCTGCGAATCCGATCAGAAATCAGGGCCTGCAACCGCAGCGAAAACAAACGTAACAGCTGTTCGGGTTATGGCACGCGTTTTCTCGTGACAACGAATTCGTTGCGTCGAATATCAAACGAACGTTCGAAGTAGGAGAGGGAGAGAGAGATGTTCGATCGACAGCCCCGATATCGACGTACTCGAAATCGTCGATTAATCCCGACAACTCGACAAGTTTAGAAATGACTAGTTACCTTGTTAAATTGGATCACTGCACACGCGGGAACAAGTGCATCGATACTCGCACCGTAGAACTGGTTGAATCTGCTTTACTGATTGAGGAAGAGCCGTTCTACGTCCTTTTTCTCTCTCGCTCTCTCTGTCACTCTTGCTCTCTTTGTGTGTCTGGCTATCTCTGTCAGGATTAACTAGACAAAAACGATAGACACCTCGCAATGGGATAATCGCGGTAGTTGCGTATGATTGCTGTCGCGCGCGCATGTGTTTGTGTGTGTGTGCGTGCGTACGTGAAACACCATTGTACCAGAGAACCAAGGAAACAAAGAGGACTTGATTGAATCCTGACGGCGAATTGGTATGTACATATGTTTGTGCATGCACGGGAACAACGTAACCGTGATCAATTTGTTTTTTTCAAACAATTTAGCAGTCAGATCTATTGCCAACTACGTACTTCCGGTTATACAAAAACGCCGGTCAGATGCTGGAGATTATCTATTTTCATGCATCGAACATCCTGGTTTTATGTAACTATTCGGATAGTCCTTTTGTCCGCTACGAACATTTTCCACGGGAAATTGTACAGTGGACCGCGAAAGTGTTCCTGCACGCGTACGACATCAATTTAGTTTGATCTCATTGATTTTTGTACGGTGTTGTTACACCTGGCCGAAGTAGAATTCTTAGCCGAGAATTTTACTATAATTACGTTAAACAATTAAAAGAGCAAGGCAATCTTATTAAATAATCTCTTTTCTTGTGGTCGATTATTTATGCGAGCTACTACGTGCATGTACAGTAAGGGAAAAAAGTATGTGTATGTTGTGCCGGTGACGTTTGTCAATCAACGATACTATTTTATTATACATAAACGCTAAGTTTAGAGTTACTATTATTATTAGATTATACGTTAATAGAAAATTGCGTTCTCATAGGATCGTCTGATAGAGTCAACATTTAGTTTAACCGTTGTATTAAAAACAGTATCGAAAGCGAGAGACATCATGCTACATACGTAGTCACGTTGTACGTGTCACTATGTGAAATGTCATTCTTCGTTCTGGAAAATTAATATTTGACTCTCATGTGTACTCAAAAGCCGTTAATTTCTTTGAATGCTCGACGGTGCTTTAGAAGTGTGCAGTTAGCCTAGAGCGCGTCGCCATAGCGTCGACATAGTCGTCAATGTCACAAATCTGTTGAAATAGCAGTGATCTTCCTAGGATTCATCATTTCGCGGCTATTTTTATTGCAGCGTCCCTTTTGCAATTATTTGCATTCGTTATCGTGTTAATGCGACAATCGAGATAAGAACATGGTGAGTAGATTGCGGCTTTTATCACAGCACGACAAAAGCTGAAAGACAGCATACGATTTCATAAAACTCAGAGATTACTGTTTTATTATTGTCAACGTATCGCGATGGTTAAAAACGGAAATACATTTCCAATTACCCCCAGCATCTCGCAATTGACGCAGAAAATTTTTATCTCGGTACATTCCTTTTTTGCCACTTGATAGAAAATTGTTTGATCGTTAGTTCAAGATGCAGTTCAAGGTTAGCGGAGGATGAATCAAACTGTCATTGAAAAATCAGGGGAGAAAGATTGCGATAATAAATGTTTGCAGTGAAGGATATAAATTCATCGAGATGACGGTTCATTTTCATTGTAATGTGTCATTATTCGAGGGGGGTTTCGAGGACCCCGCTGTGCACCTGACGTTCTGCCCGCCATTCTCCATCTTCGTCTATATGACGCAACTAGTGACGTCAACCAATTGGAAGATCGATCGAATTCGAACTTCGTGGTGCAAACTTTTACTTTTACGACGGTTTTGGTTACGACTGTTTAGACAATTAAAGATTATTTGCCGACAAGCAAAATTGCTGGATCATGCCAATCATTCGAGTACGAGCACCGCAGATTAACGCGTCGACTGCCGAACGAATTTCGAAGAACTTTGAAACTGTAATGTGTGTAGGAATAAAGCCGGCTGACTGGGTACGCAAATATTTATTGGCAATATAAAATATAATTCACAACCCGTTGACACTGCTATTTATTTTATTTTCACACACGACTTTTTTTACACCAAACACACCTAGGCAATCACAATCACGACTCTAATCCTAAACTTTACTGACTCGACTATGATTATTTCGACAAAACCCGACTATACGACTTTCACCCTCTATTTCTATCGTTACTCTGCCCCCGATGCCCGTCTGCCCTGCTTTGTAGCGTTCGTCTTATTTGTTTACTGCCCGGGGCAATGGCCGCTTGTCCTAGGCGCGATTCGTCCTAGCGTTTTTCGAGCGATCGTCAAAACATCGCACCCCTTGCGCTGTTTTGCCGCTCGCTCAGGTGATTCGCACCGCGAAGGTTGCGGGGCAACGCCTGCTACCTTTAACACTAGGTTTACGGAGCATTAAAAGTGAGTATTTTACATTACTTTATAAAAATAAGAAGAATGTGTCTATCCAAGTTTTCAGCCATTTTTTAAATAATATATACCTAAGGAAATAAGTTTGTTGAGTAATTCCACGTAGATGGATCTTCACAATCTCAAAATAAAAATATTAGAACCCGTCATTTTGACGAGTTCCGTAAACCTAGTGTTAAACATTCGGCGGCTCTCGCGTCCCCGCCGCTCGCCCTTCATCCATCCACACACACACATCCATCCATCCATCTCACATGTGTTCTATAAAATGATTGAATACGTCACCGCCTATATTTATTTTGTACAAACATTCATTGCTCCGCAATGTTTAGTATTGTCGTTTAGCAATTGTACTTTATTTTGAAGGAAATCGAAAGTCAGTGCAGACACCACCCTCCGCCATTTGTCAGGAAAGGAGGCGGGAAGGGTATTTGAATTTAAACTACTGATCTCTATGCAAATATAGAGTTCCCATGCAGATATAGATACTTTGCACAGTTACATAACGAATGGTTACTATGCAAAGCATATTATGCATTCTAAACGTTGCAAATGCGTAACAGTCACAATATAGTTATGAATTCATTGAAAGAAACTATGTATTACATAGTATAAACGTTGTAACGTAACTAATTGCAGCGCGGTTACACGATACATACCGGTAAATTGTCTGCCGGTCACCACCGGTGACCTCTTTTGCTGTTAATGCGATAATTCGATTTATTCTCATCTGACTCGAACGATTTAACTAATTACTGCGCGGTCACGGACGATTGACTGCCGGTCACCGGTGACCTCCGTGAAAACCAATGTGTGAATTTGATTCGTTTCACCTAGCTGGTACAATTTAATTATTTATGTCGCGGTCACTGACGAGATACTGTCGGTCACCGGTGACCTCCATGGCAAAGAACGTATTAACTCGATTCGTTTTACCTGTCTCGACAACTCACTTCCATCAGGTTACCCGCCGGTCACCGGTGACCCCGTTGTCAGCGAACGCGTTAATTCGATTCGTTTTTACCTGGCGCGTTGCTCGTTAAGCTTATTGCTCATTAAGCAACCCGGGGAGACTTCTGCCCGAGAATAGAGTCCACAATGCACCTCAATGTCAGCGTAACGCGCTCCGCCGATAATGAACTGTAAAAGCAGTTAACGCGAGGCAGTCATACGATAGCGCGTAATCAGGGTAATGTAATCCTCTTATAGAATTTGTACCGAGTCAATATCGGCGGGTTCGGCGAACCCTCGCGGCTATTAGTCCCGGAAAACCGTGTCTAAAAATAATTTATCGATACCTCGTTACTTGTACGTGTCTGTACGTGCGTCTTTTTCTCGTACGAGAAACAACGACGCTGTACTTCGTCCAGCGGGTCGGGTCAGTGAAGATGAACAAATGCACGTGGTAGTTAGCCGAGTGTCGTAGCATCGAAACGACGCAAGTACAGTGTTTCGCGAATGCAGTAGTGCACGGTTGAATTTACATCAGTTCAAGAACCAGCAGTTAAATTATCGCGAGCCGAACATCTTTGACAAGAACTGATTCGACTACTATCGTACACAGTATTGCACGCTTGAGCATCGGCAGTCGGGACCGAATGCGGACACTTAAGTGGGGAGGTGACTTTAACTTCAAGGAAGGGGAGGGGATCATCACCTGGCACGTATCAAGTTCCTAAATTTCATTTTCTCGACCGCCCAGATCGGAATTCTCGCACTTTTATCTCGTCCGTCACCTTTCCGCCGCGCATTGAAACCGAGAATCGCTCCAGTTCAAACGCGTGGAAACACTGTGAGCATGATACGGTTTACCGGCCGCGAACAGAGGACAGATAAATAGGGCTGCTGCTCGTGCCTGACATTTTGGTACCTGGAACAACAGAGGCGAAAATATGTCTCGTGCAGACGCAATTCGCGGGGGCGGCGACGCGGCAAAGTAAATTGGGTCTTGATCCAATCTTTTGACCTATCAACGATACTCGGCGGTTCGGAATGTAAACGCGCCGCAACATTTTCAAAGAACCGGCTCTCGCTCCAGTTTCAAGGAATTTATCGATCCCGGAAGACTGCGTCTACATGATCCACGACTCATAATAAGGCGATTTGTACCCGTCCGGTATCCGTCATATTCTCGCAGGAATTCGTTTTACGAATTCGCCCCCGTGGACGAAGAATTCTTATGAAAATATGCCATTAATAAATCCTCAATAATAAAAATAGAGAAAAATGTTTAGGGCTTGTGAAGCTAGACGCGAATTTAGCGAATACAGCATATTGAAACTCCGTATGATTCATGACGCTTCTAAAGTCACTTCTACGCTATAATTGTTATACAAATGAGCAGTGTACATTCGAATGACTATGTCCATACCAGCTTGTTGACTGCGAGAGGTTCTTCTTCCATGCCGAACGGCAAATTGCTAATATTTTTAACCGAGCATATCGCTCCCGTACACAGCGTAGTACCAAAGTGCACGATAAAGTACATAATGTCACCGTGATGGCTCTTAACGGGAACCCATTACCAAAAAACATTTTTCTCACAAGCTCGTCATCGTACATCGTGTTGCGTCGCCGTGTAAAAACGAAACGCGACTGGCGGAGTAGGAAAATACACATTCGAGCACATGAACAAGGCAAAAAATTAAACATTCAGCCGCTATCGCGACGAAGTAAAGACGCTGTCGTAAAAGTTAGGGTCCGTGACTCGTAAAAAGCAAATTGCTCGAGAGAAGAAGGACTTTCGGATGCTCCGTTGGCGACGAGGACGCGGAGGATAGATTCGATGAGATCCGCTAACGTGATTTCGAGTCTTTGTATCCGTCGTCCAATTACATTTAAATTGGAGCATTTGCTGAAAAGGAAATGGGGGGGGGGGGGGGGAGAAAAAAAGTTTCTATCGACCTAGTTTCGTTGCTTCGCCCCGAGTCCCTAATTTGGTTGGGAGCCGAAGGATTTCCGTGGAACTTTCCAATTAATCCCTGACCACTTCGAATGGGAGAGAAAAGGAGGATTGCGAGACTATTCCCGGGGAAGTTAGTACTCGCGTATTCCTTTTTTCCTCGTTTTTTTTCGGAGGCCTTTCGCTGTTGGACCTACGCGAATTTCGGATGTTTGGCTGCCGGAGAGGATGGCTGTGTAGATACCTAAAGGCGTCTAGGCCACGAGGGTGGAAACTTCGACCCGTCCTCTCGAAATGTCAAAGGTTACCGCGCAAGGCGCATCGACGTATCCTCGTTTTCCAGGAACCCAGACGAGACTCGTCGATCCTATTGTTCCTGTCCTATCGTCGGCGAATAATTATCGTCGCGTTCTTTCCGCGTCGTTTAATCGCTCGGCGTGCCTCGATGCCTCGAGGGCCACGCGTTTCTCAAAAAGTAGGGTTCAGTATAAAGATCGAGAGATTAGTAGGCTCTCACCCCTTGTCCTACAATACTCTATTTATTCTATTTGATTCTATTTTTCTATTCGTTATAACGCCATGCCTCTTGGCTTTAGCTAGGACTCCCTTCTCCGCTCTACTAAAATTTTGTATAATTTTCTGTTTTCGTTGTCGCACATATTATCTTCATTTCTATCTTTAACACGATAGATAACAATCGTTTGCGATGAAAGTCAACTTTGACGAAATTGTTGTTCGAAAAATTCTCAGTGACCTCATCGACCACTTTTGACGATGCATTTGAAGAGTTCAAGGATATTGTTGCGTCGCTCTCAATTTATTGAAATTATTCGAAGAGGGAATAGATTTTACTGAACTCCTGTTTCGTACAATTTGATGCAGAAAGTTTGTATTTTGCATAGAGGTCCGCAGTCTTAATGGCTAGACTGCGGATTTGATGCATTCACGACAAAAATGGCTTAGTCAAAATACGAAACCGTAAAGACATTAGAATAATTGACCGATGTCTGTCACGTTATTCTCGAGTCATTGAAATTATTCAACGAGGAAATATGTACACCTTCGTTCAACTTCTGTTTCTTGCAACTGACTTGAACAACTTTTATTTTGCATAAAGACTGGCAGTTTGCTAACGACTTGACTGCCGGAGATCCGAATGTCGTCGGGAATCATCGAGTGACCTCTGGCCGAGCCCGGAGTGCTCCATTAATTCCCATAAACTGCAGAAACATGGTTCTACTTTGTTTGATCCACAAACATTTGCAGGCTTGCGTGCACTCGATAACGTAACCGCTCGGAATCCGCGAATCGCTCGGAGATTAATTACTCTGTTTTCATTCAGCTCGGCCGCGCAATCGAATATCATCAAGGAAGTGGTTCCTCCGGGAATTAATGCCCCGCCATCGCGGCGGTTTCCGTGTAGCGAAACACACGCCGCAGTCAACTATTTTCGATCTTTCATCGGGGAGACGACGATCGTCCTTTTGTCCTCTGCGGTGTATTTAATTGTTCCCCGGTCTCGTCGTTCCGTTCAGATGGTATTTACGGACGCGCGACCGTATTCCTTGAACTTCAAGTCTCCGAGAACGGTCGTAAAATTTTTAAAACGAACGGGAGAGAGGAAATTGCTCGGGGAATGTCAAAGGAGCTCCATCGAAAGCTCGGAACTTTACGGGAGGATGGATGTATCGGCAAAAATGGATCTCTCGAGTCCTTCCTACGGCATTAAATGATTGCTGGTGCTTCTTCGATGCGTGTATGCTTCCCTCCGTCGAAAATTGCTATAGCTTTCGACCGGCGGAATGTCGCCTGAACAGGCTAACCATTGAAACAGGCTGCCGTAATTTTTAACTTTTTTTTGCCGCTCCTGGGTTATTGGAACGAGATCCGTCTCGTTTACCGCGAGCAAACGTCATTTTTATCGATTCTTAATTGCCGCAATAAATCGTACTTCAAGGACCGTAAATATTTGGAAAGTTATTCCCCGCCTGGTCGGGGGAAAAAAAGCCGGGGATCATAATTTAAAGAGAACCGTTCGATACTATTCTGTTTTTTTTTTAAAGCTCTCTCTCTCTCTCCGTGAAAGACAGAGTCGTTCCTTTTTCATGAAACAAATTCAGTCGGCCGTCGAGAACGCGTGGAAATTACCGAATGACGTGAAACAACAATTGCGCTCTAACAATAGAGCCGGAGGAATGGAGTAGAAGTCGAGAATAGGCTGTCGATGGAGTTGGTTCGATAAGTGCTTCAACCGAGCAAACTGGGTTCGGACAAAGCCGCGGGAATCAAATGTAATAGACTGCGGATCTTCGTGCGAAATAAAAATTGTTCGAGTCGATCGTACCGACTGAAAGTTAGGTGAAAATGCATTTTCTCTTTTGCTAATCTTGAAAATTCGAAAATAACGCAACAATGTAAGTATTTGACTTATTCATTTCCAAAAATGCATAACATCCATAGTCTATCAAACTGCACAAATTCTGCAAAATAAAATTTGTCCGCATTAATTGCCAAGACACAGAAGACCCATAGACATTCATTTTTTCTTTCTTGATCGCATCGGCATTTTTAAATTCTTTAAACGTGACAATATTTTGTGTAATTGTCTAGGACCAACTTTCTTCAAACAAATTGTACCTGGGAGCAATAATAGAAATGTATTACGTATCGAAATGATCGTCTGGCAGAAACTAGTTCCCATTTTAATCTAATTCTTGTGGTCGCCGAGCTGGCAGCGAACACGTTAAATTAGTTCGCACCAGGCAGAAATCCGAATTTTCGTTAGTTCACGGATCAACGCGAAAATCTCGGCGAAAGCCGGGATCAAGAACAGAAACTAATGAGACAATGATGTTCCCGGAGCCAGTTAGAATGTAATATACGGACGAGTTCGTGTTTACTGGTTTCCACTGACCTCAGACACGCTGGCGCTTCGATAAAATACATTTTCAGCTACGCGTTGTCCCATTTATCCCGCCTGCACATTTATCCGAGCGAGGTGTCCCCGTCGCCATTAATCTTCCGCGATAGAAATTCACGATGCACAGCCGATAATACTTTCGCGCGCAAGATCGGCTAGCTGAATTGATTGATTGTGGCGATCTCGTGCTCTTCAACGTTGTAACGTCCTTCAACGTTACAATGCTCTTTAACGTTACAATGATCGTCGCGTTAGTAATGTCCCGATAATGTGGAAACTTCGCGACCGAAAGGTCGCTTATATCGTTCGCAGACTGAGCGATACATCTACGCTAGTGTATTGGTGATACAATACTGATCGCGAATGCTGGTACTGAATGCAACATTTACCAACACATTCGTGACATTTTTCTGATTAAAATGAGTCCAAACACGATACTGTTTGAATCACATTTACTCGCATAATTCGCGATATTGTGGGATCTTGATTATGCGAACTAATCAGCGGAGAACATGAGTATTCGAATGATAGATTAGTTATTTAGATACAGTGTTAGATCAAGTATGTGAATCACTTTAAATTGAAGCTGTTTGAACCGCGTTAAGTAAAGAATTTAGATATCACTGGTTCGCATAACCGGGGTTGCATCACAATTATCAGGTAACCAAGTGATCATGTTCGGAACTGTGCCGTGTTTAGACTTGTTTTAATCAGAAAAATGTCACGATCATGTTGGTAAAGGTTTTGTAAAGAAACAATGAAGAATAAGAAAGTTACGTTATTGGATTAGTATAGTTTTTGATCGGATTTGTGAAAGCATTTGAAAGAGTACTCACTTATTTCTGCACGACGTGTGTGTGTGTGTGTCTGTCGATTTTCCACGGGACTGAGACGGGAAACGTGTAGCAAATAGAAGCGGAAGAGCCGGAAGATCTCTATAAATACGTCTGATTCGCGAACGTCATGGGAGCTATGTTCATGCACCGGAAGCGCGGCTCTTGTGGAACGGACATAACGCGAATCCTTGTGTTCTGGTTTGTGTGGCTATAATAAACCTCGACACGCCGACATTTCATTTGCGAGTTCAATTAAAGAATTGATTAGATATAGAGACTGTGCTGCCACGTCATTCAACACGTTAATAATGAAATTGCTCTCGTTTCGATATACTTTCCAGTAAAAATTGTTCTCGTCACTTCCATCGGGAACCGCGCGATAAAAGAGATAAGAAACGTCACGGATATCACCGAAGTCGAACGTCTCCGTGTCGAACGGAATTTATCCCGTAGACATGCGTCGCAGAAAAAATTTTCCGAACGCATTCGTGCACGTGAAGTTATGCTCAGAGGAACAATAGCGAGCGAGAACGCGTGACAAAAGCCACATAACCGATCCGATAAACGCGCGTTTCTTTTTCGAGAAAAATGAATTAAAAGCAGCTGTGACCTCGTCTTCAAAACGAGGGGAAAAATGTTTCGCTGATGATGGCTGTTCTCGTTCGAGGATCCGGAATCCTGTTTCCGGTTTGCTTATCGAGGGAAGCGTTTCGTAATTGGATTATTATAAATCACCGAGTATCTTCGAAAAAGAAAAATATAATCCTCGAGGAGATTACGAGTATCTCGAGAAACGAGTCGCTGAGGGGATCGTTGAAGATAAATGAAGGTACGAGAGATCCTTTAGTTAACCTGTCCGTAATTATTAGGATACTCATGTTCAGTGAAAGCTCACTAGTCCCCACGACATTACATCGGATAATTGTTCATTAATATTTTACACACTAAGGTACACGCATACAATTTAAATTAACCATCACGAACTGAGTAGCTAGACGGTTCCATTAAAATACTGGATCAAAATCAAATAAATCTTCAGCTACACAATTTTGTTTCGCCATTCACATTTCGAGGTATAATAAATCTATTGTCCAAGGTCAGTGGACCCAACCCTCTCCATCCAACTCCCCCGCACAACCCCCGTTCGACCGTCGCGCACGATTTACAGTCCGGACCCTCGGGATCCGATTGGTTTTGCCCTAGCAGCTACAAAACGATCTCGAGAATCCTAATGTTTCACGATTCGACCGGTTCGCGTGACTGCAAAAAGTGCTTTCCAGACAAGGACGCATCCAGCACACTATCGTCTAACAATGTTTACACCGAGGGTCACGAATGTCGCCTTGAAACGCAGCCCGGAAGAAGGGCACTTCCGCTCGGTAGGAGCTCGTTGGTTCCCTCAGCATTCGCTTTGGCGACGATTCGCGATACTTGGAACCTCTCCAAAGCTGTGCGTCCTTCAACTCGATGCCCCGTTCCATTCGCGAGGAAGTTATCCTATTCTTCCACGATCGGCTGCGCCAGAAAGATAACGGACAGGGAATCTCGACGGAGAAATGCTCGCTGTCTGTCCTCCGAGGACAACTCCTGCAAAAAGAAACAATCCGAGTCGGACTGCCCCGATAAGGTGCAACAGTGTTCACGAGATCAGTCGCCGAAGTGTCCTCCCTCGAATATTGCGCCACCTGATCCCGAGCCCACGGATCCTTGCGCGACTCCTGTCAGCGATCCTTGTTGCACACCGGAACCCGAGCCCTTCAAGTATCGTTCACCTTGTCTGAATATGGACGAATATTGCTACGAGATAGGTAAAATTTGAATAGACAAAGTTGGTCCTAGACTGTGGATCGTTCTGCAAAATATAGTACTTTTTGAAAGTTTAATCATGATATTTGTCACTCTTTTCTGATTGAAACGAGCCCAAACACGACGCCATTCGGATCTCATTTGCTTGTTTAATCCAGGATAGAAGAAAACCTCGACTATCCGAACTAACCAAATCGTAGAACCGAGTCGTGAATTAAACCGGCAAACATGGTCCGAATTACGCCATGTTTGGACTCGTTTTAATCAGAAGAATGCCACAAATATATTTTGGCAGAAGTCTCAAAAGCCACAAAGCCACTTCTCATTCTCGAATGACACATCGCTGTCGAGTAACTTGATAAATAGCAACGAGTCATTGTATGTACGTAACGACAAACACAGCTGGTCGAGATATAATTTATTGATGACCGAAACTGATAATACTTAAAAGGAAATTGTTTACGCCTCGACAGTGTGTCTTACATTTCGCAGAACGCGTTCACCTTCTTCCTCAATTGTATGAAAGATGCGCCTTGGAAAGTTTCTTGGAAAACTTTTTGGGTCAGACAGATAAAGTGCGTCACGTGTTATCACCGATTCTCCCGATACCTAATCGATAATTTGACTGTTACGCTGTCTCCCCGGAGGCGTTTTTCCCTTTGTCCTACTCCCGGCCTGCATGAAACAGTTGAATAACGTAGATAAACGATGCACGCAGATAGCGTATCAGATAAAAAGCCTTTCAGAAGAATTGCCTGTAGAGAGACAGCGAAAGATGCTTCAGTCCTCGCGAGTCTAACAATACGGGTGCGTGGTCTTTCATGAGCGTAGACACCTCCCAGGAAAAGCTTTGGAAGTATCTGGTCCTTTTCGTCGCTTTCCCGGTGCTGGCCGTCGCGTCCGCCCTCATTTTGTCGAACGTGAACCGCAAGAACAAGCAGCCGAGGCAGGAATTCGTTGATGTCCCGTATTTGCGGCGGATAAACAAGGTGTGCCATTTTTGCCATTCTCATGCGCTACCTACCTACTCGTAAGTTAACCCCACCCACCCACGCTGACGAATTCACTGAAATTCGTCCCGCAAAATTAGGCACGGTACTTATTTTCTGCAATGAACATCGAAAATGTGACGTTCGTAGCAACATTTGGTACAGTAATAGTTTTTAATCGCGAAGTTTAAGTTCGAAACTGATGAAACAAACATTTCACCGTAGAAAATCAAAATTCCTCGGAATTGAGTCCACATTTTACAAAAGTCACAGACGGTTTCTAATTATTCCCGTCTGGAAAGCGCAGGTTTTCCACCGACTCGTTTTCGCAACGCTGTCCGCGCGGAGTTAATCCATTTGCACGTCCCAGCGATCGATTAACGAAGTCTTACCGATTCGCCACGCCACGCTGCACCGTTGCCGCAAGAATTCCGCGCTTCCTTATCGCCTCTCCGTTTCCTCCACTCCAGTTTCCTCTATTTTTTTTTTTCTACGTTCTCATTCCGTTCGATGATATTACATTTTTTTTTCTCGGGATCGATCGGTCCCTTGTCCCTTAACCGAGTAATTTATAAATACGTTCTTTCGATAGCCTTTCCCATGGGGCGACGGCAAACACTCGCTCTTCCACAACCCCGTAAAAAATCCGATATCACCGCACGGGTACGAAGTCCCGGACCCATATGCAGCGGAGACCAGCGAAGGAAAAGGTTAACGCAACATGTATGACGTTCTAAATTCCGTTAGCATCTGCGAAATGTAAACGGAACAGTATTGTAAACTCACGGATCCTGTTTAACTTTCCATCGAATCGAACGTGCGTTGCTGGTACTTTTCATTTTGTTTTACGCTTGGATCTGAAAAACTGATCGCTGAATTATTTTTTGCTTTATTTTTTCGATTCCGATATAACAGGTCTCGCAGACTATAGTAGTTGAACGATCGTCACGTGGAAACTTTTCTGTAAATAAAATCACGTTGATGAGAGAATCATGACTTTGTGGTAATGCTAAAATTAGAATATCTGTGAAAATAAAGTAATCTACTAAAACTACATCGAACTTCGAATAAATCTCAAAGTTACGCGGAAAATCATACGTCGAAAATCAAAGATACATTTGAGGTGCGAGTATCTGTCGAAATTCACCGTCGAATAAATGGTGGTGCTGCCGCGAACTCTCGAATAAAAGTCAAAGATACTTTAAAACTCATTAGCTGTATCTTCGAATAAATTCTCTCAAATAAATTCTCACCGCTAGAGGCGTCGAATACGCGTAGCCGTTACTTCGAGATTCGGATGACCCACGGATGACAAATGAAAATCGTGAAAAGTACCTGACGGATAAACTGTGGTGAATACGTATCCGAGAAAAATGAGTTCGAATAAAAGATAACTTTCGGTTATTTGTAATCGAAATATTGAAATAATTTTTTGCCCAACTCTGCATACTGGTTAGGTTGCTGCCGCGTTAGTTTATGACGGCAGGTTAGAAATAGGCAAGTTTGGCGTACGACACCGATGACGTCTCCGAGACGTCATTTCAGGACAAGGAGTTAAACCCGCGGAAGGGAACTTGGCATCACGATTGCTGCCACGAGATACGAGCATCTGGAACTGTTCTCGAGACGTCGTTACAACGAAACAAGTGGTGTTGGGGGATCTAACGAGCCCGCTGTGTTATTACACCCTCTGCTTACCGAGAAGGCCAATAGCAGCTTGAACACGGCGACTCAAATAAACAGTTATCCTTCGTTTCTCGCGTTTCACATCGCAATTTCTGCTGTGTGTCCAAACTAACTGGGATCATCGAACTATCCGCCTTGTTTATTACTAGAATGTTGCGCAGTGAATGGAAACAATTTTTATTCTTTGCACAAAGCCTGTCTATTTATTACTGAAAGATGAATTTCACTGCTAATCGATTTGACCTGTGAACGGCTCGAGTAAGGAAGTTACTTGGATGACTCATTTATCAGGGACATCCTGTACAAGCAGATACTGATCATCTTTATCTTATGGGACATTGCGGAAGATGAAGAGGTTTCAATCACCGTAGCCGCGAAATAAGTGATTAGGCAAGAGGTTCAGAGGATCCTCGAGGCTGGAAGGTCAACGCTAGACGAGTACCGTCCCCGCTTCCCCTCGCCCGGAGAAATCTTTCGTTTTACGTCATGTGCATAAAGCCTAATGTGGTTTGACGTCACGACGACGTCTCTGTTGGCCGTCACGGATGGTTTCGAGAGTCCGTTCCTCTCTCGGAACCGCCGGAATCGGCCGCAAAACCGCCGTCTCTCTCGCCATCACGATTCCATAGCTGCGAGCCGTCTAATTAGCGGCCGAGCTTGAGTTCGGGTTAATTAAACGATACCCGCCCCGTCCAACAAGATCGCGGACAACGCCGGGGCACACCTCGATGCCAGAATCACGAAGCCTCCAAATGAGTTTGGCGACCTTCGCGTGTCCTTGACGACATTAATCTCGGATCACCCGAGATTCTTAACACGTCGCACAGTGGTCCCAATCCATGAATCTAATTCATCGATTGGGACCACTGTGGCGTCGGTTCATTTAAGACAGCTTCTCTGCGTCACGATTTCCGTTTCCTCGTAACTTTATGTCGAGTTTGTATTTTGATGCATTACCAAGTATTAAAGTATACATACAATATACACTGTCCTCTTTCTTCTGTGATATGATTAAGAATAAGCAGTCCTGATCGCTGTAGCCGTAAAGAAAATGGCACGGCAAAGAGTTAATACTCATCAAGGAGTAAAACGCTGCACCGAGTTTGCTTATGAACCAGGTCTTACCAGAGGTATCCCCGTTTTTCGTGAAACCATTGAGACACGTCCCAGAGGCATTTTCCTCGGGAGCAATATTTTGTTGGTCCCGGCGTTTGAGTCTTTTGTGCGAATCAAACCGCGCTTGTCTATTCATAAAAATGTCCCTTGTATCGCGCCCCGGCTCACAAAAGAGAGAACGGTATTTACCGTCCATCGAGCGACCCCCTCGCCGCTTTTGTGCCAAATCACAGGGAACGCCGTCGCTAACCTTCCGCAATCTCTCTGTCCTTTTGATAGGAGAATTTCATTCTTCTCTCTTGCCACCCGTAAATCGGCCCGAATTTCGTCGGCCCTGCTCGGTAACATTGTGGATTCAACATCGACGAATGGTAGAAAGAAAGAGTCGGAGGGAGAGAGAGAAACATTTATCCGGCAGGTTGTGCTCTCCGTTAATGTCAAAGGTCAGTTTTCTTCACTAGCGACGCATACGAGCGGCCGACCAGGTTGCCTCGATACAAATTTCAACGTAACCTCGCCCGTTCTACCTGTGCCATTTGCGTGAATGCATTTCACCTTGCCGCATCGGCGGCGTCTGATATCGCCGTTTCATCCTCCGGCACTCATCAAATTAAGCCTTGCACTTTGTACACTAACTGTGCTACTTTTTTTCTTCGTGCTCTTTTGAATAAGTATAGCCTCCGGTGTTGGTATTGCTGACAAGCTCGAAGTCCGCTTCGCATAGTCGCGACGCTCCCACGTTTCCAGACGTTCGGAAAAATCTGCGATCTTGCGCGCTATCGAAGCAACTCATCTGCAATACAAACGTGTTTTTCATTCGCGACATAGTTCTGGAAGATCTAATCGAACGAGTACTAGAATTTTCTTTCTCGCGGATCGTCTGATTAAAAAAACTTTTACAAAATCCTCAATATAGAGGCTTTACTCAGATTTGATTAAATCCCATTGCCTTACAATTTAATTCCGAGGTTTCAGATTAGAACGTACTGTTTCATTTCATCAGACGCTTAAAGTATGCCTCGATGGAGAATGAAATAATTTGGATTGCTTCGACGTCGTAGGATGAACAGTTAAAAATAATCAAGTTTGTCGTCCGATACCAATGAGATCGTCCTTGAGACGTAATTTTGTGGGCAATGGGTGAATAAATAATCTGCGGATTTTATGAAGTTATAAGTTCCATTTTGGTACGATCGATTTAGAAAATTTTGCATTAGAATCCTCATGCTGGTAATAAATAATAAAATCAGATGCTATTGTAAGATTTGAACTCCACTTTAGCACTCTGCGTTCCAGTTTCAATGAATTTTCCGTCCGACGGTAAGCGTGCCACGTCGTTTAAATAATTGAGACTCATGCGAGCAATAACTCGAATGGGACCGAATTATCTATTAACGAGCCCGGTCGTTTCTAATCTCACGCTACGCGCGCGTTAGAACCTAAAGAATTCAAATGATGCTCGCTATTTTTACTCGTCTAACGGCAATCCTCCCTCGGCCCTTGACAGGCGTCTTTCTCTCCTCTATAAAAAGATGATACTCGGAAGGGCGTTTGAAAGCGGTGTAGAGCGAGAATAAACAAGCCTCGTTCTTGCTCGTCCACTTCGGCGGTGAATGGAGTGTGCGGCTTTCCTGCCTGATCCTCGGCGAGGAAGAGTACCGGGTCACTCGAGACCCGAGGAACCATCCTTCAAGTAACAATGCTTCCTTTCACTCGAAAATCAGCGTCCTCTTGCTTCCTGCACCGAGAATATTCTTTAGAAACGGAAATACGAAGGTCGGTCAATGAGAAAGTTACCCCCGCCACTTCTAACTTTCGTTAGAAAAAAGGTATTTAGGTGTCGCTAGCTGATAACACATTTTTCTCGTTCCACGATGCATTAAAAATGCATTAAAACATGGTAAAAACGCATTCGAACATAGTAAAACTGCATTATGTATTTCTGTTAATTATAGAAGCATTAACTGATGAAAACTACACTGTCATTCTTCAACTAAAGAAAATTAAAAGAATTTTCTGTAAATATGCCTTCATTTAATATTGTAATATATTGTCCGATATAGCTGGAAAAAGTATAATTTTTCTGTGGCAACATCTGCTCCATATTTCATAAGGAGATACCATAATCAACAGACCTTACGACAACAACCCTGCGGTATTTGAAAGAAAAGCAACAACGTCAACATAAGCTAGAAAATACTGTATCACATTTCTCGCAATATCATGTTCATTTGAATATTACGTCGCCATTGAAAATCTATTAAAAAATTCTCGGCCATTAGTTCACAGTTAGTGAACATTTCAACCCTTTCAACCCTCGTAAATACTTTGAAATATTCTATTTCAAGAAATTAGTTGCATAGGCACTGGAGAGTGACAAATTTCTTAGAACAGAATATTCCCACTTTCAAACTACAGATTCTACTTAGCCCCGTTGGTAGTTAGCGCATGACCTAGCAGTGGCGAAAGGGTTAAAGTATTCAGCGGAAGATGCTGCAACGTATCCTCCGCTGTGCAAATGGTTGCATGCTATAAGGGGTTGCTTTCGAAGCGGCCTGAACGTGGCGAAAAGTCTCTTGTACCGAAGTATCTTGATAAAAAAGAATTGTACATAACCGGCACGTACTATTTTCATATAGAAATACAGAAATATTCAAATTCGATTTTCCCAAAAACGAAGCGCCAAGTGATAAAATGTTGTTCGTATTATTACTTAGATTTTGTGCCACCTGTTTCGAGACACCCAGTATATCTCAAGCCTAAAACATTTTTTACCGTTGTTTGGGTCGCGACGGTTCCCCCCGGCTCCCCCGTCGCGAGCCGCTACGGGGGGAAGCGTCGCACATTTTCCAGCGTGTGCGAGCCTATGTCGTAAAGAGAGAGCCGCCTCTCTCCGAGAGAGTCTCTCTCTCTCTGTGGTGTCGTGGCGCATCTGGTCTCGCGTCTTCTTGCTCGCTCGGGGGTTTTCGATCAATAGGCCAGGGAGGCGGCGGAGGCGGCTAACGGGCGGCCGTCCGTCCAGTGACGGCTTCGACGATTTGCATTGCTAATCGCCTGTAATTAAGAAGCTCATGGAATTACTTGAAATACTCCCGGCGACGCCTCCAGCGTCTTCATCCAACCGCTTCGACAACGTTATCCTTCGCGGAACCGGGCGAGATTTCGCTCGCGCTGCGAAACCACCTTCACGATCAGTGGATCAAGAATGTTACCAGTTTCTTCGTCTCATACCAAACGAAATATCGTTTTATTTCGTAATCGAGATTGTTATTCATATCTGAGAAGTTGAGGCTAGAAAGATTTCGTTCCCCGTAACTCGTTTCAGAATTTTTAGACTGACATGGTTTAGCAAACTCGGGGCACACTGGTCGTCATAATAGCTGTCCACCCCACTCCTCTCGGCTCAGGGTTGTGATGCAGAGTGGGGTGGACAGCTATTATGACCGTGACGTAACATCACACTTTTATGATTAGTCTGTGAATATTTATGGAAATTACAATTTCTATATTTTAACAATTAATATCAACAAGTCATATATAATCATCATAGGAAGATAGATATTTCACCTCTGCTAAAATTCGTAATTTTTTGTGGTCGATCCTTTAGCGCGAAAAATTTCTCCGACCTCACAGTTTGAAGTTATTGTACGTCTACGTATATTCTAAAGCTGAAGCATTGACAGCAGAAGAATAATTCGAAAGAAACGAACAACGGTAGATTCTGTTTGAAATCTTAATCGCGAGTCACGTCGGTTATCGCACGATAAGGGGTGGGTTAATTGAATATTTACCTGGACGCGGCCCGGAGAGAGGGCTCGCGCTCGACGGCTCCGGCCCTGGCTCAGGACCGCCGGGTCACGGGGGGCAGCAGGGGGCGCTCCGATTGGTCCAGCTCGATTTCGCGGGTTCGAGAAGTCGCGCGTGCTAACGGGCCCGCCAATCGGAGCGACCTCCAGGCCGTCAGTCAGTGGCCGCGCGTTGCCCACGTAACATCGTTGGATTTTCTGATTGTGCCTGCCCTGGGCGACTCAATAATCTTCTTTCTGCCTCGAAACCATCACCGGAACATCCTCCGTAACACTCTGCTCCCGTTTCTCCACTGAATCTTGCCCGGTGTCGCGTTACCTTGTCGCAGGTGTCATTCGGTTGACCCGTATGCCATGCCTCACGTACTGTCAGTTCATCTCGACACTCGGACGACGTGAGACGAGTGAGAAGTGCGAGAAGTTGTCTCCCTTTCTTCGGGGAGGCTGAAGTGACGTCTGAAAGATATGATATGGGACATTGGCTGTCAACGTCTCGGTAGATAATCGTTTCGGTGAACTGTTTCGTCGGCGTTGCCGGTCGCCGGTTTTCTTCCGGATCGAGATCGAGGTGCATCCAAGCTGCATGTAGGCTTCCCGCGGTTCGGCCGAAAGGTGTGGCGCGAAAAGCACACGGTGGACCAGAGGATAGGACGAGCTCGCCCGTCGCTTCGCCCCGTTTCCGTGACGCCCCAAGGTTAAGGAAACCCTTTACCTGTAAGTATGTCCATGACGTCGTCGAATTTGCGTCCAAAGTTCCCTGTCCGATTACCGCGAACGTAGAAGACCCGACCGCCCCTCGAGCCGCAGGAAATCTGTCAGCTGAGTCTACGCTGGAAACGATTGGCGCGGATCTGACAGGTTGCGGTCCAATAGGGGCACCCGGTCGACCGTTATGCTGGACCGTGCGAACCTGACTATTTTCAAATGCGATTCCAATGATCCTCGAACGTGCGCCACGGACATTAAACTCCAATGAAAGCTCTATTGGGATCCCACGGTTACAAATACGAATCGGAGATCGTGGATTCGCAGGTTAAGCTGGCCCGATTCCGTGAATTCCGATAGAATCGTGTGGTCTCCTCGATGTGAATACACTAGCCGTTGCACGGCTCGAAATGTATACGTATTGTTCCCGATGAAGTGGCCGTTCCAACTTTCAAGGACCGGGTTGGTAATTGCAATAAACCAGCAATTTCGTCCGCGTATTACCAACACAGCACAGGTGGGCATATAAATAAGTGGCTTACGCAACAATTTGTTTATTGCTGTACCGCGCCTCAAGGGAACAATAATTCGATTCTCGTCAGGCATTTATTATTCGCGGCCCGTAGATCGCTCGCGAATTCGACGGGAATCGGGCCTCAATTGATTTACGTCACGCATTATTATTACTATCGGCAAATTTATGCGCGACTCCTGGCCGCTCAAGATAACTTCCGGCTTCGACTACGTTATACGTTGATCCCATACTTTATTTTTTATTAAACAAATATTTTAATTTGCATATTTTAATTATGTGTATACAATTCGTAATTCATGCATCTAATTATATTAAACACAGAAATACGTGATTGAAGATGCAAATTAGATGCACGCAAAATCAACATTATCAGATACAAAAATGTGTAGCCAATTTAGTTGAGAAATCAGTATTTAGATAGTAAATATTTATTATTATCTAGAGCATATACATGATAAAAATAATATTTAATATTTATAAATAAACAGTTAACGCTGCCGGTGTGGAAATTACATAAATAAATTAGATGCATAATCGAGGGTACGGATGAGATACGTTTGTAAACAAATTAACGATGATGGTATAGTCTTGTTATTAATTAAGTATATAAATGAAACGCATACAAAATTTACGTTGCCAAATTCGAATTTCATGCATCAACGTGTACACTTGTTTTTATAATTATGCGGTATGTGGACGGATAGTAATGTTTATTTTTTATAAAAATGCAGCTGGCAAGAATGTTACGGTCTACTTGTTAAATGTTAATCGCATTACCGAAATCGATTAGAACATCATTATTAATGTCCACTGAACAGACCCGCGGTCGACCCCGAGCGGGGATTTGCGTGGAGCCGTGCGGTACAAACACAGCGATTCAGCATTTGATGTGCTTCAATTATAGACTGAGAAAAACTAGCAAGTCGATGGCTGAGGAAGGCCTATCTGTTCGCATAGCACGCGATCGTCCGTGTTTTTTTTTCTCACTGGCTATCTTCCCATCTAGTCGCAGATGAAAACATTGTTGTACCGTCCCTGCGAGCTGACAGTTATCGAACGATCATAGATCCTCTTATCAAACCTTTCCATCATAGAGCTGTATCATGGTCGATCATATTCTAACTCTGGCTTATTTTTTTGCAGGGCGGAGCTTATGGTACCATGAGGTTGCACGCTGAAGCGGAAGCAGCGACCTTGGGAACGACAAGAGCTTCTCCTCAGGTCGGCTAGAGGATAAACAACAACCGCAAAATGCTGATAAAGGAGTACCGGATACCGCTGCCTCTCACCGTGGAGGAATACCGAATCGCTCAACTGTACATGATAGCGGTAACGTCGATGAACAAGCCTGACTGATAACTGGACTGCGGATTTTTCTACGAAATAAAAATTGTCCAAGTCAATTGTAAGAAACCGGAGATGAAAATGTATTTTAATATGCCAATTTTAAATTCTACGTACCCATTGTTGTCACGAATGCATAAAATCCGCGGTCTACAAATTAGCTCGTACGAGGAGGAAGTCGTTCAACGCACAGATTGTTGAAACATCTATCTTCTTGCAGAAAAAGTCCCGGGAGGAGAGTCAAGGAGCAGGCAGCGGTGTCGAGATCATAGTGAACGAACCGTACAGCAACGGTCCAGGAGGAAACGGCCAGTACACACACAAGATCTACCACGTGGGCAGTCATCTTCCAGAATGGTTCAAGAGCCTGCTGCCCAGGTCGGCGTTGATCGTCAAAGAGGAAGCCTGGAATGCCTATCCTTACACGAAGACTCGTTACACCTGTCCTTTCGTGGAGAAATTCTCCATCGAGATTGAAACGTACTATTTCCCTGATAACGGCTATCAGGAGAATGTGTTCAAGCTCAGTGGCAGCGACCTGAGGAACAGAATCGTTGGTAGATACTTGTAGCTTGTGATTGAAAGATATAACGAAATACGTATTAAATTCCATAGATCATATTGTCAATATTATTAAATTTTAGATGTAATCGACATCGTTAAGGACCAGTACGTTGGTGATTATGTAAAAGAGGAAGATCCAAAGCTCTATGTGTCTCAAAAAACCGGAAGGGGACCGCTAACGGAATCATGGCTGGAGGACTATTGGGCAGACGTGAAAGTATATACAATTCTATTTGCGCGCAATCACTTTAAAATCAGCTGATCAGCTCAAATCACTCGATAGGAGACTATCTCTAGCTGATACGATATTTGTCGAGGTGACATTAAACGGTCAATCGACTCTTAGGTCGGGTTCACACGAGCGTTAAAAGCGGCGGAAGTTACGACGGACGTCGATGTTGACGCACGTTATTAATATACTGCGGATTTTATGTATTTATGGTAAAAACGAATAGGTCAAACACAAGATTGTAAAGACATGGTATTTTTTCCGAATCATGGTACGTTGCCGAAGTTGTACTTACATACGTTGCTCGCGCGACCGATGTAACGCAACGGTGCACGTTGTAATGTCCGTCGTAACGTCCGTCTAACTCGCAATATGAACGATACTGATACGCTAGGACTCTTGTTTAGGGAAAGCAACAGCCAACGCCGTCCGGGAAGTCTTTAATGTGCGCCTACAAACTTTGTCGCGTAGAGTTTCGTTACTGGGGCGTACAGACGAAGTTGGAAAAGTTTATCCACGATATAGGTCAGTATCGTATAATCACGCTTACTGTATTTTTCATATTCATTGATTTCACTGTTGCATGAACGTTAACCCTTTACACCCGAGTGGTGACACCAAGGCGCCATTGAAAATTGTTTTGTTATTATTAGCCTGCGGATTTGTATGCCAAATTGAAATTGTCTGCATCAATTGCAACTCACAGGAACTACATAGACATATATTTCATTTCATAATAACTCCATAGAGTTAGAAGCAGTACAACAGTATTTCTAGACGTTTTAAATGTTTTTACTGTTTTTGATCTACTCGTTCTTGTCGTGTATGCATAAAATCCGCTGTCTAGTGATGAACTTCGTACGTAAATCATGTACAGTGGAAATATTCTAGGTCAGAAGAAATGTTTTGGTTTTGGAGTTAAAACTGAACATGAAGAAGCGTTTGGCAATGCAGTCAATAGTACACTGAATATTTCCAGCTCTGCGGAAGACGATGGTGCGGGCGCACAAGCAAGCATGGGCCTGGCAAGACGAGTGGAACGGTTTGACGATGGAGGACATCCGGGAGATCGAGAAGCAAACTCAGCTGGCATTACAGAAGAGAATGGGCGCCGTGGACGGAGGCGAAGAGTCCACAGACGAGAACCAGGACAATGCAACATCCAACGCGACTCCTCAAGATTCAGAGCGGCAAGTTGCGGCTACCTTGGCGGCTACCCTCGGAAGCATCGAGAAGAACGAGGACCTTCAGAGCCCGCCGAGCATGAGGAAATCCTCCGACATAGGCATGTCGAACACGGCCGGCAGTTCCGAGGGTGAAATCAGTCCCGAAGACTCCCCAACCGAAGTACCTGAACTTAGGTAAAACTCGAAGTAAAATCAGAAATCTTTTTGCTTTGGTGGATGTCTATTAGGGTGGTTCTTAGCTATAAGGGACAACAAATTTTGTTTGGTCTTACCCCCATAAATTGTGACACTTGGCGAGAAATTAATGAAAGCAAATTTGGCACACATCATTTCCTCACCACTTGTCACAATTTAGGGGGCTAAGACCAGAAAAACTGGAAAGTCCAGAAATAAGGACCACCCTAATGTTTATCCGTCCCATGTCGTTACGATATTTACGGTGGTCATATCTGTTCCAGAAGCGCTCCTCCTGAGGACAAAGCGGATCCCATGAAATCATGGAAAAAGAACAAAGCGACGATTCACTCGCCTTCCTCGAACAAAAGTTTTGATATGCAGATTGCGAACTGGCGGATGGAGAGTATCGTTAGGGAATCCGAGTCTGGTAGCGAGGAAGAGTTCTTCGATTGTCAAGGTGAAATGTCCGTTCATCTTGTTCAGCATGGGTTGTTTTAACTCTTTCAACACACTCTAATCTATGATACTTGCATACAAGTAACACATTGGCTGACGATACTCAACTTTGAAGCCGTGGCTCGGCGAATTTCTTGGACGCTATGTTCTTGTCTCTTCAAGGGGTTATTTTTATTTTCGAGGCCGTTTTTCTTAAGAATTTGATTCAGCAAAATTATTGAACCTTTTGCATGGGAATTTTGCGCATGTATTTATTGATATTTGCACGATATTAATTTATTGATTTTTACACGTGTGATTTTTTACGAATAAAAATAATCAAACTTACGTGAGTTATATACTTTTTATTGGGGTGTTTCGAAAAACATGGGTTGACAGTCGCAATAGCTCCAGTTTTTCTACAGACCGGAAAAGGAAATGAAGTTGTTTATTAATCAATACGAACGTAATTATGGCCCGAATTGAAAGAAATTAAAAATCTTAATTATTTACGAAAAAATCTATTTTTTGAAGATGAAAAACCAGGATACCCCTTCAAAGACGCGTTAATGCGAGAAGTAAACGCAAAGGGTCCTTCAGAAATTCGCATCTTGGCCAGTAGACAATATAGCATGCGCTGGAATCTTTCGACATCTATTTGTTTTATGTGCTCTCTCTCTCTGTTTTTTAAATTGCACTCGACACTGCAGCTGGGTTCATTATACCTATTATACGTTCAGGTAGGACATGTAGATAAATCTTACAACTACAGACGCTTTGAAGTGACTGTTGGATGACACTCACGTCAAGGATAAAGATCAACACTTACACTAGTGTTAGTATTCTGTGTATGAGTTTCTGACATTGTACGATTGCATTTATGCCTTTTTGGAGAAAGCGAATTCATTATTTAGAGAAATTTTTCTACCTACGGAAAGTCTGATGAGTTATATTATAGGCAGACGTGGGAATAGAGTTCTACGCATGAAAGTTCTGACAACGATTTTGACAGCATGGAATCAGCATGACTCTGTAGATCACAAGAGTTAACAGATCTCTTTTTTTAAAAGTACCATTCCTGTATTTAACTCAACTAAATGCTACAGTACTACAGTTCTGTTTTCTGCTTCTTGTGACCGCCTGTTCTGATCTGAGAGAGCCGAGACCCCGAATTCGTAATCTTCTTTTTTTTTCTCCTTTGTTAACGCGTGTCACAAACGTTTAAAAAGGCACAATGCATAAGCAATGTTAAAATTTTTGGTTGCACAGAGGACTTTGGCGATAACTCTTCATTAGCTAAATGGAGTTCTTTGGATCTTCTAGCAGAAGAGGAGGACAACACGTTTGCTACGTCCGCTACCGCAGACAAAGAAGGTAACACCACGATCATTAAGTTACCACCATTATTTTCTTAATCGTCGTAAAACTCACGGCTGAATTTCTCTTTGCAGATGACACGATATTCTCGTCTTCTTATCTCCAACGAATGGCTTCCGAACATAGCAGCAAAAGGTTGCAGATCTCCACATCGACCAGCATCGACGTCTCGTGTCCAACTACGCCACAGCATTCTCCGACCCATCAGCCATGCAAGACCACCGTGCTCCTTATAGTGATGCACGCTGGAAGCGTGTTGGGTAATTGTCACAAAACATGTTTCTCAGCTTATCAATTCCCTAAGCCCAAAGTCAGGCCTGTCCAACCCGCGGCTCGGGGGCTCAGTTGGCCCGTTCTCCCACTTGTTCATTCCGCTAGGGTGGGAGATGACGTTCCCGCACTATTTGACACGGTCGTGACATTTGTTTCGTATATTATAACGTAAGAAGGAACCTGTAGGGGAACGGACAAATCGATGGTGGGGGCCGTGTGGTCCGCGACGAAGAAGAAGTTGGACAGGCTTGCTCTAAGTAATAGAACTAGACTATGGATTTTATGTACTTATGACGGAAAGAGTAAGTGCAATTTAATGCAGTGGACAGATTAAAAGAATTTAAAAATATCAATCTGCTAGTTCGAGTTGATTAAAATCATGGAAGAGTATAATTTGTACAGACAATTTTTATTGTGCATAAAGACCCGCAGTTTAAAAATAACACACGTGTCTAAAAATTTCAGACGCTAATGTGGACCTAACTGCGAAAAAATCGGACATAACAACGTTCAAAGGGGCCTTCGAGTCGGTCATGAGACAACACTATCCTAGCATGGTTGGTCATGTCGCTATTAGGTTTGTTTCCTGCCCTTCGATCTGCACCGAAGGTCTTGGTATTTTATCGAGGTAAAATCTGATCCTTTATCTTTTACGTATCTCGTTCCTCGTTCACAGTGTCCTAATACATTCAATTTCAGTCTAAGTCCATACAGCTTTGATATATCGCCTTCTTGTGTGGATGCACCTCCAGTTACCAACGACACGATCCCGATTGGAGCGATTCCGCTGCTTGCTAGTTCCACGCCTGAGTACCAGGACGCTGTATCGCGGGTCATAACTGGAGCTAATCAAGTATACCACGAGTTTTTAAAGAGCGACGAGGGTCGCGGCTTTACAGGACAAGTTTCCTTTATAGGGGACTCAGTAGGCGCGATTTTAACATTCGACGCTTTGTGTAGATCAACACACTCTAGACATAATAGTGAAAATAATATTTTGGATAGTCAAGGTGACAGTAACGACGACGGGAGACACTTGACAGCGCCTTCTCCCAGAAGAAAATCTTCTAGTATAAAGTAAGCGCCCGGAAAGGATAACTTAACATTCGCACGGCCGTCGGCGGGTCTTTTTAGACCCGGGAATCACAGTTTCAAGGAAAACAACAAATGTAGAAATTGTGGCGAGGTTCATTAAAAAAAACCATATTTTATAAATGTTTTGACGTGTACTTTTTTAAAAATAGTCTACTGTAGTACACAGGGTGTCCCAGTTGAAGTTTCGCGATTATTTCCCAAACTGTAGCTCACTCTAAAAACGGTTTTAAATAAAACTTATTATAGAATATAATATATAGAAATTTCCGGGCCTCAAAAGACCCACCGACGGCCGTACGCGTAACATTTTTATCGATGGCTGTGCGAGTGTTCAATGATTATGGTAAAATACTTTTTTGGTTTCAGTGATCTCCAACATTCTAAACTGGACTTTGACGTAGGCGAATTTTTCATGTTTGGTACTCCACTCGCCTTAGTTCTGGCGTATAGAAAAATTTCCGCGGGCGGCGATAAGAATAGTAACATAAAGAGACCATCTGTGAATCAACTGTACAACTTATTCCATCCTACTGATCCTGTAGCTGCTAGATTAGAGCCGCTGATCTCTGCAAGATTTTCTCTCCTTCCACCGGTTAACGTGGCTCGGTATCAAAAGTATCCACTTGGGAATGGTCAGCCCTACCATCTGTGTATGTATTCGACAAACATACACAATTATATTTTCTATACAATATGGGGAATCTGGAATAAGTTATCCGAAGATCTCGTTTGCTATTATTTTAATTTCTTGCTATTAATTATCAATAACAAGCGAGATATTCAAATGACATATTTTAAATTCTCCACCTTGTATAAGTGGAGAAGATAAATATTTTATAACGTGTGCTGCTTCCAGTGGAGGCGATTCAATCAAATGCACAATTATTCACGGACATGAATGTGTCGCATATCAGAAGGCTATCTGATATATCGATTCATAGTACGATGTCCGGTATGGTAGAAAATATCCAAGTAGTAACCAATTGTACGTAAAAAGTAAATTTTTTTATTCTATCCTTCAGTGACGAATATTTTATTTTTGTATTTGGCGACTTGTTACAGTGACGCAAAAATGGTGGGGCGCGAAAAGACTGGATTACGCGCTTTACTGTCCAGAAGGCTTGGCGAATTTTCCTACGAACGCTTTGCCTCATCTTTTCCACGCCAGCTACTGGGAATCATACGACGTGATAGCGTTCATTCTGCGGCAATTGGGCAGATTCGATTTGCCGATACTCTCTAACGAAGAGAAAGAATTATCTTCCTTCCGTCCAGGTCAACCTAGAGAAAAATGGAACAAGAAACGTACCTCCGTTAAACTGAAGGTATTCACGCTGAAACTACTAGACGAACTAAAGTGTTCGGTTTCAGATTTCTACTGGGACTCGGTGTAATAAGTTATTACATTTTCTCTTTATTGAACTAGAATGTTGCTGCCAATCATAGAGCGAACGATGTAATTGTAAGAGAAGGAGCACCACAAGTGCTGGTTGCTAGATTCATGTACAGTCCCATAGACGTTATCGCATTGAAAGGTGTGTTGAATACTGTATCACATAAATTACATACTCCAAAGGCACTGTACATGTACGATCGATTCTTTCAGGCGAAAAAGTGGACATCCACATTATGAAGGATGCTCCAGCAGGAGAATGGACGTACTTATCCACAGAGACAACTGACAAAAATGGTAGAATAACTTATAGGGTACCGGACGACAAAGCATTGGGCTATGGACTGTATCCTATTAAAATGATTGTCAGGTAACGCTATTAATCAAGCGAGTATTGAGAAGGTGTACTAGATGATACAAATGAATTTCTCCTTCTAGAGGTGATCATACATCGGTAGACTTTTTCATGGCTGTGATTCCACCGAAAACGGAGTGTGTGGTGTTTAGCATAGACGGTTCGTTCACTGCGAGTATGTCTGTCAGCGGGAAGGATCCAAAAGTGAGAGCGGGAGCTGTGGATGTTGTCAGGTATTACCTTTCAATCCTGTTAACATGAAGATGAAGGGTATATCGGGAAAGATAAATTCATCTTTCGTCATTTCATTCGACGGGCCCCCCCCCCCAGAGAATTTTTTATTGCAAAATCGATTTTTTCTAAATTCCAGAAACTTGAAATCGCTGATTTTATATTAAATTTATCAGATGGCCATGTTTATGTACCCTTTCCTCTTTCCTATAACAAGCTAATATTTATTTGATTAATATAGGCACTGGCAAGAACTGGGTTACTTAATTATTTATATTACCGCGAGGCCTGACATGCAACAACAAAAGGTCGTTTCCTGGCTGTCTCAACACAATTTCCCTCACGGGCTTGTATCCTTTGCGGATGGCCTTTCGACAGACCCTCTGGGCCACAAGGCTGCGTACTTAAACAGACTGGTCCAGGTAAACAATTGTCTAAAGATAGACGTTATGCAACTATAACTACACCGGCGTGCAGAATTAAAGTACCACTAAATTTTTAGTGATAGAGAATATTGACGCATTTTGACGCGTCTTGTAAACCTAGTGTTAATTTTGGACACCAGTGTACTAAGGGAGCTGTTATGTTGCCATGAAGTGGAAAACTATAACTTTACTGTTTTCGTTTAGGAGCACGGTGTAATAATCCATCACGCATACGGCAGTAGCAAAGATATAAGTGTGTACACGGCAATTAATCTTAGACCAAGTCAAATATTCATCATCGGAAAAGTGCCGAAGAAGCACCACCTTCTGGCGACGATCCTCCATGATGGCTATGCCGCTCATTTGACCATGCTACAGGCTCATGGGGGTTCGAGGCCCGCCCAGGGTAACGCTCGCATGGTGATCCCAAGGGGTCAGTTCGGTTTACCTGGGCAGAACGCTTCGCTACGGCGAAGAAGGTGAGCAATCAATTCTTTGGTGCACGTTCGACACGGTTATTTGTCCGATCGGATTACATGTTGTGGTGATGTGGACATTTTTAAGGTAATAATTCATTCGATCCTTGCTAACTCCGACGTTCAGACGTTTCGATCGCTGCAGAACGGCGGATGTGTCGTGATAAATGTTGTCTCCTAGACGGAGGAGACGTGTGCAGAGTGGGCGTCAGGCATTTCGGAGATCATAATCAAAAAGCTCTCTGTTATCTGTACATAGATAATGCTGTCTTTTTATAAACTGTGTACTGCGACGTCGTTATACATATATGACAACGTTTCAAGCAAAAAGTAGTTGTTTCAGAGGCGACGACGGTGCGTTCTCCGTGCACGCGCCCGAATCGATGTTAACTAAACCAATATAGTCGAGAGATTTGTAAAAACAATCGTAACTACGAGAACAAGGTACATACACCACGAATAATCTAAGTAGTCGCATGGTATAATCCATAAGAGTCTTGGCAAACGATATAGACGACGAACCAACGTCGTTCCATCGTAGAATGTTAGCCTGAATCAGGCTTGGGCACAGCTTAATTATTTGAGTTACTCAAACCATTCAAATAAAATAATAAATAATTGAGCATCAAACGTTGTGTCGAAATACCAACATCCATTACGTAGAAACTGACCATAGCATATTTTTATGCTCGTACGATGCCCAAGCCTGGTCTATATCGTATGTTTGGATGCATAGGTATCATTCCTCCATGAAGCCTGAACGATGCAGCAGTTGATTTCGGTACTGCATCGGATTCTGTCTCGAAACAAGTCTTCTGTAGTTCCACCTAGCTTATGTATGATCTATGTACAGTGCCGTTCATGTTCGTATCATCGTCATTTCCCTTTTCTTCTTTTTGCTTGTTGTGTTAGAGTGATGCTGGGCTCTCACAGATAGAAGTAACGTCTTGTTTCTCTGTTCTCTTTCAGAACTGATCTTCTCTCTCTTTCTATCCCCTCCTCTCTCTCTCTCTCTCTCTCTCTCTCTCTCTCTATCTTTCTCTGTTTTTATCTTTCTCCATACGTTCCTCCTTATTCTTCAGCCGAACAATGTTTGAAGCTTATTAGTCTGTTCGTTCCAGGTACCTGTTTTGAAGATACGTCGTGTCACGCGGCGAGATCCGCCGCCGTTCTACGCTCAAACTTAATGTTGTATCTGTCAGCCGTACATATGTCCTGAATTTGAGATTAAATCAACGTATGAGTGTCTAGATGTAGAGAAACTAAAAAAACCGTTTTTTCGTTACCCTGTGAAATGGTCTGATCTCACTATAGCGACCAAGGTAAACCACAGAGCCCTATACCGCTTCAAATCTGTTAGGTGAATGTGCGTGCGTGCGTGTTGCGGAAAAAATACCATACATGTTCAGCTAGATCCACCACCGTCAAAGTATATAGCCTCTCTCTTTCTCTTTCTCTCTCTCTCTGTCTTTCTTTTTCTTCTCGATGGAAGTCTTTTTAAATCTTTGGTTTGGTGGTAGATCACACGAAGACATCTGCTTGTACGAAAGACTAACAGCACGTCTATCATGCGATCAAACAACACGATGCACTACTTTACACGCGAATGCCATTTCGAATGACACTACCCACGGTCCTAACCGGTGCACAGTGGGCTGAAAACCCATTTCTTTGTGACCAAAATGATTTTAGCGTTATTTCAAGGCTTGTATTTTGGATTTCGAAACTTCAAAGGGTTGTCAATTACACGAAAATTTTTTCAAAATATGAAACATCAAAAGTTCAATTTTGTCTACGAAAAACAGGTTTCCAGCCCACCGTGCGGTGTACAGACTGTAGACGTTTAATTTATTGAAAGTGGAATGAAGGTCTCGGACAACGATCGTACGTTTAAGCTTCTACAGTCTATCCGCAAGTACTCCAGCATCTTTTCTAGCAATTGACCCTCGCAGCAGCAGATGTGCAGACTTTGCAGCAATTGAAACCACTTCTGCATTCTCAGAGTCAACCAGCTTTGTTCAGATCAAACTGTACTGTCTCTACTTGTCTCATGTAACATTGTTGCATACTTTGGACGGAAGCAACTTCTGCTGTAGGAAGTATTTCTTATTTTTGTACTGGCCTAAAGTCAACGACGGGACATTTGCCTGGTCAACAAAAATATATGGCGTAATCTGAAAGTTCGTTCTCACAATGGAGGATGCGGACGTCCCTCTGTCTCTTTATTTAACACGTTGAGTGCCACGCTAATGTCCATGAAAACCACACAAGATCAAAACAACTTGTTTAGAAATACAAGAATAGAAAGTTTATCATAACTATGATTGTTCTAACATTTTCACACCTCATAAATCCTAATAAAATTTAAAATTAATTTCCAGGTTTGGTAAAAAAACGTGGCACTCAGAGTGTTAAGCAACGACTAACTGACCCACTCTACACGACTGTCTTTGCAGGACAGCCATTCGTCTTCACCGCCATCCGATCATTCACCAGTGCTTCTTACTTATGGAGATGTTTATGTCACGCTTTCAGTATGAAAATCCAAACACACTGCTAGCTCTACTACGCTGCTAATATCCATGTTCTCATCTGCTTCCACGACCGGCGATCTACACCTGTCTCTCGTTGATAGATGCAGCATACTTCTCACGATCTCTGCTACAAGTTCGATAACGTTCAAGAGGCTACTGGAACGTTCACCTATCTCACAATTAGATCTAAACTTAGAGAGTAGACAGATCTATATTTCTATCCACGTTGAAACGGACATTTTATTCGACCTCGTGCCCCGAGACGTTTCAATGTCCGCTTCAGTGTCTCCAAAACTATATAGGAGTTAACAACGATTTGTTTCTTCAGGCATGATTCATGAATCCCTGCGGCTGATAGTATATCTAACTCTCTTGATGCTTACCCTGTTTGCCAATTTCTTTAACAATTTCAATGTCTTCTTAACGTTGGAACATACTCGACACACACAGACTGTCGGCAACTAAACTCTCACAAAATTAAGATAGATCAGATCAGCATCAATTGCAAGAAAGCTACAATAACGATCACTGGACCTAACAGACTCGAATGATCGACAGTCACTGTGCAGAGCATGATGCTCAGAACAATTAGGACAAGTCTAACGTTTCCAGGATTACCCTAATTATTCTGATCAGTGTAACAAGTCTCTCAAGTTATCTAACGCTCTCATACATTAACACGCAGTCTTTTTTTTCAAATTATTTAGATTAAAGAGATCGCGGATTGCTCGGGCATTAACCTGGATGATTGACAGCTCTTTCAGACTGGCGAAGCGTGCGATATCCCAGCCGATCCCGAGCAACATGACGTTGCCGTTGGAACGATCGACGAGCGTCGGTCCTCCAATCTCGCCTCAAACCGCGCCAGCCATCAGATCCACGGCACCGGAGAAACTCTGACGATTCGCTCGCTGCCGGTCGTTCTTCGAATCCCGGCGGTGAACGGTATTGATATTGTATTCTCGCGAGGATCTTCCCTGGAACGGAGTCGGTGCGGACCGAACGAAGAAGTCCTCGTACATTTCAATCGACACATGCTCAACAATTTAAAGAAGATCTAACTTTGTTACTCCACTTTTATATCCACTATCTATACCTGTAAATTGTAATCCGGGGTCGTTGGAAATGATCAGATCCGAGGCTTCCGAAAGTCGTGGCGCGCTACAAACGTCCGGGCAAGCATAATCTCTCCGATAGCAACCGCCGGACTGCGAATCTTTATGCGATTACGATGCACAGAAATTTCTAAAACACTACTGGCAGGATGTTGCATATGAAATGTCCGATTTTACTAATCGTTTAGATTAACGAATGCTATCGCAGCCTGCAGGTTTATTATATGTATACCATTTTAAGGTACAAAGCTTTGTCGATGGCAGGAAAAACTCCAAAACGAAGATGACAATCTTGTAAATGAAGAAGGTGAATAAGTAAAAAATTCTATTTCTATCGCTTGAAAGCTAACGGACATTTCTTTCACTTTGGCCTTGCATAAGATTACCGTTCGCATAGAGATTCGCAGCCTGGCAACAATGGCTCGATCGTACGAGGACCTCCGCCTCCGCGTAAAGACGATCACACGGTGCCCTTTGTTACAATAAAACTGAAACTTCATGCGTTGCAATTCGTTCTTCAATCAGCGATCGGGGCTTTTCGTTTTCTTATAGAGACCATGCGGCGAAACATTGTACACGAACAAAAATACTGTTTCGGTAAACCGAGTTCTTTTGCAAACCGTGATCGAACATGATCAAAATTTTTGATAATACGGTGCAACGAGTGAATGCGACTTAGTTCCTACTGTGAATGACGAATAAAATGAGAGGAGGGTGGGCACGTTTCCTTAAAGGCGAGGCACGGTTTGTAGAAGAGTATACCCATCGTCTCAGTCTAGCGAACGAAAGGAATGTATGTATGTACAATCATCTTTTACCGTAGCGTTAATTTCTCCTCTGTTGATAGTTCGTAAGAATTATAAAGATTCGTTGAAATTGTTACCTGAGAGCCCCTCGAGCCGAGGGGAAACTGACATTCACCGTTACATTGTTAGCGTTAACGATTAGCCTGTAAGCCTTGTTAGTACTCTATTACCAGGAACTATAGTGATGCATACTGTCGCGGCCAAGTTCCTTCGGTGCTATGCAGTGATGGGATTCAGTCGGTTTTCGACCATTTGAAGACGATCAGTTTTAAACGTTATAGACAATGATGCCTAGGTTCGTTCGAATTGATTGCATTTTAAATGTACAATTTAAATTAATTGTCAGAAAGGTGAACAAATTATATGTGCATCGCCATCGAAAAGTTTCATTTTACTTAGAACCCGCAATATTTACATTAAATATAATGTACTGTATAGTGTACTGTGTCGTCTCTGAAATTGCTAAAGTATGAAATCGGTCTGGAAACGTTTTGAATCTCACCACTGGTGCTATGTCATACTTTCAATGTATCTCTTCATATCGATTTCTAAGGAGAACAGAGAGAAGATGGAGGAGAAGAACGGGGAAGATTATAGTAGGAGTGTAACACCGTTTTGTATGTTGTTTATTGAGCAGGCCCAAGGGGGCGATTTCCGAAAACGTTGGTACAAAGACGCTTCCCTCTTACCGCATAGTTTCATGTTGCCGGCGGCATCACCGGCAATGTAAATAATAACCAGAAAGTGTACATAATAAGTAGCTACGATGTTCATGGGTAACGATATACATATAGCGTATAATTTAACTAGTTAGCCGTGCACTTCGTCGACGGCCATGCTGTCCAGATGATAATAAAGCCGGATGGCGGTTTTGACGAATAGGCGTTCACCGTTAGCTACCGATGCGCGTTTCTCTTGAGAATTGTACGCTTAAGCAATTGTGGTTAGATGATTAATTATCGTCCGGCTTCGTTGGTAGAACCGGGGAAAGAGTATATATCTATAACTTTGTAAATCTGTCACGATTCGAATCGCCGCGTCGCTTATTACTGTAACTAATTGTTATCACGACGATAGTTACTCCAAGAGCAATAGGGGATGGAATTTTTCAACTACTTTAAGAAACGATGTCTAAAAGGAAGCGTAGATCAGCGACGATCCGCCCGTGGATCAACTCGAACGACGGACAACTATTCTTGTTTCTTCTTTTTCATTTCTTTTTCTTGGTTTATTTTCTTTCTTCTTTCTCTGTGTGGTTCGGTATCCAAGACGGGATTAGATTAAATATTATCGATTAACTCATTGTTGTGCCATCATTGTTCCTTGACTGTTTCAAAGGTATATTGTGTAGCCAGTCGAAGATCTGCCATTGATCTAGTCCTTGCGTAAAAAGAAGAAAAAGAATTCCATGTATATTATTTATCCGCGCTGTCTTTGCTGTGATGTGGTACACGAAACAGATTAATTGACTAATTATATCGAACTATTGACTGTTTGTATCGTTGTAAAGTGGCATGACGTAGCTCTATATATATACACAGACACAGAAATGTAACGGGACGGTGTATTTATACAAAAGTATGCGTCTCTTAGAATTTGACCGTGTGTATGTATACATATGTATGTATATAAACTGTGTATACGCATGTGCGGAGTGTTCGAGCCGCGGACAATTTTGTTGGTTCGTCGTCGAAGATGTCGGAGCAACATTTAAGCAACAAGTTTTAGCAGAGATCTCGTAATAGAACGTATCTTAGATTTTACACTGTGCAGTCCGATATCGACAAGAATGATAATAATCTTTACTCGAATATTAAAAGTGTTATTTGTTGCTGAAACAATGAAGTTGTCCGTAGAACACTCTGTATATGTACGTATACGACGACGTAAATGTTTAAGATATATTTATTCGTAGGCGTATAAGTGACTGCGAAAATATTTTACTTATACGGATGAACGATTATTCTCACTGGTAATAAGAGTTATATTTTTGTTAGCGTAACTTAAATGACGTATTATACTTAATCAAGGGTCATTGTTTTGTATATTATGCGACCTCGCTCTAACGTAATCGATTGTTTTATATACCGTTGACACGTGACCTTTTCTTTTTTAAATCAGCCGCTGTGGAATTGGATCTCGCGATTTCTGAACAGAACGCCTGGCTGAGAAAACTGTAGTCTAACCTTTCTTCATTGGGTATTGCAATAAATGATAAATCATTGTCGTTTGAAATCTGCCTTGTTCATTCTTGTATACACCCTTATTTTAAATTCAAAAAGCCCGCCTTTTTTGTCTTTAGACAACCTCTACCATCATTCTGTGATCCTGATAACTCGCGAGTAAAAGTCACAGGATTTTATAACCAGAGTTGGTAGCTCATTTGTCTATGTTTGTCCCGCACTCTATGATCGTTATCGCGAAGCTCCACCATCATTCTGTGCTCCTAATAACTTTCGGGCCAAAGTAACAGGAACCCATGATCGAGTAGGTATCACATGCATATTGCTTACCACTACTTCACGTTTTACTTCTTTATCCAAACGCTCTACCATCATTCTGTGCTCCTAATAATTCTCGGGCAAAAGTAACAGGAGCTCATAATCAAGTTGGTAACTTATACGTCTATTCTTATCGCGCAATATACCCCTCCTTGTCGCAAAGCTCCACCGTCATTCTGTACTCCTAATACTTTTCGGGCGAAAGTAACAGGAGTCAATAACCAAAGTTGGTATTGACTTTCTATCCTTCTCGCCTAGTCATTAGATAAAATGCGAACCTCCATCATTGTTCTATGCTCCTAATACAAAGAGCTGATTTTCGCTCAGAATATTCTGACTCGATTGCGATTGACTGAAGGATTAAATTGCGAAGGAAAATCAAATAAAATGAACGCCATGCTGTGAAGTATGCAGTGCGTATGAAATGCTATGTACGCTGCGTACTGGAATTACTTTCTTTATTATAATTTACGTGTTATTATCAGAGAGGATTTATTAATATTGCACGAATAGGTACGATAGAAAATCACAGACATCTTCTTTTATTCTATACGTATAAAGACAGTTGAACGGAGGAAGAAAACGGAGTAGTGTACATACATAGTTCGTATCTTTTCTGGTTTGTATGTTACATGGTTACATCGCTAGATGGTTAAATACATAAACAACAAACATTTAAAACAAAGACTAATAGATACGTAATAAAATACAGTGATGAAAGCATTTTTCATTTTTATGTGTAAATATGAAGAATAAAATGGGAATACATATCAAATCCTTAATGTACACGATTTCAGTCTCCTAACCTCAATAAGTGACATGGTACCGTATACATATGTATGTAGCTTGAAAAATGATGTCCGAAACGTTTAATCATAAATTATTTTACAACACGGTGCTGTCGCAAGCCTTTTCTCCAGATGGACACTTTTTGGTCGCTGGAAATATTTACGGAGACGTATCGGTTTTTGAGTAAGTTGTCTGTCATTATTGTAAACAATTTAATCGTAAGACTAATTATAGGTTAAGTTAGCGTAAATAGTTCTTAATGTGAAACGAAAAATGGTGTGCGGATGGTTTTGATCTTTTAAATACATTAATTAATTGGTTTACAGATTATCAAAAGCTTTGGGGCCTCATAAAGTGGAGGAAAATGAGCTACAAGGGCCCACGTACCAATTTACCGCTCATCCTAATCAGCAGGTAATGAGTATGGCATCTACAGACGCCTTTTTAGCAACTGGGAGCTCTGGAGAAATATATGGATGGAACTGGAAGATGGTTACATCTAGTAAAGCACCAAAGATTAAAGTTTCGTGGATGGTTCAACTTCCCGTTAACAAGTAGGATATAGCAACAATGATAAATCACTGCAAAATCTGTGCATATTATAGTCAGATAACTTTCAGGGACAGTTACGTGGAGAAAGCAGATGTAAACTACCTGGTGTACTCCAAATCAAGCAATCTTTTGTACGCTGGTTGTGGAGACAACAATATTTATGCAATTAGTTTGGAAGATGGCAGAATTTTAAGGAACCTGCAGGGACACACTGACTATGTTCATTGCCTTTCATTAATGTACGCATCGTGACATCGTTAGGTAAAATTATATGAATTACATTAAATGAATATTCACCTTTTTCAGGGGTAATCAATTAGCATCAAGTGGAGAAGATGGAACTGTGAGGCTGTGGGATTTGCGTAAAAAGGAAAATACTAACATTCTGACTCCACATTTGGTAGACAAAGTTGCGCGATCATGGTTGGGTAAATGGATTGGTGCGATAGACTTCACTGATGACTGGCTGGTATGTATTCTACATGGTAGAACTTGTTATAAAATATTATTTCGAAGCTAATAATTGAATGAATGTCTAAAATTTTCCATACAATGAGTGCTAATGTGATGTACAAATTACTTGGGCCAAACTCTTCAAACTGAACAATGGCGCTAAATAGAGATTCTATATTATAGAATGTTACACTAGCTTTCATTACTACATGGAGCAACGAATTGTTTTTACGTCTCGTAAATTTTGCAAAATGTAACAATACGCCCTTTTACTAGACACCCGTTCAATTACTATAGACTGCGAATCTTTATGCAAAATAAAACTTGTCCAAGTCAATTGTAGGAAACAGAAGTTAAATGAAAATGCATTTCCTCTTTGAATAATTTTAATAAGTCGACGATAATATAACAATGTAATGTCTTTACAAGTTTGTATTTGGCCAATCCATTTTTGTCATAAATGCATACAATCCGCAATCTATTAATATATGTAATTACTTTTTTTTTAGTTGTGCGGAGGAGGTCCAAGTCTGTCACTGTGGCACATGCGTACGATGGAAGTAGCTACCGTGTTCGAGCTACCAGATGAAGGAATTCACGTGGCAAATATATACGAAGAACGCGTGATAGCTGCCGGTACAGCACCGCATGTCTACCACTTAACGTACCAAGGAGAAACGTTAGCCAAAGTGCCGACTTCCAGTAACACAGTGTACAGTATCGTTTACCAAGAAACACCGCAGAAGGTGCTCAGTGTAGGCGGTTCCTCGAACAATCTCGACGTGTGTACGAACTTTAATTACCGTGAATTGATGCTAAAGTTCGCGTAACGAAGCATTCTCTAGATTGGGTTACTCTCATCTCACCGATAATCATTTCATGAACAATTAATTCATCGAACTCCGTCAACAATATTTGTTCCCTGGCATGTTTAGTAATCTTAGAAACTTCTAAATTAAATTTCACTTACTCATTTTTATCATGAAAGCATAAAGCAGTCTGTTAATAACAATAGTTAGTCACTTGATAATGAATTAATAATTGATATTAAACATTATACACAGTAGAAGTTGACGAAACTCCTGTGTCAATGAAATCATTGTCGTTAAGGTAAACGTGACCCCGTTAAATTAAATTCTGCAGGAGGGGAGGGCCTCGTTGCATATACATATATTCTTTAATAAATATATTAATACAATGTGCATTTTATAAAACATAATGTAAAACTTTTTGTACAAATATACAATTGTGGTCATTCGCCGATATCACGCGAGGATACATTACGATGAAACATCTCTTGGCGTCGAATGAACATGTACAACAAATATGACTAACAGGCCTCGCTGCCTCTTTACATGTTAGGACCAACAGGGTTAACAGTGTATTGCTAAAAATATATGCCGATACATGGAACGATCACAGGAAACCGTGACCAGCGATCACTGCAGGTATGAAGCCTTCTCTGCCGTCTCGCGACCGGACCCAGAACCAATCGTTTACATGGTCACTGAGGAGGGCGACAACGTCCCCTTTGGAGACGCTCAGCGCGTTCCCACCTCGACTCTCGTAGTCGCTGCGTATGACCAGCAAGGTGTGACGTGATCCTTTGGTTCTAGCGTTCGCCGCTGCCCTAAGGTACAACCTGTCCACGCTGCGTTCTCCGCAGGCTGATACAGCGTCCCTGGAGCCTCGTCGCACCCTTGAACTCCTGCCGCGGGCGCCACACTCGGATCTGGTGTCCCTCAGCTTCTCCGTGTCAGTCATGTTACCTGCATCAAGATCTTGGATCAGTGAATGTACTTTAGAAAAGGTTGTCAAATTATTTTATTGCTTACAAGTAGACTGCGGATTTTTATGTAAAATAATCTTTGCGCTCATTAAACGCAAAGAGGTTTAGTAATGTAGTAATTGTTTTGAATTGCAGTATTTTCAGCGGCGTCTTAGAGGAGACGTGTGAGTGAAAAAGGACGAATTATAACGAATATCGACGAATTCTATTCTAAACTATTCTACGATACATGCCATATTCAAAGTTGTACCTAAAGGACGTGGAAATACATCCGTGGAGTCCTCCCAACAAGGTCCCCTCGTGGGCTGAGGCAATATTCCTAAAGGAAGACAAGCAGCGTAGCCAACGTAGCCTTCCTGGCCATGAGGTGTTTGAACGTACAACCAGGTCTGGTTCTTAAACACCGCGTTCACTACCGTTCCAAGGGGAAGAGCCATTTCATCCTGAGTTCCACCTTGAGTTTGGTACAAGACTGACGGGAAAGATAGAACCACTGGGATGTTAGCCGGCTTTTCTATAGAGGCCTGGAAACATTTGAACGTTCCTCTTATTTTCTTTGACTCCTAAAGCTATGTCTACGCCGAAGCTACATCGGGCAACTTCTTGTAGAAGTTGAGAAGAATATAAATTATTCAGTAAAAAGAGAAGAAGACGGCAAGAGGCGACGAAAAGTTTTTCGATGGTACTTCAGCGTGGACGTAGCTTAAATGGTACTACTGTCTCAACTGAATGTGAGTTCCAACCTTTGTGAGGAACGCATCGAGGTCAGCAATTTCGTATCCGAACCTACTAGGAGGTCTAGGTTTGTGGGACCGTTTTGTTCTTCTGTGCCTGTGTTTCTCCCGACCACTCGGGGTGGACGTTGACTCGCGGGACACGAGAGAAGGTTCGGACACTGCTCTCTTCACTTTTTCCTTCTCCTTGGTCTCTTTCAGCCCTGGGAAATCTTTCTCGGATTGTTTCTCCAGCGGACTCTGCAGGGTAGTCTCGTCCAAAAGGACCTCTTTGCTGATAGCCTGTAAATATGTATATCAGTATTAGTTTTCTTCTAGACCAGGTGCGTTCAAGCCTGCTCTTGCAACATTGCTATGTTAAAGCTTGAGAGAACCTTTTCTTGGACCTCCACCTTCTCCGTCCTCTCGATCTTCTCTATCCTCTGCAGGATTTTCTTCTCTCTCTTCTCCCCGTCGAGGTTCTCCTTTCCAGCGACCTTCTCCTTTACACTCTTCACGCTTCTCTTCGAGGATCTTTCCTTGGCGTCTCGGGATAGGCTCTCTCGATCACCGTTCGCACCTTCGTAACAATTAAGCCGGTTAACGGATGCTGTAATTATATTATTATCAGATGATTGTACCTGCGTTCTCATTGCCAGTCGAATGGTTGTTGTTGGAGGCGGGCTGCTGTTGCCCGCGTAGGACCCAGGTCAAAGAGATCTTGGGGCGCAAGAGGTTGCTCGGACGTTGCCCCATGCTCCTCGGCAGAGCGAGGGGCGTCGGGGGCGTCGCGGGCGTCGGCGATCTTTCGGGTGACGGCGACCTCGAGGATGCAGGCACTACCTGCAGCGGACAGTCCGCCACCAGGTCCACCGTCTGCATCGAACAGCCATGTTCCTGCAATTCAACAAACCAATCAATTCATCTCTCTTCCGAAGAAGTTGCCTGGAACATTTTGTTAAGATAGATCATGTGCAAGTTTTGTCAAAGTCACAAGATCAGATGGATGGAACCTGATATTTTCTTCATATTATGTGCAAGTTTTATGACTGAAAGATTTGGTGAACAGATAAGTTCAAGGTTCCAGCCCGCGCCATGTTATAACAGTCTGTACCGTAGCAGAGAAATTTTCCCGATTACTCTTCACGATTGCTTCTTGACAACTTCGATAATTAGCGAACCGAAAGAACCCGAGGTCATTTGGTTTAGCGTTAAAACGGACGCGTGTAGTTTGCGTGAAGCGTGGGCGTCGATATTTCAAGAGAATCGTATAACACGCTCGACGTTTAACATGCGGCCGGACCTCGTATTCAATCTCGAGCTGCCAGGAGAGTAGTCCGAGGATTCTTCTTTCGGAACGAACGAGATGCGCGTTTCGAGGAAGAACGGCGCGAAGGTGTAAATTATAACGCGGCCGGTTCGAGGGCGGCTACTTAACCCGTCCATTCGACGCGTAAAATCGAAAGCGGCCGGGTGAAACGTCTTCATTTTTCATGACCCCCGAGACGAGGGGGCCCGTCGAACGTTTTCCGGCCCCCTGTTCGCTCTGCCCTCCGCCATCCCTCTCCCCTCCCCCTGCTTCATTACCCCGGCAAAAGAAGAATCAAATCCACGACGTATTCGATCAGCCGCGAACAAATTACTGTATAATTTTCCCGCCGGCGCGATTACTCACGTTAATGGCGCAATAACTCATAGGAACGCGTTTGCCCGGGCCGGACCACGCGTAATGTCTTCGGGGATCGGGCCCACCGGACCGCAGATGAGGCCCCGGAACGAGACGGTGCTCGGACGCTCCTGAAATCGCGACACGAAACGACGACGACTCGTTAACAACGCTCCGAACGTGAAAAATTCAGCAAATACGCAGAGAGCCGTGTACAAAAACGAAATCAATCGGGGACTTAGGGGTCGAAGCTTGGCGAAATCGCATGGTCTTAACCCTTACCGGTCCTATGTCGGACGGGAGTCGACATTAAGCACCGATTTATAATATTTTAGAAAAGGAGGAAGGAGGGGAGGCTCTTAGAATAGGAAAGATTATGGGACCAGCGGCGAGACGTCGGGTAAATTTTACGGTGGCCATGGGCCCGGCTATTTATGCGAGGCGACAGCCGTAAATTTCCGCGCAGCTCGGACCTCGAATAATTCATTTCCGCGAGTCCGCTCCGAGTTAATTGAATGCCTATGAAACGAATTAATAATCCCTGTTTGCGGGGGGAGCGGGAAGGGACACGCGTCGGGATTCAACGGGCCGCGATCGGGGAACCGGCTAATTTATACCCGTGCGACACGAACGGGCGTTTTCCAATGCGTATTTTGTTTCGAGGCGTTATTAACGGGTCCGTCGTCTAATAAATTCCGCGGCCGAGATGCGGGCAGAATCCGGGTCGTTTCGCTCGTTATCCCGTCTAGCAGGCGAGAAGAAATTAACGAGGATCCTGAAATTCACGCTGGACGCTTGTTAGACGGATAGGAAGATACGCTGAGAGCCGGGAATGGTAATTTTGTGGCAGTGATAAAAATAAAAAATCGGTATACAATGATTTCTCTATATATGTCGCCAATGCCTGGATGATAAACGTCGCGGAATTATCCCCACTACCGCGGGGTATACCCCGTGAGGGGTCACGAAGCTCGAGATGCCTCGGACGCCGAGGAGTGTAAACATAACACGGTATGTCTCCTGGACGATACTAGACGCTGGCAAGACCTATGTTGTTGACATATATCGTATATTGAAGAAGGACATATATTGTAGAATATCATTAGACTGTGACTTTTATGCATTCACGACAAAAATAGCTTGGTCCAATACGAAACTGATGAACAAAACATCCTGTTAATTCGTCGGGCTGCGGACGAGACTCCTCGAAGAGGAACGCTAGCCTCTCACGCAAGCATTTCACTTCCGGTTCCGAAAGTTAGCGAAATTCGAGCGAGAGCACTGCTGTAATCGTGAATCTACCAGGGGTCGACTAATCGCAGCGATCGAGAGTGGGCCCTTGGAGCGGAGATGAGTCCCCGGGGCCCGAACCCTGAAGAGCAGGGGGGCCCCGGCTTAAATGACAGAAAGGCTGGTCCGTGGCGCGAACGAACACGCGAGGTAGCCCCGGGTGACAAGTTAAACAGGGAGGGAAAAGAGGTGGCGGCGCGAGCCGAGCCTCTACTCGGATCATGCTAATGAAATTCTCAAGATATCTATCTCGCGCGCCACTGTGCACGAGGCATTAGTTTAGCGTCCCGCTCGCGGCCACCTCGATCTTATCTGTCCGACGCGTTCGTTCGGACGCGTGGTATCAATTTCCGTGGAACGTGAAACGTCTCGTTTTAGGGTCCCGTCCTTTAAGCCTCGTCACAGATTTCAGCTACCGGTTGCTCGCTCCGGCGATCTACGATCTAATTAACTCTTTTCGATAGTTCTCTCTGGTCAAGGATTTCTGGGATTCTTTCCTCGACGGAGGGGAATACTGGCTTCAGAATACTGGACGTATACCGAGACTGTTCTATTAGTCAGTTTCGTGGCAGTGTAATCGAGGGCCACCAAGCCACGCCTATTCAAGATACTAGATAGATCATACAGAAACGTTATTCTCGCGCTAAAATCGAGGGCCACGAAGCCACGCCCACTCAGAAAGACAGAGAGCAAGAAGGAACTCGGTAAGTAAGATGCTTTTAGCTGTTGCTCTTGGGGCTCACCTAAATGTCGCATCATCTTGTACTTCAGTTCTCAGGGTCACAGGGATTCCTTATTCTCAATTTTGTTGTGACAGAGACCTCTTATCAAAGGCATAACTTTATCATTCTGTGGGCAGACTCTTTGGCCAGAGGAAAGATTGTCCCATGAGGCAATTTCGCACTGAAATCAAGAGCCAGAAAGCCACGCCCATTCAAGATACTAGATAGATCATACAGAAAAGTGTGGAAGATTATTTTGGCGTTAAAATCGAGGGCCACGAGGCCACGCCCACTCAGAAAGACAGAGAGCAAGAAGGAACTCGGTAAGTAAGATGCTTTTAGCTGTTGCTCTTAGGGCTAACCTACATTTCGCATCATCTTGTACTTCAGTTCTCAGGGTCACAGGGATTCCTTATTCTGAATTTTGTTGTAACAGAGACCTCTTATCAAAAGGCATCACTTTATCATTCTGTGAGCAGACTCTTTGGCCAGAGCAAAGACTGTCCCATGGGGCAATTTCGCACTGAAATCAAGAGCCAGAAAGCCACGCCCATTCAAGATACTAGATAGATCATACAGAAAAGTGTGGAAGATTATTCTGGCGCTAAAATCGAGGGCCACGAAGCCACGCCCACTCAGAAAGACGGATAGCAAAAAGGAACTCGGTAAGTAAGATGCTTTTAGCTGTTGCTCTTAGGGCTAACCTACATTTCGCATCATCTTGTACTTCAGTTCTCAGGGTCACAGGGATTCCTTATTCTGAATTTTGTTGTAACAGAGACCTCTTATCAAAAGGCATCACTTTATCATTCTGTGAGCAGACTCTTTGGCCAGAGCAAAGACTGTCCCATGGGGCAATTTCGCACTGAAATCGAGAGCCACGAAGCCACGCCTATTGAAGATACTAGATAGATCATACAGAAACGTATGGAACGCTATTCTGGCGCTAAAGTCGAGGGCCAGGAAGCCACACAGGACACTCTATATGGCGAGAGAACAACGTCGTCGATAGTTGTCAGTCTCGCTTCAGCCTTGCTCAAGAGCCAGCCAAGCCCTTCTGACTGGCGCTTCTCCGGCTGGAAAGCCCGCTTCTAACGGAAGGTTACAGTAGCAGGGAGCCTTTGAATCGCAGAAAGAGGCAACGGAGCCGTGTGGTAGCATAGGAATAGAGACGATTTTCTCATCCACGTCGTCGTCCCTCCGTATTCCCACAATGAGGATGCTGTAAACGTCGGAAAGAAAATCGGCGAGTCACGGCGTGGAACAGCGGTATGAAGACGTGTTCCGCCAGGACTCCCAGGAGACTGTCTCTCTCTTTCTCGCTCTTTGATGTCGGCTCGCGATCCGGACACAAAGACTACTAACGAATGCAACCAGGACTTCGCGAAGTTTCGACCGCGAGACTCCGCAGATACTGAAGTCGAAGTCTCCCCCCCCCCCCCCCGAGGAATCAAAGGTCAGACACGTTTAACCGGCTCGGGACGTAGGTAGAGGGACAAATTACTACCTTCGCCGAGCGTCTCTGATCGAGGATGGGGTGGGAACGAAGAAATGGAACGCTCCAAATGGAACTCCGCAAGCCGCGAAGTCCTGTTCCGTGGATCGCAAGACCGTGAGAATAAGACGGATGGTATAGTGATTGATTTAAAGGTCACGCGTTTCCACATTTTTACTCGCGTGTCCGCGGGTCGTCCGTCGGGCCCGGTTCTACCCGGAATATTTAACCCCGGCTGACCCGCTCCGGGAGTTTCTCCCGTGGCCAAATCGTCTGGCATCCTCGACCACGTCGCTCCCTTTACATGCTCCTTTTTTTCCCCTCGTTCCGTTCCCTTTCGATGCGTCCGCCTTTCTCCCGCGTCAGGTTAATTACAACCTCTTAGCTCGAATTAACGTGCCACGACTCTCTTCCGTGGCATTTCGCGGACCGATCTTCTCGCGTTTTCGCGATTCCGCCTTCTTCGGCCTTCTTCGGTTTTCCCTCGGGCCTATTTCTCCCGTTCCGAGCGGAGAAAGTGAAGAGCACTGCACGCCTGTGTCCGAGATTGCGAAATAGCGCCTTGGAAACGCGAGTCGTTCCACCGGTGCTCTGGTTTTGTTTCGAGCACTCAAGTGTCAATTTAGTTGTCGATCAGGTTTTTCTATTGTAACCGACCAGTGGTGGTCAATGGACACATCGCTGGGAGCCTTCGCGTTATACACGTCAATTCTGCTGCGCCAGCCTGTTTTTACTCGGATTTTGTTTTCTTTATCGGCGTCACGATAAAAATGCAATCCTCCGACCTAGTCACGTCCAGGTTTCGTTGAAGGCAAATTTATGTTCCAGAAGATTTTATGAGAATCGTAGTTAATTATAGTTGTATTGTATTGTGAACGTACGGAAATAGAGAAGTGTGTTAAGGTTCGGATGCATGTGGACGACCGTGATTTCTGCGACTTTCGCGGTCAGTCGCCGGCGCACAACGCATGCTAACGGTACCTAATAACGTTCCGATAAGAGTTGTCGTTTTGCTGTTCGACATATCGAAGCTGTTTGTCCGATAGGCTCTCGCGGGGCACGCCCGGAAACGACCGGTTCGAATCCTCGTAAAGCGTAATTACGACGTCTAGTTTGCTATACCGGCTAGCCGAGCGAAACGGCCGCGGCCTGTCCCCTGGGTGGTTATTAACTGTTTATAACGTCGTTTATTTACAGAACTGTACAATCTATGACATTGCGCGCCGGGCACCGCGCACCGCGCAACTTCTTTCTTTTACGCGGCAGACGGGGATCGTACAATTTCGACGTCAATAAAACGTGAGGCTTTAATGCCCGGGACCCGGCAATTTGTGTTCACGATCGCACGGTGCTATTAACAATAATAGTATTGTAACCTATTTTGCAGTCACTGTCGTCGGAGCTCCGGGTCTGAGAAGGAAGACGATATTTAGCTGAGATTTCGACGGGCTGTACCCGTCTTTCTAGATAACATCCTCTCGTTTTAAGTTTGTTTCATTCTTGAAGTGCCTCGGCTCTGAGAACCCATTCCTTATTTCTTCAATTTTATCGGTTCTTTGGGTTTCTTCTCACTTTATGATATTCGTTTGATATTATGAAATTCTACAGCCAACCCAAAACCCAATTTTTATACGTTTCGTGTACTCTCAAATCTTTGGATCTTTCTTTGCACCCTTAGAAGGTCCCCTTTCGCAGTTTTGTTTTTGGCGTAACCCCATTGAACTTTTGGATCTCCTTTTTCTACCCTAGAAAATCCTTCGATTCATCTTTTTCGTACCAGCATAGAACCTTTGGATTGTCTTTGCACCCTAGAAACCCTTGGGAAAATTTTGATTCCCTTTGCGCTTTGTGACCCCTAAAAATGACCACGTGCCAATACTTTTGGAAAAACTCGACCAATTCTCAAACAGCAGTGAAAAATCCAGGCGGTCACCCATCTCAGAGCTGAACGCAGGTCCCCCTCATTTAACCTACTGGATCCCAAAGAGACAGACCGTAGACCCTGAACCACTTCTACCTAGCAATCCTGTGAAGCCTGTAATCGCTATTAATCAATGCAATACACATCCCCAAAAGCTTGCTATTTCTTGGAAACACGATTTGTCAATTTCGAATCGCGTTTTACGATCGATGCTCGTTAATCGTCTCACCGACAGCGATATTTGTTTCCCATGGTGTTTCACGGACGGGCATATGGTTCGGGCGGCGAAAACGAACCGTGGCTTTTTATCCTGGTTGGAAAAAAGAAAGTGAAGCGGTGGTTTTATTTACTTTGGATGGCGAGGCGCCGAGAGTGAAGCTCGTTCGTACGCTCGTAAAACTCTCGCGCGCAGCTCTCGCGGGGCCATACCGCCGCTCGAAGAACGCGCCTTATTCCCTTCAGAATCCCTCCATTCGGATTATTATCAGCCATTTACACGTTTATGCTCTTTGCCGTGCACGCAGATGGCCTGCCCTCGAGTCTCGCGTATATGTCTGCTAACGGTACCGTGCCTGATTTTCCGGTGCAATAAAATCCCTTTACAGGATGACGCGTAGTCTAGCAATTAACGTGCGCGCGCGAGGCCCTGTTCACCGTTTGATTTAGTGCCTGCCCCGTGTAATTCCGGGGCTGACTGTCATGCAGATACCGCCTGCGGAAAACGATCGCGACCGACTACCTTTATTACGTCATATTTCTGTCGGGACCGTCGTCGTTCGGTTTCACTGTCGCGGATATCGCCCGGCCCACACTGGACCGGAAGATTAGCTTACGAGAAAGTCCAGTTTCCACTTAATTTATGACACGAATGTTTTTATTCAATTCTAATTTTATCCAACTATGTAGTATCATCCCCTTTTCGGCTGTGGCACCAGTTACCAATCACCCTGTTACATACAAATAAAAAAGAAATGAATTTATCGAATAATTCTGCTTTAATGCATTTTTCAATCAATTTTTATTTAACATTTTTGAAGGTTTCTTTCGAAACTGTGTCTCATATTCGTTCCCCGTGGCTTCTTAGATTAGAACACCCCATTAAGATCTGATTAGCGATCTCGAGAAACTGCAAAGTCTACGCAAAAAGATTCCATCTAGTACAACGCGTGTTTCGTGGCAACCACAGCAAAAAAGAAAACAATTGCATCGTCTGAAATGCACGACTTCTTGCAGGCTTGCAAAAAAATCGAACAGCGAACCCTTAAAACCGCAGTCCGCGTGACGATCGATCGATCATTTGTCGATCGATCCTCCTACAGGTGGGACTCGGTTCCGAGAAACTGGGGGGATTATCTACATCGAATAGTGGCTCTCAGTCGAGAGCAGAGCATAGATTTCACTCTGGAGCAGTTTCGTAAAAAGCCGGGAGCCGTAAAGCCACGCCTACTCCTTGCAGGCCACGCCTTTTCAAGTCAGAAGGAGCTAGCAAAATAATTTTCTAGGACCATTGATGCTGGATTCTGTCGAGTTTAGTGGTCTCTTTTTTTACTGGGATTGGTTACAACATTGCTCCCTGGGGCAATCAGAGCAATGAAAGCGTACGGTGTTCTTATTAAAAAGTCCCATTTTTTGTCATCGCTCAAAACGCTGCTCGCCGGTGCGGTTCACATCATTTTCAGAGCGAAGGGAGTTCGTTGCCTAGCAAAGAGGTTCAAGGCTCGCCGAAGAAGGGCTCCAGCGGAAGGACCGTCGATTTTCTCGGAAGCTGCGGCGTTGAACCACGAACTGAGGAAGAAGAAGAGAATCGTGGCCGTAGAAAATCGCGCGGCGGAACGCGCGGACGCGCCGACGCCGATATTTCCAAGCAGTGTAACGAGCGGGAACGTTCGCCGTTTATGTCGGGTCCTGCGTCAGCCTCTCTCCTCGAGGTTTGCCGTCCAGGGTCCGAGAAGCCCTGGAAGCCGGAGCTCCTCCTGGAACGGCGCGTCGTAAACAGAGGGTCCTGGCCGACGGACAACCGGCAAAAACCGCTAGAAATCGCGTGGCGCTTCGCGATCTTCAAGGCGTCTTTATTTGGATCGGAATTTTTCAGGCCCGAGCTCTCCGGGCTTCTTTCGTCTTCGCGAAGATTCCTGCGCGTATCTTCACGCTTTTTTCGCGGGGGGACGCGATGTTTGCTCTTCCCTGAAGTGTCCGACAGTCGTTGCTATCACCTACGTCTTTTTCGCGGCTGTCCCCGTCAGCTTGACGGATGATTTCTGATCTGGCACTCGTCATCGAAATCCTCGACAACCGTGTGACACAGTTAAAGCTTATCGCAAGAATTACTTCGTGAACTGTTACTTGAAAGATTCCAACGAAACAGAAAACGAGGGAACAATAATTTTCTTCGCGAATCTCCCTGAAGGCTTCGTACTCCTCGAGATAAAAATATTACAGAACTAACTGCGCCAATAATTTTTGCAGGAGAGGATGCAGAATATTCTAGAGATTTCTGCAGAAGCCGTCTTCGAGGGACGTCACTGTCTTCTTAAGCCATCATGGGACACATCGATCAGCTGCGACGAAGCACGCTCGGGAGTTCTGGGATGAAGATCGAATTTTTCCCCGGGGGCAGGTGGCGAAGTTTCGTTGAAAGCGCACAGAGGAGATATCGATGCCGTAACTCACGTTTGACACAGGATAATTTCGCATTCCGCGGGAGTCGAAGACCTTGAAGAGAGGCCTCCTCTCGTCCTTGCGCCGCCGCCGCTGCTGCTGGTGCTGCTGCTGGCGCGCAGAAACGCGAGAACGCCGGGCCCCGTCGTTAATAAGTCAGGCCCGTTCAAAGAAACGCAATTTCTTAGGCATCTGCTTGAATTCACGAGCAGCTCGAGTATCTAACTATAATTTTCGTAGGATCCCGCGAAGCCTCGCGAACGCTGACGTGCTACCCGCGGCACGCACAAGAAACTCCGCCGTTCCGGCTGCTCGCCGCTCGCGTTCCTTCGTCTTCCAGATACTACTCGTTTCCGACGATCCTCTATTTTGCTTTTTCGAGAAGAATTCTCCGCCAGCTTCCGTCGACTTGCAACCCCCTCTGAGGTGTGAACGAACGCTGTTCGAATGACAGCTCACACCTTGCACTGTACCCGTCGATTTGGATTCAAGTTGATATTTATTCTCATGCGTTCCATAGAAACGAGTTCTCGGGTAGCATTTCTTCCATTTGATTTCAACAAGAAAATTCAAATTCACCAAGAAGAGAAAGTTAAAGAAACATAGAACTGAATTAAGAAATTTCAAATGTTCAAAAAATTGTGCCTCTAACTAGCAGCGCAATTTCATAGCGCTGTTACCGTCATATTTTAGTAGACATCACGCTAAATATTTCAATAATAGTGCCTTTCGATGAGACAAATTCTAATTGGAGAAAAAGTACAATCGTTTATTGTGAAGATCGGTAACAGAAGGGGCAAGGGCGATCTTATGGGGAGAGGGATCGGATGTTGAAGAAAAAAAAAAGAAACTCGAGGGTTTCGAGGCAAAAACCGGCCGCGGCTCGTGGGGCACGCACTTTTCCCATGAAAATTGTGGGAACCGAACGGAAGAGAGAGGAGCACCGGTCCACGGAGCCGAAGAGCGCGCAGGGCGTTTAACCAAAATTACGTTTTATATGTGCGAGGGGATCATTGCACGAGACGGTCCATGCGTAACGGCCGCGGTGCAACGGTGCATTTCCTTTTACTACTGCGGCCAGACAACGGAGACCGTAAAACCCGAGCAGCGCGTTTTAACGACAACTGCAACTGCAGAAATCGTGGCGTGTTGCACCGCACCCGGAGCCTCGGGGGAGACAATGCATCCCTTCGAGCATTCTCGAACGCAATATGCACCTTAGCTGCAACACCCGACACCTTTGTCTATGAACCATGTTGCATTGTGCTTCGGTGAGAACGTTCTAAAATCAGTACAATGGAAGTGGGATTAAAAGAAATTATTGAAAGGGTTAACAAATCGTTCCAAAGATTTTTGAAACAATCTTTGCAACGCTCTAGAAATCCATTTCGATAAGTCTGTTGTCGAAAGGCAAAAATCTGCTCGCCGGTAATTTATTGCCGGCCACACAGGTGATCAATTGTACGGGTCCGAGCGCGCGGGCCCGGCCCGCAATAATTAAATCCGGCTCACGAAAGATCGCTAATTCGATCCACGTTTCGATCCATATAAATGCTAATTACCGGTGTTCCCGTTTCAATCGAGTGATTCGCCGCGAGAGGAAGCTCGCGGTTGTAATTCCATTTCGAGCGAGCGTGTACCCTGGCGGGGCCACTTAATTACGATGGAAACAGGCACCGCGGGAAGTCGTGATCTCGGATGAACAATAGGCGACATTGTTTCCCGGGGTCCAGGACCCGGCAATTGAACCGTTCAAACGTACCGAGGCCCCGTTTGCGCGTCTGCACGTGTGCTTTATGGAGTGCGCTAGTGCTCGGTTAAATTTGACTGAAACCGTAACGCTTAAATGCGCACGATCCACCCTATCCCTCCCACTAGCACAAGTGGTATAATTCCCCTACTTTGATGGAATTGGCGAAAAAATGGTGGAGGAAATACTACAGTCAGAACATGCGCGAAGTCGCGAAGCTATAGTCTAACTCAGATACAGTATGCTCTCCATAGCTGTCGAAAAAATCTCTACCGTAACTGTTAGAATTTTATTAGTACCATTGGTGGGACAGTTCCCGAAACGTGACGACACCCGGGTCCCAAACTTTGCAAATTTAAGTGAGCAGTACTAGGATTAGGTATTAACCCTTTGCACTCGAGTGGTGACTCTGAAGCACCACTAGAAATTGTTGTGGCATTATTTCAAAGAAATGACAACAAATATTACAATGTATTTGTTACATTACAAAATTTGTATTCAACAGATTACTAAACATTTAAATATTATATGTGGAAATCGGATCAGTTTCGTATGAATAAGATGAAAATATTCTAAGACGGAAGAGAAAAATTTAGTTTTAGAATGAAAATAGCGCCGAGTGCAAAGGGTTAAGATCTCGATGTAGACCTTTACCTTGTACGAGACACGGTCCTCTTCGTCGTCGTCGTCGGAGGAGGAGGAGGAGGAAGCCGCGACGGGATCGACGCCCGGTGTCGCTACAGCTTCCGTTTCCGTTTCCGCAGGATGAGGATCGACCTCGCTGCTCCAGGAGTGCCGCCTCTTCAGGTCCCCTGAAACCACGCCTTGTGAGAATCGCTGCGATCGTTCGCTCTTTCGAGGTTCGAAGTCTTTTCAATATATAGAATGGAATCGGTGGCATAAATTCTAAATCCGAATTTCCAATGTAAAAATAAAAGAACGCGTAACGGATAAAACCCCACAAAGATTTAAAGCCTGGTATCACAAATGGCGTTTCACGAAAACAGTCTCTGGGAAAATGGCTGCCACATCCTTCTAGTTTAAGCCATCTGGCTCAAATTTTCAGAAAATACTGGTTAAACTATAAGAGACAGAAATTAATGTTTTAAAGTAGCATAATTTTACGCATCCAGAAAATTGCCGAACTTCTCTTAGGTCATTTCGGACCCAGTTTGAGATTGAATCGAAGACCACCGTTCCTATCTCGCGGCTGCCAAGACGGTAGTCGGGGCGTTAATCCCTGGGAACTAGAGTATCGGTATCGCTATCGTGTCAGCGATCAAACTGCTGGCAAAATGACGAGGTACGTGCGGCAGAGAGATCAGGGTGGCGCGTGCCGTCGGGCCCCCTCGCGGCAATTAATAAGGCCCCCGGACTCAATCGGTCGCCCGCTTAATTAGAATTGTCACTATCGTTCATCTCCCCGGCGGCTGTTTAACGTCGACTCGCCAATCGAAGCGTGGCTGACAAAACTGGCCGCTACCACTTTTTGCCGTTGGCCTTGCCCCGACACACATGGAAGCATGATAGCGCGCGCGCGCGCGAGCATAATCCTGCAACGCGTCTCCTGTTACGAACTTCGGATTTCCCGTCCATGTAACGCGAATCAGGGACCGGATCCCCGACGGTTATTAATTCCCGAGCCGGCTCCAGAACGGATCACACGGATTAAATCGTATTACCGTTGGGCCCCACGGACCCGACCGCTGCTCGTACAACGGTCCCGCGATCGAGCAACCGCTCGAATTAAATGTCGCTCGATCGTCAGACGGGCTACAAAATTGCTCGGCCGTGTCTTCGAACGACTTAGGGTACCGTTTCCAACGTTATTGCTGGATTCCACGGTTCTTCAGTATGTTTTTGCGCGATCTAATGAATTGAGACTGGCGGAGTGGGGATTTAGCGGCAGCATCCTTTCAGTATACGGTGTTAGAGATACTTATTTCAAACAGTAACGCCATCGTAGCTGGACTAGTTAAATTGTATATTCCATTCGTGCGTTGATAGATGCAGAGTATTTCTGAAGAATTAGTCGGCCATTTTGTTGAGTGACTTGGAGTACCGTCAACGTTTCTTCTAGGTAAACCTCGTAAATTGAAGAGCCCCGTGACTGCTTTAAAAAATTGGCCAGAAGATATTAAAATTCGGGAAGTGCAAGCGGAATGAGATGGAAACGCAAAGGGATTCGTTAGGGATCGAGCAAGATCTCGAGATCGTCCGAGCATCCGCGGATTTCCATGCGAGGGCCGCGGTAGTAACATTTAAGGTCGATGCACACCGGGTTCGAACGAGGATAATGATCGGAGATAAGCTCGCAGGTTAAACACTGTACTCGGGACGTGACTTATGGGATTCGATCGGGGTGGAAGAAGGCGCCGATTCTACCTACAAATTTACTCGTTTACTCGTTTCTTCGTGGAATGCCACGGGGTCCCACGGGAAGAGCGGACGTGCGAGCGAGCGAGCGAGCCGAGCCGAGCCGAGAAGAGAGGGGCGGCCGTGGCGAGATCACGAACAGGAAATTTATCGGTTCGACGGTCAAAGTGTGAATTACGTCGGTTCTCGCGTGAGCAGCAATAAAATATTCCCCAAAGCTTCATCGCATTGTGCCATCGTACCCGCTTATTTCCGTCGGCCGTATCTCACGGGATCCGTGCGATGCGAGAACCCGGCTCCTCGCTGCTTTATTAATAACTGGCGAACCTCTATTCTGCGCTTATTGCACGCTGCAGTTTCGAGGAACTGTGGAAAACTCCACGGAACCTCGAGCCACTCGCCCGTTCCATTGTTACGTTGCTTTTAATCGCTTTCGAACGACAATTTTTCAAACGTATTCACCGTTAACGCGTTCGTAGCTGATCCACATGGTCGCGTGAATTTGACAGAAAAGTTCAATAAACAACACGGATTTGAATAAACTATACGAACGAGATGCGCTTTTCGTTTTTGTAGAATAACAAATTTATTTAAAGCTGGGTCTCCAGTGAAGCAACATCGAGCGACATTTTGCAGTAAGAAGACAAAATAGCTCTGGATAAAATGGCATAAAAAATATATTTAAAAAATTCCATAAAGAACTACCTGAAAAGCAGTCATTGGTAATTTTCATCTGTGGAATTATTAAAAGTGTAATTCCGAAAATAGTTCTCGTACGAAAATAGTTGCTAAAATAAACGATTGAGTATTTATTGTGCAGAGTGGGTCGCGCCATTTTCGAGAATAAATCGCATTGTGTGGACGTCGCGCGTTCCCCATTTCCGGTTTCAAGATCGAGGATCTCTCCAGAGAGATACGAAACTAAGGGATCATAAATTTAACCGAGAAACCGCGTGAAAGAGTACAGATAATTATACGAGTCTAGACGCGGAAGGCCCGGAAGCCACGTGTACACCAGTGCACGTGCTCGCTCATGCACGTGCACGCTGGCAAGATGGCGGACGGACAGCCCGCGAAACGACACGAAGTTTGAGCGTTTCGAGACGCCCGTGACAAATTGTCGTACATTATGTTTTATGGCTTGGCGAAACGCGGAGGCGTTCGGGATTGGTATGCAGAGTCTTGTTGCTGATATAAAATTCATTATAGTATCCAGTCGGACAGCGCGAACATTCGTCTAGATTTAATATCGGCACGCATTTTCTCGAATCCAAGAGTCGCATTTTTGTGGATTGTTTTCCTGCGAAGAGATTCGATCTGAGTATAATAAATGTTTGAATGTTAATCGTTTTCTAAGAGAGCCGTAATGATACTAATTTCTAGGATGTTGCCATTGCAGCAAGTTTCAACTCTTCTGAACCTGTTTCTATACTTTCCAGCGAACATTGGTAGGATATTTCAAGGCTCAGTGCTACATCCTCAGAAATTCCTCGAAATTAACAAATTAATTAGAGCGATTATTAGCTCTTATCGACCAGTTTCTACAAATTCCAACGATAGTTGAAGACTATTTCAAGTCTCTACAGGGTGTCCCAAAAATGTTGTACGTTCTTGAAGATGGTGATTCCCGAGGTCATTTGAGATAACTTTTTCCTTTGCGAAAATTGTCTCCGCGGCTTCGTTCACGAGTTATTAACGAAAAACACGGACCAATCAGATCACGGCTATGTCCCGCTGAGTCTGGGGTTCGTATTGGACGAGCAGGAATCCGTCCGCTGTAGCCGCGCTACGATTGGTCCGCGTTTTTCGTTAATAACTCCGTAACAAAGCCGCGGAAAACATTTTCGCAAAGGAAAAAGTTGCTTCAAATGATCGTAGGAATCGCTCCCTTCAAGGAAACACAACATTTTCATCAAAGCAATCGAAACGCTTCTCAATTAAAAAATATTTAAAGTACTAAAACCCACAATTCCACACCCTCAAAAATTCACCTAAACTCCACCCGAACCACCGAACAAATTCTCAAACACGTCTCGTCCTGATCACATTCACCACAAGCCTATCACCGCACCATCTTTTGAAAAACCGATTCCCAGCGTCCGATCGCCCCACCACAATCAATCGACGCGGAACCGATCCGAGCACTCTCAGTGGGGAGGACAGCTATTACAACGGTTGTATCGGATCCCTGCTCGAAAAAACACACAACCGCGAGCGCGCGCACGCGCATACATACACATACACGAATTAATCTCGCAGCAAGCTAGACAAGACCTATCAATTAACAGGCCGTCCCATAAATCATCGATGTCTCTGCATTCCATCCGCAAGGGACAACTAAAAATCGTGTCACGGCTAGCAAGAACAAAGAACGCCGGGGTTCTATGCTGTCTCCCCCTCTCTCTCTCTCTCTCTCTCTCTCTCTCTCTTTTTCTCTCTCGGTGCTTTCCCGTCAGAAAGCTTCTGGGATGATTGATACTTCCGGAATTCGGCCGGCGCCGCAAAGAATTCTAATTGCGGTCGCTGGACGATGATAAATATCCGAGACGGTTGTTTCTTTTCCCCGGTGGAAAATCGTTTCTACTCGACCATGATCCACGGGGTACGATACAGATTATTATTAGATCCTCTTTAACCCCCCTACTTCGAACCCATTCTGACCCGGAGCATCGAAATCGTTCAATCAAAGTAACACGCCGGAAATTATTCCATAATTTACATGAAACTAGCTGAATTGATTTTATGGATTTTCATTTCTTCAAAGAAAAATCCGCTCCCCCGATACCACGTAATATCTGTCGAAATAATGGTTTTGTAATAATTTCGAAGTTATTCGAGATGATCGAGTTAAGTGCCTTATCCTGTATAATGAAAAGAATGGTTCGAGTGGAGACGAGAGCGATCGGTTACCGATCTGCTCGTGCTTCTTGCTCGCTAGAGGAGAAACGTCTCAATCGGCACACGAAAAAGACACGCGTTACCTGTTCCAGTTCTTTGGATCCGGCGCTCCCACGGCGACTCATTAACATTTAACCGGTAATCAGCGCGCGTCGACGGTCCAGACGATGCGGAGACAGAAACAGAAAGAGATGGAGAAACAGAATTGGCGGCGATAACGCGGCTAAATCGGCGGGGGTAGCTTATCCTCGAGGATCTATCTCGGGCCGGGTCGTTAACAGTCGCCGGACGGACCCGTAGATCGTCACGATCCAGCGACGGTGATCCATGCCGCGGCCCGTGTCATCGTTTCTTGCTGGTAGATCGGGCCGGCCGAGCTCTCTCCCTCGTCCCGGCTCCTTTACATTTCCACTTTATTTATGGTTATCGAGCATAACCGGCGCGCCGGCTCCCGACGAGAGTCATCGATGATTTCCTCGATTAGATCTCGCCACGGTCCGATGTCTCCGCTTCCGGGTGTCTACGCGCAAACCTGTGTACACGCATAAGCATCTGCGTACGCGCGCGCGCCCGCGTGTGTGCGTGTGTGTACACACGGTCGTCACGGCGCGGATCGCATGATGCCACGCTGATCAGAGGATTATTACCTCGCCAGATTGCAAACCGGACGATCGACGATTTTCCGAACGATCCGTGGATCGTTCCGAACGGAGAACGTCACGGATCCTAAGCTGTTGTTTCAGCGCACTTCATGATTTTCCAGTCGTTCACTTCGTGGTCACTGACACTCACTGCCCGCGAATCATGCTTCGGCGGTTCGATGATCCGGTCGAAGGGATTAGGGTATCCGTAACGCGCAGACGCGATCCTTCTCGGAATCGAGGGATACAGAGGTCCGATCCAGATCCTGGTCTACGGTCGGGTCCCGCTCGGTTCGGCGCAGCATAGGTTTTCGGATGCACGCGGGATGCACTACAGTTTCACTCACAGGTGCAGCTCCGACTAGACTAAAGGCGGCAGCGTGCTCGTTGCCAGCAAGTACTCTAGGAGAAGAGAGAAAGAGAGAGAAAGAGGAGGCATACAGGTGCTTCGATTGGTCCATGCTTCCCGCGAAAACGACCCAGCCAATCACCGTGACTGCGCCACGTAATTGCCGGGTATCACGATTCACAAAAACGGGGGAGGGATGCCCTTTCGAAATTCCCCGAGGTGAGGCTCCCCCGGTTCTCTTTCTCAGCCTCTCTTTCTCTTTTCGGGTCCCTTTTCATCTCCTCTCGGTGGTTCATGCGTTTTCTGTTGCGCCCGGCCGCTCGTCACGTTTCTCGTCGTCTACGATTGATCTAGGAAATGATTAGGCTGACCCGGAGCCTTCGCAGGAATTAAAAGCGCCTAGGAATGTTGGCAGAGACGGGAACTGTCAATAGACAGTTAAATAATTTTGTGATAATCTTGAGTTTAAATTGAGACAAAATTTTTATTTTAATTCAGAAATTTAGCCCGCCTTAATAAGTCGAGAATACAGTAAACTCGGTGTAAATTTTCTCAGAAAGCTGTGCACAAGAAGACTATATGTAAAATATGCATAATATATTTCATGAGACGATAAATATATTGTTTAAAAACACTGTAGACTTATTGCCACAGGAGATGCACGTACAAGTGCATAAAGTCTGCAGTCTCATTAATTTTGCGGACCAACTATACGATTTTTTGGTTCATTCTTGAGAAGCAATGTTTTTGTTTCACCTTGTCTCCTGATGACTGTTTTCGACGAGTTTATAAACGGTACCATTTGTCTCGCCGACCCATTAATTTTTGTAGCATAAACTAAATCAGAAGATCCGAAGGCTTCACAAGCCATTTCGGACTCTTTTTGTTCCGCAATTATCGGTAATAGTACTTGTTTAATGGGACGAATATGTCGATACGAGTACATAATTATTACAAGTCACAACAGAGCGCTGGTGTAATTAATAAGACTCATAAAACACAAGTCGAACTGGTAAAACATGTTTCAGTTGTACGGAGAGAACGGAAAATAGATCAATCCGTTTAAAGGAATCATTAGCGCCGCAAATTTTATTTATATAGTTGTTCGGACGATAAACAACGAAATGAAGCGATTCCAGATTGGTGAAGCGTTTCCGCGAGAAAGTGATGCATTTCGTGGACTATGACGACTATGACTGTATTTTGTGAGAGTCTTTTTGCCTTAACGATTTCCTTTGATTTTGTTCGAATTTTGTTGAGTAGAAATTGAAACACAACATTTTTGTGTGTAAACCTAGCTGCACTATGTAGTTGCAGCTGAATATATATCTTTTTATGGGCTCATGATGGTAAACAGGTAATACACGTTTAGCAACACTGTAGGAGGCAAACAGTATGCTTTTAATACCGTGTGGCTGTAATAGTTTAATCACTCACTGTAATACCTCAATAAAATACGAGAATAAGCAAAATCACAGAAAAATTATGAATTTCCTGAATATTCTATTAATATGATTTTATTTTACATGAAGTACAAAATCATGGCATAAAGTTATTAAAAAAAAAAATTGAACTTGCTCCCATCCTCGAACGCTTTCATCGGCGCGAATAATTTTTAGCTCGAAAGTAACAATAAGGGGGATCGACACGAAGTGGAGAAACGGTGCTAAATGTACCGCGAAATTCCGTTGTCTGATTGATAAATAAATAACATCGAAAGGGTCGAAGAGGCGAGAGACTCTTAGGATTGGGCGGACGCGGCTGCTCTCGGAGTGGTGGTTCTCGCAGCGCAGCGGTGATTCTCGGAGGAGGGGTTGAGGGTCGAAGGAATAAGGCGGAGGAGGGCCCCGCGACCTCTGACCCCCCTGGGAACCACGGGCCCCTCGAGGCCCTCTCCGAGAAAGAAGCTCGGGAATCCGGCGGGCCCACCCGGCCGAAATATCTTCGACGAGAGCGAGGCCCGGCCCGACCCGTCCCGGCCCGGCCGGTGCACCGAAACCAACGTAGCGTCGGCCTCGATTGCATGCCGGCCAATACCGGCACCGATCGCCGAATTAATTTGTCCTCGAATCGATATTCCAACCCAGTCCAACCATACAAATTACCCCATAAGGAAACCCTGCTCGCCGACACCATTAACCCCATGCCTTGCTATCTTCCAACAGCTATGGCGATTGGGACTTGTTCGTAGACGTGAGTTCTTCTATCGGGATCTCTATCGATTCAATCTAGACATGAAAATCAGACACGTTTTCCTGCTGTGATCTACAGTTAAAAAATTCGGACAGCGAGAATGACGTCCATCTGAATCCTTTTTCTCGCAGCGAGTTGAAATTTTTAGCTGCTTACGTCAAGTCAAGAGAATTAACATTGACCTCGAAGAAGTTGGTCTAAAAATATGCAAAAAAGTCGATAGACAAGAACTTGAATGGATCTCATCATGCCTGTCACTAAATCCTCAAAACCACCGAGCATCCATGACCTAAAAGGGTGTTCTTTCCCAAAAATCCGGAAACGTCAGAACTGCACAAAACTGCACAATTTCAAGAAGGCTGAAAATTGGGCAACCGCAGTGAAATCGTTTAATTCCACGGAAACCGTGGGTCGCGTCGTTCCAGCAATTAAGGGAGAGGTGGGGGAGAGGTGGGTCAAAGGTTCTGAAAGAGTCAGGGATTGCGAAAAATTTCGGCGGTACCGTGGCGAACTCGTTTGCAGGAAAGGGGGGGGGGGGCGTCCAGCGGCGCATTTACACGCGTGGTTCGGCGCAAAGAAATTACGACGCGGAAGAAGAAGAAGAAGAAGAGGGGGCCCGTGTGATCCCGCCTAAATGATGGCTGGCTGGAAGGTTTCACGGTAAAGGAGGATTTATCCCGGGTCCGGGAGGTTTACGGGTTGTCACCGGGGCCCCTAAGAAGCCCCATACATCGGCGTGGAAATAGCGACGCGGCGTGGTGGCGGGCGGCGTCGCAGAAGAACGTTGTGTTCGACGAGCGAGCAGAGAGAGCACAGAAGAGGAGAGATTGGTCCCCCGGTGCATGGAGGCGACGTTACAAATTTCAGCCCCGGGACCCGTAGCCCGAGAGACGGCATTATCGAAAAATTTCTCTTTGTAGTCCCCTGGCTGGGCCCATTAGACCCCGACCGGCGCTCGGCTGTCGGATCTCTTCGTAAAAAGAGAGAGAGAGAAAGAGTGGGAGAGAGAGAGAGAGAGAGAGAGAGAGAGAGAGAGAGAGAGAGGGAGAAAGAGAGTATCTTGGTGAGGAAGAGCTCTCTCGGCTTTCGAGGAATATCGGCCGCGAAAAAAGACGAGACACTTTAACCGCGAGATGAACAACCGTATACCGTTACCACATCAATCTTCCGTAATGATGCAAAGCGGAAAAGGGGCGAAGGGGAAGTCGTACAGAGTCGAATGCGGGCCCCGCGCGCAAGATCGTTAACGACAATGCTCGCGTCGTCGGGACGCGCTAGGAGGGCACCCCGGAGATAATAGTCTCGCCGGCGAGACGCGGTTATTAAAGATCGGAAATGTTTTTCTTCGACGTCGACCTCGAACACCCGAGCTCCTTCGGTATTCCCCCGTTCGACCCTTCCGAGCGGCTCCTAGATACGCTCGACAAAATCGCGTTTGTACCGAGACCGTCCATTCGTTGTGTACCACACGGTGACTATTCAGCAATTTTAAAGTATCAGTCCTCTACAATTTTCATTTAATTTTATATCCCCGTTTTTCCTCCAAGCTTTGTCCAACTTCGCCCCAATCAGCTCTGTCCCCTTTCTTGTCCGTGCTGGCATTGAAATCACCTCCTATTGTCACTCTTCCTCTGCAGGGAGTCCCAAGAACGTGCTTCCTTGAAAGTCGACGACTCCTGAGGTAATTTCAAGTAACTTTTTCCTTTGCGAGAATGTTCTCCGCCGCTTTGTTGAGGAGTTATTAACGAAAAACACGGACCAATCGGAGCGCGGCAGCAGGGGACCGATTCCGGCTCGGCCAATGCCAACGCCCCGCTCGGCGGGACCGAGCCGGAATCGGTCCTCCACTGCCGCGCCCTGATTGGTCCGTGTTTTTCGGCAATAACTCCTTAGCGAAACCGCGGAGAACATTTCCGCAAAGGAAAAAGTTACGTCAAATGACCTCGGGAATCACCCCTCTCAAAGAAATACAACATTTCCGTTATCACCCAATAGTTAGTCTGTACAGAATTTCAGAAATTCAGTTTCCTTGCTCAAAATTGATTCGCAAAGTGTCTATATTTTGCATGGTTCACCGCGTAACGATGGGAATTAAGGGGCGAGGGGGGAATGTGCAGGAGACGGCTGGTTGGTTTTTGGCGTTTCGCAGCAGAGCGGATCGGAGCGGATCGGAGCGTGTCGGGGCGCGGCTCGTCAGGGCCGATGAAATCAGCCGAAAGGTGAATTGGATCGGCGAACCGGGTAGTTTTGCCCGGGCCGATTTTCTGGCGACGAGGTGGCCCGTCGGGGAGTTTATGCTCGCCTGTTTACCACCCGGTAAATGTTATGCCCGAGTCATAACGTATATCGTGGAGGGCCGTGAGTCCCGTACCGGACGACCATTAGCCGCATTCAATCACCATTACACGCTTGCGCGCTTTCTGCGCCTGCTTGCCCCCTTAAATTCCGGCCTGCGCCGACAAAAATATCGCCGTCGACGGAACGGCCACGACGACAAAAGACGAGCACGCCACGGAAAGAACCGGCCACGTGCTTCATTCTTTCCGCCTGAGAATCCACACACGTGAGTCATCAG